>NC_133510.1:2152500-3604166 GCF_049354715.1 Callithrix jacchus
CCAGAGCCAGCAATGTTAACTCATTTTCCAGCTCCCCATATTCCAGCACTGAATCTGAGCATCAGTATCTAGGGAGTGTCTTCCCCTTTTGCCAGAACTACAGGTATTGCCACTATTGAAATGATAGCAACAGTGCTTGAGTTTGATGTACTCCTTTCTCATCCGTATTGTTTATGTGTTTTATGGCAGCATGCCAAATGAACTTTTGGGGATAATGAAGATACAAATATACATAAATATAGCCATTTCCCAGCATATCTACTAAATCCATCAATACTCTATTGTTTTAAGAATATTGGCTGCGTGTGGTGGCTCATGCCTGTAATCCCAGCACTTTGGGAGACTGAGGCCGGAGGATCACCTGAGGTCAGAAGTGTGACACCAGCCTCACCAACGTGGTGAAACCCCATCTCTACTACTAAAAATACAAAACTAGCCAGATGTGGTGGCACATGCCTGTAATCCTAGCTACTTGGGAGGCTGAGGCAGGAGAATTAACTTGAACATGGGAGGCAGAGGTTGCAGTGAGCTGAGATCATGTCATTGTACTCCAGCCTGAGCAACAAGAGTGAAACTCCATCTCAAAAAAAAAAAAAAAAAAAATTAGCCAGGCATAGTGGCACACGCCTGTAGTTCCATCTACTTGAGAGGCTGAGGCAGGAGAATTGACTGAACCCGGGAGACAGAGGTTGCAGTGAGCTGAGACTGTGCCATTGCACTCCTGGGCAACAAGAGCAAAACTCCGTCTCAAAAAAAAAAATTAGCACTGCACGAGTATTTAAATGTAAGTATTAAACACACTATTAGTATTAAAACACTAAAACATAGGAATGAACGGATGAAATGTATATGAATGAATTGATAAAGAAGATCCCTTCTCCAGTAGAACTCCTTATACTTATCTATTTTGGCAAAAATGTTTCATATGATTAGGAAATGGTCTTTATTTTTTTTCTTTTTTGAGGCAGGGTCTTGCTCTGGGAGTGCAGTGGGGTACAGTGGGGTGCAGTGGGGTGCAGTGGAGTGCAGTGGGGTGCAGTGGAGTGCAGTGGGGTACAGTGGGGTACAGTGGAGTGCAGTGGGGTGCAGTGCAGTGCAGTGGGGTACAGTGGCGTGCAGTGGGGTAAAGTGGGGTACAGTAGGGTGCAGTGGGGTACAGTGGCATGCAGTGGGGTGCAGTGGGGTGCAGTGGAGTGCAGTGGGGTACAGTGGGGTGCAGTGGAGTGCAGTGGGGTGCAGTGGTACAATCTTGGCTCACTGCAGCCTTGACCTCCTGGACTCAAGAGATCCCCCCTCAGCTTCCCTGGTAGCTACGACTACAGGCATGTGCCACCACGCCCAGCTAATTTATAAAAGCTTTCTGTGGAGAAGAGATCTCACTGTGTTGCTCAGGCTGGTCTGGAACTCCTGGGCTGAAGCAATCCTCCTCCCTCAGGCTCTCGAAATGTTAGGATTACAGGCATGAGCCACTGTGCCCAGCCAGGAAATTGTCTTTAAATGTACATCTTGGTGAAGGATGCCAGGGTCGTATACGCCAGGAAGCCTCTCTCCAGGATTCCTAGACTGTCTCATAAGTCTACATAGCCAAGCCCTTTTACTCTCTATTACTTCATTCTGGTCTCAGAGTTGGGGTGTGGAGGAATCATATTGTTGAATTTAAAGACATAATATGAGGGTCGCAGTCGAGCCAGCTGGAGTGAACACAGCAGTGAACTGGGAGTTCTACGCCCGGCTCTGACATGCAACACCAGAAGGGGATACTGGCTGGCCATTGGACCTCACTGGGCTTTCACAGCATCATCCAGAAAGTGGGGGGATGGACTAGCTCTCCAGTGCTGGCCTGCAGAGTAACGCAGGACAGGCTGCACTTCCTAAAGACAGATTCCTGGGCCTACGCCACAGATTCTGATTTAGCAGGTCTGGGGTAGGGCCTGAAACTCTATTTTTAAAGAAGCAGTGGAGGCTGGATGCAGTGGCTTATGCCTGTAATCCCAGCACTTTGGGAGGTCAAGGTAGGTGGATCATTTGAGGTCAGGAGTTCGAGACTAGCCTGGCCAACATGGTGAAACCCCATCTCTACTAAAAATACAAAAATTAGCCGGACGTGGTGGCGGGTACCAGCTACTTGGGAGGCTGAGGCAAGAGAATCGCTTGAACCTGGGATGTGGAGGTTGCAGTGAGCTGAGATCACACCACTGCACTCCAGCCTGGGTGACAGAGTGAGACTCCGTTAAAAAAAATAAAAGATAAAAAGAAACGGTGGACGGTTGGTCTTCAACCGTTCCTCTAGCTCAGTCCAGGACTCTGACTCTGTTCCCCGGCATTGCAGATGTTTCTTACCTGAATCCTGGGATCATCTTAGCAAAGCCAATGACCTTTTGGATACTGTAACTGACCAGGTCAGCCAGATGGGGCAGCATGGAGAGCTGGGACAGGTCCACGGTCACAGAACCATCATCTGAATCTTCTTCACTCAGATCCAGGTTGGAGAAGCTGGATGATTCCATCATGTCTGGGGGGCATGAGGGAAGAGAAGGAGCTGTTTAAAGGTACCTGGACCCGGCTCCTCCTGCCAGCCCCTGCAAAGACCTGCTGTGCCCTGGCAGCCAAGCCAGCTGGGGATCCCACAGTGACTCCAGAGATCATCCTTCAGCCCCAGGCTTCCCTGTGGGATTCTCTCTGTCTCTTTCAGCAGGATGAGGCAGTAAAATCAAAGAGACAGAGACACTCAGAGCAATGAGACTTCCTCAAGCAGACCATGTGCTGTTCCTATGGATCTCAATCAAGAATGAATTTGGGACCCATCAACACATGGAAAAAAATATTCAACCTTGCTAATGATCGAAGAACTGCGATGTAAACATCTATGCTTTTCACCTATAAACTAGAAACAAGAATGTTTAAATGTCGATGCCGGTATTTATAAAGACGCAGGAAATTAGGCAATGCCTGTGAGGCTGGGGTGCTAAAGGGGATGCACATTATTACCACAGGTAATCTAGAAATCTATTTGATGCTAGTCAAACAATTATGTGCACCCTTTGACCAGTAATCCCACTTCCTGGAATTCATTGTAAGGGAAAATTTCAGATAGCGTAAATATTTACCTACAAGAATACTGTTATCTTACTGGAAAGCTGGGAAATAATCCAGATATCCAATGGTAGGGGATTTAGGTACATTACTGTATTCCAGAGTACTATGCAGCCTTTAAACATTATATTCTGAGGCTGGGTGTGGTGGCTCACACCGTAATCCCAGCACTTTGGGAGGCCGAGGTGGGCAGATCACGAGGTCAGGAGATTGAGACCAGCCTGGCCAACAGGTGAAACTCCATCTCTACTAAAAATACAAAAATTAGCTGGGCATGGTGGTACATGCCTGTAATCCCAGCTACTCAGGAGGTTGAGGCAGGAGAATTGCCTGAACCCAGGAGGTGGAGGTTTTAGAGAGCCGAGATTGTACCGCTGCACTCCAGCCTGGGCAACAAAGTGAAACTCCGTCTCAAAAAAAAAAAAAAAAAAAATACAAAAAACAGGAAAGTATGGTGCCTCCCAGACAGTCTGCTGAGGACAGGTCCTCCAGGGCCAGAGTGGTCCCAGGGCTCAGGTGAAGGGTGGGCTGCACTGGGACCAACATGTTCTCCTTCCCACCCCAAATTTCACCTTCTCAAGGGCCCAGGATCAAAATGTCACTTAAAGGAAACCGTCACCTCCAGGGAGGGGGCCACGGGCTGAAGCCTGGCTTAGAGGAAAGAGCATTGGCCCAGGATTCTGTACAGCTAGAACCCCAGTTTGGCCTCTTCCCCAGTGTGGGCCCTTGGGCAAGGCACCTCTTCTGTAACAGAGGGCCTGGTTTGAGGACACTGAATGGCACATAGTATGTATGTAAGTTTCCATTAGGGAGCCTTCTGCCTCCTTCCATCCACAGCCCCGGCAGGTGGGGTGGACTCCTCACCTGCCCACTTACTCATGGAGGACTGAAGTCCTGCTTACCTGGAGAGGTGATACAGTGATCTGAGCAGCAGGAGGAGGAGTCCCCGGAGTAGCTAGGAGTGTGTCTCGAGTTGAGCCTGGAAGGATAGCTCCCTCCAACATCATTCACACGAATCGGAGGCTGGAAGGGAAAGATGGGGTCTCAGACCCACATTTTGGGGTCACCTTCCTACCTTGGCACTGATCTCTGACAGGAATGGCTTTGAGGAAGGTCTCCAGAAGGTGAGGCCTCCCAGTGCCTGGGAGCAGAGCAGCCTCCATCCCTACCCCAGTTCTGTTCAGGATGTTCCCTGCCCTCTGTCCATAATCCCTGGGCCCCGCCCTCTAGTGCTTCTCCTCTGGGCTGGCTCATCCTCCCAGCAGGCAGACGTACCCGGAACTGGCAGAAGTCAGAGTAGGTGGGGTCATAGGTCTTATGGTGGGCATCCAGCAGGATGGCAATGATGCGCTGCTGCTCCTCGGACAGCTTGGGCCGCAGACTGTCCTTCAAGGCCTCCTCCTCCTTCCGTTTCAGGATCATCTCCCGCTTCCTCTGCACCTCCTCATCTGTCAGGATAACTGTGGGGCGGGAGGGGAGTCAGGAGGGCTGGCCAGCAGCTCCTCCAGGAAGCCTTCCTCCTGTGGTCATGGGTAAAGGCCCAAGATAGGAGGGGCTTCAACACTCAGGGCTCCCTCGGGGGTCCTCCTGCCATGGGGACTCCCACTCCACTATGTGAAGAAACCTTGGGTTTGCTATGGTGAAAATGAAGACACGTGCAAGAAGAAGAGAAAGAAGATCTGAGAGGTGGGATGGTCTGGGCTTCAGGGAGTCGGGGTTCTCAAGAATGAGTTGTGGGACCTTGGGCAGACTTTCTGGGCCTCTGTTCTCTTGTTTGTAAAATGAGAGGTTTGTATCACATACGCTCTTCCAAGGTTCTTTTCTTGTACCTTTCTCCATAAGATGTGCGTGTGTCTCTGTGTGTTCGTGTGCAGGTTGGGGAAGTGATAACAGGTTGTGTTCATGTGCAGGTTGGGGAAGTCGATGCCTCAAAGCATCGGCTGAAGCCTGGCCCAGAGCAGATGCTCACTGAATGCTAGCTCTCTTCTCTCCCCGCCCCCATGTTCCATGACCGGGAAGAAGACGTCGGGGTGGAGAGAGGATGCCAGAATAACTGCGTGGACTCTCACAGTGTTGGACGTGAGATGTGGAGTTGGCTCTGCCACGTGGCTATCTCCACATCCAAGTTTCCAGACATGGAACTCTGGAATATAGAAAGACTAGGCTTCTTTGGTTCTCTGCAAAACCACCCTTCCTCCAGCCCCTACAGCCTTGGCATTTCTGTCCTTGGAAGTTTGCAAGTCCTCTGGAAGGCCTCAAGGGGTGAGGACTTGCAGCTCTCATCTTGGAAGTTCTCTCCAGGTGCTAGTCAGGGCGTTTGGCCATAGAGAGCCCCGACACCACCTGCAGACTGCTGCAGGGGCCTGTGCCTGCCTCCCTCTGATGGGGCAGCTGTGCAGGTGGCAGGGGGATGCCAGGAGCAGAGGTGCCTGGCACGGCGGCTGGGCAAACAGACCTCCTGGCTGTGGCTTGCTGAGTGCTGACGGCAGGAGTGGGCACCGGGGCCCTCAGCCTGTAGCTACTTGCTTGGTGCTGGTGCTGCCAGGGCATCTGCCCACAGAACTGGGGAGTTTCACAAGAGCAGGGAAAGGAACCAGAAGCCCAGAGTGGGTGAGTTCCAGGCTTCGAGAAAGGTCCATTGGCCCAGGCCCTCAGGTAGGAAGAGGACGAGAGAAGTTGGCGGGGGTGAGGAAGAGCCTATGATGGGTGGGAGTGGGCAGCTAGTGCCACAGGCATGGCAGGAAAGGGAGCGCTACTGCAAGACATGGAGCTTCCCTCCATGGGGAGCCTGGGAGGAGACCACGCCCAGGCAGCTGACTCACCTTCCCCAGCAGCTGCCAACTCTCCTCCCACTGCTGGTGTCTATGCAGACTCTATGGGGTCAGGGAGGGTGGGAGAGGAAGGGGCAGGGAGCATCCAGGGAAGGCAATGGGGTGAGCCCTCACCTGGGGAGCCCAAGATTAGGTGTCTGGTCCTTCCTGCTCACCTGGGGACCAGAATTAGGGAGGCCTGTTTCTGCCGCCATACCATGGCATCTACAGGCATGTAGCTCTGCCTGACTGGACTTCGCTAACTTTCCTGTGATTCTGTGATGCCGTTCTCCTGCCCAGACATTCTCCCGGCCCTACTGCTGACCACGTCCCAGCTCCTACTGCTGACCACGTCCCAGCTCCTACTGCTGACCACGTCCCAGCCCCTACTGCTGACCACGCCCCGGCCCTTATTTCTGACCACGCCCTGGCCCTTACTTCTGACCACGTCCCGGACCCTACTGCTGACCACGTCCACACTAACGTTGGCTTCTTCCTAACTTTTCGACTTCATTTCTCAGTGCTTCTGGACACAGCCTCTGCTCTGGGCACGCTGGCATTGCTGCTGACCTGAGAACATGACCTGGTCACGTCTGCCCCTGCATTTCCACTTGTGCTGGGTGTGTGTCCAGCTGGGTCTCCTCTCCCTAATACCTGTATGAGGTCTGTCAGTTCTTCAGGGCCGTCTACATCACAGCCATCTTTTTCCATGACGCATTTCTCTATTGCCCTGATCTGCACCGAGACTCGGCTTTTCTGCACCTGCTGAGCCTCCTTTCTTATGTCTGCTACACACTTCGTCTTTTCCACACACACTGGCACCCAATTATCTTCTGTTCTGTAAGACTCATGGTTAGCAGAGGTTTCAATCCATACCTACGGAGGCAGCCCAAGAAGTTCAAGGTCTCTCTCTAGATTACAAGTTACTTAAGGGCAGGGTCCATGCCTTATAATTCTCTCTTATTTATTTATTTATTTATTTATTTATTTGAGACAGTCTTGCTCTATTGACCAGGCTGGAGTGCAGTGGCACCATCTCGGCTCACTGCAACCTCCTGGGTTCTAAGCAATTCTCCTGCCTCAGCCTTGGGAGTAGCTGGGATTACAGGCACATGCCACCATGCCCAGCTAATTTTTTTGTATTTTGAGTAGAGACGGGGTTTCACCATGTTGGCCAGGCTGATCTCGAACTCCTGACCTCAGGTGATCCACCCACCTCAATCTCCCAAAATGCTGGAATTACAGGCATGAGCCACCCTGCCCAGACTTTGTCTTACAATTCTTATATTTCCCTCCTAAATGCTAGCCCAGAGGGGCTACCTAGCCATGGTGACTGCTCAGTAGTCTGACACAAAACATCAAATGCATCCACACAGATGACACCGACGGTGTGCAGATCCTTTTCCTGGCTTAGGAAAGGCCAGTGAGTGCTGCAGTCCTGCTCGTCCCCTGCAGTGTAGGGAATGGTACCTGGCACACCAGAGAGCTGAGCAAAGCTGACCTCTTTGATTGAAACAATTGTTATGGAAACATTTTCAAGACAGAAAACCTTGTAACGGAACACTTCTAACGTCATACGACCTTTCCTGGATGATTCAGAGGTATCATTCTGAATAATGACTGAAGCTTGCAGGCCAAGGTTATGGCCTCGGCGTTGTCTGAGGCTGGCTGCCCTGCACTGTGCAGCTGGGCGTGCTGGGCTTTGGAGTTCTTGGGCTACTTCTCTTGCTCCCAGCGTCCACCTGTCTGTGAAGCTATGCGTTGTCTCTTCTTACTGGTGTCTGCCTCTGGAAGTGTGCCTTTCTCCCCGCTAAGGCTTACTTCTGATCTGTTGGGAGCTAGAGGTTCTAGTGATCAAGTTTGACGTAGTAAAAAGAAAATATTCATAACACTGGGTCACACATGTAGAGTTTTTCTATCTACCAGGCACTATTCTAAGAGCTTTTTGTATATTAACTCACATATTAAGTCCCCACAACAACGCTTTAAGACAGGTGCTGTTGTCATTCCCATTGAGCAGATGAGGCCCATAGAGGCTTTATACCTTGCTCAAAGTCACACAGCGAACAGTGGTGAAATTAGCATTTAGACCTGGGCAGTCTGGCTCTGGAGTAGAAGGTCAGAGCCACTGCTCTCTGCTGTGTCTGATTACAACTGGTTATAAGCGGACCTTGACTTTCAGCCATGAGTTCTGAAACACATTGTGTCCAATCCATCTGAAGAGCGTGAAATAAAATTAACAAAGCTTGTAAATTACCTACTTTAAAGAGACAAAGAAGGTTCAAGTTTAAACATTATTCCTCCCAGTCACTGCTATTTGACTGCATCAAATAGCAACCACCGTCTTCTATGCAGTTAACAGAGGAAGAAATGCTGAGCTCTGTCAGCTTCAAACAGGCTCAAGCTTTCTGCAAGGCAACATTGAGGACTGAGTGAGTCTGAAGTCTTGCACATATGCAAACGTGCTATGATTTATACAATAATTTGTTTAAAGAGTTTTTTACTTTCATAGGAAATTTCTTATTTTTTCAGTGAATTGAACTGGAAATGTCATTACTATCATATAGGAAGACGTGTTTCAAGTGAAAAGGCATTGGAATAAGAGTAAACAGGCTCTGAAAGTGTTGGGCTCTCTGGTAATTAGGCATCTACATTGCATGAGCTGTGGCATGCGGACTTTGTAAAACCTACATGGCTGGCTCAGAAGCTTTTTTTGACTTCCTTCTAAGTTCCTTGCTGAGTGAAAATAATTTTGCACAGTTATTCCCATGCAAGGCATGTTCTGTCCCTGACGAAGTCAAGATCTGCAGCATAAACAATTTAAAACGTTTCAAGTTGCCACTGACAGCCTAGGAACAACCGCAGGAAGGGGACATACAGTGTTTCCAAATGAATGGACAGCAGGAAGAGGACACACAGTGCTTCCAAATGAAGGGCACAGACATCATCAGGTTTGGGAGAATCTTACTGATCCACAGACCTGCAGAAGATACACCAAGGCAAAAAAGAAAGAGCTAACATTCATTTATTCCACACATTTATTGAGCACCACTGTGTGCCAGGTACTGGGCCAACACCAGAAAGGAAAGACATACATCTGTGAAAGCATCAGACAAGTTACCATAATGTGTGGTTCTGTGCAGGGCATGCATAGCATAAGCCAAAAGCAGGAACTCAGTTATGAAATTTCTTGGGTTCCCAGGTATAAAGTCAACTAAGAATGGAAAAGAGAGAAAATGCGTCTTTGATGGGGACAAAGCTCTCTTCAGCCCATCTCCTAGAGTACGTGGAAGTGCCTGGAAGTGCACAGTGGAGTGAGTTCTAACCCACTGGGGGCACGAAAGACTTCCTTGGGTGTGGCCCACAAGCCTGACCTTTGGAGGCAGACAGACCTAGATTAGAATGAGTGCTGATTCCATTATCTTATTAACTCAGAGCCGTGACATTTTAATTCCTCTGAGCTGCCTTAGCTACTGAAAAAATACAAGTATTTACATAGTCAGGGAGTGTTGTGGGAATTTCAGAAGGAAGTGCATGTGCCTGACGTGGGATCCCATACATGGTAGAATGTCAATACACATGGTTTGTGTCCTCATCCTTTCCCTCCCTGTGCCCCCTCTACGGAAGGCCCACCTCCCTGCCTGGCCAGCAGGAGCCTGGGCTTTAAGCTTCCTTCCTGTGGTTTTTCAAATATTGAGACATTCAGTTGTCTCTGGGATGCTATGCCGTGGGGAAAAGCCAGCTGGATGAGAAATGAGCAGCTGTCCTAGGGTTCTGAGGCTGAGGGACTTCACACTGGCGAGACCTCCTGAAGCCGGGCTAACCTGAGGCTGGGAATGATGCCTCTTCTTGGATGATCTTCCCTTTGGGGCAGTGAAAAGCACCAGGGTGTTTCTGTTTTAACTGGATCCCCATTCCACCAGCCCATTTAGAACTCAGGACCGCTCCCTGCACTGGGATGAGGAGAGCGATGTCGGCAAGAAGCTGCCCTGAGTATATAGCAGGACGGGGACACAGGACTCCACAGGGTAGAACTAGCTGGGGTGGGCGTGGCTGAGGCACAGAGCTGATTTAGGGATGGGGTGGCTGTTGCTTCTGGGCTGCTGGGTCCCCACCACATGGTAGGGTGCTCCTGGGCAGGGCCCCCTGATGCACCCCAGGCTGGGGTTGCTCTTCAGCATGGATGCAGTGCTGTTTATGGGACCAGGGGGCAGGTAGGAGGGGACATCGAGTCTCATTCTGGTCCCAGCTTGGCCACCAACTCGCTTTCTGACCCCAGCTGAGGTCTTTACCTGTCTGACTCTCAGATGTTCTTCCTATTCTAAGTCAACAGGACATCCCCTTCCTCCTGAGGTGGGAGAGGGGCCTCTTGGGCCTCAGTGAGCTTGGCCCTGAGGGGAACACCTGTGGCAATGCCTTACGAGCTGCAACAGTGGAACCCCATGCCACTCCTGGTTGGCTGCAGCTTTAGAAACCAGGCTCCCTGCCCTGAAGAGGCCGTGTTCTCAGCGGAGATGGGGCTATGCCGAGCGCACCTTGTTGGTGCCACCCCTAGCGCCTCGCCCTGAGCAGGGCCCACTGAGAATGTGTGTGAAGTCCCATAAGGCACCCAAGCCTCCAGCCTCCACTTTCTTACTCTCTCCAGGATAAACACAGGAGCTAGGGTGTGGCAGGGACCTCGGTAGGAGCGACCAGCGTGTCCAGGCCTGCACACTCCTATGGGGGTGTGGAGGAACCACAGCCCTGGAAACTCTTTCCAGGGTGCCAGTGTTGGATGGGGAGCTGCCGGATCAGGTGGAGAGTCGTGACCCACAGAAGAGGAGCCTAGGTCAAGGCCCACAGAGGAAGCCCAGGATGAGGGCCTGAGCTCTGCCTGTGTCCCAACAACAGAAAATTATTTTCCCATAAAGGGAGAAACTCCCCGTCCTCTAAGCCCTGTCCTGTAATGTTTCCTCTGTCCCTGACACATCTTCCTGTTACCTGACCTCTCCCCACCCCTCACCACTCAAAACAGTCCCATAGCCAGGAAGGCCTGCATCTGAGCAACACCCCCAACCCGGACCCTGACTCCTCAGGCCCACAGCTAGCAGGGCCTGGGTTCTGTCCTAGCGCCGGGTGGAGGTCTGGGTACAGACAGCAGACAGGACTGAGCAAGGAATGAGTGTGCCCGGAGCACCCATGCCCAGCTGGCCCCATGCCCTTGCTCCAGCCCAGGGAGGGCCTGGCCGGATCTCCCAGCATCTGCTGAATTCAATGGCTACTCTACTTACCAAATCACGGCACTACAGCTCCCACGCAAGGTTCAAGTGTTGTTTTCAGTGGTGAGTGAGAACATGTGTGTAAATCTGACATGTCGGTCTTCTCCAACCCCAGAGTGGGAAGGGAAGTCCTATAGAATCACTCCTCTTTCTCCATCTGGATTCAGAGGGTCACCCGAGAGCCCAGTGCTTCCCCTCGCACACTCTTCTTCCTGGTCTCCCCGGCACAAGCCCTCAGATCTGCTCAAGGTGCCAGAGAGGCTGGCAGACTGGGGTGGGACAGAACGCAGATCCCAGCTATGGTCGGATGTGAACTCTCCCCGTTACTCCTGCCCTTCCCAACCCACAGCAGCCCTCTCTCCTGAAGCCCAGAGCACCTGGGGGTCCTCAAACCTCATTCACTCCTCTAGATCCAGGAAACAGGGAGCTGCCAGAATAGGATGACATCCTGAGGAAGACCCTGACCAGGGAGAGGAAGGGGATCTTGAAGGCAGTGTGCTGCCTCTCCTTCCTCTCAGGCCCCACTCTGGAGAGGCCCTTCCAGCGCCTCTGACACCAACACACAGGTCCTCAAGAGGCACACAGGGCCGCTGAGTGCATCTGACCCTGGACTTCCAGCTGCCCTGCCACCAGCTGCTGGTCCCACTGAGGCCCTGGCCCCAGATGCTGGCAGCTACAGAGGAAGGGCAGGCAGACCTCTGCCCGAACCTGCAGGAGAGTGGCCAAGGACTCTCCCTGACTCCAGTTCAGCCCCAAACCCCGGCCAGCCCCCGGACACTCACACTCCTTCATCATGCCGATGTCCACGCAGCGTTTGAGCCGGCAGGCCTGGCAGTGGCGCCGGTTGTCCTTCGTGATGCGGCAGTCCCCGTTGAAGGGGCAGGTGAACAGTGCCTTCCGTTTCATGCTTCGCCTGCCAAGAGAGCGCACACCCTGTCCTGGGTCACTGACCTTCCAGCTCCTCTCTCTGTGACCACAGAGACCTGCCTTCTGGGCTCCCACGTCTCCATTTCTCCAACAGAGGACATGGGGCCCACCCCAGCTGCCAGCCACTCTCACCTCTAGACCGGGCACCAAGCAACTCCTCCTTCTCCTTTCATTGTCTGCGCAGCTCCCATCTTGGCTTGTACTTACCTTTTTTAAATTTTGTGGCTTTTTTTTAAGAAAGGGTGTCAATTTATAGCCCAGGCCGGAGTGTGTGGCATGATCTCGGCTCACTGTAGCCTGGACCTCCCGGGTTCAAGTGCTCCCCCTGCTTCAGCCTCCACTGCAGCTGGAACTACAGGTGCATACCACCATGCCTGGATAATTTTTTTATCTTTTTGTGAAGACGGGGTCTCACTATGTTGCCCAGGCTGGTCTGGAGCTCCTGGGCTGAAGCAATCCCCTAGCCTAGGCCTCCCACAGAGCTGGGGTTGCAGGTGTGAGCCGCTGCACCTACTTCACAGCACTCTCTTCCCCTTCCTCTTTTAAAAATCACACAGGAAATACGTAAGAACATTTCCCTAAAAAATAACTTTCTAAATATTGAACCCTCCGGAGTAGCCGGCACAGTAACATCTAATGAGCCACTGTGAGAAGGAAGGGTGCCAGTCTCAGCGTGAAGTCCTCTAGAGGCCAGAGATGTGTGACTGGAACACCGCCTATTCCAGGGATAGACGTGGACAGGGAAGGGAGAAAAGGCCAAACCACAGCTCTAGACGTCCCAGAACCTGCTCAGTAAGAGCAGGGGCCAGACAAGCAGGTGGAAATCCTGAGGCCTGGCCTTGGATTTCTGAAAGGCAGAGGAAGCAGGAGCTCTGTAAGAACAGAAAACTAGAGTCAGGCACAGGCGGCTTACACCTGTAATCCTGACACTTTGGGAGGTCAAGGCGGGCAGATCATCTGAGGTCAGGAGTTCGAGACCAGCCTGGCCAACATGGCAAAATCTTGTCTCTATTAAAAACACAAAAATTAGTCGAGCATGGTGGCTCACGCCTATAGTCCCAGCTACTGGGGGCCGGGGGCTGAGGCAGGAGAATCACTTGAACCCAGAGGCAGAGGTTGCAGTGAGCCGAGGTCATGCCACTGCACTCCAGCCTGGGCAACAGAGAAAGACCCTGTCTCAAAACGAAACAAAACAACCCCCAGCAGCTACTGAAGTGTTCTTAGGTAGAAAGGTGGTGCCCCTCTGGCCTATGTAAGTTGTGTGTGTTGTGTGTGTGTGTGTGTGTGTGTGTGTGTGTAAGGGCTCATGTTCCTAACTCTAACATTCTCTCCCACTGCCAGACACACCACGTGGACTTTGGGAGGCTGCATGAAGGACACCTCCCTAGAAGCTTCTCATCATCCGTGTCCTAAAGAGTCCTGTCCTCCTCCCCGCCCCAGCAGGAGTAGGCCCACTTTTCTGACGTAGCTGGGGAAAGGTGGTGGCGGAATCACTGTCTGCAGGAGGAGCAGCAGCTTCCAAGGAACTGCTGATTGTGGACATGCCCAAGCCCTCAAAGCCAAAGCCCAGCCCCAACCGCTCCCTTCCTGGAGATCGGCTTCTGACATCATCTGCGCAAGGGACAGGCACTAGTTAGGATTCTTGGTAAAACGTGAGTCACTGTTCACGTTCACTAGAACACACACGGGGTTGAGGGCAACTGCGCTCATCAACTGACAGGCAAGCTCCAGCAGATGGACAGCTGGAGCCCACACGGACCTGGCCCACGGGAAGAAGGCTTTGCTGGCAGTCCCAAGCAGCCCAGACTCAGATCCACAGAGGGCCCACGAGACCGTCAGTGTAGCTCCCTCCCTGTATACGTGAGACCACTGAGGTTAAGAAACTTAACGGCTGAGGTTACTCAGCAAGAAGTGTGGGCTCCTAGATCTGGAAGTGTTAGGGATCTGACGCTTAGCCTTTAGCTTCCTGGATTGTTTTCGATCCCAGAAACTTCTAGTGCTCTGTGAAGTTGACACCCCAAACACCCCAGGTGGCTCAAAGCCAAGAATGACCCAGCAGTCAAGGAAGCAGCTGCTGCTGGTTTTGGACCTTGGCTCTGGTACCCTGCTGTGACGGCCCTCATCACCCAAGGGGCCTACCCGCAGAGCCGGGGTTGTCGGGGGTGGAGCAGCACCCGACTATCAGGGGCTCCTAGGCTCCAAGCCCAGTCCTGCCCCTGCAGTAGCCACCCAGAGACAACATGCCAGGCTTTTTCCATCTTCACCCAGATTCAACATGCCAGGCTTTTCCCATCTTCAAGGAAACAAAAAGCCCTTTGCCTTTCACCTCTATTTGTTTCCTGCTGCTTTTCTGGATGGATAGGGGAATATACAAGCACCTTGGGAGCTATTAGGGCTCCCCAGAAATGAGATACAGTCATCCCCGCAGGCCACATCTGTGTATTCCCGGACATGAGATCGGCGTCCCTCCCACCAACCTTGTGGCTTTTGAGGCTTCATCCGTCACTGCAGAGGCCCAGGCCTCAGAATGCCCGTAATTCTCTAAACCTACTCAAGGACCAGAAGTTTCTATTTCAGAAGAGACTCTCATTTCCTTTTTTTTTTTTTTAACCAATCAGGCATTTGGCTCTGGATGCTGAGGGGCTGCTCTGTCCTCCCACTGGCTCTTGTGTGGCTTGGAGCTCTTCCTGCTCCTCCTGCAAGGCCATGGGCACCAAGAAGACAGCACGTCGTCAGCTGAGCCCAACCACCAGCTCCAGTGAGGGGGGCCAAAGCCTCTTGCCAGACCAGGCCTGAGGCTGAAAACTTCCTGAGGCTTCAGAAGGGAGGTGGCCCCCAGGCCTATTGCGGGCCTGTCTGTCCTTTCCCAGGCTCCAGGGAGCCTGTCTTTGACCCTCACTGGGGGCAGCTCCCCCAGCTGTAGGGTTGCCCGAAAAGAGATTCCACGGCTTCACCCTCTTTCTCTCGTCTTTCTCACGTTGCTTTAAATATGAGGCTCCATCTCAGACAGCTCTACACAGGAGGGTCGGAGGTTGCCACTCAGCCCCACTTTGCCTGGCAACAGGAATGAGGCCAGGAATAGGAAGAGAAAACAGGGCAGAGTTGAGTTAAGAGAAAGCGCTGGGACTGGGCGCGGTGGCAGGAGCACGCCTGTAATCCCGGCACTGCGGGAGGCTGAGGTGGGAGGATTGCTTGAGCACAGGACTTCGAGACCAGCCTGGCCAACATGGTGAAACGTCATCTCTACAAAAAATACAAAAGTTAGCCGGGCATGGTGGCGTGCGCCTGTGGGCCCAGCTGCCAGGGAGGCTGAGGTGGGAGGGTCACTTGAGCCAGTGAAGTGGAAGCTGCAGTGAGCCAAGATTACGCCACCGCACTTCAGTGTGGGTGACAGAGTGAGATCCTGTCTCTAAAAAGAAAAAATAAAACAGAAAGTACTGGGGGTAAAAAAAAAAGTGTGCCGCCCTTGCTTCTGCTTAAGAGTTCTCATATGAAGCCCAACAGCACTGAAAAACAAGACGGCACCATTATGCTGTGGAGCATGGGGCCATTGTGGAAGGCACATACAGAAAGCTTGCTCACCAGCTCCAACAGCCAGACCCAGGGCTTCCTGGAACTCAGACCCCAGAGCTGGCCTTTCAGCTGTGTCTGGCCCAACATGACTGTTTACCGGGCCACGGATCCTCTTGGCTCAGAGGTCCTGTTCTTCCCTGTCTTCCCGCCTTCTAAGGACACTTCCGCATGTGTGGCTGTTATTCACTGTCTGCCCATGAGGAGTCAGGGCAGCCAGACTGTGCCGCCCTGGGTCTGTGCTTTGTCCTGAAGGTCCACACTCTACCCTGCCTTCCTCCCAATACTAATCGCCTGTGAGTTGGTTTGGATTTGAGAAACGAGAGCTTCAGGTTTCCACGAGAGCCCATTGCCTCAGCTGCTCTCTGAGCCTGGACCCTGTCATCCTCTGGTTGGTTGGCATTTATACCCAGCTCAGGAAGGGGGTTAGGGGTGGGGCAACAAAGCTAAATATAGATGCAGTTTCTAGAAAGCCAGGGGTGAGAGAGGACATGGACGGATTCTCATGCCAGAGACCAAATTACCAAAACAGAAAGAGACAAGAAGCTCACAAGAGCATCAAGAGCCTGGGGCCAGGCGTCAGGCCTGGGACAGTAGGGCCTTTCTCCAGCAGGTGGCCTCTGGCAGCAGAGATGCACCTCGCAGGACCAGGCATGGGGTCAACTATCCCGTCTGGGCTCCGTCTCCACCGCGCTGAGTGTCACGGAGATCCCATGCCTGCTCACGATACAGGAGCTGGCGGGAGCTCCTGAGCTGAAAGGGCGTGTGAGGCGCTGGGAACGCTAAGTAGTTTCATTACGGTGATCACTTCACAACGTATGTATCTCGCAGAACATCGAGGTGTGCACCCGAAATATAGACCGTGTCTATTTGTCAATTATGTCCCAGTAAAGCTAGAGGAGTAAAAAGACCTATATCACCTGATAGGACAGGCAGCATCAGGGGGTTCTCCTCAGGTGGGTTTTAAAAAGCATTAAAGGACAAGGCGCGATGGCTCACGCCTGTAATCCCAGCGCTTTGGGAGGCTGAGGCGGGTGGATCATGAGGTCAAGAGATCGAGACCATCCTGGTCAACATGGTGAAACCCCGTCTCTACTAAAAATACAAAAAATTAGCTGGGCGTGGTGGCGCGTGCCTGTAATCCCAGCTACTCAGGAGGCTGAGGCAGGAGAACTGCCTGAACCCAGGAGGCAGAGGTTGCAGTGAGCCGAGATTGCCCATGGCACTCCAGCCTGGGTAACAAGAGCAAGACTCTGTCTCAAAAAGAAAAAAGCATTAAAGGGCAGTTAGCAATGTAGAGAGAGGCACAGACCTTTTGTTTGTTTGTTGCAAGGGAGACTGGCATGTGAATCTAGCATGTTAAATGCACAGATAATTTAATTCAGTAAAGCCACTTCCAGTAGTTATCCTGTGGGTAGATCGTCCATGGGCCCAACAGTGGTTACTGCAGCTCTGTCTGGAGAAGCCAAACACTGAACCTAAATGCTCACGATAGAGGACTGGATTCTTTTCTTTCTTATTTATTTATTTTTTTTTTGTGAGACGGAGTTTCACTCTCACCCAGGCTGGAGTGCAGTGGTGGCACGATCTCGGCTCACTGCATCCTCCACCTCCCAGTTTCAATAATTCTCCTGCTTCAAACTCCCGAGTAGCTGGGATTACAGGCGCGTGCCACTATGCCTGACTAATTTTTTTTTGTATTTTTAGTAGAGACGGGGTTTCACCATGTTGGCCAGGCTGGTCTCGAACTTCTGACCTCAAGTGATCCCCCTGCCTCGGCCTCTCAAAGTGCTGAGATTACTGGCATAGCCACTGCGCCCAGACGAAACTGATTTCTTATGTCATGAAACCTCCATGTAATATGCCACGACTGTGAAAAAGGAAGAGGAAAAATGCTGAAATGGGAAAGAGCTTGAAGAAGTGTTCTTTGGTAGATAAAACCAAGCTGCAGAATGGTGACGTGTGTGCACACACACATACACATAAACACACACATGCACTTTTACATAGAGAATGTGGAAGCAGCCACGATGAGCTGGTCACAGTGACAGCTTCCGGGAGGAGGCAGAGAACCAAGTATTGGGTTGAATAGGTGATTTACTTTTCATTCACATATCCTTTTAAACTATTGGCTTTTTAAAAAGCCATCTATAGATATTACATTTTTAAAATGCACTACCCACTACAACTACCAAAAAAATTAAAAATGAAATACAGTATGTGGTTAGATTGATCTGCTTGAGTGTAATGTAATTCTCTCTCTCTTTTTTTTTGAGACGAAGTCTCTTTCAGTCACCGAGGCTGGAGTGCGCTGGTGCATTCTCAGCTCACTGCAACCTCCACCTCTCAGGTTCAAGAAATTCTCCAGCCTCAGCCTCCCAAGTAGCTGGGATTACAGGCATGTGCCACCATGTCCAGCTAATTGTTTTGTATTTTTCATAGAGACAGGGTTTCACCATGTTGGCCAGGCTGGTCTCAAACTTCTGACTTCAGGTGATCCACCTGCCTCAGTCTCCCAAAGTGCTGGGATTACAGGATCAGTCACTGCGCCTGGCCTTGAATTTAATTTTTAAACACAACCTTGGGCAAGTTACTTAACCTTCCCATGCCTTAGTTTCCACATCTGTAAAATGGGAACAACATTTCAGAGAGGGTTGTAAGGACCTGGGCAGAGGAAACACTAAATAAAGAGAAAGAAGAGAAACCGACCGAAAGAGGCAGTGGGAAGGAGCGCCGAGAGTGGGTGGAACAGATTTTAAGCGTTTCATTAAGAATTTGAGACCCCAGAAGCAGACACCATGTCTTGCTCCTGCCCTTTGGGTGCCTAGTATGGGACCCTGCAGGCAGCAGAGGTTGAAACCTTATTGCTCTGTTTTGTATCCTGATGTCAAGAGCCACAGCCCCTATGCCAGTTACAGCAACCACTGTCCAGTTCTGTCCAGCACCAGCCAGTTCTACCCAGCCTGGGACTGACACGAAGCTCTCTCAGAGCCCGTGGCCCAGCCCTTGCCTCTTCATACCTGATATTTAACTCCTTTAGTTCAGGAACCTCTTTTCAGAGACCACTGCCAGCACATCACATAGTTACACCTTCCAAGTTCCATGGTAGAGAAAAGGAAGAGAGGTGTTTTTTTTTTTTTTGAGACGGAGTTTCGCTCTTGTTACCCAGGCTGGAGTTCAATGGCGTGATCTCGGCTCACCGCAACCTCCACCTCCTGGGTTCAGGCAATTCTCCTGCCTCAGCCTCCTGAGTAGCTGGGATTACAGGCACGCGCCACCGTGCCCAGCTAATTTTTTTTATATTTTTAGTAGAAACGGGGTTTCACCATGTTGACCAGGATGGTCTCAATCTCTTGACCTCGGGCAAGTTACTTAACCTTCCCATGCCTTAGTTTCCACATCTGTAAAATGGGAACAACATTTCAGAGAGGGTTGTAAGAACCTGGGCAGAGGAAACACTAAATAAAGAGAAAGAAGAGAAACCGACCGAAAGAGGCAGTGGGAAGGAGCGCCGAGAGTGGGCGGAACAGATTTTAAGCGTTTCATTAAGAATTTGAGACCCCAGAAGCAGACACCATGTGCTGGGATTACAGGCTTGAGCCACCGCGCCCGGCCGGAAGAAAGGTTTGTCTGTCCTCAAAACTAAGACACTGAAAAGGGATGAGGACACTAGCTATCACTACTGGAAGCTTTCTAGGTCAGTATTTCTGATACTATCTCCAACGCTCTCGACAACCTTTTGGGTAGGTATTATCCCTGCTGTACAAAAGACACAAAAAGGCACAGGAAAGTTAAATATATTGCTTTAAGTCACACAGCTGGCAAGTGTGGAAGCTGGAATTCGAATCAAAATCTGTTTGACTCCAAGGAATCTGATTAATATGATTTGGCTCTGGGTCCCCACCCAAATCCCATCTCAAACTGTAATCCCCACGTGTTGAAGGAGGGGCCTGGTGGTACATGACTGGATCATGGGGACAGATTTCTCCCTTGCTGTTCTTGTGATACTGAGTGAGTTCCCACAAGATCTGATGGTTTTAAAGTGTGGCACTTCCCCCTTCATTTCTCTCTCTCTCTGGCTGCCATGTAAGATGGGCCTTGATTCCCCTTCCGCTTCTCCCACAATTGTAAGTTTCCTGAGGCCTCCCCATGCATGCTAAACTATGAGTCAGTTAAACCCCTTTTCTTTACTCAGCCTCAGGTAGTTCTTTAAAACTGTGAAAACGGACTATTACACTGATCTTTATGCATGCGATGGTCCTCATCAGGAATCTACCATCTCTCAGTCCAAGATAGAGCAGCAGTCAGACACATGGTTCCCCAAAGTCCAGGAGCATGCAGCAGAGGCTGTTTAAAGGACTCCTCTAGGACAAAGAAGCCATTGGATTCAGGCAGTCTCCAAAGGGATG
Organism: Callithrix jacchus; assembly: GCF_049354715.1. Classification (NCBI taxonomy): domain Eukaryota; kingdom Metazoa; phylum Chordata; class Mammalia; order Primates; family Cebidae; genus Callithrix; species Callithrix jacchus. Next base: position 2,172,568 of record NC_133510.1, read on the forward strand.
CTTTGGAAGTGTGGGGTCACGTCTGACCATGCTCTCCACTGGCCCCATAAAAGCCAAGCACAGGGAAGATCTCAAGTGCGTGCTGACTGCAAAGTGAATGAGCCCTGATTAGAGTGCTGAACTTCAAAAGAAATAAAAGAGTAACCAAAAGGTAACGTTAAATCATATCCTCTCAGCTGTCTTTCCTGACAGCGTCATGACCTGCCCTCTCCAAGTATTCTGTTCTCCTCTAGCCAAGCTTCCGAGCGTTACTCTTGGACCATCCACAGATCACCACGCTCGTTCTCTTTCATCCACATCCCTGAACAGCTGTGAATGGAGGTCAGCTGCCGAAGTGGACCTGGACAAAGTCTCTCCAGCAACACTGACTTCTTGGTGACTCATTTACTTGTGCCCACAGACCACCCATGTGGCCATCCCTCCCTTTTTCTCTGTTTTCTCTCCTTTAAGCAGTTTAGGTTTTAAATTCCTGGACGTCTGCCCTATTTCTCTGCTTCCCTTCACATCAGGTTCCTAGAAGAGCTATGAATATCAGCAGGGTGACCCTCCCGAATGCCAGAACATTCCTCATGTTCCTGGATCCTCGCCAGCCTACCTTTTGCCCCCTGCACTCCACATGACCCAGAATTAACAAAGTCCTCAAGAACCTTGGAGCTACTAAGCAAAAACGCACTTCTCTTCACTGTGTTTGCTAGCTCGTAGCTTGTAAGCACACAGCTGCACAGCGTCCTGATTAAAGCATCCCAACAGGAAGGAAGAAGACAAGATAAGCAGGCAAATGATAACCTGTTTCTCATCCTGCTTCCAAGATCAGCTCTTAAACCTCACCATCCACTTCATTCTCTGCATCAAAGGGGTTCCTCTGATTTTCTTCTCTGTCCATTATGCCTTTCCCTTTATATCCGACCCCGGACAAAGCCATCCATGACCATATTCATCCACATGCCTGTATATCTATGGATCATCCACTCTGTATATAATTTGGAATAGATCTATTCCAAATATTTTTCCTCCTCTGGCCCTTAGTTATGCCTTAGTTGTTAACATATAGCCAAGAGGTGTCTGACCATCTACAAGCCTGCCCATGCCAACCTGTTATTCACACTGGAAATATCACCTTTCTTTGAGGATGTCCCTGTATTCCAGAATGACAAGCACAAGCAACATGAAATCGCTTGCAGGAGGAATTGACCAGCAACGGCCTCCGATGCCTGACCACAGATCACTAGAACTGTGGTCCCTCTCTAACCTTCGTCACCCTTCAGTTAGATTATGAGCCTTTGACTGGCTGGGATGATAGCAACTGCTCCTGGAGCAGTTTAGTTTAACTATCTTAACCAAATACTAAAGGGCCAGATGGGATTGGATTACTGGTTTCCAGGGCTTGGAAAACAGCCAGTGACCCAACCTTCAAGCAATGCTGTCTACCAATAACTACCAGGAAAGGATCAAGCAAGCTCCTTGAGAGCCAAGACTCGGTGGCTGTCATTTCTGTGTTCCCAAGGATGCAAGGCTGCAGAGCCCAGCACAGAGAAGGCACAGACCCTTGACACTGTCCTTGCTTCCTGGGGTCAGTTTCACAAACAGATATAAGTGCCCAGAGGGTTCTCAAGCAACTATTTGGACCAGATGGAAACTTCCAGATAAAATTTGGATGAAGCAAAGAAGGAGAAGCAGGCATCAGGGTGGAAGAAGAGGAGAAATGATGTATGTGTAGCGGATTCTCACTATTCACAGTAGTTCTTGTCTATGACGTCACCGCGGACACTGGATTAGTCAATATTGAACCATCGCTCTTGGAGGAAACACAAGGTAAGATTTCTGCAAGCCTCTGGTCACAAAATTTTCATCAACCGATCAACACACAACCTTGGCTTATGTGACTCTTCTGTTTAAAGATATCTTGTTCAATAGATATTGTCAATGCATTAACATCGAACAAACAGGCAGCAGTGCTGTTGCCTGCGGGAAGCTTGTCTGCACACATGGTTTCTCTGTAAGGCACACCATGGTTTTGCACTTAGGAACACCAGACAATGGCGCGGCACCACTCTTGGGGACCATTTTAAACAGCAAAGTCGACAACAAAAATCACGAAAAGGCAAAAACCAGGACAGCTTTTTTCATCAGACTGAAAAAGTGTTTTTTAAAGGCCTTTTTTGCATGTTATCTCATCAATCCTCAGGTGAATGCTATGTACTGGAGGGGGTGGATATCAATACATGCAGCCGTTAGATATCAGTACACGCACGCCGTTAGATATCAGTACACGCACGCCGTTAGATATCAGTACACGCACGCCGTTAGATATCAGTACACGCACGCCGTTAGATATCAGTACACGCACGCCGTTAGATATCAGTACATGCACGCCATGCACACCGTTAGATATCAATACATGCATGCTGTTAGATATCAATACATGCATGCTGTTAGATATCAATACATGCATGCCATTAGTTGAGTTAACTAAAGCCTAGAGATGTCAAGACATCCACTGGAGCAAGGACATCCCATAAGTTACTGCCATGGCCAGCACCTGAGGCCACAGCTTTCTGATGGGTTTCATGGTAGGAAGCAGGCCCTAAAGTGTGCATTAGATTCCCCTCTCATTAGCACTCAAGGCAGTGCCCCCGAGTCCCAGGACCTGGCAGGAAAGGGTCCAGGTGTCACCTGGGACACAGCCAGGGCTCTAGAAGGCCCACTCTGCAGGATGTGTGGACCTCAAACCCGAGCACTGGCGAAAAAGAACTGAGAGCCAGCGATGCTTCTGGTCTGGCTCTCGAGCTGGGGAGTAGGCTGCCTGGAAGCCAAGCAGGCAGCCAGCGCCAGGCCAAACAGGCAATTAGCACCCACAGAAACCCCGTTGCCCAGCAATTGCTCAAGACCATGAAACTCTGGGCCTGCTGGTTCCTGGGGCAGAGGGCAGGTGAATCTGGAGGTTGTGTTGACACAGAGCCCCCAAGCCCCTGAGTGAGAGTCCCACAAAAGCACCTGGACTTGAATTCGCTGTGCCCCCCAAGGCCAGGAGAGTGCTCCGGTTTAGACAACAGGCAAGCCAAGCTCCGCACCCCCGTCTGGACTTGATTTTTGCTCTCCTTGTTTGACGGTTAGAGGCCTGCCATACCCACCTCCAGTGTAGACAGCGAGGCAGAAGCTCTGTTTTGGCTGCATTCTTGCAGGCTACTCTCTCTCCAATACATGCCAGATGCTAATTTCTCACAATTCCCAGTTCCTGCTCCAACCCATCCCTTTCCCACCCTCCCACCCTGGTCTTGGATGGGAACCTTCTGTGGCTTTCCAGTGCTTTTCTCACACCGTCCACACCTGTAAGCCTGAGCTCACGTAAGGGGAGCATGCTGGTAGAGAAACTAACCCTGATCAAACAGGAATGCAGGTACATTCCTGACACGGCCTGGGTGTTCCAAGGTTGGCTTTCGGTCCAGGGACAAACAAGCCCTGGGTGAAGATATGGGCACAGATCGTGATGACCCGACAAGAGGTGCCATTTCCCTTGTTCCAAGGAGCAGTTTGGATTGGATGGGAAGGCAAGCTCTGGAGCCAAGCTCTTGGGCTTTCCCCAGAGGCATGCCTGTCTTAGCTGGGCAAGCTGTGATCATCCACAGGGAGGAGGTTCACTCTGGAAGGACAGACACATGGGTCGCAGGGGTAATGGAAAGATAGAGACCCATACAGCAACCTCAGGAAAGCCATTTCCAAGTGAGTCAGAGGACACATCTGGAGCTGAGAGGAGGGGAAGAAGATACCACTCAGCCTCTTGCTCCTGCGGCTGTGAGCACCACGTTTCATGGACTTTGTAAGGAAGGAGACGTGGAAAATGCAGGAGCTCCTTTCATGGAAACGCCTTGGCTCCTTTCCCTCCTTTCCCTGGGGAGGGCCTGGGAGGAAGCCTCACCTGAAGAAGCCTTTGCAGCCTTCACAGGTCATAGCGTTGAAGTGGAAGCCCGTGGCTCGGTCTCCACACACGCCACAGATCCGGGGCACGTTCCGGTCAAAGTCTCCAGGGTCAGGCAGGGAAGTGCTGGCTGCCATTGCCTCCATCCCTGTAAGAACAGCAAACAGGCCATGGCCAGATCCAGAGTCAGTGCCAGGGCCAGCTGCCATCCTTGGTGCCACCTGCCCCACAGCATCATCCAACCGCCCCCACCCTCCACCACCAGGGAGCTCAGCAAGGGTGGGCATGTCCCCAGGGCCCAGGCCTGAGCACAGTGCCTTTGGAGCCCTCATATATGGTTCTCCCTACACAGCTGGCTTACAGCACGGCTTGGAATCAGCTGCCTGGTTTCAGACGCTATATCTGCTGGGCTAATTTGGGTTTGGTGGTTCACCTCTGTATGCTCCCACTGTCTGCACTGGAAGAGGCACTTTCCTTCCAGGGTGTAAGGATCATATGAATGAGCCCATGATGCTGCTGGCACCAGCTGTGCCTCAAGCACAGGCCTGAACCAGGTCAGGGGCTTCTATCCTGCCCAACACCCCCTCCAAGGGAAAGTGAGAGTCCTCCTGCAGCCCCAGTACCTCACATGTGGAGAGAAACCCTCAGGTCTCCTCCTCTTGAGGGTGAGGGGAATTGAGGATTCAGGTACCCAGGCCTGGTCATTCCAGCCCCAGCTCCTCATGGCCGTAAAGCTCAGAACTAACAGGCTTATGCCCCTAGTGTTCTCGTACGAAGATGACCAAAATTTCAAGGTACTTTCCCCCACTTTTTTTTTTGTGATAATACTTAAAACATTATTTTGAATGCCCTTCTGAGTCACGTGAGTCCCACGCCATTAACTGTGTGTTCAGAGATAGTTTCTATAAATAGGCATTATTGTCTAGAGGTGGATTTCACACTTGAGGAAAAGGAGAAGAGACGGAGGGAATAGAAGGCACAGCTTTGGGAAAGGCTTCTCAGGAAGCAGGGGCTTGGCTCTTCCATCAGCCGAGACTGCGTGCTCGGCTTTGCCTGCTGAGTCTGATGCCACCTACGGCCAGGCTCAGAGACGACTCGGATCCCTCAGACTGCCCTAAAATGCTTTCAGACCCTCCCGCCTCCCAGTTCCCCTAATTTTATCTGAATCCTTGCAAGGGTCATTACAGGTTTAAGTTACCCCTTTGACCCAAGGCAAAGGGCCCTTCATGTCAGAAGGAAAATAAGAGATAACGCCCGGAAAAAGAGGGGACAAGAGCCCACCGCACCCCAGGGCACCATTTCCTCCTGCCCTGGGTGTCAGAGGCAGATTCTGCGGGCTCCTGGGTGGCTCTGAGACACTTCTCAATGACTAGGCCCATAATCCCTGAGGCAGGGTTTGGAATATGAAAGCCCGTCTCACTCCATCTTCTTACCAGTCCACGACGCAGGGGCCATCGTCACCGTCCCCTTTACAAACGAGGCCCAGAGAAGCCCAAACACTAAGACATCTCTAGAAACTACTACTGCAAAATGATTTTTAAACATTTCTTTAAAATTTCTCAAAGAGCTTCATGCCAAGGGAAAAAAGTGGTGCAGAAAAGCAGGAATATGATATTGTCAGTCCCAAAGGGACAGCGGGAGTCCCGGTCACAGACAGACACCGGAGACTCCCTAACCTCACTTAGCTTTTCTTTTCCCGAAAACCTTGATGTATTAGGTTGGTGCAAAAGTAATTGTGGTCTTGGGCATCGAAAATAATGGCAAAGACTGCTTTTGAACCCTCCTAATAACAATAGTAACACGATTGCTAATTTCTTTCACAGCTAGATTTATACTTGCCAAACTCGAATGCATATACAATAATACATTGATGTGTATATTATGTATACATTAATGTATATATTACATATACAAATGCATACTTTAATGTATATGTTTAAGTTTAGCAAGTATATATACATTAAAGTTTAGCAAGTATAAATATATACCTCTATATAAAGAGAGAAACACCTTAAAAAAATAACAAAAATCATTGCAGCAATAGCAAAGACACAGAATCAACCCAGGTGCCCTCAACTCTGGACTGGATGAAGAAAATATGGTATGTATACCCTGAAGTACTATGCAATCATAAAAAAGAAAAAAATCGTGTCCTTGGTAGCAACATGAATCATTATCCTAAGGAAACTAACACAGAAACAGAAAACCTAATAATAGCACATGTTCTCCCTTATAAGTAGGAGCTAAACATCGTGTACATGTGGACATAAAGATGAGAACAGTGGACACTGGGAATGCAAGTGGATGGGAGCAGGGGCTGAAAAATGACCTACTGGGGTCTATGCTTGCTACCTGGAGGATAATTCATTCACACTCGAAACCTCAGCATCATGCTATATACCTTTGTAACAAACCTGCACAGGTACTTCCTGAATCTATAAGAAAAGTTCAGAAAAAAATGAACGAAGGAATGATTAGCAGATACCTTTGGAGCGATGAGATCGGGAAGAGTGTGCAGAGGTGTTATGTAGAAGCAGCACTGTATTTCTTTGAGGAGAGAGTATACGTATCTTATTCTTCTCATTATTATCATCAAAACACTACATCTATGTTTTGTACATCTGTGCTTGCCTGTCCTTCTGAATATATCAAATGTTTCATAATTTTAAAACAGTTAAAAATAGAAAAAGTACCTGTGGGTCTATCAACATTGTCCCCATACCCCATAGAGCATCCTAAGTCCGAGCTGACGTCTGCAGGTTTCGGAACATATAGCACACATCTAAGATGTGGCCAGCGTCCCAGAGGCCCAAGGCCATTGTGGGGTGATAGAAACTGTCCAGGATGTCTGTGGCTTAACCCTGGGTCAGCTCAGATGCTGCAGCTTCGAGTCACCGTGGTGTTGCTACAGAGTCTGGGTCATCCAGGCTCCCAGGCATCCGGTGGATTTCGTGTAAAACAGAGAAATCAAATGGCGGGTAGCAAGAAATATCCATTAAATCAGTCCAGCAAGGGTTCAGCATCACACGGGCTCATGTGCAGATGCTATGGTGCAAGCGGGTTGGGACAACTTCCTACCACAGCACAGCAGTGGGACAGGCCTGCAGCGGGGTGAGCTGCTGCCCTGACATCAGGAAGTCTCCATGCTGGGGGTGAAGGCTGGAAAGTCTGGATGGAGCAGCCAGAGACCCACAGTGAACGGGACCATTTCAGGGAGGCTGACAAAAGACCCAACCCTGCTTGGGCTTATTTGCTGCTATCAAGAAACCAGCGCCCAGGACTGGAGTCCACATGTGGAGAGGAAGCTCAAGCCTCTGTGCCCTGAGAGCTGAAAGTCCCAGGAATGTCAGGCAGAGACTACAGAGGTCAGGAGAGAGAAAGGAGATGGAGGCTGGATGGGTAACATCAGACACACAGCAGAGCCCACCAGGATCTGGGCCGGAGCCAGCAAGCCTCATCTCCTGAGCCTCTCTCTGAACTCCCACCCGCACCCCACATACTCCTGCATCTCAGCTGCAGACTCTGCTGCCCCAGGACCCACCTTGCAAAATTCTGGAGAGCATCCCTTCCTCCCCCTGCCCACCACCTTCTTATGACCCACCCCTGCCCCTTGAAAGCAGAAAGCCAGGGAAGTTGTGGCTAATGAGGAGACACCTACCCAAAGGAGCAGGGGCAGGTACGTGGAGCCCCCGGATGCTCTTCTATGAGGTCGCACAGATACTTCAGTCCCAAAGCCTTCTGAAATGAAGAAGGGGAAATGTTTTATCTAACGCAGAGCACTGACCACCTTGCAGTCTCTAAGCAAGTGGGCATGAGAAGCTCTTTCCAGTGACTTGAGTCCCCAGATCAGGGACTGCAAAGAGAAGTGGCTTGTTGGGGGCAGGCGTGCCATGTCATCGCTGGCAGGGGTGTGGGGGTGGAGGCTGGGCAGCAGCCAGGATGGCCCTCCCTCAAGGCAGGGAGTAGCAGAAGCAGTGGGAAGGGGTGGTATGGAAACAGCCTCCCACCAAGGCACTTCTCTCACAGCCCAGGGTGTCAGGAAGGAGGAAGGACCTTTTCCCTAGGGAGACCCACACTCCCACTGCCCCTTCCATCCCCAGATTGTAGGCAGCTGAGGAAGCAGAGCAACTGGGCCACGTGGCCCAGTACTGAGAATGGGAAGAAGATGGCTGCCTGAGGCAGGGCGGCGAGGGGCCGCACAGGAGCTGGGAATGGGGTGGGCTGGGAAGGCAGCCCACAGCCCTGGCATTCTGGGACAGCTTCAAAGGCAGGTGTCTGAGATCTCCTGTCTGTGGAGACTGGGTGTAGGCGGAGCAGGTGCTGCAGGGGTTAAATACAGCAATGCATTGCTTTCAAACAGGATGTTTTCTGCCAATTTTAGCTCTTCCCCAGACACACTCAACACCCCCACCTGCACTAGGGCAGACTCTGGATCTTAGCAGCTGGCAAGGGTACCAGCAAGGAGGGACTGGCAGAATTGTACCCTTTCCACTTCCACAGACACCCAGCCCTGCTTGTCCACCTGCAGACGTGGACAGACAGACAGACAGACAGACACACACATACACACACACACACACACACCCCTTTCCTTCTCTGATGCCAACAGGAGGTGAGCCTGGCAAAGGCCTCTAAGCCAAACCCCAGATGGGGTGTGTCTAGACCCCAGCTTTTGTCCTTCTTTGGCAACCTCTGTCTTCCAGTGGCCTAAGCAGGGAAGTAGGGGAACTGAAGGGGCTTCCAAGGCCTGGGTCCAGTCCTAGAACTGTGAGCCAGCTGAGCCCATTTGCCACCCCTTCCAGCACTGCCAGCTCCCAGGGGCATCCGGGGAAAACACCAGTGGACAATGGACCGAGATAACCTAAGTTGGGCTGGCTCACCCCCAAGAAGTGTGGGCAGTGGGAAGCATCTGCTGGGGACGGACATGCTGCCACGTGCCCTCAAGCCAAGCCTCCTTTGCCTCCTCCATTCCCACTACCCAAGCCCCTCCTAGCTGACCACACTCTGCGGGGTTCCCCCTCGGGCCTTATTGATTCCTCAGTCTCCTTTCCTGGTGCTCGGGAAGGAGAGATGGGGGGAAGGTGAGATGGGGGCAAGGTGGGCACAGAAAAGAGCACTGCTTTCCCATCCTCAGTCCCTGTGGTTTTCAGAGGTCAGAGGTGACATCCAGGTGAACACCACCCTGGAACTTGAAAACCCATGTCTCTGGAGTATTTACTAAGCTCTGCATGCATTATTTCATTCAGTCCTCACAGCAGCTCCATGAGGCAGGGACAGCCCTGCTTTACAGATAAGCAAAGTCAGAGTTCAGAGCACTCTGAGTCACTTGCCCAGCGTCCCACAGGCAGGCAAGAGTGGTACCTGGGGCGAGACGAGGACAGGCTGATTGCAATCCCCAACTGGGTCTTTTTCCAATGACAAGCATCAGAGCAGATGCCTCCTGCTCCACACCGGGCCCTGCTCCACGTTTTTCCTATGTACTCACTCACTTCACTCTCACAGCAGCTTCCTCCAGGGGGTACTGTTATTACCCTTATCTTAAGGGTGGAAACTGAGGCACAGAGAAGGTGATTGTCTTTGGAACTGGATTTAGATCTAGGTAGCTTAGCTCGGAGTCATTTCTGCAACCCTAAGCCCTGGGCACCTTTTATTTCCACTAAGTAGGGAACAAGGCAGAGAACAATCCCCAGGTCATGAGGGAAGAACCTGGGCATTATTCTTTTCCTTCCAAGGATCTCCAGGCCAAGGGATGGCAGCCCTCAGCCAGTATCCATCCACTTTCCCAGGATTCAGCCCCTCTCAGCTGGGAAAATCCCATTCAATAGATGGGCCTCTCCTCCTCACTCAACCTTCCAGTACTGGACGGTCCTTTTAGGAGAGATAACCTAGATTCAGCCTCTTAGCCCAAGTGCAAGCTTATAGGAAAGTGGGGCAAAGACATAAGGCAGGAAAGAGGACAGGTGGAAAACTGCTTAATACCTGCCCTCTGCTACTTCACACACCCACCCCACCAGCAATTCATGTTCTGAGTACATAGAACATCCCACTGCTTTTGCTGGGACCGTCCCCAGAGCAACCGTCTCCTGACCCTGCTTTAGAAATACCAAACCCCTAGCCCTGAGCCTCGGAGAAGCAGAGGGGGAGGAGCTCTACTCTGTAGAAAGCCCCTGGCTTCCATCCCTCCAGGGCCTGCATCCCACATCAAAACCTCTGCCTGACCCTGACCCCAGTCCTGACCTTGCCTTAGCAAGAAATGAGAAGATAACACATTTCCTTCCAGTCACTGAAGCCACAACCATTGCCTCTCCTACACATCTGCCTGTCAGCCCACACCACGGGCAGCCCCATCTTGCGGCAGCTTCTGTTAAATAGGCAGTCTTGCCTATGGCAGTCTTGCAGGGTGTCAACTGCCAAGTGTCCTGGGCAGAGCCCTGGAAAGATAAATATCAAAGTCCCTTGTGGCTCAGTTTAACTCCACATTGACTGCCCACCCCCCAAGGGTGGTAAAGCTGTGTCCACTAATGTCTTTTCAAGCTCTGAGAGCATGCAACTCCAAGACTGGAATTCCCATCATGAGAAGTACTTTTTTTCTTTGTTTTTAAGAGAAAAGGTCTCCTCTGTTACCCAGGCTAGAGTGCGGTTGACAATTACAGCTCACTGCAGCCTCTAATTCCTGGGCTCAAGCAATCTTCCACCTCAGCCTCCTGTGTAGCTGGGGTTACAGGTGTGAGCCATGCCAGACAAGGAGGCCTTAAATGAGATGCAGCTTTCTCCTGGATCCCTCAGTAAGCAAATGAACCCCAACATCCATGCCTCAGTGAGTGAGTCTCACTCATCCTCAGATGCCAATGAGCAGGAAGGGCACAAAAAATGTGGCCCCTAATCAACCCCAGTGAGAGGTGGAGCCCAGGAGAGGGTCCTCTCTCTGCCAGGTTGGGACTGGAATGGTCTAAAGTGGGCTTTCTAATTGTTGACACTGTTCCAAAATTCCCATTCCTTCTAGAAAAAAATGGAAAGCCAAGAGACTTCCCCACAGAGGAGGAGACAACTCTGCTTCTTCCTAAAATTGGCACATAGAGTCAGCCACGTGCTGGCCTTTTCCAGGAGAAGATACGCTTGTGTGTCTGCCAGCCACACCACACAGGTACTTGTGCACACACCCTTGTCATGTTTCCTTACCCCCTAAACTCTGCCTCATCGAGTGCTGAGCACCCACCTGACTTTTTATTTGTCATCTCTTTATTCTGGTACATAACTCAGGCGTAACAACATCGTGGCAGCTAAGGTGATACCCTCTCTTCCTTCTCCACCGTCCCCAACAACCCACGACAATCTTGGGACCTCCCAGAAGAAGCTGACCAGGAACAGAGTGATAACAAGGGGAAGGGGAGAGGGTTTACTGTATAAATAGAACTTATCCAGACGACTTCCTGGCCCAACTGTCTCGCCCCGCTCCTTCATACACACATTTTTAAAAAAATTTTTTTTAAGTAACTGGGAAGGGAGAAGAAAAGGGAAATCTGGAAGAAAAATGGAAAAGGAAAAATTTAAGGTTTATTAACTTTTTTGAGTATTAACATTTCTGTCTCTCATCTCTGTCTTTTTTTTTTCTTTGCAAGGTTCTGTATAGCTATGGGGGGTGAAGTGAGCATTTTTTTTTTTTTTTTTTTTTAGAAAAAAAGGAGAGAGGGAGAGGAAGAAAGAGGAAAAAAAAGAGGGAGAGAGGACAGGAATATTGCTTCATTCTAAAAATGGGTATTAATAATACACACATATTTTAAACATGGGTAATTATTTTCTACAGATCACAATGTTCACAGCAAAACCCAATAGATAACATTCAGCTCAGAAAATCTCAAGATTGGAAGGCAGCAACAGCACCACCTAGTTCAATCACCTTAAATTCCTTCGATAATATTCTAGTCAAACATTTTTCTAGCCCATGCTTGAGTAATTTTCCTAGTGCAGAGCCACCTCCCACGGTATCCACTCTCTTTGGATGACTCTATGCTTAGAAAGCTCTTTATCATGCACAGACAGAATAGCCCCCGTCTTTCAATGTAGTTTTCAATGGCTGCTCCTAGACAGCTCTTTGCAGCCATATTAGACAAACCTACTAGGCCATTCACACAGGAGCTCGAGAGGATGGTTCAGGGGCCACCATATGGTGCCACATGCACATTGGAAAAAGAGCCCTGGCCGGGCACAGTGGCTTACACTGTAATCCCAGCACTTTGAGAGGCTGAGGCGGGCAGATCACTTGAGGTCAGGAGTTTGAGACCAGCCTGGCTAACATGGTGAAACACTGTCTCTACTAAAAAAATTACAAAAATTAGCCAGGTGTGGTGGCAGGCACCTGTAATCCCAGTTACTTGGGAGGCTAAGGCAGGAGAACTGCTTGAACCTGGGAAGCAGAAGTTGCAGTGAGCAGAAATTGCACCATTGTACTCCAGTCTGGGCGACAAGAGTGAAACTCTGTCTCAAGAAAAAAGAAAAAGAAAAATTAAAAAGAAAAGGACTCCCTTTTTCTTAGACACAGACTTTTCTAAAACATTAAGCCCTAAGACACTTTACTTCCATCAGTCAGAAAATTATCATAAAAATAGAAAACTCTACAATGCTTACGTTGTGAGTGAAGACGAGGGGAGAAGCAGCAGCAGATCGCCTGGGCTACGCTCAGTTTTGATTTAGACCCCATCTGCTTCCCATGTTTGCTCATGATCCCACAGGAAGAGTGAGTGAGAGAGCTTCTGCCTCTGTGCCCTGCACGGGGAGAGAACGGTGTCCGTTCCGTGGAAAGAGCCTGTGGCGCAGTCTGAGTCCCAGCAGGCCTGCTGCCTCCTCTTTCTACCACTTGGCTCTTTCCAGAGGAGGCTGGGCCCCAGCAGCCCAGCTCTAAGGACCTCTGAGAACATTTAAAAGGCTCACCATGACTGACTGAACCATGGGAAATTCAGTGGCTGCAGGAAGGAATTTACCCCTGAAGCTGGTTCTTCATTAACCTCTTTGGGACTATGGAGTACCTTTGAGAACCTGATAAAAGCCATGGACTGACACCTCCTACAGTATCAGGGCATATTCGTTTGTTTTCAGGCTGCTGATAAAGACACACCCGAGACTGGGAAGAAAGAGGTTTAATTGGACTTACAGTTCCACATGGCTGGGAAGGGCTCAGGGCTTTAGAATCATGGCAGGAGGTGAAAGGCACTGCTTACATGGCAGTGGCAAGGGAAAAATGAGGAAGAAGCAAAAGTAGAAACCCCTGATAAACCCGTCAGATCTCATAAGACTTATTCACTATCACTAGAATAGCATAGGAAAGACCAGCCCCCATGATTTAATCACCCACCCTGGGTCCCTCCCACAACACATGGGAATTCTGAGAGATACAATTCAAGCTGAGACGTGGTGGGGACACAGCCGAACCATACCACAGGGCTAGGGCCCTACACACTCTCCTTCACCAAGGCCACTCTGGGGAGCTCTAGCAGCCTCTTGAGCGTGGCGGGACTCAGAGCTGGGAGCCCATGAGGCCTCAGGCAGTGCGGCAGGAGATACACGGCCTACTTAGATAGAGTTCCATTTTTTATCAATAATTATTTCTGCAAGCTGCTTTTTTCCAGTGGAAACTCTGCCCTCAGCTTTGTCAACAAGATTTCTGGGCTGATTACTGCTCGCCAGGTAATAGGCAGGCTATGCCCGTCACTGCTGAAGAGTGGCTGGTGACGCATAGGGGCCTGGCCCATTTAGAAGCTGCAGTCCAAGCTCTCTGATTTTACAACTGAAAATATGGAGACCATGAAAATAAAACCATGGGTAGCAGGGAGGGGAAGATGGGGAGAGGTTGGTTAACAAAAACAAAACGAAAGCTGGACAGGAAGAATGGATTCTAGTTTAACACCATAGGGTAACTAGGTTAACTGTCATTCATTTATATTCCCACAGAGCTAGGAGAGAGGATTTTGAATGAGCAAACACAAAGAATGACAAATGTTTGGGGCAATAGATATGCAAATCGCCTGAATTTGATCCTGCACATTGTATATCCATTTTGACATATCACTCTGTATTCCATACATACAATGATTATGTGTCAACTACAAATAAAAAGAAAAAAATTCTAAGAAAGTCAATAAAGACAAGAGAAGAGACGTACAGTCCCACCGTGTGGCCTTGGACATGTCATTTCCTCTCTGATGGCCTCAATCTCTTCTCAGTCTCTTCTGAGGCCATCAGAGAGGAAGTGACATGTCCAAGGACACACAGTAAGGAAGTGAACTTTCTCACCTCTAACCTGGCTGAGTCCAGGACCCCCAGCCGCCTGCCTGAGCAGCTTCCAGGCAAGAGTGTGGTGTGAGGTAGGAAGGGGCCATGGAGGAGGCTTTGTACTCTCCCTCTGGGGCTGAGAGTTCCCTCTAGGAGGCCTTATGCAGACTGCAGCAGGACCACTCAGCACTGACTACATCCTTACAATCAATACCAAGAAACAAAAAGGTTGCTAAGGCTCACTCACATGCTCCTGCCCCACCAGCTCCTGGCTTCAGCCCCCGTGGCCAGAGACATGAACAAAGACTCAAGACAGGGAATACCTTAGAGGGAAGTGGGATATGCCTGGCCTGAGCTTTCTCTACTCTGGGCGGGTTTCTTAGGACACTAACATGGGGGTACTGCCCAAGGTTATCTGCTACAGGCAAAAGTTGATGAGACAAGGAGGCTATTTGTTCAAGTGACTTGGAGACTAAGAAATAGAAACTGGGGCAGCCCCAAAGGGAGAGAGTAGGTCCAATCCTTCTTTGGGGAGACCCGTACTACTGCTAGTGCTAGTGGAGCTGATGGCTAAATGGGATTTTCTCTTAAAAAAAAAAAAAAAAAAAAAAAAGCATCTCAGTTCAGGTCCCCCAAGAGCCCATTCCTGTCTCCTCATCTACAAATAGGAACATGGTAATACCTGAGTCTCAGGTCTTGTGCGGGGATCAGACGAGCTGATCTCTGAGGAGCGCTCAGAAGGGTGCCCGGCACAGCAAAAGCTTTATATCTTAGCTATTATTATTGGAATTATACCTGTTTTAGTATAATCACTAGAGAATCTAGGAAAATTAGAAGAGCTTCGGGCCCCGAGGTGGTGCTGTGAAGGGCAGGACGCCTGCTCTCAGTCCCAAAAGCTCCACCCTAAACAAACATTGCCCAGAAAGCCACAATTTTGCTGAGCTGGGGAAAAAAAAACTGACCACCCCACCCATTGTCAGTGGCTCCTAAAACTCTCCCACAACTTTTAGGGATGAGGAGAAATGAGTTGTTCTAATCTCTCCCCTAACAAGCAGAAGAGATGAGCTGTATATCTAGACTTTTCCCCTACGTAGGAGATAAAGCTAATGGCCCCCAAGTCGTCACCAATTACCAACCCTTCCACCCATGGTCCTTTCTTGTGTCCCTGTCTCACCCAGTGCCACCTCCCTCCCCAGCCTCCCCCATCTTCACGTTCTTGTCCTGTACTGGGTGTCTGTTCTCACTCTAGTGAGACCTGAAGCTTGACTAGCTCCAAGATGCCCCTCTGTCTGTCACCAGGGCAGCGGCAACCCCTACACTCCCACCCCCACCACCTACAGCAGAAAGGAGAACTCAGGGGAAGCCTGAGGTGGGAGCGGGAGCCAGGAGGTGGCAGTGAGAACTGCGGAAGCCCTGGCAGAAGTGCGATCCCGCCATGTCCCTTTGCCTAGACAATGGGGTGGGCTTTGGCTCTGGGCCTGGACTCCTGGCTGCCCTGGCTCTTAATGGCCTGGGAAGGCCATTCATTTATGCTGGGATAGATTCTGAAGCCTGTGTCAGAATCAGGGAAGGATCCCCAGGGTCCTCTGGGATGGGCAGGGCTGGGCTACCTCTCCACAAGGCAGCCTAGGTCCCGTAAAGGGCTGATTTGCCCAAAAGTATCCTCTCCATCTTCTGGGTTACTAGTGAGGGGTGGACACTTCCCCTGTGCAGTATTCATGCAGCTTCTCAAGACCTGGGCCATGCGAGAGGTCCCCACTCACTTTCGAGAGCAGCAGCCCTCACCCCAAGGTGACACCAGCTGCTCCTCAGTTTCTGATTAGAATGACTTCCCCTAACAAGCTTTTTCAGAGTTGTTCAGTCAGGCTTCTGGACGTCCTTCTGGGTAGGGTCCCTGCTGGGGACTCCCCCGGAGGGCCAGGGAAGTGGCAGCATTTCTTCTTGGCCTCAAACTGTGGTGGGCATGATTCTGGCCTCTGCTGCCTTATCTCTGATGGAGTCCCTGCCTATGTTTAAGCACCACATGGCAAGGCTTGTACTGGGAGTGAGAGACACAGTGGTGAGCAAGACCCTGTCCTCTGGAAGCTTACAGTCTACAGGGTGAGGAACTCCAACTCAGTTCGACACATGCCACCACCCAAGAAAGTGCCAGGTCTAAAGGGAGCCTGTGGGAGAGCCTCTGCCTCATCTTAGTGAGAGGAGAGAAGAGAAGGCTCTTTGGAGGTGGTCCCCTCTCGACCTCTCCACGAAGACAGGAAGGAGCAGAGGAGTTTAAGGTGGCAGTGGTAAGAGGTGCAAGGAGCACTCCAGGCAGACAATCCTGCACATGTGACAGCTGAGAACGAAAGGGAAAGAACGTGTTTGGGACAGAGACACTCATTCGATATGGCTGGAGGGAGGGACAGGGCACCAGCAACAGACGCACCAAGCGGCCACACTCATGTCAGAGGCCTGTAGGAAGGACATTCCGCTCTTTTCTTTGCTTCTTCAAGTTAAGCTCAGTGAGTCTTGAATATCAGGAATTTTGAATTATTGCCATGATTTATTGAAACGGAAGACTTTCAGACCCCATTCGGATTCCCATTCCAACCTGAATCCATCTTGAGTATGGTGAAAAATCACAACGGGGCCTCTCTCACTGTTTCACTGAGAGGTCAGCTATGCCCAGGCCTCTCCTGCAGCACAGCTGAAGTCCTGGCTGAGGTACATACAAAGCCACTGTCCCCCACGGCCCTTCAGGGAGACGCTTAACCCTGGGAATAGGATCATCAGTAGTTGAGCTAGAAGGGAGAGGTAAAGGAGAAAGACCTAAAAAACACAGCCTAGCTGAAGAAAAAAAAATTGGTTTTGTGGGGGAAAATCAAAAGAGAGAACAAATGATTCAATAAGGGCAGATGGAAGGAAGGGAGGTTAGTGAACGACCCGGCTGCCGTGTCACCAGTACGATCCGCAGATGGAAGGAAGGGAGGTTAGTGAACGACCCGGCTGCGGTGTCACCAGTGCGATCCTGACCTAATTCATCAGTCTGTGCAGGGCAGCCAGATATGGTCGCTGCGCACAAAGAGAGGTGAGTTACCCACAGACGCAGGAGCCCCAAACCTGCCGCCACCGGTCCGCTCAGCCCACTGTGTTCTGGGCAACAAGGTCACTTGCTCGTTGCCAGGAATTTGTGTAAGGAAACACATCAGGCAGAATACGGTGCTCACAAACAGCGTGCACCCTGGACGTGTGTGGAGTGTCCCCCAGGCACACAGGCACATGCCCGAACTCACTGCCGGCCGACGTAACACAGGCCTTCCCTGCCTCGCCCTCAGAGCTGTCATTTGAAAATAACCCTCTTGGTTCAACGTTTCAGGCCAAATATCAGAATCTGTCGGGAGGAGTCTTCCCCAGGGCCACAAAGTGGCAGGAAACAGCTGCCTCTGTTCTAACCCACGAACCCTATCAGAGTTCTGATTCCCCTTCCCCAGCCCTGCCCATTGGCCATCTCCCTCTTCTCTGTTTCTTTTTGGTAGCCAGGGGGCAAAGACAGAACAGGTTTAAACCACAGAGTACTTTCCATAAGTGTTGCCGCAGGACAGAGGAGGAGCTAAACTTAGAGTCCCCCTAGGAACAAGCTGTTTCCCTAGAGGAGCAACTTCCTTCCCGCCTGCTGGTCAACTGTCTGCAGCCCCTGAGCTAGGCCTGCTGCCCGCTGGGCCTCTGCACCAGCTGGCAGAAGTTCCACTCCCTTCACTCAACACTCTTTCTGGCAGTGGCAGACATCCTTTGAGAAGGAATTTGATGGACTAGCTCAGAAACTAGGTTCAATTATAGGACCTGTGGGGGAAACCCCTTTTCCTCTGACTCGGCTGGGCTGCACTAAGTCAGCTGGAGCTGCTGCCAGGTGGGCTGTGGATGGGTAGCATCCTAGGGGAGAAGCCAGCGGCCATGGTCCATCTCTGCCCCGGGGGCAGATGCCCACTGCTTCCCTTCACTCCTCCACCCTTACTTTTCCCAGAAGTCCCCCTGACCTGAAGAATAATTCTACAGCCAGGCTGGTTAGTAGCCCAGGACTGAAGTTGAACAGAGACGCAAATAATTCCCCCGTGAGCTATTTTCTGGTCAGCTTTCAGAACAATAGCTCAGAGTGACAGGCGGGTGCCGCGAGGGAGGCTGGCCTCGGGCCACTGTCTAGGACCACTAACAACTTAAGGCCTTTCCCACGTCCACTGCGCACTCTTCCTGGCACCAGAATTTATAGAGGTGGGACCTTAGTCAACGGCTTAGAGTAACTGTCTGCCACACCTGCCTCCACCTGCGGATCCACATGGGACATGAGGGCGACAGGATGGGGAAGGCCCGCGGGAGCCAGGGGTTTCCATCCTTCATGGCTACAACTCCTACAGAATACGGAAGAAGAAGAAGACACAGCCACTTTACCAAGCCTCCAGAAAGAGGTTCCATATGATTGTTGTGTCCACTGAGATAAATATTTTAAATGTGTTAGAGAAATTGTTACACTCTATAATAATATTTTATTATTATTTATAATAAATTATTATATTAATATTTTATTATAGAATGTAACAATTTCTCTAACACATTTAAAATATTTTGTAGAGCTATTGCCTTACTGTTATTTTTTCAGGTATTTAAGAGTAGGAGAGGAAGAGGAATAAATTCAGGTAAAAAGGGGGAGGCTGTGAAAAACCACGTCAATGGCTGATTGCATGGAGGATGATTTCTGCCAGCATGAGGCCCTCACGGCCTGGGGGAGCCCAAGTGCAGCGAGGACATCATGTAAAATGCATGCTGAGCGTCATTCATTCACTACCAAGCCCATCCCCAGACTTTCTACATTTTCTTTTGCCTTAAGACCCTATCCTCTGTTAGTTTCCTTTTAATTTTTCTCACATGACTTTTCTTTTAATACTTATGAGGAAATACCTTCCCGAGAAGACAGAGTATGGGAGGGAGAGAAGGAGGAGGGAGAAAGGAAACGAGGGGAATATATTCTTGGAATATCTTATTCTGAAAGGTTTCTTTCTAACTTACAAGGAAGAAACACTCTGTATTATAGAGGTATTATCATATGCTGGGAGGGGTACCTTCTCTAGTACATTAGTAAGGAATTCTACATGAACAGAGTCTTTCCTATCCCACACTGTAACAGTCACCTGTTTTTTTGTTTGTTTTTGAGATGGAGTCTCACTCTTGTTGCCCAGGCTGGAGTGCAGTGGCGCAATCTCAGCTCACTGCAACCTCCACTTCCTGGGTTCAAGTGATTCTCCTGCCTCAGCCTCCTCAGTAGCTGGGATTACAGGCGCCCACCACCATGCCCAGCTAATTTTTGTATTTTTAGTAGAGACGGGGTTTTACCAGATTGGGTAGGCTCGTCTCAAATTCCTGACCTCATGTGGCCTCCCAAAGTGCTGGGATTACAGGTGTGAGCTACCAAGTCTGGCAAAGAGTCACCTGAGCCTGCAGGGCAGACCTGGCTGTGATGTGTGCCGTTTGCCACCTGTCCTCCCCCAACACCAACAGTGGGTACACATTTTTTTTAATTGTCTGTCAGTGTTTTAGAAACAAAGAGGTTACATTTTTGGGGAAAAAAAAGACCCCTGAATGCCCAGCTTTCTATGAGAAAGTCAGGTAATTTAGCCACACTGAGCCGTAGCTCCTAGGAGAAGCCTGCTGGACCCAGAGGTGCTGCTCTCGTCAACCAGCGCTCTCTGGTCCATCTCATGGGGTCTAAATCCCTCCAGCCTCACTCATAACCCACCTGGCCCTGGCCCCCTGACCAGCCCACGGTGACAGCAGGGCTCACAGTTAGAAGTGCAGGTTCTGGAGGCAGCTGGCCTGGGTGCTCCCAACCCTGGATTCTCCCCAGCACTAGCTATGCAACCAGAACCAATGAAAGGCACTTTCTAAGCTTCTGCTTCCTCGCCTGTGCAGTGAGAAAAATACCACCACCTACTGCATTGTCTGTGAGGCGTCCATGAGATAATCGTGTCCAGTGCCCAGCACAGTGCCTGGCATGTCGTACCTGCCCAGCCAACGTTAGTGCTTCTCACTGTGTGCACTTGCTGACTAAGGAGAACTCATGAGTTGCAGCCCAGTTTTTGAAGACGGTTTAACAACACAAAGCAATTGCCCTTCAACCCTCCTTTCTAGCTCAGGGACCCGGTCTACAGACAAAAACCACCTAGTGAGTGTATCTGTGACATGTTAGCTGCTGTGTGGAGCAGGGACACTGCAGAGATGGGATTCAGACCTGTTCTTGGGGCTCACAGTAGAGTAGGGGGAATGGACAGTGAGATCCTCACAGCACTGACAGGTGGAGTTACACACGAAGCTCTCCCCACCACGCCTGCCCAGGACCACCCAGGAGCTTGGCATTCAGGAGGACCTGGGGGTGGGTCTGACTCTTTTCTCTTACTCCTTCTAGTCTCCAAACCTTTCGGGGGGCTTTACTAAAAGGCACCCAACCACAATTAGTTCCACTCCATTTCCAGTTTCCCAGGCTGTGCATGTGATTTCAACAAAGCTGGTCTGATCTCAAATGCAGTTCATTATAATGGAATTTTACCTGAGGCATCCCCTCCCCCACTTCTTAACATCATGGCACCCGAGATATGAGTCTGCTTGCCAAAGAGGCTGGGCAGAAGTCACTTCCTGCCCCTGGCAGCAGTCCTGAGATTCAGAGCCGTTTGGAAGAAAGAACTCTGCCCCTAGGGTGTTTTCCAGCATCTCCCTGGCCAGCTTGGAACTGCCCCATTCACCCTCACTCCACCTGCTGCATCTTTTCCAGCCCTCCTCAGACAGGAAGGGGAGGAGGGAAGACTGAGCTGAATGACCAGGACCCCGCAGGGAAAGGCAATGCACGAGTGAGAGAAAGAACGTGCACTTTGGACTTCGGGCGGAATTTAAGTTCTGGTTCTGATTTAGTAGCTCGGTGTCTCTGGAAAACAAATGTAGCCTCTGAATCTTTGTGAACCTTGGTTTCCTCTTTTGTAAAATGGGCATAATATTACCAGCCTCGTAGGATTATCGAGAGGCATAAATGAGAAAATGCCTGAAAAACATTTAACACAGTGCCTGGAACACAGTGAGTTATAATAACCATTGGTTATTATGATCATCAGCTATGACATAATATAGTAACCTCACAAGGGTCAAAGGTGGTTATAGAAAGAGACACTGGGTGGCGTTAGGGGTGGAGGGATGGCTGAAGAAGGTAGAGCCCTGTCTCTGAGCCCAGCGCAGGCCTGGTAGCCAAGGTGAGGCCCAAGGCAGAAGCACCTTCCTGCCCGGAGCTGACAGGCACAGACTGGATAGGTAATTACAAAGCTGAGGGCTGGAGTGGCCCATGAAACTGTCCAGCCAGCCACATTCCTTTGTCCCGTGGGTGACTGGATGGTGAGTATCCGGCTGTTTATGTGGCTACCAGGACACTGAGTGTAATGACGTTTTTTCCCTAGTAGTCCGAGGAGGGTGTTTGACTTTCAAAGGGAAAGGGATTTTCTACAGGCATTTGTCTCCTTTCCCCATGGCATTGCCTCTGTTCCCTCCACCCCAATCCTCCAGCTACTCCCTGCTTCTCAGGTTAAACGAATCAGAAAGCCAAAGAATGAGGCCAGACTCTGAACAGATAGACAGTAGAGACTAGTAAACTTCACCCCATCTCACTGGAGCCCTTAAATGATCAAGAAGCCCAGGACAGACATGAATCTATCACTGCTCCAGCTCCATGTGCTTAGATTAGCTAGCAAAGTCATGGTTCTTATACTTCCATGTCCTTTTCTCAAAATTGGTGCCCGAGGAAAATATATATATTCCTCCCAATCCACTTAGTGAAAATGCAACTTAGTGGGTATTAATTGAGCACCTAGTATGGGCTCGGTGCTGACACCAGGCTCTTGGTTGAACTGAAGAGACCACCTAGCATTGGGGAGGACGAAGAGCCACTGCTGGTGGAAGCCCAGACAGGAAGGGCTTCGACTGCACCTGGAGGCCCAGCACAGGGCTCTCAGTCGGGCTGAAGCACGTATGTGGTCACCTGTGCACAGTGCAGCAGAAGAGCACACATGTGAGTCAGAAGCTGGGTCCCTGAGTCATGAATAATACAATTATTATAGTAATCATTATAACTGTGGAAACTCGTTTCATACAACTTTTTCATTTTAGAAATGAAGCTTATGTCAAGTGTTGAAAAGGATGGAGAACAGTGGAAACTTCTGTCCACTACCGAAAGGAGTGGTTTTTTCTGGTACAACTGCTGTGGAAAGCTGCGTGGCACCTATAGCGATGCTAAGCATGGAATTCCACGGGAGCCAGAAATTCCAGCCCTAGGCATGTGCCTTACAGAAATTCTTGTGAGTTTCTCATGCACCAGAAGACAAGTATAGCATGTACACCCCTAGCTGTACTGTCCTATTGTAATAGCCCAACTGGAAACAGCCCAAATGTCCGCCAGTGCGAAGGAGGATGTGCACACCGTGGTGTGTTTTTACAGTCGAATGCTACACAGACGTGCAAACTGCAGTGCTGTGCCTCAACATGGACGAGCCTCAGAAAATCACACTGACTCAAAGTGCATCACAGAGAACACACGTGTATGTGAACCTCAAAGCCATGTGAAATAAAACAACATAGTGTTTTGTAAAACACACCTAGATGATAACTTACAAAGAAAAGCAATAAAACAATTAACCAAAATTCACTTTGGGGTGGGGAGAGAGGAAGGAGAATGCAAATGGGGAGAGGCAGAGGGGGCGTTTAACGTGCTGTGAATGTTCCACTCTTAGGTGGTGGGTACAGAGCATACATATACTTTTTTGAGATGGAGTCTCACTCTGTCCCCCAGGCTGGAGTGCTGTGATACGATTTCGGCTCACTGCAACCTCTGCCTCCCAGGTTCAAGCGATTCTCCTGCCTCAGTCTCTTGAATAGCTGGGGTTACAGGCACGTGCCAACTTGCCTGGCTAATTTTTGTATTTTTAGTAGAGATGGGGTTTCACCATGTTGGTCAGGCTGGTCTCAAATGCCTGACCTCATGATCCACCCACCTCAGCCTCCCAAAGTGCTGGGATTACAGGCGTGAGCCTGTTCCAGAGTATAAGATTCTTTAACCTATACATAAGTATATTATGTAATCTTTTGTGCATGATATATCACAGTTTTAAAAAATGAACAAAAAAGAATTGAAGAACCCAAGTGGCAGACAAGCTAAGCAACTGTCGCAAGCTCATCAGCTAACAAATGACAGAGAAATCAATTTGCCAAATCTGAGTTGAGTCAGGTGCCAGGACAGCCATTCCTGAGTTCTAAAAGGGCCTCTCACAAGGACAGGCTTCTGGGCTAGAAGTTTTGAAAAGAAGCGCAAGAGTCTATTTTTCCCAGCTGTGAAATCCCCAGTGTCTTGAATAGTACCTGGCACACAGTAGGCTCTTGGCTCATATCTACTGAATACATGTGCCTTTCAAGGGCCTACTGTGTGCCAGGCACTTGACTTACATCATCCACTCCTCACGCAGTCCTACAAGGGAGCTATTATTATACCCAGTTTACAAGTAAGGAAACTAGGCCGGGCGTGGTGGCTCATGCCTGTAATCCCAGCACTTTGAGAGGCTGAGGCGGGAGGATCACCTGAGGTCGGGAGTTCAAGAGTAGCCTGACCAACATGGTGAAACCCTGTGTCAAAAAAAAAAAAAAAAAAAACTAGTAAGGAAACTGAGATACGGGGAGATTAAGAAACTTGCCCAAGGTCACGAGCTGCAAAGTGATCATGCCAAGCTTTGAACCCAAGAATCTAACTCAGACCCCGTGCTTCTCCTATTTTGCCAGGCTGCTAGCTTCTAACAGTGCTATCTAAAATTTTAGTCATCTACCAGGGAACCCTGGGACCCACAGGGCATGGGCCAGGCTGAGCACTTTCTCTTCCTTCCACCTCTGTCTCCAGGCTCTGACAGAGTGGTTCGTATGGCCAGGCCCAGTGTCGGCAAGCAGCGTATAGCAGCGGTTACAGGCCAACTCTGCAGCCATGGGCAGGTGACTGCATCTCTTTAAACCTTGGTTTCTCCGCTATGCCTGCTAGAGAAAATAACCGGACCTACCCCCGAGAGAAGCTTTCACCCCTGAGAGGGTGAAAGGAGACAAGTAAAGCAGTCGGCATGGGACCTGGCACAAGGCTATCAGAGGAGGCTAGAGTCCATTTCTCCTTCCAGCTGGGCCAGGTTCAGGAGTCCTTAAGGGATAGCCAGGAAGGGGAAAAGGTAGGCAAGCTGAGAACAGCTCCCCTTTGGCCAGTGGTACAATTAGCACACAGTAGGTATTCAATAAAGCGGCTCCTTTGAAAGAGCGCTTCTTACTTGCCTTTCAGACTATTAGAGTCACATTTGATTCCACACAATCTCTCTGCACAATCCTACCTCTCTTGGGTTCTTGTTTGTGGTTCTTAACCTGAGAAGGTGCCTGAGACTGCCAGAGAGGCACCAAGATCTAAAAGAGCTGGCAGAGGAAGCCTCCTTCTGAGAGGCCACTGTTCCCAGAGTAACCTTTGGGCAGTCCAAGCCTGCTCTCAGGTCAACTTGTTCAAACTAGTTAGTACATCTAACCTCGCTGCTCACAAACATTTACTACAGGCCTGTAATGTGCAAGGCACTAAGTGCCCTGGAGGGTTCCAGGCAGATTAAGAGCACGGGCTTCTGCAAACCTAAGAGGGAGTCCTGGCTCTCCTCCTCACAGGCTATGACAACTTGGCATGTTGATCAACCTCACGGAGACTCTGTTTCCTCATTTGTAAAGGGAACATAACTGGTTCCTGTCTCACAAGACCTTGTCATAGGTCTGGGAGGCACGTAGCACAGCACCTCTTACCAAGTAAGTGCTCAGTGAGTAGCTGAAGCTACAACGCCAGTACCAGCAGGTGGCACACACTGGATGTGTCACCAGCAAAGCCTTGGGCATCATGGGTACTCCACAGTGCCTGAAATGTCCCACCTTGCATAACACCTCCAAGCTTCAGGTCATCATTAGAAGGCCAGTGAGACGCAACAGCTTCCCAGGAACCAACCTCCGAGTCTGCCCAGACTCCACTTTCCCGCGGGTGCAGCTGCCCACACCCTGCTCAGGACCAGGACTCTCCCCCGTGCAGAATGAGGACTTTGTATGGCATCTGGTTCTGGGAACACTGCTTAGTCTATTCCTTGGCACAGGACCTGCAGGGCAGGTTTGCAAAAGCGTAACACACATTCCGACTCACAGAGCACCGACTGCTTCTGCCTTTCGCTCCGGTCATTCACCGACCAGACACCCCCATCTTCCTCCAGTCAGCCTTGGTATGGAGGGGGCCTTGCCACATCCTTTCCCCACAAGTCACTTCAAAGACATGACTTCCCAAGATATCTTCACTTGCCCTTTTCACTTGTTGGCAATGAGAATGACTTCCTTCCTGGCAGAATAACCGAGAATCACACACAGTCATCGTGGCTACCCTGCTCCCTCCACGCCTATGCTCAATCAACCACATGCTGGACCTCTGGGGACTCTGCAGGGAGCCCGCCCTCTGCATCTGGACTGTAAGGACCCAGGACACAGAAGGCAGACAGTTTCTCTTCCACATGTCACCACAGTAGGATGCAGACACTGCCATCAACGCCTGTCACTTGGATTGAGCAAGAACAGCCTGTCCCCACCCTGGACCATTTCGCTAACATTCAGACCAGACCAAAGAGTTAAACTCTGGAGTCCTTGGGACCTGACTGTCTCCTGCTGTGCAGTTTCTCCCTGGCTTTGGCCTCCACTTTGCTTATCGTTTCCCCAGAACCTGGTTACAGGTGACCTATGTCCTTTATCGGAGTGGGCAAGGTTTGCCTGCCTTTGCCTTCCTGGCTGCTAACCTGCTTTACAGCCGGACTTTCTGTGGGGTAGTGTGGTCCCCAGGGGTCTGGGAAGCTGGATGAGCAAAATGAGGAGGCTGCAGATATGGAGGAAGAGGGAAGAGGAAACGTGAGGCCCAGTCTTGGCTCCACGATGAACCCCAATTCCCCTGGAGGAAGCTGAAGAGGAGTTGGCAGACCTTCCTGTCCCTGTCTGAGGTGGGGGTGGGGCAGGGAAACCAAAGGTGAGGCCAGTCACAAGTCAAGGGTAAAGGGAAGTCCCACAAGTGGTGGGCTGGGTCCCAGGACAGGGTGGGTGGGGGCAGTGCTGCCCTTGGGGGAAAAGACAGGAATTAGCTGGTAACACCAGGGAGCAAGCTGGGGCGTTGGGGCTATCCTCAGAATTAAGCTTCCCCTGTTTCACCTTGAGCATTAAGCTTCCCCCAACCTCATCGTCCCCTCATCACTGCTATGACCTCTGCTGGGTTTGGAGTGGTCATCACTAGGATGATGAATGTTCCATTTTTCCCTGGGCAGTTTGGCTTTGTGTCCATTGTCCTGGTATAACCATGCACCGCATCCCTTTTCACTCTCGAAAGTATCCCAGTTTGCAAGATACATTACACAGGGACTCTTTCTCGCATATCCAGGAGGGCACTGACACAGGAAAAGGTTAGGGACAAATCAGAGAGAAGCAGAACAAGAAGCGGGGCATGGTGGCCTAGAGTGACAGCCAGGCTGGCTTCAGCCAAGCTGGATCCTCTCAGAACTGGACAATAGTGGAGGGAGAGCCTGAGAATTGCTGCCCACCCTGGGGCTCAAATCGTCTTGGAGTCAGGGGCTGGTCTGGTGAGTTCTGCTTCCTGCCATCCCTCAGAGGGCCTGGAGTCATGCTGGGTGCACAAGAGACTCCGAATCAAATCCCGTCAATTCTTTACTTCCCTCTGCCTGCATCCAAAACAGAGCTGCAGCAGGGACACATGGATGCTGGAGCCCTGTAATTCCTTATTCAGCAACACACCAAACGTCATCCAGGTGCTCCTCCTGTCTCTGGCTCTCTGGCCTCTAGGACCTGACTGCTGCACAGGCAACGGCGAGTTTCCAGCAGACGTTCCAGAGGCCCACCCCACCCAGGACAGAGTGAAACAGTGGAAACTCCCTTTCCTGTCTTAGATAACCACCTGATGTAGCCCACTTGACCCCAGGCCTTTCTCCATTGACAGCCTGGGCTTTGGACACCTGTTCTAGGGGTAGAGTGTAGGGGTCCCAAAGGTCTTCTTGGAGCCTCCTCTGGGACTTAGTTACAAAAGAGATCAGGTCCGAGGTCAAATAGGGGAAGACTGAGAAACCATAAACATAAATTATCAGGGCACCCCAAACAGTACCTGACCTTCCATAATGTTTATACAAACGAAGTCTTTGGCCTCTGCTGAAGAGGAGCAAAGGGTTGGGGAAGCTTTCTAACTATCATTTTTCCTCCTCCTTTCTTACCCCATTTTCAAGTTCCTTCTTTAGCTTGGTAAGGGTCCAAGTCACAGCTGATCAGGAGCAGCCAAACCCAAAGCCATGGGATCCAGCCAGAGCACAGACTGTGAATTCCCCAGCTTTTTGCAGTTTGAATCAGCCTCACAGCCTGGTTGGCCTCCCAGGACTCTTCTCAAATAGGTCCAGAGATGTTAGTGAGTGGGGGCCGTGGACTCTGCAGGGAGGGCGACTTCTGCTCAGGGTCTCTAGCACCCAAAACAAAAGCCAGGGAGAAATGCACAGTCTTACCACCTCCTGGTGGGGCTGCATGCCAGCCCTGAAGCTGTTTCAGAAAGACCCACAGTTGCCTCCAGCACTTGGACAGTGAAAGGATGGCAGAAGTCCTCTCAACACACAACACTCTCAGTTCACAGAATTGAGGCTCCAGTGTTCAGACGACCCATCTCTACCTCAGCAAACCAGCCCACTCCCCAACCTGGGTTAAAACCTCGTTTGCCGACACCATGACTTCCCTGGTCCCAGACTTTCCCAGTTTCTTCTGCTCACCCACTTCACTAGCAGAGATGGGCCGCTGACAAGACCACTAGGCAGAAATGGAATGAAAGGCTGGAAAAGCCTGCAGTGCTGAGATCCCAGGAGAGAGGTGAGATGTGGATTTATCACAAAGCCACTGTCCCTTCACAGTGACCTCCTGCTGGAATCATCCCATTGCCATTCCACAATCACTGCCGTGTTGGCGTCTGAGCCCTTGCCATGAGGAAGACCACCTTCCAGCAGGGAGCTGGAGCAGAGCCGAACTCTGCCCAGGAGAGCTTCTGCAATGCTCAGAAAATGCCTGCTCAATTGCTTGCCTGGGCTCTGGCCCCTTTGGCTGCAACTGAACCCAGACAGGAGGCTGACTCACTCACCGCACGCATAGAGGAGGAGGAGGAGGAGGAGGAGGAGGAACAGGAGGAGGAGGAGCTGAGAGAAGGGCCTGGGCTGGGAGACCCAAGTCTCCGCCAGCCCAGGCTGGGTCTCTGACTCTGGTCCCTGGGTGAAGAGAAGGAGGGACAGTTGTCCACTGGCCCTGGAGACCACAGGCTGTTCCCGCCTAGATACTTCTGAATCTTCCTCACCGCCACCTACAGAAACAGGGCACCTCGCTTCCCAAACAGAAACCACTCCCTGAGCCCCTTCCTCATTTAAATGCTTGCCCCTGAGATCCTCTGAACATCTATTGACAGGCTGTCTTGGAAAAACAGGGCGATTTAAGTCTAAAATCATTGGTAGTTCAAAGAAAAATCAAGAAAAAAATTACTTAAAAGACCCAACTCCACCATCGCAGGTGACCGTACCTGAGCCCTGTGAGATAAATGAGGCTACACGCCCTCCGCTCCGCAGCCCTGAGCGCCATCGACAGCCAATCGCTCCTTTTCTTGTTCCTCACTCCATGCCAAGGCGCCCCGGCAGAGGAAGGAAACAAATGCTTCTTGTTGCCCAAGTGCTGAGCCCGGCGCTGGCGGAGCATTTCTCCTTTAAGCTGCCTGAGCACTGAGGATGTCGCCACCCTCCTCCCCAGCCTGGCACGAACTTCGGCTTTCTCAAACCTCAGTGCCCCCTTAGTGTCCCAGCCTCATGGCACAGCAGCCGGGATCTCGGTCGCCAAGTTTACCGCGGAGACTTGGACTCTAATGCTCGCACCCGTGCACTCACGCCCCGGTACCCCCGACGCCCCGACCTCGAGCCCCTATCCTGAGACCCCCTTCCGTACTTCTCCCGGGTCCGCACCTGGTCCCGCCGGCGGGTGGACAAGCTGTTCCGCGCTCCCGGCGCCCACGGCTCGGCAGCCGCCTTTTGACAAGCAGAGACAGCCCAGCACCTGGCCCCGCCCCTCGAGCGGGCCCCGCCCCTTTCCCCGCCCCTCGAGCAGGCCCCGCCCCTTCCCCGCCCCTCAAGCAGGCCCCGCCCCGCCCTCGGCCCCGCCCACAGGTCCCGTCCTCTCCTGCCTGGAGTTCGGTCTGCCCCGCAACCATCTTGACTTGGAATCATCCGCCCCGCTGTCGCCTTAGAGACTCTGCCTCGTGAAACTTTCATCGACCGTCGCCCATGGGGCAAGGTTCGCTCCTGCCCTGTGCGGGACAGAGTTGCCGATGAATACAGAGGAGCAGATCCCCGCCTCAGCCTGCGTTATTCGGGGACGCAGCCCCCCACCCTTCCAGCCTGCTGCGGACCCCGGGCCGGGTGCGTCACCCCCACCTGGGCCCGCGGGACGCTGGGGGGCGCCTGCCGACGGGCACGGGTGGGAAATCGCGTTCCTGCTGCAGAAAGCCGGGAAGCTCAGCCTGATCCCGCAGACGGGGGTAAAAGATCCCGGGGGCCCAAGTGGAAACTGGAGTCGCGTCATCGCCCCCACCGAGGTCACCTCAGCAGCGACCGCGGCTGACCACGTTCCCGGCCTGTCGCGAATTTCACCCAAGGGAGCTGAGTCTCAGCTTCCCTGGTCCCCAGTCCCCAGTTCCCCCTTCCCCGCCGTGGCATCGGCCTGAAGGGAAGAGATAAAGAATCCATCCTGTGTGTGGCTGCGGAAAATACACACAGAAAAGTTGGGCTAAAAGTTACTCACTGCTCCCCTTGACGGTGTGCTAGGCACCGCCCTAGGTGCCAGGGGAGAGGTGAAAAAGATGGGGTTCCCTCCTTCTCAGAACTCACTGTGCAGTGGGAGAATGTACAAATAAGTAGTAATCACAACATAATCTTCTGGAATAGAAATGCCCACAAAATCATCCAGCAGCTGATGATTAGCCAGAGAAGATATCGCTATTCCCCTCTTACAGAGGAGGAAACCATGGCTTAGAGGGTCAACGTGAAAGGCTGGGAAACTGAGGCATAGAAAGGTTAAGTGATTTGCCCGACATGACAGCTTATCAGTGAGGACTAGTGCTAGAGCCCAGCAAGTCTGCTGGTGCAATGGTCTCTGAACCGTTTCTGAAACAGCTATGCTGGAGGGCATCATAACCAGCCCCTCACAACTCAATAATACGGTTAAAAGAAAAAGACTGAGATTAAACAGAAGGAAGAAGTTTGCAACAGGGAAGTTTGTTAAGCACGGAAATAGTTCATTGTGGAGGTGTCACGGAAACTTTCTGAGAAGACTCAAACAAAAGACAGAAGAGAGGTACATCGTTTGATCGAATTTGGGAACGGACCGTTTATTCTGAGAAACAGATGAAGGCTCCTTTAGAGGTCCTACCAGTCTCTAATGGATGCATTCTCTACCTGTAACAAAGTAATAGAATCCCCTTGCCCAAAGCATCATGGGAAAGCTAATGGTGATTCTCATGGGTAGAAAAACGTAAGAGGAAATTTCCAACTGCCAATACCTTGGGACATTCTCTGGAAGTCCTATGAGCCTCTGGAAGAGGTTGAGCACTCAGAAGTCACTTTTGTGGTGCTTGGTTGGCCTGACATCTTGCAAATAAACCTTATCAAAAGATGGTGGAAGATGCATACCTAAATTCCATAGTCATTGACTGTGAGTCTTTTTCACAGCTCTTTGTTGGAATAGAGGTATTTGTAATTCACATGTGTAAACTGCTTTATAGTATAAAGAGAATTATTTGGAATATCTTACTTGATCTTCATCACAGCCTTTCCAGACAGGCAGAGTAGAAAATGCTGTCTCCATTGTGCAACTAATGTGCAGTTGTCAAGGTTTTTACAGTTGAGGAGTGTCAGAGATACTGGACCCAGGTCTTCTCTCTGCACATTCCATGCTGTCTCTCAAAAAAAAAAAGTTCCATGCACTTTTCACAGAGTTGGAGAACTCAGAGGTTCTGTATTTGGCAAACTGGCAAGATTATAGATGTCATCACAGTCCCCAGCACATGCTGTTATCAGCCCCATCACCTTGTCCCTAACCGCGTTCTTCTCATCTTCCCCCAATTCCTGAACCCTTTTCTCTCATCCACTTCTCCAGATCCTCTCCTGTTTCAGGTCCTGCCTATCCCATCGGGCTTTTCCAACATATCCCAGCTGGAAGGAGATGTCAATTCTCTGGTCTTGGTAGCAGGCACTGTATGAATTGCATGGTTTGGCACCCGATAATGAACCATCGTGTATTAACATTGAACAAAGATAGATTATTTTGCTTGTTTTATTCTTAGAAGGAAGGTTATTTTGTGAAAGTAGAAAAGCAAGATCATGTGAGATTCACTTCTCTTGTGCTTTGTTGTAACCCTTAATTGTCTCTGGACCCTGCTTCTCCCTAGCCAGGAATACAATCAGAGAGGGAGGTTTCTGGGTTGCTGTCTCACACCTTGTTCTCTTGATGCCTTGGTGACAAGCACCATTCCTGCACTACAGAGCTAATAATTGTGAACTCCTCTATCTTGACTTCTCTATAAACCGTGTACCAAAACCACTGCAGAAAACATTAATTTCTCTTTTCCCTGAAGTTAGCATTTCTCATATTCTCACTTATCCCTGGGATGGGTAGGGGTCTTTACTGGGATGTACGGATTGTTTTTGGTCAGTACTCATCTCTGCCAAATTACATCAGGGAATATCTGCCAGGCACTTGCTTAGTTAATATTAACCAAGTGTGATGGTGTGCTAGATACCCCGCTATAGTGCCAAAGACTCCACAATCGGTATTGAAACAAAAGAGCCCTTCCAGGTGCAACCGACTTCGATGGAAAGATTCCAGAGTTGCTAGGCTGAGGATTTCATTTTATTTATTTCACTCCTGTGCATTTCATTCTGGAGACTCCAAAGAAAGGCAGGGTCTGGCCTCCGGACCTCTCTGCCAGGCTCCAGGTACCTGGGGATGGCCTGGGCAGTTATGGCTGTGGTCAGGCCACAGAACTGCAGCCTGGCCTCATGTCTAGGCTTCCCTTTTCTGCAGCCTGGCCACTGTCCTTGAGGCTGCTGATGCTCTCTGAAGCTCTTGCCATGGTGTCAGAGCTTAAGTGGATCACATTGTCCCTCTGAGGCTCCCAGAGACTCTGTTTCCACGGACAGGGGTTTTTGAGCTGTCTACAGGCTGTTCTGCCGGTAAAAATGTGCCCTTTGAGCTCTATCTGGAACACTCCCATCTAACTGTTTGTTTTTCTCTTTGTAGGGCCCTTGTTCCCCCCTAAAATATTTTATGGTTATGGGCACAGTAGGACTGAAGGGAAGCGTCTCTTCAGTGAACACTCAGAGAACATTCTGAGAGACACAGGTGCAGAGCTGGACAGAAGGGGCCAGCCCAGCTTCTCCGTTTGCTCCCTTGTTTTTGGTTTTTTTTTTTTTTTTTTTTTTTTGTTAAAGCACATTATTGGGAGGCTGAGGCAGGTGGATCACGAGGTCGGGAGTTTAAAACACACATTGAGTCCAGAAAGATTAATTCATTTATATTTCCTAACTATGTTAAGACAAAAAGGATCAGGGATGATTCTCCTTATTTAGTTCCAGATGGTGAAAATAGAATGAATATGTAAAAAGCTGTAGCAATGAAAACACACCAAGGGGTCTCCCCAGGACAGTGTTTTTCAAATGTTTAACTGCAGCCTGTACTAAGAAGTAAGTTTTTATCATGACCTGGTTTACCCAGGAATATATATGTTTTCTGATACAAAGATGTTCTACAATGTTTTCTATGATTTTCTCCATCCCCTTTTCCTTCCTTCCTCCTTCTCTCCTTCCCTACTTCCTTCCTTCCTTCCTTCCTTTCTTTCTTTCTTTCTTTCTTTCTTTCTTTCTTTCTTTCTTTCTTTCTTTCTTTCTTTTCTTTCTTTCCCCTCCCTCCCTCCCTCCCTTCCTTCCTTCCTTCTCTCCTTTTGGGATCCACCAAATTGATTTCACAGCCCATTAACACTTTGTGACCAAAAATATAACATTAAAAATCCTACCTTGGCCAGGCACAGTGGCTCACTCCTGTAATCCCAGCACTTTGGGAGGCCCAGGTGGGCTTACCACGAGGTCAGGAAATCGAGACCATCTTGGCTAACACCGTGAAACCCTGTCTCTACTAAAAATACAAATAATTAGCCTGGCATGGTGGCACATGCCTGCAGTCTCAGCTACTTGGGAGGCTGAGGCAGGAGAATCACTTGAACCCAGGAGGCGGAGGTTGCAGTGAACTGAGATCAGGCCATTGCTCTCCAGCCTGGGCGACAGAGGGAGACTCTGTCTCAAAAAAAAAAAAAAAGAAAAAAAATCCTACCCTACACAGTGGCACAGGTCTGTAACCCCAGTACTTTAGGAGGTTGACATGGAAAGATTGGTTTGAGGCCAAGAGTTTGAGACCAGCCTGGGCAACATAGTGAGACCCTAACTCTATAAAAAATGTAAAAATTATCCAGGTATGGTGGTGTGTACTTGTAGCCTCAGCTACTTGAAAAGCTGGGGTGGGAGGATCACTTGAGCCTGGGAGGTCAAGGCTGCAGTGAGCTATGATCATGCCCTTATGCTTGAGGCCTGGGCGGCAGAGTGGGACCCTGTCTCAAAAAGAAAAAACAATCTTCCCCCAGATCACGGGCTAGGCTGACGTGATTGTTGCAGCAGCCAACCGACAGAAGACTCCATCCAGGCATTTGACTGAATAACTGAGCAAGTCCCGCTTGCCATGAGACCCCCTCATTTAGAACCTGCAACATGAGACTCACAGAAATATGTTTGAGAGATCATCAATGGCATACATGTAGCCCCTTCAGAACCCTGCAGGGGCTCCACGATGGTTTTGGTGATTCTACCTCCAAGGGCATGTGGTCAGGGCTAGGTCACTGAGGCAGAATGTATCCACCCAATGTTTGCCTTTTCCAGGTTTGGGGGGTTCTTTTAGCCTCAAGATGCCTATAGTATCTCAGAAATCCTGACTGCTCCAGAGCAGAACAGAACAGCTCTAAGGAGTCCTGTGCAATGCCATGAGAAGGGAGTGCACACAGACTCGGCCTGCTCTAAAAAGAGTAGGGCAGCGCCAGTCATTCTCTCCAAATCCATCTGGCTCCAGGGCCCCATTCCCAGTAACCCAGCTCATGTCTTCTTCCTCAGGGCTTTGGCAGTTGTCTTTCCCACCTGCTCCCACATCCTCCAGCCCCAGGTTGCCAGCCTGCTGGCCCACACACAGTGTCGGCTGGCAGAGTGAAGGAGAGCCTAGAGGCGGAACCGAGAAAGGGTTAGACTCCCACCTGCACCTCCAAGCAAAGGCAGCTCAGAACTTTCTCCCAGGCTTCTAGGTATTTGCTGGGCTCCTGTCCACATTCAAGACTCTTCTCCAACCCCCAGCCCCAACCACGGAGACCAGCAAAACAGACTAGAGGCTCAGGGTCCTTTCCCATCTATGATTATCTATGGCTACCGGTTTTGCAACCACCATGGTTACTCTTGCAGGGAGGCGAAGCATGCCTCATTCCAAATGGCGTTGGGAAATTCTTATTCTGCTCCTCTAGGGAAGAGTGTCTTGTGGAGGAGCCCAGGGATGGAGATAAATGGAGGGGCTCCATGGCATGGGAAGGAGGTAAAAATGGAGTTAGTGTCACATTGCAGCTGAAGAGGTCAGTAGAGAAAAGCTGACTATTTTCTAAAGAAGCTCCCCGTCCCAAGAGGAAAGTTTTCAGGGAAGACAATTGGGCAATGGCCTCCTTCATAACAATGAGCAGAAGCCCCACAGCTTCGTCTTGGGCATGCCTGCTTGTTTCTCCAGAAGAACGGGAGGGACATTCCGTAAGCAGCCCAGGAATGCATTATACAACTCTCCCCTGGGGCCCCAACTCCAGAAAGATGTGGCTGTTGACAGCCCTTCTCTTTTGCCTTTGGCCTCTGGCCTGGGACAAACACACCACCAAACCCCGTGCCCTTTAGGTTGTGTTTGCCTCCTTGTCCTATGTCATTAAAACGATTGTTTCTGCTGTCCACCTCCGTCTCCAGCTGGATTTGCCGTGGACAACTTGATAGTGTTGGCATGTTGCTTTGTTATCATCCACGTGTCCAGCAGCCAAGAGTTGTTTCTAATTTTTTTTTTTTTTTTGATATGGAGTTTCGCTCTTGTTACCCAGGCTGAAGTGCAATGGCACAATCTCGGCTCACCGCAACCTCCGCCTCCTGGGTTCAGGCAATTCTCCTGCCTCAGCCTCCCAAGTAGCTGGGATTACAGTCACGCGCCACCATGCCCAGCTAATTTTTTTTGTATTTTTAGTAGAGACGAGGTTTCACCATGTTGACCAGGATGGTCTTGATCTCTTGACCTTGTGATCCAACAGCCTCGGCCTCCCAAAGTGCTGGGAGCCATCGCACCCAGCCCTTCTAAATGTTTTTAATTTAAAAACTCCGTTGCAAAAAAAAAATTGTGACCCCATATATGAATATTATTTTCAAAGCACTATCACTAGCTAATATCTGAAGTCACACTACACAGGGTGAGATTCATCATCAATGGTAATGAGTGGCTTCCATGTCTTGGAGACATTCATCTCAGGGACAGGAACTACACAGGCTCACTACATTCCACTCTCTTCCTCTCTAGAAATTCTCCCTCTAAGAACTGTAGCTTCTGCATTTAGTATGGTCTCGCTAGGGGCCTTGTCTTTAGCTGGGCCTATCTACACTTGGGTTTGAAATACAGAGGAATTGGATTGGTAACCTCCATGTAGCTGACAATGTCCCTGTCGTGTTTCTTTCTTTTTTTTTTTTTTGATGGAGTCTCGCTCTGTCATTCAGGCTGGAGTGCTGTGGTGTGATCTTGGCTTTCTACAACCTCTCTTTCTAGGTTCAAGCTACTATCCTGCCTCAGCCTCCTCAGCAGCTGGGATTACAGGCACCTGCCACCATGACCAGCTAATGTGTGTGTGTGTGTGTGTGTGTGTGTGTGTGTGGTTAGTAGAGATGGGGTTTCACCATGTTGGCCAGGCTGCTCTCAAAATCCTGACCTCAAGTGATCTGCCTGCCTTGGCCTCCCAAAGTGTGAGATTACAGGTGGGAGCACCACCCCCGACCTTTCCTGTCACATTTCCACAAGGTTCCAGGGATTTAAACCACAGGGAGAGTGGGAGCAGCAAGTCCAGTTTATAGCGTAGCGGTAAAGAACTTGGGCTTGAACTACTTCTGATTGGCCGAATGACTTCGGGCAAATTATTTTATCTCTATTAACATCAGTTTTGTCATCAATAAAATGGGGATTAAAAATAGTCACAGGGTTGTTGACTTCGCAGTGTTGTTGAGGAGATTAAGTAAAATAACCTTTCTAAAGCCTTAACCACTATGCCTGGTGCATAAGTATCCAATGAATATTAATTGTTAATAGTCTAGTCATTAGCAAAGCACCTTAAAACTGTCATGGCCCTGGTGTTTCAACAAGGTATTACTTACTTCAAGGCTCTCTGATCAGGGTGGAAGGGAGGCAGGAAAGGAAGGGAATGTGAGAAGTCAAGGAAAGGAAGTGCTCAGCCCGACTGTGATGTTTTTAAATACCTGTAGGTCTATCAGCTACACCGTCACCTATTCTTAAAATGGCTTTCCCTCTGATGCACAAACCCAATTTACTTTTACCCTCTGCCCAAAATAGTTTAGATGTAGCCTAATTTCTTGGAGGTCCTTGGCTTGAGCTGCTCTGATCAACTGAGAAAACCGGTGGCCTCCAGATCCTGGGGTCTTACGAGGTATTGGCATTACGAAGCCTTTACTGATTGCCTCCAACAGGCCACTTCCTCTTCGTGATAAGCAGGGAAAGGGCGGTAAATCTATCTCACAAGACCAAGAAGAGCATCATCTGGAAAGAACTGCCAAGGGTGTAGCTACTGTGTGTCTCAGGAGGTCTGCAAACCCTCTAAGATCTGGGCTGCCCGTTGCGGTGTGGGGGCACAGAGTCAGACCCATCAGTGGGAGCTGTTTGCACCAGGGAAACCTAGTCAGGGGCATTTGAAATTTTTAGAGTAAAGCATTTAAGACAACGTATTGTGCTTTATGCCAACTATCCTCCATATCCAGGAAGAATGCAGTCCATTGGGGGCCTTGTGTCTTGATTACAAGAGGTGAATGACATTGTTTGCTGTTGTGGTTCAGAGAGACGGAGTCTCACTGTGTTGCCCAAGCTTGTCTGGAACTCCTGGGCTCCAGCAATCCTGCCTCTGCCTCCCGACTTTCTGGGATTACCGGCATGAGCCACCAAGCCTGGCTGCATGTGGGACTTATATTCCCTTTCTGTGGGTGAACGTGAAGGTTAACTGAAGGCTCCAGTGTATGTGAAATGTGGTTTATGCTGCAGAAAAACTGTGTTTTCTTTCGCCTCACTAAAGACTGTGCTCAGATTGCTTTCTGAAGGCCATGTAGAAGCACCAACTGGTACTTTAAAAGCCATGTGGGGAGGCTGCTAGGACGAATGAGTTAGCGAAGGCCTCAAGAAGGCCCCTCTCAGGCGGCAGGAGTCCTTCCGTTTGGTACCAGGGCCAGTTTGCTGCAGCCCACACCTATCACAGTGAAGACTTCTGCCTTCTATTGTCCACTTCCGGTGAAAGGTACATCAAATCTTTAAGCAGCTCCATGCAGCAAGCTAATGAGCACACCAGGGACACAAGGAGGCGCCCACGATGCCCTGGTGGTGTCAGCAGATCCAGGTGGCATTTCTGGATTCTCACGGAAGACAGGATGCTCATATGCACAACACCGTGGAGCTGGATTATCTTTCCATGCTGCAGTCTGGCCTTCTGGTTCTTGAGATAGTTGCTCAGATTATTTGGGAAGATACCTCACAACTTCCCAAAGGGCTCTCAGAAACATCTGCTGTGGATCTGCAGCCCCAGAATAAAAGGGTCTCAGGAAATTATAGTCACGATGCCCTGTGACAGTGCCCTGCTTGGCATCTACCAACTCATATTATTTCACAGGTTGTTCAGTTTAAAATCTAGTCTCTGAGTCTCTGGGGTTATAAGCCAGGACAGCGCTTACTTCTGGGATGGAGGCCAGAGATAATGACGAGGGGAGAGTAGGAGGGGGCTTCCACGGCAGTGGTCACCTTCTAGCATCTCCCATTTCTTGGCCTGCAGTGGCCACTCATGAGTGTTCACTTTATGATATTTTACCGCCATGTTCTGCATTTAGCATTTGTACACTTCTCTGTGTGTGTGTGATAGTTCCATTAAAAGCTACTTAAAATAATCTGATCTATGAAACATTCTCGAGAGACTGACTCCACAATGTTTTTTATTCCTCTCACTTTACAGAACAGGGAAAGTGATGCTCAGAGTGACCCTCCCCACAGGGGCAGCCTGAGGAGCTGGGTTGCCCCCTGCAAAGATGACCTGTGGGTGATGGAAAGCACAGCAGCAGCTGGGTCAGAAGCTCCGTTAGGGTGAGCACCATGTCTCTGTATCCACCAGTACCTAAGACAGTGCTGTATGTGTAACAAGGGCTCCACACTTGATCACCGGACCAAGATCCTCCTCAGGACAGCTGAAGAAACTGAAGCCTGAGAAGCCAAATTCTTTGACCCACCTGGTTTATTTAAGTAAAACCTAAGACAGGATCCACAAAGAATTCAAACGATGGTCTGGATCTGGAATTGCCAAGGGCCAGATGCCACAGGTCTTTGACCAGATTAAACCAGATACGTAGGCTCTCCTGGCAGTGGCTATCTGCAGGAAAGGGTGTTGTGGCCACTTTTGGGTCATTAGGAGAGCAGCCTTTCAATTCTTCCCTTGGCCGCCACCAAGCACCTCCCGTCACCCCCTACTCTCCAAGAGAGCTGACCTCAGTTGGGGTTCCTGGAACCTCAGTAGGCAGAACTCTGAGTGGCCACTACCAGGTCCGGAAGGAATGTGGCAAAGAGGCCAAAGAACGTGATGAAGAGGGTTTCCATCCCGTCTTCATGGGCCTCACCTCAGTTGACCATTTTACCCTTTTAACTCCTCTCTTCGTCCTCCTGCTCTATGCAAACGAGCCAAGTTCTCCCTCTTAGAGCCTTCCTCCATCCTCCCTCTGCTCCCTGTTCACCTCCTGTGCCTCTGCTCCTTATTCACCACCAGGATCCTGGTATATCCAGTGGTGGAGTTTAAGGGCCATGGAGAGCTGATGGTCAATAAGTCTATGGCTTAGACCTGCTCAAGTAAGAGGACAATATCCCGGTTTCCAGTACTGTCCCTGGCATTGTCCCTTACTTTCCCCACAGTGAAACCTAAAACCTAGGTGAAGAGGGGTGAGAAAGGACATTTAGGCAAGTAGTTCAGGTGCCCGGCCATGAAAACAATCACTGTCAGTCCCTGGCAGGGCTAGGATGGAAGTTCTGGGAAGCGTGCTGGACCTAGAACAATGCATCACAACAACTGAATCTTTTTCTTTTGGAGACAGGATCCCACTCTGTCTCCCAGGCTGAGTACAGTGGTGCAATCTCAGCTCACTGCAGCCTCAACCTCCCAGACTCGAGCAATCCTCCCATTTCAGCCTACCCAGTAGCTGGGACTACAGGTGTGCATCGCCACACTCAGGTAACTTTTTGTATTTATTTGTAGAGACAGAGTTTTGCCATGTGGCCCAGGTTGGTCTCAAACTCCTGAGCTCAGCGATCCTCCTGCCTTGGCCCTCCAAAGTGCTGGAATTGCAGGGATAACCACTGTTCCCGGCCGCTGAATCCTTTTTCTATATCCTTGAAGTAATCTCAACAATATCCCGTTTCCCTGTGCTCTTTTCTTCTTCCCAGGAATCTGATGCTTAATCTTGATAGGAATTACAAGTGAATCCCAGAGGCAGTGTCAAAATTCTGTTGCTTCTTAGAGACAATTGAAGAAATTCAATCATTTCTGCCGTATTGAGGGCTGAAGTCCTAGAGGATCAAGAGTCTTGACAAGCCGATCTTTCCCCCAATTCCAGGAGTCTTAAACTTTGGACCGATATGGTCTACCCTGTCCGTTGTAGCATTGTAATCTGGCCCAGTAGAGAGGCTGATTTGGTGCTTACAGCTGGTTTACCTCCTTATCAAAGCCCTGCGTGTGAGGGGACACAATTCGTGCCTTGTGGTTAAGAGCAGTCTCCCTTTAACCTCTTATCTTACTGGATTAGACGATCCGTTGACATTTAATCTGTAGTAATTAAGGATTTATTGCCATGTTTCTTTCTTCCAAACGGCATACACCCTTTAAATAGAGGGCATTTAGGGACACGTGGTGTTGGAACCAGAACAACTGACAAAGATGTGTCCAGATAGCATTACCTTCATCTTAAACTCAGCCTTGAAAAAGATGTTTCATTTCTACTAGTGGGGTGCATTAGGCACCCTGAATGAACCTCCCAAGTGAAACAATAGTTTTCTAAAATCTTAAATGTATCACCAGGCTGGCACCAAAGAAAGAAATCTGCAGACCTCAAAATGAAGCAAAAATAGGAACACAGGTTGGCAAGGCAGGAGCAAAGCTCGCCTTCACCCAGAGAGTTCCTGGAGAACCCTGGGAACCTTGAGCTTCCTGTCACTTTAATAGCTTTGCAGGGCATGAGGACAGGAGGTAAAGCCAAGGGATCAATTTGCATAAGTTGGGCTCCAGGACTCTCTGTGTAAGGAGAATGAGAAACAAACCTGCACATGGAAGAGGACCACAGGGAAACCGTCCTGGGCCATTCTGGATGGTTGGAAAACTA
The DNA here is from genome assembly GCF_049354715.1 of Callithrix jacchus. Lineage (NCBI taxonomy): Eukaryota > Metazoa > Chordata > Mammalia > Primates > Cebidae > Callithrix > Callithrix jacchus. The sequence goes on from NC_133510.1 coordinate 2,213,677, forward strand.
ATAAATATCCCCTTAAAATTCACAACCACAAGCTTGTGCCTATCTGGATTTGCAGTCCAAATTTATATGCTATGTGATTAGATTAAAAAAAAAAACTCTCAAGCACTAAATCTAATTTAAAATGATCCCAGACTGGTACTACTCAGATAACTAGTGGAATCAAATGTAAACCTTCTCTGGCCGGGCACAGTAGCTCATGCCTGTAGTCACAGCACTTTGGGAGGCTGTGGTGGGAGGATTGCTTGAGCCTAGGAGTTCAAGACTGGCCTGGGCAATAAGGTGAGACTCTATGTCTACAAAATAAATTAAAAAATAAATCTCTGCAGGAAATCACCCCAGTACTCAAAGATTTGCCACCGATGACATTTCACAGATAATTACAGCTCACAGTCACAAAACACACGAAAAAACAGCACAGTGAGTAGATTCAGCTGAAACAAGCCCACAAAGCACTCAGATATTTAAATTCTCAGATATCATACAAAGTAACTAATTTTAATAGGTTTCAAAAAATAAAAAAGAAGTTCCAAAAATGGGCAGGTAACAAGAGACTGTATAGATCACCAAGAAGATTCAGAAAAGAACCGAAAAGAATTTCTAGAAATAAAAAGTAATAAGGGTTAAATCTTAAAACTCAGTGGATACCTTAAACAGCAGATTAGACATAGCTGAGGAAACAATTAGTAAGCTGGAAGCTAGAGCAGAAAAAATTGTCTAGAATGTAGACCAAAAAGACAAAGCCACAGAAATATGAAAAATTAAGGAGTACAGAGGAGAAAGTAGGAAAATTGAATTGTTCCTAATTACAGCTCTAGAAGGAAATACAAAAATAGGGAAGACATCATATTCAAAGAGACTCAGATATTTCAAAAATCATGGAAAACGTGAATCCTTAGCTTCAGGAAGTACACTAAATCCAACAAAATGAATAAAAAGAAATTCAAATCCAGGAACATCATGAGAAATAAAAAACCAAAGAAAAAAGAGAAGATTGTGAAAGCTACTGAGAAGAAAGATCATCTGCAGAGAAATAGTGAATGGACTGTAGCTGACTTATCGACAGCAATAATGGGGCCCCAAGAAGAAGGATATAGCAGTACCTTCAAGGTCCTAAAAGAAAATGACCGTGAACGTAGAATTCTGGATCTAGTGCAAATAATTTCAATAATGAGAGCATAACAAAAATACGATCTAACAAAAGTTGATTGCATTTACAACCGGCAGACATTAAAGAAAATTGCCAAGAATATTTAAAATTTTTATTAAAGAAAATTCTAAATATTTTACTCTAAGCAGAAGAAAAATGATCTTAGGCAAGAAGGAATGGTGAATATGCAAGACATGCAAGAAGGAATGGTGAATATCTTTATTCTAAGATCATTTTCCTTCTGCTTAAACATTATAATTACTTTTGAAACAGTTAGATTGGTTAGGACTCACCTAACCAATATTTTTGTGTGGTAAGGAAAGGCTAGAACTAAAAGAATAGACATTAAAATCATCTGGGTTGCACAGATTGGTGTTAAAATATTCTAAAATCTTTGTATTGTTTAGGAAGCAGATGCAGGTGTTGATTAATTATAGACTTTATTAGGGTAAAAATGAATATAAAAATAGCTAGGAAAATTATCAAAAATAGATATAGAGGCCAGGCACTATGGCTCACGCCTCTCATCCCAACACTTTGGGAGGCCAAGGCCAGGAGTTTGAGACCAGCCTGGCCAATATGGCAAAACCCTATCGGTACTAAAAACACAAAAATTAGCCGAGCCTGGTGGTGTGCGCCTGTAATCCCAACTACTCAGGAAGCTGAGGCAGGAGAATCGCTTGAACCTTGGAGGTGGAGGTTGCAGGTTGCCACTGTACTCCAGCCTGGGTGACAAAGCAAGACTTAGTCAAAAAAAAGAAAAAGAAAAAAAGATGCAGAGTATATAATTCCAAACCAAGCAAAGGGGACAAAAGAGGTCATAAAGGTATATCTAAAGAAAAATAGAGACAAAGCACTTAAGATGGTGGCAGCAATAAATCAAAATATGTCAGTAACTATAATATAATTAAGTACATGTTCTATTAAAGAATGAAGATAGCCTGGGTTTTTAAATTTCAGATACATGTTATGAAGAGTCAATTAGCCAGGAAGTTGAGTTTGTATACATTTAATAACAGAGCCTCAAAAACGTGGGGCAAACTGAGAGTACAGCATGAGGCGATATCCAGTATTACAGTGAGTGATTTAAACACACGGCTCTGCACAGGTGGGAGATTAAGGGAGCAAAAGTGAGAACAGAAAAGACAGTTCATAAGCTTGATTCAATGTTCATGTGAGGAACATAACATACGACAATTAGAGAATGTTCTGTTCAAAGCCTACACGGAATGTCTATAAACGTTGATGAAAACTGGCCACATGTGCAGTCGTAAAGCCAGTCTCGACAAATTTCATCCTGACAGTATCCTCAGACCGCAATTTACCTGAAAGGCAACAATGTCAAACAGGATAGGCTGGGCGATGCTGTGGTAACAACATCAAAACTGCAGTAGCTTGATTGACACAATGGCGGTTTATGTGTTGCTCAGCGGGCAGACAGCTCTCCAGGGCAGCTGCTCTCCCCCTGGGGCTCGGTGTTCAAGCCCAGTCTGAACTGCTGGCACCTGCCTGCCAAGGTGTGTTTCCCTAATCCCTGTGGAAAGGGAAAGAGCATAGAAGATCTCATGCTGCAGTGAAATCATTAAACTGTATGTATTTAATGATCAGAGTAAGTCACTTAGCCATGACTAACTTCAGGGGTCAGTGTGTAACCCTTTCATTGGTCCAGGAAAGGAGGAGAACTGGAAATACTGGTGAACATTATAATAGTCAATAATAAAGAGTCCAGGAAAAAAACCTTTACGACTGGAAATTTCAATACGTATTTCTGAAGAAGAAACCATAGAGTAAAAGAGAAAATACTCAGAACATAATAACAGTGCTATATATTGAAATTTATGGATGCAACTGAAATAGTGTTTAGAGGGATGTGTACACTTGTTTAGCATTTACTATGTGGCAGGCATTCTTTTATGTACTCTACATGTTTTACGCATTTAAATTTTCTTTTTTCTTTTTTGAAACAGGGTATTGCTCTGTTACCTGGGCTGGAGTGCAGTGATCATAGCCCACTGTAGCCTCAATCTCCCGGGCTCAAATGATCTTCCCACCTTAGCCTCAACAGGCGTGTGCCACCATGCCTGGCTAATTTTGTATTTTTGTAGGGTCAGAGTTTCACCACGTTGCCCAGGCTGGTCTTGAATTTCTGAGCTCAAGTGATCCACCCACCTAAGCCTCCAAAAGCGCTGGGACTACTGGCATGAGCCAACATGCCCAGCCCTTGAGGCTGGTATAAATGAGAAATCTGCAGCACCAAAGAAAAGCTAACTGAAGTCACACAGCTAGAAGCAGAGCTAAGAACTGGGCTCAGGCAATCAGGCTTTAGAGTTCATGTGCCATAGTTGCAAATGTTTACATTAAAGTTTTGAAAGTTCAAAATTAACGTGCTAAGCATCCTATTTTAAAAAGCTAGGGCCAGGTGCAGTGGCTCATGCCTATAAACCTAGCACTTTGAGAGGCTGAGGCAGGCGGATCACTTGAGCCCAGGAGTTTGAGACCAGTCTGGGCAACATAGTGAAACTCCGTCTCTACAAAACATACAAAAATTAACCAGTGTGGTGGTGCATGCCTGTGGTCCCAGCTGCTTGGGAGGCTGAGGTGGGAAGATAATCTGAGCCTGGGAGGTTGAGGCTGCCGTGAGACAAAAACATGCCACGGCACTACAGACTGTGACACTCTGTCTCAGAAAACAAGTGAAAGTTAGAGTTGTGCTTGGTGCCTCATATCTGTAATACCAGCATTTTGGGAGGCAAAGCGGAAGGATCACTTCAGCTCAGGATTTTGAGACCAAATCTGAATTTCGAGACCAAATTTCACACAGTGAAACCCCATCTCTACAAAAAACTTTAAAAATTAGCTGGGTGAGATGGCATGTGCCTGTAGTTTTGGCTACTCTGGAGGCTGAGACAGGAGGATCACTTGAGCCTGAGAAGTCAAGGCTGCAGTGAGCCTTGATCATGCCACTACACTGCAGCCTGGACAACAGAGCAAGATCTTGTCTCAAAAAAATAAAAAGGTCAGGTGCAGTGGCTCACACCTCTAATCCCAACACTTTGGGAGGCCAAGGTGGGAGGATTGCTTGAGCCCAGGAGTTCAATACCAGCTTGGGCCATGTGGTGAGACCCTGGCTCTGCAGAAAGCAAAGAGGTTAGAAAAAAGCAAAATTATCCTGATTTGGTTTGGATCTGTGTCCTCAGACACATCTCATGTTGAATTATAATCCCCAGTGTTGGAGGAGGGACCTGGTGGGAGGTGATTGGATCGTGGGGGCAGATATCCCTTGCTGTTCTCACCATAGTGAGTGAGCTCTTATGAGATCTGGTTGTTTAAAAGTGCACAGCACTTACCCCTTTGCTCTCTCTCCTGCTGGCCATGTGAATATGTGCTTGCTTCCCTTCACTTTCCTTCATGATTGTGAGTTTTGAAGCTTCCCCAGCCACACTTCCTGTACAGCTTGTGGAAATGTGAACCAATTAAACCTCTTTTCTTTACTAATGACCTAGTCTCAGAGAGTTCTTTATAGCAATGAGAATGGACCACTACAGAGCCCCAAGAAATATAGGAAGCAAAACATAGGCTAGAAATTAAATTTTAAAAGATATAGAGAAAAATAAAGTCAAAATTTGATTATCAGAAACAACTAACAATATAGATAAGCTTATGTCAACATTAATCAAGACAAAAAGAGAGAAGTAAATAAATAATATTAGCAATTAAAGAGAATGGAACTACAGATACTGTGAAAATTAAGTAGTTGAGAAAATGTTATAACCAACTTTACACCAATAAACTAGAAGTTTTAGAAGTGGATATATTCCTAGAAAAATGCAATTTGCCAAAACTGGCTAGAGAAAAAATAGAAACCTGAATAGTTATATAAGCATTAGAGAAAAGGAATAGAATTGACAGTCAAACATGTGCCACTGGCTGGGTGCGGTGGCTCATGCTTGCAATCCCAGCACTTTAGGAGGCCGAGGCGGGTGGATCTCTCGAGGTTTGGAGTTGGAGACCAGCCTGGCCAACATGACGAAACCCTGTCTCTACTAAATATACAAAGATCAGCCGGACATGGTGGCAGTCACCTGTGATCCCCGCAACTCAGTAAGCAGAGGCAGGAGAATCACTTGAACCTGGGAGGTGGCATCGCACTCCAGCCTGGGTGACAAAGCCCGAATCTGTCTTAAAAGAAAAAAAGTACCACAAAGAAGACACCAGTCCAAATAGCTTGATGACAGGTAAATGTCACAGCCTGGGTTCCCCCAGAAAGCAGAGCCTGAGTCAAGGGATTGGGAGTAGATGGCTTATTTTGGGAAGAAAAGGTTTTTTGTTTGTATGTTTTGTGGGGAATGAGGAACCAGGAAAAATGAAAGAAGGAAAGAGAAACAGCCAGCACAACTAGGGCTCAGTCCTGCTGCATAGAATGTTCCCCAGAATCGCGTGCCTGAGAGACGAGAGAGCAAAGCATTTGTCCACCAGGTCCCATTCCCCATTGGTCAAGATGTGCCCCATGGGATGTTAACTTTCTCGAGCTTCAAAAGATTTGCAGATTCTCAAGTGCTCTGCATTTCCCCAGGCTCCCCTCACAAAGGTAGTAGAGAAACCTTAGAACAACATGAGAGATAGATGGGATAGCTGTTGTCAATCAATACCTGGAGTAAAAGGGACGCCCAAAGGGTAGAGAGTGGGGCCCAAGAGGCAGTGCATATAATAAGTTCCAGAGAACATTCAAGAACCACATAACTTCAATTTGTACAAATGCTTACAGACAGTGACGAAGGGACAGTCCTCAACTCATTTGATGAGAGTAGTGTAACCCTGACACCAACCATAGAAGAACAGTATTAGAAAGAAAACAGCAAGCTACTGCCGTCCATTAACACAGAAAATAAACTTAGACAAAATATTACCAAGCCGAATCCAGCAATGTGTAAAAAGTTAACAGATTAAAAAGGGGAGGTAAGTATGTGGTTATCTAAACATATGCAAAAAATGTTCAATAAAGTACAACCTTTGTTGTTGATTTTTTTTTTTTCCTTTTGCACTTTGGGCTCTGGGGTACATGTCCTGCCTCCTGCGGGATTGTAGGTACACACATGCCATGGTGGTTTGCTGTCTCCATTCTCCCCACCGCCATCACCCACATCAGGCATTTCTCCTGGCGTCACCCCTCCCCAACCTTCCCACCCCCTGCTGTCCCTCCCCTCCACCCCCCCACCTACCCCAGTGAGTGTCGTTCCCTTCCCTGTGCCCAGGGGTTCTCGTTGTTCATCACCCACCGAGGAGCGAAGACATGCGGTGTTTGGTTTCCTGTTCTTGTGTCAGTTTGCTGAGAATGATGGTTTCTAGATTCATCCATGTCTCTACAAAGGACACGAACTCATTGTTTTTTTGGCTGTGAACTTGGTTTAGAGGGAAAGTTCCTTAACATGATGAAAACAGCATTTTAACAATAATGCTTTGAAATATTTCTCTTAATATCTAGAGCAGAAAAAAGATGCACTTTTTTTTTTTTTTGAGATGGAGTTTTGCTCTTGTTACCCAGGCTGGAGTGCAATGGCGTGATCTAGGCTCACCACAACCTCCGCCTCCTGGGTTCAGGCAATTCTCCTGCCTCAGCCTCCTGAGTAGCTGGGATTACAGGCACGCACCACCATGCCCAGCTAATTTTTTGTATTTTTAGTAAAGACGGGGTTTCACCATGTTGACCAGGATGGTCTCGATCTCTTGACCTCGTGATCCACCCGCCTCGGCCTCTCAAAGTGCTGGGATTACAGGCGTGAGCGACCGCGCCCGGCCCAAGATGCACATTTTTACTGGTTCTATTCCACGTTATACTGGAAGTACTAACCAGCTGATGTAAATAAAGAAATAGAAATGAAAGTTATGAGGATAAGAAAGAAGCAAAACTGTCATTATTTGTAAATGATATGATTATGAAGAAAATTCAAAATCCAAAAAATTATTACAATTAATAAGAACTTAGCAAGATTGCTACACACAAACTACAATAAAGCGCACTGGATTTTTATGTTCCATAAATAATCTGATGGAAAAATTCCAGTGAAAAGCAGCAATTTGTAATAATAACAAAGAATATATAGTTCCAGGAAATAAAATCTAACAAAAGGTGTTCAAGTTCTTCACGGAGAAAGTTATAAAACTCTATAGAAGATCAAATCAGTGGAGAGCTATATTATGGTCTTGGCAAAGGAAAGTCAGTATAATAAAGACACCAGTTATTTACAAATTGAATTATGAATTCAATGCAATTACAATAAAAACCCCAATGGTTATTTACAAATTGAATTATGAATTCAATGCAATTACAATAAAAACCCCAATGGGTTTTTTTGTTGTTTTTTTTTTTGTTTTTTTGGAACTAGGTAAGCAAGTTCTAAAATGTATTTGGAAAATCAAGTGCCAAGTACTAGCAAAATACTCCTGATTTAAAAAAAAAAAGAAGAATAAGGTGTGTTGCTCTACCCAATATCAAGTCATAGTATAAACCTATAATAATTAAAAAAGGAGATATGGAGGGCAGGGAAAGATGACTGGATCAATAATAAATCAGAATGGGGACACAAGCCGGCACATGTTCGTCTGTAACAGAGACAGTGTTGCCTAGTAGTGAGGAAAGGATGGGCTGTCCTAGAGTGAGGCTGGAACAGCCAGTTATCTGCATGGAAAAAGACACACAAACCAATTACAGGTTGCATGAAGGTTCAAATGGGGAAACACAAAACTGAAAAGCTCTTAGAAGATAATATAGAAGACTATTGACAGAACTTTGACTTTGAACAGGGCTTTTTTGTGTTTTGTGTTATATTTCAATACTCCATTCAATACTCATTCATATTGTCACTCAGATAGTTTCAGCTTTGGCTGTAGGGAGCTCTTTCAGTTGGCTTTGGTGTCCTTTTGATGTGCCCTCGTAGTTTTGCTTTTTCAAGCACCTTCTTAGTTTTTTGCCCTATAAAATGCTCCAGGCTTATCTTGTATAGTCCCTGCCTGAACCCTAGAATCAGCCATTTCTCCAAGGAGCCCTGGTTCCTCTCACTGGAGAATGGAGTCGGGGATCAAAACCTGGACGCTGGGGGTCCTTATTGCAATCTGAGTATTCTTGCTTCTAGATCCTCTCAGCAGACAAAGCTAGGAAATACATATGCATGTACCAAATACGTATACACACGCATATCTATCATTATTTCTATATCCATTCATCTGTACCCGTGTTAAGCTAAGGATGAATTCACAATGTTTTTAACTGTCATCCAGAACCCCAGGGTTCATTCTAGCCTTGTTTCCTTGCTTTTCTGTAACTTCCCCCTCCAATACTGAAAACTTGTTTCCATCACCCATGTTTCATAAGTCAATATTCATGATAAACAAATAAATATCCGTTAGTGACCGAATAAGTAAGTGAATAGGGGAGATTAGATAAATCCCCTATCCAAGAGAATTCTGAATAGCTCATGCAGATGGTACCGACTGAAGGAGGTGGCGCGTAACTCCCTGCTCATCCGGTGTGCTGTGCATGTTGTTATCCCTCTGACAAGCGCAGTATGGAAAGGGTGAGAAACGCAACTTTACAGCGAGGAGAGCTAGCAAACTACCTCAACCAGTGGTCAAGATGCACATTATTGGTGATAAGTTAATATTAATAGCATATGCCTTTGATATGAAAGTGATGTTTACCTCTGTAGTCTTCTCCCTAAAACACATACCTCCTGTGAACTATGGGGAAAAAAAGGACATCAGACAAACCCAAGCAAAGGATATTCTAAAAAATACCTGACCTGACCAGTAAAAACTGTCACGATCGGCCGGGCGCGGTGGCTCACGCCTATAATCCCAGCACTTTGGGAGGCCGAGGCAGGTGGATCACGAGGTCAAGAGATCAAGACCAACCTGGTCAACATGGTGAAACCCCGTCTCTACTAAAAATACAAAAATTAGATGGGCATGGTGGCGCGTGCCTGTAATCCCAGCTACTCAGGAGGCTGAGGCAGGAGAATTGCCTGAACCCAGGAGGTGGAGGTTGCAGTGAGCCGAGATCGCGCCATTGTGCTCCAGCCTGGGTAACAAGAGTGAAACTCCGTCTCAAAAAAAGAATGTGGAAAGCTTGAGAAACCGTCATAGTCTAGAGGAGCTGAAGGAGACATGATGGTTAATGTAATGTGGGTTCTGGGTGGGATCCTGAAATAGAAGAGCTAAGGAAATGCAAACGAAGCATGGACTCGAGACAACAATCAAATGTCAATACTTGGTCACTAGTGTCACAAATGCACCATCATAAGGTTACATGTTAACAACAGGGGAAACTGGATGTGAGGCATGTAGGAACTCTCTCTAATACTCTTGCAACTTTTTTTTTCTTTTTCTTTTTAGAAACGGTGTCTCCCTATGTTGCCCAGGCTTATCTCAAACTCCCGGGCTCACACAGTCCACCCACTTTGGCCCCCCAAAGTGTTGAGATTCCAGGCATGAACCACCAGTTGAGGCATGGCCTCAACTTTTCTATAAATCTTAAACTATTCTAAAATAAAAATGTATTGAATGTTTTCAAAGGGGGATTTCTTAAGGAAAAAAGAACAGGAGTAAACCAAAAGACTAACCAAGTTGACTATATCACAGTGGAGAATGTCTGCTATAAAAACACAATGGCCAGGCGAGGCGTCTCATGCGTATAATCCCAACACTTTGGGAGGCCAAGGCAGGAGGATCACTTGAGGTCAGGAGATTGAGAGCAGCCTGACCAACATGGTGAAACCCCATCTTTACTAAAAATACAAAAATAAGTGGGGCATGGTAGCGGGCACCTGTAAATCCCAGCTATTCAGGAGATTGAGGCAAGAGAATCATTTGAACCTGGGAGGCAGAGGTTTAAGTGAGCTGAGATCGTGAGCACGACACTGCATTTCAGCCTGGGTGACAGAGAGAGACTTTGCCAAAAAGAAAAAAGACAACAAAATAGAGAAAAGACAAGCCAAAGAGTGGAACCAAATAACCGTAATACAGTTAGCCAACACCTGATCAATATCACAGATGTGTAAAAGATGGCTATGAGTCAATCAGAAAAAATATAAACCAGCGCATAAAAAAGATGAGCCGAGATTTGAGTAGGCCTTTTACAGTAAAGGAAACACAAATGGTCCGTAGACATGAGGGGAAGGAGTCCTTGTTAGTAATCAGGAAAACGCAAATTAAAACCACAGTCAGGTATCATTTCACACCCCCCAAGTTGAAAGGTCAGTCAACTCAGGTTTTAGCAGAGGCGGCGGACAATTGTAACTCTCATCTGCTACTGGAGGCAGGGTCAATCGGACCCACCATGAAGAGCAGCTTATGTCTACCTACTGAAGTTTAATGTGCTCAGACCTTACAGCCCAGCAATTTCAGTCCTAGTTATGTACTGCAGAAAAACTGTTGTTCACATGCACCAAGAGACAGGCACAAAACGTTCACTTAAAAATTATTTATGATAGCCTAAAAACTTAAAAATATATTTGTGTATGGAATAATCAATAGATAAATTGTAGCATCTTCTAAAATGGAATACTATATGGGAGTGAAAAATGAAAGAACTACAACAACATACATCCACATGGGTGAATCTCACAAACGTAAAACTGAGAAAAAAGGGAAGTGTTGGAATATGCACAGAATTGTTTCATTTATTTAATGTTAAAAACAGGCAAGATTAGAGAGTCTAATATTTAGGGATACAAATATCATCATTATCTTTTGAGCCAAAATAGTGTCCAATGCTGTAAGAAAGTAATGATTTCCTAATATTGTGAAACGTGATTTCGCGATTCTTCACATGCCTCCCCAGAGTCCATGGACAGTTCAATGCCTGGATAAGCACAAATTCAAAGATACGAAGGAAATTTACTGGTCTAAAACTCAAAGACACAGATGGCGAAAGTACAAAGAAGATGATGAACAGAAAGCTTAGTGGAGTGTTGGGGAAACACAGGGCGCTTTGGGTGTGCTAGTGTGATCCCTTCTTAATCCAGGTACGAGGGTGTTCACTGCAGTATTAGTATAGTATTTAACTGTGTGTGCTCTCACACTATACCTGTTTGTGGTGCTCCCCTCTTAATCCAGGTACGAGGGTGTTCACTGCAGTATTAGTATAGTATTTAACTGTGTGTGCTGTCACAGTATACCTGTTTGTGGTGCTCCCCTCTTAATCCAGGTACGTGGGTGTTCACTGCAGTATTAGTATAGTATTTAACTGTGTGTGCTGTCACACTATACCTGTTTGTGGTGCTCCCCTCTTAATCCAGGTACGAGGGTGTTCACTGCAGTATTAGTATTGTATTTAACTGTGTGTGCTGTCACAGTATACCTGTTTGTGGTGCTCCCCTCTTAATCCAGGTATGTGGGTGTTCACTGCAGTATTAGTATAGTATTTAACTGTGTGTGCTCTCACACTATACCTGTTTGTGGTGCTCCCCTCTTAATCCAGGTACGAGGGTGTTCACTGCAGTATTAGTATAGTATTTAACTGTGTGTACTGTCACAGTATACCTGTTTGTGATGCTCCCCTCTTAATCCAGGTACGAGGGTGTTCACTGCAGTATTAGTATAGTATTTAACTGTGTGTGCTCTCACAGTATACTGTTTGTGATGCTCCCCTCTTAATCCAGGTACCTGTGTGTTCACTGCAGTATTAGTATAGTATTTAACTGTGTGTGCTCTCACACTATACCTGTTTGTGATGCTCCCCTCTTAATCCAGGTACCTGTGTGTTCACTGCAGTATTAGTATAGTATTTAACTGTGTGTGCTGTCACAGTATACCTGTTTGTGATGCTCCCCTCTTAATCCAGGTACGTGGGTGTTCACTGCAGTATTAGTATTGTATTTAACTGTGTGTGCTGTCACAGTATACCTGTTTGTGATGCTCCCCTCTTAATCCAGGTACGAGGGTGTTCACTGCAGTATTAGTATAGTATTTAACTGTGTGTGCTGTCACAGTATACCTCTTTGTGGTACTCCCCTCTTAATCCAGGTACCTGTGTGTTCACTGCAGTATTAGTATAGTATTTAACTGTGTGTGCTGTCACAGTATACCTGTTTGTGATGCTCCCCTCTTAATCCAGGTACGAGGGTGTTCACTGCAGTATTAGTATAGTATTTAACTGTGTGTGCTGTCACATTATACCTGTTTGTGGTGCTCCCCTCTTAATCCAGGTACGTGGGTGTTCACTGCAGTATTAGTATTGTATTTAACTGTGTGTGCTGTCACACTATACCTGTTTGTGATGCTCCCCTCTTAATCCAGGTACGAGGGTGTTCACTGCAGTATTAGTATAGTATTTAACTGTGTGTGCTGTCACAGTATACCTGTTTGTGGTGCTCCCCTCTTAATCCAGGTACGAGGGTGTTCACTGCAGTATTAGTATAGTATTTAACTGTGTGTGCTGTCACAGTATACCTGTTTGTGGTGCTCCCCTCTTAATCCAGGTACGAGGGTGTTCACTGCAGTATTAGTATAGTATTTAACTGTGTGTGCTCTCACAGTATACCTGTTTGTGATGCTCCCCTCTTAATCCAGGTACCTGTGTGTTCACTGCAGTATTAGTATAGTATTTAACTGTGTGTGCTGTCACAGTATACCTGTTTGTGGTGCTCCCCTCTTAATCCAGGTACCTGTGTGTTCACTGCAGTATTAGTATAGTATTTAACTGTGTGTGCTGTCACAGTATACCTGTTTGTGGTGCTCCCCTCTTAATCCAGGTACGAGGGTGTTCACTGCAGTATTAGTATAGTATTTAACTGTGTGTACTGTCACAGTATACCTGTTTGTGGTGCTCCCCTCTTAATCCAGGTACGAGGGTGTTCACTGCAGTATTAGTATAGTATTTAACTGTGTGTGCTCTCACAGTATACCTGTTTGTGGTGCTCCCCTCTTAATCCAAGTACGAGGGTGTTCACTGCAGTATTAGTATAGTATTTAACTGTGTGTGCTGTCACAGTATACCTGTTTGTGGTGCTCCCCTCTTAATCCAGGTACGAGGGTGTTCACTGCAGTATTAGTATAGTATTTAACTGTATGTGCTGTCACAGTATATCTGTTTGTGGCACTCCCCTCTTAATCCAGGTACGAGGGTGTTCACTGCAGTATTAGTATAGTATTTAACTGTGTGTGCTCTCACAGTATACCTGTTTGTGATGCTCCCCTCTTAATCCAGGTACCTGTGTGTTCACTGCAGTATTAGTATAGTATTTAACTGTGTGTGCTCTCACACTATACCTGTTTGTGGTGCTCCCCTCTTAATCCAGGTACGAGGGTGTTCACTGCAGTATTAGTATAGTATTTAACTGTGTGTGCTGTCACAGTATACCTGTTTGTGGTGCTCCCCTCTTAATCCAGGTACGAGGGTGTTCACTGCAGTATTAGTATAGTATTTAACTGTGTGTGCTCTCACAGTATACCTGTTTGTGATGCTCCCCTCTTAATCCAGGTACCTGTGTGTTCACTGCAGTATTAGTATAGTATTTAACTGTGTGTGCTGTCACAGTATACCTGTTTGTGGTGCTCCCCTCTTAATCCAGGTACCTGTGTGTTCACTGCAGTATTAGTATAGTATTTAACTGTGTGTGCTGTCACAGTATACCTGTTTGTGGTGCTCCCCTCTTAATCCAGGTACGAGGGTGTTCACTGCAGTATTAGTATAGTATTTAACTGTGTGTACTGTCACAGTATACCTGTTTGTGGTGCTCCCCTCTTAATCCAGGTACGAGGGTGTTCACTGCAGTATTAGTATAGTATTTAACTGTGTGTGCTCTCACAGTATACCTGTTTGTGGTGCTCCCCTCTTAATCCAAGTACGAGGGTGTTCACTGCAGTATTAGTATAGTATTTAACTGTGTGTGCTGTCACAGTATACCTGTTTGTGGTGCTCCCCTCTTAATCCAGGTACGAGGGTGTTCACTGCAGTATTAGTATAGTATTTAACTGTATGTGCTGTCACAGTATATCTGTTTGTGGCACTCCCCTCTTAATCCAGGTACGAGGGTGTTCACTGCAGTATTAGTATAGTATTTAACTGTGTGTGCTCTCACAGTATACCTGTTTGTGATGCTCCCCTCTTAATCCAGGTACCTGTGTGTTCACTGCAGTATTAGTATAGTATTTAACTGTGTGTGCTGTCACAGTATACCTGTTTGTGGTGCTCCCCTCTTAATCCAGGTACCTGTGTGTTCACTGCAGTATTAGTATCGTAATTAACTGTGTGTACTGTCACAGCATACCTGTTTGTGGCGCTCCCCTCTTAATCCAGGTACGAGGGTGTCCACTGCAGTATTAGTATTATGTTTAACTGTGTGTGCTATCACGGTATACCTGTTTGTGTATCACGTGTGTGCCTCAATAGTCCGTAATAAGTAACTTGCTAAACAAAAGGTACACTGAGGAGCCAGCCATATAGACAGATAACTGATGGCAGGTGTGAATTGGGAACAATTAGTATGCAGAGTCCCTTTCCTATTTTTTCTCACTAAGGCTGACTTGATTATCCAGTCCACCCAATTTCTCATTTTAAATTTTTATTTGAAGGTCTTTTCACTTTTCATCTGGTTATTCCAGGTAATTGTCAGCGTGGGCCTCTGCTGTCATGCTTGCCTTCCTGGCCATTCCTGGGCTCGTGCTTCCTCCAGAGGCTGCACAGTCAGATCTGCTCTGCTGCGTTCCCAGTAGGACTGCATTTGTCGGTGCCTGGACCTCTCTCCAGGTTCCCAGGCCCCGGCTCTACTTTTCAGATCTGTCCTGTTATCCAAGGCTGAAGCTCTCCACGTTTCATGTGCACTCCTGGTCGTTGTCTTTTATGGGACTCTTGCCCATTCACGAGGACCCCAGTCTTCTTATTGCTCTGCTGCTTCTATTCTTTTCATCTCAAGACAAGAAAAAAATTCAGTGCAGAAGTCTACACTCAGACCTAGGATGAAAAGATTCCTTTTCCCTACATTACCTTCAAATTCAACAAGTTAGGGAACACTGCTTTGCCGCCACACTTTTGAGCATAAGTTAATAATTAAGTTCTATGATTCTGGACTCACACTGACGGAAGTCTGAATCTCAGTTTTGCCATTTCACTGAGCTAGCTATTAAGCGACTCGAACCCCCAACTTTACCTCTATACAACAGAGATCATTTTTCCTACCTCATAGAAGCATCATAAAGATTAAATTAAATAATGCACAAAAAGCAATTTGCAGGTTGTCTGAAACACAGAAAGCACTCAATACATTACTTATTACTTTGTTTTTTTAATCTTAATTTTTACAAATTTGCTTCAGGAGCTGAGCTCTTCCTCATAATGAAACATTTCTTACAACTTTCCTAGCCTGACATGGTCCTTCACCCAGTTTCTGACCCTGTACTGTCACTTCCGCCGGTTTGAATAAAAAATGAGAATCCAGGAAGGGAATCTAAAATCTGCCCAGGCAGAGGAGAAGCCCGTCGAGGTCCCGAAAGGCTGCTGAAGGGTGGGGACGTTAGACACCCTTTTCAGTGACTCCACACAGTCCCGCATTCTTCTGCTAGTCCTGAGGTCTTCCTTGTTGCCTATTTTAATTCCTTTTAGGAGGCTCATGCCCATTGCAGGTCCTTCAGTGAATCTGAGGAATGACCGGTCTTTGTCCTTTTTTTTTTTTTTTTTTTTTTGAGACGGAGTTTCGCTCTTGTTACCCAGGCTGGAGTGCAATGGCACGATCTCGGCTCACCGCAACCTCCACCTCCTGGGTTCAGGCAATTCTCCTGCCTCAGCCTCCTGAGTAGCTGGGATTACAGGCACGCGCCACCATGCCCAGCTAATTTTTTGATTTTTAGTAGAGCCCCGTGGCTTTACCATGTTGACCAGTATGGTCTCGATCTCTTGACCTCGTGATCCACCCGCCTCGGCCTCCCAAAGTGCTGGGATTACAGGCTTGAGCCACCGTGCCCGGCCCTCGTCTTTGTCTTTAACTCCGCAGTAATGGCTGAAAGCTCAGTCTCTGTCGCTCTTCCCTTAACCACACAAAGGACTCTTCATTTGTTTGTCCTCCTTCCTCTCTGTCTTTCCGTCAGACCGACTTGGGAACTTATGTAATAAAAAAGTCAACAGTCAAGAAGCAGATTGGCATTAAAATATTTAAAACTTACAAAAACAGTTATCTACATAAATAGCCATTTATAAACGTTCAAAATAACCTTTGACCACTCAAGGCATATTTTGTGATTCAAAATTTTAAAAACCAAAGGAAAAAAAAAGAAAAGACAATACTCTCCCTCTGCTAGATGAAGTGTCCCATCTGACCTTGGAGTTTTACTCTGTTAGAAGACGAATTCCTTCAAGAGGATGCAAACATTCTGAGAGGGATAATACTGCTGATTCCGGTTTGCCGACTGTATTCTAAAGCATGCTAGCTCTATGGGATGTTAATAAATATTTTTTCATTGCATTTTAGGTTTTGGGGTACATGTGAAGAACATGCAAGATGGTTGCATAGGTACACACGTGGCAGTGTGATTTGCTGCCTTCCTCCCCTTCACCTATATCTGGCATTTCTCCCCATGCTATCCCTCCCCAGCTCCCCATCCCCCACCGTCCCTCCCCTACTCCCCCCAACAGACCCCAGTGTGTAGTGCTCCCCTCCCTGTGTCCATGTGTTCTCATTGTTCAACACCCACCTAGGAGTGAGAACATGCAGTGTTTGATTTTCTGTTCTTGTGTCAGTTGCTGAGAATGATGTTCTCCAGGTTCATCCATGTCCCTACAAAGGACACGAAATCATCATTTTTGATGGCTGCATAATATTCCATGGGGTATATATGCCACATTTTCCCTGTCCAGTCTATAATAAATATTTTTATAACAGAAAAAAAGTTATATGATCAGACAAGATTGGGAAATGTCATTATAGAGAAAGTAAACATCGTTCGGTGGTCCACGAAGTCCTGTCTGATCTCGCCCCTTCCCACCTTTCAGGTCTCACCAAACATGCAAAACTTGACCCGAGCTTCAGCACGTTTGCATACGCCGGTTCCTCCACCTGGGATGCTCTTCCCAGGTCTTCACATAACCAGCTTCCTCTTGTCATTCAAGTTTCTGCTCAAGTGTCACATCCCAGGGAGGGTCTTTCCCGCCCACTCCACCTCAGGTAGACACCCTAACCACATCACTCTTCATGGCAGTCTTTATCTCTATTTGAAACTGGGAGTTTTACTTGTGCATTATCTGCTCTTCCAATTAAAATTTAAAAACATGTTGATCTCATTTATTGCCATCGGTCTGGTGCCTAGAATAATCCAGGCACACTGTAGGAACTCCAGAAGTATTTGAGTGAATGGATGAACCAACATTAAGTAGATTTCTGCAATACAGGACTTCTCAGGATCTTCCATGAGCAAATCTGTACTGAAATTCTTCAAGCAAGAGACGTATTATGTGAGGTTTTTCCAAACCTATTGGAAGTATTCCCTGAAGTATCAAGTGGGAAATTTTTCCATTGCTCTTATTTTTGGAGATGCTGCTTTAGGCTTCATACATGACTTTGTACCTCAATGAATTTCAGATTCTCTCTGAAAGCTAGTTTAGCGAATTAGAGAGTTGGGAGGACCCATTAAAGATGTGTAGATAATGAGAGTGAGAATGGAAAAGCTCCTAGAAGTAAGCAGTAAGAAGTAGATGGAGATTTTACCCAAGACTACCCCAATACCTAGGTGAGTAGATCTCTCTTAGGTTATGTTTCTGAGGCTGGGCACACTGGCTCACACCTATAAGCCCAGGACTTTGGGAAGCTGAGACAGATAGGGTGTTTGAACCCAGGAGTTCAAAACCAGCCTGGACAAAATAGTGGGACCCCATCTCTACCAAAAATACATAAATTAGCCAGGCATGGTGGCACACACCTGTAGTCCCAGCTACCCAGGAAGCTGAGGTAGGAGGATCACTCGAGCCCAAGAGGTGAGGGCTGCAGTGAGCTGTGTTCACACCACTGTACTCCATCCTGAGCAAAACAGCAAGGCCCTGACTCAAAAAAAAAAAAAAAAAAAGGAATGTGTCTTTCAATTAAGGTCTTTCTCAGTCTAGTTGTATCTAGCATTAGACCCACTTGCTTCTGCTGAAGTCTTATTTATAAACAGAAAGGTTACCACCCTCAAGAAGGGCTGAAATCAGGACAGACTGAGAATGTGCTGAGGAGGTTGTTGTGTCCACTTCATCTTCTAGGGGGAAAATACTGATAAGTCTTTGCAAATGTGTCTTTTTAAAGGTCTTCTCTGCTTTTACCTGGGCAGGAGAAAGGTGAACTGGGAATCGAGAAAGGCTCATGAGCTGGAGGGAGAGGATGCTGCTACCTTGGGGGAGTTAAAATAACATGTCATCTTCGTCTTGGATGAACTGTAAACAGGTTCAATAATTTGCTTGAAAAACAGTTGTTCTAAATGCTTCTAAATTGGCTTAATAGTTCAGAGGAAATAAGTTTCCAATTAGACCATGTACTAGCTGCAGAGATATTATGATTGAGTTTAAAATGCAGGCAACATACTGTTTTCTTTCTTCTTTTTTGGAAAAAGATGTAAGGAACTATCAACACTGACAGGCTTTAGAGAGAGAAACTCAGGTCGGTTGGGTCGGGTGAGGGATGTGTTGAGGGATTTTTACCTTTTATTTTATATTTCTGTCGCGTTTGCCTTTTTACCATATACACATACTACTTTTTAAACACTGTTAATGTATGAAAAGAATGTACTTCCCTGTGTGGGTCACCCAGCTCCATTTTCGCACCTGGGTCTGGGGTAGGAAGAAGCAGAAGCTGGAAACGTGGGAAAAGAACCAGCGAGGGTCAACTTGGAACTCCTGCCAAAGGGGCTGTACGTGGGGCCCGGCTGAGCCACCGGGTTTGGTGCTCCTTGCCTTGTCTGAGGAGTGTTTCTAGCCGTGCCTTTTACTGAAGACAGAGAAGGGTTGTATTAACGGGATCATCGCCCCTACGCCTCAGTTAATGGCATAAAGGCAAGAAATCTAATAAAAATGTATGAATTCTCCAAATAGAAAAGTGTTGGACTTTTCTCATCTCCCTCTAAACCTTGGGGTGAAACTCAGAGATCTTGCCTGGTTCATGTCTGCCTGAAACTGAAAACATTCCCACACCCCAGAATTGGTCCTTCCTGGCCTGTCCTCTTGTCATCTGCCCTGTGAGAGAAGGAATGACCACTGGGCTTACCTACTGAGGACGGGCCTCTTGAATTGGTTCTTTTGAATTGATCATGCACTTTGCTGGGAAACAAGAGTATAAAACATTAGTTCTTGGGAGTAGTACTGTCTCTGGGAGTGGTAAGTATTAAGCGCCAAGGCTGAAAGTTTTTCAAATCGAGTTTGAAGAGGAAGAACTAGGAGAAGGGGGAAGAGAAGGAGGAAGCAGCTTAAGAAAATGGGTTGGGGCTGGGCTTGGTGGCTCACGCCTATAATCCCAGCACTTCGGGAGGCCGAGGCAGGTGGATCATGAGGTCAGGAGTTCAAGACCAGCCTGATCAAGACAGTGAAATCCCGTGTCTACTAAAAAAATACCAAAAACATTAGCCGGCATGGTGGCAAGCACCTGTAATCCCAGCTACTTGGGAGACTAAGGCAGGAGAATTGCTTAAACCCAGGAGGCAGAGGTTGCAGTGAGCCGAGATTGCAATCCAGCCTGGATGACAGAGAGAGATTCTGTCAAGAAAGAAAGAAAGAAAGAAAGAAAGAAAGAAAGAAAGAAAGAAAGAAAGAAAGAAAGAAAGAAGGAAGGAAGGAAAGAAAGAGAAAGTGGATTGATCCCAAGTATTCTCAATATCTTTACAGAAATGTGACTCTTCAAACCAGATAACCTTTCAGGTCCTTATCATTATGTCTTCATAGCATCTTCCTTCCTTCCTTCTTCCTTCCTTCCTTCTCCTTCCTTCCTTCCTTCTTCCTTCCTTCCTTCTCCTTCCTTCTTTCCTTCTTTCTTTCTTTCCTTCCATCCTTCCATCTCTCCCTCCCTCCTTACCCACCTTCCTTCCTCTCTTCCTTTCAATAGATGTTTATTGAATACCTACTAAGTGATGGGCATTGGTGCAATGGAAGGTACAAAGATGAGTATCATACAGTTTCTATTCTCAAATAGCTCATTAATACATCATAAGAGGTCTAGTCAAGTGTCAGTGAAGCTCTAGGAGAGCTGTTGATTCTGAGTGAAAAGACCAAGAAGGCTTCATGGAGAGGTTAACATCTGAACTAAGGAGAGAAACTGAGATAAGTGGATTTTAGACCTTCACCCGCCATCTTATTCCCATGATTACAGGGCAAAGGGAGATTATCCAGGTGGGTCTGATGTAATCACACGAGCCCTGTAAAAGCAGGGCATTGTATCAGGCTGGTGGTAGAAGAATAAGTGAGAGAGACTTGAGGCATGAGAAGGGCTTGATATACCATTGAGGGCTTGAAAGCAGAGGGACCACAGGAGCAGCAATGTGGATGCCTTTACAAACTCAAGAAAGACACCGACAGCCAGCTGAGAAACAAGAACCTCAGTCCCGCAGCCACTGGAACTCAATTCTGCCAACGGCCTAAATGAACTTGGAAGGAGATCCTCCCCCAAAGCCTCCAGAAAGAGCCTACCCAGGCGATACATGAATTTGGGCCTTGAGAGACTCTAAATAGATAACTGGGGGCCACCTGGACTTCTGGCCTCCAGAGCTGTGACTGATACATGGGTGCTGTTTATCATCAGGTTGTGGTACTTACAATACAGCGCTAGAAAATGAGAGCAAAGGGTTTCTGTTCAGAGAGAAGAGCATGAACGTGACGATACGGAACACTCGGAGACTGAGGGAGAGCAGGGGCTCCGCATCTTCAGGCACATCGATGGGACAGGAGTGGCATGCACTCTACAAAGCTGAGTTTGAGCCACAGGGAAGTCACTGGTTTCCATGCATGTCAGGGGGTTTGGGCTTTGTCCTTGAGCAGTGCGTTCTACCTCCCCTTTCCCTTGGAAGCGACATCACCTCCTGCCTGGCATGGAAATACCATCTCTCTTTCTTTTCTTTCTGGTTGTATCTACTTGTATTATTCTCGCCCTTCACTCTTTGCGTTGCTCCCCTTGAGGTAAGAGAGTGCCCAGGAGCCCTGCCTGCCGATGTGGCAAGACGTAGCTACGGTGGGAAGGCAGATTCGCAGTCATGGCAAAGGCACTGTCCCCGACCGAAGTCCGCCAGCGTTCACCACTGGCTCTCCTCCCCACAAAGGGACTGGCTGATGAGGAGAGGGAGTGAAATCAACGTCTACAGATGGGAGGAATGGAGTGCGCCAGAGCCTGGATGTCTCCTTTAGACAGGAATGCAGTGAAGCTCTGAGCTCTGACGAGGACCCCAGTAGTCATGGAAGTGCTTTCTGTTTGGAGGTGAAGAAGGCGGATGTACCCATCAGGGCCCTAGCAGAAAGTACAATTCACCCAGAGGGCTCAAATGAAGAGACCTGGAAAGAAAGTCAATTGGCAGAAGTGTAGGCAAGGTTAAGGGCACAAAAATGGACTGTAGGAACGTCAGGAAATCATGGCTACCTTGATCTCAACGGCCCAAGAGATGAGGAAAGCAACCCGAGCCCAGAGAGAGCTGGCACCATGGAGAATGGGACGCCCGGCAGGAGCCGCAGTCACTGTGCAGAGGCTTGGCCACGGAGCAGGGAGGAGGGTGCAGAAATACTTAGCCTCCCTCTCCTCTGGGCCTTGGATCCCCTAAAAGTGCTTTACCTGCTGGACCCTCTCCAAAGCTCTCCAGTGAGGGAGTCCAGGGAGACATAGCCCAGAGAGCCAGTCAGAGAAAGGTGAGAATGGACCCAAGTGAGAGGTGGGAGTGAGGAAAGGGAACCCGAGATAAGGGAACCAAGAGATTCATTGGCCTTGCCACGATGTTGGCTTTGCCGTGACCTGGGCCATGTATGGACTCAACCAAGACCCCTTTTGACCCTGGCACCGTCACTATGGCTGTACCCTTGCCGGTGGTGCCCAGAAAAGGAATGATCTGAAAGAGGAAAGGCTCCCATGACAGCGAAGCTCCCATCTTGGCCCTGCAGTTCAGGGACCCTCTGTGAGAACAGCTACCTCCCACGACAGGAGAAGGCCTGGAGGACTAACAAGGGTGTCACATGTCATCATGGGAGCTTCTAGCCATGGGACATTCGGGGCTTCCCAGAGATCGGAGTCTGAACTCATTGGATCGACATGTTCAGAGTGGTGGGAGACCATGCTTGGAATTGTGGGCTGGACTGGCCGAATCTGCCAGGTCTGTAAGGCTGTGTTTTGGAGGCAGAAGGGCAGCAAAGGGATCACGAAGGGGAAGGATGTGGTTAAGCTCTTCTTTAAGAGTGCAGCTTGTTATCTTTGGGGTCAAGAAAATTATAGGGGATTGATAAATTTACTAGAACAGCAAGAATCACACTGGGTTTTTTTTCCAGCTTTAAATAAGGACATTCTTTTCCCAAAATATCTTCCTTAGGCTTAGAAGGATCCTAGGGAACTTTCAGACCAACCCGAACCCTTAAAAATTAACTTCGGCGAAGAGCTGCAGGCAGTGCTATGAGGGCAGATGGAGCCCTGCAGTGACCCAAATCCTGCAGCAGGCACCGTGAGGCTTCCTCGTCCGAGTAAGACAACCTCCTGCCTCCTCTTAATCTTTTGGCTCGAAAAGGTCATATATTGTCTCTCATCTCTGGTTCGACCCTAGAGCTGGCCCCAGCTACTGGGGTCACTGAGGTGAAGTTTCTTCAGCCCTGTAGGCCATTGAGGACCAGGTCTGTGAGGAAGCAAACTGAATTCCTCAGTAAAGAGCCCGGGGACATGTTAGTCAAAATAAGAGACATATCCGATGGCGAAAGTGCAGTCTCTGCTTCCTGCAGACGGTTCTGTGTGGCCTGGCCCAGGACAATGTGATCTCTGCTTCGACCTCAAACAGCTGGTCAGGGCAGTTCTTCCTGGGAACTCAGCTTGTTTACCCTGTGGCCCGAATTCCCTCCTGAGCCCAAAGAAACCCCCCGCAGTAGAAGTCTGGCCCCGAACTTTCACAATCAGGCCCTCTTCAATGGCTCTCCAGACACAGGGGCACTAGACCAGGATGGCATTGGGAGGCCCAGGTCAGCGTGGCCAGTAGGGAGGGCAGGAGCTGAGCTCAAGACCACGCTGTCCTGTGGCCTCTGCAGCCTGCCTGAGACCACAGGCGAGACGCACACAGAGACATCATTGCCCAGGCCATCCACTTCCTCCACGGCTCCCCAGGGCTCTCAGACCTCTGAGCTTGGCATAAAGCCTGCAGCAAGACCTCTGGACCCATCAGTGAAGGCAGGAGAGGTGGGTAGGGGGCTGGGGCCTTAATGATGATGGGTAGCTCTCATCAGAGCCTGCCAGGTTTGATGTCTGAAGACAAGGCAAGGGCCAAATGTGACTTCAGAGTTTATTAACATCATCAGCAAGTGAAACCACTGTGTACAGGTGGCCCAAAGCTGAGGATCTCTACCTACCATCCGCACCTCCATCCTTGCCCAACTCCAGGCCCCAAGGTGTCCCCTGGAGCGATTCTGCTACCTGGAGGCACTTCCCTATCAGCAAGCCAGCTTTCAGTTTCCTATACCCACTTCCTTAGGTTCAGGCTTACCCACCTGCCCCCTCCCCAAGCCCAATTACAATCTCACCTGCTGTGGTGGTAATCAGTAATTGTGCCAATTGAGCTAACTGCTGGGTGCTGAGGAGGAAGGGACGCACCCACACACTGCTGCTGAGGTGCTTTCTTCCAGAGCTGTTTGCCTACTGTGAGTGGGACTGATATCTAGGTGCTCTCTGAGAACTCCACGTACCCACTGCTCCCAACAACATCCCTTTCCACCCCCACCAGAGGAGACACAGCCAGACGCAAGTCAAGGGGGGCAGAAAGCACTTCCACATCTCCAAGATGCTGCAGACAAACCTCGAGTCTGTTCTCAGCTGAGCAAGTGGGTGACACAAGGGTGGTGTCTGCACAGAGTCCATTTATGTTCTAGGTACCCGGGGAAAACCTGAGATCCAGGGGCTCAAGGGATCCTGGAATTAAGATACATGCCACCCGGTGCTGTGGGCTGCTGCCCCCAGCCTGGAGTTCTGGTTGCTCTGCTCCTATGGCCGAGAGTGCGATCCTTATCTGGCTCTGTCCATCCCGGCCAGCCTGAACCAGGCAGTGCTGGACGGGTTGGTTATATCACAGTATGCCTGGGGATGAACCAAAGTAAAGGAGGAAGTTACCAAGTGAAGAGATGCCCAGTTCCTGTTTTAGGTGAGAAGGCGAAAGAGCTCCTGCTCCAGGCGGCAGCACATGTGGAAGCTCTGCTCTCTTAGCCTAAGCAGTGGGAAGTGCCGTACAGAGACGCCCACCCATGCCGGTACTGCCTTTTGCCCTGTCCTTGAGTACTCAAAACTAGTATGACTGGCCACAGAGCATTGTTTAGAAATTGAGGCAGGGTATCATTTTCAGTCAATGATTTCTGAACATATATTTTTAATGGGTTGTCTGGTTCCTGAGCATAGGTTATAGTTTCTGAGAACCCTCTTATTATCAAGTAAATTTGATTGTTTCTTTCTGTTTCTATCGTTTTTCACCAGCTGAAAGGCTTTCAGGGAATGGAAGCCAACCGTGGTCCCCAGGAGAGTCACTGACGAGCTGGTCTTCGGAGTCCACCAGTTAAATGGAGGTTGGGATGATGGCGATGGCCCTAATGATACTAAAACGTCCTCTTCATCACACCCTTCAAGTCACTCCCACGCCCAGGCTCTGTCGCTCCTGCTTCCCTGGGTCCCTGCACTTCACCTGGCATCTGATTAGGCCCTAAGAGAGCTCTTGCTGGGCCAACAGGTAGTGCGGTGTTGAGAACAGGTGTGCTCCTGTGTTTCTGAGGTCTCTCGGGCCTCCGTGGATGTGCCTGCGGACTCCCCAGTGTGGCACCGTGGATGTGCCCACCGAGTCCCCGAAGACTCCCCAGTGCTGCACCAACGCCAGGGCCCTTCCCTCCTCCTACCATTTGGAACTTTTTGCCTCAACTTTCCCCAGACCACAGACTCTTACGCCTCCTCCACAGTTTCCAGCTCCTAAGCCACTAAGGTAGGAATGTGAGAAATGATACCATCTCCCCAGCCAAGCCCAAGCTTACCTTTCTAAGGTCTAAGCTCAGGTTGGATGGAAAGAGAGCTGGAGACTCTAAACCCAACCCCGCTATGGGAAGGAAACACAGGACTCACCACGGAGTAACTATGGTGCCACCTACATCTCCGCCACTCACACCATTTGCTCACCTGATCAGGGTATCTACCTACACTTCCTTTCCCCACTTCTACTCCCCAAACAAAAACATCTGCTTTTCTGACTTCTAAGGAAAGCAGAGACATTCCTGCCAATGAGATTCTTCAAAGCAAATTCCTCCCTAGTCAGTTATACGGAAGCCAGCACAGGAATCTGCACGTATGTACGTCTGCCTGTGCATGTGAGGGGGGGTAATGGAGGGAACTATGGGTTGGGAGAAAGCACAGCAACTCAGGGAGGAGAGGATGGAGGAAGATTCAGGCAGACAAAGCCCAGGAGAGCAAAGGGTTGGCTCAGAACTGTAGATGCGAGGAGGGCTCACTTTTGATTCCTGAACTGAGTGGGGTTCGGTAACCAGAGTGGTGTTGACTACTGAACTGGATCAGCTCCTTCGTCCATCCCTCCTACATGCTGAGGGATGAACACCCCAAGTAAATTATCCTCCTACGGCCAGGCGCAGTGGCTCACACCTATAATCCCAGCACTTTGGGAGGCCAAGGAGGGCAGATGGCTTGAGGCCAAGAGTTCAAGAACAGCCTGGTCAACATGGTGAAACCCCGTCTCTTCTAAAAATTACAAAAATTAGCCAGGCATAGTGGCGTGTGCCTGTAATTCCAGCTACTCGGGAGGCTAAGGCATGAGAATCACTTGAACCCAGGAGGCAGAGGTTGCAGTGAGCCGAGATTGTGCCACTGTACTCCAGCCTGGGTGACAGAACAAGACTCTGTCCCCAAAAAAAAAAAAATCCTCCTGTTGATTGTGTGAGCCAAACAGTGGGGGCTAGAGGTACACAGGACAGATCCAGGGCTAATCAATGCTGGTGGCAGACTGAGGACTGCACCTGAAGTGGAAGAGAAACGTAAAATAAACACAAGACAAGATCAGTTCCAGGGCCACGGAATTTCACAATTCCCAGGGAATTCTCTCAGGAGAATTATGGGAGAATAATTCATGTTCGTTCTCCTGGGAATGGCAATGACATCTTCAGTTTCTCTGGATACTTACTGCCTAAAACCCCAGGATACTGAGAATCACTGTGTATCATGTTGATGGATACAGCGTATCTGCGAAAGGACAGAGACTCTCAGGCTGGATTTCAAAAGTCCATCTATTTTGTTCATAATCTGTACGAACACAAAACTGTTTTTAGGGGAAATGATATAAAAAAAGTTTGGTGTAGCAATATTAATATCAAAACAAGCAGAGTCTAAAGCAAAACAAAGCAAAAAAACCCCACAAGCATTATAGGGATAAGAGGATCGTTATTTAAAGGTATCACATCAGGAAGATATAATGAGACTAAATGTGCACACATTTAGCAATACAGGCTTGAAATACATTAAGCAAAAATTGACACAATTATAAGGAGAAATTAATAAATACACAGAGTAGTAGATTTCTATTCATCATTTTTAGAAACACAAAGCTTAAGAAGCCAAAAATAGAATAAGAATATAAATCATTTTAACAAAACTGATTAAGTCCTGATTTGAAGGACGTATATAAAATCTTACCCCCCACAATAGAGAAGACACGCTTTTTTTGAGAACACATGACAAAATATTTATAAAAGTGAATCATAAAGCCCTTCTCAAAAAACACCCAAGTAAGTTTATATGTTCTGTGATCATAATAAAGTGAAATAAAAGTTTAATTTCAAGAAGATAAGTAAAATATTTATTTGGAAAACTTCAAGTGCTCTCCTAAATGATCTAAATCAAAGAAATATAATTACAGTTATAAAATTGTTACAACCAAATAATAATGAAAACAACAGACATCAAAATTAGTGGATGCAGTGAAAATAGTTTCTTTAGGAAAATATATGGTTTTAAACAGGATTAGAAAGTAACATTGAATGTTAGTGAGCTACATATTGAATTTTAAAACTGAGACCATCCCGGTCAACATGGTGAAACCCCGTCTCTACTAAAAATACAAAAAATTAGCTGGGCACGGTGGCGCGTGCCTGTAGTCCCAGGTACTCAGGAGGCTGAGGCAGGAGAATTGCCTGAACCCAGGAGGCAGAGGTTGCAGTGAGCCCAGATGGCGCCATTGCACTCCAGCCTGGGTAACAAGAGTGAAACTCCGCCTCAAAAAAAAAAAAAAAACCGAGAACATTCAAAGAAAGTAAAAAGAAACAAAAAAGCAAAAATTAATGAATCAGGAAAGAAACAATAATGACAAACTTGAAAGCTGGGTTCTGAGAGGATTAATAAATCTGCTAAACTTTAAAAAAGTGAAAAGCAAGAATTATCTACGGAGAAAAAGGAGTGAAAGAGGGGTAGAAAGAGCCTTAAAAGCAAGTCGAGGTACTATTTTTCTGTTCTGTGTTTTGAGATAGGGTCTTGCTTTGTCACCCAGGTTGGAGTGCAGTGGCGAAGTCATGGCTTGCTGCAGTCTCAACCTCCTGGGCTAGATTGATCCTCTCACCTCAGCCTCCTGAGTGGCTGACACCACAGACACATGTCACCACATCAGGCTAATTTTCAAGTTTTTTTGTAAAGACAGGGTCTCACTATGCTGCCTAGGCTGGTTTCAAATTCCTGGGCTCAAGCAATCCTCCTGCCTTGGCCTCCCAAAGTTCTGTGATTATAGGCATGAGCCACTGCACCTGGTACCGTTGATATGATAAAATCCTAGAGAATATGATGCTCACAGGGGGACAAGGCCCCATCTCCCTTTCTTGCTGGTGATGTGGTGCCCATGTCTTATTTATCTTTGTATCTTCAAAGGTTGGCAGCCTGGTACATAAGTATTCAATGAGTTTGCTGTATAGAATTAAATCCCCTTCTTGGTAGGTCATCTATGGCCCCAATATTGGAGCAAACAGAGAGCTGAAATTTGCAACAGAGAATTAAATGCTGTTATTTGATACTGATGTTAAAAAAAGGACCAAAGTTGGCTGGACACAGTGGCTCGTGCCTGTAATCCAAGGACTTTGGGAGGTTGAGGTGGGCGGATCACCTGAGGTCAGGAGTTTGAGACCAGCCTGGCCAACATGGCAAAACCCCATCTCTACTAAAAATACCAAAAAAAAAAAAAAAGAATTAGCCGGGCATGGTGGCACATGTCTATAATCCCAGCTACTGGAGAGGCTGAGGCATGAGAATTGCTTGAACTCAGGAGGCAGAGGTTGCAGTGAGCCGAGATCTCACCACTGAACTCCAGCTTAGGTGACAGATTGAGACTGCCTCAAAAAAAGAAAAGGACCAAACTTTAGAATGCTTAAAAAACAATAATCAGAGCAAATCAAAATTGCCCTTCTAATAATATTCTCATTTGCTTGGATGAAATCTGCTTGAATGAGAAAGGAAGGGGTAGTGTTGCAGCTTCCAGGGAGAGTGTTCATCACCAGGGCACACCGCGGGGACTGTCCCACACGTGAGCTTCAGCTGCCATGACTCGCACGCAGGAAGCAGATTGATCATGGTGGCTGTGCCCAAGCCTCTTCAAGGCTCCTGCCAGATCCTCACATCAGTCTACAAAATCAAGGGGTTAATCTTGGCTTTCACAGACACACTCATGTGGGTCAGGAGCAAGATCAGGAACGCAGCAAAGTTTGAGCGTATCTGGCTGGGAATGGAAAATGGTAAGGCACACAGATTTCCAAAAACGTGACCCTTTCCAGGCGCCTAGCCCTGAGCCATTCCTTTGTGGCTCTGACTGCCATGTTGACTTTGTCCCCTTCAGAGAGGTCACCCCAAGCCTCATCAGGCATTGCAAACTCAGTGCGAATTCGTGTATCAGATGATTTCCTGATATGAGCATTTGATGGGGGCGGGTTGGGTGGAGTGAGCTGAGGGCATGGGAGCAGGAGGGCATGAGGGCACTGGCCGCCTGAGGGGAAAACCTGGCAGGCAAAACTGCCTAATGCAGAGTCCCACCCAGGGCCAGCGCTGAGCATGTGGTCAGCTGAAGGGAGAGCCCACAAGCCGGGAGAGACAGGAATGCATTCTGGATGCCCCAGCACAGCTGGAAGCCATGTGGCCTCTCTGGGTCAGGGCCAGGAACACAAGAAGACTAGCAATCAGAGGGTGGAGAGAGACACACATAGCATCTGACTCCGTAAATAACAGCTTCCAGAGAAATAGCTTCACGTGAGTGCACCGTGGAACGGATTCAAGGCTGTGAGTTGCTATCACTCCATCAGCCCCACTTGCCATGTCAGCAGCACCCAGACACCAGGAGGCTTTGAAGGCAGAGCTCGGTAACCCCAAAACAATCCTAACAGACACTGCGAGGTGCTTTACAATGTAGAGAGTTCTTTCAAACGTATTATCTCCCTTGAGTCTCACAACGTCCTCTGGGAAGTATGTATTTAGGGGTGTTTTTTTTTAACTTTGCAAAAGAGGAAACTGAGGCTCAGCAAAGATAAGAAACTAGGCACAGACCTGGGACTTCTAACTCCAGACCCAATGTGTTCCATGCCTTTGCTTTCAACGAGTGGTCCACAGATCGGCAGCATTGGCCCACCCTAGGAGCTTGTTAGAAATATGGAATTGCAAACCCAAACCTCATGAATCACAATCTACATTTCAACAAGATTCCCTGGCAATTCACGTTTTACATGCACGTGAAAGCTTGAGAACCACGTCAGGTCACTCCTCATAAGCACCACAGGAGGTGCTTGAGACGTACACTTAGGGCGTCTTAGCATTTTAGGGCTGGAAGGAAATTCTCAAAAGCTCTTAGGTCCATTCTGTCGTGGGACAAATAATGACACTGACACATCTGCAAAGCACATCCCTAGCAGAAGAAAGGTGAAAACCAAACTCTCTCTTTTGACTCAAAAGGCTTCCACTGTAACTGTCCTCTGTTTCTTTATGTCTTTATTTTCATATTTGATGTTTTATATTTGGAATTATGGTTTCTTTTTTTTTTTTTTTTTTTCTGTAACTGGCAGGCCAGTCATGTACCATTTAGGCTAACAGTAAACCTCATCGCATTTTCTGAACACGCATTAACAGAGAATGAAACAGTAACCAGAACAGAAGCGATAATGGCCTTTTCTAGCATGCCCTCCTTTTTCAGACTTTCATACCTAGGGTCAATCACATGGTAGGTAGCAGCAGAAAACCAGCCTAGTATGAAAGATCAGTCCTAGATAATCTGAGACAATCGTGGAGCTGCTTGCAAATATACATTAGATATAATAACATGTGGCAACATCTACTTAATAATAATGTGTGGAGACATATCTCTGCATCTGCAGGGATTCAGGCCGCCCTATTAAAAGTGCACCTGGTGAGCACAAGCGCAGGACTGGCACTCTTCTGGTTAACTTGCTAAATATAGATGGCCAAACCAGATCACTAAGGCCAGTGGTGATAAACATTCTGGTTTGGCTCTTTTCATTCATAAAATTTACCTGATACTTGCCAAATCACTGCTTCATTCATGTTCTGTGAAGAGAAAAGTAATGCTCATGTGACCATGAACGCATATGTGGTTCAATATGTGTATTTACATGTAACTCAGCTCTGTTGAAATGAGATAACATGGACTCAAGCATTCATCCCACAAATGATGGGAAATCCAGCTTTCTAACCCTAATATCTCTAGGAAGGTTTGGGGTGGGAATGGAGTTGGGCTTATGTTTCTTTCAGTCACTTCTGGTTCTAAGTTCCTGCTTCTATGGAATTTTACCTCTTTTTTTTTAATTCATGAGATATTTATCAAAATAACACATTTAGGGGAAAAAATCAATACAATGAATACATCATTACTGAAAAGTGTAGACCATCGTACAAAAAAGGGTTTTATTTTGGGAAACTTTTCTAATTTATGGCAAGTTTTACTTTCAGAAATAAAACCACAGAACAATACAATCTAATTCAATCGTAAAGGCTGCCATGCTGAGCATGTTCCTATTCTTTGTAGGAGCTCCTTCTTCGCACTGTCAGGTACCATCGCTCTGCCTTTTGGAGTGATTTCAGCCACCAAGTCATCAACAGTAACGTGTTCTAGTCCTTTCTCTCTCTCTTTCTTTCTTTCTCTCTCTCTCTCTCTTTCTTTCTTTCTTTCCTTCCTTCCTTCCTTCCTTCCTTCCTTCCTTCCTTCCTTCCTTCCTTCCTTCCTTCCTTATTTCTTTCTTTCTTTCTCTTTTTTTCTTTCTTTCATTCATTTTTTGAGACGGAGTTTTGCTCTTGTTACCCAGGCTGGAGTGCAATGGTGCGATCTCGGCTCACCGCAACCTCCACCTCCTGGGTTCAGGCAATTCTCCTGCCTCAGCCTCCCGAGTAGCTGGTATTACAGGCACGCGCCACCATGCCCAGCTAATTTTTTGTATTTTTAGTAGAGACGGGGATTCACCATGTTGACCAGGATGGTCTCGATCTCTTGACCTCGTGATCCGCCCGCCTCGGCCTCCCAAAGTGCTGGCATTACAGGCGTGAGCCACTGTGCCCGGCCATGTTTGTATTTTTAGCAAAGACAGAGTTTCACCATATTGGCCAGGATGGTCTCGAACTCCTAACCTTGTGATCCACCCACCTCGGCCTCCCAAAGTGCTGGGATTACAGGCGTGAGCCACCGCGCCCGACCCCTTTTTCTTTAATTACCTTTACAGTGTGCCTCCAACTGATCCTTCCAGCCACATTCAGTTAATTTAGCTCTCAGCAACTCTTTGAGACGCTCTCTTTCTCCAGTTTCTGTCACCCTTTGGTTAATCGCTGCTCTCGTCTGTGTATCTTGTTCATCTTGGTTAGTCGCTGCTCTCATCTGTGCATCTTGCTTCGTCTTGGTTAGTCGCTGCTCTCGTCTGTGCATCTTGGTTCGTCTTGGTTAATCGCTGCTCTCATCTGTGCATCTTGGTTCGTCTTGGTTAGTCGCTGCTCTCGTCTGTGCATCTTGCTTCGTCTTGGTTAGTCGCTGCTCTCGTCTGTGCATCTTGGTTCGTCTTGGTTAGTCGCTGCTCTCATCTGTGCATCTTTGTTCGTCTTGCTAACCCCACTGTTCGGCTGCCCGGACTTTCTCTCTTTTTCTTTAAGGTCTTGCATCTTGTGGACATTTCCACCTCCACCTCCGTCGATTCAAATATGTCATTCAGCCCATATTTCTTCATTTCTCTAAGTTGTCACCACAAAGGCCAGGGAATGTCAACTGCTATAGAGTTGAAAGTAACCGAGGGGCAGTTCTTTGCTGCATAACAGAATCGGCCGTGACGCTGATCACTAGAATCTCTGTCCTTAAAAGCCGTCAGCTCCTTCCTCTCCCCATATTCCCACCATGGGGAACCATCTTCTACTTGGACTCAAGCCTCCTACGATGTTCTGGCTCTTTTCTCATCCAGTCTCCTTCTAAACCAACCAGGCTTCACCCACGAACTCCTGTGTCGGTTGTCTTTGTCTCAGTTAGAGCCCACTGTACACAAGGACGGCCTTCCACAACTCAAACAGCCCATCCTGGTGTTTGTTCAACGGGGGGCTTGAGGTGAATTTTCCCTATCATCAGTGACAGAGGCCCCTTTCCCAGCACACCAACACCTTCTGCTACAGACAGCGGTCTGTGTGCTAGTGCGTACCTGTGTATGTACGTGCAAGCATGTGTGAGAGCATATGTACGTGCAAGTGTGTGTATGTGTGACTGTGTGTCTGCACATGCAGGGAGCAGCCCTAAGAATTAGATCAAATGTAACTGGGAAAAGGCACATTAGACTCACTCATTAAGTGTTGGACCCAGAGCCAGGAAATCCCACACATCAGTCTTATGAGAGCCCCAAGGAGGCGATTCCCTATACCCAAACTGCATGTGCTTGAAATTTAATCAATCAATTATGAAATGACATAGAAATTACCCAAAGGAAAATAAAGAGATAGAGCCATGGGGAACTGAAAAGACAGAAAAAGAATCAGTTGAACAGCAAGTTCCAAGGTCATCTTGATTCTCAGAGACCTGGGCTACAGTGATTTGCTGCACACCCCACTGGGAGGGACAAAGGTAGGCAGGAGTTTCTACTTCTTGGGCATGGAAGACCTTGGTGTGGGGAACAAGATGAGCTGTGTAGCCTCTTCCTCCCCAGAGATCCCTGAAGCCCAAGATCGTCCACCTATAAAAATGGATCCAGGACCTGGCCTTCCTGGAGGGAGAAGGAAGGCAAGGATGTGCTCTCAAAGCCAAACCTAGTTTAAGAGATTTCCAAGCAAAGGAACATGAGGAATGACTTCTTGAGGGTTGCAGGGGACAGGATGGGGTTAGCATTTCTTATTTTTTTATTTTGCTCACTTATTTTGAGACGGAGTCTTGCTGTGTCACCCAGGCAGGAGTGGAGTGGCCCAGTACGATTCACTGCAGCCTCAACCAGCTGGGCTCCAGAAATCCTCCCGCCTTAGCTTCACAAATAACTGGGACTACAGGTGGCACCCACCAAGATGTCTGGCTGCTTTTTTTGTATGTTTTGTTGAGATGGAGTCTCCCTCCATTGCCCAGGCTGGTCTCAAACTCCTGGGATAAAATTATCCTCCTGCCTCGCTTCTCAAAATGCTGGGATCACAAGTGCAATGTTCTGTGCCTGGTGCTGTTAGCATTTCACCAGCTCCTTCTCTCACATTGCTTGTGTTCCCCAGGGCTTGTCACAGGAAGATGCGGGTGAGACCGGGACACCAGTGGATGTGTGCTAATGGCCTGCCCTATCACATGTCCAGGCAGCCCCCCTGGGCCCCAGCATAAAGAGGCCTCTGCAGCCTGGCCAGGTCCAAGAGAATCCTCCCTCTACTCACCTCCTCCAGCCCCACTAGATCCTGACCTGGCTTGAACAGCCATGTCCCTCCAACTGGGATGAGTTCTTCAAGGAATGAGAAACAGAGACTGAACCCCAGCTCCATCCCTGACTTCCAGTGTAAACTTTGCTAAGCTGCAGAATCACCTGAGCACACACTTCCTTGTTTAGGGGAATGGCCTACTGTGTGGGGTTGTTTTAGGATGAAGTGGAGGGTATCTGGCTTTGGTCTGGGAGACATTGGAACTGGTTGTAGCTTTCTCCAGGGCCACAGCATGTTGTCCAGTGCTCAAGCACTGAACACTTGAGGGCAGGGACAAGTCTCACTTATCTCTGTGCCCTCTATACCTGGCACAGTGCCCTGCTCATTCTATGGTACCCAATAAGCATGTGTTGAGCTAAACCTGGCAAGTCAGAAGGTCATAGAGAAAGAAGCATCTGACAGGTTCTGTCTGTCACCTTTGAAGGACAAGGACCTAAGTCCCCACCCCCACCCCAGGACCCACCTCCCCGAAGCCCCATCCAGCTCTCAGTGTCTCCCAGCGCTTCCTCTTCACCTCGTTTCTCTCTTGGGCCAAGGATCACACTGGGAGTGTCCCACACGGGTGCTCTGTCTGAGGTGCCCTGCTCTTCCCTGATTAGGTTCCACAAGTACTCTACCTGACCCCAGGCCTCTGCGAACTCCCTGGGTCCCATTACCCCATCGGGCCTGGGCCCCTCCAGGGCTCCCCTCACTCACACCCTCCTCACTCACCTGGTCTCCAGATAAAATATAGGATGCCTAGTTAAATTTGAATGTCAGATGTACCTATACATATATACACATATAGTTTATCTGACATTCAAATTGAACTGAGAATCCTGTAGTTTCGTTTGTGAAGTCGGGAAAGCCTACTTAGGCAGAACCTTTCCACCAGCCAGTCTTCCCATCCTCCATACCTGTGTCCCAGTCCTACCGGAACTGAAATGACCTTAGCAGCTGGCACTGGTCGTTCATTTATTCATTCACTCAGCCAGCACATTTTCATTGCCTGTATACCAAACACCAAGCCGTCTGCTAAGCAACGCGGTTACAATGAGGAAAGCATCAGACGCAGCCCCTGCCCTGCGGAGTTTACATTCTGGAGTGAGCAGCAAAGGTGAAGGTGAAGAAACAAATAAATAAAATTATTACAAAAGTACAGTCCGTGCTATTGTGAAAAGAAACTAGATAGACAGCTGGAATAGAAATGAGAAGAGGTGGGCTGGTGTGGACAGGGCAGTGAGGACGACCTTTCTGCGGAGATGACACTCAGGCGGACATGAAGGATGAAAATGGAGCCAGCTGGGGTGTGCGTGCGTGCGTGTGTGTGTGTGTGTGTGTGTGTGCGGGCGCGCTGGGGGAGGCCGGATTCTAAGCCCTATGGTAGGAAAAGAAATTCAACTAGTAGGAGCTGAAAGATTCCAGTGCCTTGCCAAGGATAAGGGGTGTAAGAGAAGGCTGGGAAAACAGGCGAAATGCAGAATCACTCAGGGCATCACAGGCTACGGTAACATCCCAAACACACACACACACGCGTGCACACGTGCACACACACAGCACACATGCATGGGCTCACAGGCTACGGTAACATCCCAAACACACACACACACGTGCACATGTGCACACACAGCACACACACACGTGCACACACAGCACACACACGTGCATATGTGCACACACACAGCACACATGCATGAGCTCATAGGCTACGGTAACATCCCAAACACACACGTGCACATGTGCACACACAGCACACACACACGTGCACACACAGCACACACACGTGCATATGTGCACACACACAGCACACATGCATGAGCTCATAGGCTACGGTAACATCCCAAACACACACACACGCACGTACACATGTGCACACACACAGCACACATGCATGGGCTCATAGGCTACTTGTAACATCCCAAACACACACACACACGTGCACATGTGCACACACAGCACACACGCACGTGCACACACCAGCACACACACGTGCATATGTGCACACACACAGCACACATGCATGAGCTCATAGGCTACGGTAACATCCCAAACACACACACACGTGCACATGTGCACACACAGCACACACACACGTGCACACACACGTGCATATGTGCACACACACAGCACACATGCATGAGCTCATAGGCTACGGTAACATCCCAAACACACACACACGTGCACATGTGCACACACAGCACACACACACGTGCACACACAGCACACACACGTGCATATG
Organism: Callithrix jacchus; assembly: GCF_049354715.1. NCBI lineage: Eukaryota > Metazoa > Chordata > Mammalia > Primates > Cebidae > Callithrix > Callithrix jacchus. The sequence continues at coordinate 2,250,131 of NC_133510.1, forward strand.
TGCACACACACAGCACACATGCATGGGCTCATAGGCTACAGTAACATCCCAAACACACATACACACACAACACACATGCATGGGCTCATAGGCTATGGTAACATCCCAAACACGTGCACACACACAGCACACATGCGTGGGCAAGCAGAAAGGCTTCAGGAGAGATATCGTGAACCGAATGCTATTAAAAGACAGTTTTGTTTGGGGTTTTTTCAGTTTTAGTTTTTGTTTTGAGACAGGGTCTCGCTCTGTCACACAGGCTGGAGTGCAGTGGTGCAATCTCAGCTCACTGCAGCTTGGACCGCAGGCTTCAATGATTCTCCCCCTCAGCGTCCCGAGCAGCAGAGACCACAGGTGCATACCACTCCACCTGGCTATTTATTATTATTATTTTTATAGATGAGGTCACGTTATGGTGCCCAGGCTGATCTCAAAGTCCTGGCCTCAAGTGATCCTTCCAAAAAGACATTCCTAATACTTCCTGGAGATTGAAATGGAGGAACTGAGGGTTGGCAGCAGGCAGGCCAGTCTTGAGGCCACTGTGGAGACCAGGTAAGAGAGGGCGGTGGCTTAGAAAAACCAGGGCCACGGTGGCCATGGAGAGGCGTGGTGGAATCGCAGGTGCGTTTTGTGTGGGGTCTGGTGGACTTGATGGCATATTGGATGTGAAAGCTAAGGCAGCACGGAGCCTGCAGTCCTCAGCAACAGAAAGATGAAGGTGAGACAGGCGAGACCGTGGGGACAAGCGGGAATCGAGGGTTGTCATCTCGATGCATTAAGTCAAAATGTCTGCGAGGCCTCCAACAGAAATGTCCGGGGGATCTGCTTCTGGGAGTCAGAGCTCAGAGGAAAAACAGGGCTTGCCACCACACGGATGGTGTCTAAACCACAGAAACACGGACAGAGGGGACGGCAGCACCAAGTCCCTGGAGCACTGGCTTTCCAGTCAAGAGGCCTGAGAGGGAGCCACAGGCGAGGCAAGAAGGAACCAGCAAGGACAGCCCCGCATGGGGAAGCAGAAGGGAGAAGAGAGGGCCTCGGGCGGGGAGTCAGCTGAGTCCTGGCTGCTGCGAGAGGGCATGGGAGGCACAGAAGTGCCCCTCAGGCCCTGAGTTTCATATGAACAGCTGCAGTGGAGCACTGGCCAGGGCTGGGGGAATCAGTTGAAGAGAGAATGGCTAGGTAGGAAGTAGAGGCAGCAAGCGGGCCTGCTCTTGTGAGGAGGGTCAGCGCAATAGCTTGGCAAAGACGGATCCTGGAGACGGATACTATAAGAGATGAAAGGGAGGCCGAGGGGGGCGGATCACAAGGTCAAGAGATCGAGACCATCCTGGTCAACATGGTGAAACCCCATCTCTACTAAAAATACAAAAAATTAGCTGGGCATGGTGGCGCGTGCCTGTAATCCCAGCTACTCGGGAGGCTGAGGCAGGAGAATTGCCTGAACCCAGGAGGTGGAGGTTGCAGTGAGCCGAGATCACGCCATTGAACTCCAGCCTGGGTAACAAGAGCGAAACTCGGTCTCAAAAAAAAAAAAAATAGTTGAAAGGTAGAGCATGCTGATGGGAATGGTCCAGGAGAAAACAGGGTGGCATTGGGGGTCGGGGGAAGATAAACAGGACAGCTGAGGAACCCTCTCATTCAGGTGCCCCACCTTCCCCTACAAAAGCGAGAGTCCTGGCCCTGGGACCTGGACCCAGGCTTGGATGGAAGGCAGAGGCCCAGCCCCCACTCAGGTGGAGAAAGCCGTGGAGGGGAGGACCTGCCTTTGCTCTGGAAATAGAAAACCAACACTGGTAACTGAGTAACTCCCAGAGAGGAGGCAAAGGCACTGGCAGCGTCTGAAGGAACAAAAATAATCTGTCCCGCTTGGGCGGCGAGGTGGATCGGATGTGGGGGGCGCAGCGGCCTGACCTGTGGGACCACGTGGCTCTTCCCAGTCCTGCTCAGCCAAGGCCAGGAGCCACAGTTCCTGGGAGGCAGAGCATCGCCACGAAAAGGTCATGCACTCAGCCCCAGGCCCGCTGGTCCCATTTCCTCTACCCATCGCCACTGCCTGCTCCTCCTGCAGCCTGGCACACCACCCAGCCAGACGGCCAGACAGACAGACAGAGGAGGAGGGCCTCGAAGCACCAGCCGGCAGAGAAGGCCTTCGCACGGGATCCAGCAAGGCCGCTGCCCTGTCTCCCTCCACCCACCGCCCACCCCTCTCTGACCACACCAGCCCCTGGTCCCAGCTCCCCTCCCACACCCCTCCCGTCTGCAGGAGGCAGCCTTGACTGACAGCCTCTCTCAGACCTTTCTTTCCTTCGGCCCCAAAGTGCACGTCACACACTTGCACACCCACACACCTGTGCATCCCACACACCTGCACACTCACCTGTGCACTCACACACACCTGCTCACCTCACACACCTGCACACTCACATACACCTGCGCACCTCACACACCTGTGCACTCACACACCTGTGCAATCACACACACCTCCTCACCTCCATACATCTGCACACTCACACACCTCCTCACCTCCACACACCTGCACACTCACACACACCTACACACTCACACACACCTGCTCACCTCCACACACCTGCACACTCACACACACCTGCTCACCTCACACACCTACACACACACACCTCCTCACCTCCACACACCTGCACACTCACACACACCTGTGCACTCACACCTGCTCACCTCCACACACCTGCACTCACACACACCTGCGCACCTCACACACCTGTGCACTCACACACACCTGCTCACCTCCACACACCTGCACTCACACACACACCTGCACACACACACCTGCTCACCTCACACACCTGCACACTCACACACACCTGCTCACCTCCACACACCTGCACACTCACACACACCTGCTCACCTCCACACACCTGCGCACACAACTGAATGGCAGGCTCCTATGAGAACTTTCTACCAGCATCCGGGAGCCTCTGAGTGACCAGTTGGGTGGCAGGTGTACACTCTGAAGTCCTCCTCGCCTTGGGCCGGGTCCCTGCGTCTGTCTCTGGCTTCACCCCTGTCTCCAGGCTCACCGCCAATGTGGCAGGAAGCAAAGGCACGTCTCCCGCTGCAGCAGACCACCCAGGGCCCCACTTCGATCCAGCCCCCAGGCCTGCCCTCCTCCCACCACTCTAGGACGGCAGGGCCTTGAGGTGCCAGGCTGCAGGGAGGGGGATGGGCCAGCTCTCCTGAGGGGAAAGGAAGGTGAGAGTCAGTGACCTGAGAAGTTTCCATGAACTCTGGCCATGAGGGAACAGGGGGCACGGGGAGGCTGGGCCCCACACAGCAGGAGGGAGCCACCTGACAAAGTGGTTTCCTCATCATCAACTTCTCATTGTATCCTGAAGTAAACAGATACACGGGGCCTGTCCTGAGGAAGGAGACTGGCTGGGAACTGCTTGCCACCATGGGCACTAGAGGAACCAGAGGGGTCTGGAGCAGGGGGGTCAGGGTTGTGGACAGCCCTGCCGTCCATCCTGAGTAAGGGGAGATGGCTTGCCCAGGGAGGATGGTGAAGGTTGTGCCCATCTCCACCCACACTGGCTCTGTGGAAGTGCGATTCGCTGATGGGTAAACCGAGTCCGTGTGTGAGAGAAGGGCTCGTGTTTGGTCTGAGAAAGCACCCAGTTCTGCACCTCCAGCCGCTGACTCAGCTGCCTCCCATCCCCAGCCCTCAACCCCTTCCCTAAGCTGATGCGAACAAAGACGCCGCCAGTTTCCAGTTGTAAAAATCGGAGAAACAATCAAGAACAAAGATCAAGGCTTCACATTTTCCATGACATTGGTGCAGGGGCGGGGGCACCATGCCTACCTGGCACAGTTCCAATTCCCCATGCCCTCTGGGAAGAAGGAAACTGCCATCTGGGCATGGGCAGTGCCAGCCTCTCCATTAGCACGGCGCCTCCCCTAGGTCGGCCTGAGTGGCTGTATCAGCCAGGCCAGGCTGTCTCCACAGAACCTTCTGAACTCAGGGTCTCTCAAGCCCCAATTCCTCCCAGTTGTGGGAGAGTAGGCAGCCTCAGAGGCCAGGAGCTGGGAAGCAGAGAGCCCATCCAGCAGACCCCAAAACCTGCAGCACTATACAGAGGTCAAGGGTCAGAGGGAGAAAGGCAGGTGGGTAGCAGACAGAGGACTGGAGAAGGAGGTGTGGACTTGGGTGGGTGGGGTAGTAGGGGTGAGGAGGGGCAGAGTTCTAGAATCCACCTGCTTGTCAAAGGGCTGCTTCCCAGGCTATGGCGGACACCGGCTAATCTCCTTGTCCTCATCCCTCTCCTCTGGGGCCAACTCTCGAAGCTTCTGGGGGAGTTAGGGTGATGAGTCCACCCAGGTAAACAGATGGTGACACAGCTGTTTAATGGAGTACTCTTCAGCTGCTAAAAGTGAAACGAATCTTTTACTGGCAGAGAAAATGACCAAGGTATATTAAGTGGAAAATAAGCGGTGAAAATGATATATGGAGTCTGATACCATTTTGTTAAAAATAAATAAACCTAATACCACATCTGGATATGTGTGTCTAAATCATGTAAATAACTACATATTTGAATGTACTTGAAAGAAATATAGAAGGATAAATACTAAATGGTTAGACATTTATGTATGAATTTTTAAAAATAAGCATGTATAATTTTATAATAAAGAAAAAAGGTGAGGGCAGAGGAGATGGTTCAAAACAATCCAAGTCTGTGGATAGATGTGAACATGCCAGGAGCACATGCACACACACGTACACACATGCACACACACGCACAGACACATACACATGCACACACTCGCACACACACGCACCTACATACGCGCACACACATACACACGTACATGTACACACATGTCTGTGCACACACATGCACACACGTACACTCATGCACATACACACCAAGCACATCTGGCCCACAAGGAGGGCACACCTGGTGAATCTGGCAAAACTCGGGCAGCACTTGGCTCAGGCACATACCCAAAATCCTGGGTTCCCTTGGCATGTGTCAGGCTGGGGCCAAGGCTCTCTGGGGTCACTGACCCTATCCCAGGTCAGCTCAGCTCCTCTTGCTCCCCTGGCTTCCAGCTCATCACCCTAGGAGCCTCGCCATTTCCTGCCAGTACTCAGAAGGCAGGACCCCATTCATAAAGTCAGAACAGTCGACCATTTCCGGTAAACAGCACCCCGCCTGGCTATGAAGATGGCCTCCTTCTTCTCCAGGGCACTGGGGCTTCCTGAGCCTGTGTTTCCTCATCGGTACGATGGAACAATAAGGTGACTGTGAGACTCAAAGATGATCATATCTAAGAAACTCTACATTCTCTGGGGACAAACAAGGAAATGACACAAACATCAGGACACCAGTTCCCTCAGGGTGGGGCAGGACACAGGGCTTCTAGGTGCGAGCAGCGTTCTGTGTCTTGACCTAGGCAGTGAGAACCCGAGCATTTGGTTTATAATTATTTATTAATCTGTACATATATATTAATATACACATGTTATGTTTCACGATGAGAAAAGAAAAAGTCAACACTTCACCTTCTTGCTCGGTATAAATGTGAAAGTGATAGTGAGAAGTGCAAATCCCCATCCTCATCCCCTCAGAGGAGCCTCTGGGACCGTACATTTCGTCTGGTTTCCCAGGGAATTGAAAGTGGGTAGAGAGGGGAAGGGCTCTGGCTGAGGTCACTAAAAGGCAAGGATCAGCTGATGCATAGAGATTCCAGTTATAAGTTCAGACCAATGTCGTTTTCCTTGCTCGTGGGGTGCCCAGGAGGGCAGATGGCTTTCAGGGAAGCTGTCAGTCTACTCCAAACAGCTCTCCCTCCCGTGGCCTCCCCCACAGACTACTGAGCACAGCGGGCTCATCTCCCCACTCAGTTCCTGGCTGGGGTGGTCCTCACCCCTGCAAAGCTCCCTCGACCCCAGCCAGGCCCTTTTCCACACCTACCCACCGCCTCTACTCTTCAACACAGCCTTTTCCTTTCCACCCCACCTTGCTGGCCCCAGACAGGCATCCCTGCCTTCCCCAGCCCCGCAAGCCCCCACATCCCCAGCTCTTCCTCCCCTGCTAGGGGTTCCCCTAGACTTGGAGGAACACTCTCCCACTGAGCACAGGTATCACCCCCTTTCACCAGCCCGCTCACCTGGTAATCTCCGCACAGTGAAGGTGGGAGGCAGTGCTCAGGGGAAGTCAGGACACAGAGGGGGGGCTTCCTGCCCACCCAAGTCCTGGACCCGTAGCATTGAGCAGCCCTGAAGGCTGAGCCCACCCTGCCATCGGAGGCCACAGGAATGGCCACGTGGGCCTGGCCAGGGCACTGCCCAGTGGCTGTCAACACCCTCCCCCGGCATCTGACTTGCTCCCTGTCCCTCTGACTCAGCTTCTGTTTGACTCTGTGATTTAGTTTCTCCCCCATCCCTAATTTTCTGTGGGTTTCTGTCTTCAGAGTCCCAGCCTGCACAAGGGCAACATGAACCTTTCCTCTGTCTGCGTGTGGGGTGACCCTGGGCCTCTGGGCCTGGCTGTCCGCCTGCGCCAGGGTGCTCCGTCTGGGAGGTCTCCCCACCCCCACCGAGGGAGGCAGCTGAGGAGAAGAAGAAAGAAGCCCAAGGGCCTCAGTGGCAGAGCCAGGCTGGGGAAAGAAGCTGATGAAACCAGGGCGCTGGAGGACAGGGCTGTGGAAAGGCAAAGCGAGGTGCGCCATAAGGTGAATGGGGCTCATTGGAGCAGGTGGGGGTGGCGAGCTGAGAAGGCACTGAGGTCTGGGGGAAATGAAGGTGGACTGCAGGGATGGGCTCTGATACTAAGAAGTTCTTTTCGGAGTCTAACTTCAGTCCTGCCTGCAGCAAAATCAGCTTTCTCCGTGTGTGGTTCTTGCATCCTGGAAGCTCACGCAGGGCATAATGTGAAAAGAAGCACAGGAAGTGCTCGGGAGGGACAGAGTTTCTCCTTGGCCTGGGAGGCCACCACAGTGTCCTGTCCCCACCGCCAACCCCCTGACAGCTCCCCAGTCCTTGGCACGGCCCAGAGACCAAGCCGTTGGCAGTGGCAGCTCCCAGCCATTTAGACAATCTTCTTTTCACGAGTTTATTTATTATTCTTTTCCCACCTCTCCACCCCTTCCCCACCAGCTGCTTAAAATATTTTTCAAACAGAAAAATCCAACCACAGCTGGAAACCAACCCTAAAGTTAGTCCGGAACGTGGGAGCTGCCAGGGAAAATTGCTGGGGCTCAGGCTGAGGGAGGAAGGGCCTCAGCCGCAGAGACAGGCTCACTCTGCAGGGGCCTGCAACAAGGACATGGACTCGGGAGAGGGCATGGGGCCCCAGCCTCAGTCCACCGGCCGTCGGTGAGGACTGGCTACGTACCTGGCCCTGCGCCACCACCAGAGGGACACAAATTGTCTGAAGTAAAAGGGGCTGACCCCATTCTCAAGAAGTTACAGGCTTGCTAAGGTGGTAAGACAGGGACAATCATAGCACGCACTTACAGGGCGTCTGCCATGTTTGGGGCCTGACCTCAGCACCTTACATGCAGTGATTCATTAAAAACCCTCATCGGCCCTGTAAGAAAGGAACTCTTATTATTTCCATCTTATAGAGGAGGAAACTGAGGCACACAGGCGGTCAGAAACTCTCTTTTTTTGAAAGACAGAGTTGCACTCTGTTGCCCAGGCTGAAGTGCAGTGGCGCAGTTATGGCCTCAACCCCCTGGGCTCAGGTGACCCTCCCACCTCAGCCCCCCAAGTAGCTGGGACTACAGGCACACATAACCATGCCCGGCTAATTTTACTTATTTTTATTTTTGTACAGGCAGGGTTTAACCATGTTGTTCAAGCTGGTCTCAAACTCCTGGGTTCAAGTGATCTGCCCACATCGGCCTCCCAAAGTGCTGGGATTATAGGCGTGAGCCACTGCACCCGGCCAAGAAACTCTCACATCACAATTCAACTAGTGATGTGAGAACAGTGGAGTCAGGGACTGGGCCCAGGAGTCTCTCCTGAGTCTATCTCAGCGGCTGCGCTGCCTCTGACAGTCACGCAAGGGGAAAGGCAAAACCCATGAAAGAAGCATCAACAAATTAACATGAGAATCAAAGAAGGGAGAGATGGTCCCGGCAGAGGGTCAGAATCAAGAAGAGCTCCCTGGAGGAAGTAACACAGAGCAGCCTCTGGAAGGACAGTGGGGCTCTGAGCCACTCTCAGGGGCAGGGACAGAAGATCTACAGCAGAGATCACTAAAGCAGGTGCCGAGACAGCACCCAAGAAGTCAGTTCCTGGTGTGCGGCACCACCCAAAAGCCTGATCTCAGGCAGCCCAGTGCTCAGAGGGGACACTGGCCAGAGGAAGATGTCCAGGCAGGCCAGGCTCGGCCACAGCAGAACAGCAATTCATATTCAGACTCCAGCCCTCCAGTGCCCTCAGCCCGTGCTACCTCCCTGCGCCTCCAGCCCTCCAGTGCCCTCAACCCGTGCTACCTCCCTGCGCCTCCAGCCCTCCAGTGCCCTCAACCCGTGCTACCTCCCTGCGCCTCCAGCCCTCCAGTGCCCTCAACCCGTGCTACCTCCCTGCGCCTCCAGCCCTCCAGTGCCCTCAGCCCGTGCTACCTCCCTGCGCTCCTACCTGCTCCATTTTCTCACTCTCATCACTAATCCAGGTCCCCTTGCAAACCTGTTCAATGGGGAGAGTGAAAGACAAAAACAACACTTGAAAAACCTCTTTATAACAGAAATATTTTGTGGCATCTAATTTAGACAAAAATCACCCTGCTGTCTTGTTTAGATGGTTGGGCCCAGTGGAGTGGCCACAGAGCCATGTGGCTCGCAGCCTCAGGAGATAGGGTGGAGGGTGTGTGGGTGGACTCCACCTCTCCCCACCTGGCCTGCACTTGGCTGAGATGCCAGGTCATTTGGCATCTCTGGGCTTCAGTTCTCTTGGATGTGAAGATGAAGAAATATGAGCCCTTCCCCAGCTCTGGACCGACAGCTCCAGCCATAGCCTCCAGCTGCAAACATCCACCTGTTCCAAGGTGCATCCCGATCCCTTCCTGTCCCACCAGGCGAGAGCAGGTCAGGCCAGCCCCAGCCCACTGCTTTGGGCAATCCAGCCTTGGGTGGGTCCTTCCCTTTGATCCTGGCTGCCTCCTGATCCCTTCAGTGGAGGGAAGCAACCTCCAACCTCTTGTGGGTTTTTTTTTTTTTTTTTTTTTTTTTTTTTTTCAGAGACGATGGGGTTTCGCTGTGTTGCCCAGGCCAGAATGCAGAGGCTATGCACGGGTCCCCTCGCAGGGCACTGCAGCCTCGAACTCCTGGGCTCAAGCCATCCTCCTGCCTCAGCCTGCCAAGTAGCTGGGACAACGGGCACGCCTGGCTCCTCCTGTGGGTTTTAGGGAAGGAGCCTGAAGGCCCGGCCCAGGCCTCCCACGCCCCCTGGCGGAAAGAACAGAGCTGCGTCCAGACCTGCTCTGTAATCTGTGGCCAACCTTCCCACCGCGCTCCCCTCCCACCCCTCCTCTCTCTTCCCCTAACCTTATTCATTCACCCTTAACTGCACATGCACGGGGTGCCAGGCACAAGCCACGAGATGGGGCGTGGAAGTGACTGCAACACTGTTCCTGTCCCAAGGTGCTTCCTGTTCGCTCAACTCCGTTCAATCCATTCAGTATTTACTGAGCTTCTGCTCTCCGCCGGGCTCTCTCGAGGCCCCCGGGACACCATCCTGCCCTCACTGAGTTTACTCTAACAGGACACGTGGTCCACAAACAATCATCACACAGTAGATGAGCCACATGCCCGAGAAGCCAAAAGGAGATCCTCCAGATGCTCCGACAGCTGCCCTCAGGCTGAGCTGGGGGATGGAGGAGCAGAAGAGGGTGTGGGCGCACACGTGTGTAAGTGGGTGCGCATGCATGTACGTGTGTGTGCATGTGTGTACGTGTGTGTACAAGGAGGGACAGTAGGAGACGGATTTGCAGAGATGGCAGAGCCACGTCAGGGCTGGGCTCAAGCAGCTGTGCAGGATCCCTCTGGGCGCAGGACTGAAAGAACATCCCACACCGAGAGGACAGAGCGCACGAGGACACAAAGTCCCGGCATGGTTAGGAAGTTACAAGTAGTCTGTTGTGGTATGAGTGTGTGGTCAGTGCCAAGGAGGCAGCAGAAGGGTGGAAGAGGCCTCGCAAGTTGTGTAAGAGGCTTGGGTCTGATCCTGGAGCCTGCGAGGAGCCGCAGAAGGCTTCAAGAGACGGGATGATACCAATGTTTCTGCTTTCAGAAAAGGGCCATTAAGGCCGGGTGCGGTGGCTCACGCCTGTAATCCCAGCACTTTGGAAGGCTGAGGCGCGCAGATCACGAGGTCAGGAGTTCGAGACCAGCCTAGTCAACATGGCGAAATCCTGTCTCTACTACACATACGAAAATTAGCTGGGCGTGATGGCACCCACCTGTACTCCCAGGTACTTGGGAGGCTGAGGCAGGAGGATCACTTGAACCCGGGAGATGGAGGTTGCAGTGATCCAAGATCAAGCCACTGCACTCTAGCCTGGGTGACAAAGCAAGATCACATGAAAGAAAGGAAGGAAGGAAGGAAGGAGGGAAGGAAGGAGGGAGTGAGGGAGGCAGGAGAGAGGGAAGGAAGGAAGGAGGGAGGGAAGGAGGGAGAGAAGGAAGGAAGAAAGGAAGGAAGGAGGGAGGGAAGGAGGGAGTGAGGAGGGAGGGTGGGAAGGAAAAGGGAAGGGGAAAGGAAAGGACTGCTAGAGCTGTGGAGTAAGGAGGGGGGCTAGGAAGGCAAGTGGCCAGAGACGGCATGCTGCTTGTACCCCAGGTGTGACATCAAGCAAGCCACATCACTTCTCTGAGCCACAGAGGCCTCATCTGTTAAGCGGGGGTGCATCTGTCAAATAGGGGTGACAATACCAAGCCTGTAGACTTGTTGAGAGGAGTAAAGGAGATAATATGCAGAAAGTGCCTACTATGCTACCTGACACATACTAGTAAATTACATACATATGTGTGTGTATTTATATATGTCGTATGCTACCTGACACATACTATATACACAGTAAATTACATACATATGTGTGTGTATTTATATATAAGTCATATGCTACCTGACACATACTATATACACAGTAAATTACATACATATGTGTGTGTATTTATATATAAGTCATATGCTACCTGACACATACTATATACACAGTAAATTACATACATATGTGTGTGTATTTATATATAAGTCATATGCTACCTGACACATACTATATACACAGTAAATTACATACATATGTGTGTGTATTTATATATAAGTCATATGCTACCTGACACATACTATATACACAGTAAATTACATACATATGTGTGTGTATTTATATATAAGTCATATGCTACCTGACACATACTATATACACAGTAAATTACATACATATGTGTGTGTATTTATATATGTCATATGCTACCTGACACATACTATATACACAGTAAATTACATACATATGTGTGTGTATTTATATATAATTCATATGCTACCTCACACATACTATATACACAGTAAATTACATACATGTGTATTTATATATGTCATATGCTACCTCACACATACTATATACACAGTAAATTACATACATACATGTGTGTGTATTTATATATGTCATATGCTACCTGACACATACTATATACACAGTAAATAATATACATACGTGTGTGTATTTATATATGTCAGATGCTACCTGACACATACTATATACACAATAAATTACATACATATGTGTGTGTATTTATATATAAGTCATATGCTACCTGACACATACTATATACACAGTAAATTACATACATATGTGTGTGTATTTATATATAAGTCATATGCTACCCGACACATACTATATACACAGTAAATTACATACGTGTGTGTATGTATATATATTTAAGTCATATGCTGACACATAATATATACACAGTAAATTACATACATATGTGTGTGTATTTATATATATTTAAGTTATATGCTACCTGACACATACTATATACACAGTAAATTACATGTGTGTATATGTATATATAAGTCATATGCTGACACATAATATATACACAGTTAATTACATACATATGTGTGTGTATTTATATATATTTAAGTTATATGCTACCTGACACATACTATATACACAGTAAATTACGTGTGTGTATGTATATATAAGTCATATGCTGACACATACTATATACACAGTAAATTACATACATATGTGTGTGTATTTATATATATTTAAGTTATATGCTACCTGACACATACTATATACACAGTAAATTACATGTGTGTGTATGTATATATAAGTCATATGCTGACACATAATATATACACAGTAAATTACATACATATGTGTGTGTATTTATATATATTTAAGTTATATGCTACCTGACACATACTATATACACAGTAAATTACATGTGTGTGTATGTATATATAAGTCATATGCTGACACATAATATATACACAGTAAATTACATACATATGTGTGTGTATTTATATATATTTAAGTTATATGCTACCTGACACATACTATATACACAGTAAATTACATGTGTGTGTATGTATATATAAGTCATATGCTGACACATAATATATACACAGTAAATTACATACATATGTGTGTGTATTTATATATAAGTTATATGCTACCTGACACATACTATATACACAGTAAATTACATGTGTGTATATGTATATATAAGTCATATGCTGACACATAATATATACACAGTTAATTACATACATACGTGTGTGTATTTATATATATTTAAGTTATATGCTACCTGACACATACTATATACACAGTAAATTACATATGTGTGTGTATTTATATATATTTAAGTTATATGCTACCTGACACATACTATATACACAGTAAATTACATATGTGTGTGTATTTATATATATTTAAGTTATATGCTACCTGACACATACTATATACACAGTAAATTACATACATATGTGTGTGTATTTATATATATTTAAGTTATATGCTACCTGACACATACTATATACACAGTAAATTACATATGTGTGTGTATTTATATATATTTAAGTCAGAGAGTTTACCAAGAAGGCTACTGCAATTGCCGAGGCAGGAGTTGCAGAGAATCAAATCAGCCATTGTGGAAGGTGAGAAGAGGACATGGAGAGCTGTTTCAGACAGTTATCTGCCCTTCGGGAATGGGTTGGATGTGGACCTTGTCTGTCTAAAAACATCCCAGAGTTCATCTCAGGCTTTTGCCCTCAGGTGCTAACCTGCGACTCCCGCATTCCTCATCACTTTCTCCATTTTTTCACTCCCCACGTCGTATTAGGCGTGTGTCTGCCTGTTCAAGGGTTGTCCGTGTGCAGTTTATCTGGCTAGCTCAGGCCTAGGATGCCTGGAGGTCAGGCAGAGGCCCTGCTGGTGGAACCTGTAGGTAGGGATTTCCCAGGCAGCAGAGGACAGATTCCTGGCGTTTCGGTTTCGGATGACGAGCAGTTGAGGATCTGTCAAGCCACCACGTTTGTCCCCGAAGCTAAGGTTGAGAAAGGAAATGCTGACCACGGAGATCGTTCAGCTGGGTTTTATCAAACACGCATCGCAGAGTGAAAATCCAGCAAGCACACCTCCAGCCTACCCCTCAGGCACAGCTCCCCCGGTTCCCCGGCCAGGCAGCCTTCCTCCCACACCCATCTTCGGCGTGCCAGCTCTTAACACAGATACCACAGGTACCATTCAGGGGGTGCTCTGGCCCCTCCAAGAGTGGCAAAAAGGGGCAAGCGGTTTGTGCGTGTGGAGCCCGACCACTGTTTAACCTACTCAGAGTGTGTTCATCTGAGGTTGCCGGCGGTGGAGGGACTTGTGGCAATTACTAAGGGCTAAGACCCCCAAAGCCACCTCATGGTGCTGCCACCCTCTCCAGGCTGAACTGAGCCTGGGGCAGTTGTTAACAAGGGCAGCTGTTGGCCTCCATGGTCTACAGGTCCCCCTCCAAGATAGTTTAATTCAGATGTTCATTTTAAGATGTTAGTGTGTGTTTTGGTTTTTCTGGTGTCTGTCCCCTGTTCTAAGGTGATAACTCAGCCCTTTGTATTTCTTTGGGGTAGAAATTTTTTAAAAAAATCTTTAGAAGACAACCTCTTGAACTGTCTCACATGAATTTCTGGGCTTACTCAAGAGATGGTATTAGGTGTTGAGAGAGGAAAGCAGGGTGAGGGGAGAGGAAGCTGGACCACTGCCCTGGCATCACCGTGGAGAAGGGGCGGGGCCTCCAAGTGGCATAGCTGCATGGGCATGTTGGACCCTGCATGCCAGGTCTGCCAGCCTGGGCCAAGGTTCCCGGGCCACAGGGAGCAGTAACATGACGCAACTTAGAGGCCCGTGAGACAAGGGACAAGGTGAGAGGCCCTTCCCTACCCTGCCTCCTTGTCTCCAAGAAGGCAGTCTCCAGGAGTCCTGAGCAAACTTGGGGAGGGGGAGGTAGCCTCAATAATGGAGGAGATTGAATCCCCTGGGACCAGTCAGGATGGGGCTGAGCGTTACATTTAGATTGGTTTAAATTTTTTTAAAATAGGACCTCTTTTGCCCTCCAGGATTTGCGGAGGCAGATTCATCCATCCAACTGCAGCCAGGACACTTATGGCTGTTCCAGGTGCAACTGTGAGCCAGGTGAATGGGGGCACAATGCAGGTGAGGCCCTCCTTCCCTGGTCCCACAGGCAGCCTCATCAGGTCCCTCAAAGGAGGAGCTGAAGATGTGCCTTTTTAGCCCACCTTGGTTGACTGGCTTTGGGTCCCCTTTGTGGTGGATTGTCAGTTCCTTGATGCTTTGGGTCCCCTCTGTGGTGGATTGTCAGTTCCTTACTGTCATGCTGGACCCCTATTAACTTCAGTAGGGAGGGCACCAGGTTCAAGAGACCAAAGAAGAGACCCAGAGCCTGCCAATGAGACCGGGGGGTTATTAGTGGGAAACTTATGCATGGGGATGCTCCGTGGGGGCACGCCGGGCAGGAGAACCACAGCCACTTGTGAAAAACACGCCATTTATAGCATTTTCACTTCACACCCATCCCCAGCAGCCTCCACCTGGCAGCCTCTGCCTCCTGGGTTCAAGCAATTCTCCTGCCTCAGCCTCCTGAGTAGCTGGGATTACAGGCACACGCCACCATGCCCGGCTAATTTTTTGTATTTTTAGTAGAGACGGGGTTTCACCATGTTGACCAGGATGGTCTCGATCTCTCGACCTCGTGATCCACCCGTCTCGGCCTCCCGTAAGGAGCTTTTAAATGCAAGGGACCCCTATTCTTTCAGAGGACTGAACCCAGAACTTCAGCAAGTGAGACCATTTCCTCACTCTGGACACACATGACCCAGAGCTTTGGGTGCTGAGATCTCTGATTCACGTAAGAATAAACACAGAATTCATGAAGTAACATTTCTGTGCCTGTAAAATCCACCCAAGTACTATGGTGGCTGCAGCAACGGGGCCACGACCTGGCTCAGCCTCTGACTCTTGGAAAAGTGCACCCGAGAAGGAAACGACGGCCTTGCTTCTGGTCCTGATTCTTTCACTTACTGGGTGTCATTTAACCTCAAGCTTTCTCAGGTGTGGAATCAAGACAGTGGGGGCAGAATGAAGACCACCTCCAACTCAAATCTCTCAGTCTCCCTGCCAGTGCAAAGGGAGGTCAAGACAGTCCTGAAGATCCTCCTGCCTCATCGTATTCCTGCGCATGAGGGATGTGGAGCTGGGCAGAGCTAGTTGCTGACCTGGCCCCACAGGGCCTTTCGGGACCAGCGGCCCTTTCTGGCCCACACTGCCCTGGGCCTGTGGGACCAGGAGTACAGACACAGGGGAAGACTGAGGAGGCTGGGAGTGCGGGAGTACCCGGCTGGCCCCCTCTGCCCAGGCCCACCTGGACAGCCCCAGTGAGCTCACGTCTGCAGTACGCTCACTTCCCATAACTGGGACAGTGAGACATGCCTGGGAAGCCAAGCCCAGGTGAGAAGTGATGGCTGCCTCCTCAGGAATGTGTTTCCCAATTAGCTGCCTCCTAGCTGGCTCCTGCCCAGGCTAGGACTACTCCCCCAGGGTGGTGCTGGCCAGCCTCCAGGCCGAGTCATTCTGCGAGCATTTACTGAGGGCCTACTGTGCAACGGGCATGACAAGAAGGAATGCAAGCCACACTGCAGAGGACAGTCTATCTGTCCCAGACAGACTTTCAGAGACAGATTGTCAGAGAGCCTCAAGAGCTCTACTGGTGAAGCCCCCAGACCTCCATCAACGCACAGCCCTCCCACTTCCTGCCCACAGCTCCAAGCCCTTAACTTGTTTCCCTTCCTTTTCAAAGCACCCACAGTTCTCAGTCTCCTTCTAGGCCCCTCTTCCTCTTAAGCTGTATAGAGCAGGTTGCTGCCTCCTCATTTCCCTTCTGGGACAGTCTGAACCACCCACTGTCCATCCGTTGGCAGACATTAGGTTTATTGCATCCTGTCCTTGGCAGGGTGTCCAAGAGAGGCCATAAAGTGAGGCCACAGCCCTGTGCCTGGAGGATGGGCTCTCCAGGTGGATTACCTATAGAGCAGGTCCTCAGGCAGCAAAGCCTAACCTGGAAGACAGACCTCAGATGGGCAAGGGGTCTTCCTCTCAAAGACCATGTGCCCCGAGGGCTGAAGTTGGAAGAGGTCAGAAACCTCGGCGTGGCCCACATGGTACTTGGTCAGAGCAGTCGTCCTCCTTGTGATAAGATCCAATCTTTTATCTTTACTAGCTCCGTGTCTGCATTTGTTAGGATTGCATCCCACCAGGATAAAGAGACACCCGCAAAAAACAGGCTTACACAGTTTTGAGGGGCTGTTTGTCTCATTTAACGAGAGCTCAGAGGTTAGGCAGTCAGGGCCTGACCATGGCTCCAAATGCCATCAGGGGTCCAGGCTCCTTTTACCCTGCTCCCCAGCCTCTTGTTACCCAGGCTGGAGTGCAATGGCACCATCTCGGCTCACCGCAACCTCCGCCTCCTGGGTTCAGGCAATTCTCCTGCCTCAGCCTCCCGAGTAGCTGGGATTACAGGCACGCGCCACCATGCCCAGCTAATTTTTTGTATTTTTAGTAGAGACGGGGTTTCACCATGTTGACCAGGATGGTCTCGATCTCTTGACCTCGTGATCCACCCGCCTCGGCCTCCCAAAGTGCTGGGATTACAGGCGTGAGCCACCACGCCCGGCCCGAGCATGTACCTTTTATCACCACAAGACGGCTGCCCCATCTCCAACATCAAGTTCAAATTCCAAGCAGGAAGAGGAAGGTCGAAGGACTAGTTGAGTCTCTTCCTTTTAAAGAGCTTTCCTGGAAGTTCCACACAAGTTCTCACAACTCACTGGCCAGAACTGTGTCACACAGCCACTGTATCTGTGAGACAGGCTGAGAAATGTATTTTTAGTTGCTGCTTTGCTGCCACCAACAATGTCAGATTTGGTTAAATGAGGAATAAAAACTGGTACAGAACTTGCAAGGAGAGAGATGTGTAGGAGCAAAGGGAAAATGCCCCCCTTGCCTGTGAAGGGGCTCCTGCTCGGTCACAAGTCAGGCTCTCAAAGACATAAGACAAGGCTGCAGGGGGACCTCATCCAGTTTTTATTTTGGGGACCCACAGCAGTTTTTCTAAATAGACACTGGTCTGGTCAGAACCACAAAGCTGACCAGTCTGCAGGCCTGAATTGAACAGCAGGCTTTTGGGTTTCAGGCTTGTGTCCTACCCAGTGGTACCCACTTTAGGGCATAAGAACACAGAAAGGCAAAGACAGAGGAAAAGAGGATTTCTCAGAGGAAAAAGGGTCAGACAATGAATATTCGTTCCAAAAGTACACCAGAGTTGCCGGACCCAAGACTAGTCTTACAAAGGCTTTTCTCCCATTAATCAAGATTTGGGAGACACAAAGGCAGTGCTTTTACCATTTGCTTAACCAGATTCCACAGAGAGAGAGACTGAGAGCCTGGCTGGTAAAAACTTCTGACCCTTCTGCTGACTGGTGAGGTCCTGAGTTCTTCTGATGGCGGCTTCCAGAGGAACAGAGCGGCACTGATGTGCGGCCCACAGTGCCAAACTGTAGGGGAAGTTTGCCGAAAACCAACTGAAAAATGGCAGATTAATAAAAGAAAAGGCATACGCATTTTATTACTAAGCACGGAAGGGGCGTGGGGGAAGAGGAAATCATGGAGTGATTACCCCAACCCTGCAATGAGGTAAAAAGTTTACACACCCTCGATAGGGTTAGGATTTGTGTCTCTGCCCAAACCTCATCTTGAATTGGTAGAAGGGCCTGGTGGGAGGTGACTGGATCATGGGGGCTGTTCTCGTGACAGTGAGTGGGTTCTCACGAGATCTGGTGGTTAAAAGCATGTGGCACTTCCCCTTCCCTCTCTCTGTCTGCTCCGCCGTGGTAAGCGGTGCTTGTTTTCCCATCACCTCCTGCCATGAGTGTAAGTTCCTGAGGCCTCCCACCCGTCCTTCCTGTGCAGCCTACAAAACTGGGGGTCAATTAAACCTCTATTCTTCATAATTACCGGTCTCGGGTAGTTCTTTATAGCAGCGTGAGAATGAACTGACACAGAAAACTGATACCGGGAGTGGGGCATTGCTATGAACATGCCTGAAAACAAGGAATCAATATTGGGACTGGGTAACGGGCAGAGGCTGGAACAGTGTGGAGGGGTCAGAAGAAGAGGGAAAATGTGGGAAAGTCTGGAACTGGGTAACGGCCAGAGGCTGGAACAGTGTGGAGGGGTCAGAAGAAGAGGGAAAATGTGGGAAAGTCTGGAACTGGGAATGGGTAGAGGCTGGAACAGTGTGGAGGGGTCAGAAGAAGACGGGAAAACGTGGGAAAGTCTGGAACTGGGTAATGAGCAGAGGCTGGAACAGTGTGGAGGGGTCAGAAGAAGATGGGAAAACGTGGGAAAGTCTGGAACTGGGTAATGAGCAGATGCTGGAACAGTGTGGAGGGGTCAGAAGAAGAGGGAAAACGTGGGCAAGTCTGGAACTGGGTAATGAGCAGAGGCTGGAACAGTGTGGAGGGGTCAGAAGAAGACGGGAAAACATGGGCAAGTCTGGAACTGGGTAATGAGCAGATGCTGGAACAGTGTGGAGGGGTCAGAAGAAGAGGGAAAACGTGGGCAAGTCTGCAACTGGGTAATGAGCAGAGGCTGGAACAGTGTGGAGGGGTCAGAAGAAGACGGGAAAACGTGGGCAAGTCTGGAACTGGGTAATGAGCAGAGGCTGGAACAGTGTGGAGGGGTCAGAAGACGGGAAAACGTGGGAAAGTCTGGAACTGGGAATGGGCAGAGGCTGGAACCGTGTGGAGGGGTCAGAAGAAGAAGGAAAACGTGGGAAAGTCCGGAACTGGGTAATGAGCAGAGGCTGGAACAGTGTGGAGGGGTCAGAAGAAGACAGGAAAATGTGGGCAAGTCTGGAACTGGGAATGAGCAGAGGCTGGAACAGTGTGGAGGGGTCAGAAGAAGAGGGAAAACGTGGGAAAGTCTGGAACTGGGTAATGAGCAGAGGCTGGAAGAGTGTGGAGGGGTCAGAAGAAGACGGGAAAACGTGGGAAAGTCTGGAACTGGGAATGGGCAGAGGCTGGAACAGTGTGGAGGGGTCAGAAGAAGACGGGAAAACGTGGGAAAGTCTGGAACTGGGAATGGGCAGAGGCTGGAACAGTGTGGAGGGGTCAGAAGAAGAGGGAAAACGTGGGAAAGTCTGGAACTGGGTAATGAGCAGAGGCTGGAACCGTGTGGAGGGGTCAGAAGACGGGAAAACGTGGGAAAGTCTGGAACTGGGAATGGGCAGAGGCTGGAACAGTGTGGAGGGGTCAGAAGAAGAAGGAAAACGTGGGAAAGTCCGGAACTGGGTAATGAGCAGAGGCTGGAACAGTGTGGAGGGGTCAGAAGAAGACGGGAAAACGTGGGCAAGTCTGGAACTGGGTAATGAGCAGAGGCTGGAACAGTGTGGAGGGGTCAGAAGAGGGAAAACGTGGGCAAGTCTGGAACTGGGTAATGAGCAGAGGCTGGAACAGTGTGGAGGGGTCAGAAGAAGAGGGAAAACGTGGGAAAGTCTGGAACTGGGTAATGAGCAGAGGCTGGAACGGTGTGGAGGGGTCAGAAGAAGAGGGAAAACGTGGGAAAGTCTGGAACTGGGTAACGAGCAGAAGCTGGAACCGTGTGGAGGGGTCAGAAGACTGGAAAACGTGGGCAAGTCTGGAACTTCCTAGAGACTTGCTGAATGGTTTTGACGAAGATGCTGATAGTGACATGGACAGTGAAGTCCAGCTGAGGTGATCTCAGGTGGAGATGAGGAAGGAACGTATTTGGAACTGGAGTAAAGGTCATTCTTGCTATGCTTTAGCAAAGAGACTGGCAGCATTTTGCCCCAGCCCTAGAGATCTGTGGCACTTTGAACTTGACAGACATGATTTAGGGTACCTGGAGGAAGATATTTCTAAGTGGCAAATCATTCAAGAGGTGACCTGGCCTGGTTGCTCCTAACTGTACAATCGTATGTGTTCACAAAGTGATAATCTGAAGTCAAAACTTACGTTTAAAAGGGAAGAAGAACATAAAAGTTTGGAAAATTTGCAGCCTGACCATGTGGTAGAAAAAACCATTTTCTGGTAAGAAATTCAAGCCGGATGCCAGGCACGGTGGCTCACACCTGCAATCCCAGCACTTGGGAGGCCAAGGTGGGTAGATCACCTGAGGTCAGGAGTTTGAGACCAGCCTAGCCAACATGGCAAAACCCCATCTCTACTAATAATACAAAAATTAACCAGGCGTGGTGGCGGGTGCCTGTAATCCTAACTACTTAGGAGATCGAGACAGGAGAATTGCTTGAACCTGGAAGGCGGAGGTTGCAGTGAGTAGGGATTGCACCACTGCACTCCAGCCTGGGCAACAAGAGTGAGACTCTGTTTCTGGGGAAAAAAAAGAAAAGAAAATGAAAAAATCTACCCATGTGACAAAGGGCTGATATTCAGAATCTACAAAGAACTAAAACAGATTTACAAGAAAAAAACAAACAAGCCCATTCAAAAGTGGGTGAAGGACATGAACAGACACTTTACAAAAGAAAACATGCATGAGGCCAACAAACATATGAAAAAATGCTCATCATCTCTGGTCATTAGAGAAATGCAAATCAAAACCACATTGAGATACCATCTCACGCCAGTTAGAATGGCGATCATTAAAAAATCTGGAGACAACAGATGCTGGAGAGGATGTGGAGAAATAGGAACACTTTTACACTGCTGGTGGGAGTGTAAATTAGTTCAATCATTGTGGAAGACAGTGTGGCGATTCCTCAAGGACCTAGAAATAGAAATTCCATTTGACCCAGCAATCCTATTACTGGGTATATATCCAAAGGACTATAAATCGTTCTACTATAAGGACACATGCACACGAATGTTCATTGCAGCACAGTTTACAATAGCAAAGACCTGGAAACAACCCAAATGCCCATCAATGATAGACTGGACAGGGAAAATGTGGCACATATACACCATGGAATATTATGCAGCCATCAAAAACGATGAGTTTGTGTCCTTTGTAGGGACATGGATGAACCTGGAACCAACATTCTCAGCAACTGACACAAGAACAGAAAATCAAACACCGCATGTTCTCACTCACAGGCGGGTGTTGAACAATGAGAACACATGGACACAGGGAGGACAGCATCACACACTGGGGTCTGTTGTGGGAGGGACAGTGGGGGGTGGGGATTTGGGGAGAGATAGCATGGGGAGAAATGGCAGATATAGGTGATGGGGAAGAAAGCAGCAAATCACACTGGCATGTGTGTACCCATGCAACAATCTTGCATGTTCTTCACATGTACCCCAAAACCTAAAATACAATTAAAAAAAAGAAATTCAAGCTGGCTACAGAAATTTATATAAGTAAAAAAGAGCCAAATGTTAACAGCTAAGACAATGCGAAATGTCTCCAGGGCAGTCAGAGATCTTTGTGGCAGCCCCTCCCATCGTAGGCATGGAAGCTTTGGAGGGAAATGATTTCATAGGCCGGGCGCAGGGTCCCTGCTGCTCTGTGCAGCATCAGGACATGGCACCCTGCCTCACAGCTGCTGCAGCTCCAGCTGTGGCTAAAAGGGGTCCAGATACAGTTCAGGCTGTTGCTTCAGAGGGTTCAAGCCCCAAGCCTTGTCAGCTACCATATGGTGTTGGGTCTGCAAATGTGTAGAAGGCAGGAGTTGAGGCTTGGAAGCCTCCACCTAGATTTTAGAGATGTATGGAAATGCCTGGATGTCCAGGCAAGGTCTGCTGCAGGGGCAGAACCCTCATGAAGAACCTCTACTAGGACATTGCAGAGGGGAAACATGGCATTGGATCCCCCACAGAGTCCCCACTGGGATACTGCCTAGTGGAGTTGTGAGAAGGCCACCATACTCCAGACCCCAGAAGGGTAGTTCCACTGACAACTTGCACTATGCACCTGGCAAAGTAGCAGGCACTCAACAGCAGCCCGTGAAAGCAGACAAAGGGGCTGCCCCCTGCAGAGCCACAAGAACAGAGCTGTCCAGAGTCTTAGGAGCCCACCCCTTTTATAAGCATGCTCTGAATGTGCGACACGGAGTCAAAAGAGATTATTTTGGAGCTTTAAGATTTAGCTGGGTGTGGTGGCTCATGCCTGTAGTTCTAGCACTTTGGGAAGCCAAGATGGGAAGATTGCTTAAGGCCAGGAGTTTGAGACCAGCCTAGGTAACATGGCAAAACCCCATCTCTACCAAAAAAAAAATACATACGCACAAAGTAGCCAGGCATGGTGGTACCTGCCTGTAGTCCCAGCTACTTGAGAGGCTGAGGAGGGAGGATGGTTTGAGCCCAGGAGGCAGAGGATGCAGTCAGCTGAGATCACACCCCTGTACTCCAGCCTGAGCAAGAGAGCCAGGCCCCATAACAAAAAAAAAAAAAAAAGATTTAATGACTGCCCTCTTGTGTTTTGAACTTGCATGGGGCAATTTCTCCCATTTGGAATGGAACATTTACTCAGTGCCTGTACCCTCATTGTGTCTTGGAATTAACTAACTTATTTTTTATTTTACAAGCTTATAGGCAGAAGGGACTTTCCTTGTCTCAGATGAGACTTTGTCAGAGGCATATGAACCAGAACAACTCCATCTTGAATAGAAGCTGAGTACAATGAGGCTGAAACCTACCGGGCTGCATTCCCAGACAGTTAAGGCATTCTAAGTCACAGGATGAGATACGAGGTCAGCACGAGATACAGGTCATAAAGACCTTGCGGATACAACACATTGCAGGAAAGAAGGTAGCTAAATGCTACCAAACCCAAAATGGCCACGAGGGTCACCTCTGGTTGTCCTCACTGCTACACTCCTACCAGCGCCATGACAGTTTACAAATGCCATGGCAACATCAGGAAGTTACCCTATATGGTCTAAACAGGGGAGGCATGAATAATCCACCCCTTGTTTGGCATATCATCAAGAAATAACCATAAAAATGAGCAACTAGGAGCCCTCGTGCTGCTCTGTCTCCGGAGTAGCCATTCTTTCATTCCTTTACTTTCTTAACAAACTTGCTTTCACTTTGCACTTACACTTACACTTTGCAGAGACTTGCCCTGAATTCTTTCCTGAGCGAGACCCAAGAATGGTTTCCTGGGGTCTGGATCAGGACTTCCTTCCTTTAATACCTCTGGACTTGGACTTTTGAGTTAACGCTGGGATGAGTTAAGACTTTGGGGACTGCTGAGAAGGGATGATTGCAATGTGACAAAGACGAGATTTGGGAGGGGCCAGGGTGAAATGATAGGGTTTGGATTTGTATCCCTGCCCAGATCTCATGTTGAACTGGAAGTGGGGCCTTGTGAAAGGTGATTGGATCAGGGGGTTGCTCTTGTTATAGTGAGTTCTCACAGGATCCGACGGTTTAAAAGCGGGTGGCACTTCCCCCTTCACTCTCTCTGCTGCTCTGTCATGGTGAGCAGTGTTTGCCTCCTATTCAACTTCTGCCATGATTGTAAGTTACCTGAGGCCTCCCACCCGTGCTTCCTGTACAGCCTGTGGAACCGTGATTCAATTAAACCTATCTTCTTCATAATTACCCAGTCTCAGGTAGTTCTTCATAGCAGTGTGAGAATGGACGAATACAACACTTCTTCACAGGGGAGAGAGAAGATGGGGAATGTAGGCAATTCTTTTGAGGAGCAATAAATGATTAGGGAGAATAAATAGACAAGGCAGACACATTAACTTGTAAGTGATTCTCTTTGCAATTTGAATGAGCAGGAGAGGCAGACATTATCTTGTGAAAAACTCCATCCAGGTGTGATTACATTCTTCAGGTTTTTTTCTCTGCCATAGATCATGATATTTCAAGGATGGGATAAAAAGCGATTATGTTTTTCTTGGTAAGAAGTTTTATTGGCCAGGCACAGTGGCTCATGCCTGTAATCCCAGCACTTTGGGAAGCTGAGGCAGGAGGATTGCTTGAGCCCAGGAGTTTGAGACCAGCCTGGACAACATGTGGATACCCCATCGCTAGTAAAAATGTTAAAATTAGCCAGGTGTGGTGGTGCATACCTATGGTCCCAACTACTTGGGAGGTTGAGGCGAGAGGTATAATCCAAAAAGTATCAGAGAAAAGTCTCAATTAATTTAGGAGTTAATTTTGCCAAGGTTAAGGACACGTCTGTGACACAGCCTCAGGAGGTCCTGAAGACATGTGCCCAAGGTAGTCGGGTAAAACTTGCTTTTAAACATTTTAGGGAGACATGAGACATCAATAATTATGTGTAAGATATACATTGGTTGGGTCCAGTAAGGCAGGATAACTCAAAAGGTGGTGGGGTAGGGAGCTTCCAGGTCAAAAGTAGATAAGAAACAAAAGGTTGCATTATTTTGAATCGTAGATCAGCCTTCCACTGGATACACAATTTATTCTGGCTCAGCAAACCTGCAGCAGAGGAAGCAATTGGATATGCATTTGTCCCCAGTGAGCCTCACAGGGATGACTTTGAGTCCTGTCTGTCCTTTGTCCACAAGGTGAGGAAAGTATGTAGCTTTTGATCTTTGTAGCCACCTTACTTAGGAGTAAAATGGGAGGCAGAATTGTCTGACATAGTCTCTAGCTTGACTCTTCCCTTGGCTTGGTGACTTTGGGGTCCTGAGATGTAGTTTCCTTTCACGATAGTAATGAGGCATGTCTGACTCCCACTTCCCATCATGGCCTGAACTAGTTTTCCAGGTTACCTTTGGAATGCCTTTGGCCAAGAGGAGTCCATTCAGATGGTTGGGATAGAGGAGTCCATTCAGATGGTTGGGATAGAGGAGTCTGAGTTTTATTTTTGTTTTACAGAGGACTACTTGAGCCCCAGAATTTGAGGCTTTAGTGAGCCACCACTGAAGTTGAGCCTGGACAACAAATCAAGTCCCTATCTCAAAAAAAAAAAAAGCTTTCTTGGTCAGACAAGGAAATCCCAGAGAGTCTTCCCCTGTGCTTGGGGTTGAGGAGGGGAACAAGACAAGGTTAGAGGGACCTTGATTCTGAGGCTTGTTTTCTTTCACTTTCCAAAAACACTCAGTACGCCCAAGCACCATATTTTGGAAATTGTTTTCTGTGACCCAACAGATGAAAAAATCATTTTAAGAAGATATGGATCAGAGACGAAAGAAGGGGATTAGAGGGTCCTTGTTGCCTCTTACTAAAGGCTCAGTGGGCTGGCTATGGCCAGCAACTGGGCAGGGAGCTAGACAACAGCAGGTACATTGGCATTCCCCACAAGAGAAAGAGGAACATGCAGAGGTGGCAGAAACCTGAGGGGTTACCAGCCTCATTCTCCATTGCCAAGGGGGCCCTTCATTCATCTCCTTTCCTCCCCAACATGATCTTTAATCATGTCACCTGGTTCATGTCTGCACGCACCTCCTGCTGCTACAGGCTAAGCGCATCCTGGCAGTGTGAACAAAGAAACCCACCCATTAAAAAGTGCTCTCTAGGCCAGGTGCAGTGGCTCACGCCTATAATCCCAGCACTTTGGGAGGCCAAGGCAGGCAGATCATCTGAGATGAGGAGTTTGAGACCAGCCTGGCCAACATGGTAAGACCCCATCTCTACTAAAAATACAAAAATTATCTGGACGTGGTGTCAGGTACCTGTAATCCCAGCTTCTGGGGAGGCTGAGGCAAGAGAATCGCTTGAACCTGGGAGGTGGTGGTTGCAGTGAGCCAAGATATCCCCATTGCACCCCAGCCTGGCTGACAGTGCAAGACTCCATCTCGAAACAAACAAACAAAAAAAGTGCTCTCCAACCTCTTGTGTGCATGTCTTTTTTGTGGAGGTCTGGGGAAGGGGGGCCCTACTACAGAATGAAACTACTCCTTGATGCCTCTTGGCACCTAATTGGCCTGCAAAGCTCAGCTCTGGGGTCCGTTCTGGCAAGGAGCCAGCAGGACTCCCCGTGGAAGCTTTCCCCCAGGCTGGGCCCCTCTGACTTGTGAGACTTCCAGAGCACTTTTATCTACAGTGTAGGAGGGGTCTGATGAAGCCTCTGGTTCCCCTCCTGGACTGAGGTCAAGTTCTGATGTAATTGCCCCACAGGTTCTCCTTGCCCACTGCCCAGAGCTGATTCATCAAGACGGGGGAATCGTAATAGAGAATTTAATTCATGCAGAGCCAGCTGAATGGGATACCAGAGTTGTATCACCCAAATAAATCTTCCCGATAATTCAAAAATTAGGTTTTTTTAAGGCTAATGTGGCTGGTAGGGTACCAGGCAGTGGGGAGTGCTGATTGGTCAGGTTGGAGATAAAATCCTAGGAGGTCTAAGCGGGTCCTTCTTGCTGTTTTCTGTTCGTGGGTGGGATTGCAGAACTGGGTGAGCCAGATAACTGGTCTGGCTACTGCCAGCTGGTGCCTCAGAATGCAGTATCTGAAAAATATCCCCAGCACTGATCTTACATTTTGCAATAGTGATGTTATCCCTTGGAACAACTGGGAAGGTTTGGAATCTTGTAACCTCTGGCTGGATGGCTCCGAAACCATAATTTCTAATCTTGTGGCTAATCTGTTAATCTTACAAAGGTAATATGGTCCCCAGGCAAGAAGGGGGTTTGTTTTCGGAAAGGGCTGTTAACACCTTTGCTTCAAAGTTCAACTATAAACTAAATTCCCCCAAAGTTAGTTTGGTCCATGTCCACGAATGAACAAGGGCAGCTTGGAGGTTAGAAGCAAGACGGAGGCAGAGCACGGTGTCTCATTCCTGTAATCCCAGCACTTTGGGAGGCCGAGGCAGATGGATCACGAGGTCAAGAGATCAGGACCATCCTGGTCAACATGGTGAAACCCCGTCTCTACTAAAAATACAAAAAATTAGCTGGGCATGGTGGCGCATGCCTGTAATTGCAGCTACTCGGGAGGCTGAGGCAGGACAATTGCCTGAACCCAGGAGGCGGAGATTGCGGTGAGCCGAGATCGCGCCATTGCACTCCAGCCTGGGTAACAGGAGCGAAACTCCGTCTCCAAAAAAAAAAAAAGAAGAAGCAAGACGGAATCGGGTAGGTCAGATCTCCTTCACTGTCATAATTTCTCACAAGTTCTGCAAAGACAGTTCCACTGGACGCTCTGCATCTGTGTACGTACCCTCGGCGAGCACACAGCTCTTGTGCTCTAAAGAACACCTGAGATCGGCTTTGGGAGACGGCAGCACCTTCCTCCTCTCGCAGCAGAGAAGGGTCGTTTCTGCTCCGGACATTGACCTGGAGCCTTTCCCAGCACGTCTAGCAAACAGCACGGAATCGCCCGGACTTCCGGGAAGACCCGGCCCAGCCGCCGAGGTCGCGGCTCCCCGGCGCTCTCTGCCGCCCTCTACCGGAGCCGAGGGAGCGCGACAGCTGCGATGTTGGGAAGGCCCTCGAGTCCTGAAGAGCGCACGCGCGAGCGCGCTCCTGCGTCCCCGGAGCCGGCTGGGTGTTCGGCGCATGCGCGCGGCGTGCGTGCCGCTCCGCCGACTCGAGAGGCCGGTGAGTCCTCAGGCTGGCAGGGGGAGCGGCCGGAGTGGCGCGGCCGGGAGCTCGTGCCCTGCAGGTCTGAGACGCTGGCCCTCGCTCCTGCCTGGGCCACTTAGGTGGGCTCAGGTCGTCCCTTTTTCCGGGGGGCGTGACCTGAGCCCGCCTCCCGGCTGCGGGTGGCGAGGAATGGGAATCATTAAGGCCCGTTATTAATTTGGCGCCTGCTGTTTGTTGCTCGAGGAGGGCACAGAGCTTGCAGACAGTGAGGAGGAAGGGGCGAGGCCGGGCCAGGTGGGAGCGGGGGTGCCCCGAGTCCCAGGGCGGTGAGGACCGCGGCAGGTGCGCAGAAGGCAGGCCCCGCCCTCCCTACCTCCCCACCCTCGCCGGCTGCGTGGGGCGGGCAAGAGGGGAGTGGGGAGCCGTGTTAGAAAACGATGGTCCCGATAGAAATCGTGCAGGTGTTGGGATCACATTCAGGGCGGCAACCTGTCGTGTTTGCGTTTTGACTTATAGAAACAAGAGATTCGGGGGGCCACTAACGCGCTCCCACTCTTCTCGTCTCAGGACATGACACCTGTAGCACAGCAAGGTCATGGGGTCTCAGCATTCCGCGGCCGCTCGCCCCGCCTCCTGCAGGCAAAAGCAAGAAGATGACACGGAGGATTTGCTGGCTGAACGAGAGCAGGAGGAAGCCATTGCCCAGTTCCCATACGTGGAATTCACGGGGAGAGATAGCATCACCTGTCTTACCTGCCAGGGGACAGGATACATTCCAACAGGTGACCAGGGAGGGATGGTTCCCTGATGAGAATCCCAAGGTACCCTCAGGGGTTCTCCTGTGTGCCCGGGCAACTTTTCTTCTAGGCAGTAATACCGTAGTAGAGACAGTGCCCTGGGCAGGAGCCGGCCCAGCTGATTCAATACACCTGGGCAGTTGGACAACTTCGCTTCCTCGTCTTATATTTCATACCCTTTCTTCTCTCCTTCACCTCCGCTCTTGTTCTTCTCCTGAGTTGGAGCATTCAGTTTGCTCTGTATTGCGGTCTTTGTTCACAGGCACGTTTCTTTATTGCTCTCCCTCACAAGGATTGGGACAGCTTCGCAGGGGTACCAGCTTGAAAGCTGCTTTTCAAGGAAATGGATAGCTAATCCTTAGCCTAAGGTCAGAAAAATGTATCGGGTCAGGAGAGAGAGACAAATGCTCAGCCTTGGTACAGGATCATCTATGACAATGAATAAGTTGGCCCTCAGAAAGGCTTTAACAGTTTAGCTGGAAAGTGACAGAAATTTAGAGCTGGTAAGAACTTAGAAGTCATTTACTCCAAAGCCTCCATATGAAAGCGGGGGGAACCATGGTCTTGAGACGTTCAACGACCCCGCGAAGCCCAGGTAGTACAGCCAGAGCAGGACCCCAGGTTTCACCTTCCACGTCACTACCCTGGCAGCACTGACGGATGTTTTATAATTTGTGGCATTCTCTTGTTTCTTGTTCATTAGACCCAAAATGTGAATTTCACTAGTATTTTTTAAAAGGTCTCCTTCCAGAAGAATATTTGTTGTGGCAGGCTCAAGTGAGACGTGAAGGAAAGTTCTACCAACACATGGGATTTACAAAATAATTGTTTGGCTCTTTTCTAGAGCAAGTAAATGAGTTGGTGGCTTTGATCCCACACAGTGATCAGAGATTGCGGCCTCAGCGAACGTGAGTTAACGGCCTCTCACCTGTCAACACCTGCTTCTGCCCCCAATCTGTTGCAATATGTGTGAATGCCAGTTAATTCCTTGAAAACCACATACATTTTTAATAAATTCCCCACTTATAAAATGGAGAAGATATCTCTGCCCCCCTCACAGTCTGGGGAAAGAAACTTGAAGCTGGAAAGGCTTTTGAAGGTCAAGGCGTGGGATTAGAAGAAACTCGGAAAGTGGGGCGTTCTGGGAGGTGTGGGAGTGTCTGTCCACATAGCTCCTTTCTTCAGCTTTTCTCCCCAGAGTGCAGTGTTGAAAGGCGTTTTAAAAGGCTTCTCCTGCTTCACTGCCTCTCGACGGGTTAATGTTTTCTGGCCCTTGGAACCTCCCTTTCACTCCCTTTTCTCCTTCCTGGTTTTGTGTTTAATCCTGACACGCTGAACCTTGATAACTGACTGCCCGGGTGGGTCATGTGCTGTGTCATTGGCAGGAAGCAGTACGTCCTCCTGTCCGTCCTGCTTTGTCTCCTGGCGTCTGGTTTGGTGGTTTTCTTCCTGTTTCCACATTCGGTCCTTGTGGATGATGACGGCATCAAAGTGGTGAAAGTCACATTTAACAAACAAGACTCCCTTGTCGTTCTCACCATCACGGTGAGCCTTGCAGTCTCCTGCCCTGGGTCGCACGCCCGCCAGGCTTGGATCCAGGACGCTTACTTTGTTTCCTCACTTGCCCTGATACAGGCCACCCTGAAAATCAGGAACTCCAACTTCTACCCCGTGGCAGTGACCAGCCTGTCCAGCCAGATTCAGTACATGAACACAGTGGTCGGTACATATGTGACTACCAACGTCTCCCTCATTCCACCTCGGAGTGAGCAACTGGTATGCTTTTCTTTTAGGAACCTTCTGCCACAGGCCTAAGAGAAGAGTAGGGGCTGCGGGAATGCCATAGCTGTCTCCTCATTTCTATTTGTAGGAACTCGTGATGAAGACCTGATGGGCCCTGTAACTATGAATAATTGTGAGAAAACCCAGCTAGCATTTAAGCACGTGGGGAGCAGAATAATCTGTAAGAGAAAAGGACTTGCTGCAGATTAAGAAGTAGCAGTGTTATAGCCTCAGGTCCATTGGCCTCTCTCTTTTCTTTTTTTTTTTCTTTTGAGATGGATCCAGGCTGGAGTGTGGTGGCACAATCTCGGCTCACTGCAACCTCTGCCTCCTGGGTTCAACCAATTCTCCTGCCACAGCCTCCTGAGTAGCCACAGCCTCCTGAGTAGCTAGGATTATAGGCATGCACGCCCAGCTAATTTTTGTATTTTTAGCAGAGACGGGGTTTCACCATGTTGGCCAGGCTAGTCTGGAACTCCTGACCTCATGATCTGCCCGCCATGGCTTCCCAAAGTTCTGGGATCACAGGCGTGAGCCACCGTGCCTGGCCCTTACTGGCCTCTCAAAAGGGAAGAAGTTGGGCCGGGCGTGGTGGCTCATGCCTGTAATCCAAGCACTTTGGAGGCCAAGGCGGGCGGATCACCTGAGGTCGAGAGTTCAAGACCAGCCTGACCAACATAGTGAAACCCCGTCTTTAAAAATATATGTATATAACAGGGAAGAGGTTGGAAGTAGCTATTAGAGGCTCATAGATTACATTAGGGACAGTTTCAGGGAGGTGTTTTGTATACAATGAAAAAATGACTCGGGTCTTTGGATTGCTCATAATAATACTGTTCTGTGTCAAGCCTGCTTGGCCACAGACCGACTCTGGTGTCTTATTTTCAGGTGAATTTTACCGGGAAGGCTGAGATGGGAGGACCGTTTTCCTATGTGTAGTAAGGACACTGTTCTGTGTGTGTGCGCTCTCTGCTGGAGGAAAGGGATTCAAAGTCATACTCCATTGACTGGGGCCTGGTCGTGCCTTAAGTCTCAGCTTTCGGCCTATAGGTTCCCTGTCTTTGACTATCTTGAGATTTATCTGAAGAATTTATTATGTATGTATATGAAGAATGTATTATTTGATATGTGAATGACGTGCTGGAATTTCTAAAAGAGAACATTAAGCCACTAAAAACGTTACCAAGCTCCAGCACTTTTCTGATGAGTTTGAAAAAACCAAAAAGCTATGGCGATGTGGGAGGATGAAAAGGACAGTGGAGGGACTCAGCTGGCGAGCCTTGGCGGCACTTAGGTGGGGGGAAGGGAGGCACCCCAAACAAGACAGCATAACTCCGTACTCTTCTGCCGAGGCTTTTCTTTTTTATGAAAAACTGACTACTTCCATATTTGCTGTTTGGTAGCTTCTTCTGCACGGTTCCTGACATCCTGGTGCACAACATCGTGATCTTCATGCGGTATGTCTCTTCCCGCTCCTGCAGCCTGTCAGGCCACGTGAGCTTACCGCCTTTGCTCAGGAGGTCCCTGTGTGACCACAGGGCAGAGGCACCTAGCCCGATGGGACACCTGATGCCTCACAGGCACAGATACAGTAGACCCTTGGTGTTCTCTAGACACAGTGTCCACATGTCCTTCACAAATCACTAGAGTCACCCTGAGCCATTTTCTCCACAAAATGGGGTCTAGTTTAAGTAAACACATGATCCCCTCAGAATCCTAATGAGACCAGTCATGAACAGAAAACTTTCTCAAGATGTGGGTACTGGGGGTTTGACCAGACTTCCTCTCTAGCCACACAAATCACCACATTATGGACCTTTAGGCTTATTTGTGGAACCATGACTGTTACATTTGCAAGTGACAAGACTCTGCTGCAGACGTGAAACGTGAGGGGTTAGAGTGGGGTTTCTCAGCCTTGGCACTATTAACATTTTGGCCCAGACCTTTGTTGTGGGGGGCTGTTCTGTGCATTGTAGGATGTTTAACGGTATTTCTGGCCTCTGCCCACTAGATCCCAGTAGTAAACGCCCCAGCCCTCAGTTGTAACAGCCCAGAACGTCTTCAGATGTTGCCAGAACTCTCCTGTGGGGTAGAATCATTCGCAGTTCAGAACCCTCGTCTACAGGGTCACCTCCTGGCACAGGACCTCTGTGAGCGTGGAAGGATCTTCTGGCCTCTTGGTTACATCACCGTGAGGCTGTGCCTGGGGCCCCGGATATTGTTGCCTGAACTTGCAAAAAATTTCCTGAGACGTTTTTCTTGCTTATTTCATTCCCCAAACATAATTAATTCTTGGTTTTATTTTCCCTAGAACTTCAGTGAAGATTTCATACATTGGCCTCATGACCCAGAGCTCTCTGGAGACACATCACTATGTGGATTGTGGAGGAAATTCCACAGCTATTTAACAACTGCTGCTGGTTCTTCCACAGCACCTGCAGAAGAGAGCACAGCATCTGTTTCCAAGGCCCGAGTTCCATACCTACCCCCAGGTGGTGTAAGCAGAGGAGGAATTGGTTCACTTAGCTCCCAGCAAGCATCCTCCTGCCACTTGGGAGGAAACACCTCTCTATGGTACCATTTATGTTTCTCAGAACCAGCAGAATCACTGCCCAGTGCCTAGCCTGTGCCCAGCAAATAGTTGGCGCTCAGTAAAGGTTTCCAGAATTTAATACGGATCTTTTCAGCTGTTCTTAGGGCATTATAAATGGGAACCATAACTTGGTTCTCCATTGATTGGGGCCTGGTTATCAAACCATGGAGTGACCTGGAGCTAGGACTGAGTGACCTGCAGGCCATTATCAGTGCCTCACCTGTGCAGAAGTGGTGGCAGAAAGGGACCATCTGAATACCTAAGAGAAAACAGACCCATTGAAGGTGTGAATTTGTTCCATCTGTTCCCAGAGGCCTGGGAGCTTTTCAAAAGGAAAGAAAATCGTGTGTTGGCTTTTTTTTTTTTTTTTTGTAGAAAGTTAGAATTGTTTTTACCAAGAGTCTATATGGGCTTGATTCACCCTTCATCCATTGTTTGGAACATGGATTGGGGATTTGATAGAAAAATAAACCCTGCTTTTGATTCATCTGTGTCTCCTCTGATTGCCTGGCTGTCTTTGTAGGCATCTCTGGGGGAACCATAGAATAGTTACCTGCCAAGTGGGTCAGGATGGGATGGGAGGAGAGAGACCGCACCCTGATTGTCCTCCCATTCCCATGAGTTTCTGTCACAGCAAGCAGTCTCATTTCCCTCCATTGAATTGACTCAGGGCATGGGCTGCCCTGTTCCCTTCTGGGACAGAGCACTCAGTGCCCCCTGGAGGTTGGAATCTAGTCCTGAATAAGACCCTGGTTTGAGGTGGTAAAATTTCCTGGGTCATCTTCACCTGCTCTGCCACCAAACGTTAGGCTACAGCCCAGGACAGCAGAGAATCTCGTTAAGAAGCGTGAGCAGTCAGGCGCCGGAAGTCAGCTCTTCCCATAGCACTGGGATCTCAGGAAATCCTACAACAGGTTGGGGCTGGGGCTGTGTATTAGTTTTTGTCTCCATTCCCATAGCTTGGTTTTCAATATGTGCTAAATGATCTTTGTAGTCTGAATCTTCAAACTCAGGCTAAATTTCATGTTTGGCTGACTTTGACCATGATGGAGGAAACCAGAAGCTGAGGGCTGATAACAGTTTTAGTGTTGCTCTGGATCATGTAGTGACACATGTACGTGACAGTGATGACCGATGTGGATTGACAGTGGGCCATCAGCACTTGCACGGAAGCAAATGTGCACCATTTTCGAGAATGTTGCCCTAATCAGAACATGCCCTGAACATGTGAAGATGTTCACATTGCTACATTTTCTTTTTAGTTTTCTTATTTTCCAAATAGCCTGTGTAGCAAATTTTTCATGGAATTTTGAAAAAGATACTCTGGTACTTCAGTTTTGAAACATTTTTTGTGACCACGTGCCTTAATATCATTTCTTGCTTTTGATATCTCAAAACCCATCTATGGTATTAGAATGAGAGCGCTCACCTTTTTAAAACATGTGGCAGTAAATGTGATGTTATACTACCAGTTCCCGTATCTGTTTATCAGCACCCCAAACTGCACGCACAGCTTTATTGTAGTGTCTGTCAGTTCCTGAACAAGTGTCTGGAATATTCTCTCAGCAGCCCTGACTAGAAAGGAAGTGGCTTTAATGTCATGGTCATCACCATTGTGTTCCCCATGGATTGAATTTTGCAGCATGTGTCTCTTAGAGAGAGGCCTTGCTAGCTCTCCGTAGCTTCTGGCGTGGCCTGTACCATGACCTCTTTCTTACCTCAGACTTAGACCAGGTCACCCGGCTGAAGAGCTGCTGCATTCAGAAATCTCCATTCATGTATTTGCTCATTCCAGGAAGGATTTATTGAGCACAGGATTGCAATTTCTGATGCATGTTGTCCAGAGTCATAGCTAGAGGCTAAGACACCATCACAAACCTTTTATGCTCACCAGACCTTAAACAGGCCACAGTTTACCTCCACCAACTATTCTGCAACCCTAGTTACCTCAGGCAGGACCTCCACGATCTCTGGGTCAACTCACAGGGATTCTAGCCCAAAGTGTGAAAGAAGTTATTAAAAGAATCAGCCAGGTTGCTTACATGAATCAATAGGGTCCCAGGTATTTTCTCTGGGCAAAATAATACTTATTCTTTGCCTCGATAAGTAAAATTTTTTATTACCTGGTTAGCTGTCCTTTAAGATCCTATGTTCTTTCAATTGTTTAAAAGGGGACCCATTTCAGAAGTTCTGTGATGCGCACAGGGGACTTGGGAGTAAATCTTAGCTGGAGCTGGGACTGCCGACTCCTAATCCAAAGCCTTTGATGCCAGATACTTCCACAGAGATGAAGAGGCTCAAGAGAGGGGAAGCCTGGCCTAGCCCCTTGCAATCAGCAAACCAGGTCTGTCCACTCAGCGCTGCTGGGGTCGCGAATGTATCCGACAGGTTATTCTGACCAGAGAGACTATCTGCCTTTCTGGGGCATCAGGGATCACAGAAGTTAGTAACAATCCTCGTTATTCTCACCTTCCCCTCTGGGCCAGGGGAAGACAAGGAAGCAGCACAGGGAGCGCAGCCCTGCCAGCCAGGGTGGCGATGTCCATCTGACCCCAGTGCAGGCAGAGGCAGAACTTTCCGTGCACTGCCCTGGGCGCTTCATGTTGCTTCATGTTGCGGTGACCTAGGGAGCAGCTGCTGTTATTTCTAGGTTTTACTAGGCACTCAAGCAGCAGGTGAACTGTGAAGAATCACCTTGACCTTGGTCCCTTCCTGCAGAAGTCTAGGCTGATGGTCACGATCTACTGAACGACTTCATTAAGAGTAAGTAGGCTCTGGAGTTTGACCGACAGGTTGGAACAGAGCTCAGCTCTCTATAGCTCCAGCTGGGAGCCCATATACACCACCTGCTCTCCGCCGACCCTAATTCGCGCTCTTGGTAGGTGGAAGGGCTATTTATTTGAAATTATGAGATGGCTATTCTAATTATGTGTTTTCAGTGACCATGTTTTCATTTTACTCCTTCGTCATAGGCTAGCTCTGGTGGGGTAGTACCTGCTATTATAGGTGTACGTGTGTGTGTATATACACACATATAAACATATGTAAACCTGGGTAGTTTATGTATTATAATATATAGGTATATATTATTATAATTATCTGGTGATAATTTATATCAGAAATTGAGTATTAATTCATACAAAAAATCCAACAAAAGTGTTTTATTTATTTTTATTGTTTAATAGAACAGCTGTCAGGTCTTGTGGAGGAAGCAGGAGCAGGGATGGGAGAAGGGGCAGAGAAAGGGCCAGCTCTCTGGTTTATCAGCTGTGCCAAATAGCTGGAAATTTACTTCACAAAATAGTACTGCCCTCAACTCTGATTGGTTTAGAGTCTCCCACTCACCCCACATGTTCCCGTCACCATGGCCCAGTACTACATGCTCACTATGGCCACCTGTCCAGGTCATCGAAAGGGAGGGGACATCCGAGAGTAGGAAGAAATGGGAAGCAGTCAATTCTTAAGCCTGATGTTTAGAGCCCAGGGAGTGAAGAATGGGGGCCCACGAGGTGGGGGCAGGAAAGAGGACTACGGGTGGGGCAGGTCACACTTCTGCCTCTCCTTGACCTGAAACTGAAAGTCTTGTGTAGGGACACAGGTAGATCACTCAGATGGACTGTGTGCACTGAACCACGGGCCCCCACAGGATTCACTCCCCTATCTCCTCCCTTTTCTCGAGGCTGGGTCTCCCACCTCTCCCATCCAGCAGGATGCAGCCCACATGCGGTCTTAGACCCTAAGCTGGCAGGGCATCGCCTCTTCCGCTAATGTGCTGTAGAGCTGTGTCCAGTGTTTACCTGCAAGAGTGATGCCGTCCCTCTGGCATGCCTCCCTTCCCAAACGTTCCCCAGTGGGTTTCACATAGTGCCAAGGTTTACCAGAGAGGCAAGCTCGTGTTTGTGTGAGGTTGCTAACCCTGGCAGTGTGGCTTCGGCGTCCTTACTCCCGGTTGAAAAATCAACAGACAAATCCTCAGGACTGCCATTTGGGCACCGCTGCGGAACGGAGGACTAACCAAAACCAAACTGAAGAAGCAACCACGAATCATAGGTACTTTCCAATATCTTTTCATTTTAATATCAATCGATGTTTTAAAAAATACAGAGGTGTTTGACACAGAATAGCACCATTGTGTAGGACACACACAGTTCCTGCGCCCGGCACCCGAAGGGGGGGCTTCTGGCCTGGGCTGGGGGCAGTCACTCAGGGAGTGTTTGACTCACACAAGTTAGTTTCCTGCCTCTGCCTTGACCCGAAGGTCTTACAGGAAGACAATAAATAAATAGAACGCCGAGATTTTATTTTGCAGTCTGCCCAGTTCAGGTCTCTTAGGGGAGAAAAGTCCGAACTGCGAGAGGGTGGGACGAATGGACATCAGGTCAGGTCAGCCATTCAGTGCAGAGTCCTAGAGTGACTGGGATTGGAAAGTACTTGGTCCTTTGGGTTTGCGACGGATTGTGTTGTTTCTGGGTTTGGGTCTTTACAAGAAGCAGACTGGCCCTATGTCCACACCGAATTCCTGCTCAGGCCCTCCTATGTCCATGGGTGCAATGTCAATGATGGGGAGGCGTGAGGTCTTCTGTGACCGGTACTCGATGACAGTCTTGCCCCACTTACCGGTGTGTTTCTAGGGGAGAAAAGGAGGCCCTGTTTAGTAGACACCTTGCTACCCAGTTCCAGCTGCCCAGGAGCCCAAAACTGCACAAACTGGTGAGCATCAGTGCCCACAAGGTTGAACCACACTGAGGGGTTCCTGAGACCTCTTCCTGGCTTACCAAAGGCATCTCCACTTCAAAACCGATCCTTAGCAGCCGGGCCCTCCTCCACCCTGCCCTTCACCTCCTTCCCACTCCCCAGAGTGAGCTCCCAACCTGTGACTGCTTATTCACTCTGTACACATTGCTAGAACGCTTCTACCACAGTCACTGGGGACCGTGTAGGGTTTTAGTCCCCTGAGCCGGGGACTGGAGAAGACGGAATGATATGTGCGTCTTCCTCACCTGTCACTCGGCTTATCTTCTCTACATGATCCCTCAAACTCATGCCTCTGATGATCTGTCACTTTCAGACCTGACGGCTGCTGTAGGCTGACCCTCAGCCCTGCTCCAGGCAGCCCAGGCCCAGGCAGCTCTTCTCTCTGGCAGCCCGGCCAGCCCCACTCACCGTGCAGCCGTCCTTCAGGGCAGTGTACGTGAACCTGCTGTTGCCCTCTGCCCGGATCTCCACGTCGTTGGAGCCCTGGATGAGCAGGGCCTTCTTGAGGTTACCAGCTGCTTCATCCAGGTAGGCAATGCTGTTCTTGCAGTGGTAGGTGATATTCTGGGAGCCTTCCGTGGACAGCAGGCGTAGGAAGGTCATCTGGACGTTGGCAGTGTTGGGAGCCAGGTTGTCATCTCCATAGCTGAACTGTTGACAGAGAGTGGCAGTGTGAGGCCTGGGAGCTGGCATTCAGTGGGACCAGGGGATGTGGGGGCTGCCAAGAGTTCAGGGATCAAGGAGCTCAAGGGTGCTGGGACAGCAGGGAGCTAGTTGGACAATTTTGCTTCCGGGAGGGGAGCGAGCTCAGAGGACCTCTTTCCCACCCCCACACGGGAAAAAACTACTCTTCCTCCTCTTTCCCTCCTCTCAAGCCCAACAGAAAACTGGAGGAAAATGTGGGGAAGGTGCTGAAAGTTCCCAGGGAGAAGAAAAGAAGGAGTCTGAGAAGCCATCTCTGCTCATCACCGAGGGCACCCAGGGAGAAGAAAAGGAGTCTGAGAAGCCATCTCTGCTCATCACCGAGGGCACCCAGGGAGAAGAAAAGAAGGAGTCTGAGAAGCCATCTCTGCTCATCACCGAGGGCACCCAGGGAGAAGAAAAGAAGGAGTCTGAGAAGCCGTCTCTGCTCATCACCGAGGGCACCCAGGGAGAAGAAAAGAAGGAGTCTGAGAAGCCGTCTCTGCTCATCACCGAGGGCACCCAGGGAGAAGAAAAGCAGGAGTCTGAGAAGCCATCTCTGCTCATCACTGAGGGCACCCAGGGAGAAGAAAAGGAGTCTGAGAAGCCATCTCTGCTCATCACCGAGGGCACCCAGGGAGAAGAAAAGGAGTCCGAGAAGCCATCTCTGCTCATCACCGAGGGCACCCAGGGAGAAGAAAAGAAGGAGTCTGAGAAGCCGTCTCTGCTCATCACCGAGGGCACCCAGGTACTCACATGGAAGCCACCGTTGATGGTTTCTCCAAACCAGATGTGTTTCTTCTCCTTGCTCTTGCTGCTCCACCAGTTCTTTTTGGGAACATTGGCTGGGTTGGGGTAGACGCAGGTCTCGCCAGTCTCCATGTTGCAGAAAACCTTCATGGCGTCCAAGGTGCAGCCCTGGTTGGGGTCAATCCAGTAGTCTCCTGCAGGGAAGAGGCAGCACCCATGGGGCTCAGACAGGCACAGACTCAAGGATTGAGAGGGCCAGCCCTGACTGAAAGAGACAGAAAGGCCTACAGTGACAAGGAGTGAGGTTCACACGTGGCCTGAAAGGAGGAGACCTGGGAGGATGCAGGGGCAGGGAGATCGGCCTGAGTGAAGTCCAGCCCTAAGGAAGAACACAAGCCAAGAAGGCAGGAGCAGCGCCCAGCTGGCGGGCGGAGTCCACCCTGAGGTCACCTCAGCCAGGTAGCCATGGCAAGACAGGTGCCAAGGCTGCAGCTTCTCTGCTGTGAAATGAGAGCACAGCCCTCTGACAGAACCTTCTAGGCCCAGCTCTGCCCTGTACTAGATGCTGCTGTGCCTAATGGGCTGACTCCCTGCTCCCCGGGGCAGGGGATCCTGTCCTCCAAGCTTACCGCTCTTCCACTCAGGGTGGCAGAGTTTCAGGTCTCGGCAGGTGCGGGCAGGATTCTTGCGGGAGCCCTCGGGGCTGCGGATGCTCTCGATCTGGTTGTTGAGGGACTTGAGCGTGGCATCCACCTCGGCGTCATGCTGTCTCAGGCCACCGGCTGCCTGGTCGGCCCGCATGTACTGCAGGGGGTCAGGGCCCTTCTCTCTCTGGCCAAGGCCAGCAAAAGCGGACATGTCAATGCCAGGGCCAGGGGGACCTGGAGGACCAGGGGGTCCAGGATTTCCAGGAGGACCCTGCAGCAGGAAACAGAGAGATCAGCCAGGATTGTGGGAAAGTGCCCCTCCACGTCCATCCCCATTTGCTAGAATGTACTAGAGTGTCCCTCTTCCAGCCCCATGGGCGAGGCAGAGGTGTAGCAGCCCAGGACGAAGGAAACCACAGCACCATGCCTATTCCTTCTCTAGCCCCTCCCTTCAGTTTCCCAGCACTGATCATGAGCCCCGCGAAGCTCTGAGGAGGCCTCAGGATAAAAGATGCCATTACTGTTGGCTGCAGGCTGAGGCCCTGAGCAACAAAGAGCTCAAGCCTCCCGGATGCTGGGGACACCTCGACAGCAGGAAAGGCGTCAGGACACTTACAGCGGGGCCAGTTTCGCCTGATCGTCCACGGGGACCAGGAGGCCCAATGGGGCCAGGGATTCCATTAGCACCATCTTTGCCAGAGGGGCCAACGGGGCCAGGAGGACCCTGCAGGCGAGAGAGGTCGTGAGGAAAGAGCGGTCACAACAGGGAAGACTGCAAGTCACTGGGGCTGGGGAGGTGACCGTCCTGACAGCACCAGCCACTCTACCCCCAATTCCTCACGTGCTCACTTAGGGAGCCCTGAGCTGGTCTCTATCTGGCCAAGAACCAGCAGGGTGGCTCCCTACCCTCCTAGGCTTCTCTTTGTAAAATGCTGTTACCAGGGGTGTGTCTGACAGCCACGGCTGCTATGTTTGTCTTACAGCTACTGTGGCCTCAGGTGCTTTTCTGGCCATAGTCACATGAGCCAGTCCTGCCCCCACTGCTGAGTGAGGACCCCTGAGCCCAAGGCTTCCCCAGAAGCAGCAGCATTTCCCTCACCATGGAAACACCAGGCCTGCACCCTCTGAAGGGCTCCCTCCATCTCCCAACTCCATGTCACTTACTCTAGGGCCAGAAGGACCAGCAGGACCAGAAGTACCTTGGTCTCCAGAAGGACCCTGCGTAGAAGGAAGAGGCAAAGGGCCGCGGTCAGCACAGACATATCCATCTATTTCCGGGGAGCTGGCGGAGCGGCTTTCTGTCCCAGCCCCTTCCCTTTCCACTTCCTCCTCCCCCCAGCCCTGAGGAAGTCCTGGAAACTGCTTAGGGTGAACTCAAGCTGTCCGGGCAGCATGGGGGGCTCCAGTGGGCTCTGAGTGGCAGGAGGCCTCAGGAAGCCCCACACAGGCGGTGACACTCACAGGGGGGCCGGGCAGACCCTGCAGACCAGTGAAGCCACGGTGTCCCTTCAGGCCTCTCTCTCCAGGCTCTCCAGCCTCTCCTTTGTCACCTCGGGGACCTTGAGGACCCTGGGAACAAGGCAGACACAGATTGAGTCAGGTCAGGGCCAGCAGCCCCATCCTGTCCCACCCAGGCCGAGGGGTCCCTGGAACCACAGGGTCCCGGCTGCCCTCCAGGCCCGCCCCGAGTGGGGACTCAGTGCAAGACACTTGGATACTCACCGGGATTCCCCGGGCTCCAGCTGGTCCCGAGGGTCCCATGGGGCCTTGTGCACCCTGAGGAGAGAGTGAGATCAGCGTCAGAGAACAGCCAGGACGAGTGGTGGCCTCCTCTGCATCTGCCCCCAGCTGGGCACCGAGGCCACCACTCCATGGCCCAGAGACCGAGAACCCGGGGACTGCCTTGGAAAAGGCAGCTTTTACTGCATTCAGGCTACTCACAGCTTCTCCTCTGTCTCCCTGCTTGCCAGTTGGACCAGAGGGGCCAGGAGAGCCAGGGGGCCCAGGGGCTCCAGGAGCGCCCACGGCACCAGTCTCACCACGATCACCCTGTCAAGAGAGAGGTCTCAGGCTCAGAGAAGAATATTCCAGAAGAGTCAGGAACAAAAGGTCCTTCCACACTGAGCCGAGACTGGTTCCAGCCTGCCACCCCTGGCTGACCTGTCGGGCCCAAGGCCATGTCCTCTCCATCCCACCACACACACAGACCCCAGACACTCACCTTCACTCCAGCCGCGCCATCTCTGCCAGGGGGACCATCAGCACCGGGGCTTCCCTGGACAAAGGAAAACAAGAATGCTTTTACAGCTGCTTCCTGCCCGTGTCCTTCTCTGCTCCCCCAGCATCCCCTCGACCCCGTCAGAAGCTCAGGCCTCTTCTCTTCTGCCCAACTCACTCACACTTTGGAGCCAAAGCTTCCTCACCGAGTTCCCCTCCTCCTCCCCAGCTCTTGGTCTCTCCCCCATAAGCTGCCCGTGTGCCTAGGCCCTTGGGCCTGTCGGCACCCCCTTCTCCAGGGCCCCACCTGGGACTTGCCCTGGCTGGCCCAGCACAGAGACTCACAGAGCCCCTCTCCCCAGTCA
The DNA here is from genome assembly GCF_049354715.1 of Callithrix jacchus. Taxonomy (NCBI): domain Eukaryota; kingdom Metazoa; phylum Chordata; class Mammalia; order Primates; family Cebidae; genus Callithrix; species Callithrix jacchus. The sequence continues at coordinate 2,292,768 of NC_133510.1, forward strand.
GAGCCCCCCCAGGGGTCCCACTGCTCACCTCTCGTCCAGGTTCACCTGCAGGGCCGGTCAGGCCAGGAGGACCCACGGGGCCAGGAGGACCTCTGTCTCCAGATGCTCCAGGAGCACCCTGCTTGCCGGGCTCACCCTGCAGAGACAGAGACAGGGACAATGAGTGCACAGGGACGGCAAGTGCCCCTGCCCAGGGCCCACTGACCCTTAGGGAGAGGGCAGACGGGACAGTCCTGAGGGTGCTGAGGGCAGCAGAAGCCTTGGCAGGCAGGGCTCAGCTCAGCTGGAGGGAGGGACCCCCACACTTACCGATGGGCCGGGCAAGCCGGGGAACCCTCTCTCACCACGCTGCCCAGGCAGACCGACGATGCCTCTCTGACCAGCCAGACCCTGGGGACCTGGTGGACCATCAGCACCCTGAGAGAGGAGAGATGGGAGATGAGAACTGACAATGGCCCGGCCTCTTCCCACCCTCTCAGCACAGCTCACTCTATGCAGCCCTGGTCCCTGGTATCCCCAAGGCCCCGCTCTGTCCTGCCTGGTGCTCTGAAGCCACTCACGACCCTGCTTCCCGGGGCCTCGGCATAGGCCTGGTGAAGGACTTACAGAGGGACCGTCATCTCCAGGCTCTCCCTTCTCGCCAGGCGGTCCAGCAGGACCTTGGAGGCCGGGGTCACCAGCTCGGCCAGGGGGACCGCTGTCTCCTCGAGCACCTTTGGGACCATCTTTTCCAGAAGGACCAGGGGGGCCAGGGGGGCCAGGGTTGCCCTAGAAGAGGAAAATGCGAGAAGTGAGGGTTCATCTCACCCTTCCTCATTCGGGCTGTCAAAGCTACTGTGGCCTCCACGACAGCAGTTTCCCATGTGGGGGCTTCTCTACATCCCCACACTAAGGGCAGCCTCAGCCTTCTATCAGCTCTGGGCTGCCAGCCCCAGCTTCGCCAGCCCCTGCTGCTTTTCTTTCTCCCATCTACTTGGAATCCCTCCTCCCTCCTCCCTCTTCCCTCCTCCCTCCTCCCTTCGTCCCCAATCTCCCTTCCTCAGGAGCCGCTCCAGCCCTGCCCCTCTGACCCCTGAGCCTTCTGCTTGCCCCCAGCACTCGCTCCCTCTGCCCAAGGTGCCCGTGAACACAGTGACTTCATCACCTCCACTCCCTCCATGCAAACTCCCTGAGAGTGACCCAGGACGTGAGGACTTTCTTTAAAGCACACAGCCAGGTGCACAGAACATGCTCAAGAAACGTCGGCCCAGGATGAAAGTAATCGTGGCAGCCCTGTGCCGCCCACCAAGCCGGCAGAGCAGCCACCCATGACAACAGCAGGGCCACAACCCTGCCCCCAGCCACCCTCAGGGGATAAGTCCCCATATCAGTTAGCTGCTCCTCCCGGGAGCGGAAGAGACTCAGAGGAGTGGAGGCCGGCATGGAGCTCTGCAGACCCTGTCGGGTGCTGGGCCAGGTTATCCGGGCCTGCCTGTGCCTCTCATGCCAGGAGCATCACTTACATTGGAGCCTGGGGGTCCAACGCGGCCAGCAGCTCCAGGGAATCCGGTGGCTCCCTGCATGGGAAGAGGAGAGCCCCTGAGAACCTCAAGCCCTCAGGAGGTTTGAGATTCAAATGGGCCAGTAGGGGCATCTCAAAGCTTGGTGTGGAAAGGGCGAGGGCTGCAAAGCAGCAAGGGGGAGCCAGGGAGGGAGAAAGGGCCCCTGGGTCTGGCCATAGAAGCAGGCACGAGCTGTTCCCCTGCCTCCGGCTCCCGCAGTCAGCACTTCAGGGAGCTGGGTGAGGGACTGAGCCTTGGGCTGGGGATGAGGGACCACTGTGCACCCAGCCCGCAGGCGCCCTCTCTCCCACCTGGCTGTGGGAGGGCTTAGGCTGGGGGCCCAAGCAGGACTGGTAAAAGAAGGGAGCCATCCCAGAACACCCCCTGCCATGGGAGCCTCTGGGGCTGGGCCCTCTGTGTGAGGTGCAGGGTGGGGGGTGAGAGGCCTCACTCACCGGGGGGCCTTGGGCACCTCGGGCTCCTTTAGGACCAGTCACTCCAGTAGGACCCTGGGAGGGTAAAAGGGAGACAGTGAGGCCCAGTGACCCAGGGAAGTCGGTGGGCTTCTTCTGACAATTGCCCCCCCAGGTTTTCAAAGATGCAGCTTTCTTGGCACTAAAAACCCAGACTGAAGAGCTGCCCCAGGCAGGCCTGGCCCCTCCGCTGCAGGAGACTTGGATTCTAGGAGACGCTGATCAGGTATCTGCAGAACTGTCAGGCATCAGTCTGGGGTCTGGCCTCCCAGGAAGCTTTTCCTGCCAACGCCCCCTCCTCCCCAGGAGACCAGCAGCTTGGTTCTGGAGGTCTGTGGTCAGCCTGTCCTCTGTCAGTCCCTACACCCCACCATACAGCCCACGTGCCACATGAGGACCATGGAAGCTCCTTCCACAGACATGGAAGTGTCCCCAGGCCTTAGAACCATCCTCTGCCTGTACAGCCTGCTGGGGCCCAGGAGCCCTTCCTTGAGGAGACAATTCTTGGGGGAGCACTGTGTTACCTGAGGCCCAGGTGCTCCAGAGGGGCCCTGAGGACCAGGGGCACCAGCGTCACCTTTCTGGCCGGCCTCTCCTTGCTCACCCTTGGCCCCAGGCTGGCCATCAGCACCCTGTAATGGGAGGGAAGAGGCGGGCGAGTGAGGGGCAGGCCAAAGCCCCGGAGCTCTTCCAGAAGAGCAGGAGACTGTGAGTATGTGCATGTGTGTCCACCCTGGCCTGGATAGGATGGTTCCATTAGTATGGAGGTGAGAAAGGAGAGGAGAGGAGCGTCCATTTCCCTCCCTGACTAGCTCTGATGCCCGAGGGTGCTGGATGTGGAGCTGGCCTGAGTGGAGGGAGCCAGGAGAATAGACAGAGATACTCACAGGAGGCCCAGCGAATCCTGCTGGTCCAGGGGGGCCAGTCTCTCCACGTTCACCCTGCGAGAGAAGGGGGCATGGTGGGAGGTCAGGCCCCGCTGCTTAACCTGCTTCTGCTCTTTTCTGAGAGCTGCTTGGCCCCGCTCAGCCTCCCGTTCCCCAGAGACTGGCAACTGAAAGCAGTCTTAGTCCTGGATGCAGGCAGAGGCTCTGTTAACCCAAAACCCCTCGCCCTGAGCAGGCAGAGGCTCTGTTAACCCAAAACCCCTCGCCCTGAGTAGGCAGAGGCTCTGTTAACCCAAAACCCCTCGCCCTGAGCAGGCAGAGGCTCTGTTAACCCAAAACCCCTCGCCCTGAGCAGGCAGAGGCTCTGTTAACCCAAAACCCCTCGCCCTGAGCAGGCAGAGGCTCTGTTAACCCAAAACCCCTCGCCCTGAGCAGGCAGAGGCTCTGTTAACCCAAAACCCCTCACCCTGAGCACACCCCAGGGGTGATGTGCCTTCCCACTTCCCTTTCCATCTCTCCTCCCACCCTAGACCCAGCAGGCAGGGAGGGACCCAGTGCCTGGCAGCACGCAAGGCCACAGGGCAGCATGAGGGTCTACGCTGGCTCCCAGGAACCTCGGGCACAGCAAGGTTGAGAGGGGCACTCACCGGAGCACCACGAGCACCAGCACTTCCTGCAGGCCCAGGAGGTCCAACTTCTCCCTAAGGGCCAGGAGGGGAGGAGGAGCCAGGGGTGAGAAGATGGGGAGTCAGAATGGAAGAGGGCACATGCATTCCAGGAGCCCTGCTGGTGGGAAGGGGGCTCCAGGTCCCCCCCAAAGGCCCTGGCATAGCCTGCGTTACTATGCAACCCACACCCGCACCCTCTTGAGGGTCTCTCAAGGGTAAAAGGGAGACAGTGAGGCCCAGTGGCCCAGGGAAGTTGGTGGGCTAAATGCACTTTTACCCCCAGGCCAGCTGCTGCCCCAGCGACAGAGCACACGGGCAGGGCCTTCACTTCTGAGAGGATCCCCGCTTCACTCCTCACAGCCCTGGCTGGCAGGAGGGTGACAGTGGCGAGTGAGGCAAGACCCAACAGCCTTTGGCAGGAGATAAGAAGGAAACATGGCAGGGAGAGGAAAGGAGCTGGGACTCACCTTCTCACCGTTAGCACCAGCCGGGCCAGGGGGGCCAATGGGACCTGTCAGACCCTGTGGAAGAGCAGGTAGAAATGAGGGAGGCAGGCTGAGCTGGCCGAGCAGGTGGGGCCCCACACCCAGCAGAGCTTGGTGCACCCTCCCACAGCCACCAGAGCTCCCATTCACTCTCTGGTCCCAGCTCGACAGAGACACAACCCGGGACCCCACTAGCAGACTTCCCAGCCCCCTCCCCCATCTCTGGGGTGCAGGGCTAGGATCCCATCCCCAGCATCCCCGCAGCCTCATTCACTTACTCGTCCACCATCCTTTCCAGGGGCTCCCTCGGGGCCTTTCTCACCAACATCACCCTGGAGGTAGAGAAAACCATCCGCCTCAGCAGGGCACCCCAGGACCCCCAGGGCTGGCTCAGTCCCACTCCGGCTGGGGCTCTAGGTAGAGCCCAGGCCCTGCCAAGAGGGATGTGCTGTGGCCTCAGGGTGGGTAAGGAGGGGCAGGGACGAGATGAAGGGACATGGGGAGAGGATGTCCCTAAAAGGCAGGGAGCTTTGAAAGGAGGCTCCAAGCTGCTCAAGCAAGGCTAACGGGGACCCTCAGCACCAGGGGCCATGAGGGAATGGAAGGGAACACAAGGGGCAGGAGGGTAGCGAAGTCACAGCTTCGGTGAGAGGCCGAAACGCTGGCACTTACCCTGTCGCCCTTGGGCCCAGCAATACCAGCTGCTCCCCTCTCGCCGGGCATTCCCTGAAGACCTGGAGGGCCCTGAGCCCCGGGGGGGCCTGCTGGGCCAGATGCACCCTGCGGAGGGAGGTAAGAGGGAGTCTGTAGCAGGCAGCACCTCCCCCGAGCCCCTGTTCATGGAACCGGGTAACCAGAGACCCAAAGCCCTCTTCCTTCCCTTCCTCCTGTGCAGGCCTCCTTTCCAGCTCTGTCTTCCACCCCCCACTTCTATTCTTCACGCCTCCTGAGCCTGTTCCCCTTCTTCTCCCTGCTCAGTGAGGCTTCCCAGAAGCCCCCACAGGACACTCCACCTGAGCCTGCTCCCCTTCTTCTCCCTGCTCAGTGGGGCTTCCCAGAAGCCCCCACAGGACACAGCCTCACTTACCTTGGGACCATCAGTGCCAGGAGTGCCGGGGAGGCCACGGGCACCCTGGAGGCCCTGGGCACCGGGAGAGCCACGTTCACCTGGGAAACCTCGTTCACCCTGTGGCAGAGACACCAAAAAGCGATCAACCAAGAGCAGTGGGGGAGAAGGCAGGGAGGTGGGGAGGGGTAGGACCCAGGACAGGCCCAAGAAGGCCGCCCACAGTGGCCAACGGGACACTCACCCTGGGACCCACGAGGCCAGGGGCTCCAGCTTCACCGGGAACACCCTGGAGAAGAAAGAAAGATGTGTGAGAGTGAAGGGTTCATGTCACAGACCCTGAACAATCCTCCACTGCAGGGCTGAACGTCCCTCCTCCCGTGAGGGACAGAGCTCAGACTGTGGGTCCAGAACATCCCCAGGCCTCACAGGGCTCCCCGTGCCCTCTTGCCCTTGCCTCCTAGGCATCAGAAAAGACCTTCCCATCTAAACAGGTTGCAGGTTCAAAGAGCTCCATACTCACCTGGTCACCTGGTTTTCCACCTTCACCTGGGGGACCAGGAGGGCCAGGAAGTCCCTAGAAGCCGAAGTGACAAGTATTAGCAATGGAGTGAGTTTGCTGCCCCATCCCCCAGGGAGGCATGGTATAGGGCAGACAAAGGAAGGCAGCAGCAGCAGCAGTGAGAGCCAGGGTGCAGGGAAGGCTCAGTGCCTGGCGTCCTGCATGAGGTGTGGGCTCCCTACCCATGCTGCTGCTGCCCCAGAGAGCCCTGGACATAGCAAAGGACTGGACAGAGACCCTGGTCCAGACACCTACCTGGAACCCAGATGGCCCAGGAGCACCCTGCTCGCCTCGTTCACCAGCAGGTCCCTGCAGAGAAAAAGAAAAGTTGAGCTGAGCCAGTGTTTCAGAGAACCTGAGAGCCATAGCTAGTGGGGCCCGGGGGAGGTCAGAGGAGTGGGCAGGGCAGCATTTGCCTTCACTGCTCACACGATGTGTGCATGCCTCCCTGCATTCCCATCAGCCACCCACACTCCTCTGCACCAAAGTGGGTCCACACAGCCTCCTGGGACGCCTGCCTCAGCTCAGAGTGGGGCTGGTGTACCAGCTCAGCTTACATCCATACCTGTCAGCCCCATTACTGGATGGACCTGTGGTCCACCACCCCCACCCCTCCCAGCCCCTGCCCCCAGGGCCACCTGGGGAGGCTGGACAGGTACTTACAGCAGGGCCAGGGGGTCCAGCAGCACCTGTCTCACCATCTTTGCCAGGAAGACCCTAAGGGAAGATAAAAATACAGTGCGATGACCTGCCTTTTCTTCCCCCTTGCAGTCCCCTAGGGCTGCGCAGAGGCACTTTTGGCACAGAGTTTTCAGACCGCCACGATTCCCCAGCTGAACTCCATTTCCACACCTTCCCCAGCCTTCCTTCCCATGTCCTCCCTTTTCTTAGCTGTTTTCAGCACAGAAGCCTTCCCAGCTTCCTGGCCTGCTGACCAACGGCAACCAGAAGGCTCCCTGTCTAGACACCCAAAGGGCCCAGCCAGTGTGGGGCTCAGCCACAGATATCAATACTCAACACCGAGGGGTCCCAGGACCACCCACGGGAAGGCCATTCCCCTGTCCTGCCTGCGGATGCCTCGCCAACACCAAGCCACGGGCAGTGGGGAAGGATACTTACTCTCAGACCAGGAGCACCAGGCAGTCCCTTTTCACCAGCTTTGCCAGGCTCACCCTGGAGGAAAGAGAGTGCAGGACCATGAGGCGGATGATTTGGGAGGGCGTGGGGGGCACAGCGGGCTGCAGGGACTGAGGCTCGGGGCCGCATCCTGATGGACAGCCAAGCACCAGCCCTTCTCCTCTGTTCAGAGGCCTTAATGGCAGCCAGCCTGCTGGGCACTGCCCCATGGAACAATGTCATGGCCTCAAGGCCCCAAGGCTCTCTGGAGTCCTGGATTTCCCCCAAATCACCTGCAGACCTCCATTGCCACCCATGGCACAGGAACCACTCATTACTGTCCCTGGTTAAAGCCTACTCAGGACTCAGCCCTTTCCCCAAGAGGGCAGGGAGGCAGGTAGCACCCCATGGAAGGAAAAGGAAGAGTAAATTATTACTTACATTGGCACCTTTGGGGCCAGGGAAACCCATGACACCAGGCTGCCCACGAGCACCCTGAGGACCTGGAGGTCCAGGACGACCATCTTCACCAGGCGCCCCCTGAAAGAGAGAACACCATCCTCAGAACACACTCTGACCACTTCCAGCCATCCGACATCTGCTAAGGGCCTACATGGCAGGCCCAGGACTAGGCACCCGCCACACGTGCTCAGCATCTAGGAATGACCACACCACACCCATAGGCCCGTCTGCAACAAGGCGCCACTGAGTTTAGAAAGCCGCCTCAGAAAGTGCACACACAATGTCGCCATGCCCCCAAGGATAAGCCCCGAATTCATAAGGGGGCGGCATTTTTGGGCTTACAGCTACTGCACAGGCTACATCTGGCCCCACTGCCTACTGTCTATCCCCTACCGCGATTCTCAAAATTCACAGTCCTCCAGGCCTCCCCCACCCAAGCTCCATCTCTCTTTTCCCTAGCCTCCCCAGGGAGATCCCCCCACCCTCCCAGCAGCCCTCAGAGGACAGACTCACAGAAGGGCCAACTTTGCCTTGAGGACCAGCATCTCCAGGGCGGCCAGTGAGACCCTTTGTTCAGGAGGAAGAAGAAGATGGTGTCAGGGATGGGCCCCAGGATCTCCCAATCCTGGTAGTGCAGGGCTGGAGGGAGCCAGCCAGGAAGGGCCTGAGGGTCCACCCAGAGTCCGAAGCCAAGGGCAACAGCAGCTCTGCTACTTACCCGGGCTCCAGGAAGGCCAGGTTCTCCGGGACGGCCAGGGTCACCGTTGGCTCCCTTGGGGCCAGCAAGGCCACTGGGCCCTCGCTCACCAGGGGCTCCCTACACATGGGTACACATGGAGTCAGTGGGACACCACGTGACCAGGGATGCAGGGAGGGACCGCAGCCCTCTTCTCCCACTCACCTTGGGACCTGCCAGACCATCTTGACCTGGGAAACCGCGGTTGCCAGGAGCACCCTAGGGAGCCACAGGGAGGAGAGGCACTGAGTGAGGATATCCCCTAACCCATCCAGACTCCAGCAGGTCCATCTCCAACCCCAGTTTCTGGGGAACAGTAGCCGCGGCCTGCAGGATTCTCAGAGGTTAATTTCTGGAACCTGTTTCCCTTCCTGGGAAGAGCTCATACTATTTAATGTCAGCCTGACAGTGGTGGGCACAACTGAGGGTCAGGCTCCCTCTGCCTGTGGTGTGGACGGAGAAAGAGGAGGAGGATGTGACTCAGCAAGAACACAGACCAAAGGACCCCACTTCCCTCTGGAGGTCACAGCCCTGTGGGGTGCAGCCTCATCATTCACTTACTCTTTCTCCAGGGGGACCAATGGGCCCAACGCCACCAGGCTCTCCGCGGGCACCTCTCTTGCCTTCTTCACCAGCGGGTCCAGGGGCTCCCTGTGGGCCAGCAGGGCCCTGAGGACCAGCAAAAAAGAGAAACCGAGTGAGCCTTCACCTGGCCCCAGAGCAAGCCTCAACTCAGCGTATGAAGGACGTAGCCTTGGCAACTGTTTCGGTCAGGTGTGGGGTTGGGGAAGAGAGGCCGTAACAGACCAGGCATGGAAGAGCAAAGGGAAGCGAGAGGGTGTAAAGATCAGACTGGCCAAGCCAAAGATGGGAGCTGGAGCTACATCGGGGCCTTCCCAGCCCTGTTAAGTCTCCTCCAGGTACAAGCCGAGAGGACCCAGACTGGGGGATAGAGCCCTGGAGGAGGCAGGCGGTGGGGCTGAGGCCTGTGCCCTGTAGAACAGCAGCAGAGAAGACAAGGGCTTGGGGGAAGATACTCACAGGTTCTCCCTTGGGGCCTTGTTCACCTTTGAAGCCAGCAATACCAGGTTCACCCTTGAAAAAAAAGACAGGTCCTCACACGGGGTTCTCTCTAAAGAGCCTGCCCTGCCCCAGAGCCCCTGTTCTAGATACTCTGTTGGAAGCCGCTGTGAGGCCAGGGCAGGAGAGCATGGGAAAAAGGGGTGATGGGGTCTGACTCCAGAGATGTCCTGGGACTTGGGGGTCACTTTGGGCTCTTACCGTCTGACCTTTCGGGCCCAGAGGACCAGTTGCACCTTGAGGGCCAGGAGGACCCCGTGGCCCAGGGAAGCCAGGAGCACCAGCAATGCCAGGAGCACCCTGTCGGCATGAGCAGAAGGGAGGGCTGTCAGGAGAGGGGCAAGGCAGGACCAGGCTCGCTTGGGAAGCAAAGTCCAGGGCCGACACTCACAGCCGATCCTTTGGCTCCCGGAATTCCATCTGTTCCAGGGTTACCCTGAAAAAGGAGACAGTGTCAAATTAGCAGCAAAGAATGAACCCCAACCACCTCCAGCCCTCCAGGGTACAGATCCAGGGAGCGGGGACAGGTGCTGTCCATTTCAGGGGCATTCCCATAAGTGTTTCAAGGGGAAGATGGGAGAGAGGGAGAGACATCTAGAGATGGGGACAGGCATTGGGCCAGAATGAAGGTCTGGTGATTGGAGCCCACAGCGAAGTACAGAGTCAAGAGTTCCAAGGCCACAGACCCCAGACCCCCCGGGCCAAAGACAAGCTGCACTCACAGAGGCACCAGCAGGCCCAGGGGACCCAGGAGTACCGGGTTCACCGCGAGGACCTTGAGCACCTTCAGGACCACGGGCACCAGTGGGGCCAGCTTCACCCTGGGAAGAGACAGGGAGGATGAAATGAAGAAGGGAGGGGACACACACCTCTAGCGGGTGGGCAGCAGCGCAGGGCCAGCTGCAAGCACAACACTAAACTACACACAGGCACCCAACCCTGCACCTGAACACGCGCATTCACACGCAGGTCACGCTGCCGTTTCTGTCCCTGTCTGACTGAGCTGATGAGCTGATGACTTCCCACGCCTGCCCCTCTGCTGCTCACCTCCTCTCCACACGCCATGACACAGCTACGTGCTACAGCAACGGGCAACCTGCGGCTCCATCGACATCAGAAATGCGTGGGCCGGGCCCTGCCACCCTGGCACTATGGGATGATGGATGGACTCTGCTCCCTACCTCCTGCTTTTCTATTGTATTGAGGAACTGAGGTCCCTTCTGAGTCTCTGAACAGCTCAGCTCAGAGCACCACCTCACTCCCGCCTGGGCTGACGGGGGAACGGTGACACCGGGGCTCTGGCCCCAGTCTGTTCTCAGTAAGCCAGAAAGCCAGGGCAAAAGAACAGGGGGACTCTGCCCCTCCCTGCTCTCAGTGCAGCCCAATTCCCCCTGGGAGGCCTCAGCAAGCTCCCTCCCCACAAAATGGCTTGTGCTTTTGCTTTCATTTTTTTCCTGAAAATTACAACCCACTCTGGATGGCTGCTGACCTGGGGAGAGGGCAGAGCCTCCTCAGGGTTCTTCTCAGAACATTTCTCCTCACTTTGGTAATTGTTATTTTCCAAAGGTCAGCCCCCCTCACCTTCCGCTGTCCCTCCTCACAATGGGTCTCCTTCACCCGGCTCCGGGACCTCAGACACTGTCTGGTTGCCATGGAAACCCCGGGAAGGGTGGGGGGAAAGCAACCTGATGCCAGTGACACACGAGGTTCCTTATTCATTCCCAGGGACGTTCACACTGGAATCCCTCCTGGCTGCCTGGCCTGCCCCTGAACTGGCTGGCCTCCCACTGGCCTCTAGTAATCCTCCAGAGAACTCCATTAACGTGGCTTGGAAGAGCCAGGCGCCCCAAATGAAGCAGAAGCCCAGAGGGGAGCGGGGCTCCCTGCCTGTGCCCTCCTCCCTGCCCAGTTCCCTCCAGCGCCCTTCGGGGCCTCAAGCTTCCCCAGCTGTTGGGTGTCCCCCAGGCTTGCTTCCCTTCGCTGCCACTCCTGGCCTTCTGCCCTTACCAGGCCTCTGGTGTATCCCTGTCTTCTTCTCTGTCTGCCTTTCCCCACTCCAAAGTTGTAACTAGATCTCCCACATTTTATCTTCTGTCTTACCTTCCCTTCAGGTGAGGCTGTGAGTGCCTGGCTTTTTGCCCCGCCTGGATGGAGGGGGCAGTGTGTGGGGTGGTGGGGAGCTGCTTCTCTTGTTGAGGGAGCAGTGAGCAAAGGTTACGGGGAAAGGACGGCTCTCAGCACCCAGAAGCTCCTGACTGCACAACAGGGCACGTACCTTGGCTCCAGGAGCACCAGGGAAGCCAGGACCACCGGCAGGACCGACAGGACCCTGGAGAGAAGTGGCAGATGGGAAGAGAGATGAATGCCGGTTCTGGCCTCCAAAGCCAGGCACCCCACACCTCACACCCCTTCCCACCTCTGCGCTGGTTTCACTCTCTACCCACTGTGGCTAAAAGACCTTGGATGAAAGCTATCCCCATTGCCGGCATCCCCAGGAAACCTGGCCTGGCTTCAGAAGGCAAAGCAAGTTTCTGACTACATCTGTGGTGAGAAGCAGACAGTCCCTTGACCTCCCTTCTCAAAAAAGACTGCTGAAAGGGTGGCTGAGAAGAGTGAGCCCATGCTGCAAAGCTTGTCAGCAACATGCTCAAGTGATATTTAAAAACTATTTCTCCTCTTTCCAGCAGACATCGGAGTGCTGCTGTGGGTGCACCCAACCATCCCTGCAGACTTCACTGGGCTGCTTAGTAGGACTTAAAACACAGCAACCACAGTGACCTGCTGAGGATGACATGAACTTACCGGAGGCCCTGCAGGGCCTGGCTGACCATCGTTGCCCCGGGCACCCTGTGAGCAAGGAGAAGGAAGCAGCCATGAGAGGGGCCCACAGCCCTGCCCGTCCCTGCTCCTGGCCCACCCTCACAGAAAACCAGGGAGACACTGTCCCTGGGGCGGCCCAGTGAGCACGAGGATGGCGAGGTGTAGGCTGCAGCTTTGGTGTCTGTGTGAGTGGGTGGCCAGAGGGCAGTAGTGGGCTTCTTCTTCTAATCTTTTTTTTTTTTTTTTTTTTGAGACAGAGTCTGGGTCTGTCACACAGGCTGCAGGGCAGTGGTGTGGTCTTGGCTCACTACAACCTCCGCCTCCCGAGTTCAAGCAATTCTCCTGCCTCAGCCTCCTGAGTAACTGGGATTACAGGCACGTGCCACCACATCTGGCTTTTTTGTATTTTTAGTGGAGATGGAGTTTCGCCGTGTTGGTCAGGCTGGTCTCGAACTCCTGACCTCGGGTGATCCCGTCTTGGCCTCCCAAGGTGCTGAGATTACAGGCATGAGCCACCGTGCACAGCCTCTAATCTTAAACAAAGCTTAAATCATTCCCTCTTCTCTTCAACTGCAGTTCAGACCCCAAATTCCCTAACTTCAAGGCCAAGCGATTATTTAAAGAGTCAGAGAACTGAGTGCAAAGAAATGAAAGAGACGCGTGGACTCTGCTTGCTGCCTGCTCAGCGGGAGGCGTTTTCAAGGTTTGCTTAGCCTCTCTGGTTAGGGCTTGATTAAGGCCTCTTGGTTGACTCCAGGCTGCCTCTTCCTCTGTCCCATCCGCAGACAACCTACTCTTATGGAAAATAAAGATGCTCACAGATGTCTCCCACTGGGAGCCCCCTGATGGGGCAGGGCACCAGCCGCAGCTCAAAGTCTACATCTGAGCTCGTGCCCTGAGAGGCTTTGGTAAGGTTGCCAGCTCCTTCTCTAGGACTGGACTTGGAGGAGTTTTTCCCCGAGTTTGTGGTGACACCCCTCAAATTCTCTCTCAAGTTTCCTTAGGGCCCAGGGAACTCTACCCAAACTCTGGAGGCCACAGGATGGGCGGAGCTGGGCCTAAGACCTGACTGAGCAGGTCAGGAAGGGACTTTTCCCTGGTGAGTCCTGCCTGCCAGTCTCTGCCTCTCCTTAGAAGCTAAAGGAGAAGGATGCTTTAGGGGGAGCTTGTGTTTTAAATATAACTCAACTCTTCTTCCTGGCTGGAGTCCATTTCTCCGGACTGAGACTCTCCAGATTGGCATTTAAGAGGAAAGCAAGAGAAAACTTAGAGAAAATGTCAGCAGGAACATAAAGCTTCAGGGTTGGCCGCAGCCCCTCTGGGCTGGCCTGGCACTGCGGGAAACTGTTCCTTGGGAAGCTCTGGAGCACCCTCCCTCCAGGGGTTGGCCAGCAGGGAGGCCCAGGCTGGGCCTAAGAGAAAGAGAGCTGCCATGCTGCTATGAGAGGCCAGAACTAGGCTGCCATCTGCCACCTCTCCCTGCGGCAAGCCTGGAGAGAGGACGTAGTCAGGCCGAAGGGAGGGCACATGACCACAGCAGGCAGACGCCAACCCAGCCCGGTCTGCAGCCCAGCCTTGACAGTGGACCAACACTTGGGTCTCTGTGAGCCTGTCTTGGCTCTGGGGCCTGCACACCCCAGACACGGCACAGCCACCTTCTGGAAGTCAAGGCTAGGAAGACTGCAGGGAGGCCACAGAGCGGAGGCCTAGCAGAGCAGACTCCAGAGAGGAGTCTGATGGGACGGACGAGGGAAGGGGAGCAAAGAAGGGCTCAAAAGCAACGTTGTCAGCCTCCTAAACCAAATCCTGCACATGCTGCCAGCCTAACTACCGTGGGGACAGGAGCCAGCGAGGAGAACCGAGAAGCAGGGCTGCTGTGCCCAGGAAGAAGGGGACAGGGACGGGGATGGAGCTCGTCTTTAGCCCATGCAGATGGAGGCCACTGCAGCTCTAAGCCTCGCTGAAGGCCACAAGCCAGCGTCCTGCTAATCTGTAGAAACGGCAGCCCCAGTGCTCTCTAATCCCCTCACACAGAGTGACCCTGGGCGAGGCCCTTCCGCAGCTCTGGCTGTCAAAGGGGGGTCCAGCTGCTACTTGTTTCAGTGATCTGCCATTGAGGGACACTTCTGCCAGACAGACACACTGGCTGGAAAGCAGCGCGACGGAGTGAAGCTGACTGATTTTGGCCAGCCCTGCAAGGACCTGTGAGGAGGGGCCTCAGAGCTTGGGTGGTGGGTATGAACACAGCAGAAAGCGTAATGTTTCTTAAATAGGCTGTCATCGCATCACTCGCCTGACCAAGCGCCTACAAGGACTCTCTATTGCTAAGGGATCAGAGCGAAACGCCTCCGTCTGGCACCCTGCACCCTCCATCAGCTGCCAATCCCCTCGCCCTTAATTTCTCACATTGACTAGAGGCCACCAGAGTCTGAAGCTGCAAAGCGTCGTTTATCTTAAGCTATTTCACCTTTCTATGTCTTGGTTTTTTCAGCTCTAAAATAGAAGAATAGAACCACCTCTGAGGATGTGGGAGATTAGATGCCGTGAAGCATACAGGGTATTAGACACAGGACATGCCTATGGAACGGTGGCCCCAGTACCAGCATGACATCACTCACAGCAGCAGTAGCGCGCGTAAAGCCCTGTGAGCTGATGCTCACCTGTTCCACTTTTCCAGGGCATCTGAGCAACCAGAAAGAACAGAGAGTGGCATGGTGGTACTATAGCCAGCTCAGTCTGCCTGGAAACTCCAACTGGATTGCCCAGGGAGGGGGTGGTGGCTGTCGAAGGGATTACCTGATAATCCGGACTGGTTAAGAGAATCCTGCTGTCACCCACCACTCTCCCATTCCCATCCCTCCTCCTTCACCTGTGCAGGCTCAGCCTGGGAATTTTCCACGGGAACTCTGGGGGTGAATTGTCAAAGAATGATACTCCCTACGCCTCAAGGGTTGTTTCAAGGGTCAAGAGAAACAAACCTGTAAACTCTAACAAAATGGTGGTGTTTGGCTTTGTCAATTACTCACCGCGGCACCAGCAGGGCCAGTCCGTCCTCTTTCACCTGGCAGACCACGAGGACCCTGGAACACACACCAGAACAGCCTAAGCATGAGTTGGCTTCACAGTGCTCAGGGTGACCATTTCTACCGGCGGGCTCTTTACAGATACCAGAAGAGAGGGAGGGAGGACGCACACACACCGGGGAAACCAGGGCGCTTCTGCTGGTGCTGCCTCCCTGGCTAGCCAGGACTCTCAGGCCACACCCAGCAGTTTTCTGCCCAGGCAGAACACATGAATGTTCCTGCTGCTACCTATTGGGAACCTTGTTACGGCCACATCTCTCTCCTTGCAGTAGACGAGCTTTACAAAATGTTGACAATCAACAGAACTTTTTAAAACGGAAGCGTCTTCAGTGTGTTAACATGGCTCTTCTAAGGAAATGGCGAAATCTTAAATCATCTCTCTAATGCATTTTGCTTTTTACTCACAATCACGTGAAATCTACAGCACTGAATATGAGCTTTGCACAAAGGGAGCTCTTTGCAGCCATGTGATTGTCTGAAGGGTCTAAGCCTTCCTGGAGGGTGTCCATACTTACCATCGGGCCCGGAGAACCGTTCTCGCCGGGGGAACCACTCTCACCCTGGAAAAATGACACAGAGGATCAGTGTCTGGGACCCCATTCTCAGCCCCCAGAAAACTCCTAGGGAAGACACCAAAGGCCTGATCCTCTCAGCTCAGTCTGACACAAGCTTCGTGCGAGCACTGTCCCTCCTGCGAGGGACAATGCCCCGAGCTCTCCGGGCCCGCCGTTGGCCCATCAGGATGTAGGGCTGGTGTTCCAGGCCAAGGCTGTTCTGCCAAGCCAGCTCTACCGAGCTCCTCGGCATCTTCCTGGCTAGGAAGACGGGCTCCTTATTGTCTCCCTCCTCCCCATCCCATTGCACTTTCTGGCATCTCACCTTCACACCAGGGGCACCCGCCTCTCCCTTAGCACCGTCCAGGCCCGGATAACCCTAGGGTATGGGAGAAAACATTCAATCACACTTCTGGGAAACACAAGTTGGAGGAAATGCACACGCTCCGAGGTGCTCTTCTGCCCCACCAGGCGTCTCTTCCTCCTGCCTCCTCCCCCGAGATACTCACTCTGTGACCTTTGACACCAGGAAGGCCTGGGGTTCCTGGGAAGCCGCGAGCACCCTGCAATCCAAAGTGGAGATGTTCGGGGTACAGAGTGAAACAACAGGGGAAGCTGCCCTGGGCCACAGGAGGGCCTCCAGCTCCCTCGGGCTACCAGGGCGTTGACCAGAGCGTCGTCTGGAATCCCCGCATTGGGCACTTGGATGGCAATTTCGGTAAAACCCAGATCCCTGCTCCCCGTACCCCCCATTTATGCAAAGTGGTATAAATAACAACAGCCCAGCCTCCCTCAGGAGCCTGAGTGGGGACCACAAACATGTTCATGGTAGATATAGGGGCTACTGGTGTTTCATCTCAGAAGTGACCTCATTGAACTGGATGTGCTGGGTTTAAGGCCACAGGAAAGGTGACACGGGCAAAGATCCCTGAGGCTGGGAGAGGTGGCATTTACCTGAGGACCTGGTGGACCTCTTTCACCAGATTTTCCAGGTTTTCCAGCTTCGCCCTGATGGGAGAGAGAGAAAGCCCAGCTTCCTCAGAGACCCAGCAGCATAGTGGGGGCACCCCAGAGGGCTTCCCTCCTTCCAGCCATCCATGTCTTTGCCCACTGGCTCACTCATCTCCCTCACTTCTTTCAGACTCCACGTCCCTGGGTGCCTTTCATGGGTCATGATTTCTTCTTTTGGACACATGCATGGCCCATGGGCAAGCTCCTCTGCCCTCACCAGCCTTTAACTTCCCCTGAGAGGCTTTTTCTCTCCTCTCCTGGGCTCTGCCGACTGGACACGCTCTCCCGACTGGACACGCTCTAACCTCGAGAGGCTTTTACTGTCTAATGTTATTCATAGAAACAGTACAAGAGGTGCCAATTCTTGTCTCTTCATTTCGTTTGCCTCCTGACTGGGCTGAGCTTTTTCTAACTCATTTACAATTAAGATAATGCTGAGTTGTTGAACATTTTTTTCTGTTTTCCCTTCTCTACATCTCTGCCTTGTGCTTTTTTTTTTTTTTTTTTTTTTTTCTCCCTTCTCTCATTTCTCAGCTTCCCTTCCTGGGGCTAATGATGTTTTAATTATTTCTCTTTGCCTTGGATCCAAAGCAGTCCCCAGGGAACTTTCCAGCACAGACACAGTGGCCATATAGATAGGAGATGGAGTCAGGTTTGGGAATGCTCAGTGTTGCTCCTCAGGGCACCTCCACCCTGGGTGCCTCCCTGTCACTCTGCCAAGCACACACCCTCTCCAGACCCTTTCAAAGTAGGCGGCTCCTCGTTTGTCTACTGATGTCTACTCACATCATCACCAGGCTTTCCAGGGGGACCAGGAGGACCGCGGGGACCCATGGGACCCTACAAACAAAGGAAGAGAGTTTAAGAGATGGTGAGAGTGGGAAGGCACCTAAGGAGTGGACAAAACTTTGAGATCGTAGTTTTGGAAGCCAGTTCTCCTGAGAAGAAGAAAGATGGAAAGTCAGAGCAAAGGTGCAGAGATCACAGTGGAAGGCAGCAGACAGCACAGGCTGGGGTGACCCACAGAGGGTGCTGTTAGGACAGTCCCTGGTGGTCCGTGCCACATTGGGCTCTCTGTCAGAGTTCTTCCACAGCTAGGAAGTTGACATCTGGATTTCCTTGGGGCCACCGATTGTGGGAAAGAGCTGGGCAGAGCCTGGGAGGGACAGCAGCTGTGGTCCCAGTGGTCTATCATTACAGGCTCCCCTGGAGAGTGGACAGGCCATGCCAGTACTCACAGAGACGCCAGGTTCACCAGGTTCACCAGGATTGCCTTGAAATCCTTGAGGCCCCTAAAAAGTAAAATGAGGACACCAGGTCACCCCCTATAAACTGCTAAAACATCATAGTGCTTGGGAACTATCTGCAACACCAGGGAGGGGAAAAGACTTGCAAATACTTACGGGAGCACCTGCAGGGCCTGGAGGTCCTCGAGGTCCCATGGGGCCCTGCATCGGAACAGAAAACGAGGGGTTTACTGGACATGCTTCCCCAGCGGCCTCCAGTGTGCCATCTTCTCCCAGCCAACAGCCCAGACAAAGGACAAGAAGTTACTCTGTGGGCAGGGGGCCTGGAGTGGCTGCTCCCTGTCATTTCCCACTCCCCACGCAAGTCTATTTTTATTTATAGGCACCATTTGGACAGAAAAGCTGGCCTCGCTTTCTCCTGGACAGCAGCCATGTTTACTAAAGTCTGAGTTTCATTTAGCATGTGCCAAGTCAGAGCTGCAGGGCTGAGACTTCCTGCTGGAAGTCTGTGGATGCTGGAGAACAGTAGCTGCTGTCTGCATTCTTCAGTTCTCATTCCAAGAGCAATAGCAACTGGTCTTCTAACAGATCAGCCTATATGCATCTCCCCATCTTCATTCTTCTTAGTCACTCCAGCGCATCATTAAAAGTGGCATCCATTGACATTAAAAACCAAATGCTTGGGCCAGCTGAATGAGAGGTTACATAACTACGGAGAAGAGCTGCTCTAAGCAATTATCTGCAAAGCAGAGGTTGTCAGACTCTCTGGCTCTGCTAAGGGCCACCTCCTGCCATTTTGGCTGCAAAGAACTGGGGCCGGGCATGGTGGCTCACACCTGTAATCCCAGCACTTTGGGAGACCGAGGCGGGTGGATCATGAGGTCAAGAGATCAAGACCATCCTGGTCAACATGGTGAAACCCCATCTCTACTAAAAATACAAAAAATTAGCTGGGCACGGTGGCGCATGCCTGTAATCCCAGCTACTCAGGAGGCTGAGGCAGGAGAATTGCCTGAACCCAGGAGGCGGAGGTTGCGGTGAGCCGAGATGGCGCCATTGCACTCCAGCCTGGGTAACAAGAGCGAAACTCTGTCTCAAAAAAAAAAAAGAACTGGCGTCTTTTCTTACCATTGGTCCTTGCATCACTCCCATCTGAGCACCACCAGCCTTGTCATCAAATCCTCCAGCCATCTGGGCAGCAAAGTTCTGCAAAGAAACCAGACACCATCAGGAGGTTGAAGGTCCTCGGGTCTTCCCTGCTTGGCCAGGCGAGCTCTATCTGAGTGAAGGTCCTCGGGTCTTCCCTGCTTGGCCAGGCGAGCTCTATCTGAGTGAAGGTCCTCGGGTCTTCCCTGCTTGGCCAGGCGAGCTCTATCTGAGTGAAGGTCCTCGGGTCTTCCCTGCTTGGCCAGGCGAGCTCTATCTGAGTAAAAGAACTCTGCGGAGACAAACTCTGAGAGTTGGAGACTAACCTACCATTGATCAGAATTAGCCTGGAAAATAATTTGGGGAATGAATTATTAGATGACAGTGGCAAAATCATTTCCCTGGAAGGGAAAGTGTTATTTGGAGAAGTATCAGTTCCTTGCATTTCATTTTATAAAATTATTTTTAGGTTCTAAAATATGACAGATATTATTTAACGTATATTGAGAAACAACTAAACCTTCTAAGGGTGTTCTTTATTATTTAACACTTTAATGCCTAGCAAGGACTAAAATCAACAGGGATAGACTATTTCAGGGATGGGGTAGGCATCTGTGAACACCTTTACGTTTAAGAATTTCAAACACAGCAAATGTCAAAATAGCAAACCTGCAAAAACTCGGCAATCATATAATTTGTTGATTGGTTTGATTCCAAAATTGACTTTAGCCACACACCTCACTCAGTGGAGCTCTTTCATGAGAGTGAATAGTTGCTTGGAATGTACTTGGCAAGGACCAAGAATAAATGTCTTCCAAGGACAGTGGTCACTCTTCTTCCAGAGAAACACAAATGCCCAGTCATTCTTCCTCCTAAGCCTTACACCCACCCCCCAGAATCAACCACATGGTGCAGATGCCAGGAAGCCAGGTAACTGAAGACTTTCTTTATAGAATCCCACTTAGTGAAAAACGCCAGCCCTCAGCACCACAGTCTCATCCCTAATATGTGACTCTACTCAATTATAGGCCTGAGGGCAAAGCCCATGGGCAGGCTCTGTACACACTGCTGGCAGCCCTGGGAGCCAGCCAGGTAAGTGCAAGTAGCAATTTAAAAGCCACATTACTGGAGGGACAGCCTGAAGGAAGGGGAAGTGAGGATACTTACTCCACCAAGACCGGGGGGACCAGGCGGGCCAGGAGGACCAGGGGGGCCAGGATTTCCAGGGGTCCCAGGTTCTCCGTCTCTGCCGCGAGGTCCAGGTGCACCCTTGGCAGAAAGAGAAAAAGGCACCAATGGGAAGCAGTGTTTCTCCAAGAGCTATCTGTCCCTGGGCTGCTGTTTTAGAAGTAGCCAGTCTCTTAAACACACGGTGGGGCCTTGGGGATCTGGGAGGTCCACCAGGGTCAAGCAGCCTCACTTTTTACTCACTTTTTCACCTTTGTCACCACGGTCCCCTCTGGGTCCTTGTTCCCCTGCAGGTCCCTGAAGGTGAAGAACATGGTAAGATGACAGCAAGGCCGGGAGCCTGCAGATCAGTAAGTCATGTGCAGCGAGGAAGGGACGGAGAAACTGATTTCTCCCTCTCTTACCTGAGGCCCAGGAGGTCCTTTGGGTCCTACGATCTGTGAGAGAGAGTCCCACAGGATGATAAGTTAGAGGAGGGCACAGGGAAATGACCCAGTTAGAGCAGCAGATGCAACACCAGGTGAATACTTTATACTTACATCCTTGATGTCTCCAGGTTCTCCTTTCTGTCCCTGAAACATGAAACATTCACAGGATTAAGCTGAGTACGCCCACAAGCCCCTAGTCTGAAACCCTGCCAGCAGCCCCTGTGTTGAGGTGCCCTCTGAAACAGATGCCTTCTGATATCTAAAAAAAATCACAGACTGGATTTGCATAGCATTGCTTTTGAAGCAGGAAATACAAAGGCAAAAAAATATATATGAAGAAAAAGAAGAAAGTCCCTACCTTTGGTCCTGGTTGCCCTGCGAAGGAAAAAACAAAGACAGAGAGAGAGAAGAGAAGATGGTAAGAATCTTGAGATGGAAAAGCATCAATTCTTGTCATTCAAACACTCATTAGACCAAACAAGGAAAACAACACAACCAAGGAAGGCAGCGGCTTCCTGTAACTCTACCGAACCCCTCTGTTGGGGTGTTAGGTTCACTGTGGCCCTGGGGCTGCTGAGGACCCATGGGGAATGGAAGTGACCCAGACCTTGTTATTCAAAAAGCAGGCAGCGTGCAAAAGAAAGGAGCAAGCACAGCACAAAAAGGCAATGAAGAGCTCAAGATGTAATCAGCCACGAGAAGAGCACAGATTCAGTCTCTCCTCCCCGCACAGGGTAGGAAGCCCTTCCCGAACCCCAGACCCTCCCAGAGGAAGAGTTAGGTACTTAGAAAGGTCTTACATTAGAGCTGGGTCTCCTTGAAGCAAGCACAAATAAAAACACAAAAACAGCAAGGCATATGAGTTATGAAGAGCATCAGAGCATCACAGCCTGTGCCATCCCGGTCAATAACCCCTCCCTTACAGTAGCAGCAAAATAGTAAAGGCAATCAACACTTCACTCACATGGGTCCTTCAGAAAGGATCTGGGAATTTGTACCATTAAGGAGCCAGTGTTGGTGAAGTGCTAAGGAAAGGCAGCTTCTCACTTCCCTTGCCACTGCCTTCTCTACGTGAGCAGGAAGGGGACAGCAAGGACTACCAAAAAAACTAGACAAGTGTCCTCACTCACTCTGCAGGGAGATAGAACATCTGTATAAACGCTGGGAAGGGGTCCCTTGTACATACATCATATACCAGCACTGAATCTAACTGGGAATTCATAACCCCCCACCACAGTGCAGACATGTGGGGCTCTGTCTCTACCCTTCCCCACTAGAACTCCCAAACTCTAATTTGCTTCTTAATTGGCGGTCAACTCCAGGAGAGGTAATAGCAGAAAGGAAACTATCACCAATGCGCCATGACTCAGAGAAGCCTGGCCCTGCTCTCTCCCCACTAGCTGGCAGAACTTTCTCCACACTGCAGACCACATACATGGAAGTCTTCTAAGGAGAAGACCAGGTGTCGGTGGCAGAGGGGCCCATTAATTCATGGACTGGCGGGACAGAGCATTTGATGTCCATAGTGGCTCTAGTAATTTGCAGAGGTGATTTCAGAGAGGACTTTTTTGTGGAATCACATCTGTCCTTCATGTGTCTTGGAAGCAGTTTTTTTGGAGATGCTGGGCAAAGAAGGACTCCTCTAGTGTCTCAGCCTCCCTCAGTTTCAACCTGCACGTGAGAAGTAGCCTTTCCTTTCGACCCCAGCTGCCGGGTCCCATGGATAACCAGCCCCTCTGCTTTGCAGAGATGACCAGCATCCATGGGAGCGTGTTTGCTGTGCTTGCAAGTAATTTATTTATGTTGAACGGGAAATAAATAAATTACAACCACTGGCAGTGGCGAGGTCAGTTGGGCAGATGGGGCAGCACTCTCCGAAGGGGATCTCGGGGCTGAGGCAGTCTTTCACGTCTTCACAGATTATGTCGTCGCAGAGGACAGTCCCAGTGTCACAGACACAGATCCGGCAGGGCTCCGGCTTCCACACATCCTTATCATTATACCTCTGCCCATCCTGCACACAGCTGCCAGCCTCCTCTGCACCAAGGGTGGGGAGGGAGAAGCAGAGAGCCAAGGGAAGGAGGGGGTGGGGAGCCAGAGAGAAAAAGAGAGAGGTTGCAGTCAACTTGACAGAATTCAAATGCGGAAGAATGTAGGCTGGAGCCACCTGGACATAAAGAACTTAAAAATTGTTTTTCTAAATCATCATTGATTCTTCCATGTGTTCAACAAATATTGATTATGCACCACCTTGCACCATGCTGTCTATTCACCAGTGAAAATTTTGACCCAGTAATGGAGGTGGGGTGTTACTATGCTATATTCTCTTCACCCACCTAATAAGGGGGAGACCAGAATGATGGGGGTGTTTGGAGGGTGAGCATTAGTGGGGAGATGAGATATTCTGAATGGGAACTTTGGGATTGTAAAATGGTGAGACCTCCCCTCCCCAAGCCCAAGAGCAGAGAAGTCTTCTTTCTTCTGCCTTCCTCTAGGAATTACAGCACTTGCTAAACACAACTAACAGCTAAAATTCAGACGGAATGTAGAAAATTCTACCTACAAAAATTGAAATCTATGAGCAGCCAGGCTCCAAAAATGTGTATGTAAGGGAAGGGGTGAAAATAGGAGCTATTAGAATTCGGATCTTCTCTCATTCTTTAAACCATATTAGAATTAGGACCAATTTGGGGACAAAGATAGGTAGACCCACTGGAACAATACACTTGGGGCTTGGGCAGGCTAATAAACTGCTTTGGAGGGAAGCGGGGCCAAAGCGTCCCCAGTTCTGACCTCCAGTAGCCCTGCCTGGAGAGGCCCTGCCTCCATCTGACAGCACCGCAATTTGGGAAGCAGGGGTCCTTGAATACCTGGCTAGAGCTAAGATTGGCCAGTCCAGGCCTGGCCTCCTCCACGAATGCAGAGGAAGAATAGCAGGGACTAGTCCCCTGCACGCGCCCTGCCGTATGGAATTTCTGCTGCAAAGGAGACCTGTGCTGACAAGAACACTCCTTAGCAGCCAAGGGCCGTAGAGCCCGCACCACGTGCTAGGGAGCGCCCAGCGCTGTTTTTCTCATCAAAATCCCCAAGGCAATGGCAGCAGCAGGGGATGAATAATAGGAAGGAGCCACAAACCCTGAGGGCGGAGAGAGAAACGAGGCTGCCCACCGCTCTTTAGGGAGAGTGAAAATCTAAAGATAAACTTTCCCTTTTTCTTTTCCACTAGAAGAAATCCGCCTCGCCTTTGGACAAGACAATCGCGGGAGGGTGAGGAGGGATCCCGGGGAAAATACAGTTGCTGGGACACACCCACCGTTAAAATAGCTGGAGCAGAGAACGCAGGCGGTGAGGAAGGTGTGGGAGCAGGGGCGTCGGCGAAGGCGCTCCAGCCCGGAATAAGGAAAAGCCCACCCTCACCGTGAGGACCCAGGGAGGAGGGGAGGAAATGCGGGGAGAGGGGGCCACTCCCCGCGCGGATCAGATTTCCCGGGAAGGGCGGGGCCGGGCCGCGCTGGGTGTCAGAGCCGCTGGGTGACTCTGTGGCTGCGGCTCTGGACCCCGCTCTCTAACAGACACTGAGAGAGTGAAAAGTGGGATTAAATGACTGCCCCAGAAAGGAGCCAGCGCCGTAACCGGATCCCCTAGGTGTGGACCGAGGAGCCCAGCACCGCCGTAATTGCTGCTGCGAAACGGCTGCCGATAGCGTCCCGGCGCGCCCGATCCGGTTCCCCTCATTACCGCAGGGCCGTATAAGTGATTCTTTGTGGCAAGCCAATTAAAAAGCTACCTCTTTCGGGGAACTGTGTTTGCTTCACCGCCGCTCTGCGCAGGGCTGGAGCCAGGAGGTGGCGGCGGGTGGGCACAGGAGGGCATTGTGGGAGAGGGGGTCGGGGAGTCGGAGAGAACCCACCGGACCTCGCCTCTCATGAATGAGGCTTTTCTCGAGCGCACACAGAGCCCGATTCACAGGTCTCCGCGAGGAACCAGTTTAAATAAATACGGGCAGCGTTTCAGCCCCATCTGGAAGCCATCGCTGCCAATCTCCCAACGCAAACAAGCCTCACAAAGGAGGATTGAGATCTCTCCCCTGAGCCAGGGGCACTTTCCGAGGCGAGGGCTCTGAAATGCAGATGAGGGTCAAAGACGCCGCAGCCAAGAAGTTTCTCAAACTCGTGGAAAGATGGGGAGGAGGGGCGTGGCCGAGCTCTCGGTTTCTGACATTCCTGACGTCCACGCAGACTGCGCATTTCCCCACGTCACATCTTGGGGTCCGCTGACCCCAGGCGGGGGGATTACAAAGGTGGGATGCTCCAGG
The DNA here is from genome assembly GCF_049354715.1 of Callithrix jacchus. Taxonomy (NCBI): domain Eukaryota; kingdom Metazoa; phylum Chordata; class Mammalia; order Primates; family Cebidae; genus Callithrix; species Callithrix jacchus. The sequence continues at coordinate 2,317,636 of NC_133510.1, forward strand.
GCGCAAAATCAGCCTCTAGGATGCAGAATCACACTTCCTCTGGGAGGAGGAAGAGCGCCTGGAAGGTTTGGGCCGGAGGAGCTCTGTAATCTACTCCCTCCCAGCAAAGAGGCGGCGGGAGAGCGCGCTACCACTTAAGCAAGCGACCCTAACACAGGATGGAGCATTTGATAATTATTTTAAAGCCACCCAGCTAATCCCATTGCTCACTAAAGCAGGGATCAGTCGAGAAGACAGCTTTGTGGGCGTGCGCTTTGCAAATTTAGCACAAAAATTCGGTCAGTCTGAGTCCAGGCCACGTATTCCTCAAATGCCCGGGAGCGCGCCTCCAGCTTAGCGCAACACCAGGTGACCCGGCCAGAGTCTCCGGCTCCCGGCTCCTCGCAGCTGCGCCGCAGGCTCCAGCCCTGCCCCCGCCGCGCTAATGAACGGAAAGCCCGCCTGGGCCCGCCGCCTTCTAGGCCATCTCTGGAGAGAGACTGGTAGCAGGAGAGGGCCCACAGAGCCTCGAAGGCAGAGAACTTTAATTCCCCCCACCGAAGAGTTTCTCTCTGCGATTGATTTACAATCTGTAACATACAAAGACAGGGCTGGAATCCCAGCCGTCGGAAACGTGCCCAAACACGTGGAAAAAAAAATCCTCTCTACCTAATACACTTTCCAGGCTTCGTTTGTCCTGAATATAATCCCAGACAGTGGACCTTACCAAAGGAGGCAGTAGAAAGGTGCAGTCCCAACAGCATTTGGACCCGACTATAGCAGGCGTCTCTAACTGTACCGGTTGAAATAGTTGTAGCCATGGTTGCAATCGACCAGCCTGCCCCCCTTCACACACACACACACACACACACACGCACACACATAGAGCCTGGCTCGGTAAGTTCCAGAAACTTAGAAAAGTAACGCATTGTAGTACCTCGGGGCAGGGGGAATGGGGTAAGACCGCGGGGAGAGGGCGCTATTTTCGGGGGCATTTGAGAGGCACGGTCTGGTTGGAATGTTATCGTCTTTCAGATGGCCTCTCCTACTGGAAGTTTCTGTAACCTTTATCAGACGAGAGGCGCGCGCGGACGAGGGAAGTCGAGATGAGCGCGAGGGCTGCACCTTGCTCCGGGACCAGCTGGGAGGGGGAGGGTACCCAAGAGCGCCGCTGAGGTCTCAGAGGGCCTCTCGGAAGCCGCTGTTTGTGGCCTGGGATTTCAGCCCACCAGTGTCAGAGTGCCAGTGCCCTTTGTCTAACTCTCCTCTGAGCCCAGCAGTCACCAAGCCCTGGGCAGGCTGCGAAGTCAGCCCTGTGGCGTTTGCTCGCTCCCTCGCTCGCGCTCTTTCCTACTTCTAAGTTGGATGAGTTGAGATCTGTTTTTGCTGAACTCAACTCGAAGTGCTTCGAAGAGGCAAGCTGTGTGCATGTGCGCCTAATTATCAAAGCTGGTGGAAAACAGCGTGTTTCTATCTGTGCGCAAACTTCTTCCAGCCAACATTTTGCAAGTTCAGTGTTCTAGAGCAACGTAGGGACCTGCAAATGCTTCCAACCGCGATGGGCGCCGAGGACCCTGGGACAGAGTCGGTGACTCGCAGAACTCCGCTCAGTGAACTCCTGCGTGTCTCGTGCCTAAGTCTGCGCGCTGCTACCCCGGGAGCCGTTTTAACCCGGACCCGCGGGCTCCAGAGCTGGAGCGGGCCGGGGAGAAGGATGCCGAGGGACGTACGGAAGGCAGGCAGGGGCAGGGGGCGACTTACGGACATCCTGGCCCTGACACCGAAGGACGGCGGCGACGAGCAGCGTCAGCAGCACCAACGTCTGGGGAGCCCCGAGGCGGATCATGGCTCACCGCGGGGCCTGGCGGAGCCCGGCCCGGGCAGAGCGCAGCGAGGCGGCAAGAGCACGGCGCGGGTCCGGGTCTCTACCGCGCCCTCATGCAGGAGGCCCTTGGAGCAGGAGGAGGAGGCGGGAGACCCGGCAGCCCAGCAGCGCTCTGCGTCTTCTCCCCGCCGCGGCACCCGTTATATGCGCCCGGCCCCTTTCGAGGCTGGCGAACTCGCCCAAACCGCGGGCCTCCCCCGGCCCCCCGCTGGGCTGTAACCTGAGACCCCCGCCCCCGGAGCCCGCCTGGGCGCTGCCAGTGCCCGCACCTGCCCAAGCCGGACCCCCCTCTCCGAGAGTCCCGCTTCCCGCCCCCACCCCTAGTGCACCGAGTGGCCTGATCGGGCGGGGCGCAGAGATGGTCCCTGCCCCCCCAAACCGGGACTGCGCCGCTGCACCCCTCTGACCACAGGCGGGAAGGGGGGCCTCCGGCCCCTCCCCTCGGAGTCCTGCCGGAGTTGGAGGGGAGGGGGGTGTTTGCAGAGGCGCAGGCCCTGAGCCTAGACCGAGGACGGAAAAGACCTGGGAGGGAGGAGGGAAAGCGGTAGAAAGGAGCGGCGGACGGGGAGGGGGCGCCGCGTCGGACGTTTGCGAGCGGGGACAGGGAGGAGCCCACAGAGTTGTCCAGAGTCCCCAATCTTGGAGACAGGCTGCTGAGCCAGGTCTGAAGGGTTGCCCCGACCTGTCTTTTAGCCCTTTCCCACAGTACCTGGTCCCCAGATTCCCACCTGGACGTTCTCAGCGACTGCCCTCCGCCCCTCCCCCGTCCAGCCCTGCGATGAAAGCCTCCTCTGGAGCCCAGGCGAAGGTGGCCTGAGCCGGCCGCCAGGAAAGGAGCCGGTGTGTTACTGCACAGGAGACCTGTGTGAAGGTGTGGGGGGCAGGGGCAGGCCCCGGGAAGGGGACTGAAGGAGGGCGCGGAGACTGGACCGTGCAAGCTGCTTGCTGTGGGGGGGCTGTCTTGCTCCACAGACGTGGTGTCTGCTCTTCCTGGCTGGGGTCCGGGAGTCCCCCGGGGAGTGGGCACTGCCGGTCGGGGTAGAGCAGCTTTGGCCAGGGACGGTTGGTCACTGCTGCGGCCCTGGCCAGGGATCGGGGAGGCGGATCCAGCTGGCGAGTTCTGTGAGCCGGGGAGAAGCGCCAGAATTTCCCAGCCGGGCCCCTGGCCCTCCGCTTCCCACCTCACCTCACCGTCCCCGTGAGCGCCCTCCCTCACCTCAGCCAAACTGCCTTCTCCCCAGGGCTTAACTAGTCTCTTCTCTTGGTCTCCGGTGTCTCCCTTTGATACCAGGGAGGAAACGTCCCCAAACAGACTTTCCTCTTGAGCGCTATGGTCCCCCAAACAACTTTAGGCAAAATGAAACTCAGAATTTGGGGTATGACGACCCGAACTTCTGCCCTCATGGGCAGTTTGCTTTCTCTGGGGCTTTGCTTGTAGAAACTGAGAGCACTTGGAAGAAGCTACTTCCGGGCCTTAGGCTTCCACCAAGGGCCCTGGGACCCCGTCCCTCGCCTATCATGCTTTGACACTTGGCCTGGTAGGGGCTGGAGATGCAAGGGCGCTGGGTGGAAAGGGGAAGAACCCATTGCTGAAGGAAGTGCCTCCATGCTTTGTCTGGATGGAGATGGGGAAGGATTCGACCACTGTTCCCAGCATCTCCCCTACCTTCCATAGGCCTTACTTGTCTCAGTGTCCACGCTGCCCTTCAGGGACTTACACTAAGGTCTGGGCTCCTCCTCAGGCCTAGCCTCTGCTAGAAGAAAGCTGCTCTCTTGCCAGCAGTGCCCCATGTCCTCTTTGGAGCTCCGAGGGTCTTGTATTTTCTACCTTGAAGATAGAATGACCAAATTCCACACGTTTCTCAAGACCCCCTAGGTTAAAACCCCGCCGAGAAGCCTTCTCTGATATCTCTAGAATACGATGTCTCCCTGCCTTTCTGAATCCCTCTGGCATTTATAGCCTAAGCTACGTATGTTTTTGTGTAGTTTTAATTTTTTCCTCTTGTATCCATTAGTCTTTATCTCAATCATGAGCCTGGAAGATCCCTGGGAATAAGAACCATGCCTAGCACGATTCTAACACGTAGGAGGATTTGGAAAAGCCCCTGTGGACTAACAGTTTAGATACAGCTGTAAAGCTTGGCATTTCTACAACTGACTTCAAATGCAAGTTGTCATAAAAATTCAACAGAAAAAAAATAATTTGGGAGAAAACACTGAAGTATGTGGAAAAAAATCAAAGCCTAGTTCAGATTATCTAGTTTAGTGAGCAGCAAGGTGGTGCAGGCTTTCGTCGCAAATTTGTTCTTTTTGTTTGTTTCTTTTTGTTTTGTTTTGTTTTTTTTTTGAGACGGAGTTTCGCTCTTGTTACCCAGGCTGGAGTGCAATGGCGCGATCTCGGCTCACCGTAACCTCCACCTCCTGGGTTCAGGCAATTCTCCTGCCTCAGCCTCCCGAGTAGCTGGGATTACAGGCACTCGCCACCATGCCCAGCTAACTTTTTGTACGTTTAGTAGAGACGGGGTTTCACCATGTTGACCAGGATGGTCTCGATCTATTGACTTCGTGATCCACCCGCCTCGGCCTCCCAAAGTGCTGGGATTACAGGCTTGAGCCGCTGCACCCGGCTTCTTAATTTCATCCTCTAGCTCTGTGATTCATCTTTGCCAATAGACTGTATCTACATATAAGAGGCTGGGGTTCCTTCCAGTAATCATGATCTATCTATGAATGCAAGTTTAGTTCTCCACTCCCTGTGGAAACATTTCTTTTCACCAGCTATGGGAATTGACAAAAGAAAAATAAAATTTTAAATTTAAATTGACAAAGGCAAAATAAACTATGGAAATTATTTAAACTCTAAAGCCAACTAAACACCAGCATTAATATTCTACCCATCTGTGACTCCAAACAACTAATTAAAAACCTCTAATTTGGGATTCAAACTGGAATTAGACCTATACGCGGCACATACACACACAAATCACTGATTAGGGAATTGCTTGTCCAACAACCTCACCATCCAGACCACAGCCAAGAAGCTGAAAAGAAGGGGAACTAACCCGCGAAACAGCCGGGATTTATGTTATGCAAAGCTATGCATTTCGTGCATAGTAGGGTCCCTCTGACTCCATGTCTGTTAATTCATAGTTTAGATGTTGTATTAACACATACTGGCATCTGACCTCACCAGTTAGATACAGAAAACTGGAGGTGAGACAGGAGAGCAGCAGTTGGCGGGTGTAGCACAATAAGAAGAGCAAAAAGAGGAGAGTAAGAGGCGGGACAGAAAAGCAAAATGCAATTGACACAACAGATACAAAACATTGTAGCCGAAGGTCAACGGGGAGGGCCGTCTCCCCTGCAGTCATCAACAGGGAATACCTGATCCACAGCATATGCTGTGGGCCCTGTGGTTCATAATAATGAACCTCAATGTCCAATCAAATGCTAATTTAGGGGTAATGTGGTCTCTTTGAGGAGACAGGTAAATATGTATTCTATATTTTAGAATGGTTGTAAATAAATGTTCATTCACTTAATGTGAAGAACCTATCACAGCAGTGTCAGACTGCGATGATAGAAGGTTTAAAATGCTGCAATGTCTAGAGCTACTGAACTGAAAGCAAAGAGCTTCTGTTTTCCGCACTTGGTAGAAGGAGGGCATCAATGGCTGACATGAGTGTCCCACATGGCCAGCATCACTCACACACACCTTTAAGTACAGCATGTGTAACAGCAGGTAGAAGAGTTAGAAACTAAGCAGGTACAGTCAGGTGCGGTGGCTCACACCTGTAACCCCAGAACTTTGGGAGGCTGAGGCCAGAGGGAATTTGAGGCCAGCCTGGCCAACATGGTGAAAACCCATCTCTACAAAAATTAGCTGGGCATGGTGGTGTGGACCTGTAGTCCTGGCTACTCAGGAGGCTGAGACAGGAAAATCTCTTGGACCCAGAAGGCAGAGGTTGCAGTGAGTTGAGATTGTGTCACTGCACTCCAGCCTGGGTGACAGAGTGAGACTCCATCTCAAAAAAAAAAAAAAAAAAAAAGTTCAGACTCAGTGGCTCACACCTGTAATCCCAGCACTTTGGGAGGTTGAGGCAGGCATATCATCTGAGGCCAGGAATTTGAGACAAGCCTGGCCAACATGGTGAAAGCCCATCTCTACTGAAAATACAAAAATTAGCTGGGCGTGGTGGAGTGCACCTGTATCCCAGCTATTCGGGAGGCTGAGGCAGGAGAATCGCTAGAACCCAGGAGGTGGAGGCTGCAATGCACCAAGGTCACGCCACTGCACTCTAGCCTGGGCAACACAGCAAGACTGTCCAAAAAAAAAGAGAAAGAAAGAAAAAGAAATTAAACAGCAGTGTAATCACTGAATCTACCCCAAGTCAGCCCAACTCAGTAAAACAGATGTATTGAATCAGTAATATTGCGTTGTATACACAAAATAACCATTTCACTATTTTTCTTTCTTTTATGGAGACATTAAATTTAGACTCAGGTTGACACGGCCTTATCGGGAAAGATATCTGTAGAGAGGCTATAGAGAAAAGTCTCTTTCTCTTCCTCTACACAAATCCCATTTAAAAATAGTGATAAAGTGAAGAAGGATTCACATTCCAAAGAGCTAAGGCCACCCCAAATATGGCAGGTGGTGAACGCACAGACTTCACCCAGCAGCCGTGGCAGAGGGAGAGTGAGCCCAGCTTACTCAGTGACACTCAGCTTCTGTTGGTTGGGCTCCATTCAGACAGCCTTTCAAGATGTGTTTATGTTTTCCTTTGGCATTTTTGGGGCAGAGTAACAGGATCAAGACTGTCCAGGACACGGTTTTCCAGATTTATGGTGTACATTCCATTCCATAGGAGCATAAATGTGTTACTATGTATTCTCAAATGCAAACAGCACTAAGAATCCTGCCCAGTCTCCTCGATCCTGTCCCAGTGCCATACAAATCCAGCTTAGGACTTGCACTGAACACCTACTCCTGTATGAGATGGGGATACAGAGAGGATTTAGAGACCACCTCTGAATCTGTAGGGGAAAGAGGAAAAAAATGATTGTACAAAATTCTGCAACAAAGATATCCCACTCTCCCCAAACCCATTTGAAAAGAAGAGAAAGAAACAGAAAGAAAAAATGGCATTCTGGAAGCCATGGAGTAAGCTGGGGGGGCGGGGGGGAGGTTTCCTAGGAGAAATGTGACTCCAAGCATGGCTGGGGGTTTGAAATGCCCAGGATACAGTGAGGGCAGGATGGCTCCCAAGTGGAAGCAAAGAAGGCAGATGCACCAGAAAACATGGCAGTGGCGTGACCTCAGCTCACCGCAACCTCCACCTCCCGGGTTTGAGCGATTCTCCTGCCTCAGCCTCCCAAGTAGCTGGGACTACAGGCACCCGCCACCGCGCCTAGCTATTTTTTGTTTTTTTTTTAGTAGAGGCAGGGTTTCAGCATGTTGGCCAGGATGGTCTCGATCTCTTGACCTCATGATCCACCCACCTCAGCATCCCAAAGTGCTGGGATTACAGACGTGAGCCACCGCGCCCAGCCTTATTCTGGTAGCTTAACTGGGCTACCAGTGAGGTCCCCACAATGGCTTTTGCTCCTTGCCTCACAGAGTCCCCACTCTGGAATCCTCAGCCGGTAGTATATGAGCTTCCTTTTCATAGGGGATAGGAGGAAAGAATCCCACAGGCGCCCCAGTTTCCTCCCATGCCAGCCTGTCAAGAGGCCCATTTCATCTTTTTTTTTTTTTGAGACGGAGTTTCACTCTTGTTACCCAGGCTGGAGTGCAATGGCGCTATCTCGGCTCACTGCAACCTCCGCCTCCTGGGTTCAGCCAATGCCTCAGCCTCCTGAGTAGCTGGGATTACAGGCATGAGCCACCATGCCCAGCTAATTTTTTGTATTTTTAGTAGAGATGGGGTTTCACCATGTTGACCAGGATGGTCTCGATCTCTTGACCTCGTGATCCACCCGCCTCAGCCTCCCAAAGTGCTGGGATTACAGGCGTGAGCCACCTCGCCCGGTCTCCATTTCATCTTAAAAGTGCCTAGAAACTCACTATGTTCCTAATGCTTTCCTGGGTAAAAATAAAAAGAAGCAAGGGTTGGCTGCCTTTCAATTTCCCCAGATTAGATGCTGCAGCTGCACTTCCTGGCTCTGTCCTCTCAGGCAAGTGGTGAATCAGGGATAACAGCAATTTACTCGTGGGCTTGTTGTGAGCAGTAAATGAAGTCATATACATGAAGCCCCGGCTGAGTGCTTTCCACGGAGGCTCAGAGCAGACCTTTATTATTGCTAGTACTGCTCTCCTGGGTCATCATCCCATTTATTTCCCCTTCCTGCCCGCACCTGCCATACCGTAAAGAGACAATCTCATTTCTCTGTTTTTAATTTAGTGGGTCTCATAAAAATTTTTGTCTTAACAGTTAGGTTTGCGTCTGTTTGAATTACAGCTAATAGGATCTAGGTTGACTGAGGAATATCCTTGAATTTAAGGTGCAGTGTTAAACATTTTAATTGTTTTAAAATCATTAGGAACAAAAACTAGATTAACAAATTTTTTATATTACTTGGGAAAAAAACACATGGCACTGGATATAAGAGGCCCCAATTCTTTAGCACAAGTTTTCCCTAAGAAGGAGAGCAGGAACTCCTAAATTTATCATAAAGGCCAGGAAGACTTGGATAAGAACCGACCTTCTCACTAGTTACCAGCTAATGACAAGTCAAGTGTGATGTAAATGTGGAAAGATTAATATTTGGGGGGAAACTATCTGCAACGCCTTTTAAATTTGGTTTGATAAGAAGCTCTAAAGGGTCCAACTCAAAGGAATGAAAGGGAGAAGCTGGTCTCACACCTGGGTGGTGCCGATACTATGTTTTGTAGTTAGAAACAGTTTAAAGTGAGTGAAAAAGATACCTAATTGTATGTAGGTGTTTCTGCTTCTTTAAATCTTGCTGGGAATTTTGTGACTTCTAAATTACCTATCCTGATTCTCCATGATCTTTATTCTTAGTTGTATTAATAAAGGTTTCTAGTTTGTAGGGCAGGTGTATTTTAATAGAAAACTGAGGCTGGGTGTGGTGTGTTCACACTTGTAATCCCAGCACCTTGGGAGGCTGAGATGGGAGGATCGCTTGGACCCAGGAGTTCGAGACGAGACCGGGTAATACAGCACGACCCCATCTCTAGAAAAACATTAAGAAACTTAGCTGCATGTGGTGACAGATGCCTGTTGTCCTAGATACTGGAAGGCTGAGGCAGGAGGATCACTTTAGCACGGGAGGTTGAGGTTGCAGTGAGCTGTGATTGTACCACCGTACTCCAGCCTGGGTGACAGAGCAAAGACCCTGCCTTAGAAAAAAAAAAAAAAAAAGAAATAAATTTTAACAGAAAAAAAAAGAAAGAAAAATACATGTGCCAGGTTATTCAGACTCAGTCCTCAGATAAAGCAGAGTTCACCTGTGACAGAGGGTCACAACTGCAGGAAAAGTGCCCAGGAGTGCTGGCCTGGCAATGCACCGTAACTGCAGAGGACTCACCATTCTCCTTTTCCACAAGTGTTGTAACAACCTTACAGGTGCTTGTGAACATACTGAGGTGCGATAATACCTACTGATATTTATTAAATGTGGGCATTTAGGGAATGTTAGATTTCCCTGATATTAATGCCTTCCATCTGTCCACTTCTGAGTGTTTGTTTTTGGCATTAAAGAGCAGGCAGGCCGGGCACGGTGGCTCAAGCCTGTAATCCCAGCACTTTGGGAGGCCAAGGTGGGTAGATCACGAGGTCAAGAGATCGAGACCATCCTGGTCAACATGGTAAAACTCCATATCTACTAAAAATACAAAAATTAGCTAGGCACGGTGGCACATGCCTGCAATCCCAGCTACTCGGGAGGCTGAGGCAGGAGAATTGCCTGAACCCAGGAGGTGGAGGCTGCGGTGAGCCGAGATGGCGCCATTGCACTCCAGCCTGGGTAACAAGAGCGAAACTCCATCTCAAAAAAAAAAAGAGCAGGCAGTACCTTTATAATAATCTGTGTAGCACAGATTATTAAGGAGATAACAGTGGTGACTCCGGCATGGTTTTCTAGACTGAGAACTAGAAAGTATTGTGATCAATATCGGGATAGAGAAGCAGTAAGAAGATTTTAAGAAACATTGGCTGATGTAAGTTCGTGCATTTGTCAAGAGTCAACTGATGACCAGTTGGTATCTTGGGCCTCATGGCTCGTAAGTTTCCAGTGTGATGTGTCTGCAGACCTACAAAAGAAGCTACCATTCTCTTCTTTACCATAGCTTTCCCTTTCTTTCTTTCTTTTTGTTTTTTGTTTTTTTTAAGAGATGTGGTCTCACCATGTTGCCCAGACTGGCTTCAAACTACTGGGCTCCAGCAATGCACCTGCCTTGGCTTCCCAACGTGCTGGGATTACAGGCGTGCACCACCGCACCCGGCCACTTCACCTTTGTTTACTCATGGTGGGTTACTCGTTGTTGCTGAGATTGTGCAGGGAGTGGAGGGGAGGTTTAGTCTTCCCCGAAGGAGTATGACATGTGAATCCAGAAATAGGATGTGGTGGGTGTGAGTGAGAAAATAGGAAAAAAGCAATTTTATTATCATCCCTTCCAGAAAAGAACTAAAGAGCACCTACCTTGTACTGTACTAGAGATACATATTTATGTAATAAGCTGTTTCTATTCTATTTGAGTGGCTTATACGTTCTGGCAAACCTCATGGACTTGAAGCAGTGGCAGGAGTGCTGGCCTGGGAGTCAGAGAACCTAAATTTTACACCTAACCACGTGCCTAACATGCTGTGTGATTTCAATCAAATTGCTTTCCTCCGTGGGCTTCAGACGCTTCAGTGGTGAAAGGAGGTGGCCGCGCATGGCTCTGTGATGGTTCCAGCTCCAGTTTCTTTTCCACTTTAACCCCAGCAGAACTGTTTTACCATCAGTGACTTATCAATTCACTCTGAAAACCAATTGCTGTGAAGCTAAAACAAGAGGTCACCTAGCAGAAGGTTTAACTTTCCCACCCAGTGTGGCCAAGGCAGATAGAACGTCCCTCTGCTTCTGGGACCCGGCACCGCCATCCCAGCTCTGCCTCCTGTGTCTGTGAGATGTGGTCTCACCATGTGGCCCAGACTGGCTTCAAACTGCTGGGCTGCCCCAGGAGAGACAGAGCGGCTACGCAGGAATAGGAAGCAGGCCATCTCCAGGAGATTCCCTTTCCCCAAGGGCCAGGTAAAATGCCCAGAGAAAGAGAGAACCTATCCAGATTCGTCTCCTCTGAATTGGACTTGAAGGATGAAGGGTCCCATTGGGTAAACTTGGGCATCTCAGCCCATCTTCCAGGCTAAATGACTAATGATGGGCAGATGCTCTGACATGGGCCAGCCAGGGTAGGGGGAGCATTTCTATTACAACCTTATCATTGACCTCTGCCACGCTGACATGCCCACTGAACCACTGGATGCAACTCCATAAGACTGCTAATTGATGCCAAGTAGACATTAGTGAGTCGGTGTTTACATGGTGACAGTGTTTGGACAAAGGCACAAGTACCCTAACCAAAGCAAGCATTAACGGAGCACCTACTACATTTCTAGTCCACAGACACAAAGTGCGGAGTATAAAGGGGCTGTTTCCTGGTCCCTGCCACCAAGGAAGCTTCAATCCACATCTCAAGAGATGGCAATTGAATAGAAGTTGAGAGACAAGGAGAGGCTCTAACACAGCACTGCCCCAGAGAATTTTCTGTGATAATGGAGAGTCTCTCTTTGCCAGTTAATAAGGAAGCTATTAGCCGCATGTGGTGACTGAGCACATAAAATGTGGCTAACACAGTGAAGGAACTGAATTTCTGGACTTTAAGTCGTCTTACATTTGAATGAAGCAGCAGCGTGTGTGGCTGTCAGCTACCACGTTGGACCCCGTGGCGTGGCTTTTGCTACTTGAAGTGTGGTCTGCAGACCGGCAGCATCTCATCACCTGGGAGCTTGTTAGAAGTACAGAAGTTCAGGTCCCATCCCAGACATGCTGAAGCAGAATCTCCATTTTAACAAGATGCTGAGATCATATGTTTGCATATTAAGGTTTCCGCACTGGTCTGGGAGGGGCAGTAGCTCCCAGTCTTGACTGCATATTGAGATCACTTGGGGAGCTTTTAAAAATCCGAGCGTTGTGACTGTACCCCAGAACAATGGAATCAGAATTTTTGGAGGGGAGGGACTCTGGTATCAGTGTTTTTAACCCCCCACATGATTCCAATGGGTGCCTAAAGTTGAGACCCGCTGCTCTCGGGCTCCGAAGCCAGCCGAGGGCACACGCAGATGGTCGGTCCGTGTGAGGGCCAAAGACTCACTTCTCAGCCTCTAAACTCAGTTGGACTCAGCCGAGAAGCCAAAGGGACTTACTCATCCTCAGCAAGTGTAAGAATTGGCTGGGGCCTATGTTTGTTTCCAACGTCTAAGTGAGATGTTCATTAGTTTTTGACAAAACAGGTCTAAATACCACAGCGCCGAAGGGTACAGAAGCAGCCTGCATGACTGAAGGCTGGGAAGGCTGATTCACTTCCTCGCTCTGGGACCTGGATGACCCTGGCATCCCAGGGCAGTCCCGATGAAGGGAGCCATTCTTTCTCTCCAGGGTGGAGGCCACTGGTTTTTCCAATGTCACTTGTCTTCAGCTGCCCTCATGCAGCTGGGCAAGAATGCGGGGGGCACTGGGGCCAAAGAGAAGAGGTGGGTTTTCCTGAAGAGCTAGGTTTTCTTGTTCTGTTGATCTGAACAGGACCTCAGAGGCCCCAGCCACTTTCTAGTGGTGAATGACATTTGCAGAGATGAGTCTTCATCTCTGAGCTGGGGAGGACTTGGGAAAAGCAGTGTGATACCAGCCTCTGAGGAAGCGGGTCCCACGAGCAGCAAGGTTGTCCCAAGGGGCGGAGCTGCAGCCCCCATGTGGAACATGAACTTGAAGTCTCACTGAGAAATACTATCCTTGATTTGGATGATGGGGATTCACTTTGGAAATAGGATCCCCTGACTATACGATTATTAACTAATTTGCCTCCACATGTTCACAGAACGTCCTAAGCTTTGTATTCACAGCTGTTTTCATGCATTCATTCCATGCCGACCTTAGAGGACTCGGTGGGGACAATGGTGCCCTCGGGAAGGTTGCCAGACAGCAAGTCATGTTGCTCCGCCCGTCTTGGGAGGAGGCAAGAGGGCAGCACTGGCTGGGTCCCAGGATACCGGGCAGGCACCTCTGCGGCTGTCCCCTCCTCCTATGGGGTACCAAGCTTCTCTCAGATATCTTTAGCAGGCTCTGTTAGCCAGAAGGCCCATGGGCCGCAAGCCACATGTGAATGAGGTTCTCCCTGTGCTCTGACTAGGTCTGAGCAGAGTTCCCGGGGAGAAACAGGGAGGAGGCGGGGAGCATTGTCCCCCTCCTGTTGCTGGTAGGTGAGTTTGTGTCCAGTGGAAACAAAGAGAAATCTGGCCAAATGTTATTATCTCCCCCAGCTGCCTGACCCTATGAAGACTCCCTGTCCCCCCACCCGCACTATTGTCTGCACTGCACAATTAGCACTTTGTTAAATGTTCTCTCATTCTTCAGTGGCACCTCATTACTGAGCCATAAAACAACAGGGCCCAGCAGGTCCCTGGGCAGTCGAATGGCCCCACCCTCTTGACTTAGGCGGAAAATGAGGCCTTGGGGGCAATGCTGTGTCCGGCCACAATGGAGCCCCTGGCAAAAGGAAGCATCAGTAATATTGATCTGATACGACTTGAATGTCTGGTATATTGTTCATTATATATTTTTTGCCTTAATTTTTCTTTTTAAAATGTTGCATTAAAATAGTCTGTATCTTGATGACTGAGTTTTTCGGTGCCTCTTAAAGTGTGCAACCTGGGCCTGGCCCTGACAGGGAGAATAGGGAGTGGCCCAAGGAGATTGCTAGTTCTTTTGTTTGTTTGTTTTGAGACAGAGTCTCACTTTGTCACCAGGCGCCAGGCTGGAGTGCAGTGGCACAATCTCGGCTCACCGCAACCTCCGCCTCCCTGGTTCAAGCAATTCTCCTGCCTCAGCCTCCTGAGTAGATGGGACTACAGGCACACGCCAACATGCCCAGCTAATTTTTGTATTTTTAGTAGAGACGGGGTTTCACCATGTTGGCCAGGATGGTCTCGATCTCTTGACCTCGTGATCCACCCGCCTCGGCCTCCCAAAGTGCTGGGATTACAGGCGTGAGCCACCGTGCCCAGCCAGGTGACTGCTACTTTTGATCAAGAGTTTGAAAGAGAGCTTGGGTCTTTCAACTTGTCCACTCCCTTCTTCTCTGTCAGCTTCAAGTGCCAAGTCCTGTTTTTCCGGATAAGTAAAGAGCTCCAGCAGGTGGGCTGGTGAACTTCAGAGAAGTAAAGAGCTCCAGCAGGTGGGCTGGTGGAATAGTAACACTTTCACACGGTTACTGCCCAGCCAAAGAAGCAACTGTATTTGAAAATTCAAGAAACTGCAGATTTTTTTTTTTTTTTTGAGGAGTCTTGCACTGTTACCCGGGCAGGGGTGCAGTGGCGCGATCTCAGCTCACTGGAACCTCCAACTCCCTGGTTCAAGCCACTCTCCTGCCTCAGCCTCCTGAGTAGCTGGGATTACAGGCACGTGCCACCACGTCCAGCTAATTTTTGTATTTTTAGTGGAGACAGGGTTTCACTATGTTGACCAGGATGGTCTCTATCTCCTGACCTCGTGATCCCCCCACCTTGGCCTCCTAAAGTGCTGGGATTACAGGCGTAAAGCACCGTGCCCGGCCTAAGAAACTGCAGATTTAAGGCACTGTTGTTAAGATAGTATCAGCTGGCTCACACCTATAATCCCAGGCCGAGGCGGGTGGATCACGAGGTCAAGAGATCAAGACCATCCTGGTCAACAAGGTGAAACCCCGTCTCTACTAAAAATACAAAAAATTAGCTGGGCACGGTGGCACATGCCTGTAATCACAGCTACTCAGGAGGCTGAGGCAGGAGAATTGCCTGAACCCAGGAGGCAGAGGTTGCGGTGAGCCGTGATTGCGCCATTGCACTCCAGCCTGGGTAACAAGAGCGAAACTCCGTCTCAAAAAAAAAAAAAAAAAAAAAAAAAAAAAAAAATATATATATATATATATATATATATAGATACTGCAATAAGTTAAGAGATCTAGGAACACATGCCAAAATGTGAGCTGGGGCCCCAGCCCAGTCCTCTCTCAACCCTGCACTGCTTTGGAAGCCCCTTCTTTTCCTTCCAAACCCAGCTGACATCCTTCCAAAGAGTTTTGCATCTCTGCTCGTTTTGCTGCGCTTCTGTTTCTACCACTCACCTGGTGCTCAGCACACAGAACACAGCCCCAGGCACACAGAGGGTAACATCTTCAACAACTGGGCACCAAGGATCCTGCTCCTTCTTTGTAGTGGCTGCATGACATGGTCTCCCCTATATGGATGTACCAGTTGCCTGCTGATGGACTTTCAGTTGCTTCTTTTTTTCCTCTCTTTCTCTTTCTTGTTCTCTCTTTTCCTATGCTTTTTTTTTTTTTTTTTGAGACAGAGTTTTGCTCTTGTTACCCAGGCTGGAGTGCAATGGCGCCATCTCGGCTCACCGCAACCTCCGCCTCCTGGGTTCAGGCAATTCTCCTGCCTCAGCCTCCTGAGTAGCTGGGATTACAGGCATGCGCCACCATGCCCAGCTAATTTTTTGTATTTTTAGTAGAGACGGGGGTTTCACCATGTTGACCAGGATGGTCTCGATCTCTTGACCTCGTGATCCACCCGCCTCGGCCTCCCAAAGTTCTCTTTTCCTATCTTTTTGGCCCCTTTTTCCTCCAGGCTTCTCCACTGCACAGTCATGTAATTCCCACAGAGTTTTCCCAGAGCTAGCATATGTTCCCCACCCAGCATCAGCACTGCTTGCCATGTCCTTCACCTACAGGGACCAACCATGGCCCCTTGGAGGAGAGGCTTGGAACTTACCGACTCACGGAAACTAATGGAAATCATCATTTGGTATTGAGATTTTGCAGGGAACCCACTCCTTACAAAGCTCTGTGAGTGTGGCCGCTAAGAATCCTACAAAGAGGGAGAAAGGTGGGAAGTGAGTGAAGCGAGGCTCAGCTGCCACCAGGAACTGAGCGGGACCCACTTGGAAGCTGCTGCAAAGGAAGGAAAGGACAATGGGCCCGTCTCCTCTTCCTTTACTGTGTCACGCTCTTTCTTTTAGCTTCTCTTTTGTAAAACAAGAAAATCATAACTGCAGTAGGATTTTTAAAATAGACAATACATTCACACAATTCAAAATTCCAGTAATTGGCCAGACACAGTGGCTCATGCCTGTAATCCCAGCACTTTGGGAGGCCGAGGCTGGAGGATCACCTGAGGTCAAGAGTTCAAGACCAGCCTGGCCAACATAGTGAAACCCTGCCTCTATTAAAACTACAAAAATTAGCTAAGCATGATGGGCGGCACCTGTGATCCCAGCCTCCCCCTCCCAGCACCTGTGAAGCCAGGAGGGGGAGGCTGAGGCAGGAGAATTGCTTGAACCCAGGAGAGGGAGGTTGCAGGGAGCTGAGATCATGCCACTGCACTCCAGCCTGGCAACAAGAGTGAAACTCTGTCTCAAAAAGAAAAAATATTTTAAATTAGCTGAGCTTGGTGAGGCACACCTGTAGTCCCAGCTACTTGGTAGGCTGAGGTGGGAGGATCACCTGAGCCCAGGAGGTTGAGGCTGCAGTGAGCTGTGATCACACCCCTGCACTCCAGCCTGGGCAACAGAGTGAGACTCTGTCTCAAAAATAAAAATAAATAAATAAATTCCAAAGGTACAAAAGGTGAAGAAGTCTCCTCTGCTTCCACTCACTCCCCTCCCCATAGGGACCAATACTGCTAGTTCTTGGGTCTCCTTCCAGAGAGATTCCAAGCAGATGCAAGCCCCTGTGTTTAAAAATCATCCCTCACTCCCATCTCAAATGGTAAAAATCACCCCTCTCCTCTCTTGGCACAAATGGTAATATACTCCACACACTGGTCTACACTGGACTCTTTCATTTTCTGTGTCCTGGAAAGATTCCACACCCACACATTTCTGAAGTCCTCGTTATTTTAAGGTGGCTTCATATTCCATTGTACAGATATACCATAATTTATTCAACAAGCCCTCTTCTGATGGACATTGGGTTGTCTCTAGCCTTTCGCTGAGATCACGCTGCAGTGAATACTTGTGTATGTGTCATTTTGCGCATGTACATTTATCTGTCAGGAAATTTCCTAGAAGTAGAATTCCTGGGTTAAAATTGAAGTGCATGAGAAAATCTGACAGATGTTGCTCGATTCCCTCAACACTGCATGTGTCATTGCCATCAACAACGTACGTCAAAGGCCGGGTGTGCTGGCTCACGCCTGAGTCCGAGGCAGGTGGATCACAAGGTCAGTAGATCAAGACCATCCTGGCCAACACAGTGAAACCCCGTCTCTACTAAAAATACAAAAAGTAGCCCAGCATGATGGCTGGCGCCTGTAGTCCCACTTACTTGGGAGGCTGAGGCACGAGAATCGTTTGAACCCAGCAGGCAGAGGTCGCAGTGTGCCCAGATCATGCCACTCCACTCCAGCCTGTTGAGAGTCTACCTCTCCTAACAGGTTGAAATGCCATCTTCACTCTACTATAAATTCCAGAGTTTGTGGCCGTCTCGGTACTTCTGTGTTCCCGGCCGTGTGTATCCAAGCACCGGCACCACACTCCGTGTTTTTAAGTCTCCAGGCAGCCTGAGTACAGGTCCCTGGGTCTGCAGATGTGAAGATTTGCTGACTCTGAGGTGGGATGAGAAGGTAGGAGAAATAGCAAAAGGGTTAGATACTGAGATCAAAAAGCTTCTGTGCTCTCTCCAAAAACCCGTAGCATCTAAAATGGCTTTGCTCCTATATCTCCTCTCAAAACAAAAGCAAAAAGAGAACGAACAAGTTAATTTCCTTATTAAACATCTGACTGCCCAGCCTGGAAGAGCCCCTCTAGTCTAACCCTGTGCACACTGCTGATCCTCTCCCGGAGCGCCTTCCAAGATTATTTCAGCAGCCCGGGAAGGCCCTAAGCCTGGCTTTGATGGCCATGTTGGAAATTCTGCCCTCACTGGGTCCCTGGGCTCCAAGCCCAGTACTTGACAGTTGTCTGTAAACTGAGCAGGTCTTTATCTTAAAGACTTTACAATGGACCGTAAACAAACACATTAACACCCACTCGGAGACCTCACCACCACTGGCCAAAAAACAAACCCCCAGGAAAGCTTGTTCAGAAAACGTTTCTCCTTCCCGCAGCCCCTGAGGGCGGATCCTAGAGTCCTTGCCTCCTCAGCCTGCAGGCTGCTTTCCAAGGGCTCCCCAGCCTTCTCTCACCTTTACCCACAATAACCCAGCATGGTCGACATGCACTCAGCGCATACCTATTACAAATAAAACAAGAAAGTAAATCTCCTTCAAAGGAACAGCTGATAACTCCAGGCTACCACGGGAATGTTTTCCATGCAGCCAGTGATCACCGTCTATACCAAAGTGTTACATTTAAGTCTGGATGAGCCCTGAACCCCGACAATGATTTGCAAAATTTATACGTAGACTTATGAAGGGTATTTTTCCCCTGAGGTATGGGGAAGGAGATTCCCTGTATTCATCAGAGTTCAATACCAAAAAAAAAAAATTTTTTTTAAAATCTAGGTGTCTATGGGTAAAAGCATCTGATGTCTAGACTTTGTTTCAAAACATTGTAGTTGAGGACAAAAAGTGGGTGAGGCAGGTGCAGTTATGGATTAATCAAGATTGGCCATTAGTCGATAGTCATGAAAGCTAGTGATTCATGCTTGGGAATTTATTATGTTATTCTCTCATGAAAGAAGTGGAAGGAAGAAGAAGGAAGGGAAAGAGGGGAGGAAAACTTTGCTACAGACCTCGCTGAAAGAACCAGACAGCCCAGAGCATACATCTGCTATTCTCATAGTTCCGGCTTTGTAGGAACAACTGCCCAGTGGCTTCCCTGATTTGTGTTCGAAAGCGTGGAAACGTGTCAGTGCAAAGCCGTGTTCTCACTCTCACTCCTGCTTCCTATCCTCAGCACGGCCCAGAGAGAGGAACCAGAATCCCTGAGGCCATCTTGGTTATCTGCACGGCCTCTCCTACACCTCTTCACACCTCCCCTCTCCACTCCAGGTTGCATGGGGACAGAGAGGTGGTCATTCAAGACCCTGGCTCTCCATCCAGACCTCAGGCAGGTAGAGCCCCTATTGCCTGAGCAAGCTTGCACAGAAGGGCTGGCTGGGGCCACCGCACCCGGCCAGCTGGCGCTGCATCCCTCTCCTCCCCCTCCACCCAGTTCCCTGGGTCGCCAAGCCGGAGCCTTTGAAAACCAGCTTGTGTTTGGGTTGTGAAAGCATCAATGTTTGTAATGTTTGCCCAGCAGAGAAGGAGCATATTTTCTCCCTTCCAAATGCAAACTCAAAAGATGCTCCACAAGTTTTTCTTCAGACTTTCCACAGGAAACATAAATAAGAAAGAAAAATGACTTTAGGTGCTGAGACCTGAAATGGAATTTCAACCCTGAAGGATCTGCCTGTAACAGGCACTCTCTGTGCTTCAGCCAGGGTTTTGAGAGCCTGAGTGCACGTTGCTTTTCTCTCCGCAGCCTTCACAGACCAGGCGAAGGGAGGAGCTGAGCCAGTTCTTCGTCCTGACTCCCAGCTGGGTCTCCAGCCCCACACACTGAATGGCTGGTGATCGGCACAGCAGCTGAGATTCCCTGGCTACAGGGTTCTTTTTTATCTTTTTTTTTTTTTTTTTTTGAGATGGAGTTTCGCTCTTGTTACCCAGGCTGGAGTGCAATGGCGCGATCTCTGCTCACCGCAACCTCCGCCTCCTGGGTTCAGGCAGTTCTCCTGCCTCAGCCTCCCCAGTAGCTGGGACTAAAGGCACGCACCACCACGCCCAGCTAAATTTTTGTATTTTTAGTAGAGAGGGGGTTTCACCATGTTGACCAGGATGGTCTCGATCTCTTGACCTCGTGATCCACCCACCTCGGCCTCCCAAAGTGCTGGGATTACAGGCGTGAGCCACCATGCCCGGCCTTTTCTTAATCTTTCTTGACTGTATTAGGGCAGAACAAATGAGGGAGCTCCGACCCGAGAGGCCCGGCCACTCTGCAAGCCACATGCTCAATCAGAGTGTGATGTGTGGACGCACCCCCTGGAACCCGAGGCCACAGTCTGCCACCTGCTCTGCTCTTGTCTCTGTCTCAGAAGAAGGACATCCCTGATCTGTGGCCTCTGTCCTCACAGAGCTTATAATCTTCAGACAAACACAACTGAAGAGAGGCGGGAAGACAGAGCTTCAGCATCGCACATGTATGCACCGGTGACCGAGAGTTCTGAAGAATCTTAACGAATAGGTCATTGGAGCTTCTCTTGCTCACAGCTGGTAGCCACCAAATGACTGCTTCCAGGTTAGAAGTTTGCAGTAAATTTACACACCCATGGAGCCGTACAAAAGGCTCCAGACCCAAGAAATACAGGCTTGAAGTAGGCGTGGACAGTTCTAATGCAGCTAATACACGCGGACTGTTTTGTCATGAGCTGTGTGTTGAGTGTCTACACGTCGAGGTCACCATATCTGTCTCCTCGCATCTGAGAACCTTTCTTCTTCTTCTTTATTTATTGAGACGGAGTCTTGCTGTGTCATCCAGGCTGGAGTGCAGTGGCATGATCTCAGCTCACTGTAATCTCTGCTTCGTGGGTTCACGCAATTCTCCTGCCTCAGCCTCCTGAGTAGCTGGGATTACAGGCACGCGCCACCAGCTAATTTTGTAATTTTAGTAGAGATGGGGTTTTGCCATGTTGGCTGGGCTGGTGTCGAACTCCTGGTCTCAAGTGACCTGCCTGTCTTGGCCTCCCAAAGTGCTGGGATTACAGGTGTGAGCTGCTGCACTCAGCCCAACAACCTTTGTTCTGAAGTTGTTTTCCTTTTCCATAACGTTCTGTCTTTGGATAGGCCCAACAAGGCCATCGAGCATCTACCTTTTTTACAAAACGTATTATCTATCTCTGCAGCCCATATGTTTAGTGATAAGTCAGTGAAACGAAGCAAGGGTCCCCCTGGAAGGTGCGTGACAACTTTATGCAACCCTCTAGGGCTTCACTTTGATGTACCAAATTCTGAGAAAGACCCAGAAGCCATTTTCTTCTTGCTGAGGTTTATTTATGTTGTTTATCTGAAGCCAGGGCCAATAACCCACATGGTTTTCAAATGGCCACAAAGGTGTTTGTTTGTTGGTTGGTTTCGTTTTGTTTTTTGAGACAGAGTTTCGCTCTTGTTACCCTGGCTGGAGTGCAATGGCGCGATCTCGGCTCACCACAACCTCCGCCTCCTGGGTTCAGGCAATTCTCCCGCCTCAGCCTCCTGGGTAGCTGGAATTACAGGCACGCGCCACCATGCCCAGCTAATTTTTTTTTTGTATTTTTAGTAGAGATGGGGTTTCACCATGTTGACCAGGACGGTCTCGATCTCTTGACCTCGTGATCCACCCGCCTCGGCCTCCCAAAGTGCTGGGATTACAGGCTTGAGCCACTGCGCCCGGCCAGCTACAAAGGTTTTTCAGCATTCAATTAGTCAGTCCCATCACGGACAAGTCAACCCACGTGGTGATCTGGGAGGAAGTATTTCCCGGACATGGAAAGGGAAGGTGGAGTGCTGATGCTGACAAGTGGCAGGTGGGAGGGGGGGAGGAGGGGGGGGGAAGAGGAGAGGGGGAGGAGGAGGGGGAGGGGGAGGAGGAGGAGGAGGAGGAGGAGGAGGAGGAGGAGGAGGAGGTGTTGCCAGTGCTCACAGCATGGGCTTTGGAGGCACACAGATCTGGGCCCAAAGGGCTCTCAAGGCTCCTCCACGTCACTGCTGAGCAGTGATGTTTTCGCACATTCCCTGACATGTAACAGTGGTACAGACTCATGTTACCTTGTAAACTGCCTGCAAGCACTGAGTAAGACAAACCGTAGAAGGAGCTTAGTGCAGTGCTGGACTCAGTCAGCAAATAGCAAATAGAAGCTGTTCTTATTACAGTGAAAAGGAAGACAGAGGAGGAAAAGGGGAGATGGGGAGGCGGTGCCGTGGGAGGGTATTGGAGGGGGTGGTGCAGAGGCCAACACTGCAGACAGCAGCCCTCACCCAGCTCCATCTCTGGGGACCTGGGACAACACATCTCTCAGTCCAGACAGGCTGCTCAGATGTTTACTGAGAAACCACCCATAAAAGTTATTGGAAACTACATTTGCACACTGCAAGCTGCCCCGGCTCTCAACAAGGCCTCATTCACAGCCCCAGGCAGCTCGCTCGCCTGCCCCCAGTCCCTGGGTCTCAAGCCCACCAGGTCGCCCCCAAGCCCTACCTCCTTCCCTCCCCTGGCTCTGAGTGATTTTCTGATTTGCCTTTTCCAAATGTGAAATCTGTGAATGAGGTCACTTCACCTGTAGAGCAAGGGCTAGGTCACAAGGCCATGTTTCCTAAGTGCAAGGTCCCTGGGTAATGTTAGGTAGAAAGTGGGTGAAAGTTTTGCCTTCTAATAGTGTTATAGATGGTATACATTCTCTCTGTTACTCAGACGTATGTATACATTCTGGCAGGGAACAAACCTGTAAAACATTTATTTTAATAAGTATTGGAGGAAAAGGTAGAATATGAATCCCATGATACAGTGTTTATTTCATGTAAACGAGTAAAGTAAAAGAGAATGAGAAACTTGACTTAAGGAAACCATAAACTCAGTGACCCTCAGATCTGGCAGGTCCGTCTGGGGACACTGCACGTGATCTCAGCCCTCACCTAGAGCTGTCTGGACACAGAAGTCTGATGGACACGATTTTGGTGAGGGAGGTCCTGCCCCAGGCTAGTCGGAGAGAAAGCCTGCTCCTTATCCAGAGAGCTCCAGTAACTTGTCCCGGCTCCCTCGGTCATGGTTCTGCCTGTCCCCCGCCGTTCTGCACGTGGCCACACCTGTTCTCCTGCAACACTGCCTCCAGGCACAGAGCAGCTCCTCAGACCAGCACCCAAGGCCCTTCTTATCCGTCTTTGATGTCTCTGTCCCTGGTTGGCCTCTCTACCAGGCCCAGTGTACTCAGGACCAGGACGGCTCGGCGCCTCCCTTCTGCTTGGATTGCTCTCTGACACGAATTGCCCACGGGCCTCTGACCTGTTCCTACTCCCTCACCTTCCTACAGGCTCCCAGAGCTCCCCCGGGACAGCCAGAACAGCATCGTGATCGAGGTCAGGCTTGGAGTTCTGATCTTACAACCACTGCTTGTCCTTGGGCCAACTATTACCCTCTCTGTTACTCAGTCGCCTCGTCTGATATGGGGGCAATGGCGGCAACATCTTCTACCTCCCAGGTTTGCTGGGAGAAGTAACAGCAAGTACAATGCATGACTGTGCCTTCACTGGAGTTTAGTTTTTTCCAAGAGCAGCCTTGCAGCACCCACTTCCAGGGTGTGGGTGCTTGACAGGTATCTGCTGACTGATTACGGATGGACCATGAGGTGTTTCCGACATATGTTCTCTTCCTCCCTGAGCCTGAGAGCTGTTTCCTTCCTGGGTCTAACAGCCCTGCGGAGACTTGGAGAGCACTTATTCCTGGGCTGTCTTACAGACGTCTCTTCTCTGGAAGGTTTGGTCTCCAGGGCTCTTTGGGGAGCTTGTCTTCCTCCATCAAGTTTGGCCTAGGAGCTGGAATCCTCCAGGAGCGGGCCTGGCTGGGGATGCACACGGACCTTCCCTGGGACAGAGAGGACAGTGCCTGGGGACACTCAAGGCCATCTTCTCTGAAGCCCACCCACATGGACAGACTAGAGAGAAGCCACCAGCACACACCCAGCATCTCCTTGTGCCAGGCACTAAGTTAGGTGCACCCTACAAGGTCCAGCCCTGCCCGTTGGTCCTTCAGCCCTTGCCCAGGTGGCTACAAAGACAGCTCTGGAGCCAGGGGGTTGGGGCGAGTCCTCCAGAGCCTGGGGGTTGGGGTGCGTGAGTTCCCCAGAGCCCAGGGGTTGGGGGAGCTCTCCAGAGCCTGGGGGTTCAAGTGCATTCTCCAGAGCCTGGGGGTGGGGCGAGTTCTCCAACTGTCAGCCTGTGGACACCCTAGAGCACGCCCAGAGGGAGCGAGCTCCAGCCTCCTGCCTTCCGTCACCCCAGGCCTTTTCTGAAAGAAATGTTGTGTTCCCTCGGCCCCTCCCCCCTTGCCACATCCCCTTCCTCCCACAGAGCCCGGGTCCCCCAGGCTACAGTCCAGCAGTCCCTCTGTGAGCAGACTTCCAGTGACACAGGGCTTTGTTAGAAACCTCATTAGCAGAGACAGAAAGGCGAGAGACAGTTCAGAGAGGCATTCCAGGTGTCAGTTCAGAGGGGCCGCAGGAGGAAAAGGCCATTAAATCACAACTAAGGTCGCAAGTAGAATGAAAAAAAACAATAAACTGAGACTTAGAGGGGTGGGAAGGTAACTGGGGAGCTGAGGGAAGGACCCCCGACTCAGGCCAGGGAGGGAAGACCCTGGGACTTGGAAGGGCCATCAGATTGTCTTGTCCAGTGCGGGGAGTCCCAGAAGCTGTTCTGTGTAAGCTCCTGGAGGGCAGGGACTGGGCCCCAGGAGACTCTGCACCCTGAGCCCAGCACACGCTCAGCACAGCGCAGGCACTCGGCACGCACCTGGTGAATGAGTGAAGATTGAGCCTGGTGCTCAGGAGGAGGCTGGAGTGCTCTCTTTGGACAGGCACTGCCTGTCTGAAAGCTCTTACTGCCCCAAGACGTGATTATTATTAGCTCCCTTTTAAAGATAAGGAAATGTAGACAGCAGAATGTGTTATTCTGGGGCTCCCCAGACTCTGGGAATTCACTAGAACTCTACCTATTGATACTTGGAATTCTGAAACAGACACATTCCTTCATTCCACAGTTAGTCCTAAAAAGGCTGCATGCGGGTGAGGCTGAGGCGGCACCCTGAATCTCACTCCTCAAGGGTCATTAGAATGATCATCTGGCATCTGGAATTCCCTGTCCTGTCCAGGATGATGGGGACTGCCCTGAGCTGGGGAATATGTCCACTGAGGAGGGTGGAGGACAGTGGCCAGCCTGTGTGCACTCACAGCATTGCTTTAGTGAGCTCTGTTTGCCTTCGCTGGGCAGGGACCTGCAGGGACCATGTATTTGTGTCATGCCCGACGGGGAATGCACATGATTTATGAATTTTTTTTTAAACCTGAGGCTTCCTCATAAAGGAGCTTTGAGAAGACTGCAGCAAACCTGGTTATGAAAGGCCTTCCTTTCTGGGATCTGTTAGACAAGGTATTGTTGACTGCCTGCCCTCAAGAAGGACGGACCGTGTGTGCCCCACCTTGGTCTGGAACGGCCAGAGACATTCAGGAAAACTGCACGTGGATTTGGACCCCGTTCCCCCATCCCATCTCAGGCTTCTGGCCCTTTACAGCCTTTGAGCTGACATTTCTACCCCCAAGAAATCGCTGAGTCCCTGATCCCTTATGCCCTTGACATAAAAGGTTCAAGCTTCCCGGGACAAGTCACTTGAACTCATCGAGTCTGTTTTCTCCTCTGCAAAATGAGCATAAAAATATCCACCTTGAAATCTTCCTAGCAAGGGATTTAATCAATGCCTCAGCAGCTGGAAAGCTCTCTGAGAATAGCCGTCCACATGTCATCTAATGTTGTCTCCCCGACACCTTACAGAGTGCCTGGCACGTAGAGGCCAACCCTGAATGGTAATTTGTAGAACAGACTTATACTGGCTTCGGTGGATTCAGTGATGAGGAATATGTAAAATGTGTTTGTAAATGGCAGGCATGGTACCTGGTACTTGGTAGGCATTTAGACAGTCTGGGTGAAACCTGCATTTGAATCTCTCTCCTACAGAGGCCAGACCCAAGACTCTGGCCCAGTTGTGAGGCTGGGGCCCCAAGGCTCCAACCATCTCCTCCTGGCCGGATTGGGGCTGCAGGGAAGCTCTGTCAGTCTCCCTCCTGGGTGCCCCTTCCCCCATCCCAGAACCTCAGCAGCAGCCCCCGCAGCCCCTCTGGGGTGGTGGGCATCCCTGTGTTGCCGTAACTAGGCTGAGCCTCTCTCCAGGGAAGGGGCTGAAGGGTGTGAAGGACTGGTGTGTACGGCTTTGTTTATTTTCTCTGAAGAATCCTGCCTGAGCCCTGCTATAAAAATAACCTGCCTGTAAACCTCATCTCTGAGGGGGAGAAAGAAGCTTTTGTATCCAGGGAAGCTGCTCTAACTGCCTCCCTGTCCCTTCCCCTCAGCCCATGCACCAAGGAGGAGCCAGCTGAGGTGATGAGGGGCCAGGGGAACTGAGAGGGGTGCGTGGGGAGGGAGGAGGGGATGGAAGGGCAGCTCAGCAGCCCCTTGCCTGAACACAGCAGAAGCCTGTCACTTGTCTGCTCGACCCAGGAAGATCCAAAGAAGGATCTGAGAGAGAGAGAGAGAGAAAGAGGAAGTGAACAAGAGAAAGAAACAAGATACGCTAAATACTGAGAGAGACAAGGAGGCCAGGAGACAGAAGATCAGGTCCAGGAAAGAGGAGGGACACGGGGAGAGTGGGGAGAAGAGTGAACTCAAAGGGGAAAGAAAACCAAGAGACAGACGCGAAGCTCAAGGGATCAGAGACCGGTCACGTTTACAGACATAGCTAAGCATGCGGTCCCCACAAGGGCGAAGGCGGGCACAGCCAGGCTGGCCCTGCCACCGGCTTGGTTCCTGCTCCACTGCACAGTGCAGCTTCCACGCTGGCTCAGGCTGTGGCAGAAGAGACAAAGGTCCCCGAGCACCCACCATGGCCGGTAGGTCCCACTAAGGCTTCTCAAAGTGTTCCTTCCAAGGAGCGGGTCTGCGCTGACACCAGACTCAGGAGACCTGGATTCAAGTCCCAGTTCTCCCAGTCTTAGCTGGGTGATCTTGTACAAACCACTCAGAGTTTCCCAGTCTGGTTCTCTTATCTGGAAACCATATATAATAAGCCTCCCTGTCCACCTGCTGGGGCTGTTGACAGATCTATGGAAGCACGTCTGAACAGCCTCTCCAAGTTGCCTGGTACCAGCAAGACAAGAGGGAATGACCCATTTCTTTACCCTGTTTCTCTAGGTACCCATCTTAGGATCACGGGTGAGCCACACTGAGGATGAACTAACACGGGAATCTCCTGTTATCTCTGTTTTTACAGATGAGAAAACGGAGGCTCACACAGTTTTTCAACATGCTCACCGTCATAGATTCATAGCTCTTAGGCAATAGAACATGAATCCAGGTCTCTATATTCAAAGTCTTTGTAGACCCAGGGTGCTGGGCCTTCTCTCCAATCTGATGGCAGAGGCTGCCCAAGAATGACCCGGGACCGTCTGCTCCACTTCCTTTAAGGATAAATTAATTTCCAATTGTTCTATGCAGGCCGGACCTATCTCTCCTTAGAGACTGCGCAAGCAGGTGAGCATCAAAGGGAGGTGGGGAGGCCAATTTCCACCCAGTATTAGGAAGAACATGGCTATTATTCGAGCAATGGAGTGAGCTGCCTGGGAGAGTCTGAGCTGTCTGTGGCGGCGAGGCCAGCAGGCCGGGGCTTGCAGAGACCACTGATGCCTGTAGGAGACACATGCTGGGCTTAGCAAGAGAACGTGGCTCAAGGCCGGGTACGGTGGCTCACGCCTGTAATCCCAGCACTTTCGGAGGCCGAGGCGGGTGGATCACTAGGTCAAGAGATCGAGACCATCCTGGTCAACATGGTGAAAACCCGTCTCTACTAAAAATACAAAAAATTAGCTGGGCGTGGTGGCGCGTGCCTGTAGTCCCAGCTACTCAGGAGGCTGAGGCAGGAGAATTGCCTGAACCCAGGAGGCGGAGGTTGCGGTGAGCCGAGATCGCGCCATTGCACTCCAGCCTGGGTAACAAGAGCGAAACTCCATCTCAAAAAAAAAAACAGAAAGCCCAACATTTCATACTCCTAAGTCTTCCCCAGCCCATGCCTTGGTTTCCCCATCTGTACAGTGGCTCGAGCAAGACTAGGTGAAGGCTGAGGTCTCATCCAGCTCTGACTTTCTAGAATTCTGGAACTCCCAGAGGCAGGACTCGAGGCCTCAGGGTCTGGCTGAGAGAACAGAGACGCAGCTGTCTGGCCAGCCTGGTGGAACAGTGGGGCTTATTGAGCTCGTGGTTCCCTGAAACAGGACCAGCCGAAAGGCACACGCAGAGAAGGCAAATTCATCTGTGGGTCTGGTGAGAGTCACGGAAAAAAAATGCAGCACCTGAGGACTGTCCGAGGAGAGCCGATTTCACCTCAGCCTGTGATGCTGCCCCCAAACCGTGAGAACAACACACTGGGCCTCATCCCACCGCGGAGAGGGAAATCAGTGACCTTGGAGATGACGTCCTCGTCGACTGCACAGTGACCAACAGCTCTACGTGGTGGGGGCTCCTTAAAGCAGTTCCCTTTCCCTTGCAAGCCTGGGCAGGTAGTGTTTGTAAAGCAAAGGGAATCCTTTTAAAATTTGCCTTGAATTAAACTGTTGTTCATGTGACCAAGTAGTGTTTATTTCAGCAACAGAAAGACCTCCTTAAGTTTTCAGCCCAGATTTAGAGTGAGGAGGCCTGGGGTCTACTCCCCGGATATCTTTGGGTTGGACTGAACACTGGGAGGTGAACAAGATGCTGTTGTAAGGTTTCTGGTGGTCATTATAGGATGTTCCTTCCACTCTTTGTACTAGTGACAATTAATGTTGATGCAGTGTCTATTTCAATGTGTTTAGACACCTGCAATCCCATCTGGCCTTCACCACCATATGCTGAGTTACTGGCTAATATTATGTAGGTGTAGATAGATGGGTAGATAAGATTATGCCCATCTTAGAAGAAAATGGAGGATCAGAGAGGGCAATTCTAAGGGCCCTCAGTTAGCCAATGATGGCTCTGAGGCTGGGACTGAGCCTCTTGGCCCCAGATTCTGTGCTCTTCTTCATAGCACTCTGTCATCCCTCCACCCCTGCCCCCAGTGTAGCTGACTCCACCCTCCAGAACCTTTGGGCTAGGACTCCTTCCTGCATACTCTGTTTCCTTCTGGATACCAGTCTGGGGATGAAGAAGACTGGAATTAAGTTCAAGGGTATCCGTCGAGTATCCCACTGGCGTATTTTCCCGTCTTCCTCACTCTTTCTGATAGCACAGAGGCTGGAAGGGGGCAATAGGAGGAATTACAGGAAGAAGACACAGAAACAGTGTTAGCAAGTGGTTGGGGAAATCCTGAGTCCTTTAATCAATAATAATTAATTAATATTAATAACTTCAAATTAATAAGCATTTGCAAAACTATTTTAAATAATATAAACAGCTAATAAGTCTTTCATTCCCAGCCTCTGAAAGAAGTAAAATGTTTGGGGAGCAGCCGGCTTACAGGCCTTCCTGATTCTTCCTAACTTGGTCCCTCCTGCCTACCCCTTCTCCCTAGCAGTCCTGTCCCTTGTCCCTGAGCCACCCATCCTTTTAGAAATTCTGTGGAGTGATGAGGGCTGGCTGTTTTCTAGCTAACAGTGGGAGGGAGTGGAGACCCCTGCATGCTTGTGGAGAAGCCCGAGGTCCCTGAGGACCCAGGGGTGAAGAGCTCCTGGTGGAACCTGGAAGAGCAAACAAAGAAGCTTTTGAGCTAGGCCTCAGCAAAAGCTCTGGAGAGCCAGTGCCTTCAGCCAGCCTCCCAGCTGCCCTCATACCCTCAAGGACTGGCTCAGGTAGACTGCTGGCTCTGGCTGCTTCTCCCCCAAGAGCAAAGCTCCCTCATGCAGCTTTGTGACCCGTGCCCCAAATGCTGCATCACAGTGCCCAATGCATCTGAAATGTCACCAGAGATGGGGTCATCTCCCCAGTGTCCTCTCATTCCTTCTTTTTTTTTTTTTTGAGACAGAATTTCCCTTGTTACCCAGGCTGGAGTGCAATGGCGCGATCTCGGCTCACCGCAACCTCCGCCTCCTGGGTTCAGGCAATTCTCCTGCCTCAGCCTCCCGAGTAGCTGGGATTCCAGGCACGCACCACCACACCTAGCTAATTTTTTGTATTTTTAGTAGAGACGGGGTTTCACCATGTTGACCAGGATGGTCTTGATCTCTTGACCTTGTGATCCACCCGCCTCGGCCTCCCAAAGTGCTGGGATTACAGGCGTGAGCCACCGCGCCCGGCCTCATTCCCTCAAGAGACTTTGAACTCAGACAGATCTTCTCTCAGTGCTAGTGTCTTCTACTTCCTGGTTGAGCCATCCCGAGCAACTGACAATCTCCCCGAGCCTCAGTTTCCTCAGATGTGAAAAGGGAGTAATGGCATTACGTACTTTATTGGTTTGTTACACGATGCCTGGCACATAGGAAGCACTCAGGAGACACCAGCGTCACAGTTATTATTCCTGATCTTCACCCGTCCTCCATTCCATCTTGCCCATGGCTCCTGCTAGACTGGACCCCATCCAACAAAATGGGTCCGTCGGATGAGAAAGCATCAGCCTGACCCCGAGCTGAGCTCTTCCTGGATGCGATAGGGGCCTATGGTTCCACAACCTAAGGGTATGGGATTGGGGGTCACGTGGGGGAACTAACTTCAGACACTAGGCTCGGGGTGTCGTTGACACTGACCTTAGATGACTGAGTGGACTCTAATGGGCATGTCCGCATGACTTACAAAGAACCTGACTCATACAGAGTCTTGGAATGTTCAAGTTCACTGGTTCTCAGGTTTTGAGGGGGTTCAAGGGACCCATGAGAAGCTGGCTAAACTCATGAAACCTCTTTCCAGCAAAATGTAAATTCTACATGTTTTGTGTATCATTTCAGTGGGTTATCTGTGACCCTCAGGTTTACCCCTCCTCAAGCTCTTCTCTCTTCTCACAGTTCAGGGATTGAAGTCCAGAAGGGTTACATAATTGCCTGAGGTCCCACAGCTTGCTAGTGGTATGGCTGTGGCTTACATCCAGGCTTTAACAGTCCTCTCTCTCCCTCCACTGGAAGGTGGCATCGCCATGCTGTTCTTTGGCTAAGATTGTGTTCACTCCCCTGCCCAGGCACTGGAAGGTCAGCAAGTGCCACCAAGGTGGACTGCCTGGAGTTCTGAGGAGGTTGTTCAAGGGTTAATTTGGGTGGGTCCTGGCTTGGGTAAAAGAGACTAAAAAAAGAGCCCAAGCCAAGAGCCACCCTGTACATGGTGGTAAAGGGTTAAAAGAGCTGAGTGTGGCCGTGTGTGTGCTGAAGAGCAAGGCTGCATGTGCAAGGGCGCACGTCCCTCACTCACACATGCTGGTGGTACAGGACCAGCACTTCAGGCCAGCCCGGGAGAGAGGTGCCACGCACTCCTGGTATGAATGGGCCTCTGTCTGCAAAGCTGTGTGAGCCTCTGTGTGTGCAGGTCCCATTAACTCACCCTCAGCCACACGTGGAAAGGGGAGGAGAGGCCTGGGGAAGCCCAAACCACTCACAGTTCTTCTGGTTTTAGGCTGAAGTAGAAGACACAGAAGAAAGAAATTACACAGACCCAAACTCAAAATAGCACATGCACATGCGCACACATGCTCTCCACCCCACTGGTGTCTGGTCACACCCTTCTCTTCTCAACCCTATTGTCAACCTGTTACCCTGCTGGGCACTTTTTGGGGAGGAATCTTCAGCTAATTCCTCAATCAGACTCTAGAAAGCTGACTTTATTTGCTTTGTGGCTGTCTCAGCTTTGTCCTGTGCCTGAGTCTGGGAGTGGCGGCTCATTCGGTGACTCAGCAGCAGCTCCCGATGCGTGGGCTCCTCCCTCCGTCCCACCGACAGGCCTCACTCGCACACTGTGCCTGCGATGGACAGGCTTGGCTCGTGTTCTGTCCTGGGCCCCACATTCCCATTCCCCCCTCCAGTGCTCTCTGGGACTGGGCCCCTATTGCCTTTGGCTGTGGTTTGTTTAATGGAGTGACTCCCATCTGGGAGCAACCCACAGCTCAGGACACAGGGAGACGGTTGTCCAGGCTTGCTATTTTTTCACCAGAGGAGCCAAACCACAGTGATGGGCTCCGTGGCCTGGCGGCACCTCCCTCATTCCTCCTATCACTAGCCTGGCCTCTATTCCCCTGGCTGGCCCTGACTACCAGTGGCCTCTGCTGCAGGAATTCCCGTTACCCTTTGAGAGACTTCCTGGGTTGGAGTCTGGTCCCCTACACAAGGAGCGAAGGGAGGGCTGAAGTAGCCAAGGCTGAGAGAGAGAACGTGGGGACCAAAGGACAGGCCCATAGACCAGCAACCATGACATTCCTCCCTCTATCCCCAGTGCCTGGCACAGAAGAGCTCCTAGAATAGTGAGGCAGCAGCTGAATGAATGGAGAGATGGGTAAATAAATAAATGACGGCTCTTAGATTCAGGTACACATTGTGTTAAAAATCTAATTTGATTCCCTAGCCCCAAAACAGGAAGGAAGGAAGAAGAGGCCTCGTCTCAGAAGGTACAACCATGCTGTCTTTGAGTCTAAGGGAAATCTCCCTGTTCAGGCCCCTTACGGTGTGTTTGAGATTCCCTGGAGGTCCAGGATTTGGTAAAACTGGCTTTTCCTCCATTCTCATGTCTTCTTCTCAGGCCCTGTCTTGCAGAGGCTGTTTTGCCCACTAGAAGAGGCTTTAGAGCTGCTCAGAGCAGCAACGGGTGTGGGTGGAGGTGGGTGGGAGGTAATGCGGCTCAGGCTGCCAGGTACCATGGAACTGAGCCCTGGGACAGGATATTTTAGGCTGGGGCTACAGCAAAGTGTTATGTGCCTGGGTCAAGAGATGCAGAAAGTTTTCAGCCCCATAGTAGGCATTCACTAAGTACTTATTTAGTGAATGAATGAATGAATGAATGAATGAAATAGTTCTATGTTCTCTTCTCTCTCGCTGATACCACAAACTCCTCTCCTTGGGGTAGGATTTTCAAAAGCCCTAGACAACTAAGGGCCTTCTTCTGACAGTAGAATGAATTAGGATCAGTAGCCCTGAGTACACCCTGAGACAGCGTGTACACCTGTCACCGCCCCACGACCCGTGGCCCTCACCCCCACCCTTGCCCTCATTCCTCACCTCTACCACCAGTCACCATGGTGTCGATACGGAAGTGGGGGCTGCCAGGAGGAAGCAACATGAAGCCACCCTGCGTGTGACTAAGTGAGCGAAGGGATGTGAGATGGTCTCAGGCTCTGCGCAAAGGCCTCCTCACATTGTCGCTGGGGCGAAGAATGGTACGTGGAACTGAGGGGTGTGGGAGGTGGAGGATGCGCTCCTGGTGAGGAGGGGAATGGCTGATGAGAGATACGCATCTCCACACCACCAAGGCCAGAGTTGTGGGACTTGGAGACTCCATTCAGGACTCCAAGAGTTCCCTTTCCCAGCCCCACCCGAAGGACCTTCTCTGGTGCTGAGATCTTCAGGGAAAGGCTCAGAGCTCCTCAGGACAGCTTGCTGCTGGGGTTTGGTCACTATTCTCCCAAGTGGGTGCCTTCCCTCTAACTTAGATCCAGAAAGCCAGGGTTTTAAGGCCCGAAGAGGCTAGCCTCTCTTTCCGTGAGCAGACACAGGAGAGCTGTTGGCTCAGGGCAGGCAAGGAAAGGCTTCACGAGCCAAGGGAAAACAATTAGGAGTAATTACCATCAAGAGAGGCCTCCAGTGAGGGGTGAGGGTGGGAAAGGCTGTCTGCTGAAGAGTAGGATGAAAGTGGCAGAGTGATTTTGGGGATGAAATAGGAGAGGGCGGGAGGAAGGGTTGAGCCAGAGTGTGTGCTGTCTTCCTTCTCCAGTAACAGGGCAGCACCCCTCCCCCTCGGCCTCTTGCTGAACTAACTTCCGCCTCTACAGGGCACAGGGGCTCAGTGTATGGGGGTGGGAAGTGGAGGAGGAGGGGGGCACAAGGTTCTGCATTCCTGACATTCTCAAACCAGTAGGAATGGCAGAGGAAACTCCAGGCTGGAGAGACAGAGTGGGAGACACAGACTGAGGCAAAAAGATAAAATGGAGCACTAGAAACGTTTCCAAATTCCTACAAGTCTAGGTCCCCAGGCCATCCCCACAGAAGGCCACTGCCTGGCACACTGGACTCCTGAGGCCCTCCGCGGGGACAGACCGAACCCACTTGGTGTCTCCCCACCTCTGCACCTTCAGTCCCTAGGCTTCCCCTTTCTGGATGCGGACGACAGACCTTGAGGGAAAAGAAGTTTTGCTAATGTGCGCAGCCAAGAGCAGAGGGTGAAAGTTAGGAGGCAGAAAAGCAAGAGGACGGAAAAGGGCTGTCGTGGGAGAGGTGAGGGTTTCTTGTTATCCCTGGCTGGAGAAGCCAAGAGAAAATGAGCCCAATGGCGGAGGGGCCCTCTCATTCCTCTTGACCTCCAAACGACGGTGAAAAGACAAGGAAGGACCTCGATCCTGCTCACGAGAGAAAAGCAGACGACTTTGAGAACTCTGTCGAAGGTTCTCTGCTTCGGTTTCACTGGTCGAGTCCCCCTGGAGTCTTCAGGCATTTTTCCTGTTGAGATGAAGCAGCAGATTCTAGCACATTTAAGGACTTTGGAATCATATGCTCCCTGTTTCTGTCGCTGACAATCTGTGAGGCTCTGGGCAAACTATTCAATCCCTATGCTCCTCATTTTCTCCTCTAAGAAATGGGGATAATAATGCACCTACATCGTAGATTGGTAAAGATGAAGTGATACATATAAAGTACTTGGCATGTAAGTCTCAGGCCCAGGTCCCAATAAACGTTTATATTTTCATTAACACTATTTGAAGACAATTCTACCTGCCAAATGGACAAGGAACTTGAAGCCAGAGACCCCGAGGTAGGAAGTGTGATAATCGAGACACAAAGAGATGAGAACTTGGAACAGGGTGGAGGCTACATGATGGAAGAGAAGCACAGCTCAGAGATGCTAAGTAACAGAAACGCATCCATCCCTTCAACTATTCTAGGCACCTGGAATACAAAATGAACAGAACAGATGTTTTAGCGAGAGACGGATAAAACAAATCATTGGATACAAGTTGGGCATCCCAAATCTGAAATGCTCGAAAATGCACTGATAGGACACTCAAAGGAAATGCTCATTGGAGCATTTTAGGTTTCAGATTTGGGATGATCCACTGGTAAGAATAATGCAAATATTCCAAAATCGGAGACGCTTCTGGTCCCAGGCATTTCAGATAAGGGATAGTCAACCTGTAATACAGTCAGATGCTGGTAAGTACTATGGGGAAAAACTGAGGATAAGAAAGCTACAGGGTGTGAGAACTGGGATATAGGGTGACATTCCACCAGAGTCCTGAGGAAGCAGTGAGTAGAATGGCCCTGAGGCAAAAGCAAGCTTGGCTTCTTAGACAAACGCTGAAGAGGCCAGTGTGGCTGAGGCAGAGTGGGCAGGGGATGCTACTGGAGAAGGGGCAGGTTGACTTACAGGCAGAGATGACTGGCTGGTGATGGCATGATGGAAAAAGGAGGCACCGGAAGGTAAGGAAGTAAAATATTTTGCCTGCATTTCAAGGAACAGGCACTCCACCCCCTTCCCTTTGACCAGACCGGGTACCCAAGGAGTGGTTGGGGACAGAGGCTGACTCTGACTCATGGTTGGTCCAGGTCCGCATTCTGAGGGACGGTCTATTCCCTGCCTGGTGATACATGATGCAGAGCCAGGCATCTGTCAGCTGTCTTTAACCACAGTCAGGAATCAGAGAACGAACGTGCTTTGACCATTTCCCTACTCACTCCATATTCAATTGGCTTAAAAATCTTAACCATGACTAAAAGAAAACCTCAGAATTTGAGAACATCCTGGGGACCAGAAGAGGGTCTCCTAACCCAACATAGAGAAAACTGGCCCCCCAAAATAAAGGGTTTTGAGAAGTTGGTGCTTTCTTATGTTTTACTGTCATGAGTGTGAGTTTTACAGGTAGGAAAAAAGGCAAGGCCTTCTTGAAGTTAGACTGTGAGAAGGGGGTGCGGGAGAGGAGCAAGAACACAAGGCCACAGTTAGCAGGCGGGTTGGAAGTCCTGACTGGCGTGTTTGGCCTCAGAGGAAGGTTCTCTGGCAGCCTCCACAGACAAGTTTGGTTTTTTAAAGTGCCAAAGAGCCACGAATTTGCATGTTATTTGTGTGCCAGGCTTCACTTCCAGGTGTATGGGAAGAAATAAATGAATGAACTGTATTCAGACTCCTGGGTAAGAGGTGGACTCAGAAATCCAGACCACACCGAGGATCCAATCACTGGTCCAGCCTGGTCAGGAGACACAGACACAGACAGAGACAGAGCAAACAGTCACAGAGACAGGAAGACAGTGTTAGAGACACACAACATCAAATCCTTTCACCAGGGACCTTCCAGTCAAAGAGAGAAAGCAAGAGCCACAGTTTATTTTAAATAAGTCAGCTTTTTAAAAATTAGGAAGAATCACGTATTGATCGGCAGAAAAAGGCAACATCATCCCTGACTGATCTCCATCTTTGCCCCTCCGTCCTCTGCTTCAAGCTGTGTATGGAACCACATGCCTATGAGTCTGCCTTCTTGGTAAGGTGTGTTGCCTGGTGTTTGCTTAGCCTCCCAAATGAGTTCACTATGAAGTCTACAGCCTCTAATAGAGACTCTAAGATCCTGAGGACAAGGTGGCTTTGATTTCCACAGTCAAACCATCTTTTCACTCTACCCGTCAGGGTCCCCAAAGCCAGTGCTTAAACACAGGCTTTAAAACACCTAGCCTAAGGGGCTTCCTAGAAGTAAGACACCCAGAGTCTCAATCTACGAGGGGTGCACGATATCACCGGAAATAAAAAGGATGGAAAAAGCTGCATTTAACAGAACGCTGTGTAGTCGGAAAAAAACACTTCCACGAGGCCCCTGGGATAGAGGCTGAGAACCGCCACCCAGTCGAAGAGCTAAATGCTGAGGAAGGTATTTTTGTTAAGGGCCGAGTGGGGCATCAAGTTTGAGGCCAGAGACAAATGATTTGGGAGCACAAAGGAGGTTTCAGGCTGCCATGGGCCATCCTCCTCCTTCCACAATAGTTTTTCTTTTTAAATTTTTTTTTGTGTTGCTCAGGCTGGTCTCAAACTCTTGGGCTTAAGTGATCCTCCTGCCTCAGCCTCCCAATGTACTGGGATTACAGGTGTGGGTCTGTGCCTGGACCACAATGTTGTCTTTCTAAATAAATGTTGAATAGTTACCTCTACCTCATCACCGGCAGGCCAGAAAGAAGCCGCTTTTATTCCTGGTTTGAGAAAAAGCACATCATTCAGCTGCCCTTGGTGGCTACACGTCTCAGTCCATTCCTGATGCAAAAGCTGAATTACAATACAAATATTGTGTGGACTTATACTATTTTCTGATTATAAGGGCTGCAGATGTCCAGATGAGGGATTTTAAGACCATGTGATTGGGGAAAGCATCAGAGATGGGATTTGCATACAATTACTCAGTAGGTGTTTGTGGGAGGAATAAAAGTAAGTTCAATGAGGGGTCTCCAGTGGACTGGACCCTGGGCTTCTTGAGTACCACTCTCCCACTCTTTCCTTTCCTAGTGCTTGTGTTCTGCAAAGAGTAAGGCGATCTCCAGAAGTAAAGGAATTGATGACTACTCCTTAGATTGGAATGGAGAGAAGTCTGCAGCTAAGGTCTCTGTGTGGCCTTCAACATTTAACTTTCTGCCTTGATTGTCTTCCCATCAGCATTATGGCCCTTCATACTATTCCGGAATCTTAGAGTTTGGTAAGAACCCTGGGCACCTGGTCGAACCACTCACATAACTGGAATTTCCCCTACCATCTCCCTGACGGGCCAAAGAGATAGCCCACAATAACATCTTAAGGTCCCTCCCCAGCTCAAAGCCTCCTAGCCACTCTTCTCTCTCACAAAGGATATATGTATCAGGTCTTTATTTTAATGGGCGAGTATGACCCTCTGTCCCATGTTTCCTTCTCTACCTCCGAAACTGGGAATGGCAGTGTGTTCTTAGAAGACAGATGTTAGGAGTCAGTGAAACGAGGCCCTGGACTGTAATAAAGGGTGCTGGTATGAGCCTTGTCCCTTCATGTATTTTTGGAATTCCAAGCTGTGGATGCATTGCTCCTAGGCAGGGAAATAGGTAACCTTCTGAGGAGTTCAGCACATGGCCTGTTGGAGTCAAGGATAGGGCCCAAAAGCCTAACACTTCTTTTCCTGACTCTCTTGGGTATGTAAACTCCCAGGGTGAAAGCATCATACTCCACCTCATGTTGGTCCATCCAAATGGACAAAACAAAAAGACAAGCCCCAGATGTCAGTCCTCTCTCTTACTCCGGCAAGACATATTTAAGAGCTGGAGGGATGGCACAGGACCAGAAGTTGAAACGTTAAAAACACTGGGACTCTTAAATGAACTCTTCACCCTTTACCCACTAGAGCCTCTTAAAGGCCGTGTAAAACCAGGCGGGTAATGCACAGGCTAGGGGAGGGGGTTGGTGACCAGGTTATCTGTTTCTACCTCAGGATCACTAAAACTTGGGGCTAACATTGCTGGGGGCAGTGGGTAGATGCTGGCATGATGATGGTGGCTAAAGAATAGAGAAATTGATTCCACATAGAAGTATGAAGCATCTCATATAGAGGAGTCAATTGACACAGACTCCCCAGGCAGGATGAGGGGAAAGTACTCTCACATTCAACCCTAAATAGGCCTCCTGGGAACAATGGTGGGACCCAGGTGACAAATGGGGTATAAGTAGCCTCTGTGCCTCAGACCATGCGTTTTTCAAATGGGTAAGAAAGGTCTGTCTGATATTCTCTGTTCAGGGTCCCAGAGTGATTCTTGGGACTGTGGTTTCGGTTGAGGTCTCTATAGCTAGCATCTAGCGCTTATCATTCCTCAAATATTTGTTTTTTAGGGAAGGCAGGTGAATATGAGCACTGAACACAGAGGAAAGAGGAAGACAGAGAAAATAGGCTTATTTAGTTTAAAGCAGATTACAAAGGATTTAGTAACATGCCTTTGGGCCATAAGATGCAGCAATAACTTTTCTCCCTTGGTCATCAAGGCCTACCCCTAAGCAAAGGGGAAAGTGTCCAGATACCACTCCTGCTCTTGTTGGCTAGCTCAGGAAAGAATGGTCCACTGTAAGTCTGTATTGGTTCCCTCTGAGCCACCTGGGCCACAGCCTGTGTCAGCTTAGCCCACACACACCAGTCTCAGGGTCACTAACTTCTGCCTTGTGCAAAACTGTGTTAGTCAGAAAGGGGCCCAAATTCAGACAGGCTCAACAATTCCTTATATATTTTTCAAAGTGCTTTTGTTGCATGTTTCATTTTCTGCTATACATGGCAATAAATATTTGTTGCTTTGGTCTGTACAAAAAGTCTGTGAGGAAGGTAAGACAGATGTTATCTAAATGGACAAACAATAAATACAGAGAACAATCTTGTTCTGAGTCCCCCAGACAACAGTGAAAGAATCTGAAAAAGGTCTTTTGATTCATAGTCCAAATCTACACCATATTGCCACCTTTCGAGTTGTTGCTTACAGAGAGTAAGCACCAGGAACCAGATGATATTCCAAGTCCTGCGATGAGCCTGCATGCCACAGCTTTCTAAGAGAGCATGTGAAGGTCCCCAGCACCCACAGAGAAAGCTATTTATTTCCTACAGAAACTCAGAGAAAAAGAGAAAGGGAAAGGGAGAGAGAGAACAAACACAAAACGTGCTCTTTCCCCAAATGCAGGCGGTTGAAGGCGGGACATCTAGTTGCTGGGGTGGAAACAGTAACATTCAGTTAACAATGGACTATTTAAAAAAAAAAATAGTTTTCTTTTCAAATTGTAACTTGTGGTAAAACATAGAAAAATGTACTAAACGAGCTTGTATAAAACAGTAAAATTTTCAAATAAGCCCAGGAAAAAGCACAATGCTGGAAAGAATGGGGTACAAAGGGGGGGGGGAGAAAAGATTTCATACAAAACTACCTATTACAATACAGAAAAAAGTATAAAATGTTCCTACTTTGGAACTTAAGTACAAAATGACACTGGCACTGGATCACTTCACTGTCTAAGCCTGAGGAGCTCTCAGAGGGTGGGGAGAGACGCTAGAAAGAACAAAAGGAATCGAAGTCTTTAAATCTCAAGTTGATCAGTCCAAACTCCACCCGTTTTTTTTTTTTTTTTAGCTGAAAATATCACCTCCCTCTGTAACGTCTACCCACATGGCAAAGTTCATCCAGGCCTCAAAATATTCCATTAGGTAGTCCACAAACACCCTACACATAGGGGTTGGGATCTCTGCGTGCTGCAATGTGGAAAATGGAAATAAATCTACAGGCTAAATGGTGAACACATTCAGTCTTTTTTTTTTTAAAGAAAAAAAGCATATCCCTGTGAAAATTTATACATATATATATGTCTGTATATATATATATGTATATATATGAAATTCTCTGTGGTTAGAAACATATTTAAACTAACTAGCCACAGACCAAACTAGACCTGCATTCATCCAACGCTGGAATTCTATGCTAAAGACTAAGGTCCTTCTTCTTCTTGGTCAGAAGTAGGCAACAGTAAAAGTGGTACTTTGTTGTGCCACTGAAACTGCTCCCTGGGTGGGTCTTCCCCGTATCGTGTGTTGGTAGCACATGCAAACCCCTGCTTTTAAGGAAAGGACTGCTTGGAACTTTGGGACCTGTCCAGAGCTCATGTGCTGTGCCTCTGGATAGGATGAAGCTACAGATGATAAACAGCTATGTATAAAAGCAGATGGATTCTGTGTAGGGACATATAAATAGGAAAGGTCCTGGAGAAGCGGACTTAGGCCTGTGCCCCAAAGTCCTGTTTACAGTCACATTCCTGACTATACATCTTGAAAATTGTGTGTGTGTGTGTGTGTGTGTGTGTGTCCATGTATATGCTGGTGGTTTTTATCCCTATCTTTTGCTCACGTCCTTTCCTACTTCTTAGTAAGGCCTAACAACAAGAGTTTATATGAAACCAAGATTCTTTCCAAGCTTTTCTCAGTCTCATAATTAGGGACTGAGTGAGGCTGGAGCCCTTTGAAAACAAGATGGCAGAACTGAAGAAGTGAAAAGCAGTCTCTCTCTTCAGCTTAGGGATGTCCCTCACCCCTTTCACAGCACCGAAGTTTCTTTGCAAAAATAGTATCTGAGATACAAAAGGAAAGGCAGATGTGCTTGTGAATGCATCTCGCCAGGGCCTGGTCCAGGATCAAGGGTGTTACAAGAACAGAGGGCTGGGAGCAGCTGTTTCCAAGGTCTCTGGCTGTAGTCCACAAAGAGCTGGTCCCCCACATGGTCAAGGTCTGCTAACTGAGACAGTCTTCACAAGAGTTTCCGGTGGAGGATCTCCCAGGCCATCCGCTTCCGGAAGTACGGCATGTGTTGCTGTAGGGACACAGACACACCCGTAATTACCACTGCTTCTGTCTAGACCCAATACTCCCTTCCCCGTACTTCTTTCTTTCTCAAGGTTGTGCTTGTGGTCTTTCAAATTATTCATTCTTGGTTACATATGGGTTTTTTCTTTCCATTGCTTTTTCTACTGTAATTTCTATTGCTATTTTCCATTGCTATAGCCTTAGAAGTTACACTGGCCATTTCTAGGAGAAACCAGGGGATGCCCAAATGTCTCCAAAAATTTTGAGAATGGTGCCTAATAAGTCCTCTTGAACTTTTAAGAGGATATGAGCCTAGGCGTAAAAATAAAAAATTCACTTTTTAGGAGAAGAATTTAGGGAACTTCAAGAGTCAGCTCAGGCTGGTCTAGACAAAGGGCTACGGTAGAGAAATCTGATAAGACATTGAATCAAACAGAGGTAGAAGGCTAAAGTGGAGAACCTATCAGAATAAACCATCATCTCTAGTCTCAGTCCACTTCGGTCTCTGAGGGACCATGTGGACAGAAATGACCGATCACTCACTAAGAGAAGACTGACAAACGTCATCAAGTGAGGGGTCAGGGAAGGGGGCAGCATAACGAATTGCATTAGGAGATTGAGTTGTGGCCTATTCCCAAACCTGACTACTAACTAAATGCAAGGAAACTAAAGAAACTTGCTCTGGCCCCAGTTTTCTCTAGAAGTAGGCAGAGAAGGTTCTGCTCTTTTACTACAATAAGTGAGGTGAGGAAACCCAGGACATGGCCTATCACTAACTTCCTTTCATGATGTGGCTCAGGCAGTAACCATCAGTGTTATGAATCATAGGCGCAAGCCTGGTAGAGGTAAGGGCAGAGGCCCCTAAAGAGACAAGCATCTGCGGGCCCCCTGGAGCTCCCTGCCGAAGGCCCGGATCACCTGTGT
The DNA here is from genome assembly GCF_049354715.1 of Callithrix jacchus. Lineage (NCBI taxonomy): Eukaryota > Metazoa > Chordata > Mammalia > Primates > Cebidae > Callithrix > Callithrix jacchus. The sequence goes on from NC_133510.1 coordinate 2,359,919, forward strand.
GAAGCTGATCGGCCTGTCTTTGGTAATACAGTCAGCGTATTTGCAGGCAAACATTCCACAGTCACTTCCATTCATCTGCTGTGGAATTTCCTGGAAGACCAACAACAACAAAACGGTGTCTGTCCAAGCTTCTTTCCTTCTTACATTAAAAATAAGAACCAAAGGATATAACTTGTACAGGTTTCTCTAAGTTATGAACAAATGACCCTGGCCCTCCAGTCATGACAACAGAGGCTCAGAGAAACAAAATACAGCATTCTAGTCAGGTCTGTGTCCTTCATACTAACCACACAGAGTACCTCAGACTTCCATGGCATCTAAGGGTATAAAACTACTCCCTCCCCCAGAGGCCAAATAATCGGCAAACATTCCCACAGGAGTGAAAAGCTTAGTAAAGTATCTGGGCATTTGGAAAACTTAATTCTACGTAAGAAACACACCACCGGTTTTTCTACGGAGAGTTTAATCTATCCTCCCCGAGAAACCAACCAACCAAGACAGGTGGGCCAGGAACGAAGCAGTAAAATCCTATCCTCCTCAAATACCCTGCTCTTAGGATTTTTATTTCATAAAGCTGAAAGGTACCTGGCTTTTCTTGCTGAATAGCTGCCAGCCATTGGTGTCAAACTCCTTCCTTTTCTTGTCAATGCTTTCTTGCTTTAGGTATTGCCTAAAGGTATCAGGAGAGAACGAGATAAGCAGTGGAGAACACTGATGACAGCTGCCAACCTAAGAATGGGGCTGACAATCCCTAGGAACAACTTTGCTTCATCTGCTCCTCTGGGGAAAAGAGTATATAATGCTGCGCAGGGAATCCCGGGACTGCTAAGTTTTCTCCAGAGCTGAGCTTGCCTCTTACAGTGTCCACTCTGTCAACTCAAAAGGAACATGCCCTCTGCCTCTAATAGTCAAGCTCCTTCTACCTACCATTCCTTCTGAGGAAAAACATTTTTTATTCTTTTCCTTGGTTTATATGGTCCTTTAGTACTCAATCTAATGGATGAAAAATGTGTTTCTGGTACTATGAGGGTTTATATACTATTGCTAGGCTTGATTCTCCTATGTAAAATTTAAATCCAAATCAACAATGTACTGAGTGCACACCTTCGATAGAGCACTCTTTTTAAGTGCAAACTGTTCACCATCGTGGCATCTACTTCCTCCTGGCCATCAGAGTGGTACGGTGAGGAATAGGTGTTTTGGAAAATGAAACAGGTGGGGCATAAAGAGATGTGCATTCTGGTTTCCACCTGAGCCACTAACTAATAGGACCTGGGCAAATCAAAGGCACCTCTGTAGGTCTTGGTCTCTTCATCTGAAAAATTAAGAGGTTGGATTAAATGATTTCTCAGTAGCATCTGTATCTTTATATCTAGTCTATATTTTAGTGCATTAGGACAGTAATTGCTCCCATTAGGAGTAATACTATCCTAATAATACTGGTATTATTATATCATTTTTAAACTATACTTAGATATAAAACATGCATTTTTGCTTGATATAAATATTTTATTAATCACTCCATTGAAGGTATCAAACAACTGAAATCAATTACCGGGAAAAACACCACATATACACCGAGACCAAACTCTTCTGTCCTCAACTCCCTACTTACAAGAGGATTCTGCAGGCTTCATTGTTTATCCCACCCATAGAGTCGTAATAGGTAATATTCTTCTTTCTAAAGTCCACAACCTGAGAAGAAGAAAAAAAAATTGTGTGTTTATGAAGTGAAGAAAATTGGTTTCTCAGATTTTCCTTCCCCTGGCCTTTGGAACCTTTTACCAAACTTCCTACAAAATCATGACAAGTTTGACTTTGCATTATACTATGCTTAATCTGCAGGAAAAACAATGAGGGGTTATTTACACACAACTGTGATGGCACTGATCAATGGGTGGTCTCGTTATTGCTGTGAAGCCTTTTTCTAATGCTCATTCTCTCCCTCTGCAAGGTGGGCAACAGTGAAGAAACAACATGCTCTTCAGGGAATGTAAGTTGAGTATTTCAAGATCATTTCCACGCAGTTTCAGAAAGATGGTGAAAAGATTCTGGGTTTTATTTCTTTATTGAGAATTTCCTTTTGGCTTTATGCTTTTCGAATATAATCGAAAACAGACTGTGAAATAACTTTTACAGTTTCATTAACACATTAAGATAATGCTCACAGAGTCATAAAAATATTAAATTACCAAGTATGCAAGGCAAGTCACGATTAGGCTGAAAATAAGTCAGAGAATCTGAGTGGCAGCATCATTAATAAGTCACTTTTCCCCCATGCATTCCTTTAAGGGTGCTCAGACAAACTATGACTCTCTCTTAAATATTTCCAGAAAAGGAAATTCCACAGCTTTCTTCAAAATCTATATTCTAATCTTGACAGGAAGTTCATTGATCTGATTTTAGTCAACCTACTACTAAACGATCTTTCTGTCAATAATCAGGGAACAAGCAGAACTACCACTCACCACCCTCTGTGTGTTCTGTAGTTACACAGCTTTCAAATTTTATCCACAATGAAAGGGTACTCACAGCTAGACACCAGTGCACTCCCAGGTGAATGGGCACCAAAAGAATGTCAACAGAAAACACATCTACTTTCTTTGTCCAACGTTTCACTGCCTGATAACCAGCCGTTTTCAATTTAGTGAAGAAAAAGGTATTAAATGCATGCACACTTGGCAAGCCTTTCTCTTTACTTCGCTCCATCAGCATATTCATGTAGAAATTGATGATCTGTGGGAAGAAAATACAGCTATTAGAATATACACTCAAGCCTTTCAAAACAGTTGCAGTTGCTGTACTGAACAGCATATGCAATTGTTTCCCAATCAACTAAATTAAGTCTTCAGTATCCAACAGATTCATTTCTCCAAATCAAATTCTGACTAGAAGGAGGACGGCTGAAATGCTATAAATGGTGAAAAGAGAAAAAGCTGACATATATATTATGGGGTTGGGGGTTCAAATGGGCAGATGCTGGCGCAGCCTGTAGAACACTGAAGGTTGGGTCAAAAGACTGCAGAAAGACAGGGCTATTAGGTGAGGCTTACAGAAAAGGAAAGGAAGGAGTACAGAACAAGAAAAGCAGTTTAGTAAGGCACATTAGCAGTTACCTTAATCTACTGGAACTGTGTGAGCAATTTAAGTAGATACTGAGCTCAGGTAGAGCCTCGTGTTAGTCAAGTTAAGATCAAGAGTTCAAACCTTATATGAGGGCCACATAGTTTTGCACAAAGATAGAAAACTCTGCTCCGTGGTTAAAGACAGCCTTTTCAACTTAATAAGCCATCCTGCAGAGGCAAACTCTTTTGGTCTCAAGTAGAACTACGTGACAGGAGAAGTCATCAACTGTACTGGAAAAATACCTGTAAACTGATAGTAGCTCAGCAATGTCACCTTTATAAAGAGGCACACATGGAAGTATAAAAACCTACCTTACATGAGACCTAAAAGTCAGGTTACAAACATGAAGAGTAAAGTTCTACCCCAGAATCTCTATGGTTAGCTTTCTCATCTTTGTTAATTCCACTTATGCCTTCAACATCAAGTGTGAATGAAAGAAATTACAATGCCTGAGTGAGGAGATGTGTGATTCTGTTAATGAAATGACCTCTCTAATAGTGACTATGCTGTGTATGGTTCCATTAGGTCCAGGACTCCTTGGTGCTAAAACTTGAAAGTTATTGTGCCGGAAGTTACTGCATACTTACTTTATGTGGCCAGCTGAGGTCAGGCCAGCATCTGTCAACTGCAAGGAATGAATGGGCTAACTGATCCACGGCTTGGAAATATGACTAAGAAAACAGGCACATTTTTCAGAATGCTTTTTGGGGAATGGGAAAATGCCCCTGTTCTTTGACAAATATTTACACACAAGGATGCCAGAACAGTGAGCTACTGCCCAACGGTGAGCAACTACATGCTGGGGAGGCAGCAGGGAACACTGCCAGGAACATACCAGAGCATGGTCTAGACCAGAGAAAGGGCCTATAGATGAGGATGCCTAGGCAGCTGCAGGAAAACCACACTCGCCATGAGGCAGAGCTCTGAGGTAGGGGAAGGCTACGACTGAAGAAAGACACTGTTTTCTCTGCAGCTCTGATGACTGAGCAACAGGCCCAGCTGGCCCAAACAACTCAGGTTGTGGCTTATTCTCTGCCTAGTGTGATGCCTAATAGATAACTGGAGCTCCGTTGTTATAGATAATGATAATCAAGACACAATTCGAATCAGGTATTTCTCAACTATGTTTTCAGTCTAACTCTGCCCCTCAGGATAATGGTGCTAAAAGATGCCTCTAGGTTTCTGAAGGAAACCATGAATGCAGTAGGATCTTCTCAGCACATACAGATTTCTAATGAGGAAAAAATCAGCAAGAAGGAATTCATTTATTCTTCTGGCCTTCTACCCATCTTGTAATGTTGGCCATGGTATAGGGTAAACCCTTCACTCCAAGGCATAAGCAGTTGACCTTCTGGTCACTGTAAGCCAAACCTTCCATAGGGACAGACACCTCATATATTATAGTAAGAAATAAGGACTAAAGGGTGAAGTGAAAGGAATCAGGTAGAGAGATAAGGACAGTGAAGTACACGACAGCTATGGAGATTCATCTCCCTCAGGTGCCTATCAGAGATGTCTTACCTCTAGAATCATAAGCCTGAAGTTAAAAAAAAAAAAAAAGAATGACAAAACAAGTGTCATGCTCTATATCACTATTCTATTTTTCAAGAGGAAAGAGTTCCAGAAACCACGGAAGCTTAGCTGGACTTACATAGCCTGCGTTTTGCTTGTTTGTTCACCTTGAGAGGGTTCACTAGAAAGCTGAAGACCAACACAGCTGAACAAGACCAGAGAACCCCAGTGATCAGACACCATGGTATCTGTTCCCTCTGAGAATTCCTCTTCCATTGCTGCACCAAACCAAAGCTTCACCACTGAGAGGGAAATGGCCTCCTCCAAAGTCAACTAGTTAATTAGCTCTAAGGAGTGATCTAGATTCTTTTTTACTTCTCTTATATCCCAGTAGGAGGGATTTGGTGACCTCAAGGCTTCCTATATTAGCTGAGAATGTAAATCTGACATCGGAGGCAGAATTCAGATTCAAGTCTTTCTCCTCAATTTTTTAGCTATTGCTCCATCCAAATGACGAAAATTGCCATAGTTCAGCCAAGACACAATCATACCAAAAAAATAAACTAAGAGTTAGAGAACAAAAAAGTCCTACATGTCATCTCACAGAGGAGGGCTGAAGATGAAGGAGAAAGAAATGAGAGAAGGGATCACAGTGCTCAAGATGAAAGAGGAGCAGTGATAGCCACAACATTTGCTTGCATTTTGTGAAGACAACAGTCCCCCATGCCAAGTTGGCCAAAGCCCTTTCCTCAAACAAGACTCTCTTAGCTCCAGCAGATCCTAAATTCCCTTTGAAATAAGGAGCTAAAAGTAGACCAGCCCTGTGCTTGCTGTTTGTCTTGCCAATATACCACAATCTGAGGACTACTGTCGATGTTAGTCCACCTGTCACCCTTTCTGGAGCCCACACTTGCCTCTGTTTGCTCACTGTGGCTCGTGGTGCTTAAGGAGCTGCCCTTCCTGCTGCCTTCACAGCCTTGGCCATAGCGTCTACTTGTCTATGCACTCTGTTTAGGGATGGCTGGGTTGTTTATGGTGTCTTGTTCCTTTGAGATTTTATTTGAAGAGCTGCCAGGCTGAAGCTGAAAAAAGCTTTGCTTTTTTTTTTGAGACGGAGTTTCGCTGTTGTTGCCCAGGCTGGAGTGCAATGGCATAATCTCAGCTCACCGCAATCTCCGCCTCCTGGTTCAAGCAATTCTCCTGCCTCAGCCTCCCGAGTAGCTGGGACTACAGGCGCACATCACCATGCCCAGCTAATTTTTGTATTTTTTTTTTAGTAGAGACGGGGTTTCACCTCGTTGACCAGGATGATCTCGATCTTCTGACCTTGTGATCCGCCCGCCTCGGCTTCCCAAAGTGCTGGGATTACAGGTGTGAGCCACCGCGCTCGGCACTAAAAGCTTTTCTTTAAGAGAAAAGCCCACAATGTTCTCAAATTAAAGATTCAATCCTTTTCCTGTATGTTACCACAATGACATAAATGACCAATGCTATTTGTATCTTCCTTCTTCCCCAGTAAACCAGCTGAACTATTGTTTTCTCATGCTTTTAGAAATAAAACATTTCCATTAACAGTGAAGTCTTGATTTTTAGCCATTGTTATGTTTATACTTTGAACCCTTCTAATTAGCTTGAGAAAAAATATTCTACAAGGCCTGGGCGTAACAATACTTCCGAGTAGAGATCAAGTCAACTTTTGGGGGGACAAAAGTCATTTTTCCTTTTTTTTTTTTTTTTTTTTTTTTTTTTTTTTGAGACGGAGTTTCGCTCTTGTGACCCAGGCTGGAGTGCAATGGCGCGATCTCGGCTCACCGCAACCTCCGCCTCCTGGGTTCAGGCAATTCTCCTGCCTCAGCCTCCCGAGTAGCTGGGATTACAGGCACGCGCCACCATGCCCAGCTAATTTTTTGTATCTTTAGTAGAGACGGGGTCTCACCATGTTGACCAAGATGGTCTCGATCTCTTGACCTCATGATCCACCCGCCTCGGCCTCCCAAAGTGCTGGGATTACAGGCGTGAGCCACCGCGCCCGGCCCAAAAGTCATTTTTCCAATTTTACCTCTGTAGATTTTCACCTTGACCTCCCCATTCTGATTTTCAAATTAAATTTACCCTTGTCAACCACGAAGCCTGAGAGACTAACTGGACAGCAGCATTTGAATAGTTTGGTTCAGGTCATCCACTCACAGGATCCAACCTAGTAGTAAGTACTAAAGAAACCAAGAAGGCAGGCTTCCCTCACTGTGTTCAGACATACAGAATTTGTCTCACATGCCAATTCAATGAACAATTTATTAGAATTATAGCTAAACTGTTAGAGAAAGACGGGCAAGCAACGTGTTTATGGAGAATAACTACTATTCTCCATGTGACCCTGCATAAATCCCTCGTTTATCAGGGCTAGTTCTTAATAGAAACACTTCAAAGAGATAAACAATGATATGGAAGCCAATGAGTCATGTTAGAAAACTTTAGTTCTGATCATTTTATTCCACACATGGTGGATCATCATATTCACTTAACTAATTTATTTCATTTTGCCTCGTGTCTTCCCTATGCAATCAGCCTTTATACTCGAAGGAAAACCTGTTCCTAAGGCTGGTTTGTCTAGTTGAACTTCATGTTTTTTGCAAGCTGTTTACTCTCTTTACTGAGCATCACTCACATTTAACTACTCCTTGGAAACAATTGACAAACTATGACCACTACCAATTCCCTCCATTCCCATCAAAGAAATATATTCGGAAAGTAAGAATGCTAGACAAAGTTGGGTGTGGGCTCTTGCCTGTAATCCTAGCACTTTGGGAGGCTGGGGTGGGAGGATCGCTTGAAGCCAGGGATTCGAGACCAGCCTGGGCAACATAGTGAGACTTTGTCTCTAAAAAAGCCAGACCTGGTGGCACATTCCTGTGGTCCCAGGTCCTTGGGAGGCTGAGGCAGGAGGATCACTTTAGCCCAGGAGTTTGAGGCTATTGTGAGCTATGATCATACCACCGTACTCTAGCCTGGGTTACAGAGTGAGACCCTATCTCAGGGGAAAAAAAAGTTCATCAAAATGCATGTGCTCCGGTTCCAGATTTGAATTCTGCAATAAAAATCAGGTGACTTTGGTACTTCCCTACAAAGTTTTACTTCGCATTTTCTACTACTAATCAAGTAAGAATATGCTCTCTATACACCCGGCTATTGTGATGCTGAATAGCTGAAAGACATCTCTTTCTTTTCAGAAACAAAGCTTACCAAGCAGGTAATTAGCCTGCCTGGTTAGCTGTGGCTTCCGTGCAGTTACAGTCTGCTATGTAGATTCTATCTTAGTTCCTACTTCGCCATCCTCCTGTCCCCCATATTTTCTATGAGTTTGCTCCTCATGGGCCTTTCACTAGCTGGTGAAGTTAGAGATACTGTATTCCAACAGTCCTGTGCTTTTCCATTTGGAAACAACTGGTAACAACTAATACGGGTTTGTAGAGTAGAATCATCCCCCCAAAAAAGAGACTCGTCAGCTTGCAATTTTTCCAATACATCCACGTAAATTAGCAGCAAGGAATGAAAGAAAAAATAGGGTCTTGAAGGGAAAATAATAGACAGACAGGAAATGCTCCAGTTATCCTGCTTCTCCAAGTAGGAGAGAGCATAGAGGGCTGAGGAGAGGAAAACGTGTTTCTGGTGGAACAAGTAGGTGGATCCCGTGCACCCAGAGGAAAACATCTGGGTGCACAGGATCCATCTACTTGTTCCAGTCTTCTATATCCTTACTGATTTTCTACTTATTCCATCCATTATTCAGAGGCAGTGAAACCTCCAACAGTAACTGTAGATTTGTCTATTTCTCCTTTCAGTTCTATCAGATTATGCTTCATATATTTTGAAGTTCTGTTATTAGGTGTGTACATATTTAGGTTGTTAAGGCTTCTTGATGAACTGACCCCTTTATCATTAAGAAATGTCTCAAGGCCGGGTGCAGTGGCTCACTCCTGTAATCCCAGCACTTTGGGAGGCCGACGCAGGCGGATTATGAGGTCAGGAGATCGAGACCATCCTGGTCAACAGGGTGAAACCCTGTCTCTATTAAAATTACAAAAAAATTAGCTGGGCGTGGTGGTTCATCCCTGTAGTTCCAGCTACTCAGGAGGCTGAGGCAAGAGAATTGCTTGAACCCAGGAGGCGGAGGTTGCAGTGAGCCAAGACTGCACCACTGCACTATAGCCTGAGCAACAGTGTGAGGCTCTGTCTCAAAAAAAAAAAAAAAAAAAAGAAATGTCTCTATATTGGTACTAGTACCAAAACAGAGATATAGACCAATGGAACAGAACAGAGGCCTTGGAAGTAATGCCACACATCTACAACCATCTGATCTTTGACAAACCTGACAAAAACAAGCAATGGGGAAAGGATTCCCTGTTTAATAAATGGTGTTGGGAAAACTGGCTAGCCATGGGCAGAAAGCTGAAACTGGACCCATTCCTTACAACTTATACAAAAATTAACTTCAGATGGATTAAAGATTTAAACATAAGACCTAACACCATAAAAACCCTAGAAGGAAACCTAAGCAAAACCATTCAGGACATAGGCATGGGCAAGGACTTCATGACTAAAACACCAAACAATAGCAACAAAAGCCAAAATAGACAAACGAGATCTAATTAAACTTAAGAGCTTCTGCACGGCAAAAGAAACAATCATTAGAGTGAACCAGGAACCAACAGAATGGAAAAAAATTTTTGCAATCTACCCATCTGACAAAGGGCTAATATCCAGAATCTACAAAAAATGTAAACAAATTTAGAAGAAAAAAACACCACCTTCAAAAAGTGGGTGAAGGAGATGAACAGACACTTTTCAAAAGAGAAGATTTATGCGGCCAACAAACATATGAAAAAATGCTCATCATCACTGGTCATCAGAGAAATGCAAATCAAAACCACATTGAGATGCCCTTTCATGCCAGTTAGAATGGCTTTCATTAAAAAATCTGGAGACAACAGATGCTGGAGAGGATGTGGAGAAATAGGAACACTTTTACCCTGTTGGTGGGAGTGTAAATTAGTTCAACCACTGTGGAAGACAGTGTGGTGATTCCTCAAGGATCTAGAAATAGAAACACCATTTGACCCAGCAATCCCATTACTGGGTATATACCCAAAGGATTATAAATCATCCTATTATAAAGAGACATGCACACGTATGTTCACTGCAGCACTGTTTACAATAGCAAAGACTTGGAACCAACCCAAATGCCCATCAATGAGAGACTGGATAAAGAAAACGTGGCACATATACACCATGGAATACTATGTAGCCATAAAAAAGGATGAGTTCAGGTTCTTTGCAGGGACGTGAATGAAGCTGGAAACCATCATTCTCAGCAAACTGATTCAAGAACAGAAAAACAAACACCGCATGTTCTCACTCTTAAGTGGGTGTTGAACAAAGAGAACACATGGATACAGGGAGGGGAACATCACGCACTGGGGCCTACTGGCGGGTTGTGGGAGCTAGGGGAGGGATAGCAGGAGGTGGGGAGATTGGGGAGGGATATTTAGGAGAAAGAGCTAATACAGGCGACAGGGCAATGGATGCAGCAAACCACCATGGCACGTGTATACCTGTGTAACAATCCTGCACAAGCTGCACATGTACCCAGAACTTAGAGTAGAACTTAAAAAGTCTGATAACATTCCCTGTTCTGAAATCTACTTTGTATAATGTTAATAAGTCACTTTTCCTTTTGATTCATGTTTGCAGGGTATATTTTTTCTGTCCTTTAACTTTTGTAAACCTATGTCTTTACATTTAAAATGGTTCCTTGGCCAGGCATGGTGGCCCCCAGCACCTTGGGGGGCTGAGGCAGGTGGACCACCAGAGGTCAGGAGTTCAAGATCAGCCTAGCCAACATGGTGAAACCCCGCCTCTACTAAAAATAGAAATATTAGCTGGGTGTGGTGGTGGGCACCTGTAATCCCAGCTACTCAGGAGGCTGAGGCAGGAGAATCACTTGAACCAGGGAGGCAGAGGTTGCAGTGAGCTGAGATTGCGCCATTGCACTCCAACCTGGGTGACGAGAACGAAACTCCATCGCAAAAATAAAGAAAGAAAATGGTTTCTTACAGACCACTTTTTTATCCAATCTGACAGTCTCTGCCTCTTCTCACATGTATGTAATATACGTAACATATACATATAAACCTATATATATTTAAAATATATACATTTTTTAAAACCAGACAATTTATTGTGTAATCGTTGACATTCTTAAGATGAACTGGAGGATGCAATGCTGCCCTCTTGGGTGTAGATGTTGTTCTTTCGCAGAATCCATGCCTAAATCTGCTGTACACAGTGTTCAGGTGCTTCATTCAACCGGTCACAGTGGTATTTTGTCTTCTGGCCTTGGCAATCTAGTTATACTTTCTCTTGCACTTGGCAGAGTAGCCACATTTGCCACAGGTTGACTTCTGAAGGTGGTAGGCCTTGGAGCCGCAGAAACGGCACAGCTTGTACATCTTATCACACTTTCTGAACGGTAATATTCCCTTCTTCTTATTACCTTTACGGTGCCTGCCAGACACGTTCACCAATGAATCCTTTGGCTGTTACACAAGGACAGACATTCCCAAGTTTCTTCCCTCAGCTCTTAACCGAGGTCAGAGCTGTGCAGGGTCCCCAAAGATCAGACCGAAGCAGGGGACATAGTGCAGCTCCAGCTCCACAATTATGGGTTGGTCCCCCAGGCATCAGTCTGCAGCTATTTTTCTGGCTCAGGAGGGCCACTGCATGCCTTTTTCCTGCCTACCAGTTCGTCTTATCCAGAAATTTGCTGGCCTCCCCAAGGACAGCCGATCTCTGCCTTTTAACTGGATGTTTACCCTATACTGTTCAGTAAGACCGCCACTAGCCAAATGTGACTCCTGAGCACTTGGAATGTGACTAATCCAACTGGAGATGTGCTATGAGTATAAAATGCATGGCACATTTCAAAGAGAAAATAAAATATCTTGATAGTATTTTGACTACATGCCAAAATGATATATTTTGGATATATTCAATTAAATAATAAATATTATTTAATATATATTTTATATAAATATATTGTTTATAATGTATAAAATATATATATTATATATATATATATTTTAAATTGAAACAGAGTCTCACTCTGTCACCCAGGCTGAGTGCAGTGGCACTATCTCAGCTCACTGCCTCCCAGATTCAAGTGATTCTTCTTCCTCAGCCTCTTGATTACAGGCACACACTATAGTGCTGGGCTAATTTTTTTGGTATTTTTAGTAAAGTCAGGGTTTCACCATGTTGGCCAGGCTGGTCTTGAACTCCTGACCTCAAGTGATACACCTGCCCTGGCCTCTCAAAGTGCTGGGATTTTAGGAGTGAGCCACTGTGCCTGGCCTTAAATAAGACATATTAAAATTAATTTCACCTGTTTCATTTTACTTTTTTTTTTTTTGAGACGAGGTCTTGCTCTATTGCCCAGGCTGAAGTGCAATGGCAAGATCACAGCTCACTGCAACCTCTGCTTCAAGTGATTCTCCTGCCTCAGCCTCCCAAGTAGCTGGGATGACAGGCACGTGCCACTATGCCTAATTTTTGCATTTTTTGTAGAGACAGGGTTTCACCATGTTGGCCAGGCTGGTTTCAAACTCCTGACCTCAGGTGATCCACCTGCCTTGGTCTCCCAAAGTGCTTGGGATTACAGGCATGAGCCACTGCACCTGGCCCATTTTACTTTTTTAAATGTGACTATTAGACAATTTAAAATATGTGGTTCACATTATATTTCTATTGGACAATGCTGATCTAGATAATTTACATTTAATATCAATATGGTTGGGTTTAAGTCTACCATCTTGTTCTTTTTTCCTATTTGTTCTCTGTTCTTTTTATCTTTTTTCTTCTTTTCCAACTTTTTTGGAACTTTAAAACTTCATTTTATCTCCATTATTGGCTTAGTAAATACATCTTGATTTTAATTTTTGTTAATGGTTACTCTAGGATTTACTATGCCTTTAACTTATTATAGTCTACCTTCATATAACATTACACCACTTTATGTGAAGTGTAAGGATCTGTCCATTTTGTCTCCTTCCTTGTGCCGTGATTATCAAATATTTTACTTCTATGTTACAGATCCCACAGCATGTAGTTTTAGTTCTGCCTTAATCACCTGTCTTTTAGAGGTATGAAACGATGAGAGCAATTCCACTCCTCTTCATTCCTTTGTGTAGACTGACATTTCCATTTGATATTTTTCTTCTGCCTAAAGAACACGTAACATTTCTTTTGGTATAGGTCTGCTGGTGATGAATTCTATCAGCATTCGTTTGTCTGAAAAAGTACAGCCTGACTTTTTGAAAGATGTATTCGCTGGGCATAGAATTTCTACTGACAAATTTGTTTCTTCTGCAGTACTTAAAAGATGCAGCCACACTGCCTTCTGGCCTACAAGGTTTTTGACAGTTATTCCTATCTTTGTTCTTCTGTACTTAATGTGTCTTTTTCCCTCTGGTTGTACTCCATATTTTTATTACCAGTTTTCAGCAACTTGACTACATTTTAGCATGGTGTTTGTTCTACTTGGGGTATGGAGAACATCTCAAACTTGTCAGTTCAAAGTCTTCAAATTTGGACAATCTTCCACCATTGTTTCTTCAAATACTTCTAACAGCACCTATGCCCCCACCTTTCCTTCTGGGGCTCCACTTACATGTCTAAGCTGTCTGATATTATCCCACAGCTCACGGATGCTCATTACATCTTTCTTTGGCTTTTTGTGTGAGTCTCATTTTGACAGTTTCTATTGCTATATTTTCAAGTTTACAAATTTTTTCTTATGAAGCATCTAATCTACTATTAATACTACTCATGTATTTTTATTTCAGATATATTTTTCATCTCTAGAAGTTCAATTTCAGTCTTGTTTAAAAACATCTTCCATTTCTCTCTTCATGATGTTCATTTTCTTCTATCTTCTTGAATACGTGGAAGATATTTATGGTAACCTTTTTAATATCCTTGTCTGCTAATTTTATTATTTTGGTTATTTCTGGGTGTTTCTTTTCTCCCTTATCATAAATTGTACTTTCCTTCCTCGTTTACGTTTGGTCTTTTTTTTTTTTTTTTTAAATGGAGTTTTGCTCAGTTGCCCAGGCTGGAGTGCAGTGACATTATCTCCACTCACTGCAACCTCCACCTCCTAGGTTTAAGCAATTCTCTTGCCTCAGCCTCCCAAGTAGCTGGGATTACAGGTACGTGCCACCATGCCCAGCTAATGTTTTGTATTTTTAGTAGAGATGGGGTTTTGTTACATTGGCCAGGCTGGTCTCGAACTCCTGACGTTGTGATCCACCTGCCTCGCTTCCCAAAGTGCTGGGATTACAGGTGTGAGCCACCACACTCGTAATGTCCAGCCTCATGTCTGGTCACCTCTAACTGGATGCTGGATGTTGCAAATTTTATGTTGGGCCTTGTTGTTGCTAAGATTTGTTGTACTCTTTTAAATATTCTTTGGCTTTTCTCTGGGATATAGGTTATCTGGATCAGCTTCAAGCGTTCGAGGCTTGTTTTTAGGCTTTGTGATGGTGGGTCCAGAGCAGCCTTTGTTCTAGGGTCAGTTTGGCCCCATTTCTGAGGCGATACCGCTCTGAGGATTCTATTCAATGTCCCGTGAGTTAGGTTTCTCGACTCTAATTGGTTGGAACATAACTATTGACACCTGTGCTGGTCCTAAGAATGTGCTGATTTCTTTTTTCTGATGGTTCTTTCCCCAGCCTCTGGTAGCTTCTTCTCATATAAGCACAAATTGGTACTCAGCCAAAGACTGGAAGGGAACCCCTCTGCAAAGGTTCTATCTACTAGTGCCTCCTTTTCAACACACACATCCCAGGAAGCTGGGGACCTTACAGCATGAATCCCTTTACTTCCCTTCCCTCAGGGATCACTGCCTGGTACTGCCTGTTATCCAGTGTCTGAAAATTGTTATTTCATGTTTTGTCTAATTTTCTAGTTAAGTTGAAAGGGTAACTCGTGTCTCCTTTATCATGACCAGAAGCAAAAGTCAGTTTTATTTACTTGTATACCTAAATTATATCCGTGTATTTCCAAATTTATCTGATGCCTTTTAAAACAAGCGTTAGTCCCTCAAAGGACTATTTAGCCATCAAGAGAAATGTGAACCCTAAAGCAGTACTTGTCTCAGGATAATAAACCTACAATTTTAAAGTTGGAAGGGATTCCAAAAGTTATTCAATTCAATCTCCAGGAATTAATACATAATTTCTAATATTGACACCCATTTGAAAATATTTTCTTCTGTTTCTTGACTATTGCAATCTATTTCTACCTTGGTAACTAATTTTTCCTCTCTCTCTTTTTTTTTTTGAGACAGGGTCTCAGAGTCTTGTTCTGTCATCCACCCTGGAGTGGAGTGCAGTGACACAATCATAGCTCACTGCAGCCTCCACGACCTGGGCTCAAGCAATCCTCCCACCTCAGCCTCCCAGTGTTGGGATTACAGGCATGAGCCACTGCTCCTGGCGTATTTTCTCCTCTCTCTAATTCTATCCTCCCTTCTCTTAATTAGATATTTCTATTAATAACTAATCTCCTGATCCAATATAGAAATTCCTATCTACTGTGTCCTGATTTTTTTTTTTTTGACATGGAGTCTCGCTCTGTCACCCAGGCTAGAGGGCAGTGGTGCTCTCAGCTCACTGCAACCTCCACCTCCTGGGTTTAAGTGATTCTCCTGCCTCCAGCTTTCCGAGTAGCTGGGACAGTCGAATGCCCCATCTGGCTATTTTTTTGTATTTTTAGTAGAGACAAGGTTTCACCGTGTTAACCAGGATGGTCTTGATCTCCTGACCTTGTGATTTGCCTGCCTCGGCCTCCCAAAGTGCTGGGATTACAGGTGTGAGCCACCATGCCCAGCCTAGTGTCCTGATTTTAACAGTCCTCCTTTTGTATTCTTTTTTTTTTTAATGGTGAATATATATATATATATATATATATATATATTTAGAATTAACCAGCTGGACTCAGTTTAGATGATCCCCATTTCGTTGGCAACATCCAAAGCACTGTAATCAGGAGCCAGTCGAACCTATGCCTTCTTCTCTCCATCAGGCCGAATGAGGGCATTGACCTTGGCTAGCCACATCAATGTCATGGAGCTTCTTCACAGCCTGTGTGATCTGGTGCTTGTTGGCTTTAACATCCACAATGAATACAAGCGTGTTGTTGTCTTCTATCTTCTTCATGGCAGACTCAGTGGTCAGTGAAAACTTGATATCATAGTGGTTCAAGCTCGTTTCTCCTGGGGGTGTCCTTCTAGGGCTATGTGGGCTGCCTCCGGAGTCAGGCACAGTGTCCTGGCCACCGGAAGGCGGGTGACGTGCAGACCTTCTTTCTTTCTGTGGCCGTGGACACCTTTCCACACTGCCTTCTTGGCCTTTGAAGCCTTCACTCTGGCTTTGGCTTTACGATGGGCCAGAGCTTCCTTCTTCACTTTTGGTGCCATCTTGTGAAAAGCCCTTTTGTTTTCTTTGTATGGCAGCCAGTTCCCACATTCCATTTTTGAGACGTTTCATTGTATTATATTAATCCTGTCAATCATTAGTCCTTTGAAGCTGTACAGAATTTAACCAAACTCACCTATAGAGAAATCCATTTATGAAAAAAAGACTTCAACCCTATTGTATGAATAGGTACTGTGGTCTACTTTTCTTTCAGGGACAGGGTCGCCTAATGGCTTTCCATACATATCCCAAACATAGGATTTCTGGATTTGATCTTCCTTGTAAACTGAATCTGATTCCTTTTACTTCCTGGTTCTTATATTCCTTTGTAACTCTGAAAGCCTATAAAATATGGTACTTTGCTTATAAAATGGTAAGAAAATGTATCAGTCACCTATTTTGGAGAAAGTTTTAATACATCTTATAAAACAGGAAACAGAAAAAGATAAGTGGTTATTAATGCAAATATCTATTTGAGGGAAGAAGAGAACTGAACAGAGGACAGACTATTTGCAAAAGAAGATTCATAGTTCATAATGGAGAAGCAGAATTAAGTTTTGTGGGTTTTTTTTTTGAGACAGATTCTCACTCTGTCACCAGACTGGAATCAGTGGTGCGATCTCAGCTCACTGCAATCTCCACCTCCCAGGATCAAGCAATTCTCCTGCCTCAGCCTCCCAAGTAGCTGGGATTACAGGTGCACGCCACCACACTCTGCTAATTTTTGTATTTTTAGTAGAGACGGGGTTTTACCATGTTGGCCAGGATGGTCTCAATCTCCTGACCTCATGATCCGTCTGACTCGGCCTCCCAAACAAAGTGCTGGGATTACAGGCATGAGCCACCGCGCCCGGATAGTTCTGTGTTCTTAAAAGACACAGGGTCTTGCTCTGTCACCCAGTCTAGAGTGCAGTGGCTCAATCATAGCTCACTATAAACTCAAACTCCTGAATTCAGGCAATCCTTTTGCTTAAACCTCCGGAAGAGCTGGGACTACAGGCACCACGGCTGGCTAATTTTTAAATTTTTTTGTAGAGATTGGGTCTTGCTCTGTTGCCCTGGCTGCTCTTGAACTCCTGGCCTCAGGTGATCCTCCCACCTTAGCCATTCAAAGCGCTGGGATTTAGGCATGAGTCACTGTGTCTGGCCAAAATTAAGTATTCTTCAATGAGCATCAATACTTAAGGATATCAACTAACACTCCATCAGGATGTTTGTTTCCCAAGGGCAGTAACTTTGAAAGCCTAAAAAGTATGGTACTTTGAAAATGGTGCTTTTTAAGATAGCTCCCATCATTATTATGGACATGTGAATTGGCACCCACTTTCAAGGATAACATCATCCTGAACTGAGAAGAAATGCACTCGCTCTACCAAGTTATGGCTGGGTGTGGCAGGGATAAAGTAGACAAGGAATCTTTCCTTCCTCTCATCTCCTCTCAAATAATGTAATTTCCATTAACTTAGCTTGCTAAAAATCCAGCCTCTGATGGGCCCCGGGAATGGAAAATATGTCCTGATGAATGCTGTCTCTGTAAGGAATCTCACCGAGGTAAATGCCACAGTAAATAGTAACAACTCAGCTCATATCCTACTCATTGCTGCCCTCTAGGAGGTTTTCCATGATTTACAACACACTAAAGGCTACTATCCCTTCAGAATAACCGACCTCTGCCCACCAGCAGTGGCAGGAAATAATGGCAAAGGACCACAGATCAAAAATAAACTATCAGTGGATACTTATACCTACCCTTGATTTTCATTTCCTTCTTTGACTTAGTGAGCTCTTTTCTTCCATTATTGGATCGAGTGTTGTAATATTTGAGCCAAAAGAAGCAAAAAGGATTTCTTCTAAAGAAAGACAGTAACAAATCATGCCTTCCATATTATTCTTGGTAACAAATATTATTCAGGGAGTGATGAGTTTCTGAAAATTTTATCTTATAAACTAACTAGTCGCAAAAAGAATGGGGCTGGCCCCAGAGAAAGCCAGCATCCTGTGCATGATACGTCGCTCCTAAGTTCTATGTATCTGTTCCTAAGTCCAGGATCCCATTTAGGATTCTGAGGTAGTAAGATTATAGTAGATAAATCTTGGCTCTGCTGTTTACTAGCTGTATAACCTTGCAAGTTTTAAAATCTTTTTATCCCTTCTTTCTTTATCTGTAGAATGGAGATGATAAAACTATTATATTTACCTCCAAAGATATGATGACTATTACATGAATAAAATACATAAAACACGAATCGTACCTAATGAGGTAAATGCTCAATAGTGATTAGCAAATATTATTTGGAAGGTCCTGATCACATAAAACAGGATATGAGTATCTAGAATATTTAATGATTACTACACTGAGAAATTAAAAATCCTCTACAGCTGTGAAGCTTGAGTATACTCAAATTAGGCAGGGATGCTCACAGAAAGGAAGTACTTAGGGAAAGATACCCAACCCAGTTTTCTTTTGATGTGAAAAAATCCTTCTAAAATAAAACAGGTATCTACAGGTTTAGATCAGTTTAAAAATGGTCATGTAATTAATATACTTAAAATAAATTGGAGTTGCAAGGTGAGGACCATAACCTCTCCCCCAGTACCTCACATATTTAATAACTTCTTCATGTCCATTTTCATACCATATATAAATGCAGGGTATTTTGGAAAGCTTATCCTTCACAATGTAAGTGATCTAAAACAAGTAGGTAGAAAGGGAAGTAGAACTGGATTCTCATAAAGAAATCCCAGTGCATTCCTTCATGCTGTAGCGTGGTCAGTTTATACTTACATGCTCAGAAAAGATAAACTGCAGAGCAGAAGCCTTAAAGAGACTGAGAATACCACTGAGTGAATGTCTTCTTCAGGGTTCAAATCTTCAGTACAAGAAAAGGTAAATTCAGTGGTTCTCAGACTTTATTTTAAAATACACCTGAGATGTCTGTTAATAATGCCTGTCACCACCACACTCCTTCACACTTAAGACAACGAAGAGGCCTATGAGAGAGGATTCCAGTGCAGGTCATCGATGAACCATATTTTGAGAAATGGTGAGATAATGCCTTAATTTAACTGCCACTTAATGTCTACTATTTGTATGTAAAAACAGGTGCAAGTTTACCTCATCATTGAGCCAATTCAGATGGTTTAGAGTTTGAATATCTTTGCGTGTAATTGTCAAGCGAAATGCTTCACTGAGAACTTCATCCTGATTCCCATTACGAAATACATTCTTTATTTCTTTCTCCATTTCCTAGGAAAACAAAAGGTGCCAAGACATCAAACACACGTGGCTTCAGACAAACCAGATTTCTCACCAAACCCCATATAATCCTCAGACTGTATTGATCACTATTCAATTGTTTATAAATTTACTGTTAATCAATTTTCTCCGGAAGTTTTAGTTTCTACTTCTTCCCAGTAACCCCAGTTACTTCTTTCCACTTCATCTAGTCCTCCCTTCTCTTTTCCAGCACAACCTTCAGACCCTTGTTTCCATATTAACTCCTGAAGTCTGAAATAACCTCCTGCTATCAAACTGGGTCCATGAGAAAAATTAACTGTATTTTATATCTCTGGTCCAAATAACTTCCTAAGAAATAGAATTTCTCATAAAAGGTAGTAAGAGAGTAAAGGCAGTGCCTTTCAGAAACTTTCTTAGAGATCTTTTAATTTTAAATGTAAAATATGGAATTCAGCATAACTATAATAAATGTGTTATGCTCACCAGTTACGTGGTAGTTTTTCAAAGAGAAGCACGGATAAAGAAACAGATTATTTACAAATGTACACAGACACCTCTATATTTTCCAAATTTTCCATAATGGGTTTTATTACTTAAAAAATAATAGCAAGTCTCAGCTTACAATTTGAGTCAAACTATTGTATGGGTGCATTAAGTAAAAATGCACCTGAAATAAAAAACAAACGTATTAAACGCTTGTTCACTGAAGTTGTTAAAAGCCACCCGCAGTTCATTTATCTATTTTTATATCTAAAAAATAAAGCCCAGATTGGTATGTAAAATAGGTGAAAGCAGAAATTTACAAGCAAATTTAAATACCATGTGTTCTATTGCCTTTTTTTTTTTTTGAGACAGAGTCTCGGGTTCAAGCAATTCTCCTGCCTCAGCCATCCAAGTAGCTGAGATTATAGGCGCATGCCACCACGCCCAGCTAATTTTTGTATTTTTAGTAGAGTTGGGTTTCACCATGTTAGCCGGGCTGGTCCCAACTCCTGACCTAAAGGGATCCACCTGCTTCACCCTCCCAAAGTGCTCCCAAGGTGTGAGCCACAGCGCCCAGCCACTATTGCTTTTTGTTTGAAATTCATCCAAAGAATTCCTTCTACACATAATACTTGGTAGTATAGAAATTAAGTGTATGTAATTTACCTCTGTAATTTCAGGAAATTCATCTTCACTATCAGTTAATTTATGGCCCTTTTTTTGTGCTTCTTGGGCAACAGTGACAGGAATCTCCTTTTCAAGAGGTACACGAAGATGCAGTTCTACTGAATCATGTACGGAATGTTCCCGCTCCTGCAGTCTCTGAAAGAAAAAGCTTCAGAGTAAGTGGGATAAAGAAATCCACAGATGTTCCTTGACTTATGATAAAGTTATGTCCCAAGTCAAGGAGCCTGCTGGAATACGTGCTGCTTTCACTTTTTTGTAAAGTCAAGAAATCATTAGTCAAACCATCAGAAGTAGGAGACTATCTTATGTATAATGAATAGTACTGACCGTACAGACCAAGAACATTTATCACATTAGCATAACACGCTATGCTACCATAAAATCTTGGAATTACAACAGCAATTACCCAAATCTGGGTAACTTTCCAAAATAGTTTCTACTTGGATGTACTATTTATTTATAATATTATCCCGATTTTCTTTTTTACCTGGTTTTGAAGCTGTAAGGCCAATGCTTTCTGTTCTTTAATCTGGCGCAATCTTTCTCGTGCTCGAGAATCATAAACACTAGTTCTAGAAAATGAAAAAGAATGTGACCAAATGTGGACCACTCTCATGGTATCAAACACATTGTTGATGTACACTGAGTACATCGTAAGTACACAAAGACTCTCGCAAGGAAAGTCTAAGATCTTGGCACTAACTTACCAACTTATCATCCTTATTTTAAAACAGAGTAAAACCACATAATGTTACTGAAATTACCCTACTATTTTTACTGAAATTATTATTATTATTTTTTATAGAGATAGGGTCTCACAATGTTGCCCAGGCTGGTCTCAAACCCCTGGGCTCAAGCAACCCCTCCACCTTGGCCTCTCAAAGTACTGGGATTACAGGTGTGATTACCACACTAAAACTAATTTTACTGAATCTACTAAAAATATTAGTGTGCTGCTAAATGTGAATGATGACTTGGGAACATCTGTAAACGTGTAGTTCTTTTCTTTCTTTCTTTCTTTCTTTCTTTCTTTTTTTGAGACAGTCTCACACTGTCACCCAGGCTGGAGTGCAGTGGTGCAATCTCCGCTCTCTGCAATCTCCGCCTCCTAGATGCAAGTGATTCTCCTGCCTAAGCCTTCCGAACAGCTGGGATTACAGATGCATGTCACCAAGAAAGACTAAGTTTTTGTATTTTTAGTAGAGATGAGGTTTCAACGTGTTAGCCAGGATGGTCTCAATCTTCTGACTCGTCATCCGCCTGCCTCGGCCTCCCAAAGTGCTGGGACTACAGGTGTGAACCACCACACCCAGCCATGAGTAGTTCTTTTCTTAACATGTTTTAAGATTAAAGTGAAACCAAAACTTCAATCGGAAATCCAAAAATGGGATTAAATCCCAAAGGAGAAACTAATACAGGTATCAGTGAAGTTTAATTCAAATACTGTATTTTGGATAGATTTTTTTAAAAATTACCGAGACCAAGGGGTTTAGATAACTTACTAAAGTGGGTTCCTTAAGGCTATATGCTTTCAGTGATTTTGCAAGTCTAGAAATATGAGTTATTCAATAAGCTAGTTTTACCAGTGCCAAAACAGGAGCATTTATTTTCCCTACGATATAATAGCTAACTTAAAATGGTTTTCCAATGTAAGTTTGACAATTGTTATAGATTTAATAAACATAACTATAGAAATGTTTCAACTCCAACAAAATTTTGAAAACCCAACAACTTAAAATTATAAACAGATACTTCACTTCTTCTTCTTCTTCTTATTTTTTTTTTGGAGATGGAGTTTCACTCTTGTTGCCCAGGTGCAATGGCGCTATCTCGGTTCACTGCAACCTCTGCCTCCCGGGTTTAAGCGATTATCCCACCTCAGCCTCCTGAGTAGCTGAGAGTACAGACGCCTGCCACCATGCCCAGCTAATTTTTGAATTTGTAGTAGAGACACGGTTTCACCATGTTGGCCAGGCTGGTCTCGAACCCCTGACCTCAGGTCATCTGCCCACCTTGGCCTCCCAAAGTGCTGGGATCATACCTGTGAGCTGCCATGCCCAGCCTAAACAGGTACTTCTTATTGGCAAAAAATAAGCAGTATGATTATCTAATTGTTTGATTTCTTCTAACTAAAAATAAAGTGATTGAGAAGGAAAAATGATACCAAAGTTAACTTACAATTCTTTGATCCACAGCTCTGCCTGGAAGAAAGTAGGACTATGGGTGGGAAAAGAAAAAATTTACAAATGAGCAGGAAGCTTATTAGAAAATTCAAATATTTTCATCAATAAAAACAATCATTTAAGTAGTTTATATGAATGCTTTACAAGTATGGAATAAGTAAATGGAATCTAAATGACATAAAGTCATCGTAACTGGGAATTAAAAGACACAAATGAATCATATGCATACATAATTAAAAAGGTGACCCAAAATTCAGCAGAGAAATTAAATTTTCCATAGCTCCCTATTAGCATGAGAGACCAACATTATGTGAAAGAGCATATCACTTCTCAAAATACATTAAGCTAGAACATTACTCTTCACAAATGATTCAGGTTGAAAGATTTATTAAAAATCCCCATCCACAAAATAATTTACATCAAATGGCTAACAAGCCAATGAGGCAAAGCAGAGAATCAGCAACACAACTCCACTTCAAGGATGATGACCAATTCTAGGTCCACGTGGCTCTTGCTGACAATCCAAGTGATATGCTTAACAGAGTCACAGGCATCATTAATTATCCTACGGCCTCCTGTGTTTCTCAAGCTTCCTCATCTCCAGACTCCTAACTAAGTAGGATCTATCACAGAAACAAAAGGAAGAAGAGTGAACATTTATCCAAAGAAAACTTTAAAATATAGAGAACAAATAAACAGAGCATTAAATTGGGAGTTAAGAGACCTGGATCAGAGGCCAGGCATGGTAGCTTATTCCTATAATCCCAGCGCTTTGGGAGGCTGAGCTGGGAGGATTGCTTGAGCCAAGAGTTCAAGACAAGCCTGGGCAACATAGTGAGACAGTATCTCTTTTTAAAAAAAGTCCTCTGCAATTAGAATAGTGCTTGGCACATAGTAGGCATTTAGTCTTTTTCTTTTTTCTTGAGACGGAGTCTTTCTGTTGCCTAGGCTGCAGTGCACTGGCAAAATCTTGGCTCACTGCAACCTCTACCTACTGGGTTCAAAAGATTTTCCTGTCTCAGCCTCCTGAGTAGCTGGAATTACAGGCACCCACCACCACACTTGGCGTGTGTGTGCATGTGTGTACTTTTTTAAGTAGAGAGTAAGTAAGGGGTTTCACCATGTTGCCCAGGCTGCTCTCGAACTCGCAACCTCAGGTGATCTGCCCACCTCAGCCTCCTAAAGGGGTTAGGGGCGTGAGCCACTGTGCCCAACCATTTAGTATTTCTTGAATAAACAAGTAATATAGGAGCAAACAGTTTTCTTCAATGGATCAAGGTATCCACTGGCGCAGGAAAACAAAATCCAGGGGAAAGCTGCTTTTCCAAAGAGATGCATTATTTCCCATGTAACTGAGGCATACAATAATAATAACTACAACTATTGTATGAGCACATGCCTAGCGCTCCACATGCAAAACTGCTCTAGATGTTTCATGCATTAGTTAAGCCTAATGAAAATCCCCGTATTATTTAAACCTCAACACAATATATAACGAAGAATTATCACTCGTACTATTCAGAACGGAGGTTCAAAGAGATAATTTCCCTTGAAAAGCCAGGATTAGAAATCTCATCTGTCCAAATCCAAAGACTGTGTTCTTTCTACTAGTGTTAAGTGTCTTTCAATAGATCAAAGCATTAAACAAAGAGGAGAAAAATGAGTACTTGGGCTACTCAAGAGAGCACTTCCGGCCCTCTAGGAAATTCATTTATTTAACAAAGATTTATTTACTAGGCACCCATCATATGGCAAGCACTATGAGCAGCAATGGGTGACATGTACAAAGGTTATTAGTAACAAACAAGGTAGAAGGATAGAAGGAAAGGACTTTGTTATCTGGCAGTCATAGAAATCTTCTGAAAAAAAAAAAATGACACCTGGATGAGATTTTGAAAAGCAACATAAGGCCAGGCACAGTGGCACACACCTGTAATCCCAGCACTTTGGGAAGCCGTGGCAGGTGAATAACCTGAGGTCAGGAGTTCAAGACCAGCCTGGCTAACATGTGAAACCCCGTCTCTACTAAAAATATAAAAATTAGCCAGTGTGGGGGTGTGCATCTATAATCCCAGCTACTCTGGAGGGTAAGGCATGAGAATGGCTTGAACCTGGGAGGTAGAAGTTGCAGTGAGCTGAGATCATGCCACTACACTCCAGCCTGGGTAATAAAGCAAGATTCCGTCAAAAAAAAAAAAAAAAAGAGATAGAAAAGAAAAGCAAAATGGAGCTTACCGAGTAGAAAAAGAAAGGGATATCCAGACAGAAGGATCAGAATGTATCAAGGCAAAGAGGTATGACACAACATGGCATATTCTGAGAAATACGAGAAAAACTTTTCCACCACTGTGAAGAATTAAGAGAGCCAATAAACCAAGCCTCAGCAGAGGAGGCTCCAACTTTGACAAAGAGCATCACTCAAACAGCCTTGCCCAACAGACCATTTCTCCATCCATCTCATTCTTTAGTCACCACTAGGAGAAATCTTCCATAAAGGAAAGACAGTTTTAGCAAAGAACCACTGAGGAACTGAGATTAACTCTTTACCTGATAGATCAATTTCTTCCCAAGAAAGGTGCACGTATTTTGTAGTATTTCATGTGAAACACTTATAAAAATTCCTGGTTTATCTGTAAGTTAATCTTCACAGATTAACTTATAATACCGGCATTTTATTGACAAGGAAACTGAGGTTCAGAAGAGTAACTTATCCAAAACTACATGAAGCTTTTTCCAACCTAAGATTAGAAGGCAGATTTGACTCCAAAAAAACTGTAAGAAATAAAGAATCCAAACTATCACATCTATCACGTCTCCCTAAAAGACTTAACAAATAGAGAATTTTAAGAAATATCTCAGTCTTAGAACATATGGGAGCTGCAAAGAAGTGGGGGAACTGAGATGAGAAAGAATATTTCATTATCCTTAATCTTCTCAACAGAAAACTGGTATTATTCTCATCCTAGCAACTGAATTCCCAAAGGCAAATATGGCAAAGCCATAGCAATCATACAGAGGAAGAAGTACTTGATACCTCCAGATAAGTAAAGTTTCATGCAGAAGTTCACATTTGAATTGAGACCTAAAAGATAAGAGACTACTGGCAGAACAAGTTGAAGTAGAGAGGACATTCCAGGCAAAAAGAACACTGAATGTAAAGGCAAGAAATGCTTATCACATTTACAAACTAAAAACAGTCCAGCTTATAAAAACACATGAAAGAGTCCCTCATTTCCATATGGCTCCCTCTTACCTCCATTATGGCTCTGCTCAAATGTGACTTTATCAGAGCCTTTCCATGACCACCCTAGGTAAATAGTGTCCTCCGTCCTACTCTACATATTACCCTGCTTCAGTTTTCTTCATAGCATTTACCATCACCAGGCATATCCATTTATTTGTTCACTGTCTGTCCTTGACCCTTCCCCTCAATTAGAATGCAAGCTCCTGTTCACTCTTATCCTCAATATCTATATCAGTACCTGGCACAAAGTAGGCTCTCAGTAAATACTGGTAAATACCTGTTAAAGTGAGAAAGAGGGTTGAGAAAGATGTGCTTTGTATACCACAATAAGGAATGTGAGCTTAATTTGATGTCTGATAAACCACTCTTGAAAGAATTTAATAAATAATCATTAAACCCCTTTAATGAATGATCAGACACGAATTTTGAAACATCACTCCGATTGCAGCATGGAAGACGGACTAAAGAACCAGGAGGCTGAGGCAGGAGGATCACTTGAGCCTAGGAGTTCAAGGCTGAAGTGAGCCACAATCGTGCCCCACATTCCTGCCTGGGTGACCGAGCAAGACCCTGTCTCAAAACAAAAACCGAGCAAGGTAGAAGAATTGTTTCAAGAACATGGTATGGTGGAAGATAAGAACAAAACAGATGCTGAATGAATAACAATTAGAAAGCCACTGAAATAATTTAAATAACACGTGAGAGAGGTCTGCATTGAGACAGTTTTACAGTACATAACTTTTAGTGAAAAAACTGTGATTAAAGAAACGGAAAACAGTATGTTTAAGAACAAACTTTTACGCTGGGCACAGCTCATGCCTGCAATCCCAGCACTTGGGAGGCCAAGGCGGATTAATCACCTGAGGTCAGGAATTTGAGATCAGCCTGGCCAACATGGCAAAACCCCGCCTCTACTAAAAATACAAAAATTAGCTGGGCATGGTGGCGGGTGCCTGTAATCCCAGCTACTCGGGAGACTGAGGCAGGAGAATCACTTGAACCCAGGGAACGGAGGTTGCAGTGAGCTGAGATTGTGCCACTTCATTCCAGGCTGGGCGACAGAGCGAGACTCCATCTCGAAAAAATAAAGAGACAAACAACAAACAAGCTTTTTCTAAAGTTTACCTGGGAGCTGGAGTCTGGGAATCTTTCACTTTCAGTAAAATCACAGAGTCCAATCCTAAATAAAGAAACATAAGAGCATTTCATTAGTAATAAAACCCCACAGAGTTGTACTTCCAAGACATCTTAGTTTGAGTTCCCATACTTTGCTTTGTATGGCTTCAGTTACTCATGGTTAACTATGGTCCAAAAATATTAAATGAAAAATTCCAGAAATAATTTGTAAATTTTAAACTGCACACCATTCTGAGTAGCTGATTCTCTATCCAGCTCTATTTCAGGCATGAAATCATCCCTTTGTCCAGCATATCCACGTTATATGCACCACCTCTCACTTAGTCATCACATCGAATGTCTCAGTCTAGCAATGCCTGTGTTCGAGAAAGCCTTACTTAATAACGCCCCCAAAAGGCAAAAGTAATGATGCTGGCAATTCAGGTATGCCAAAGAGAAGCTGTAAAAAGTGCTTCCCCAGCCTGGCCAACATGGTGAAACCCTGTCTTACTAAAAACACAAAACTTAGCCAGGCGTTGATGGCTCACAACTGTAATCCCAGCTACTCAGGAGGCTGAGGCAAGAGAATCACTTGAACCCGGGAGATAAGATGGAGGTTGCAGTGAGCCAAGATGGCACCACTGCACTCTAGCCTGAGCTACACAGAGTAACACTCTGTCTAAAAAAAAAAAAAAAGAAAAAGAAAAAGGGTGCTTCCTTTAAGGGAAAAGGTAGAAGCTCTTGACTTAGAAAAAAGAAACACTTTTGTTACAGTATATTGTTATAATATTTGTTTTTAGTTATTGTTGTTGATCTCTTACTGCACCTAATTTATAATCATAGGTATGTACATACAGGAAAAAACATAATGTATATAGGGTATAGCACATATAGTATACTATCCATGGTTTCAAGCACCCACTGGAGGGGGGTCTTGAAACATATCCCCCCCATAGATAAGAGGGGACTACTTCGATTCATGATCTATAATGAGACCGAATTAGGTGAAAGAAGGAAAGGGGTTAGGGAATGGAAGAGGGAAGAAAACTGGAAGGAGGGAAGGAGGACAGGGAAGAGAAAGCACTCCAGGAAGTATCTAAAAAGTACACATTTTATCATTCTATGATTTATTTTCTCTGTTGAATACTACTCAAAGGCAGGAATCGTGTTCTTCTAAAGTGCTACGATTAGAACCTCAGGGTAGTTATTAAATGGTACAAGGAAAGCAATTAAACAGTCAGTGTAGTATATTTGTTTCAGTTTCGTTGCATCTAAGTATCTGCCACACAATGTATGTTTTTGAGGTTAAAGGAGTTTTTTGTGGGATGTTCTTTTTGGCTTTTTTTTTCCTTTAAAGTTCTCAGTATATCACATCACAAAATATAACAAGAGTCTTCATGGATATGTGTAGCTATATAATGATGCTACCAAAAAGTTTAATCCTGAATGAGCATTTTCAGAAAATGACAAGTAGATTTAAAAAAACAAAAATCAAACAACCTGAGAAAGGAGACTGGTGCTCCATCTACCAAAAAATCCCTGATGTTTAACCACTTAACCTAAAACTTGTTTTAAGTTACATACCTAAGTACATACCATAAATAGGTACATAATACATACCTAAAAAGGGGGAAAATTAAGGAAGCAAAGAAACCTATCACAGCAAAACCTTAATTAACCAGACTGCTAAGAGAGTGAATATTTCAGTTAGCTGAAAGTTAGGTAGAAAACTCTGTTTCCAACGCTGACAATCACTCTAAAACGCATTAACCTATCGTACAGGTTTAGTAAGCATACATTAAGTACTTAAGCTTCAATATTTATGTGATGTTTCAAAACTCCTAGAACTTCAAAATTCTTACCACTGTAAAGTCACAGAAACAGAGAAAGTGCTAAAGTAATTGGGCTGAATATACTCTGACTGTAGACTCTACTTAGGAAGTTAATTGTTTAAACAAAATAAATCATTTGCATCTTGAGGTTAAAAAAGAGAGTATCTTATTTGTGGGTTTAGCTTACTCATACCATGGTTAACTGAATCATACGTATTTAAAGTATATAAGTACATGTCTTACAAGTTCAATATCCCTTATCCAAAATGCTTGGGACCAGAAGTTTCAAATTTTGGATTTTTTTAATTTTTGAATATTTACATTATACAATTTGAGCATCCCAAATCCAAATATCCAAAATCCCAAATGCTCCACTAAGCATTTCCTTAGAGTATCATATTGGTATTCAAAAAGTTTCAGATTTTGGAACATTCTGGATTTCATATTTTCAGATTCAGGATGCTCAGATTGTAATGTTGATTTACATGTATATTATAATGTTGCCTGTAATAGAGCTAATAAACAGCTAATTGGCTATTAAGACTAAAAATATAGTTATACGATACCATGTTTACCTTCAGATTGTGTATTTGAAGCTGCTAAGGTATCTGGCTGATGTGCAGCAGAGTGGTGATGATGGGGTTGATGAAGAATATCAGAATCTTTGGATCCAAAAGCAGTAACATCTGGGGCATAAGAAGACAGGGAATACACACTGTGGGACAGCTGTTCCTGTGTAGTTAAAACGCTGGCAGATCCAGATGACGAAGTATCAGAGCCAATGATCTGAGATGCACAAGAATTTCCATTTTTAAACAGTGAGTATTTCAAAGTATTTTTACTGGAACTAAGACATCGAGACCTAGCAAGAGAAGAATACTGTTTCAACATCAAGTGATACACTGTAGAATTAAATTCATCTGAAATATGTTTCTGTGACTCACAGGTGTAAAGGAAAATGTGTGGTTGGTTTGGCTATAGAAAACGGTTTCCCTGTGACCATCTGTAGCAGTTGTCTGTAAATCTCTCTCTCTTCTTCTTGAACTGTCTATAGGGGGAAAAAAAAACAGTTTAAACACATCCAATAAGGCGAATCTCTCTCAAACCAGCATGTAAACGGAATCCTAGCTCTGCCAAAGCTCAGGCAGAATCCTGAAGATAATTAAGAATTTTGGGCCTGACACAGTGGTTCATGCCTGTAATTCCAGCATTTTGGGAGGCCAAGGCAGGAGGATCACTTGAGGCTAGAAGTTCAAAACTAGCCCGGTCAACATAGTGAGATCCCCATCTCTACAAAAGAAAAACTAAAAAATTAGCTGGCTGTGGTGGCCCATGTCTGTGGTCCCAGCTACTGGGGAGGCTGAGGCAGGGGAATCACTTGAACCAGGAGGCAAAGGCTGCATGCAGTGAGCCAAGATCATACCACTACACTCCAGCCTGGGAGCAGCGTAAGACACTGTCTCAAATAAAAAGAAAGAAAGAAAATTGGGCCAGGTGTAGTGGCTCATGCCTGTAATCCCAGCACTTTGGGAGGTCGAGGCAAGCGGATCACCTGAGGTCGGGAGCTGGAGATCAGCCTGACAAACATGGAGAAACCCCGTCTCTACTAAAAACACAAAATTAGCTGCACATGGTGACGCATGCCTGTAGTCCCAACTACTCGGGAGGCTGAGTCAGCAGAATCACTTAAACCTGGGAGGCAGAGGTTGCAGAGTGAGCCGAGACTGCACCATTGCACTCCAGCCTGGGCAACAAGAGCAAAACTCCATCGCAAAAAAAAAAAAAAAGAAAAGAAAATTATCAAGTCTGTAAAATAGAAGTTGAGTAAATACCAGATAATATATTTAGAAAAATTATGGCACATATATACATATATGTAAATAATAGTGCAGAGAAGCTATAGGCTATAAAACCAGAAAGTCAGCAGGCAAACACTTCAGAGTCAAAAAGAGAGTCCCAGAAATAAAGGACCTCTAAATTAGGATTCCAACAAATCCCTTGATTCCTGAAACCTGTTAGAAAAATCACAAGGAATTAACCAGAATAGTC
The DNA here is from genome assembly GCF_049354715.1 of Callithrix jacchus. Classification (NCBI taxonomy): domain Eukaryota; kingdom Metazoa; phylum Chordata; class Mammalia; order Primates; family Cebidae; genus Callithrix; species Callithrix jacchus. The sequence goes on from NC_133510.1 coordinate 2,390,920, forward strand.
AAGATCAGTCAGAGGGGAATACCTTGCCAACAATTTTCTATGTTATCCAAGCCCAGGTACTTTCCAGAGACAATTTTCATCTCCAACATTTATTTATGTATTTTTCCTGTAAGCCCCAATACTACATTTAGGGAAAACCACATATTCCATAACATTCATTCACTGACACGAACATTTACTATGCTCCAGTCATAAAGATAATAATGCACTGAATAAGATAAAGTTCCTGCCTTTGTGGAGATTATATTGCAGTGAAAGGAATTAAACAAAGAACAAATCAGGTAGTATGCAGAAAATCAGAAGATGAGAGAACGGAAAGTGACGGAAGGAGAGCAGGAACAGGTAAGAATGGAAAGTGACGGAAGGAGAGCAGGAACAGGTAAGATTTCTCTAAAAAGGTTCAGCAGAAACGTAAAGGCAAGGGAAGACATCAGTCATATAAAAGAATATTCCAAACAGAGGACAACAAGCGCAAAGCCCTGAGAGGAAGGTGCTCAGTGTGTTCCAAAAACAGCAAGGTCCATGTGAATGGGAAGAGCAGGAAGAAATGAGAGCACCTGACAGAGAACCAGGTTATATAAGGACTTAGAACCCTGGTAAAGCATCGGTTCTAAACAGACCCCCTGACTCAATGGGCTGTGTTCACCGGCATTAGAAATATGCCCTAGCAATTTATTTTTCATCTTATTTTCAGGTTTAATACAACCACTAATCCTCACAGAATAATTTTAAACATTACGGTCTGGGTTAGCAGCAACTTGTACTATGATATTTCACTATGTGCATCAGTGTTTGTACATTTTTGTCCATTACTAAAGTATGTTAAAAGCAAAATGAATTACAAAACTATGTAAGGATACATAGGCACTACATTTTTTCTTCTTCAATCTTTTTGTTTTTGCTCCTTAGCAAATCATAATTTCCCTGTCAGGATAATGTTACTGATCTACTATAACACACTTGAACTGTGAAGTGTGACAACTACATTTGACAAAAAACTACGCTTAAGCTTGAATAGCTGAGTGATAAGAAAAGGAAACAACTGAGCATTTGGTTAAAGAATGAACTTGAGAAAAACAAACTTGCAATGTTCTGTGTGAAAAAAAAATAATTATTTTATCCATCATATTAATAGTGTACCCAAGATGATGGTCTCTTTTTCTAGTGTTTGTGAGAGACTATCTACCGTACTGAGCAGGTACTTCAGTGATAGCACAAAAATAATGGTTAGAAAAAGACAATTATTGGCTGGGCATGGTGGCTCAAGACTATAATCCTAGCACTTTGGGAGGCTGAGGCGGGTGGATCACGGGATAAAGAGATCGAGACCATCCTGGTCAACATGGTGAGAAGCCTTCTCGACTAAAAATACAAAAAATTAGCTGGGCATGGTGGCGTGTGCCTGTAATCCCAGCTACTCAGGAGGCTGAGGCAGGAGAATTGCCTGAACCCAGGAGGCGGAGGTTGCGGTGAGCCGAGATCGCGCCATTGCACTCCAGCCTGGGTAACAAGAGCGAAACTCCGTCTCAAAAAAAAAAAAAAAAAGAAAAAGAAAAAGACAATTATCAGTTATAAATGAATATCAAATCTGTATTTATTGGCTATTCTACTAGAGAGAATATAGAATATGAGTACTTGAGAAATTTTAAAACCATAATTAAATAAATCTCATTAATATCTAAAATTGCCATTATGAAGATTAGACAGCAGAATGAAGCATCATTACAAATTACTGGATTCTAAGAGAGATTTGCCCTTTGTGATCTATACACAAAAGAAAGCTTATGTCATCTAGCACTTTACTGACTAGAATTTTTTAATACTCTTCAATGTAAACCTTAATTCCACTTTTCCATTATACCAAATAACCTAATCACAATACAAGAGGGTAAACAATAGGTTTTTTTTTTTTTTTTTTTTTTTTGAGACGGAGTTTCGCTCTTGTTACCCGGGCTGGAGTGCAATGGTGCGATCTCGGCTCACCGCAACCTCCGCCTCCTGGGTTCAGGCAATTCTCCTGCCTCAGCCTCCCGAGTAGCTGGGGTTACAGGCACGCACCACCGTGCCCAGCTAATTTTTTGTATTTTTAGTAGAGACGGGGTTTCACCATATTGACCGGGATGGTCTCGATCTCTTGACCTCGTGATCCACCTGCCTCAGCCTCCCAAAGTGCTGGGATTACAGGCTAAGCCACCGCGCCCTGCCAACAATAGGTTGTTTTTAGGGGTGGAAAGATGACAGCGGAAAGGGAAATCAGACTACCTGGGTTATGTAAATTGATTCTTAATTAATCAAACATTTTAGGTCTTTTTCACTGACCCACCAAACTGGATTAAAAAAAGTTATGGAAATATTTTTATCATAGAAAGTAAAGCAGATAACTGGTGTGAGAGGTTACTTTGCATAGTCCCTCTTTGTACCACAAAACATTTTTTTTTTAAATCAGGCTAAGTGCAGTGGCTTAGACCTGTCATCCAACTGCTTAGGAAGCTGAGGCAGGTGAATCACTTGAGGTCTGATATCAGCAAATCAACTGAGGTGAGGAGTTCAAGGACAGCCTGGCCATCATGGTGAATCCCCGTCTCTACTAAAAACACAAAAATTAGCCAGGTGTGGTAGCATGTGCCTGTAATCCCAGCTTCCCCAGAGGCTGAGGGAGGAGAATCACTTGAACCCGGGAGGTAGAGACTGCAGTGAGCCAAGATCGTGGCACTGTACTCCAGCCTGGGTGACAGTGGCTCACGCCTGCAACTCCAGAACTTTGGGAGGACGAGGTGGGTGGATCACTTGCAGTCTGGAGTTCGAGAACAGCCTGGCCTACATGGTGAAACTCTGTCTCTACTAAAAATACAAAAATTAGCCTGGTGTGGTGGCATGTGCCTGGAATCCCAGCTTCCCCGGGGGGCTGAGGCAGGAGAATCGCTTGAACCCAGGAGGTGGAGGTTGCAGTGAGCCGAGATCACAGCACTGTACTCCAGCCTGAGTGACAGTGAGACTCTGTCTCAAAACAAACAAACAAAAAAGAAAAGCTTCTGTCTGATACCAAACAATCTCAGACTCATTAGAAAATATAATATAAACATGAAAAAATTACTCATATTCCAAATAGCAATCCAAGGTCTCTTTAAGCCTCATACTTTTTCAGTTTACACTAATTTATGGTTTTAAAGGGTAAGATTATGAACTTTTCACTGACCTACCCGTTAATTTGGAAGTTGCAAGAATTTTTTTTTTTTGAATGATGAGAAGTACTTTTTTTTTTGAGTTTTATTACAAATAAAAAACACAAGCTGGGCATGGTGTGAACCGCCTATAATCCCAGCACTTTAGGAGGCCGAGGCAGGCGGATCACCTGAGGTCGGGAGTTCGAGACCAGCCTGACTAACATGGAGAAACCCCATGACTACTAAAAATACAAAATTATCCAGGTATGGTAGTGAATGCCTGTAATCCCAGCTACTTGGGAGGTTGAGGCAGAAGAATTGCTTAAACCTGGGAGGTGAGGTGGAGGTAAGCCAAGATCGCATCATTATATTCCAACGTGGGCAACAAGAGCAAAACTCCACCTCAAAAAAATAAATAAATAAAAATAAAAACCATTGACTATATTATATTCCATTTAAAATCATTTCAGATAAAGATAGTTTAGGTACATTTAAAAATTACAAGTTGATAAATTTATAATTGTATAAACTTATAGCATAGAGTGATATAAATTATGAATACAATGTACAGTAATTAAAAGCTAGTAACACATTCATCACCTCAATACTGAACTTGTTTATAGTGAGAACATTTGAGATGTACTCTTAGCAATTTAAAAATGTACAATACTCTGTGATTAACTATATTCAACATACTGCGCAAGAGCTAAAAAAAGCAGACCAACCTATGTTCCTCCTGAGATTCTGTCTACTTTCCCTCTCCTACCCCCTCCCACCAGGTTCTGTAACTACCATTCTACCCTCTGCTTCTACTAGTTCAATTGTTTTAGATGTTACATATAAGTGAGAATCTACAGCATTGTCTGTGTCTTAACTCCACTTAGCATAATGCTCTCCAATTCCATCTATGTTGCCGCAAATGACAGAATGTCCTTCTTCGTTAAGGCTGAATAGTATTCCACTGTGTAGCTGTAACACAATTCCTACATCCATTCATCTGTTGATGGACATCTCAGTTGATTCTATAACCTGCTATTGTGAATAGTACAGCTATAAACATAGGGGTGCAGACATCTATTTGACAAATGGATTTCAAATTATATGGGTGAATATCCAGAAGTGGGTTTGATGAATCATATGATGATTCTATTTTTAGTTTTCTGAGGAATCTCCATACTGCTTCTACACTGTTCCTTCTTTTTTTTTTTTTTTTTGGATACAGGGTCTGGCTCTGCCATCCAGGCTGCAGTGCAGTGGCATGATCTCAGCTCACTGCTGCAACCACTGCCTCCTCAGCTCAAACCATCCTCCCACCTTAGCCTCTCAAGTAGCTGGGACTACAGGCACACACCACTACACCAAGCTATTTTTTTTTTTTTTTTTTTTTAGTAGAGATGGGGTTTTGCCATGTTGCCCAGGTTAGTCTTGAACATGTGAGAGCCACCATGCCTGGCCTCTCCATACTGTTTTCTACAATGGCTGCACTGATTTACATATTCGACCACACAAAGTGTGCAACAGGTCCTTTTTCCCACATCCCCAACAACACTGGTCATCTTTCATCTTTTTGACTGAAGCCACTCTAACAGGTGTGAAAGGATATCTCATTTGTGGTTTTAGTTTGCACTTCCCTAATGATTAGAGTTTTTGAGGATTTAAAATACATCTATTGGCCATTTCTTCTTTGAAGAAATGTCTATTCAGGCCTCCTGCTCAGTCTTTTTTCTTTTTTTTCAACTTTTAGATTCAGGGGATATTATGTCCAGGTTTGTTACAAAGGTACATTGTGTGATATTGAGTTCGGGAGTACAACCGAAGCTTTTACCCATATAGTGAGCAAAATATCCAATAGGTAGGGTTTTGTTTTGAGAGACAGTCTCACTCCGTTACCCAGGCTGGAGTACAGTGGCGCCATCTGGGCTCACTGCAACCTCCACCTCCTGGGTTCAAGTAATACTCCTGCCTCAGCCTCTCCAGTAGCTGGGACTACAGGTGCCCACCACCACACTCAGCTAACTTTTTTTTTTTTTAATTTTTAGTAGAGACAGGGTTTCACCATGGTAGCCAGCCTGGTCTCGAACTCCTAACCTCAAGTGAGCCACCCACCTTGGCCTCTCATAGAGCTGGGATTACAGGCATGAGCCACTGTGCCCAATATAAAGTTTTTTGGGTTTTTTTGGAGTCCTGCTCAGTCGCCAGGCTGGAGTGCAGCAGTGCAATCCGGGATCTCGATTCACTGCAACCTATGACTCCCAGCTTCAAGCAATTCTCCTCCCTCAGCCTCCCGAGTAGCTGGGACTGCATGCGCACGTCACCACACCCAGCTAATTTTGTTTTTTATTTTTAGTAGAGACAGGGTTTCACCATGTTGGCCAAGATGATCTCGATCTCCTGACCTCGTGATCCGCCCTCGTGGGCCTCCCAAAGTGCTGGGATTACAGGCGAGAGCCACGGCACCCAGCCACCAGTATGTAGTTTTTTAACCCTTGCTCTTCTCCCACCCTCCCCACTTTTGTAGTACCCAGTGTCTACTATTCCCATCTTTATGTCCATTTGTACCCTATGTTTAGCTCCCGCTTATAAGGGAAAACACACAGTATTTGGCTTTGTTTGTATCAGTTTGCCTAGGATAATGTCTTGCCTATGTGTAAACAATTTTGTTTTCTTGCTATTGAGTTGAGCTCCTTATATATTTTGAATTATCAACCCCTTATAGAATGGATGCAAATATGTTCTCCCAATCTGTAGGTTGTCTCTGCAGTTGTTTCCTTTGCTTTTTAGTTGGATGTATTCCTATTTGTCTACTTTTGCTTTTCTTGCCTGTCACTTAAGGTTCAAATCCAAAAAAATCAGTGCCCAGACCACTGTTGTGTAGTTTTTTTCCCCTATGTTTTCCTCTAGCAGTTTTAGAGTTTCTAGCCTTACATTTAAGTCTTTATTCCATTCTTTAGTTGATTTTATGTATGGTATGAGATAAAGATCTAATTTCATTCTCCTACATATAGAAATACAATTTTCCCAACACCACATTTATTAAGAGACTGTCCTTTCCTTTGTGTAGTCTTGGCACCTTTGTCAAAAATCAGTCAACTACCTATATAACGGGTTCATTTCTAAGCTCTCTATTCTGTTCCATTGGCTGATGTCTTTTCCCCCTAACACCATGCTGTTTTAATTACTATAGCTTTGTAATATAGTTTGAAATAAGGTAGTGTGGTAGTTTCTTTTTTGTTCTTTCTGCTCATAATTGCCTTGGCTATTGAGGGATTTATGTGGTTTCAGATGACTTTTAGAATTTTTTTCTATGAAAAAATAACATTGGAATTTTGATAGGGATTGCACTGAATATGCAGATCACTTTGAGTAGTATGGCCATTTTAACAGTATAAATTCTTCCAATCCATGAATACAGGATTGCTTTCCATTTAATTGTATCTTCAATTTCTTTAAATGTTTTATGTTTTTCAGTATACAGGTCTTTTACTTCCTTGGTTAAATTTAATTTTTTTTTGTAGCTATTGTAAATGGGATTGTTCTCTTTATTTCTTTTTTGCATAGTTCGCTGTTAGTGCATAGAATTTCTATTTCAGAACTAATTTCTGTGTGTTGATTTTGTACCCTACAGCTGTACTGTATTCGTTTAATAGTTCTAACAGGTTTTTGGTGGAGTCTATAGGGTTTTCTACACATAAGATCATGTTGTTGGCAAACAGTGACAGTCTCACCTCTCCCTTTCCCAAAAGAACACATGTTAACTTTTTTGGCTTTGCCAAAATGAAAGTTACCTAAAACTTCAAACAAAATTCTTTCTTGGAGCATCTGGTACTACAAAGTAAAAGAAAACATCTTTCTCTATAAATTACTTACTAAACTTTTAGTTGTTGTTGTTAAGCACAGTGGCTCATGCCTATAATCCCAACACTTTGGGAAGCCAAGGCGAAGGATCACTTGAGCCCAGGAGTTTGAGACCAGCCTGGGCAACAAAGTGAGACCATATCTCTATAAAAAAATTTAAAAATTAGCTGCATATTGGTGTGTGCCTGTAGTTGCAGTTACTCAGGAAGCAAAGAAAGGAGGATCGCTTGAGCCCAGGAGGTTGAGGCGGCAGTGAGCTGTGATTGTGCCACTGCATTCCAGCATGGGTGACACGCTGAGTATGTACTTCAGAAAAAAGAAAATTTAAATTTAAAAAAGCCCCAACTGTTCTTTACTGAGTAAGAAAATTAGGATATTAAGAGGAAAAGAAGCAACAATTGCATAGCATGACAAAGTTAAAGAAGCTAGCTAATGTTACATTTTGAAACCTGATAAAACACTAAGATGAGTTTTTTGAAGTATAAAAATAATTAAGGTACTGAATTCTATTTTTTAAAAGGGACGGAGCCCTTCAGTTAGGTGACGCTTCTACAGAAAGCTCCATCGCAAAAGACGTAAAATTATAAAACCTTAACAGAGAACACAAAATAAACTTAAGGACACTAGTCAACTGTTTTGTTATAAATTACCCCAATAACCTTATAAATAACACTCCTAATTTTCATGTTGTTTAAAGTCATACCTTTATACCATATAAAATATGCAAAGTGTGAAATTCAATAATTTTCTGAGTCCAAAATGCTTGACATATGATAAAACTGTAAAGCATTTTTAAGAAAAGTATAAAACCAGCACTGTCACCTGTCACAAAAGTCCGGTATCTTAAAATGCTGCTCAAAAATTTGCAAAGAAACATGGCTAGAAGCAACATATAACCGAAAAGAAACTATTTGTGTTTTTGCCATTTTACATTTTTATTGTCAGAAGTATTTCCTCTTTTCCAAACAGAGGTTTATATCCTCTATAACAGCATTATCTGACAGAAACTTCTGTAGTAATAGAAATATTCTCTATCTGCCCTGTCCAATATGGTAGCCACCAGCCACATGTGGCTAATGAATACTTAAAATGTCACCAGTTTGACTGAAAAACTAAATTTTAAATCTGAACTAATTTAAACATTGCTCGTGGCTAGCGGTTACCCTACTGGATAGCACAACTTTTCGATGTTGCCCCTTGAGTCGGCCATTCTGCCCAACCACTACTTGTATATTTCTAAATTCTTCTTCATGTGTTCTCGTCAAAGCTCTGCTGTAGACTGAGCAGTGCAGTGGTGACATCACCTTAATGGTTAATTCTGTAGATGACTTCATATTCCTGAAGTTGATGGACAAGCGCGGCATCAGGGTTAACACATCTTCCTTTAACATGAGCAAATGTCACCTCTGTTGAGGATCCCAGCATTTCATGGAAAGGGACTTTTCATCCAGTTTCTAAGTTCCCATCAATAAATTTAGTCCCAGGGTTAAAAAGTATTATGTCTTGATTATTTGTAATATCCAAAACAAATATCTAAATACGTTTGTTGAAAGTGTGATAATAAAGTTCAGCCCAGTATTTTGTCTTACTCATGTTATACGGCTTATTCTACAGTACAGGTAGCTCGATTTTCATACTAGGGGACTACAGAACTAAAACCAGAGGCAAAATTTCCTGCATTGCTCGTTTCATAGAGTAGATTGAATCCTGAGCATCCTCTTTACACTACAGGAGGAAGGAGAACTGCAGCTTCATGTTCTCCACTGACTCAACCTGCAGCTTGGAAGGTTGTCCGGAAGGGTAAAATTGCCCATGCAACCCCGTTCTTAGGCTGGCAGAGGAGGCTAAAGAAGGAAGGCTGAGAGGTCCACAGAGCTGGTGGGTGAATAGCAAACTTACAATGAACACAGAATTAAAGGATCCTGGTGAGCCTGAGCAACAGAAACTCTAGGCAGGGAGGGTTAGGAGCCCTGTACCCAGCTGCCATGCTGCTGCTGTCTCCTCCACAAAGTCTCTCTGTATCCCTTAGACTGTCTAGATTCCAGCATCATCACAAACTCCACAACTCTAGTAATTGTTTATCCATAAAATAATTTATATATAAAATTCAATAGCATAAAAGATACAATGGAAAATTAATCTTGGGCTCACTTTAGGAGCACATATACTAAGACTAGAACCATATAAAGATTAGCATGGCCCCTGTGCAAGGATGACACAAAAATTTGTTGAATGTAGGCCGAGCATGGTGGCTCATGCCTGTGAGCACTTTGGGAGACCAAGGTCGGTGAATCACCTGAGATCAGGAGTTCGAGACCAGCCTGACCAACATGGGGAAACCCCATCTCTATTAAAAATACAAAATTAGCCTGGCGTGGTGGTGCATGCCTATAATCCCAGCTACTCGGGAGGCTGAAGCAGGATAATCGCTTGAACCTGGGAGGTGGAGGTTGCAGTGAGCCAGAGATCAAACCATTGCACTCACGCCTGGGCAACAAGAGCGAAACTCCGTTTCAAAAAAAAAAGAAAATTTTGCGGAATATTAAAAAAAAAAAGAAAGAAATCTCCTTTTCATCATTGTTGCTCATCTCTTATCACCAAAGGCAAATGTTGCCAGTTTCTTGTTTATCCCTTGCCCTGCTAAATGACTTGATAGCTCTGCCACCCTCCACTTGAATGTTGGTTTTGTTTTTTTTTGGGACAGTGTCTTGCTCTGTCTCCCAGGCTGGAGCGCAGTGGCATAATCACAGCTCACTGCAGCCTTGAAATTCTGGCTCAAGCAATCCTCCTGCCTCAGCCTCCTGAGTAGCTAGCACTACAGGCATCTGCCACCAGGCCCAGCTGATTTTTCTGTGAGAGACAAGAGCTCACTATTATGCCTAGGCTGATCTCAATCTCCTGGCCTCAAGCAATCTTCCTGCCTCAGCTTCCCAAAGTGCTTGTATTTGTAGGCACCACGCCCAGCATTTTAGATTCAATGCAAACTTTACACCAAAAATATGCCCAGCATTTTTACTAACCATATCACAAATACCTAAGAGATCACTGATTACCAAATTATGCAAGTATTTAGCATGTAATGCTGTAATTCTTGACTCCACGCTGAGAAAGCTTCATAGGGCAGGAACCATATTGCTGTATTGTATAACAGAAAGCATACTTGACCAAACTTCCTCAGATCTGGGTGCTAGGCCTGCCATTTACTAGCCATGTGATCTATGACCCTTATTTTCCAAATCTGTAAAATATGACTATGACCTCATCTCTACCTATTTCACTGAGTTAAAGGATTAAAAACAAAAATAAACATGGAAAGTACACTGGAGGCTCTAATGCTATTTAAACGTAAGGTAATTACTATTCATTTATATCTCCATAGCAACCACAACAATTAAATGTACATTGAATATGTCATCTAACAGATATGTGCACACATCCTATCATACAAAGTATATGCTATTATTATATTCACGAAATTAACTTTTTCCTTAGGTTCGCTGAATGAATATAACAACCCAAGTGTCAACAGAACATCTTTCTTTTCAGGAGTCTATAACTTCAAAAAGATCTCACTCATAATGAAAAGATGTAAATTGTTTAACTAGCTTCTTGATTTTTCTCTTACGTTGAAGAAAAATTGTTCCTAGTGAGAAGAGCAGGTATTGTATCAAATTTTTTAAAAATTTATTTATTTATTTTTTTAGATCAGCCTCACTTTGAAGGCCAGGCTGGAGTACAGTGACACAATCACAGATCACTGCAGCCTCGACCTCCTGGGCTCAAGCAATCCTCCCACCTCAGCCTCACCAGTAGCTAGGAGTACAGGCATGGGCCACCAAGCCTGGCTAATTTTTATAATTTTTGTAGAGATAGGTTTTTGCCACGTTGCCCAGGCTGGTCTCAAACGCCTTGGCCTCCCACAGTGCTGGGATTACAGGAGTGAGCCACCTCACCTGGACTAAAATCAAGTTTTATCCACAACTGCTGAGGAAGACTAACAGTTTTTCCACAGGAGACGAGGGCTGAGGAAGGGTCTGATAAATGTATGGGAAACCATTCAGGCAACACTGGAGATTAAGTCAAGTCAGCTGTCCAGCAGGAACGGAGGCTATAATAGTAAGACAGCAATGAAGTCCTGCTAAAACATCTCTTTAATCCCTTTAGAATAGATGGTAACTGTCAGAAAGAGGAATTCAGACAGAAAAAGCACAGGAAGGAAAAACAGAATGGCTCATTCACATCTGATTTTTAATAGAGAGCGAATGTCTCAATGTAGGGAAAGATCCTAACTTTTAGTAGCTTTTATCACAGGTTTTCCTTACCTCTTCTGCTGTACTAACATGTCGCCTCTGAGTTTTCTTGGGGCTCAAAAGGCTTCGACGACATGAACCACTCCAAGATGGACTTGGAACAGGTTTAATAGGAAAAGATTTTTCATATGCAGATATATAGCAGTGATGGTTTGACTTTCCCGCAAAAATGTTTGAGAATCCACTAGAAAAAAAGAGTTTGTAAGAAAGATAAGAATAGATAATAAGTAAAATAAATCTAATCTAGTGATTATTTTTACTTTCAAAATATAAAACCAAACAAACAAAACAGGTAAAATAATAAGTGGTACCATTTGAGGGAAAGATACAAATAAATGATATGTAAGGATGCTGCATCACGTTCTGCCACTCAAAAGATCTTACATCGTCAAACTATCAAACTACAAAATTATCGAACACTTAAAACAGTATTTTTGGATCCACAATCTAGAATTTCTTTTGGTCAGCCACCATATAACTTTATGGTACAAAGCATAACAGAATACATATCTTCAAAAAACCTGGGTTCTAGGTATGCTAACGACACACACATTTTCTGTTATTCCCTATGCCCCTTATACCCTGCCTGTTGTAGGAAATTAAGATTACATATGTAAAAAGGCATAAAGGCTGAAGCCTCTCAACTAAGCTTTTAAACTGAATTTTAAAATTTCCTTAAAGGCCAACAGAGGGCTCCCATCCTTCCTTAAAAATAACAAGACGGCTTTCTATTAGGCTGCATCATTAAATTCTCCTTCTGGCCTATTTACTTCCTCTGAAGAATTTTTGTTTCTTTATACTATCTAATGCGAAACATTGGCAAATTGGCATGAAGAATATTGTGAACTCAAAAACCCTGTCTAATATCTAAGGCTTACTAATTTTGAGGGTTTTCATCTTTTTTGAGACAAAGTCTTGTTCTGTCACCCAGACTGGAGGGCAGTCGCACAATCTCGGCTCACCGCAACCTCCACCTTCTAAGTTCAAGTGATTCTCCCACCTCAGTCTCCCGAGTAGCTGGGATGACAGGCACCTACCGCCATGTCTGGATAATTTTTGTATTTTTGTAGAGGCAGGGTTTCACCATGTTGGCCAGGCTCGTCTTGAACTCAGGTGATCTGCCTGCCTTGGCCTCCCAAAGTGTTGGGATTACAGGTATCAGCCACTGCACCCAGACAATTTTAAATTTTCTCTTTTCTTTCTTTTTTTTTTTTTTTTGAGATAGAGTCTTGCTCTGTTGCCCAGGCTGGAGTGCAGTGGCACTATCTCAGCTCACTGCAACCTCTGCCTCCCAGGCTCCAGTGATTCTCCCGCCTCAGCCTCCTGAGTAGCTGGGATTACAGGGGCATGCTACCACACCCGGCTAGTTAATTTTTAGTAGAGACGGGGTTTCGCCATGTTGGTCAGGCTGGTCTCAAAATCCTGACCTTGTGATCTGCCTGCCTCGGCCTCCCAAAGTGCTGGGATTATAGGCATGAGCCACTGTGCCCGATCAATTTTGAGTTTTTTTCTACGTGCTCTTTCTCATCTATCATTACTAGAAAAGTTTGAGGTACTTATTCTTAGCATAATAAATTTTATTTTTTCTTCAAGACTCAGAATAGAGAAACACAGCTGAGTATTCTAAATTCAATGAAATCAATTCTTTAAATCATTACATGTAGTTTTGATACAAATCAGACAAGATCTAAAGAAAATCAAAAAGTGCATAATTCTCTTTAAATCTTCAAATTCTAAGGGTTTCTATGTGTGTGAAGAGTGGGGAAATGAGCAAGGACTCAGAATTTGGGAACAGGCTTACTTTCTTCGGGTGAGTGGATGCAACCAGGAAAAGATGGCAAACGCAGTGTAATTGTCAGGTAAAGCTATGACGGGTTCTCTACAATGTCTTTTGTATTTGTGTTTCTAAAAGAATTCCAGCACCTATGCATGTTTCTTAACATAAAAGATTACTCTTCTAAAGAAACAGTACAAGGGCATTCTGCAATGCCGGAAAGCAAGGGTGTTACCCAAAATTAATGAGCTAAGGTCAAACAGACAGAGAAGCAAGCTTAAGGGGCTTCCACTAGCCAAATTTCTGAGAATGTGAGCATTAAAAGAATAGCCATTATAATGGATTGCAAAACACTGAATCCATAATGCCACTAAAAAAAGGAACAGACAATTTCATTTGAACCATATGACGTGGCTATTTTAGGAAAACCTTACTTCAAATACTGGTAATGAAAAATCTAATCATTTATCCTGCCTTTCCCATAGGAGACATATTTCAGGGTAACCTAATAGCCCCAGCTAATGAAAAATGCAATCAGAATGCCAATCAGGAAGTGCTGAAGAAGTGATTAAATTAGAAAAATATTATTTCATTGACTCTAACAAAACTATTATCAGCTAAGTATTATCAAATGATATGAACTGTTAGGCAAGATGGCTGATATGAAATTCATCATCCAGGTAATGCCAAAGTAACATAATTTAGGTTACATTCAAGTCACAGGGGAAAACCTAACTGTACCATCAACTACCAGACCGTCGGCTCCTCAATCAAGAGGTCCGTCTAGCATCACGAATGATCGGAGAACCAAAATAAGATAGTTTGTTTTTCTAATGTGATAAGCACAGTGACACCTTCTAGTCACATCAAAAACCTAGCTTACAAAAAATACAGGTGATTTTTTGACAAGATAATGACATCATGAGGAAGCAACCTGTCAAATCCAAACAGTGGAATATTATACAGAAAAGCCATGTCACTTAAAGAAAAGGAGGTTGTTCCAGTTATAAAATACAAAGCCAGTAACTTCCAGATGCAATTCTAAATTAGATACTGGTTTAACCAAACTCACTATAAAAGATACTTTTGGGTCAACTGAGAAAATTTAGATATATTTGGTGTATAAGATAAAATTTACAAAAGAATATGTACACTATGAACTCATTTTGGAAAAAATATGTGTAAAGGCAGAGAAAAATGTGTGGAAGGATATATACTAAGATACTATAGAGTTGATCTCAGGCTGGTGGCAATGTAATGCCTTTATTTTTTATTTTTGCTTCACTATATTTTCTGTATTTTTCCAAAGTACATGTACTATTTCTGTGATAACATTTAAAAAATAATAACAGTGTGGTTTTATTGAATTTTAAAAGCCACCTGCTAAATGATGTATATAGGAAATCTTTAATGAAGACAAAATAGTATCACACAGTTAATAGAGTGTGTGTGTGTGTGTATCATGCTATATATAAGTAAGAAAGAGTTAAGAGAGAAACAAGTATAGGAAAAGGTTTGAAAGAAAAAACACTAAGGAGAAGGGATTGAGACTGTGGGTAGTGGTCAAGAGATCTTCAGCTCTGTTGGTAGTGTGCTGATTTCCACAATGCGAGTATATGAATGAATTACGGTATACTTAAGAGAGGAGGATAATCCAGGGAGTACTGACACGTTCCTGGAGTCCATGTGGATAAAATAATAAGATAAAATAAAACAAAGCCATCTTGTTGGCTTCTATCAACACCACAAAGCTCAACCTTGACTAACCAGTATATTAAATGATCCCACATTTCTAAAATACACCAGAACAGAATTTAGGTAGTCATAAATACTATTTTAGAAAAGAAATATTTACCAATATAATAAAGTACCTGAGGGAAAAGTTTCAAAGCCAGCCTTCATTTGGCTTTAATAACCACTTAATAATCCACGTAAGTTTAGTTAGGTAGAGATTATGAAGTTGGGATAAAGTTCTCTGTGACTTTTTTTTAATTTTTCAGACGGGGTCACTGTCGCCAAGGCTACAGTACAGTGGTGTGATCCTGGCTCACTGCAACCTCTGCCTCCCAGGTTCATGTGACTCTCCTGCCTCAGCCTCCCGAGTAGCTGGGACTACAGGCACACACCACCATGCATGGCTAATTTTTTTCTATTTTTAGTGGAGATGGGGTTTCACCATGTTGGCCAGGCTGGTCTTGAACTCCTGACCTCAGGTGATCCACCTGCCGTAGCCTCCCAAAGTGCTAAGATTAAGGCATGAGCCACCGTGCCTGGCCTGTGACTCTCTATTTACTAATATATAGAAGTAGCTTGGTCTTCTTGACTAACGCCATGAGAACTACTTTAGCTTAAGTCAGGTCTCTGCTCAGATGACAGCTGTATGTGCTGGTTTCTTTCCTACTCAAATTGCAGAGATTGACTGATTTCACTTTAAGATTTGCAAGAGCCATATTGATCTTGAAGGGGCCCCATATTCTCATATCCACCAAGATTTACTTAAAATTCTCTCTTCTAATGATAAGATTTGGCTATCACCAAAATTCAGCACTAAGTAAATGAGAAGTTGAAAATGTGAAATGGATTTGTTCATATCCCTATGGTTTTAAGTCCAAAAATGGTGTTACTCTTTTAAAATGCCAATGTAATAACTATATACCTTTTAGTCACTTTCTCTTATGTCTTAGGAAGGCCGTGAGAACAAGATGACAAAATACCAACCTTGAGGTCTTTCGGGTATCGAGGTAAAGACTTCGGCTATTTCTTGATTTTTGTAAAGTTGAGCTTGATGATGGAGTAGAATTTCTCCATTGGCCATTTGCACTCTGGCCAAAGGTTCTTACGTCTCCTGAGCCAAGAAAACTGTCTGAGGAAGGATTATCTAAAAATATAAAAGTTTGAATAAATTAAACAAATTCTACAGGTGGTTCTCCTTATGACTGCAACCACAAGCAACCATTGTATTCCAAAGCAATGTGGCATATCACCATGTCTCTCATGGAAGAAAGATCCCAGTCTCAACTGCCAGTAAAGTCTGCAGTAGGGAAACGTCTACAAACTATAATTGATTCAGCCATACTAACCTGAAAATTGATGAAGGAGCTGAATCCTGCCACAGCCATGTGCCTTATCTGCATCAATGTGACTCCGTGGTGTCCACCAAAAGTCAACATTTTACCCCAACTATATCTTGCAAGCACTCCCAGGCCTGGGCCTGAAAGAAGGTAGGCCAGACCAGTAAGAAAGCAGGTGGGGGGCCAACGAGAATTGTAATTCAAATGACAAACAGTTATTGCTTATTAAGCAGCTGGTGTCACTTTCTTCTTTTTAGTTACCATGTTCAAGATTCAGGTACTCTCTCAAAGAGCAGAGATAACCTAATTGCTGCTTTTTCTGGTTGGCTTATGGCAAGGAATGACCCATCATATACATCTGGTTCTGGTGTAATAATCTGCAGTCATCTAATGCCATAATCAAACATATTATTACTCCAATGCTTGCTACTAAAGTCAGATTATTTGAGAATTGCTTATAATTTGAATTTTCTAATTTGTGGATTATAATCTGGGATGTCAAAAACCTCCTGAAGTTTCAGCTAGAAGTAGTGGAATAACTTCTATATCCTCCTCTCCTTATCTGCAGAATTGGACAATTTAAAACAGCTCCCTCAGAAGAACTTCAGACATTAAATTATGGAACTCTAAGAAGCTCCAGTGAAAACACAAGAATAAGAATTCTTTATTTCTAAATTTTTTTCTAAGGCTGATATCATTTTTAAGATATTCTTTTAAAGCATATTACTATAGGACTTTTCACAATATTGTAAATTTATGCTATTAAAAATGTTTAATGTATCTTTTAATGCTGTATCCCAAAATGTAGCCTTCAAAAATACACTTTTGTGTTTCTGTAAGCTAATCAAGATGTCAGAATTTAGGGTAAATAAGACAGGAAAAAAGAAGCAGTCAGGGGTGGTGTCAGTACTAGTTAATGTACCAGTTGGTGACCTTAGTCTAATAATTAAAATAAGTTAATTTACTTTCAAAATTAATTGTAACTTTGTTCCTCTGTAATCAGCTATCTATGCTTAGCATCTAGTATTATTACTCTGAGGACAGAAACACGAGGCTAATTGAAATGAGTCTTAGTAAAGAATTAGAAAATTATTATAGTTAAGTTTAAAGTCCTAACAGTAGAAATCTTTGTCTCTCACATGTTTTGGCTAAAATTTGATTAGGAAATGATATAAATAGAGATATCTATTTGAGGAACTGGTCTATTAAAAATGCAAATTACCCTAACAGGTGTGATATTTGAGACCAAGGATAAGACAGAGTAGCATTCTCAATGGCATATAACAGAGATTGCAGCTTTAAAATGCAAGGGAAAAAGCAGAGGATCATCAAGTCTGTTTAAACAGAAAGAGGTGGTTCCAACCCCACTCAATGAAATTGCTGAAGAGTGCTCTATTGCTGACGGGATCAAGCAAGGTTAGAGACGGACCAAGAGTAAACTACAGATACTTTTCTTTTTGAGCCAAAGTCTCCTCCTGTTGCCCTGGCTGAAGTGCAGTGGCACAATCACAGCTCACTGCAGCCTTGACCTCCTGAGCTCAAGCAATTTGCCTGACTCCGTCTCCCAAGTAGCTGAGACTACAGGTGCATACCACCATGTCCGCCTGATTTTTGTAGTTTTTTGGAGGTGGGATTTTACTATGTTGCTCAGGCCGGGCTTGGACTCCTCGCCTCAGGTGATACCCTCACCTGGGCCTCCTAAAGGCAAAGTACTGGAATAATACAGGTGAGTCCCTGTGCCTGGCCACATATAGTGAGGGTTTAGCATAATAGTCTGTCACCACTGATTTCTGTAAGAGTTAAAAATACCACAAATAAGATGACCTATTATGTACACATACATACACACAGAACGAGAAGAAAATACACTAAAAATTTAATTGTACTTATGTTCTAATGATAGGGTGATGGGTAGTTTTCTACTTTTCTATACAAAGTTTCTGCAGGAACAAGCAATACTTTTATGAATATAATAAACTTCATATTAAAAAAGAATGTGTCAAGGCCAGGTACAGTAGCTCATGCCTGTAATCCCAGCACTTTGGGAAGCCAAAGCAGGTGGATCACCTGAGGCCAGGAGTTCAGCACCAGCCTAGCCAACATGGTGAAATCCCATTTCCATTAAAAATACAAAAAACTATCCAGGCGTGGTGGCACATGCCTGTAGTCCCAGTTACTAGGGAGGCTGAGGCATGAGAATCACTTGAATCCGGGAGGCGGAGGTTACAGTGAGCCAAGATCGTGCCACTGCAGTCCAGCCTGGGTGACAGAGCAAGATTCTGTCTCCAAAAAGAAAAAAAAGAATGTGTCAGGTAACTACCTACTATCAAAGTTCCTGTTAACTGTAGTTAAGATGACAGCAGGATGTCACAATCATCTTACCTACCAAATATTTTGAAAACCTAACTTAACATATTTTCCAAAGAAAAAGATAATGATTCTAAGCATGAGCAAAATCATTTCTTTGCATCCTAATCTACTTTTCTGTTTAGGGTGAAACTTTTTTTTTCCTTGAGACAGGGTCTCACTCTGTCTCCCATGCTGAAGTGCAGTGGCACCATCATGGCTCACTACAGCCTTGACCTTCCAGGCTCAAGAGATCCTCCCACCTCAGCTGCCTCAGTAGCTGGGACTGCAGGTGCATGTCACCATGCCCAGGTAATTTATTTTTATTGTTTGTAAAGACAGGGTCTCAATACACTGCCTGGGCTGGTCTCCAACTCCTGGGCTCAAGTGATCCTCCCACCTTGTCCTCCCAGAGTACTGGGATTACAGGGGCGTAAAGGTTTTTACTGAAACAAACTAAACTGCAACAGAGTATTTAAAACTTTATTTAAAAACAAAGTCAATGTTTCTAATACCCTAATCTTCAGTGCTTTGAGAAGCAGATTTTTTTAAAGCTTGATCTACAGAGGTCAATCCAATAAAGCAATAAAGAAGTTCTAGATCCTAGATCCTAAAGTCTTTTTTTTTTTTTTTTTTTTGAGACGGAGTTTCGCTCTTGTTACCCAGGCTGGAGTGCAATGGCGCAATCTCGGCTCACCGCAACCTCCGCCTCCTGGGTTCAGGCAATTCTCCTGCCTCAGCCTCCCGAGTAGCTGGGATTACAGGCATGTTCATCCTGGTGGAGGAAGGGGCAGAGGGCACGAGGGAAGACAAGTACCAACAAAGTCAGTATCAGCAGATTAAGGCAGGTAGACTGAGAGTCCATGTTAAGCCCAATCAAGAGGTAAGGCACAAGGTGATGATCACAGCAATCAATGTGGTGATTATTAGAAAAGGATATATCCAAAGGAGAGAGCAGAATTGGAATGGATGTGGAAAGAGGAAGAAGTTTTTTTTAAGTCCACAATAAAAAGTAGTTTGGTTGTTTGTTTTTTATGATGGAGTCTTGCTCTGTTGATCAGGCTGGAGTGCAGTGGCACGATCTCAGCTCACTGCAACCTCCACCTCCCAGGTTCAATCAATTCTCCCGCCTCAGCCTCCCGAGTAGCTGGAACTACAGGTGTGTGCCACTATGCCCAGCAACTTTTGTATTTTTAGTAGAGACGGGGTTTCACCATGTTGGCCAGGATGGTCTCCATCTCTTGACCTCATGATCCGCCCACTTCAGCCTCCCAAAGTGCTGGGATTACAGGTGTGAGCCACCATGCCTAAACAAAAGTAGGTTTTAATTCAATACTTCATTATAAGAAAAAAGTATATAGACCATTGACAATCAGATATAAAATTCGATTTTTAGAAAGTGACCTTTGAGGTCTGTGACATGCCATAAGCTTGTTTGATCAGGGACTAGATGAAATTTGTTAGAGGTACAAATGTGAGTTCTCTGCTTCAAGCTGTGACTAATTTAGAGAATGAGTCTAATACGTGATCCAGTATCCCCATTTCAGTATGACTTTATTATTCACTGTTGTTATTCTCTAATCATCATCACATAACTGTTATGAAATAATTCTTTTCCAAAAAAAGGTGCTCAAGTGAGATAAAGCTTTAGTGTAAGACTGTGGATATGAGAATCAACTTGTGGCATGAGGATAAACATAAGAAAAATACAACTCTCGACAATCATGTAACTTGAGTAGAAAACTAAGGAATCTGGCCAAATATTAGGATTTAAGATAATCTTAGATATATTTTTTTATGAATATCAAGGGTTTACTGACACTTAGAAGAAAAAAACTCTATATACCAATGCTTTTAAGCCATGTTATTAACAATAGCTAAAAATCGTAAGGGTAAATGTGCACCTAAACCACGGGGAAAATAACGAAGCAAATTAAGGCCCACGCCCATTATCCCAAATCAAATGCTTGAGTCCAGTTCTATATCCAAATTTTAAATTTTAGGAATTTTAGAAAGATAACCTAGTATATTAGGTAACAACTTCAAGTATCATCTCTAACAGTACTCTCTAATCAAACATGTTACCTGCAGCAAAATATGAAAATACTCATTTTTACAGGAATTTAAAAAACAAAATATCAACAGCTTCATGTCAGTTCAAGTAATGAATTGAATTCAGGTCAGGTATTTTTTTTTTTGGAGATGCAGTCTCACTCAGTCACCGAGGCTGGAGTGCAATGGCATGATCTCAGCTCACTGTAACCTCCCCCTCCTGAGTTCAGGTGATTCTCCTGCCTCAGCCTCCCAAGTAGCTGGGATTACAGGTGTCCTCCAAAACACCCAGCTAATTTTTGTGTTTTTAGCAGAGATGGGGTTTCACCACGTTGGCCAGGCTGGTCTCAGAACGCCTGACTTCTGTTGATCCACCTGCTTTGGCCTTCCCAGGTGTTGGGATAACAGGCATGAGCCATCACACCCAGCCTCAGGTCAGGTTTTGAAACCAGATGAGTTGTCAAAAATTTTTTGGTTTTCAGAGGTTTTTGTTTTGGAATTACACATAAAGAACTGTATAGATGTGCATATCAATTCCATGAATCAGCAGAAAATGATTTTTTAAAAAAAAGAACATGCTATCAGATGAAAAACTAAAACTATCAGCCTGGAAAATATGGCGAAACTCCATCTCTACCAAAAAATACAAGAATTAGCTAAGCGTGGTGGCATGCACCTGTAGTTCCAGCTACTCAGGGGGCTGAGGTGGAAGGATCACAGCCCAGGAGGCTGAGATTGCAGTGAGCTGTCATGGCACCACTGCACTCTAGCCAGGGCAACAGACTGAGACCCTGTTCTAAAAAAGAATTAAAATAAAAAAAAAACTGAGTTAAAAAAGATTACATGTGTTAAATCATACAATGTAAACTATGTATGTACATATAGATAATCAGAAGAGACTACAGAGATTTGAGTTAAATAAGAGTTGAATTAGATGGGGTGCAGTGGCTCATACCTGTAATCTCAGCACTTTGGGAGGCCTAGGCAGAAGAATCACTTGAGCCCAGGAGTTTGAAACCAGCCTGTGCAATAAAGCAAAACCCTCATCTCTATAAATAACTTTTTCAAACATTAGCCAGGCATGGTGGCATGCACCTGTAGTCCCAGCTACTCGGGAGACTGAAACAGAAGAATTGCCTAAGCCCAGGAGGTCAAGATTGCAGTGAGTCGTGATCATATCACCATACTCCAACCTGGGAGACAGAGTGAGACTCTGTCTCAAAAAAAAAAAAAAAAAAAATTAAAAATAGGCCAGGCACAGTGGCTCACGCCTATAATCCCAGCACTTTGGGAGGCCAAGGTGGATGGATCGCCTGAGGTCAGGAGTTCAAGAACAATCTAGCCAACATCGCGAAACCACGTCCCTACTAAAAATACAAAAATTAGCCGGGCATGGTGGAGGATGCCTGTAATCCTAGCCACTAGGGAGGATGAAACAGGAGAACTACTTGAACGCAGGAGGCAGAGGTTGCAGTGAGCCAAGATCGCATCACTGCACTCCAGCCTGGGTGACAGAGAGAGACTGTCTCAAAAAAAAATAAATTAATCATTAGAATTGGTTTATAAGAAGGGAACTCTGAGTATAATTTTCCATATAGCTGTTTATTATTAAGCAATTGTTTTAACTTAGAGCAGAGATTCTATCCAATGATAAACTGGCATATGAAATTATAAGCAAACACAGCCTGAGTTCAAATGGAAATACTGATCATCTAATTTCATTAACCATTCAACTGTTCTTCCTCCATCATTAATAATGAGCTATCAAATCAGATTTCAGACCTGTTCATCAAAAAAGCCTTCTCAATAATAATGGTAGTAGAGTTACTTTCTGAGAAAATTGATTTTTCTATACAAATTATGCACATACTATGGAAGTCTAGTGCCCAGGGTAGATCAAGTATCACCCACTTAAGTCACATTTAAATATAGTATAAATTTAAGAGAGCATCATACTAATGACTTTTTAGGGGAGGAGATATCATCTTCCTGACAAAGAATCCTAAGGAAGCCAAATAACAAGAATAATTATTATTTGCATTCCAGTTTATCCTTATAAAAGTCCGGCTAGGTACAGTGGCTCACACCTGTAATCCCCGCATATTGGGAGGCAGAGGCAGGCAGATCACTTGAGGTCAAGAGTTTCAGACCAGCCTGGCCAACATGATGAAACCCCATCTCTACTAAAATTACAAAAGTTAGCTGGGTGTGGTGAGGCACCTGTAATCCCAGCTACCAGGGAGGTTGAGGCAGGAGAATTGCTTGAATCCGAGAGACGAAGGTTGCAGTGAGCCAAGATCACACCACTGCACTTGAGCCTGGGCAACAACACAGGGAGACTCCATCTCAAAAAAAGAAAAAAAATCCTATTAAAGCAGTTTCAGAGGTATAACTAGTACTCCCATATTGTGGTAAAGCAAGGAGATAGAAGCATGAGGAGTAAAAAGACCTGGGAAGACTACTTTAAACTTCCTGAGTCCTACTGCCAGAAGGCTAACCAATCAAACTCTTAGTTTCCCAAGGCAGAGGCAGAAGACCCTTGGAAGTCCAAATCTTAGTAGAGGGCAGATGATAAGTCAGGCAGGCCACAGGATAAGAACAGCCTAGAGGATGCTGACTTCTGTCATGGATCACAAGTTAAACAGGCAAGCCCTTGAATATGCAAGCATATGGCTGTGGCAGGTGCTAGAGAGAAACCCATAGTTAACATTCCCTGCCCTGAAAGAAGGACAAGCTTAGGAAGAAATAAATTTTCAGGTTTCACGGTTTCAAGCAGAACAGAAATAAAACTAGCTCTGTGGTTTAAATTAATGCAAAACAAACACACTTTGCCCATATCACATCCACATATCCCCAAGAAAAGTCAAAAACAAAGCTGTATTGCTTTTTACAATGGCATAATGGACAGTCAGATTCGATTCTCAAAACACTTTCCCATAAAAAACTAGTATTTGGTTGAGACTAAATCAGTAAAGTCCATAGCAATCACACACACACAAAGCCATTCAAGTGACATTTAGTGGAGACAATACCATCTTGTTTTTGACAGTGTTTTTCCTTTTCGAGATGATAAACATAAACGATATGCTATGAAGAAATCCAAAAAGTATAAAGTTCCTTGACTCCAAGTAACGTGTCATACCTGAGTAATAGCTTGGATTATAAGCTGTACTTCTTGTGGAACATGTAAAAGATCGGTCCAAATGTCCTTGCCTGGAAGATAAAATCTAAACAAAGCAGAAGATTTTTCTTAAGTCACTTTTTTGTTTTTTTTTGAGATGAAGTCTCACTCTCGTCGCCCAGGCTGGAGTGCAATGGCACGATCTTCGCTCACTGCAACCTCCATCTCCTGAGTTCAAGTGATTCTCCTGCCTCAGCCTCCTGAGTAGCTGGGATTACAGGTATATGCCACCATGACTGGCTAATTTTTGTATTTTTAGTAGAGATGGGTTTTACCATGTTAGCCAGGGTGGTCTCGAACTCTAGACCGCAGGTGACCCACCCATCTTCGCCTCCCAAAGTGCTGGAATTATAGCCATGAGCTACCGCACCCAGCCAAGTCACATTTTTTACAATAAAATGAAATAAAAACATATACTGGGAAAAATGTATCATTAAAAAAGACTATAGGCCAGGTGCAGTGGCTCACGCCTATAATCCCAGCACTTTGCAAGGCTGAGGCAGAAGGATCACTTGAGCCAAAGAGTTCAAGACTAGCAATGGACAACGTGGAAAGACCGCGCGTCTCTAAATAAATGAAGACTATAGCAGAAATAAGACTGTTTCAGAACTCAATATAATTAATTATATTTACATATTATAATTATTAGTACTACATACTAATAAGCAAGTAAAACACATAGACAATCTAATGAAATGATTCAGGCTTCAAGAAAAAAACCGGCAAAATATCTGTTATACAACTGAATTCCAAGAACGTTCAGCAGAAAGTATGTACGTATTTAGGATATTCTCTCTGAAAGCTAGCTATAACACATATTAAAAAGGTTGGGAAAATCAATCTGGTTTTGACTCTCTTGATAACTTTACAGATACAGTTCTTAATCAGAGGTGGTGCTGTGCCCTGAGTACATATCTGAAAATGTGTGGATATATATGAAATATTAAAATGATTATGGGGGGTTGATGCTACAGGTATTTCGTGCCTAGGGGTCATAGATGCTAAACAACCTATTATACTTAGGAAAGAACCACACATCCAAATTACTAATGGCTGTCCTACTGGGATAGACTTTCACTAACAGTGATTCCCTACATTTTCGTGTGCATATATATCAAATGAGGATGTTTTTAAAATACAGATTCTGATTCAGTCATATGGGGTAAAGCCTGAGAGTCTGCATTTCTACCAACCTCCCAAGTAATGTGGATGCTGCTGGTCCTGAACCAGACCTTGAGAAACCAAGCATTATGGCACAGACATCTCAGAGTTGCTGTATGTTTTCACATTTCTCCCCCATTTAAGGCTCAGCAATTTTAAGCACTAGTTTAAAAGAACACTGATCTGTGTATAAGTAATTTTAAAATTCAGAGACAATAAGTTTTCTAAAAGGTACTGTTCTCAAAGAACTCATACACAGCCTATCTTGTCTTAACTTTCTTAATTTTAATACATGAGCAAAATTCCAAACACTAAAATTATTCTAAAAAGTTTATATCTATGCTTGTATTTTTGAGTGTGGCATTTCAACTATGTAAGATGAAAACTTATGATCAGCCAAATAATTAATTAATTAAACAAAGAAAATAGGTCCTAACCTGCTGGTCAGAAAGTGAAAGCTGGTCCTCTGGCAGGAGGTGGGTTTTGAATATGGAGTTGTGGTTCACTAAAGTCACGTCTCCAGCATCCATCCTCACCCTATCAGCAGTATCATCTGGGGAGAGAGTCTGGATTAGTTCAAGTCACATAATTCTTCAATAACGTTTTTGCTATGAACCAATCTTTTCACCTAATAAAAACAATTCCCAGGCGGGCAAGGTGCCTCACGCCCATAATCCCAGCACTTTGAGAGGCTGAGGCAGGAGGATTGTTTGAGGCCATAAGTTCAAGATCTATCTAAGGAACATAGCAAGACCCTATCTCTACAAGAAATTTAAAAATTAGCCAGTAGGCTGAATGCGGTCCCAGCACTTTGGGAAGTTGAGGCAGGCGGATCACAAGGTCAGGAGTTCAAGACCAGCCTGACCAACATGGTGAAACCCCATCTCTACTAAAAATACAAAAATTAGTTGGACATGGTGGTGGGCACCTGTAATCCCAGCTACTCTGGAGGCTGAGGCAGGAGAATCAATTGAACCTGGGAGGTGGAGGTTGTAGTGAGCCAAGATCACGCCATTGCACTCCAGGCTGAGAAATGAGAAAAATTCCATCTCAAAAAAAAAAATTAGCCAGCCAGTGTGGCTTGTGTCTGCAGTCTCAGCTACTCGGGAAGCTGAGGCAGGAGGACTGCCTTGAGCCCAGGAGTTCAAATTTACAGTGAGCTGTTGTCACACTGCACTCTGTCCCAGCCTAAGAGACAGAGGGAGACCCAGTGTCTAAAAAACAAGCAAAAAGACAAAAAGAACCTCAAAGAACAACTCTACAGTCAAATAAAATCCCTCTTTCATAGCTGACCAATGGCAAAAATCTCATAATGTCATTGTCAAGAGGTCCATGTGCCAAAACTGGGTCATTTGAAATCATTTGAGGCCATCTACCAAACAGTTCAAAACTTGTACACATATAAAAACATCCTAATTTAAAGCTTTAAAAATAATAGGGCCAGGCAAGATGGCTCACGCCTGTAATCCTAGCACTTTGGGAGGCCGAGATGGGCAGATGCCTTGAGCCCAGGAGCTCGAAACCAGCCTGGGTGATACGGCGAAATCTTGTCTCTATTAAACAAAAAAAATCATTAGCCAGACGTGGTTGTGCATGCCTGTAATCCCAGATATTCAGAAGGCTGAGAGGCTGAGCTGGAGGATCATCTGAGGCTGGGGAGGTTAAGACTCCAGTGAGCCATGACGGGGTCACTACTACACTCCAGCCTGGGTGACAGTGTGAGACCCTGCCTCTAAAAAAAAACAAAAAAACAAAAAGAGGCCGGGCGCCGTGGCTCACACCTGTAATGCCAGCATTCTGGGAGGCCGAGGCAGGCAGATCATGAGGTCAGGAGTTCAAGACCAGACTGGCCAACATGGCGAAACCCCATCTCTACTAAAAAAAACAACAATTAGCTGGGCATGGTGGCTTGTGCCTGTAATCCCAGCTACTTCGGTGGCTGAAGTAGGAGAATTGCTTGAACAGGGACCCAGGAGTTGGAGGTCACAGTGAGCTGAGATCACGCCACTGCACTCCAGCCTGGGCTACAGAGTGAGACTCCATCTCAAAAAAAAAAAAAAAAAAAAAAAAGAAAGAAAAACAAAAATGTTCCCAAAAGAAACTTTTTAAGTGTTTTAACTACAGAAAAAATTTTAAATATAAAAAAATTGGGGGTAAAATTTCACCATTCAGTAACAAACACTGTTAACATTGGTTTACTTCCTGTTTAACACAAAAAAGTGCTTTAATAAGAATCCACCTGAGAGGTGTGGTGGCTCATATCTGTAATCCCAGCACTTTGGGAGGCTGAGGCAGGTGGATCACTTACTTGAGGCCAGGAGTTTGAGACCAGCCTGGCCAACATGGCGAAACCCCATCTCTACTAAAAATACACCAGCCATAGTACTACATGCCTGTAATCCCAGCTACTTGGGAGGCTGAAGCATGAGAATCGTTTGAGCCCAGGAAGCGGAGGCTGGAGTGAGCCGAACCTCTGCACTCAAGCCTAGGCAAGAGAGTGAGATTCTGTCTCAAAAATAATAATCATCATCCACCTGAAAACTTTTTAAAAAGCATAATTTTATTCATATTGCTCTTAACAGCTATCAGCTCAATAACTATAACATTATGGCGCAATCTTACTTTAGAATCATTTTTGATAACTTTGCTAGCTAAAATAGAAATAATAAGGGTAGCAACTCAATGACTTACACTGATATCAGCAATGAGAGAAAATAGAAGCAAATGAACAGGGAAGGAGAAGGCAGACTAAGGAAAAGGAAAACACAGAATAGAGAACGCTAATGTGAATGTAAAAGGAACATGTGAGATGCTATAAGATCTAAGTGTATAGATTTTTCAACTTATTCCTAAATTGGCTACTAGTCCTCACCTTATAGTGGTCCCCTTTAGAGACATAAAGTACTATAAATGACATACTGAAAAATGTTCTACTCACAATTAATTCTCAGTAACACTAGCTAAATGAAATAGAATACTTACATTAATCAAATTATTTATCATTCAGAAGTCAGTATAACATTGTACTAGGCTGGGCGTGTCAGCTCACACCTGCAATCCAAGCACTTTGGAGGCCAAGGTGGGCAGATCACCTGAGGTTGGGAGTTCAAGACCAGCCTGACCAACCCGGTAAAACCCCGTCTTAATAAAAATAAAAAAAACAAAACAAAACAAAAAAACATAGTACTAAAGAACAAGAACTCTTAGTTGGGCATGATGGCTCACCCCTGTAATCCCAGCACTGTGGGAGGCCAAGGCAGGCAGATCATGTGAGGTCAGGAGTTTGAGACCAGCCTGGCCAACATGGTGAAACCTCATCACTACTGAAAATACAAAAATTAACCTGACACATTGGCACATGGCTGTAATCCTAGCTACTTGGGAGGCTGAGGCAGGGGGACTGCTTGAAACCAGGAGGCAGAGGTTACAGTGAGCTGAAATTGTACCACTATACTCCAGCCTGGTTGACAGAGTAAGACTCCATCTCAAGAAAAAAAAAAAAGAACAGGAACCCTGAAACCAGAGTGCCTAGGTTTAAATCCTGGCTCTGCCAGTTATAGTACACGACTCTAGGCAGGCTTCTTAACTCTGTCTCAGTTTCCTTATTGATATAATAGGGATACAAGTATCCTTGTAAGATGGTTGTGAGGATTAAATGGACTAATATATTTTAAATACTTAGAACAGGGTCTAGTACATAGCAGATGTTTGTTTGGGTATATTTGGCTTTTTCAATACAATCATTGAGATAATACTCCTAAATGAGTACATAAACGATGTTCTAACCAGAAGATAATTGTATTTGGTATACAGTATCACATAATTAGGATCAAGATCTCTCACAAAATTATTATTAAGCACAAAGATAAAAATACTGAAAATGTTAGGAAAACCCATTCTTTCACTCCAGCTTAACCAATAAGAGTAGCTAACAGGATTCAACAACTAGTCTTACCCATTTCAAGTCTTTTCACATCACTGACTTTAGCAAAGATACAAAGTCCTATAAAAGAAGACAAAAACAGAAAAATTACACACTGAAACACTTCACTTAATTTTAGAGGGTGCAGCCAGTAGAAGTAACATTTGTGTTCTTTTTTTTTTCTTTTTCTTTTTTTCTGGTTTCCAATGTTTGTGTTCTTAGCGGAGAAAAATCTAAGGTGCAAAAAAAAAAAAAGAAAAGAAAAATCTAAGGTGCAAAGAGTTGACTTGATGGAAAAACTAAAACTAGCTTGAGGTACTTCCAAACATTTCTGCAACCTGTGCTAAATTAAACAGCAATTACAGACTACCCACGGAATCACAGATTATTAAAGCAAGAAGCAAGTTGGGAGAGCCAACCCTTAAGAGACTGGGCGGTTTGCATAAAGTCACAATGTTAGCAACTACATTGAAATTACAACCTAGAAATTCTTCCCAATCCATTGTTCTATTACCTCACGCTAAATCACTTCATAAACAAGTGAGAGACTTTGTGATGGTCCTATTGAGACTTTTCTTACTCAGTGACTTGATACCTAATGACAATCAAGGACTGCTTTGCAGTAGTACAAAGTACTTCCCCTCAATCATCAATCAAACTGCTACAAACCGAAGCTCCTTTGCCTATATAAAAATTACTGTTTCCTCTGATGTATCCACTTTTTCCACAAAATAAAGATGTTAAAACCAAACTGCTGGCCAGGCATGGTGGCTCACGCTTGTAATCCCAACACTTTGGGAGGCCAAGGAGGGCGGATCACTTGAGGTCAGGAGTTCAAGGCCAGCCTGGCCAACACAGTGAAATCATCTACTAAAAATACAAAAATTAGCCAGGTGTGGTGGTGAGCACCTGTAGTACCAGCTACTCAGAAGGCTGAGACAGGAGAATTGCTTGAATCCGGGAAGCAGAGGTTGCAGTGAGCCGAGATACCACCACTGCACTCCAGCCTGGGCAACAGAATGAAGGGTCTCCAAAACAAAAACCAAACTATTTGGAACTAGGTTAATAAACATATCTCTAGCACATATGGTCTTCGGAGATTTCCAAGAGGAGGAAGACACTAGGGATGATAATAGTCACACCTATATATATTTATAATCTTATAACCATATTTTTTAAAATATCAAGCACTACACTACATCAACTACATAGCAATCCTAGGGCTTCAATGTATTCATGAGACTGGATGACGATAATAGGCATTCTTTGTGGTCACAGTAATGAAACTCACAGAGAGAAAGGCTGCTTAAAGTTCTCTTGGCATAGCTATAGACTAAGTAGAGTAATTATCTGATTACCTCCTCTTACCAGGGAGGAGCCCTAAAGAATTTAAGCCTTAGATTTAGGCTTCAAATATATTTTCAAATGCTCAACTTAAAAGGCTTCTTTATCTAAAAATTCTTTAGGTATTCTTTCTCCTTCCTTCTTCTTTAACAGAGTAGAATCCCCCGGGTTCCAGATTAAGGGGGTTAAGGGGGAAAAAATCATATCAACCAATATATTAGCAACACTTTTTTTTTGACATTTTACTCTTTAAGGTTGCTTTGTCATCGCTAGCCTTTTTTTTTTAAATATTAAGAAGAAGGCCGGGCGCGGTGGCTCATGACTGTAATCCCAGCACTTTGGGAGGCCAAGGCGGGTGGATCACGAGGTCAAGAGATCGAGACCATTCTGGTCAATGTGGTGAAACCCCGTCTCTACTAAAAATACAAAAAATTAGCTGGGCATGGTGGCGCGTGCCTGTAATCCCAGCTACTCAGGAGGCTGAGGCAGGAGAATTGCCTGAACCCAGGAGGTGGAGGTTGCGGTGAGCCGAGATCGCGCCATTGCACTCCAGCCTGGGTAACAAGGGTGAAACTCCCTCTCAAAAAAAAAAAAAATATTAAGAAGAATACCAATTTGAAAGCCTGGTGCCCAACAGAATAATCCCACGTTAATCTCCCTGCATTTTGTTGAGACAGATGTGAAAAGAAAAGGAAGCTAGAAATTCAAAGAATTCTACAGATTATATCCAGAGAGGTTAAGTGACTTGCCTGAAATCACAAAGATGGGGCAAAAAGAATATAAGAATCCATGTATCCTGACTCCAGGGAAAGTGCACATTTCAAACATCGTACAACTTCAAATCCTTCAACACAGCCTCAAAGATTCATACACACTGGCAATCCAAAAGTAATCCCTCACTAACCCTGGGGAATCCACACTGATTTTTGATTTTAAATAAAGCCCCACATTTATATTTTAATACAAATACATCCAGCTTCTTCAGTGTGCTTATGGTACATTCCTTTCGCCACCTGCAGTTACACTGGGAGAAGGAATATTTTACCCCAAGATTCTCCATGAAAATGTTGAATCTGGAACCTCTGATGCCACTAAATTCCTGCAACTGAAAAATCTTTTCTTTTAAAAAAAAAGTATCCTAATAATTCACTTCCTCGTACACACTGGTCATTTGATTTCCTGGAAGAACATAAGCAGTTACAGTCATTCAGATGAAGTCGGGTTAGTAGCTGAACACAAGGTGAAGGGAAATCTGAAAGAACAAAAAAGATCAGGCTTGACAACTGCGGTGACACATTTACAGTCTTACACACATGCAAAGGGGATTATAAAAGACAATGTTCAGGGCTGAAATGAAGTTACTAGAAAATATATATTGAGCTAATGTTAGCTTTATCCAAGACCAAGATGTGGTGAGCAGAATTTATGACATGAGAAGGGTATGAAAGCAATCACGTGAAATCACCCTTTTCCAAGTTCTGAAAAAGTTATGTGTACAACAGTTGTACTGTATCATCATGTGCTTGAGGTTATTTCTTCCCCTCTATCTTTACATGTAATCTCTCCCAATCAGACTCTAACACCTTAAACACCTTAACACTCTAACACAGTAAACCCTAAGTATTCAAATTTTTTCATACATATTCATTTACTGTGCACCAACTACGTGCAGGGTGCTGGGAATACAAAAATGATTAAGAGAGCGTCCCTGCCACTGAGAAGCTCACTGTCTAGTAGGGAAAGCCAGATCCGTAAACAGATACAGCAAGACAGCAGAGCTAGTACGATTGATAGAAGAAGAAGTTCGGAAGAAAAAGACAGATTTCCAAAGGCGTAGTCAACAACTGCATGCCCTTAGCCAGAAGTAGCAGAACCTGTTTTTGCATCCATCTACTCCCTCCAGACAGCTCGTTAGATGAGTGATACGAAGACCGTCTTTGCAACTGGGGTAATGAATTGAAGTCAGTTAAAAATGAATAAGCCTGGGCTGGGCGCGGTGGCTCAAGCCTGTAATCCCAGCACTTTGGGAGGCCGAGGCGGGTGGATCACGAGGTCAAGAGATCGAGACCATCCTGGTCAACACGGTGAAACCCCGTCTCCACTAAAAATACAAAAAATTAGCTGGGCATGGTGGCGCGTGCCTGTAATCCCAGCTACTCAGGAGGCTGAGGCAAGAGAATTGCCTGAACACAGGAGGCGGAGGTTGCGGTGAGCCGAGATGGCGCCATTGCACTGCAGCCTGGGTAACGAGAGCGAAACTTTGTCTCAAAAAAAAAAAAGAAAAAAAAGAATAAGACTTCCTAAAAGGTACTAAAGAAGAAAAATAAAGGGGGCGGGTGGGGGGTTGTAGAGTGGAAGTAGGTTAAGGGATCATCCTTAAAGAGATGATTAAAGTTTCAGTGTAACTGTAATTTCAAAGTCAGGGTAATCTGTATTTCAACACGAGTTGAAACACAAATTATTTTTATGAACGATAAAGATTTAGGAGACGATGTGCTCTAATCCGTCCAGAATAACCCATTACAACAAAGACCCTCAGTGAAATCGTTGGTAGTAGATAAAAGGCTTTATGTGAATATTACAAGAATCACCACCACTCCAAGTATAATGTGTACCAAAGACGAAGTAAAATGACTTTAACGAGGCTGACTTGACAGTGATAAAGGAGCAAGTGATGCCAGCCAGATAGTGGAAATACTGCACAGACACCGATAAACAGAAATCCCCAAGCTCGAGGGAAGGGAAACGAGGCGCATATCCAGGACCACGTTCGGGTGCACCCAGGGGGCCGGTTCCAGGGAATTACCCGGAGGCGATGAGCCAGGTAAGCCACTGGGGCCGTGAAGGGGATCTTCATAACCTGAGCAGGAGGGTCCGGCCGTGTCTTTCTGCTGGTGGCACCAGCGGTAGCACCGCTCAGGGAGACACCACAGAGCAAGAGAGTTGGAGAAATGTTTACGTGGGGCGCAGGGGGAGTCCGGAAATACCACTCAGGTCTCAAGGAAGGCGGGAGGTGAAGCCGGCAGCGTAGACGGCCGAGCTTCCCGGGGAAAGCAGCTCTCCCTACGCAAGACCCTGCTCTGGCGGGAAAGCCCCGGAATCCCAACCGGCCTTTTCCCACAAGTACGGCAGGGCGCGGGGATGGGCCTGTTGTAACGGCTGGGAGACGGCCTCTCCGCGGCCCGGGAGAGAGGACCGCAAGGAAGGGCCTCAGGTAGCCTAACGGCCACCGGCGGCCACCGCACGGCCACCGGACAGCAGGGGGGAGGGGAGGTGGTCCCAGGGGGCGGGGCAGAGGTAAAGGCGCCGGCCCCACAGTGCTCCTCGCTTCCGCCCAGTCCAGTCCGGGCCGGCGGACCGGGTCCGACACAGCCTCCTGGCCCAGGTTCCCTCCATCCTCACCCCTCCCCCAGCTTCCCGCCGCCACTCACCGAACCGGAACCGGCTGCCATGCGAAGGGGTTTCCGGCCGGGCGCGGAACGCAAAACCCGGGAACCGCCGCGAACCGGAACCGCCTTCACAGCACCGGAAGAGCCGTTCGGTGGCTGCGGAGGAAGGGGGTTGGGGCAGGAGGTCAAAGAGCAGAGCTAAGGACCAGTGGGACGCCTGCGCGGTGTGGCAAGTCCCCAGAAGTCAAGGGAGCATTTAAGACGAGTCGTAATTTCTCAGTTCCCTTTTCAGTCTGGGCCTTTTCGCTTTCTCGCGCCCGGAATACTGTTAGTGAGCCCTTCGTCCTATGCTTTTCTCTGTTCCCTCAGCTCCCTTACCCGCCTCCTTCTGGTTCCGCTCGGCGAGTTTTGCTTGCGTTCCAGTTTCTATGGCAGCTTTTCGCTGCGGCCCCAGATCTGCGGAAACCCGTGGCTTCCCCCGACAGATGGAGACCTGAGATCTAAATCGATGTCAGGCTATCTCGTGTGCTGTTGAGAATCACAGAACGTTAGCGCTTGTACAGGTTATTGGAGATAGTTTATGGTCTTAACCGGGTTCAGAGAAGTGATTTCCCAAGGGTTTTAAATGCATGTCGCATCTAAGACTCGGAAGCAAGTTTCTTAACTGGCAGTTCTGCTCTGCACCACCTCATGCTTGATGGACCAGCATACAAAAAAGAGAAAGCTGCTTGGGGACGGATGAGGTTAGGCTCTGGCAAGATGTAGAACCTTCCAGAACTCTGGAGGGATTTGAAACATAGGCAGGGCTGTGAGGAAAGCTACTGGGAGTCCACCAGAGATCTGCTTTTCTGGGTAGAGATAGGGAAGGAACCAGGAATCACCTGTGACCTCTGAAGGGCTTGGTTGTTCCTAGGTCTCATTGATTAACCTGAAATCTGCCATACTTTCTAAAAGAAAATAATGGGAAGAAGTCAGTCACGGTGGTTCACATCTGTAATCCCAGCACTTTGGGAGGCTGAGGCGGGCAAATCATGAGGTCAAGGGTTCAAGACCAGCCTGACCAACGTGGTGAAACCCGGTCTCTACTAAAAAATACAAAAATTAGCTAGGCGTGATGGCGCACGTCTGTAGTCCCAGCTACTTGGGAGGCTGAGGCAGGAGAATTGCCTGAACCCAGGAGGTGGAGTTGCAGTGAGCCGAGATTGCGCCACTTCACTCCAGCCTGGCGACAGATCACGACTCTGTCTCCAAAAAAAAAAAAAAAAAAATACGGAACTTAGCCGGGCTTGGTGGCACGCACCTGTATTCCCAGCTACTTGGGAGGCTGAGGCAGGAGAATTGCTAGAACCCGGGAGACGGAGGTTGCGGTGAGCCGAGAATGCCCATTGCACTCCAGCCTGTGCAACAGAACGAGACAACGTCTCAAAAATAAAAAATAAAAAGAATGAGAAGAAATATGTTTGCTCATTCAGACTGTTTGTCAAACACCTCAGCTTGGCAGGCCTCTGGACCCAGGTCCTGTAGAAGTCTCAGAGAAATCCCCCCTCAGTAGGTCCTTTACACTCATACCACAGCCACAGGCACAGTCTGAGCTCAGGCTTGAAGAAGGGCAGTTTCTGGAGGCCCATGCCTTTCTAATACTCTTAGCAGCTTGCTGAGTTCCTGCCCTATCAAATATCTCAAAGTACATTGTGTCGCCCCATATGTTGATACTTACGTATTGTCAAGTCCTGAGGCCTAGTAGCATTAAGCATAGCTGTTCCATGTCAGTCACTGACATCTTATTCCACAACTCTGTTCATTTGGATTAAACTCTGTCTCTCTTTCTAGGAGACAGCCATGCATAAAGACGAGTTTCATCTGAAATTTTTCATGTGTGTGATTCAGTCTCGCCAATTAGTCAGGACTCGTCAGAGAACAGGTACCAACGTCTCCTGATCATACTCTAGTGAGAGAATGGGTTCTCTCACAAGAAGTCTCAATACAGGTTGTGAGGCTTTCTAATGTAAATATGGATTTTAGGAGTCAGCTGACCTTGTTTATCACATTCTCACTTTGATAAAATATTGATCACTAAGTCATGTCTTTTCCATGTGTAAGTATAGGTAAGATTTTGGCCTAGTTTGTTGTGTTAGATGCCAGGCAGATAAGGAGGACTTGAGAGTTGACGGGGAACAAAATTGATCCCATTAGCTGGTCATTGATTTCTGTGTTGTTTTGTAAATTACTTTAACAACATTCTCACAGATTAGTGTGGGCTAATCTGTGAGAATCTTTATTGTCATTATAACTGACACTCCGAAACTATAAGATAAAACAAGTCCAAAGGAAAAATGGCCTTCTTATCCACCCCACCTCAAAGCATCTAGTTATATGTTCTGCTTTTCCGCCATTTATATCAAGGGAATAGAATATTTTTGAGGTAAGAGAGTTGTTGAGAACAGTCATCACTTCTCTGATTTTTTCACTGGATTTTTGGAAAGAAAGCCCTGGAGAACTGAGAGTCATAGGGAAAATGAAAGAGAGTAAGGAACACTCCCTTCCCTGCAACTCACCTTGAGAGTGACCTAAAGCTATTGCTTCTCAGCTGGGGAAGCTTCAACTTCCAGCACATTCATACCAAAGACAGATACCTTGAAGAGTCTAGACACTACGGATGATCCAGACACCGTGGGAAGCATACCTATTTTTAAAACTGGTGAGGCGTGTGGGTAAACAAGGGAGAGAAATGTGGAAAGGAATATGGGAAAGTGAAAGTTGTATACATAGTATTATAAATCAAGGTAAATCTACCAAAGCTGAAATATAAGTTAAGACCCAGGAGGGAAAGTCTCTGTGTATGTGAAACAGAGAGAGAGAAAGAGGGATGGGGAGGGAAAGGAAGAAGTGAGAGAGTTAGGGATCCTTTGGGAAACAGTGGACACTTCTCTCTATGAAGAATAACTTAATTTTGTCAATATTTAATCAATTGGCTCGTAACTGTAAACTACCATTCCGGTTTATTCTATTGTCAGCATCCTTGGTATATAAAATATGAAACTTAAAAAAATTGACTAAATGAGTTGTGATTTTACAAAATGATTCTAAATATTGTAAAAAATTTTTCATCTTAGGAAACATTTAATAGGTTTCTCATGTATGCTCTAAGTAATGTTTAATTCACAAGCAATTTATGTGACGCTTCAGAAACACATCTGTAAGTTTCTTTTCAACTTAAATACATCTATATTGGAGTCCATTTACTGCAAAACTTTATTGAGTTCCCACTATTTGCCCAGTATTAGAAATGATAGGTTATAAAACATATGTATAAGACATATCCTCGCCATTGCCACAAGAGCTTGCTGTTTGGAAATGTCTTACACATTATTTAGCTCAACTCCCTTGTATTTTCAGGACTAAAAGGTTTTCCTCAAAAAGTTAATAATTTCATTAAAGTAACAACTCCCGACACTTATGAAATATATATATATATAGTATTTAGCCATATTTTTGAGCACTTGTATTTGAAATTGTTGGGACTGGACTCCATAGGAAATGAGAAAATGAACTAGACACTTTTGCTGTTCCCCAGGAGCTTATGATTAAGGAGGATTAGAGAATATGGAATAATGTGTAACTTAAGAACTTAATAACTTTGGTTCAAAATGTTGAATTGGTTCAAAATAAGATGCCATAGAGATGTAGAGAAGAGTGAGCTGACTGGCTCACAGCTAGCCCCTCCTTTTCTCCCTCCCTCCCTTCCTTCCTCCTTCCTTTTTTAGTTTTTCTTTTCTTTCTTTTTTCCTTTGAGACAGAGTTTCGCTCTTGTTACCCAGGCTGGAGTGCAATGGCGCCATCTTGGCTCACCGCAACCTCCACCTCCTGTGTTCAGGCAATTCTCCTGCCTCAGCCTCCCGAGTAGCTGGGATTACAGGCTCGCACCACCATGCCCAGCTAATTTTTTGTATTTTTAGTAGAGACGGGGTTTCACCAAGTTGACCAGGACGGTCTCGATCTCTTGACCTCATGATCCACCTGCCTCGGCCTCCCAAAGTGCTGGGATTACAGGCTTGAGCCACCGCGCCCAGCCCCTTTTTTCTTTTCTTCCTTACACACAGACAACTGTGTGTTGTCTACATCCCTTTAATCAGACTTCCTTTGCTCCTGCGTGGAAAGCAGCAAGAAATAAACCCAGCTGGTGGCTTTTTCCTGCTGTTTCTTGAATTTGTACAGATGATTTCTTATTTGCCCTCATCTTTTCTGCTTTTCTCATTCTCCTTTTGCTCTGATGTACCTAATACCCACCTCAGACTCCCTGTGCTCTGATGACCATTTGGACCTGCTTCTGTGGTTTGAACTCAGTATTGTCTCATGAACAAAATTCTGATGTTCAACTTCTGCCTTTAAACCCTGGGGTCTGTGTGGCTCAGGTAAATGGCCACTCTTAACTCTTTCAGATTTCCCACTAAAGAAAAGAAATCCAACATTTTCCCAGCCCCAATAAAC
Source organism: Callithrix jacchus (assembly GCF_049354715.1). Lineage (NCBI taxonomy): Eukaryota > Metazoa > Chordata > Mammalia > Primates > Cebidae > Callithrix > Callithrix jacchus. The sequence continues at coordinate 2,428,977 of NC_133510.1, forward strand.
CTTCCATTCCTCCTCTTCTGCCTGCCTCCTTGCTTCCTTCCTTCCCCGTCCTTTCCTTCTTCCTTTCCTTTTTCCCTCCTACTCTTATTCCTTCTTTCACTTCCTTCCAAGAAAATTTGTTGAGCACATACTGTCTCAGGTGCTATGCTTGGCACTGGGAATAAAGTAGTAAATAAAACAGGTACTTTGCTCTCATGAAGTGTATAGTCTTGTGGGACTAAGGCAGTCATCACACAATCACACATGGTTATATAAGCAGAACGGTGCTAGTACAATGAAGGAAAATAACACCATGTTTCAGAGGATAAAACGGGATGTAATATGGCCTGAGAAGTCAGAAAAACCTTTCTCAGGAAGGCCTGAAGGATGAATATGCAATAGCCAGGCAAAGAGAGAAGAGCTTTCCAGAAAAGGGGACAACAGGCTGTGAAATGCGAAGGGGTGGAATGGGCCAATGTGACTTGATGATGGAGAGAGAACAATACAGGTGGTGTAAGAGCCGGATCGTGCAGTGCCTTCTAAGTCTTATGGGCACTTGTGCTCCGGGAAACCACTGAAGAATGATAGGATCATATTGCGTTTTAAAACATCTTTTTGTCTCCTGGGTGGAGGATGGATTGGAGAGGAAACGGGGTGGTTTTCTGCTCTAATAAGATGGCTGCCCCTGCCTTGCTCCATTTCTCACCCCTAGTCAATGCATCACTATAGGGCACCAGTGAAGTTGTGAGGAACTCGTGTCATCAAATAGCAGAAATGAGCACAGAGCTACTGTGTCCAAACGTACAAAACCCCTGGCCTGATGTTCTTCTGCTTCTGCCAGCCTGAAAAATTAACCGGGGCTCCCTCCAGGTTGTTCTTCTCCTTGTTCTGAGTGCAGGGTTTTTTTGTTTTTGCTTTTGTTTTTTGAGATGGAGCCTCAGTCTGTCACCAGGCTGGAGTGCAGTCACGATCTCGGCTCACCGCAACCTCCGCCTCCTGGGTTCAGGCAATTCTCCTGCCTCAGCCTCCCGAGTAGCTGGGATTACAGGCACGCGCCACCATGCCCAGCTAATTTTTGTATTTTTAGTAGAGACGGGGTTTCACCATGTTGACCAGGATGGTCTCGATCTCTTGACCTCGTGATCCACCCGCCTCGGCCTCCCAAAATGCTGGGATTATAGGCGTGAGCCACCGTGCCTGGCCATGTTTGTATTTTTAGCAGAGACAGAGTTTCACCATATTGGCCAGGATGGTCTCGAACTCCTAACCTTGTGATCCGCCTGCCGGCCTCCCAAAGTGCTGGGATTACAGGAGTGAGCCACCGCGCCTGATCCTAAGTGCAGTTATATATGGAGATTCTGTGCTCTAATCCTTAATAAAAATGGAATATCTTTTTTTCCTGTGTCATACCTGGCAGGGAAGCAGCTACTGTTTTTTTCTAACTCTTTGCCTATCGGTATAAGCAGCTCTGCCTTACTATATGAGGTGGGCTATGTGTGTGTCTGGCCCATAGAGGATCAGCTCCCAGCGTTAGAAAGCTACCTGATCCTGCACTGGGACATAGCAAGGGTGTGAGTCACGTAGACTTCACCCTTTACCCCTATCTCCTGACCCCTAGGCTTTGCAAAGAAAGGCGGTTAGTGTTTCAAGACAGGTGAGAGTGTGGGACAGTTACCTCTAGGACCAATGCTCAGGGGTAACAGGCACCTTTGTGGTCCGGGCTCTGATCCAGCAGATCCAACTGCCCATAGACAAAGCCTCTCCTGTGTATAAGGACTTTGATGATGGGCAACCTGCCTTGGTAACTGGTGACTCTCAACCCTACTTCTAGTGACCTGAGAATGGGGAAGCATTCCAAAGGAGTGGTGCTGCACCCATTTGCTCCTATGTCACAGCTTCTCCCTGGAGGATGAGACCGTACTATCATATTCTTCAGTTCATCTAGGCCATCGATCACCGGCATTGCCCAGGCCCCATGCTGCCCTTCTGATCCTCCGTACCTGGGTATTCTTTATACTTGCACCTACGTGAGTTATGTAGACAAGGATGCAGTTGCCCCAGCATTGTGAGTGCCACTGAAGGGTAGAGATTACGATTGCTGTCCATGGCCCAAGCTCCCTTCAAGCAGGTGTATTTGCTCTGTGCATCAGGAGACAAGACTCTCCGTATATATGCTGTGTTGTAGTAATCTGAGAAGCTGGACCCTTGCTGAAGAAAAATCAATGGGAGTTCCGCCTCTATTAAGATTGCCTTAATCTCAACATAGTCAGCTAATTTTTTTATGATTTTAGTAGAGACGGGGTTTCATTATGTTAGCAAGGATGGTCTCGATCTCCTCACTTGTGATCCGCCTGCCTCAGCCTCCCAAAGTACGGGGATTACAGGCATGAGCCACCACGCCCAGCCTAATTTTTGTATTTTTAATGGAGCCGGGGTTTCACCATCTTGGCCAGGCTGATCTCAAACTCCTGACCTCGTGATCTACCCTCCTTAGCCTCCCACAGTGCGGGGATTACAGGCATGAGCCACCATGCCTGGCAGAAAATCCATTTTTAAGGAACTATCCCTGTTTCATCATATCACTCATCTTTCTAATGCTGGAAACGTGTCTACTGGTATATTTCCTATAAACGATATGACTAAACACTGACAGAGTCCCACTATCCGGGTCCTGCTTCTTTTTACTGCATCTGCCTTAATATATTGATGTCATTAAAATATGATACATTACTAGTGTTAATGGGGTTACTGGTTTTTTTTCAATGATATTCCAGGTCCAATGACAGGTAAACTTCCTACAAACACTTGATAATCCCTCTAGATTATAAAGTGCATGCGAGCTTATTGTATAGCTCAGTAGCTGGCACCGTGGCTGGCACCTGAGTCCTCAATAAATATTTGCTAAATGTATGAATGAATTAATAACGAAAGGAGTTTCTCAAGATTCTCGTCAGAAAGACATTTACAGCCATTTCTTAATATGAAGGATATCTTCCATCAGCTACTCAATTTGTGTTTTTTTTTACTAATTTAACTCAACAACATTTCAGTTTGTAGATTGCACTGAGATGACCATAGGCAAGACCTAAGTGCTTCTGAGAAAATTCTCCTTCTTGGCCGGGCGTGGTGGCTCACGCCTGCAATCCCAGCACTTTGGGAGGCCAAGGCGGGTGGATCACAAGGTCAAGATATCGAGACTATCCTGGTCAGCGTAGTGAAATCCCATCTCTACTAAAAATACAAAAGTTAGCCGGGCGTGGTGGCATGCGCCTGTAGTCCCAGCTACTCAGGAGGCAGGAGAATCACTTGAACCCAGGGAGCAGAGGTTGTAGTGAGCCGAGATTGTGTCACTGCACTCCCGCCTGGGTAACAGAGGGAGATTCCGTCTCAAAAAAAAAAGAAAAGAAAATTGTCTTTCTCCAGGACGCCAACCCCTAACTGACCTGAGTGTTGCCTAGGTGTCCTTTGAAATGGTGTTCATAATTTGTGCTCAGTTAGTTTTTCAGGCCCTTGCCAAAGATTTTCTGCTCTGCCAGACATCAGTCAGGTTCCTAAACCTTCTCCTAGACCTATCCCTGCACTTTCTTGTAAAATCCAGTTTTAGCAAAGAACCCTGCTAAGTCAGTTTATTGAGAACCCACTCCCTGTCCTCAGTATATGGTCATCCTTGATATCTGATCAGGTTTCTCTTCCTCCCCCAGCCCCCGGAGGATGTTATGGCACTGGTCTGCCTTTAGCAAGAATCCTGTTTGTTTGGTTTAGCTAGAATCTCCCTTACCCCTGATGCTTCCTCTTAGTGATTTCCATCCACTGACCCTGACCCTGCCATAAACTTCCACTTGCCCATGCTGTTGGAGTTGAACTCAATCTCTTCTCCACTACAAAATCAGTGTGGTCCCTAACCCTATCACATTGGTCCTGAATAAAGTCTTCCTTATAGTGATTTTATTTTATTTTTTGAGATGGAGTCTTGCTCCGTTGCCCAGGCTGGAGTGCAGTGGTGCAATCTCTGCTCACTGCAGCCCCTGTCTCCTGGGTTCAAGCGATTCTCCTGCCTCAACCTCCCGAGTAGCTGGGACTGCAGGTGTGCGCCACCACGTCCAGCTAATTTTTGTATTTTTAGTAGAATCGGGATTTCACCATGTTGGCCAGGCTGGTCTCAAACTCCTGGCCTCAGGTGATCTGCCCACCTTGGCCTCCCAAAGTGCTGGAATTACAAGCATGAGCCACCACGCCTGGCCCCTTACAGTGATTTAACAAGTATCATGGAATATTCTTTTTCTTTAAGACCCTAAACAGAAAAAGGGATCTAAAAGATTAGGTGTCTTGGAATAAGGCAATGAGTAAATCAGTGGCATTTCCTTGCTTCCACCTAATTAAGATAGACTTATTAGTGCAATAATTCATTAAGAATACTCTTTTATTCTTTTTTTTTTTTGAGACAGGGCCTTGCTGTTACCCAGTCTGGAGTACAGGGTGGTACAATCACAGCTCACTGCAGCCTTGACCTCCTGGGCTTCAGTGACCCTCCCATTACAGTGCATGTCACCATGTCCAGCCAAATTATTTATTTATTTATTTATTCATTTATTTTTGTGGGGTCTCACTATGTTGCCCCATTGACTAACATAGACTATGTTGGTCTCAAACTCCTGGGCTTAAGCAGCCTCCCACCTTCAACTCCCAAAGTGCTGGGACTACAGGCTTGAGCCTTTAGCACTTTTAATGGTGACATAGGAGTTGGTAGTGGGTAAAGAGAGAAAGGGATAGATTGCCCTTCAAATTTCAGCCTGTGGTAAAAGTTTATCCATCAGACCTTGACAAGTGTCAGACTTTTAGTCTCTTTTTCCTATGAGTTAATCTTTCTTAGATCTAAATGAAGCAAATAATGGGGCTTCAGAGAAAGCCTGTTTGTATCTACTGTTTATTTCACTCATGTAGAGTTCCACTATAGATGCAAATCTCCCCATAAAGGACCGCTTTAGCGAGCCCTTCCTGTGTCCACAGCCCCTGAATAGCCATCTTAAAATATGCCAAAGTATATTTTGGAATAGCGTATTTTAGTGTCCTACAGGAACTTTTCAGCCTTCTTGTTTCCAAATGTTTTTTAATGTCTTCATTGAGATATAATCCAATATCATAAAACTCACCTATTTAAAGTATCCAATTCTGGTCAGGCATGGTGGCTCTTGCTTGTAATCCCAGCATTTTGAGAGACTGAGGCAGGCAGGTCACTTGAGGTAAGGAGTTCAAGTCCAGCCTGGCCAATATGGTAAAACCCCATCTTTACTAAACATAAAAATTAGCCTGGCATGGTGACATATACCTGTAATCCCAGCTACTTGGGAGGCTGAAACAGGAGAATTGCTTAAACCCGGGAGGTGGACGTTTCAGTGAGCTGAGATTGCACTATCACACTCCAGCCTATGTGACAGAGCTAGACTCCATCTCTAAATAAATAAATAAATAAAGTGTACAATTCAATCATTTTCAGTATATTCATACAGTTTGCAACCACTCTAAGTTAATAGTACATTTTCATTAACCCCAGAAGAAATCCTGTACCCATTAGCAGTCATTCCCCAATTTCCCCCAGTCCCAGGCAACTGCTACCTACTTTCTGTCTCTACAGAGTTGCCTGTCCGGACATTTCATATAAATGGAATGATATGATATGTAGTCATTTGCGAATGGCTTCTTCTACTTAGCATAATGTTTTTATGTTTTTATAAACCAAAAACAAAATTATAAGCCCCGACTATCTGAAGAGACTCCTCCTCTCAACCTAGGGCATTCCAAAGTTAACCTAAAAAACTAGGTCAGGCCATGGGAAGGGGGAGCTGGATGTGCCTCATTATTCCCTCCTCCTTTTGGAATTACTGATAGAACAGACTCTTTAAGTCTGATAAGAAACATTTACAGTCTATTCTGTCTGAAGCCTCATACATGAAGGCTTCATCTGCATGGTAAAATTTTAGTTTCCACAACCCCTTATCTTAACCCAGATATTCCTTTCTATTGAAAACAACTCTTTAAACAAATTGCCAATCAGAAAATCTGCCTAGGACCTGGAAGCCCCTGCTTCCAGTTGTCCCACCTTTCTGGACCAAACCAATGTACATCTTACATGTATTTTTGCATGCTGAGAAAATTAAGGGAAACAAATACATCTTACATGTATCAATTGATGACTTGTATTTCCCTAAAATGTATGAAACAAGGTTATGGCCTGACCATGTTCTCAGGATCTCCTGAGGGCTGTATCACAGGACATTGGTCATTCATATTTAGCTCAGAATAAATATATTCAAATATTTTACAAATTTTGACGCTTTTCATTATATGGATATGCCAGTTTATTTATCCATTCTTCAGTTGATGGACTTTGGGTTCTTTCCACATTTTGTCAGCATTATGAATAATGTTGCTACAAACATTGGTATACAAGATTTTGTGTGTATATATGTTTTCATTTTTCCTAGGTATGTACCTAGGAGTGGAATTGCTGGTTAATATGACAACTCTGTGTTTAACATTTCGAGGAACTGCCAAATTTCCACTGCAGCTGCACCACTTTACATTCCTACCAGCAGTGCAGAAGGGTTCCAATTTATTCACATCCTCTCTAACACTTTCCTTTCTTTTTCTCCCTTCCTTTCCCTTCTCTCCCTCCCTCCCTCATTTCCTTCCTTCCTTTTTTCCTCTCTCTCCTTCACTCCCTCCCTCCTTTCTTTATTTCTTTCCCTCCTTCCCTCCTTCTTTTTCTTCCTTCCTTCCTTCCTTCCTTCCTCCCTCTGTCCCTCCCTTTTCACCCCTCCCTCCCTCCTTCCTTCCTTCCTTTCTTCCTTCCTTCCTTCCTCCCTCTGTCCCTCCCTCTTCACCCCTCCCTCCCTCCCTCCCTCCTTCCTTCCTTCCTTCCTTTCTTCCTTCCTTCCTTCCTCCCTCTGTCCCTCCCTCTTCACCCCTCCCTCCCTCCCTCCCTCCCTCCTTCCTTCCTTCCTTTCTTCCTTCCTTCCTTCCTCCCTCTGTCCCTCCCTCTTCACCCCTCCCTCCCTCCCTCCCTCCTTCCTTCCTTCCTTCCTTTCTTCCTTCCTTCCTTCCTCCCTCTGTCCCTCCCTCTTCACCCCTCCCTCCCTCCTTCCTTCTTTTCTTTTTCCTTCCTTCCTTCCCTCCTTCCTTCCTTCCTCCCTCTGTCCCTCCCCCTTCACCCCTCCCTCCCTCCTTCCTTCCTTCTTTTCTTTCTTTTTTCTTTTTTGTTAATAGCCATTCTAATGGATATGAAGTAGTATTTTAACTTAAATGAAGTAGTTTTGATTTGCATTGCCCTAATGGCTATTGATGTTGAGCCTCTTTTCTTGTACTTCTTAGCCATTATATATTGTCTTTAGAGAAATGTCTATTCAAGTCTTTGCTCATATTTTTATTTTTTATGAGACAGGGTCTCTGTTGCCCAGGCTGGAGTGCAGTGGCACAATCTCAGCTCATTGCAAGCTCTGCCTCTCAGGCTCAGGTCATTCTCCTACCTTAGCCTCCCAAGTAGCTGGGACTACAGGCATGCACCACCACACTTGGCTGATTTTTTATATTTTTGTAGAGATGAGGTTTCACCATGTAGCCCAGTCTGGTCTTGAATTCCTGAGCTCTAACAATTCACCTGCCTGCGCCTCCAAAAGTGCTGGGATTACAGGTGTGAGCCACCATGCCTGGCCAGTTTTCCCTATTTATTAATATCTTCCATTAGTGTGGTACACTTGTCATAATTGATAACCCAGTATTTATACATCATTATTAGCTAAGTTCCATAGTTTACATTGGGGTTAAATATTGGGTTATTTAACCAATAAATACTGGGTTATCAGTTATGACAAGGGTACCACACTAATGCAAGTGGTATACTTGTCATAATTGATAACTCTTTGTTCTGTGAATTTCACAAAGCATAATGTCATGACAAATGCAGGTCATGTGTCTGTTATAGCATCATACTGATTCATTTTAGTGCCCCTAAAATCCCCTGTGCTCCACCTATTCATCTCTTCTTCTGTATCCCAAGCCCCAGGTAACAACTGATATTTTTTATTGTCTCCATAGTTTTATGCTTTCTAGATTGTCATACAGTTGGAATCCTACAGTATGCAGCCTTTTCACACTGGCTCGTTTCACTATGTCATTTCATGGCTTGATAGGTCATTTCTTTTTATTGTTGAAAAATATGCCATTGTATATCTGAATCACAGTTTGTTTATTCCCCTTTTGAGGGATATCTTGGTTGCTTTCAGCTTTTGGCAATTATGAATAATGCTTCTATAAACATTCATGTGCAGGTTTTTGTGTGGGCATACTTTTCAACTCATTCAGGTAAATTCTTAGGAGTGCTATTATAGCTGGATCATGTGGTAAGACAATATTTAGCTTTGTAAGAAACTGCCACGCGTCTTCGATGGTGACTATACCGTGGTGTATTCCCAACAACAATTAATGAAAGTCCTGTGGTTCCATTCTCATTAGCATTTGGTATTGTCGGGTTTTTTTTTAAAATCATTCTAATAGATGGGTAGTGGTATCCCATTGTTTTAATCTGCAGTTCCCTAATGACATATGATGCTGACAACTTTTCATGTTTATTTGCCACCTGTATATCTTCTCTGGTCAGCTCTTTTGCCCATTTTTAAATTGAGTTATTTTCTTTTTATTGTCAATGAATAAAGTCAAACTAAGATATTTGAAGATATTATTCTGAGCCAAATATCAATGACCAATAGCCCCCTATGACACAGCCCTCAGGAGATCCTGAGAGCATGTGTTCAAGATGGTCAGGCCACAAGTTGGTTTTACATATTTTAGGGAGATGTAAGATATCAGTGAATACATGTAAGATGTGCAATTCATTCAGTCTTGGGACAACTGGTAGCGGGGATGAGGGAGTGGGGCTTCCAAGTCATAGGTAGGTTCAAAGATTTTCTGATTGGAAATTGGTCAAAAGAGTTAAGTTATTGTCCAAAGACTTAGAATCAATAGAAAGGAATGTCTGGGTTAAGATAAGGGGTTGTGAAGACCAAGGCTTTATCAGGTAAATGAGGCCTCCAGGTAGCAGGTTTCAGAGAATAGATTGTAAATGTTTCTATCAGACTTAAAGAGTCTGTTCTAACAGTAATTCCAAAAGGGAGGAGGGAATAATGAGGCATGTCCGGCTCCCCATTTCCATCAAGGTCTGAATTAGTTTTTCACATTAACTTTGGAATACGCTTGGCTCAAAGTAGGGGTCCATTCAGCTGGTTGAGGGGCTTAGAATTTTATTTTTGGTTTACATTCTTAATGAGTTGCAAATAAATTCTTCATTCTGGATGCCAGGCCCTCATCAGATATATGATTTGCAAATATTTTCTCCCATTCTGTGGGTTGTCTTTCCACTTTCTTGATGGTACGACTTGGAGCACAAATGCTTTCACTTTGCGCAGTCAAATGGTTTTATCTCCTAGTCACTTGCATTTGTATTGTTTGTGCCAGAATGTGCAGGGGTAGAGATAAAAGTAAGCAAGAGGAAGGGCCGTGGTAAAAGCAAGAAGAGACCTGACTGTGGAGACACTGAAGCAAGGGAATAGGTGGAGCAAGGGAAGGTGAGACTTCAGTAATGGATGCACCTCTTGCTCTGAGAGCATCTGACCGGTTTCCATCATAGATCCTGTTTGCTGTGGAACCCAATTTATATGCTTGCTTCATTGCAGGAATCCTGCCCCCATACCTCCCCACTGCAGGCTTGAGAAGTAGCTGTCACAGCCACGGGCCTTGCCTCTAGACACTTCCATTCCAAGTAGCTAGCTGTACTGCACTTTCTCTGAGAAAGCTAATGTAAATGTAAAGGAAGTTTTCGAGGCTGTTCTATAGGAGATGTCCTAATTCAATGTTCCTCAAAGGTAGGCACTGTATTTATTTATTTTTTAAATCTCTCAGCACCTAATACAAAATCTAGCACACAGACTCCCAATAAATGTTTGCTTAAAGACGGATCGAGGTCCAATAGGGCCAGAGGGGCAGGTTTTATTACCAGTGGCTGAAGATGTTAGAATGCAAGATGTCTTAGGCAGTCTGGACTAGAAAAAAGTTGTCTTTGTTGCAAACAAGTGACTCAACGAGGTGATTTCTTATTCGCATTAAATAAAGATGCTGATGGCTCTCTACATAGGTATGAGGATCCCAGGACTGAGGAGGAAAGAAACTAAGCCGTTGCCATAGCTGAGCCGAGTTCTTAGGGGGAGGAGGAAGAGGAGGAGAAAGGCAAGCAGGAGGAGGCGGAGCCTCTTGCCAGCATCTGGTAGTGGAGGTTGGGAAGCCTTTCCTCCTCCACCTGGCTCCTCCCCTTGTTCCCCGAGCACCCTCCCCCCTTTCCCAAGGACAATCTGCGAGAAAGCAGCGGCGGAGGAGAGCTGAGACTAAAAGGCAAGAGGGGCCGTTGAGTGGAGAGCAAGGGGGAGAAGTGGGAGTGAGGCAGGAAGGTGTGGGCTGGGAGCAGGCGGTAGGGAGAGCTGAAAGGAGCAGAAGGGAAAAAGAGGAGGATGTGCGGCATCGGAAGCCGGGGCCAAGGGGGGATGGGCAGGGCAGTCGTGAAGAATCCTCGCCCCTTGGGCAGCCCCCTCCGGTGCAGGCTCAGCTGCATTCCTCCAGAATCGGGGATGGGTGGGTGGGGCTCGGACGGCTTGCCCTTGACTGCCTAACCCTACCCTGGCACTCACCCAATTCAAATCAGTGCGCTTCGGATGTTGCTTGTTTCTCCCTGCCGCGTGCTTATAGACACACGTGATTTTAGAGATAGGTTTTAATATGTTTCTCTCTACGTGCATGTCATTGCGGGTCTGTAAGGGATGCTTGTACAGGAGTCTGCATGAATTTCTGTGTCCTGTGCCTCTATAACTGTCTTAGAGATTTCAGGAGAAGAACATGAGCTGTTTTTTACAGGTCAGCACGCTTAAACTCCCCTTGTTATGGCGAATTTTCTCCCTCACTGACGCTTCCAGGGGTGGAAGAGCCCTGTGTGGGTTTCTACCCTGTCAGGAGCTCCAAGAGTAAATGAGAAGAAAAAGCAGAGGGAAAGGGATCAGCGCACCCAGATGTCTTGTTCTTGACTTTCCACTTTTTCTGCCTTCCTATTTGCCCTAGTCACTTAATCTTTCTTTTCTGAAGACAGGAGAAATTTGGACATGGACATTCCAGTTAAATAAGACTCTCTATTCACGCGTGTCCCTATATTCCTTTTGCTGTTTGTCACTATATGATTTCTTAAGTCCAAGTTGTATAGGAGTGTGTTTTATTTATTTATTTATTTATTTATTTTTGAGACGGAGTTTCGCTCTTGTTACCCAGGCTGGAGTGCAATGGCGTGATGTCGGCTCACCGCAACCTCCACCTCCTGGGTTTAGGCAATTCTCCTGCCTCAGCCTCCTGAGTAGCTGGGATTACAGGCACGCACCACCATGCCCAGCTAATTTTTTGTATTTTTAGTAGAGACGGGGTTTCACCACGTTGACCAGGATGGTCTCGATCTCTTGACCTCGTGATCCACCTGCCTCGGCCTCCAAAGTGCTGGGATTACAGGCTTGAGCCACCGTGCCCGGCAGGAATGTGTTTTAGAAGTAAACAGAATATGGAGGTGTGTATCCAGGCCTAGTTTTCATTTATTTGTATTTCATGTAGTTCACTAGTTCATTACTGCTTTCAACAAGTATTTATTGGGGTGCTGTAATGTACATGGACTTTTCAAGTCTTTAGTGGGCTGTGGGAGAATTTTAAAAGTGATCATGATCCCTGCTCAGGAGGAGTTCTCAGTCTAGTTAGGGAAAGTGACTTCACAGCCCAGTGATTGGCAAACTTTGTCTGTGGAAGGCCAGATAGTAAATATTTTAGACTGTAGGCTCGTGGGTCTCTGTCACGATATCCATGCTGCTGTTGTAGCACGAAAACAGCCATGATAATACGGGAATGAATGAAGGTAGTTTGCACACTGAAATTTGAACTTACATTTTTCACATGTCATGAAGTACTTTTTGCAACCACTAAAAAATATAAAAACATTTCACAGCTTACTGCCATACAAAAACACAAAAAAGGCTGAATTTGGCCTACAAGCTGTGGTACCCTGACCCGTGATCTAGTCCAACCATCTTTTCAGTGTGTAAGAAGCAATTAAAATGCCACACAAGCAGGCTGAGTTTGGTGGTTCACGCCTGTTATCCCAGCACTTTGGGAGGCCTAGGCGGGCGGATCACCTGAGATCAGGCATTCAAGACCAGCCTGGCCAACACGGTGAAAACCTGTCTCAACTGAAAATACAAAAATTAGCCTGGTGCAGTGGTGCATGCTTGTAATCCCAGCTACTCGGGAGGCTGAGGCAGGAGAATCGCTTGAACCTGGGAGGTGGAGGTTGCAGTGAGCCGAGATTGTGCCACTGCACTCCAGAACAAGAGTCTATCTCAAAAAATAAAAAGCCACATAAAGCAGAATTTAAGTGCTAAATGAATGATCCAGTTCAGACAGTATGTGATTAGAGGGCGTCCAAAGAGGACTTCCTTCAGCAGCGGTAGTCAGTAAAGGTTTAACAAGGGTACAGCTATCCCTGGCCTTAAATGATGGAATGGCGTGTGAATCTGGGGGAAGGGCTAGGGGACCCATCCGGACAAGGGACGCAGTGTGCCCAGGCACAAAAGTGGGAACAGCAAAGTAATGTTCAGGTGACAATGGAGCAGAGAATCTGTAGGACCAGAAGCTGAAGCTGTTTGCAAGGGCTAGATTGTGGGAGCTTCAAATGCCAACCCAAGAAGTTGGCACCTTCTCTGTCAGCACTGATTATATGTAGTATGTTCTCTGTCTCTTAACACAATGCATGTTTGTGTAGGTATGTCTTCATATATGTCTCATTGCATTACTTTATTATTTGTGTGGATGTGTGTGTTTATGTGACCTATGTCTCTGTAGGCAGCTACGCTGAGTTCTCCAGCTGCAGGGTAGAAGCAGGCTCAAGCTTCCCTTAAAACTTGGGTTCCTGTGAATGAATACACATCTCCACTGAAGCCTGGGGGCCTCTGACCTTTCTATGAAGGTTTATTTTGTGTCTCTAATAGAGTGAAGAAAGGAACACAAGCACAGTGAGACCAGCTATTCTAGTAAGCAATTCAGGTGGAAAATGGCAATGAGGATAGAAAGGGGATGGATAAAGGAAGATAATAAGAAGGGAGAATAATAGGATTTAGTTAGTGTTTTGAATCTGAGAGGAAGGGAGATAAATTTAAAATAACAGGTTTTAGCCTGGAACACTGGGAGAGTGATCATTCCACTGACACTTTATGGATATAAAAGTATGTCCTCTTGTGTGTTCCTTTGAGAGAAGCAATCCCTGAAGAACAAAATATGAAGGTGTGCCCATCTCATATGTGCACACCTGTGTATATGGCAATGATTGTGTGTTAATCTTCTCATTTGATAGCATGTAGTAACGTGAGGGGCAAGACCCAAAGGCCAAGGGTCAAGAAATGCTCCGGAGGTGACAGCCTGAGAGGGACGAGCCATAGAAAGCCTCTGCCCACTCCTGAGACTGGCACCATGAGTTTGTCTAACTCTGATGTGCCTTTGTAACTTCAGACTCCAGTTTCAACTTCATATCACCTAACCCCCTTCCAATAGCACAATTATATAACACCCAACCCTAATGTTAATTATCATCCCACCTACCCTTGTTCTTCTGCTTCTCCTCTGCTGATGGTCATCAGTGCCTCAGCCCTCATCTGATTCTTGCCCTCTGCAATGACCTATCCCTTCATTGAAAAGGGAGGAATCCTTGAGGCTAACTCAACTTTCTTCCTCCCTTTCTCATTTCTATTCAGTCAACTTCTCTTTTCCCTGACCTTACTTTATTCCCCAAATAGGTTCCAATTGGGGTGGGAGGGATCAGGAAGGGATTATTTAGAACCTTAGTAGTCTTGGGCTTGATGACATGACATTTCAGCTTGTCAGTCGACAAGGGTGTGGCTCTCCTCTGAAAGCAGTCCAAAGCTCTCAGGCTGCAAAGCCCAGACTTGGTGTCGTGGGAGAGCCTGGCTGAGGTGGCTCTAGCCAGTCTACTGGCCATTTGTTGGGCTAGTGGCATCTTGATTCCTACTTTCTTAACTGACCATTGTCTTAAATTCTAGAGTGGATCATGACCCATGAAGAGCACCATGCAGCCAAAACCTTGGGGATTGGCAAAGCCATCGCTGTCTTAACTTCTGGTGGAGATGCCCAAGGTAAGGAGGAGGGGACAAAAAACATGGCTGGGGGGCCTCCTGGAATTAGTGACTTCCTTAGCCTATGTGATAGAATTATTCTTCTTAGGTTCGCTGGAATTTTGCGCTTTCCTAAAAGTTTCTGTGAGGCCTAAGTCCCCAAGCGCATTTGATTTTATTTGCTGTGCTTTTATTTACCCACATCTTCAAAACTTCTTTTATTTACCCACATCTTCAAAACTTCTTTCCAAGTTTCTTTGAAGACTGGGGCTCTTTTGGTCCCCAGGAACCTGAGAGAGTGGTGTTTTCTCAGGCAGCATTGGGAAGAAACTAGAGATAAAGTTATTGAGAAGGCGGTCAGTGGATTAACTTCATGTACTTTGGTAATGGTGGGGATGGGAGGAGACCCAGAATTGGTATTTGGTGGGTCCCAGCTAGGTCTTCAGGTATTAATTCGGATGTCTGCGGAGTTTCTGCACTGACTAGGGTCAGTCAGGCACTTCATTTTCTGTGGCCCTTCCTCCTCTTTCATTTCATCAGTCCTTGAACAAATAGGAACAGCAGCAGTTAATGAATACACGTCCACTGTGAGGTGGGGGGCAGAAAACAGAGCCAGCAAAAACCCTTTTCCAGGTTGAATTTAAGAAACCTGGGAGTCAGGAAAATTAGGTATGTAGGTAACACGGAGTCGGAGAGGGAGGGTATGTGATTTTTTTAAAAAAACCGATTTCTCCTTTGATTCTTCTGATATATTTTGATTCATTGAAAAGAGGCAGAATTTCTTTAAAAAGGGTACAGGACATGAAGCCAATTATGGAAAAAAGAGAGAAGGAAAGTGATGTCAGCTAGACTCCTCTCCTCCGCACCACTGTCCCTAAGCTTTCCTAGACCTTGTGTTAAGGGCCCACTTTGTATAGAGCCCTGTCTTGTATGTTGTGAAGAAGTTGAATTCCTTTAGGAATGTATGGCTTAATGAGGAAACTGGAATTCTTACGTAAGGCACGTGAGTAAAAATAAGCAAGTGTGCATTAACCAAGTGGAATCTACTTACATGATAAAATGATAGGTCCTGGTTGGATTAATCAGAGAAAACTCCATGGAGAAGGTAGATTTCAAGACACTGAACTTTTTATTTAAGTAAGGTGCTTAGATTAGTAGCAGGCACATCACAAATACTCAATACATGTACCATTAATTAATTAGAAATGAATTAGTGAGTATCTACTGTGTGTCAGTCAGGATGATGGTCACTGGGGGTATATCAGTGAAAAGTCTGACAAAACCTTTGTTCTTATGATATTTCTTATTAGTATATTAGTAAAGCTAGACTTTATTTTTTAACTAGTGTGTATTATAATTGTTTTACAGGTTATGAATCAGAAAGTGCTAGAATGAAGAAACTGAGGAAGGAGGGTACGGAGGTCTGAGTTTAGGAACGGTGACCAGATTAGGAAGGCAGAGCCTTAGCTGAGTTTGCAGAAAGCACAGACCTGGCTCTTATTGCTTCTCTCTTCTTGCTGGCACGGTACCATGCCAATACTGAATTCTTTAACATGTGCCTGAGCACTGATCCTGCAGCCTTGGTAGAATGGTCTGTGTTAGATTAGGGGAAGAGAAAAGAGAGCCTGCTAAACAATCTGAGTGAGATACACAGTTACAGCATGAAGAAGAGCGCTCTAGAGAGTGAAAGCGGGAAAATCAGCCTAGAGTTTAACTTGGGTATAAAAGCAGCAGAGCCCTTCCAGCTTCTGATCCTGAGCAGTGAGACCCTCTTATTCTAGTGATGACCATGACTCATTACTATAAGAGAAAGACCCTCTTTCATGGAGGCAGCTGTAGATAAGCTAATTTCTGAAGGGTCCAGCTGAGCCAAGGCCTATGGGAGTCTGTGATAGGCACAGTGTGTCCAGGGAAATATCCCACCTGCGAATCCCCATAACATCACAGCCACATGTCACTAGGGACTGAGAGTGATAGAAACTCAAATTCTAGGGAGGCAAGGAGGCAAAATAGAAACTCAAAATGGAGCTGAGAGGTCCCACCTGCAGGAGAAGCTCGAATTCAGAAGCAGCCTGCCCAGAGCTGAGTTAGATGGACTCTCGTTCTCCCAGGCAGGAAACATAGAAATGTTTTTTGTTTTTCCCCCCAGAGGCTTTATGGGTCACATGGGAAAGTGAGATTGAGCTGTGTAAAATCCATAGAGGTCACAGCTTTCTCGTTCCCTGAGCTCAGCAAAGCTAATAATATCTTGAGGTAGAAAAATGGCCAGGAATCAGACCTCCTGAGCTCAAATACAAAGAACTCTGGGATGCTGGGCTGATGTCATACCAAATCCTAATTCTCTTTCCAGCTTAGGAATGACTTCAGCCACCACAACTATGCTATCTTTAGCCTTAGGCATTGGCATATTCTACCCCTGGAAAGGACCTCAGCAGTCATCTGCTCTGGCCTTCTGTCTTCAGATAGGCAGCCATTACAAATGTCTGTTTATCCTACTTTTTTTTTTTTTTTTTTTAAGAGATGGGACAGGTCCTTTCTATGTTGCCCAGGCTGGACTTGAACTCCTGGCTGAAGCATTCCTCTTGCTTCAGCCTCTCAAGTAGCTGAGACCACAGGCCATGTGCCACTGCACCTGGCTTATTCTATTTTTAAAGGTTTGCACAAACAGATTCTTTTACCTCTCTGGATTGCTATTCTCGGGTTTATAATTTTTACTTATATATATACTAGAAAGTGCAATTCATCTCTAACAAATGTTTATTCCTCATATATTTTTAAAAATTTTATGAAAGTCAAGGTAGAAATTTTAGTATCAGCTTTCAAAAACGTCATAATCAAGTCATGTATTAGATTGTTTTCTGTCTGGTCTCGTAGAGACCCATCAACCACAGTTCTTCCTAAAACCTCTTTCCAATATGCTGTAATTGGAGACTCCAGGCTATGTGCTTATGATGTTCTCCAGAGCCCCTCCTGAGCATACCAGAATACCTACTGGATGGTGCCTGTAATCTTATCCTTCATCCTGCTTCTAATAAGTCAGGCAGCTGCCATAGAGGGTTATTTAGAGCAACATGGAACAGCCAAGGAGACTCTGGCCAGGACTGGCTTGGGGCCAGACTGGGCTAGTCAGGTTGGCTAGAGAGCTCTAAGAATTACTGGGACTCCTTAGTATGAACTATTTGTATACCCCAGTTTGTGATTTTTGGGGAACTAGGGGTCTGAGGGGAACATAGGTGCCCGGCGTACAAAGAGCATCCTAAAATTTGGTTTCTAGGAAAACGCTCAGATATATTCAACTTGGAGACAGGATGAAGGACTTCTGGAAGTTGGTGAGCTTGAGGTAAGAGGAAGGCAGAAGAAGAGAATTTCCCTGTTGTGAGATTTTTTATGCCCAGCAGATTTGGATAGTCACTGTCCAGCATCTATTGTTTGCTTTTGTACTGAAAACCTTTTGAGTCATTTGTCTTCTTAATCCTGGGTATTCCAACAGCACTGCATGAAGAAAGAGTTTCTTCAGGGCCATTTGCTCAGCTTGGAAGCAGGAAACAACGTTCCAACCTATACATTTCAGAATTATTTTTTCCCTTTTTTCCTAAAATTACAAATCCACACTCTAGAACTCCAGGTATCCAGAAGAGAATCCTGTAAAACTTGTGACAGGCTGGAAAACAAACGAGTTTCATATCTATTCTCATCTTACTGAGCTGACTTCATTCTTTTTTCCTAAAGCATCGATGGCTTTGCGTTGACTGACCCTGTTCCTTTCACACGCATAGGCTATTCCTCAGGCTACTGGGAAGCCCCCTCTTCATAGCTCTTTTGGTTTTGATGCCTTCAACTTAAGGGTGTGAACCTAGGCTTCTAGATTTCAGGGGGCTTTGCCTTAGTGATGTCATAAGTGAGCTTCCTCCTGTGGAGGAGCCCCACCTTAGACCAGTTATCAAAAGCATTTGGCACTGTTCCCACTTCTTCAAACTGACCTCTTTCGGCTTCTAAGACACCGTGAAGTCCTGGTTCTTTTATGTTTCTTGCTGCCCCTTCTTCGTTTTCATCACAGAACCTCCCTTCCCGTTACTATTCCTTCAACGTTGGTTTTCCTTGGGTTCCATTCCTTGCCCTTTTCCCTTATAATTCCACATAGTCTCTTGAGATCGTCTCTTCCATGTTCACATGTATGCCCTGCAAGAACTTCCAACTCAACGTATCCAAATATGAATGGATCACCCCCACCCCACCTCCCAAAACCCAAACCCGCCTCTGCTGAAATAATGGCACCACGATTTACCCTTTGCCTAAGCCAATCATGGGACATTTTCTCCTTCTCTGACCCTTGAAAGGTAATCACATTGCCAACTGGATATAAGTCCTGTTGCTTCTGTTTCCCAGATGTCTTCTATCTAGTATTTGTTTTGTCCCAAATGCGACTCTTCCAGTCCAGGCCTTTCACATTCCTTTTTTATTTGAGACAGAGTTTCACTCGTTACCCAGGCTGGAGTGCAATGGCGCGATCCCGGCTCACCGCAACCTCCGCCTCCTGGGTTCAGGCAATTCTCCTGCCTCAGCCTCCCGAGTAGCTGGGATTACAGGCACGTGCCACCGTGCTCAGCTAATTTTTTGTATTTTTAGTAGAGATGGGCTTTCACCATGTTGACCAGGATGGTCTCAATCTCTTGACCTTGTGATCCACCCGCCTCGGCCTCCCAAAGTGCTGGGATTATAGGCTTGAGCCACCGCGCCCAGCCATGTAATTCTTTTTTTTTTTTTTTTTTTGAGATGGAGTCTTGCTCTGTTGCCCAGGCTGGAATGCAGTGGCGTGATCTTGGCTCACTGCAACCTCTGCTCCTGGGTTCAAGCGGTACTCCTGCCTCAGCCTCCTGAGGAGCTGGGATTACAGGCATGCATCACCATGCCCATCTAATGTTTTGTACTTTTAGTAGAGATAGGGTTTCACCATGTTGGCCAGGCTGGTCTCAAACTCCTGACCTCGTGATCCGCCCCCTCGGCCTCCCAAAGTGCTGGAATTGCAGGTGTGAGCCACCATGCCTGGCCATATTTTATTATTTATAATACCAAATTACCTAAAGTAATGTTTTGACCCTCACCTTTATTTGTGCTATTCCCTCTCCCTCAAATTATACACCTGACTAAAAAAGTTTTTTAAGGAAATTGTCCTGTAGGTCTAAGGACAAATGCTGTCTTTTCTGTATAACCTTCTCTGACTTCCTTTTGGCAGGCTTAGATATTCTTTGTCCCTGTTTCCACTGCATTGTGTTTCTGTCTCTCTCTCTCTCTCTCTCTGTTTCTCTCTCTTTCTCTCTGTGTGTGTGTGTGTTTCTCTCTCTCTCTCTCTCTCTCTCTGAGTTTTCTCTCTCTCTCTCTCTCTCTGTTTCTCTGTCTCTCTCTCTCTCTCTCTCTCTGAGAGATGGGATCTCACCGTGTTACCCAGACTGGATTTAACTCCTGGGTTCAAGTGATCCTCTTGCCTCAGCCTCCCAAGTAGCTGGGCTGGGACTATAGGCGTGCACCATTGTGCCTGGCTCATGTCTTTTATAGGGACCAATAGACCATGCTGTAATTATTCACATCTTGAGCACCATTGCCGAGTTCTTTATCTTGGTATTTCCAGACTCCGCGTTGGTCACTGCTGTATCCTTAGTACCTAGCACAGTGCCTGGAACACGACAGGTGTTCAGTTAATATTTGTTCAGTGAACAAATGGACCTTCAGTTCGATTGGAACTAACAGCCATGTAATACCAACCTGCAGAAAAGAACCATTTTGATCTTTTTTTATTCCATTCTATTCCTGATAGCTTTGGATTATTCAAAAGTTTATGATCGTTTTTAGTTTGGTGCTGCAGATTTTTCTGATTACTAGCTCCCTTAGTGCCTGCTGGTATATGACATTGCTCCAGGCAGGGTTAAGGACAATGTGAACAGACTTTGGATTGAAACAAATTTATGTGCTAGAATGTCTAAGAGAGGGTAGCTAAAACGGTTCACAAGAAGTTGACCTATCATGGCTGTAAGATTCCCTGAGCATCACCGTGTGCCCCTCCTCACAGTACACGGTAGGAAAGGAATGTCTCCCCTCCCTCACCAATAAAGCCATGCTTAGCACAGGGTCAGTGCATTACTCCTAATATGAGACACACACATGGGACACCTGCTGTGTGTTGTATGCTGGGATGGGTTGGCTTTTCCTCAGTGCTCCTGGAAGGGAGTTCTTTTCACTGAGCAGGTACTAGGAGAGGGATAATATTCATCTGTGAAAAAGGGAAAAGGACGTTCTCTGTATTTTAGTCCCATGTTTTTGTTTTGTTTTAATTTTATTTATTTATTTTCTTAGAGATGGAGTCTTGCTATGTTGCCCAGGCTGGTCTCGAACTCCTAGGCTCAAGCAATCTTCCCAGCTTGACGTCCTAAAGTACTGGGATCACAGGCATGAGCCACTGTGCCCAGCCCTAGTCGTAAGTTTTTCTCCAGTGGAAGCAGAGAGAGAGAGTGATTTACAGCACACTTTGCAAGTTCCGGATAAACATCTTATATACAGGGCCACAGGAAGAGACTAGCAAATATTTGTTGACTAGTTGAGGAAATGCCAGGAGAAGGTAGTGAGAGAATAGAGTCCCCACTAATTCTTCCTGCACTCTTAGTCACAACCTCTTCTGGCAGTGTGAGAACTAGTGAATCCCAGCTGTGTAGCACACACAGGAGCAGACCAACTCAAGTGACACAAAAAAGGTGTGTGTGTGTGCGCGCATGTGTGTGTGTGTAGTACACTGGGAGAATCAGCCGTCCAGGACAGATGTACTTGTGAACTTGTGAATAAGCTATGACTCGTCAGGTCACTGAACCATAGAGAGCCACGTCTTTGTCCTGAAATGCCCAGTAAAGCTGACGTCTAGATTCAGTGCAGAAAGCAAGGAAAAAACCAAGTACAGCCATTGAGATGAGTGGGACAAGTCAGCAATAGTGTGGACTTAGGCACTTGAAAACTTGAATTTCAATATGAACTTGCTAAAGGTACTGGCTTTGTGCCCCTTGACCTTTTTGAGTTTGTTTCAAAACCTTAAAATTGGAGACAACTCCAGGATTATGGGCAGGATTAAGTGAGATGATGTCTGACAAGCTCTTGGCAGTGTCTAGCCCACAATACACATTCAAGAAAATGCTCTATTGTTCTTGTTATTATTTCCCATGTGGTCCTATCAAGGAAAGGTCTTGGGAAAGGCAGGATTTTGGGGGGAGCTTGGGGAGTAGTGAATGCAGATTCTCTGAGGCTCCAGTAACACTGAATGCAGTAACTGGGAGTGGGGCGGCCAGAAGACTTTGATGAGAGAATTAGTCCAGATTCAGAGAAAAGACTAAAGAAAGCACTGATTCATTACCTTTAGCCAAATGTACTATCTGTGGATTCCAGGGTGCCTTTTCTTAGGAGCAACCTTTCCGTGACTTCTTTTGTCCCTCCTCTCACAGGTATGAATGCTGCGGTCCGGGCGGTGGTTCGAGTTGGCATTTTCACCGGCGCCCGTGTCTTCTTTGTCCATGAGGTTGGTTCTGTACTTTGTTCCTCATCCTTTCTCTGTCCCCTTCTAATTCTGCCTCCTGCCCTCTTCCCACGTTCTGTGTCCTTACCTCCCACTTACATTGCTGTGTTTGATTGTCCTTGGCTCCCTGTCTCCATAAGTCACCTTCCTCCTCCTGACTGCAACAGTGATGGTTGCACCCGGTCATCTGCAAACTGGGTTTACATGTGGCCTGTTCAGTCTAAAGGAAACAGTAACTGTCAGTGTTCCTTTCATCTCTCTCAACAGAGAAAAAAATGGAAATGGTTAGTATTTACAGCAAATTTAGTATATCCTGGGGTAGAGCCCAGGAGAGAAGAGCCTTGCTGTATCTCTGGAGTTTGCATAACTTTCTGAGCTCCTCACTCCTCTTTTGTGCCCTTCTCTCAGTACCTTTCCATGCTTCACCCACTCTTCTTCTTATAAGGTCTTTCTTCTATCAGATTTTATAGTCTCTTAGCAAGTCTCATTTCTTTCCTTCCCTCCCACCAGCCTCCCCTTCTCCTTTTCTCCATGGTTATCAAGACTGTCTGTTACCATTGGTCCCCTGGGAAGCAGGTTGGAGGAGATAGTGTGAGCCAAAAATAAGAGTTAAGATTAACTGTTAGGAAGGATATCCCATATTCTGAGGTTTCAAAGTTGGGAGGAACTAGAGAGCATTGCAAAAGTTGGCACCCCTTCTTTGTACTGTGTTAAATACGAAGGTCTCATGAGCATCCAGGACTCACTAATGGGAGGAGGTGGCTTGACTGTCAGACAGCCTCTTCCCAGGGATCCTGGGAGAAGCCTAGCAGGGGCTGACCAGGTATGATGTGTCCACAGGGTTATCAAGGCCTGGTGGATGGTGGTGATCACATCAGGGAAGCCACCTGGGAGAGTGTTTCGATGATGCTTCAGCTGGTATGTTCCAGAGAATTCCCTGTCTCATATTTGCTCTGTCCTTGCTTCATCTCACTCTGCTTTGGGCTCATGGTCTCCCAAATTCCCTGTCATGTGGTTTCATGTGAAGAAATTCAGTGACAAGAGAGGGAACCTATTTGCCCTTTACTCTTAGCATTTGAAAATATCACGCTGGTTTCCTGGGGCAGGGAGAGGGTGGAGAAGTGATCACAGGATAGTTTGCTCTTTATGGAAAGTTCATAAACAAGACTTTGGGGACTGGCACGTAAGCAGGTCTTACTCTAGGGTCACGGGGAAGGTCTGGCCCTGAAAATAACCTTACCAGAGGACTGGAGCCAGAGCCAGAAGTAGAGCTGAAATCTGCCAGTCCTCATGTGATGGAGATGAGGTGACCTGAAAACCAGACCACTTGAAGGACCAAGGAACTGAGACAACCTTTCAGAGTCTCAAAAAAATACTAAGAGTATCCTGAGGATTTGCACAGCCCTTTGTGCTGCTTACTCCATGTTGTGCTGGGCTTCTCATGTGTACCCACTGTGGGCTAGCCCCATAGAAATACAACCATTCGCTGTTTTACTGAAAATCTGTAAGTTACATTTGTATCCCCCTTTTTTCAGCTCAGTTCCCTAAAAATCCGTGGGCATAAATTTAATATGCAGTGTCTAGTGAAGGCTCTGCCTAGCTGCTAGGTAATGTGCTTGTGATAAAGCGGTGTGAGAGTGAGCCAGAATTCTCCACCAGTACCCCACAGTCATGGCTGCCCAGGAGTGCATATGTTATAAAAATTCCTGGCCGGGCGCGGTGGCTCACACCTATAATCCCAGCACTTTGGGAGGCCGAGGCAGGTGGATCACGAGGTCAAGAGATCAAGATCATCCTGGTCAACATGGTGAAACCCCGTCTCTACTAAAAATACAAAAAATTAGCTGAGCATGGTGGCGCATGCCTGTAATCCCAGCTACTCGGGAGGCTGAGGCAGGAGAATTGCTTGAACCCAGAAGGCGGAGGTTGTGGTGAGCAGAGATTGAGCCATTGCACTCCAGCCTGGGTAACAAGAGCAAAACTCGGTCTCAAAAAAAAAATTCCTAAGTATACTTACTTCTCTCAGGTAAGTATACTTTCTCTCAGGTATAGAAAGCCTTAATTTCCCAGGGACTTAGAGACACCTCTCTTGGGGTATTTTTAAGACTTTCTTTACCTAGAGCTATTTTTCCTGTGAATACCTGGATATTACGGCCTCTGCCACTGGCACCATGGATTGCAAGGAGCAAAGGGGAAAGGATTGGTAGTACCTGGGTACAATTAGAAACCTCAGTGTATAGAGAGGAAAAATAACACAAAACACATTGGAATGAACTCCTAATAATAATTTTGACACAACCCAGTAATGTCAGGCCATTAGGGAAAATTTCTAAAGACTGATGTCGCTGCTTCTAGGATACGAAAGTTGGAGATTATTTGAGAAGCCAACAGGCATGTATGTATTATTCACTTGTTCTCCTTAGGATAGTCACAGATGACAAAGTCTTCAGTGAGAGGGGTTCTTAGCAGTGTTCTAAGATGTATAGCAAAATGTGGGAATGACCCCAGGATGCCTCAGCCAGCATCATTTCCCTTTCCTTTGGAAGGGGCAGATCATTCTTGAGTGTATGTCAAGGAACTTTCTAAGGAGTCACACGTTGTGCCGGGCCATCACAGTGTTGGAGTGGGGACGTCTCAGCATGCTGGGCCCTGTCCCTTGGGGGCTGACGTCTACCTCTTCCAAAGGGAGGCACCGTGATTGGAAGTGCCCGGTGCAAGGACTTCCGGGAACGAGAAGGACGACTCCGAGCTGCCTACAACCTGGTGAAACGTGGGATCACCAATCTCTGTGTCATTGGGGGTGATGGCAGCCTCACTGGGGCTGACACCTTCCGTTCTGAGTGGAGTGACTTGTTGAGTGACCTCCAGAAAGCAGGTAAGACATTGTTCACATCAGTGTTGCTTATTAGTGTAAGTATGTACAAGGGTGTACACACACACACACACATACACACACACATACACACACTCACACTACACACACACTCACACATACACACACTCACACATACACACACATACACATATACACACACATACACTCACACATACACACACACTCACACATACACACATACACACATACACACACACCACGCACCCCTCCCCCTTATCTCCCATTGGAGAATAATGTTACCCAGACACAGATAGTCTTTGCCCTTTTTTTTCTGGTATTGTCTACAATTTCTTTTGGCTAGAGCTTCTTCTCTCTCTAGAAGTCTCCTCTTTAGGCATGCCAGGTACCTCACCCAGTGGCTCCTGGTTTGCTTCCCATTGTCAGGTAAGATCACAGATGAGGAGGCTACGAAGTCCAGCTACCTGAACATCGTGGGCCTGGTTGGGTCAATTGACAACGACTTCTGTGGCACTGATATGACCATTGGCACTGACTCTGCCCTGCACCGGATCATAGAGATCGTAGATGCCATCACTACCACTGCTCAGAGGTGAGGGGACTCGGCAGGTAGGCAGTATAAGAAGATGGCCGCTAGGTCAGGTTAAAGGGCTACAGGCTGCTGAAGAGCTAAGTGTCTGAACAGCTATAATGACCAGTTTTCTGGGGCTAGCACATGATTTTTAACTGAAAATTGTCTAGAGCGCTGAAATTCCACTGCTCCCTAAATGATATCGATTTGTCACTGTCCAGCCCACTGTCCACATATGCAGCTGTGAGGTCTTTCATATCTTTGGGGTCTCCTGAATGGTTATTCTTCATACTGGGCAAATCTAGGGAGCCCATACATGAGCTACCCTTTCCAGCCATATCATAGAAAGTATAGGTGCTCTGACCACCACTGCTCAGAGATAAGGGGACGGAGTGGGAGGCAACGTAGAATGGGAGCACAGAGGGTAGTCCTGGAGGATTCCAGTTTAGTCCAGTCCTTCCTTGACTTTTTATCCTTTTCTCTCCTCCCTTCCCTGACCCAGTTCCTCGCTGGAACAGAGCCTCTGTATAGACACCTTCTGCTGCTGTGTTTTCTCAGACCTAGGAAGGATACCTTGTGGCTAAATTATTTCCCCTAGTTCTTCCTGGTCTCAGGAACCCTGCTAGAACCTGGCAGTATACATGTGTCTCTCAGAGAGGGTAATTGGCCTAGATGTGGTGGAGGCTTGATCTTGGCCATAGGGTGACCTGGACTATATCCTGTGTCTGTCTGTTGCAGCCACCAGAGGACATTTGTGTTAGAAGTGATGGGCCGCCACTGTGGGTAAGATCCTCCTCCTGACTCATGTATCCCATGGACCTAGCAGTAACCCTCTCCTTTTCCCCAGAGTCCAGTGAGGTCTCTCAGTAGCAGCAGATCTGCTCTACACATGCTCCTTGTGCTGTTGTTCCCTTTTCTACCTCCGTCCCTCTTCGTTGCATCCCCACACAGGCACATGTGCATGTACTCAGGCACGTGCTTTGTGTAAAGAGTAGGCAGTGCTCTGAGATTGGAGGCCACTGTGGCAGGTGTCCTTTAGAGACAGAATCTCACTGAGGGGCCCTGGTGCTCTTATCCTCACCCCAAGAATAAAATGGAGGCTCTCCAGACCTTTTATCAACCGTGAGGACTAGGAGAACTTGTTGGGTGTGGATGAGGTTATTTGTGGAGTACAACTTCTAGCGTGATGCTTCTGGCTCTCATCTCAGATATCTGGCCCTTGTTACCTCTCTGTCCTGTGGGGCCGACTGGGTTTTTATTCCTGAATGTCCACCAGATGATGACTGGGAGGAACACCTTTGTCGCCGACTCAGCGAGGTATTGGCACTTTATTTTGCCCTTAAGAATTCCCTCCTCCTCTCCCACCGATAGTCTGTTTCCCACCATCAGCTTCAATCCATGGACCATTTTACCCTTTGTTCTCAACCAGACAAGGACCCGCGGTTCCCGCCTCAACATCATCATTGTGGCCGAGGGTGCAATTGACAAGAATGGAAAACCAATCACCTCAGAAGACATCAAGAATGTTCGTATAAATGAAAGCAGAGAGGCCTTAGACTGCATAGCCCATTCCCTTCCGGCTTCTGGGTCTCCTGACACTGCTTCTCCCCTTGGCTCTTCTGCACATCTCTCCCTGGGTCCCTGCCCCTGGTTTCCACCCACAAAGAACCATTAGAAGACAAAAGGCTGAACTGTCCATGGTTTACCCAAGTCCCTGCTTGTTTTCTTCCTTTGACTCTGCCTAACCCTCTCTCTGCCCCTGTCTTGGTCCCTTCAGCTGGTGGTAAAGCGTTTGGGATACGACACCCGGGTCACTGTCTTGGGGCATGTGCAGAGGGGTGGGACGCCATCGGCCTTTGACAGAATTCTGGTAAGTCACTGGGCTCTGTGGCCCTTATGCCTTAAAACCCTCAACCTTGGAGTCCTGCTCCCTCAGAGCTGCACGCTTCCCCAGGCAGGGGCTTACATCACTGGTTGTGCTACCTCTCCACCAGCCTGTGGGCTGCAGTGACCACTGACCTGTTCCCAGATATTGAGGGCTCTCTTCTGTTACAAAAATGATGAGGGACTATGCTTTCCTAATGGTGAGGAGGAATATCTCTTAGTTTCGTTTCACATATTTTTAATAAGATTTTTGAGATAATTATAGATTCACATTCGGTTGTACAGAATTATACAAAGATAGTCTGCACACCCTTTTCCCAGTTTCCCTCAATGGTAGCGTCTTGAAAAACTACAGTACAATATCATGCCCAGGATATTGACATTGATACAGTCAAGCTGCAGAACGTTTCTGTTACCACAGTGTGTCTCATGTTGCTCTTCTACAGCCACATGCACTTTACCCCACCCATCCTCTTCTCATTCTGAACCTCCGGCAACTACTCATCTGTCTCTTTGTCTATGATTTTTAACCTCATGTATATTATATAAAGGAATTGTGTAATATGCAGCCCTTCAGGATTGGCTTTTTTTCCACTTAGTTTAATTTTCTAGGTATTTATCCAAGGCGTTGTTTGTTGTTTTTTACAGAGCAGTAAGTACTTCATGGAGTGGACATATTACAGTTTGTTATATCATTCAGACACTTGAATTGTTTTCAATTTTTGGCTATTAGGGATACAGCAACTATGAACATTTGTGTACAGCTTTCTGTGTGAATTTAAATTTTCATTTCTGCAGAGTAATTGCCCAGGAGTTCAGTTGGGTTGTACGGTGGTTTTTTGTTTCTTATAAAAACATTTTTTAAAGATACTGCCCAGCGGTTTCCAGAATAGCTGTACCATTTTAATTTCCATCAGCAATTTATAAATGACCTGTTTTGTTTTCATCCTTACCAGCATTTGAGGTCATCACTGTTTTCTTTATTTTTTTAATGAAAATAAATGTCTGTCTGTCCTCCTCAGTGAAACGTCTGTCTGTATTGAGGGGCAGTGTCTCAGAGCTCTGAGCATCAGTGAAAATGTTGAGCTCCAACCTTAGACACTCAGCCTAAACCCTTTTACCCTATTCTCATTGGAAGAGCAAAGCGATCTCCTACTTGTTTTGTCAATGAAAAGGGAATATTAGTAAGCCCCAGTAATCCTGTTGATTGCTATAGTGGGCATGTTTCTCTAGAACTAAGTAGCATCTCTGGGGCTCTGATAGCAAGAATACAGAGTCATCAAGCTTTAGATGAAATCTGTTTGGGGAGGTAAAGCCCAGTAAGTTATTTGCTGCAGTTCTTAAATGTGAGACTCAGTCTTGTGATTTGGAAAAGGCCTCGAGTATCCTGACTTTTGAGGCTGAGCCAAAATGGGGCAGCCTGAGCCAGACTGTCTTTTTTCTCCGGGCTCCTGCAGGGCAGCAGGATGGGTGTCGAAGCAGTGATGGCACTTTTGGAGGGGACTCCAGATACCCCAGCCTGTGTAGTGAGCCTCTCTGGGAACCAGGCTGTGCGCCTGCCCCTCATGGAATGTGTCCAGGTGGTAAGTACTGATTCTAAACACCTTCTTAACAGTCTCAAGCCCCTGTGTTGGAGCTCATGGGGCATGAGACGAGCGGCTAGGGCCACTGGTGTAGGAGGGAGTGGAAAGGCAGGATGGTGTGGCAGGAGACGTGGGGAAAGAGCATTGGGCTTTAGGAAGTGGAAAGGCAGGATGGTGCAGCAGGAGACGTGGGGAAAGAGCACAGTGGGCTTTAGGAAGTGGAAAGGCAGGATGGTGCAGCAGGAGACGTGGGGAAAGAGCACAGTGGGCTTTAGGAAGTGGAAAGGCAGGATGGTGCAGCAGGAGACATGGGGAAAGAGCACAGCGGGCTTTAGGAAGTGGAAAGGCAGGATGGGGCAGCAGGAGACATGGGGAAAGAGCATTGGGCTTTAGGAAGTGGAAAGGCAGGATGGGGCAGCAGGAGACGTGGGGAAAGAGCATTGGGCTTTAGGAAGTGGAAAGGCAGGATGGGGCAGCAGGAGACATGGGGAAAGAGCATTGGGCTTTAGGAAGTGGAAAGGCAGGATGGGGCAGCAGGAGACGTGGGGAAAGAGCATTGGGCTTTAGGAAGTGGAAAGGCAGGATGGGGCAGCAGGAGACGTGGGGAAAGAGCATTGGGCTTTAGGAAGTGGAAAGGCAGGATGGGGCAGCAGGAGACGTGGGGAAAGAGCATTGGGCTTTAGGAAGTGGAAAGGCAGGATGGGGCAGCAGGAGACATGGGGAAAGAGCACAGTGGGCTTTAGGAAGTGGAAAGGCAGGATGGTGCAGCAGGAGACGTGGGGAAAGAGCATTGGGCTTTAGGAAGTGGAAAGGCAGGATGGGGCAGCAGGAGACATGGGGAAAGAGCACAGTGGGCTTTAGGAAGTGGAAAGGCAGGATGGTGCAGCAGGAGACGTGGGGAAAGAGCATTGGGCTTTAGGAAGTGGAAAGGCAGGATGGGGCAGCAGGAGACATGGGGAAAGAGCACAGTGGGCTTTAGGAAGTGGAAAGGCAGGATGGTGCAGCAGGAGACGTGGGGAAAGAGCATTGGGCTTTAGGAAGTGGAAAGGCAGGATGGGGCAGCAGGAGACGTGGGGAAAGAGCATTGGGCTTTAGGAAGTGGAAAGGCAGGATGGTGCGGCAGGAGACGTGGGGAAAGAGCATTGGGCTTTAGGAAGTGGAAAGGCAGGATGGGGCAGCAGGAGACGTGGGGAAAGAGCATTGGGCTTTAGGAAGTGGAAAGGCAGGATGGTGCGGCAGGAGACGTGGGGAAAGAGCATTGGGCTTTAGGAAGTGGAAAGGCAGGATGGGGCAGCAGGAGACGTGGGGAAAGAGCACAGTGGGCTTTAGGAAGTGGAAAGGCAGGATGGTGCAGCAGGAGACGTGGGGAAAGAGCATTGGGCTTTAGGAAGTGGAAAGGCAGGATGGTGCGGCAGGAGACGTGGGGAAAGAGCATTGGGCTTTAGGAAGTGGAAAGGCAGGATGGTGCAGCAGGAGACGTGGGGAAAGAGCACAGTGGGCTTTAGGAAGTGGAAAGGCAGGATGGTGCAGCAGGAGACGTGGGGAAAGAGCACAGTGGGCTTTAGGAAGTGGAAAGGCAGGATGGTGCAGCAGGAGACGTGGGGAAAGAGCATTGGGCTTTAGGAAGTGGAAAGGCAGGATGGTGCAGCAGGAGACGTGGGGAAAGAGCACAGTGGGCTTTAGGAAGTGGAAAGGCAGGATGGGGCAGCAGGAGACATGGGGAAAGAGCACAGTGGGCTTTAGGAAGTGGAAAGGCAGGATGGTGCAGCAGGAGACGTGGGGAAAGAGCATTGGGCTTTAGGAAGTGGAAAGGCAGGATGGGGCAGCAGGAGACATGGGGAAAGAGCACAGTGGGCTTTAGGAAGTGGAAAGGCAGGATGGTGCAGCAGGAGACGTGGGGAAAGAGCATTGGGCTTTAGGAAGTGGAAAGGCAGGATGGGGCAGCAGGAGACGTGGGGAAAGAGCACAGTGGGCTTTAGGAAGTGGAAAGGCAGGATGGTGCAGCAGGAGACGTGGGGAAAGAGCATTGGGCTTTAGGAAGTGGAAAGGCAGGATGGGGCAGCAGGAGACGTGGGGAAAGAGCATTGGGCTTTAGGAAGTGGAAAGGCAGGATGGTGCGGCAGGAGACGTGGGGAAAGAGCATTGGGCTTTAGGAAGTGGAAAGGCAGGATGGGGCAGCAGGAGACGTGGGGAAAGAGCACAGTGGGCTTTAGGAAGTGGAAAGGCAGGATGGTGCAGCAGGAGACGTGGGGAAAGAGCATTGGGCTTTAGGAAGTGGAAAGGCAGGATGGGGCAGCAGGAGACGTGGGGAAAGAGCATTGGGCTTTAGGAAGTGGAAAGGCAGGATGGTGCGGCAGGAGACGTGGGGAAAGAGCATTGGGCTTTAGGAAGTGGAAAGGCAGGATGGGGCAGCAGGAGACGTGGGGAAAGAGCACAGTGGGCTTTAGGAAGTGGAAAGGCAGGATGGTGCAGCAGGAGACGTGGGGAAAGAGCACAGTGGGCTTTAGGAAGTGGAAAGGCAGGATGGTGCAGCAGGAGACGT
Organism: Callithrix jacchus; assembly: GCF_049354715.1. NCBI lineage: Eukaryota > Metazoa > Chordata > Mammalia > Primates > Cebidae > Callithrix > Callithrix jacchus. The sequence goes on from NC_133510.1 coordinate 2,460,188, forward strand.
GGGGAAAGAGCACAGTGGGCTTTAGGAAGTGGAAAGGCAGGATGGTGCAGCAGGAGACGTGGGGAAAGAGCACAGTGGGCTTTAGGAAGTGGAAAGGCAGGATGGTGCAGCAGGAGACGTGGGGAAAGAGCACAGTGGGCTTTAGGAAGTGGAAAGGCAGGATGGTGCAGCAGGAGACGTGGGGAAAGAGCACAGTGGGCTTTAGGAAGTGGAAAGGCAGGATGGTGCAGCAGGAGACGTGGGGAAAGAGCATTGGGCTTTAGGAAGTGGAAAGGCAGGATGGGGCAGCAGGAGACGTGGGGAAAGAGCATTGGGCTTTAGGAAGTGGAAAGGCAGGATGGGGCAGCAGGAGACGTGGGGAAAGAGCACAGTGGGCTTTAGGAAGTGGAAAGGCAGGATGGGGCAGCAGGAGACGTGGGGAAAGAGCACAGTGGGCTTTAGGAAGTGGAAAGGCAGGATGGTGCAGCAGGAGACGTGGGGAAAGAGCATTGGGCTTTAGGAAGTGGAAAGGCAGGATGGGGCAGCAGGAGACGTGGGGAAAGAGCACAGTGGGCTTTAGGAAGTGGAAAGGCAGGATGGTGCAGCAGGAGACATGGGGAAAGAGCACAGTGGGCTTTAGGAAGTGGAAAGGCAGGATGGGGCAGCAGGAGACATGGGGAAAGAGCATTGGGCTTTAGGAAGTGGAAAGGCAGGATGGGGCAGCAGGAGACATGGGGAAAGAGCATTGGGCTTTAGGAAGTGGAAAGGCAGGATGGTGCAGCAGGAGACATGGGGAAAGAGCACAGTGGGCTTTAGGAAGTGGAAAGGCAGGATGGTGCAGCAGGAGACATGGGGAAAGAGCACAGCGGGCTTTCCGCAGGGGCTGGAACCTCTCTAATCTTCAGTGTTCCCATCTGTAAAACGTTCCTAAGGAAGGTGGGAGACCCTACATCTTCCTTAGTAATAAAATCCAGGATCTCGTAATATACAATCTCAAACCTTTTTATCGTCTTTTTATTGGAAGAATAATGAAGTATTTCTCCCAACTTTATTAACAACAGGAGAATATTAAATTCTAGCTGGGTACCTTTTGTCTCTGAGTTCTATCTTGAACATGTTTCTCTAAACCAGCATAAGGTTACTAGTGCTCTCGTTGAGGGTTATTGTAAGGATTGGAGATAAGCTATGTTAGCATCTGATGCAGTACCTAGCAAAGGTTGACCGCCAGGAAATGGTGGCCTTTATTACGAAGGAATCACTCCTCTGATACCATAGAGCGAACATGGTGGCTGAGAGCGGGAGCTGGAGTCTGACCTGGTTCTGAGGCTCGTTTAATTGCTCCCCATCTCCCGGCTTCCTCCTCTCTGAGACTCAGGAGTCCCAGTGACCTGCAGCCTTGCTTGGAAATGTATCTGTAAAAGCTCCAGAGCAAAGGCCCTGCCCACAGAGCTGAAAAGCACATGGCAGGAATCAGTCCTTCTTCCTAACTGGGTTACCTGTAGGAACTTTATTTTTTGTTGTTGTTGTTTTGAGACAGAGTTTCGCTCTTGTTACCCAGGCTGGAGTGCAATGGTGCGATCTCGGCTCACCGCAACCTCCGCCTCCTGGGTTCAGGCAGTTCTCCTGCCTCAGCCTCCTGAGTAGCTGGAATTACAGGCACGTGCACCATGCGCAGCTAATTTTTTGTATTTTTAGTAGAGACGGGGTTTCACCTTGTTGACCAGGATGGTCTCAATCGCTTGACCTCGTGATCCACCCGCCTCGGCCTCCCAAAGTGCTGGGATTACAGGCGTGAGCCACTGCGCCCTGCAGGAACTTTATTTACTCATAAGTTTAGAGGCTGCTCTAAGGCTGGGGAACTGGGTGTGGAATGAAGATTCTATATGTCAGTGAGCACTCCTCCAGAGTGTTCAGAGCCGGGCGCAGTGGCTCACACCTGTAATCCCAGCACCTTGGGAGACTGAGGCAGGCGGATCATGAGGTCAGGATATCAAGACCATCTGGCTAACATGGTGAAACGCCATCTCTGCTAAAAATACAAAATAAAATAGTCGGGCATAGTGGCACGTGCCTGTAGTCCCAGCTGTTCGGGAGGCTGAGGCAGGAGAACTGCTTGAACCTGGGAGGAGGAGGGTGTAGTGAGCCAAGATCATACCACTGCACTTCAGCCTTGGTGACAGAGCAAGACTCCCTCTCAAAGGAAAATAAAATAAACAGAGCATACATTCAGTGATTCTTTTGCTGCTCATTACTTAGAAAACTCAGGAAAAACAAAAATACTTCTGTGAGCATTTAGGGGCATAGGAAAGGTGGGGTGTAGGCTGGGCAGGATCTAGTCAAGATCCCGGAGATGGAGAGAGTTCAACTGTGGGATAGAAATCCAGCCGTTCAGAATCCTGCCCTGGAGGCGAAACTGTCACTGTGCTCTCCCCGCAGACTAAAGATGTGACCAAGGCCATGGATGACAAGAAATTTGACGAAGCCATGAAGCTGAGAGGCCGGTGAGGAAGCGACGGGAACTTACTGGCTACAGAAACCAGATGCCAGAACGGAGCCAAAGATCTCCGTGGTTCCAGGCCCAAAACATGAGCTTCTGCTGCCTCCTTTTCTTGTTCTCTCTGCAGCAGTTTATTGCCTAAGAAAATGAGTTGTGAGGTGACTGGCAGGCTCAGTTCATCTCAGGGATGCTCTCCCTGGCAATCAACCTTTTATCGTGTTATTTCTATATGTGGGCCCCAGCTAGATGATACGTTTCTCTAGACAAGGGACAGTCTCTTGTGCTGAGCGCGGTGCCTGGAGAACAGTGCTGAGAGAGTGTTTGATGAACTAGTGGCCCCTTTGCAGCCACTGCCCTGTCCCTGCCCTGCCCCAGTTCTGTCCTCAGAGTTTCGCCCTGTGGAATTTCCCTCTGGGAGCAAAATTTCAGACCAGGATCCCTGTGGCTGCTAGCTTTGGGGAATGGCCTGAAGACACCTCTCTCTATCCGTACTTCCTGCAGGAGCTTCATGAACAACTGGGAGGTGTACAAGCTTCTAGCTCATGTCAGACCCCCGGTATCTAAGGTACTGGCAACTTGACCTGCCCTTTCTCCTTTTCCTTTTCTCTCCCCCAGTCTCTCTTCATAAAGGGCTACCACAGTCCATGCAACGTAAGCCTTGCCAACTTCTCTGCCCTACTCTCATCTTCAGTGCTGGGCCCTTGGCCCTGTTAGAAAGATTTCCTCTTAACCACCCCAGATACTAGCCCCCTTCTTAGTGTACCTGGGTACTTCTAACACAAGACCCATGCCTACTTCAGGACTGGCAAGATAGGCAACAAATGGGAAACAGGGCTCATGTACTTTTTCTCTGGGAAAATCTGGGAATAATCACGTCTAAATATATCCGAGCCACCTCTTCCATTGGAGTAGCGCTTCTCAATATTGAGGATATGTCAGAATTGTCTGGATTGCTTATTAAACATGCAAACTCCTGGGCCCCTCTCTCAGAGGAGATTCAGATCTGGGTAGAGGCCAGGAATATGGAGGTTTAACAGGCTCCTTCAGTGGGTTCTGATGCAGGCGATCCAAGGATCATACCTTGGGAAGGGCTGCTCTGGAAGGCCTCTCATTCCCTGTATAATAATGATATCTGAGATGAGGGACAGCAGCTTTATTTACTGATCTGTGATCAAGAATCTTGCTTCCATAGTTTGTGGAAGCAGCTGTGCTGGCATTCCTTGGGAGTGGGGTGTGTTGTCTCAGGGAGATGCCCCGATCCCGGGACGACAAAGACTCAGAGTTCTGCCTCCTTTCCTGAGCACCTCCCTGCTCCCCTGCGGGGCTGCTGTCCTCCTCTTGCCCTGCTTCCTCCTGTACAGAGTGGTTCACACACAGTGGCTGTGATGAACGTGGGGGCCCCGGCTGCAGGAATGAATGCTGCTGTTCGCTCCACCGTGAGGATTGGCCTCATCCAGGGCAACCGAGTGCTCGTCGTCCATGATGGTTTCGAGGGCCTGGCCAAGGGGCAGGTATGGGGACTAAAAGGAAGGAGGGCACATATTCTGGGACCCAGGCATGGTCATGGGAAACTAAGTGTAGCAGGAATGACCTGTGCATCCTCTTGGCTCCCCTGTTCCTTACTGCCTCTCTCTCCTCTCTCAGGGTCCAGACAGAAGTAGATATTTAATGTTAGGAATGACTGGGATGAGCCGTTGCAAACAACGGGTCTTATTTAATCCTCTGTCCCAAAGCTCAGCACAGTGCCTGGCAGAGGCAGATGAAATATTTGGGAATGAGCAGTAAGGGTAGTTCAGTGCGTGGGGAAAGGCTAATACCTGGGGTATCTCTTCCAACCAAGGGGGACCCAGGGGTAGGGTTAGAACCCAAGCAGTGGCATCAGCTCCACACAGGGCTCCTCGTGCTTTAGCCCTGTGCAGAGCTCTGTGGCCTTTCCCCACAGATAGAGGAAGCCGGCTGGAGCTATGTTGGGGGCTGGACTGGCCAAGGTGGTTCCAAACTTGGGACTAAAAGGTAAGGGCACCTCCTCCCAGTCACCTCTTAAAGTTGCCCTTGGATGTGGGCATCGGTTCATTATGCCAGGGTCTGCTTCAACCACCCTGTTGTCTGGGTCCTCTACCCACAAGCTCACAGTTGCTGCCATGAGGGCAAACATGCCCATCTCAACATCTTTGAGCAGCTCTGGCAATTTAGAGCTCCAGTATATGTCCTTGCATAGGACAGACAGGGTGGGTTAGGGAGGGGGGAACAAGTCAAGAAATTACAAATTAAGTGCCTCTAACTCTGGCTTTTCTCCCCCTCAATTTTCCTGTCTCTTCCCCAAATTCCAATTCCCCTTCTCCTCTCCTCCATCACTGGTCAACTAGGACTCTACCCAAGAAGAGCTTTGAGCAGATCAGTGCCAATATAACCAAGTTTAATATCCAGGGCCTCGTCATCATTGGGGGCTTTGAGGTGGGTGCCCACCGCCATTCCTCCTCTCCCTCCCACCTCCTCTCCCTCCCCGGAATCCCGCCCATTTCCTCCGCTCCCTCCCACCTCCCCTCCTCCCAATCCCGCCCATTTCCTCCTCTCCCTCCCACCTCCTCCCCTACCCCCAATCCCGCCCATTTCCTCCTCTCCCTCCCACCTCCTGCCCTTCCCCCCAATCCCGCCCATTTCCTCCTCTCCCTCCCACCTCCTCCCCTCCCCTCAATCCCGCCCATTTTCTCCTCTCCCTCCCACCTCCTCCCCTACCCCCAATCCCGCCCATTTCCTCCTCTCTCCCCACCTCCTCCCCTCCCCCCAATCCCACCCATTTCCTCCTCTCCCCCCACCTCTTCCCCTTTCCTATCCCGCCCATTTCGTCCTCTCCCCCCACCTCCTCCCCTCCCCCAGTCCCGCCCATTTCTTCCTCTCCCCCCACCTCCTTCCCTCCCCCCAATCCCGCCCATTTCCTCCTCCCCTCCCACCTCCTCCCCTCCCCCCAATCCTGCCCATTTCCTCCTCCCCCTCCCACCTCCTCCCTCCCCCTAGTCCCACCCATTTCCTCCTCCCCTCCCACCTCCTCCCTCCGTCCAATCCTGCCCAATCCTGCCCTTGTGCTCTTTTCCTCCCAGGCGTACACCGGGGGTCTGGAGCTGATGGAGGGCCGGAAGCAGTTTGATGAGCTCTGCATCCCGTTTGTGGTCATTCCCGCTACAGTCTCCAACAACGTCCCTGGTTCAGACTTCAGCATCGGGGCCGACACGGCGCTCAATACTATCTGTACGGTGAGAGCCCACCGCCCCTTCCACCCCTGTTGGCGCTCAATACTATCTATCTGTACGGTGAGAGCCCGCCGCCCCTTCCATCCCTGTTGGCGCTCAATACTATCTGTACGGTGAGAGCCCACCGCCCCTTCCATCCCTTTTGGCGCTCAATACTATCTGTACGTGAGAGCCCGCCGCCCCTTCCATCCCTTTTGGCGCTCAATACTATCTGTACGGTGAGAGCCCACCGCCCCTTCCATCCCTTTTGGCGCTCAATACTATCTGTACGGTGAGAGCCCGCCGCCCCTTCCACCCCTGTTGGTGCTCAATACTATCTATCCGTACGGTGAGAGCCCACCGCCCCTTCCATCCCTTTTGGTGCTCAATACTATCTATCCGTACGGTGAGAGCCCGCCGCCCCTTCCATCCCTTTTGGCGCTCAATACTATCTATCCGTACGGTGAGAGCCCGCCGCCCCTTCCATCCCTGTTGGTGCTCAATACTATCTATCCGTACGGTGAGAGCCCACCGCCCCTTCCATCCCTTTTGGCGCTCAATACTATCTATCCGTACGGTGAGAGCCCGCCGCCCCTTCCATCCCTGTTGGTGCTCAATACTATCTGTACGGTGAGAGCCCGCCGCCCCTTCCATCCCTGTTGGCGCTCAATACTATCTGTACGGTGAGAGCCCACCGCCCCTTCCATCCCTTTTGGCGCTCAATACTATCTGTACGGTGAGAGCCCGCCGCCCCTTCCACCCCTGTTGGCGCTCAATACTATCTGTACGGTGAGAGCCCGCCGCCCCTTCCACCCCTGTTGGCGCTCAATACTATCTGTACGGTGAGAGCCCGCCGCCCCTTCCATCCCTTTTGGCGCTCAGTACTATCATCTGTACGGTGAGAGCCCACCGCCCCTTCCATCCCTGTTGGCGCTCAATACTATCTGTACGGTGAGAGCCCGCCGCCCCTTCCATCCCTGTTGGCGCTCAGTACTATCATCTGTACGGTGAGAGCCCGCCGCCCCTTCCATCCCTTTTGGCGCTCAGTACTATCATCTGTACGGTGAGAGCCCACCGCCCCTTCCATCCCTGTTGGCGCTCAATACTATCTGTACGGTGAGAGCCCGCCGCCCCTTCCATCCCTTTTGGCGCTCAATACTATCTGTACAGTGAGAGCCCGCCGCCCCTTCCACCCCTGTTGGCGCTCAATACTATCTATCTGTACGGTGAGAGCCCACCGCCCCTTCCATCCCTTTTGGCGCTCAATACTATCTGTACGGTGAGAGCCCGCCGCCCCTTCCACCCCTGTTGGTGCTCAATACTATCTGTACGGTGAGAGCCCGCCGCCCCTTCCATCCCTTTTGGCGCTCAATACTATCTGTACGGTGAGAGCCCGCCGCCCCTTCCATCCCTTTTGGCGCTCAATACTATCTGTACGGTGAGAGCCCGCCGCCCCTTCCACCCCTGTTGGTGCTCAATACTATCTGTACGGTGAGAGCCCGCCGCCCCTTCCATCCCTGTTGGCGCTCAGTACTATCATCTGTACGGTGAGAGCCCGCCGCCCCTTCCATCCCTTTTGGCGCTCAATACTATCTGTACAGTGAGAGCCCGCCGCCCCTTCCATCCCTTTTGGCGCTCAATACTATCTGTACGGTGAGAGCCCGCCGCCCCTTCCACCCCTGTTGGTGCTCAATACTATCTGTACGGTGAGAGCCCGCCGCCCCTTCCATCCCTTTTGGCGCTCAATACTATCTGTACGGTGAGAGCCCGCCGCCCCTTCCACCCCTGTTGGTGCTCAATACTATCTGTACGGTGAGAGCCCGCCGCCCCTTCCATCCCTTTTGGCGCTCAATACTATCTGTACGGTGAGAGCCCGCCGCCCCTTCCACCCCTGTTGGCGCTCAATACTATCTATCTGTACGGTGAGAGCCCACCGCCCCTTCCATCCCTTTTGGCGCTCAATACTATCTGTACGGTGAGAGCCCGCCGCCCCTTCCACCCCTGTTGGTGCTCAATACTATCTGTACGGTGAGAGCCCGCCGCCCCTTCCATCCCTTTTGGCGCTCAATACTATCTGTACGGTGAGAGCCCGCCGCCCCTTCCATCCCTTTTGGCGCTCAATACTATCTGTACGGTGAGAGCCCGCCGCCCCTTCCACCCCTGTTGGTGCTCAATACTATCTGTACGGTGAGAGCCCACCGCCCCTTCCATCCCTTTTGGCGCTCAATACTATCTGTACGGTGAGAGCCCGCCGCCCCTTCCATCCCTTTTGGCGCTCAATACTATCTGTACGGTGAGAGCCCGCCGCCCCTTCCATCCCTTTTGGCGCTCAATACTATCTGTACGGTGAGAGCCCGCCGCCCCTTCCACCCCTGTTGGTGCTCAATACTATCTATCTGTACGGTGAGAGCCCACCGCCCCTTCCATCCCTTTTGGCGCTCAATACTATCTATCTGTACGGTGAGAGCCCACCGCCCCTTCCATCCCTTTTGGCGCTCAATACTATCTGTAAGGTGAGAGCCCGCCGCCCCTTCCATCCCTTTTGGCGCTCAATACTATCTGTACGGTGAGAGCCCGCCGCCCCTTCCATCCCTTTTGGCGCTCAATACTATCTGTACGGTGAGAGCCCGCCGCCCCTTCCACCCCTGTTGGTGCTCAATACTATCTATCTGTACGGTGAGAGCCCACCGCCCCTTCCACCCCTGTTGGCGCTCAATACTATCTATCTGTACGGTGAGAGCCCGCCGCCCCTTCCACCCCTGTTGGTGCTCAATACTATCTGTACGGTGAGAGCCCGCCGCCCCTTCCATCCCTGTTGGTGCTCAATACTATCTGTACGGTGAGAGCCCGCCGCCCCTTCCACCCCTGTTGGTGCTCAATACTATCTGTACGGTGAGAGCCCGCCGCCCCTTCCATCCCTTTTGGCGCTCAGTACTATCATCTGTACGGTGAGAGCCCGCCGCCCCTTCCATCCCTTTTGGCGCTCAATACTATCTATCTGTACGGTGAGAGCCCACCGCCCCTTCCATCCCTTTTGGCGCTCAATACTATCTGTACGGTGAGAGCCCACCGCCCCTTCCATCCCTTTTGGCGCTCAATACTATCTGTACGGTGAGAGCCCGCCGCCCCTTCCATCCCTTTTGGCGCTCAATACTATCTGTACGGTGAGAGCCCACCGCCCCTTCCATCCCTTTTGGCGCTCAATACTATCTGTACGGTGAGAGCCCGCCGCCCCTTCCACCCCTGTTGGTGCTCAATACTATCTGTACGGTGAGAGCCCGCCGCCCCTTCCATCCCTTTTGGCGCTCAGTACTATCATCTGTACGGTGAGAGCCCGCCGCCCCTTCCATCCCTTTTGGCGCTCAATACTATCTATCTGTACGGTGAGAGCCCACCGCCCCTTCCATCCCTTTTGGCGCTCAATACTATCTGTACGGTGAGAGCCCGCCGCCCCTTCCATCCCTTTTGGCGCTCAATACTATCTGTACGGTGAGAGCCCACCGCCCCTTCCATCCCTTTTGGCGCTCAATACTATCTGTACGGTGAGAGCCCGCCGCCCCTTCCACCCCTGTTGGTGCTCAATACTATCTGTACGGTGAGAGCCCGCCGCCCCTTCCATCCCTTTTGGCGCTCAGTACTATCATCTGTACGGTGAGAGCCCGCCGCCCCTTCCATCCCTTTTGGCGCTCAATACTATCTATCTGTACGGTGAGAGCCCACCGCCCCTTCCATCCCTTTTGGCGCTCAATACTATCTGTACGGTGAGAGCCCGCCGCCCCTTCCATCCCTTTTGGCGCTCAATACTATCTGTACGGTGAGAGCCCGCCGCCCCTTCCACCCCTGTTGGCGCTCAATACTATCTGTACGGTGAGAGCCCGCCGCCCCTTCCACCCCTGTTGGTGCTCAATACTATCTGTACGGTGAGAGCCCGCCGCCCCTTCCATCCCTTTTGGCGCTCAATACTATCTATCTGTACGGTGAGAGCCCGCCGCCCCTTCCATCCCTTTTGGCGCTCAATACTATCTGTACGGTGAGAGCCCGCCGCCCCTTCCATCCCTTTTGGCGCTCAATACTATCTGTACGGTGAGAGCCCGCCGCCCCTTCCACCCCTGTTGGTGCTCAGTACTATCTGTACGGTGAGAGCCCACCGCCCCTTCCATCCCTTTTGGCGCTCAATACTATCTATCTGTACGGTGAGAGCCCACCGCCCCTTCCATCCCTTTTGGCGCTCAATACTATCTATCTGTACGGTGAGAGCCCGCCGCCCCTTCCATCCCTTTTGGCGCTCAATACTATCTGTACGGTGAGAGCCCGCCGCCCCTTCCACCCCTGTTGGTGCTCAGTACTATCTGTACGGTGAGAGCCCACCGCCCCTTCCATCCCTTTTGGCGCTCAATACTATCTGTACGGTGAGAGCCCACCGCCCCTTCCATCCCTTTTGGCGCTCAATACTATCTATCTGTACGGTGAGAGCCCGCCGCCCCTTCCATCCCTTTTGGCGCTCAGTACTATCTATCTGTACGGTGAGAGCCCACCGCCCCTTCCATCCCTTTTGGCGCTCAATACTATCTATCTGTACGGTGAGAGCCCACCGCCCCTTCCATCCCTTTTGGCGCTCAATACTATCTATCTGTACGGTGAGAGCCCGCCGCCCCTTCCACCCCTGTTGGCGCTCAATACTATCTATCTGTACGGTGAGAGCCCGCCGCCCCTTCCACCCCTGTTGGCGCTCAATACTATCTATCTGTACGGTGAGAGCCCACCGCCCCTTCCATCCCTTTTGGCGCTCAATACTATCTGTAAGGTGAGAGCCCGCCGCCCCTTCCATCCCTTTTGGCGCTCAATACTATCTATCTGTACGGTGAGAGCCCACCGCCCCTTCCATCCCTTTTGGCGCTCAATACTATTTATCTGTACGGTGAGAGCCCGCCGCCCCTTCCATCCCTTTTGGCGCTCAATACTATCTGTAAGGTGAGAGCCCGCCGCCCCTTCCATCCCTTTTGGCGCTCAATACTATCTATCTGTACGGTGAGAGCCCGCCGCCCCTTCCATCCCTTTTGGCGCTCAATACTATCTATCTGTACGGTGAGAGCCCACCGCCCCTTCCATCCCTTTTGGCGCTCAATACTATCTATCTGTACGGTGAGAGCCCACCGCCCCTTCCATCCCTTTTGGCGCTCAATACTATCTGTAAGGTGAGAGCCCGCCGCCCCTTCCATCCCTTTTGGCGCTCAATACTATCTATCTGTACGGTGAGAGCCCACCGCCCCTTCCATCCCTTTTGGCGCTCAATACTATCTATCTGTACGGTGAGAGCCCGCCGCCCCTTCCATCCCTTTTGGCGCTCAATACTATCTATCTGTACGGTGAGAGCCCACCGCCCCTTCCATCCCTTTTGGCGCTCAATACTATCTATCTGTACGGTGAGAGCCCACCGCCCCTTCCATCCCTTTTGGCGCTCAATACTATCTGTACGGTGAGAGCCCGCCGCCACTTCCATCCCTTCTGGCCAGGATTACAATCCTTAAACGGAGTGCGGTCCCAAAAAGCTAGCTACTTTTTATATTAAACCAGTGGGAATGTTTGAAAACGCTTCTTTGGCTGGGTGTGGTGGCTCACAATTGTAATCCCAGCACTTTGGGAGGCCGAGACAGGCGTGACTTGAGGTTAGGAATTCAAGACCAGCCTGGCCAACATGGTGAAATGTGTCTCTACTAAAAATACAAAAATTAGCTGGGTGTGGTGGTGGGTGCCTGTAATCCCAGTCCCTTGGGAGGCTGAGGCAGGAGAATTGCTTGAACCCGGGAGGCGGAGGTTGCGGTGAGCTGAGATCGTGCGACTGCACTCCAGCCTGGGTGACAGTGTTCATTTTCCTCACTTAGAAATGCACCAATACCCTGCATACCAAATGTTTTGTTTTGTTTTGTTTTTTCCTTCTGAGATTATACAGTCTAATTTTCTCAGCAGTAGAAAGGACAGATGCAGCCTTCTTCCCAGGAGAGAAATTCTGCAGTGTGGTTGGCAAATATGCCTGTTACCCTAAATGCAAGAATTTGATGAGCTCTAGGGGCCCTGTCAGCCTGGGGAGGATATAGTTCCAGAGTTTAATTAATGGCAGAGATTAAACAATGACAAGAATCAGACCCCTCATCATGTCTTTCTGACTGTAACCCATTGTCCTTGCAGACCTGTGACCGCATCAAGCAGTCAGCAGCTGGCACCAAGCGTCGGGTGTTTATCATCGAGACTATGGGTGGCTACTGTGGCTACCTGGCCACCATGGCTGGACTGGCAGCGGGGGCCGACGCTGCCTACATTTTTGAGGAGCCCTTCACCATTCGAGACCTGCAGGTAGCTGGCCACTCAGAGCCTGCTATTTATCTCTTCCCGGTCTCCAGACTATCTCCACAGTGATCTGAACTATGAGCTCTCAAGTGGAGGACAGAGCTGCTTGGTCTGTAGAATCCTGTGAAGACCAGAAGGAGTGCCATGCAGGCATTCTCTGGTGTCACCTCATATGTATGACCTCAGCTACTGTTGTTGGAATGGTGGCCTGCTCAAAAAGAGCTAAGCCCTTTATGGGCATTTTTGCATCGTAATAGACATGCAAAGAGGATACTATCTCCATATAACGCAGGAAGGTTTAGAGATGTTAAAAAACTTTTCTAAACTCCTAAGTGAGCAGATGGTTTACTGATTGAGGATGTCAGTGATCTTTCTACTTCCTCATGTCCCCCTTCAGATTTCCCTTGCTGTCATTCTACTTTTGAGACAGATACCCTTCGACCTCTAGGATAGGGCTCTAAACCCCTATATTTCACAGAGGGATTCTATGTTTCTTATTTGCTAGATCCCAGTTTGCTGGAGGAGAAAGAATCAGAAAGTGCAGGTTTAGCAGCAGAATGAGGGAACTCTGTAATCCAAGATCCCAGCCAACCCATACCACGAGTGGAGGGTGGGAGTCTGTCTCCTCTGGCTCAACTCAAAGCTCAAATGAAAGAACACATCCCGGACCGGGCACGGTGGCTCCTGCCTTTAATCCCAGCACTTTGGGAGGCCGAGGCAGGTGGATCATGAGGTCAAGAGATCGAGACTATCCTGGTCAACATGGTGAAACCCCATCTCTACTAAAAATACAAAAAATTAGCTGGGCATGGTGGCGCGTGCCTGTAATCCCAGCTACTCAGGAGGCTGAGGCAGGAGAATTGCCTGAACCCAGGAGGCGGAGGTTGTGGTGAGCGGAGATCGCGCCATTGCGCTCCAGCCTGGGTAACAAGAGCAAAACTCCGTCTCAAAAAAAAAAAAGAACACGTCCCTTCCAGATGAATCACTGCTTTGCAGACAAGCAACCCACTTGAAGACTGTACTGTGACCTCAAGTCAGCCCTCTGAGGGAAGGGGAACCTGAAAGGCTTGGAAAGGGAGGTTGGAGAAAGGGGCTGAACCTGACAGTTACTGCAGCTGTGTAATGCTCCCTCTTCCTGTTGTCTCATTTGGAGTCTTTGTTTCACTTTCAGTCCACAGTGAGCTTCTTAAAGGAATTAGGCACAGTTCAGGCCCAGGATTGTAAATAACTCTTCCATGTCTCTCTCTCTCCTCCCTGGCGAGGCCTGGTGTGGAAGAAGAGAGATTCATCCCCAACATCACTCACTCCCAGCTAGGCTTAGGATTTATTCTTTCTTTTTCAGGCAAATGTTGAACATCTGGTGCAAAAGATGAAAACAACTGTGAAAAGGGGCTTGGTGTTAAGGTACCTCATCCATGGTTTGTTCCTAAGTGAAGAAGGAAAACAAGCTTTGGCTCAAACCTATAGAATGGCCCTGGTTGGGACACCCTGAGGAATCTGTAGATATAAGGGGAGGGGGCCAGGCTATGCCTTGAACCCTGGGAGGAGCTAAAAAAAGAACAAAGGCAGAAAGGGGAGGTCGGGGAGGCAACCACAGTCATGGGCCTTCGGTTTCCACGTGGCAGGAATGAAAAGTGCAACGAGAACTATACCACGGACTTCATTTTCAACCTGTACTCCGAGGAGGGAAAGGGCATCTTCGACAGCAGGAAGAATGTGCTTGGTCACATGCAGCAGGTGGGAGAGACACCCCGGTCATGCCCTTCATCAGGCAGCCATACCTGCCAGCAGCCACTGAGGCTTCCACTGGCCTTTTCCAGTCTTCCGGAGGAGGCTGGCAGTGCCATCATAGAGCATGGGCCTGCAGTCTCTTACAGTCATGGAATCAAAGATACAGTCATCTGCATCCTGGAAATAACCTGAGAGATTATATGGGCCATCCTTTTCATTTAGGGCCGGGTTTTTCACCTTGGCAGCTTTGCCTTGTGGGGCTGGATGATAATTTGTCAGGGGTAGCTGTGTATGTAGGACATTGTGCATCCCTGGTCTCTGTCCACTAGATGCCAGCAGCACCTCCCTCTCACTTCCAGTTGCAACAAAAATGTCAGCAAACATTCCCACTTTCCTACCTGCTTCCTCTTAGTTCAAAGGAAATCTGTGTGGTGTTTTATATTCTGAGGTGCTACCAAGGGCAGCCAGATGGGGCCACAGAAAAACACTTTTATGTCATCAGTGACAGTGACCAGCAAAAGCTGCTGGGCTGAAAAGGGGCAGGCAACTGACCCATTGGCCAGTAAGACTGAAATGTGATTTGGCAGCTGTGGAGCTCAGAGGGGATTGTGGGGCCAGTCATTTCTCTAGTTACTCTTCTGTCTGGCAAATGGCCAATGTGCTGGGCCAGCTTGCCTTGGATCCTGGCGCTGCGTTGGGGCACCCTTTCACAGTTTGACTTCTGGGTTCCTGTTTTGGGCTGTAAACCTGAGGCCCATCTTTCCTCTTTCTCCGTGTGTCTAGATTATCTCTGCCACTTCAGTAGAGCCCTTCCCTCTGTAAGTTTTATGTTTCTTTCTCCAGGGTGGGAGCCCAACTCCATTTGATAGGAACTTTGCCACTAAGATGGGCGCCAAGGCTATGAACTGGATGTCTGGGAAAATCAAAGAGAGTTACCGGAACGGTAGGTGGAGGGGAGAGCGAGCGCCCTCCGTAGAGGCTGGTTTCCAGTATAGAAGCTGACTGACCGTTCCTTACTGCAGGGCGGATTTTTGCCAATACTCCGGACTCTGGCTGTGTTCTGGGGATGCGTAAGAGGGCTCTGCTCTTCCAACCAGTGACTGAGCTGAAGGACCAGACGGATTTCGAGTGAGTACATGTGCTTTCTGGAGTGGTTCTCTCCCTGGTGGTTTCACACTCCACTGTCCTCAACCTGCTCACTGTCTTTAATCCTATTTCTTAAGAAGTAATAGCTGTATTCTTACCCATCTCAGATCCGATGCATATGTCCTAAATCCAACGTGTTCTGTCTAACTTCTTCCTATAAAGGCTTTGGTACAAGTTGACTGGGGGCTAAAAGACTATCATCATCTACCTCATCCCTCTGTAGGCATCGAATCCCCAAGGAGCAGTGGTGGCTGAAACTGAGGCCCATCCTCAAAATCCTGGCCAAGTACGAGATTGACCTGGACACCTCAGACCACGCCCACCTGGAGCACATCAGTCGGAAGCGGTCCGGGGAAGCTGGCGTCTAAACCTCTCTGGAGTGAGGGGAACAGATTGTGGTCAGCTCACCCCCTGATAAGTCCACATCCTGTCAGTGTTTTAGCTGTTTTTTTTCATTAGGTTTCCTTTTACTCTGTACCTTGCAGCCACGATCAGCTCTGGCCAGGAGCTGGAAGAGGGGGCACTGGATGGAAGTTCCTTTTAGGTAGAATTTAACATGACTTCTACCCCAGCTTCATCTGTCACACAAGGCTGGGCACCTCTAGTGCTACTGCTAGATGTCACTTACTCAGTTAGAATTTTCCGAAAAATAAGCTTTATTTATTTCTTTGTGATAACAAAGAGTCCTGGTTCCTCTACTACTTTTACTACGGTGACAAATTGTAACTACACTAATAAATGCCAACTGGTCACTGTGCTTCTGCTTCTCCTATTATCTTCCCAAGTGGAATGTGATACTGTCGGCCCCGTGGGTCCGACACTCGCCTGATGAAGCAGTGAAGATGCTCAGGATATCGGGGGTGGAGGAAGGGATTAGCTCTAGTACACCACTTGCTGGCAGTGCAAAAAATTATCACTGCCAAACTCTAGAAACTCCTAAATAGTGACTGAGATGGTTTGTTGCTGCAGTCAGGGATTAAGGCAGCCATGTACTCTTTGCACAGTTCTTTAGTGGGAAGAAAAATGAACAATCAATATCAAACGCCGCAGTAGGCATTTCCTCACTGAATCCTCAAAATAGCTTCTGGAAGGCAATGGTGACAGCCTGACTTCAGAAAGGAGGACACTGGAGCTCAAGGTGATTGATTATATAATGTTTCCTTCGATATTATTCAAGTAGAACTCAGACACGGTTCTGACTTCAAACCTTATC
The DNA here is from genome assembly GCF_049354715.1 of Callithrix jacchus. NCBI lineage: Eukaryota > Metazoa > Chordata > Mammalia > Primates > Cebidae > Callithrix > Callithrix jacchus. Next base: position 2,476,326 of record NC_133510.1, read on the forward strand.
CTCATTCCCCATGCCTCTGCGTCCTTATGCCACATCAGATCCCCAGAGCCGCAGGCCCATGAAGATGAAGTGAAGGGGAACTTCGGGCTTTCATTCAGAACGTTTTACATGCTAATTGCCATTGATTTATAGGATCTCTACTGTCTTTAATCTTAGAGCTGTTTCCTTGAGAAAATGAAGAGGGAAGGATAGCTGGGGGTAAAGCTAATCAGAGGGAATATGTCACTCTGTAAAGAGTAAAAAATTGAGAACAATGGTACTCTGGAAAAATAAAGGCATAGAGAAGACCACTTAAAAACAGAAAACCAGCCGGATGCGGTGGCTCCTGCCTGCAACCCCAAGGCTTTGGAAGGCCGAGGCAGGTGGATCATGAGGTCGGGAGATTGAGACCATCCTGGCTAACACAGTGAAACCCTACTGTACTAAAAATACAAAAAAAAAAAAAATTAGCTGGGCATGGTGGCACGTGCCTCTAGTCCCAGCTACTTGGGAGGCTGAGGCAGGAGAATTGCTTGAACCCAGGAGGCAGAACTGCACTCCAGCCTGGGCGACAGTGACGCTGTCTCAAAACAAAAACCAGTGATGGTGCATGCTCTTTCCCCAGAGCTAAAAAGCTAAGTGAAACTGTGTTTGAACTCTTAAGTGCAGGCGAAGCAGAATTTATTAGCCACCAACCACGAGTGATTAGGAAATAACTGAGAAACAGGTAATATTTTTTCCCACATAGCCAAACTTTTTTTCCAGAATATTAAGTATCCATGATGAGAAATAGCATATAAAGCAGTTTATAAATCTAGCAATATTAGGATCACCTGGCACCTTTGAACATACTCATGCCCAGGTCTATTTTATTTATTTATTTTTTTGTAGAGATGGGGACTTCAACTCCTGGTCTAAAACGATCCTTTCACCTCAGCCTCCTAAAGTGTTAGGATTGCAGGCATGAGCCACTGCACCCAACCCTACCTACCAGGTCTGCTTTGGACCAATTAAATCAATCTTGGGGGTGGAGCCTTGCTTCAGTATTTTTAAAATGTTTCCTAGGTGGTTTCAATAACTAGGCTTGAGAACTACTGACTAAAACAGTGGGATCTCATTCCTGGCTACATTTGAAGCACTCAACCCCCAGCCCTACCCCAGAAAATTCCAAAGAATTGGTATGAGGTGAAATCTTGGCACCAGTGTTTTTAAAAAGCTTCCTTGGTCATTGTATGTGCAGCCAGGGTTGAGAACTTACAACAGTAATTCCAGCTTTGTGGTGGGAGAGGCATAAAGGAAGGGGAAGCTCTTCAGATACTCTGCCCAAGCCCTCCTGTTCACTCCAACAAGGCTCAGATCACTGCTCCTAACGGGAAAGGTTGGGATGCAACGTTCTATTGAAGACACAGGAAGTAAATGAGCTTTTTTTCTAAGGGAGGTTGGAGAAAAGTAGAAATTGCCAAACTTGCTTTTAGAACTATTTATTTATTCTTCATTTTTTAAATGGTGTCTTTTAAACACCAGCAGTAAAAGGACAAAAGCGGACATCTGTTTTCCAATTAGCTGTGTCAGTAGATTCCATTCATTGCAGTTCCCAATCAACTTAAAAAAAAAGTTTTCAAATTTGCATACACGTCATCTGAAATCAGTAACAACTTGATCTAGTTTAGCAACATGAAATGAAAGCATATTGTTCACTAAAGCAGATCTCTTTTGGGTAGATGGACCATCACAAAAGCAGCTCTTCTATGCTTTCTCCAACCCCATCCCAACTCTACCCTCCCACCAATGTGTTGTATAAATCAGTAAAAAGCAACGTTTCCGGAACAACTGAAAGAAAAGTTACTCCAAACTGTAAGCAGACTGAACTTTCCACTGGGAATGAAGACCCACGGGAAAAGGCAGCCCAGCCTGAAGGTCCTCCCTGCTGGAACCAACACCGCAGGTGCAGGAGCTGCCTGCGAAGCCCATTAGAACAGACTGGCTCTCAGGGAGAGAAAGAGCTGCATTCGAAGGTCAGTTCCGAGGACTTCAGTTCTTAGGACTGCACAGAACCTGCTTTCTCTTCTATAAGGAAAGCAGCAAGATAATCTCTGAAATAGTAGTAATACAGCTATGTATGTTATTTCAGAGCTACTGTGGCTCTTGGGCACAACCATGAGAAAGACGCAAAGACTGCTGTCTCCTCTGATGAGGGGAGAGGTCCAGTCCCTTCCGAATGCCCAAGGACATGGCACACGGGGGATGTCATCCAGCCCAGTTCTGAATCTGCACCATTTGAGGTTACAGTATCCTCATCTTTGGGATGCAACTGTGTTAGCTGAAATTGTGATTTTTCTTAAACTTCTTCACAGATTTTTTTTTTGAGATAGAGTTTCGCTCTTGTTGCCCAGGCTAGAGTGCAATCTGCCTCCTGGGTTCAGGTGATTCTCCGGTCTCAGCCTCCCGAGTAGGTGGGATTACGGGTGCCTGTCACCACACCCAGCTAGTTTTTGTATTTTTAGTAGAGATGGGGTTTCATCGTATTGGTCAGGCTGGTCTGAAACTCCTGACCTCAGGTGATCTGCCCGCCTCAGCCTCCCAAAGCGCTGGGATGGATTACAGGCATGAGCCACTGCACCCGATCTAAAACGCTTTCTAGAGGGGATTCTTCTGGACCATTAAGCACGTCCCCAAAGGAAAACCACACACACGTTCATTAAGTACTTTCCATCTTTGTAGAGAAATTTAGCTGCACTGCTGACTCCTTTCCTAAGGGAAGGGTTGCGGGAGACCCTCTTCTTTTGCAGAGGGCAATATAAAAAGCCAAGTAAGCAACAGAAGAAAATAAAAGTAAGGGATTTTTTTTTCTTTGGCTGTTTGGTCTGGGGAGGGAGGTGGTATGGAGGTTACGATTGTGACATGCTGCTTCAAAATCTATAAACCACACAACAGGAACACTTCTGTGACAAAGTGTACCGCAGGTACAACCTCACCCAGAGCTGCCTGCGTGCCGGTGCCAACACCTTCTCTGGGCTATTCTAAAAGTAACAGGTATTCCTTCAAGGAAGCTGGCAGTGGAAGGCCCTTCACTGCATCCGGCAGATACTGGAGTCCCAGGCTATGGCGCACAGCATAGCGAGCGAGTGTTTTTAGGGTTCCTGGAGCTGAGCACAGAACAGTCAGTTTTTCACACAGCTGCTGATCTCTGGCCACCTCCCGTGGCATGCTACCATTTTTCCTCAATTCAAAATGGCCAACAGCTCTGTGGAGAAGCTCAAAGCAAGAGTCCTCTTTCTCTGTTCCAAGTCCCCTGACTAGCAGAGCCACCAGGCGGGAGATGGGTGTCTGGCCTATGAGGTTGATGACTCTGACCTCCGCGCCATAATCCAGAAGGATGCTGACACTCTCAAGATTTCCCTTCATGGCAGCCCAGCTGAGCGGTGTATCATTGTTGTAATCCAGGGCATTGACAGAAGCCCCACTCTCTAGGAGAGCCCGCACACACTCAGCATTGTTCTTAAAGGCTGCCCAGTGAAGTGGGGTATCTCTGTTGCCATCCAAAGCATTGGGGTTTGCACCATACTCCAGCAGGACCTCCACACAAGCCTCGTCTTTCTCTGCTGCATAGTGGAGGGCTGTTCGGTTATACCCATCCAGGGCGTTCACCTGTAAAAAGGGAGGAACTATCACAGCAGACAGACTACTGCAAGGAAGACGGGACGGCAGCAAAGAAACTGGCATGGTTACCCGCTACCTTTGCTATGCAGGGCTCTGAACAGGAGGGCCAGCAAGCGACTCCCAGGGAGTCACAGTGATAAAGATGAAAATGCAGGAGCAGAAAGGAAAAGATCTGTCCTCAAACAGTCAACACTGTTATGTGCATTGACCAGCTGGGCTGTATTACTTAGGTTTCTGCTGCAACGTTCATTTCTCTATTCATTAGAGTAAGGGGTAAGGCAGGACTCAGTCTCAGTCCTTGAAACCGCTCTGAAAGACATTTACTGGAAAGCTGCTTGACAGCACAGAGTTTGGGATTCTTTTACTTCTCTTACCCTTTCTGTACCTGGGGCTAATGTCGCAACCAGACTGAAATTCACAGCCTTTGCTATGTTCTTTAACAATACAGAGAAGTGTGAAATGTTAGAATATGAGTCAGACCTTTGCAAAAATATGCTGTGGATTCACAAGAGAACCCAAATGAAAGCATGTGATGGGAAAAGCACAAATCTTCCGGTGCTGGAAAAGTAGCTGGCTTGCTGACAGCATCACCTGTAATTTTTTATTCAAATTTCTGAATAGCATATTCCCTTATTAATGCAATTTAGAAAAAACCCTGAAACATTTAAGTAAGCTCAAGCTTTTTATCTTAAGTACTACTTCTTAAGTACTCTAGGTACTTTTAGGGGTACTTTAGATTTAATCAGAGTTGAGGGATCTCTGTATTTACATCTCCTGGACAGACAGTAGGCAATGAGAAGATTAAATGGAAATAAAAACAAGCCAGACAAGGGAAGCTTCTGGAAGTGATGGCCAGCGACAGCTTAAGAAAAGAAAGAAAGGCAGAGCGTGAGTACCATAAGATGGGAGCAAGTGGGGGGCAGGGACAGAAAGGCAAAGGAATGAAACCCTTAGATCATTGTATATATTTACCGTTACATTTTCCTTAATACTGACTATGCCAACATTACCTTGAGTTAAAAGTTCAGACTGGAGGAGGGAAGAGATGGAGGAGTGATGGGGAGAAACCCTAAGCAAGCATGAAGCTCACATTTCAGTGAATCATTAATGTGGATGTGTTAGAAGCATTACCTCGGCTCCTTTTTCCAGAAGTAACTCCACGCAGTCAGCATCTGACACCATACAGGCACAGTGCAAGGGCTTCAGAGTGCCATGGGTGCAGTTCACATCTGCTCCCTGTGGGCAGCAGAAAACCGGTCAGTGTGCTCAGCTCCAGCTTGCCCAGCAGGACAGGATTCAGAACAGAGCCCCGGGGACAGAGCTCTAACTCTGACTGTTTTATAGATGCACTGCTAGTCCCCCGTTTCCTTTTCTATTAATTACACAATATAGTGCCAATGTCCAAAGCAAAGGGGCACACTGAAGATGAAGGAAAGCGGCTGTAATTCCTTATATCAAGTTACTAAGTTTCTCCACAAGGTGGTCTGCCGGATGGTCACCGGGACGTCACTGAAGGCATGATCTTACGTGTCAAAGCGCTGGAAACCTTATCATCAGGTAGGAGAGCTGGACCAACAATCCAGCTTGTTCTGAAAAACTAGGACACTAGAAAAAACTAGAAAAAAAAATTCTATGGCCACCATGTTCTGAAAAAGTAGGAAAGTGAGTCTCTCGGACAGCGGCAAGAACCGGCAAGCCCTTTTGACCATTCAGCAAATGACCAACACTAAGTGGCACCATCTTAACACATTTTTCCTTGTTTATAAACATCTTCAAAGCAGCCTCTTAGGGTCGGCATTCTTTACCACCTAGCTTTTGCTGGTGCTTCTATTGAAAATCAAAGGAGAGGGTGGACGCGGTGGCTCACACCTATAATCCCAGCACTCTGAGAGGCTGAGGCGGGCAGGTCACCTGAGGTCAGGAGTTTGAGACCATCCTGGCCAACATGGTGAAACCCCGCCTCTACTAAAAATACAAAAATTAGACTGGCATGCTGGCTGGTGCCTGTAATCCCAGCTACTCAGGAGGCTGAAGCATGAGAATCGCTTGAACCCGGGAGGCGGAGGTTGCAGTGAGCCGAGATCGCACCATTGCACTCCAGCCTGAGCAACAAGAGCGAAACTCCGTCTCAAAAAAAAAATCAAAGGAGATGGAGATACCAGTCAGACCGAAGTCACTGAATGACTCAGCAGCAGAGCCAGAATTAGAATGTGACAAAGTTTCTACCATGGAGTCTTCCGACGCCACTTTTGCTGAGAATAAGCTAACCCTGCATGACTCTTCCTTCTCCAGTCGTGCCCAGTAACGCTGAGGCAGCTCTAGAGATCCGGGCTGTAAATGAGGAGCTAAAAAGTCTTAAAGAATGCATAGAAGTAACCATCTGGATGCATCTTCTGGTGATCAAAAAATTACTGTTAACTTCTCTTCAACAAGACAAAGGCATAGAAGAGGATGGTAAAGACCTAGGGTACCAGTCACGTAACAATTATTGCAGAGTGGTGATTAAATATCAGCTAATTAAGGTATTTTCTTAAACCATAATTACCATGCATTTTAGGGGTTGATATCCTCTACAGAACCAGAAGTGGTAGCTGCTTTTAACATAGAACGTAAGTAAAAAAAATCTCTCCATTGTAATTATTATAACTCAGGTATGAAGAAAGGGACACAAGGATTTAAAAACCACCTGTGTCCAGGCACGGTGGATCATCTGAGCTTAGGAATTCAAGACCAGCCTGGGCAATATGGTGAAACCCTGTCTTTACAAAAAATTTTAAAAATATATAGCTGGACATGGTGGCATGTGCCTGTAGTCCCAGCTACTTGAGGGGGCTGAGGTGAAAGGATCGCTTGAGCCTGGGAGGTCAAGGCTGTGATGAGCCAGGTTCGCGCCACTGCACTGCAGCCTGGACAAAAGCGAAGCCCTGGCTCAAAAAATAAACATGAAAACCACCTCTGCTTTGCCCACCTCCTCCGTCAGTAAAACAGACTTGGAGTTCAATGGATTACATATGCATTATATTTAGATATTTTACAAAGAACATGAGACTAGGGTTATTGAGAACATATTCCATGAAGAAAAATGTCAGATACACAAAGTAAAAGGGAGAAGGGAAGCAAAGCAAACATGGGGAAATGGATTTCAATGATCAAGTTAATGATTTAACAAGATGTAAAAACTCCTTGTGATCTTGAGCTGAGTGAATGAGGATTTACATGAGGGTTTACAGAGCGTTCCCACTTCACATCGCAAAGCACTCTCCTGTCAATACCAGCACACTCACCCCTCTGATGAGGTCCTCTACGTTATCATGTGGGAAGGAACGGATGGCAGCAATTGTTCGGATTAAGCGCTCCGAAAGAGAGTATTTGCTCTGAATGCTCTGCATAATATACCACATACTGGAACTCATCAAGGTTCAGGTGTTCACATGCTCCAAACTGCTGAAACAAAGAAGCTTTAGGCCTATACGGTATCACTGAGCACGCCTGTCTCTAGGGTTAGGTGTTTCTCTGAGGCCTTCCCAATACTAAAAGCAGATTTCAAGGAGTGATTAACACTATTTTCATAACCATAAGGAACTGAATTATAACAGGTGCCGAGGGAGTTGGAAAAACCTGGACACAGACGTTTTACTCCAGTCCAGCACAAGATTTCCCTAAGAGGTACTAAGACCCCTGTGGAGCTCTGCGTGGTTTACAGACAAGACTGGGCAAGGAATAGGATTTTTGAAAGGCTGAAGAGGTCACAAAACATGATTTTTCTTCTTTGAATCTTTGTGGTTTTTATGATCAGCACCACCATTAAGTTATTTATAACACTGGCCTTGCAATATAGTCATGTACATATTGTTTCTCTGCCTAAACTGTAATCAACTGGAAGGCAAGGGCTTTGTCTTCTGCTTTTCCACCCATGGAAGGCCAGCCACAGAATCTCGCAAAAGGCAGGTATTAACAAATATTGGTTGGGTGACTGACTGAACAGTATAGAAGTGATTGTTACCTGTGACAAGAGAGGAAGAAGGCTATGGAGCAAATAGATCTTTTTTTTTTTTTTGAGACAGTTTGGCTCTTGTTACCCAGGCTGGAGTGCAATGGCGCGATCTCAGCTCACCGCAACCTCTGCCTCCTGGGTTCAAGCAATTATCCTGCCTCAGCCTCCTGAGTAGCTGGGACTACAGGCTTGCACCACCACGCCCAGCTAAGTTTTGTATTTTTAGTAGAGACGGGGTTTCACCATGTTGACCAGGATGGTCTCGATCTCTTGACCTCGTGATCCACCCGCCTCGGCCTCCCAAAGTGCTGGGATTACAGGCGTGAGCCACTGCGCCCAGCCCAGATCTATCTTAATAATGAAAAGGCATCTGAAATATTTTCAAGTGTCTTCAGCAGAGGGAGAAAAAGGAAATATTTGAGGTAATATTCTAAAGTAAGAAAGGAAAGCAAATGTATAACTACTTTAGAGTCATCTACATGAAACTAGGAGAAAATTAAAGTCCATAGATCACCTGCGATCAGGAGTTCGAGACCAGCCTGACCAACATGGTGAAAGCCCATCTGTACTAAAACTACAAAAAAATTAGCTGGGCCTGGTGTCGTCCACCTATAATTTCAGCTGCTCAGGGGCTGAGGCAGGAGAATTGCTTGAACCGGGAGGCAGAAGTTGCAGTGAGCTGAGATTGCACCACTGCACTCCAGCCTTGGCAACAGAGTGAGACTCCATCTCAAAAATAAATGAGTTAAATTTTTTTTTCCAAGGTGGAGTCTTCCTCTATCACCCAGGCTGAAGTGCAGTGGCACGATTGGCTCACTGCAACCACCACCTCCCAGGTTCTAGCAATTCTGCTGCCTCAGTCTCCTAAGTAACTGGGATTTCAGGTGCCCACCACCACACTCAGCTAATTTTTTGTATTTTTAGTAGAGAAAGGGTTTCACCATGTTGGCCGGGCTGGTCTTGAACTCCTGACCTTGTGATCCACCCACCTCGGCCTCCCAAAGTGCTGGGATTACAGGTATGAGCCACCACTTCCTGTCTTTAACTCGTTTTAAAATCTGCATATTTTTCTAAAACTGTGAGCCACCATGCCCAGCCAAAATTTTTAATAATTAGTTATTCGTGACAACTGAGAAACAGACTTGGTGAAATACATGTTGAAACCACAATAGGACAGTTCTAGGGCAGAAGAAGAAAATAATGCTTCAGTTCAATTTAAAAGGTCTGGCTGTATAAGAGACAAGAGTTAGGGACCATTTAAAATTACAGCCAGTAAGGTAGAGCATTTCTATGAAACAACACATATCAAAAACTATAGAGAAAACATAATACACAGTATCAGCTCTCTAGATGCAAGTGCTTAGAAATCTCTGTCCTTATTATAAGCTCCTTGGAAATAATGATACTTACTTTTTCAACAGTACCTGACACATGGTAGGTTCTAAATATCTGTTGAACCAATGTAAAGTTTATTACTTGAGATCCTAAGAAATTCAAGACTTGAAGTAAATAAGCACATTATGCATACGAAATTATTTTGGTCATTTAATAATACATAATTTTTTGGCAGGGCGCGGTGGCTCATGCCTGTAATGCTGGCACTTTGGGAGGCCAAGGTGGGTGGATCACCTGAGGTCAGCAGTTTGAGACTAGCCTGACCAACATGGTAAAACCCCATCTCTACTAAAAATAAAAAAAATTAGCCGGGTGTGGTGCACCTGTAGTCCCAGCCACTTGCAAGGCTGAGGCAGGAGAATTGCTTGAACCTGGGAGGCAGTGGTTGCAGTGAGCAGAGATCTTGCCACTGCACTCAGTTGAGGCAAAAGAGAAAGACTCCATCTCAAAATAGTAACATATCATTTTTTGCATCTTTTTTTTAGAGTCTCACTCTGTCACGCAGTCTGGGGTGCAGTGGTGCAATCTTGGCTCACTGCAACCTCCACCTACCTGGCTCAAGTGATTCTCATGATTCAGCCTCCTGAGTAGCTGGGATTTACAGGTGTGCACCACCACGCCTGGCTAATTTTCGCATTTTTAGTAGAGACAGGGTTTCACCACGTTGGCCAGGCTGGTCTCAAACTCCTGACTTCAGGTGATCACCCGCCTCGGCTTCCCAAAGTGCTGGGATTACAGATGTGAGCCACCGCGCCTGGCCAATTTATTTTTGCTTTTTGTGATGGAGTATCCCTTTATGTATTATATACTATAAATTCGGATAGTTTCTATTTTGTGAATCAGCAGCCATTTATATTAGATGTAAATTCTATTAATCAATAGAATACAAGTTAAAAATATACACATCGATAATTCAAATTGTGTACTTTTCTTCCCTGTTATGCATGAATAAGCTCACAAACTTGTTTATATGTCTATGACATTTTCTAGATAGTTTAGATTTGGCATATGTGAGACAAGGGTCTGTATCTTATAATTTTTTTGTTTCGAGGAAAAAGGAATAAAAAAGACAGAGGTGCATTAGAGTTGGAATTCCAAGAATGGGAGCGGAGACACAGCATCTAAAGCAGTGGGCTTGGACCAAAGTGGTTGTGTTGCCTATAATCCCAGCACTTTGGGAGGCCAAGGCAGGAGGAGCTCTTGAACCTGTAAGTTCAGAACCAGCCTGGGCAACATGGTGAGGCGACGCCCACACCTAACCGTCTGTACAAAAAAAAAAATCAAAAATTAAAATAAATAAAGTGGTTTCATTAACCATTTCTGGGCCACGATAATCTGATGTAACTAAACACTGCGGTCTGATTTGGGGGCGCTCTTGGATTCCGGGCTAAGAACTCCTAAGAGTATGGTCAGTGGTCTGCTGCTGCCTGAAAGCTTCCGGTAAAGGAGTGAAACTTCAGGGCAAATTAACCGCATTCACTGTCAGGAACGGTCGGAAATCTAAACTCGATATCACCAGAGAGCAGCCGGTGTACGGTTTGGCCCCCACTTGTCAGCTCTGCTAGAGCTGAAAGCCCCGTCTCCCTCGTTTTCCTTTGCTATGGGATCCAGAGAAAACACCAAAGGGCATTTATTGCGAAGCTTAAAAAAAAAAAAAAAAAAGACTCAGCAACTGTAATGCGAGCGAGGCCTCGGCCTCCCCGCCCCCTCCCGCCCCGGGAGAACTGGCTGAGCCTGCAGCGCCCCTAATCCCACCGCACCTGCTGCGGAGGGCTCGCGGCAGCTGTCTCGCTGAGGTTAGGGGCGCGGGCACGAATGCGAGGACGTGCGGTTTCAACGCACAGGCTCCCAACAGATCGCAGCACTCCGGCAGGTCTGCTGCGGAAACAGAATCACGCAATTTGTGTTGGGGGGGCCTCAAAAGGGGAACGGTTCCCTCCTGGATCTGCCTCCTAAGGCCCGGAACGAAGGCTCAGCCTCGAGAGCTAGAGCGCTTCGACCTGGGGGTGGAGGAGCGTTACTGGGCGTGATACCCGGGCTGGGAAACCGGGCTGTAGACCTTCCCGCACCAAGAACCCCACTCACCGAATTGCAAGGCTGAGCGGGGTGTGGGAAGCCGCTGTCAAGGCGTGACCCGGAAGCAGAACCCCTCGGCGGCAAGCCCCGGGACGAGAAGACCAGCTAAGATAGGCGCCTGCGCACTGGCGAGCGTTCGTCAGGGGGGCGCGCCTGCGCAGACTCGTGCAGCAGCTTGCGTCCTCCCGAGGCCTAGTTAAGGGCTTACCGGCTCCTTTGGCGCAGAGGTTTTGAGCGCAGGCGCAATGCAACGTTCTCGGTCCTGGCGGCGGGGCTCGGGTCTTGGTCCTGCAGTGGCGGAAAATGATAAGGAACTATGGCTGTTGAGCCGATTCCATATGGTTGCACCTGGGTGGACCAGGCCAGCAGTGGGTCCATCTACAATCGCTCAATTGCTTAGGAGACTAAACTCTTAATAAGAAGTGTCTTTGGCAAATAAAAACACTTCCGGCATTATTGACATGGTGGAATAAATCTACGCTCCCCGGAACCGTTCTGTCCCTTGTCCATCCTCCTTCAAGTAAACCATATCAAAGACAAATTCAACCACCCAAGAAGTCTGGCATTCCAGATGGGGCGGAATAAAGCGCCTTTATTTATAACTATTATTAGGGTTCGAGCAAAGAAACGATGACATGTCTGAGTGACCTTCTGTGCAAAGCACGAGCTCCCGGTGCTGGTGCATGGGAGGAGTGAAGCCGCCCATTCAGGCGGCCAGGAGTGTGGTCTTCCCGGCAGCCTCGCACCTACTCGCCAAAGCTTGTACCAAATCTAACAATTAGAGATTCGGCCGGGCGCGGCGGCTCACGCCAGTAATCCCAGCACTTTGGGAGGCCGAGGCGGCCGGATCACCCCTGACACTGGGAGTTCGAGACCAGCCTGATCAATGTGGAGAAACCCCGAGAAAACAAAAAACAAAACAAAATTAGCCGGGCATGGTGGCGCATGCCCTGTAATCCCAGCTACTCGGGAGGCTGAGGCAGCAGAATCGCTTAAACTCGGGAGGCAGAGGTTACAGTGAGCTGTGACTGCGCCATTGCATTACAGCCTGGGCGACAAGAGCGAAACTCCATCTCAAAAAAGACAAAAAAAAAAAAAAAAAAAAAAGAGAGAGAAATGTAAGCAGGCCCAGACAGTTTGTGTCCTTCAGGGAAAAGATGGTGAACTGAAACCTCCTGACCTTTTGCCATGTAGCAATATGCCCTCCGCATCCTGCCACTGCACCATGGGGAAATTGTCCGTTTTTTCAAAAGAAGCTGAAATCCAGATTTTTTAAAACAGTGAATTCTTCCAAGTTGCAAATGTTGGCAATTATTTTTTATGTTTGAGATGTAGTTTTGCTCTTGTCACCCAGGCTGGAGTGCGATGGCATGATCTCAGCGTGATCTCAGCTCGCTGCAACTTTGGCCTTCCAGGTTCAAGCACTTCTCCTGCCTCGGCCTCCTGAGTAGCTGGGACTACAGGCATCTGCCACCACACCTGGCTATTTTATTTTTTTATTTTTAGTAGAGAAGGGGTTTCACCATGTTGGCCAGGCTGGTCTCAAACTGACCTCAGGTGATCCTGTCTCCTCAGACTTCCAAAGTGCTGGGCTTACAGGCATAAGTCACCATGCTGGGCCACATCTTTCAAATGTCCTGGTTGGAAAATGCTGAAATAGATAAATTCTGGGAAACCACCAGCATCTTAAATGTAAGAATGAGTGAAGTCTCCCAGGGAGTGATAAAATAGGCTCTCAATACAGGTTATTTTATTTATTTATTGAAAAACCAAATAGACTTTTATTTTACAAGGCATGCAACTCAGTATATGCAGAAAAGTACTCTATGTCACACGCATGATCAATATCTTTTCATTTCCATGTGGCATGGCATTGAAAACCTAGCACATCACTGAGCAAAAAAAAATCACATAAAAGACCCCTAGAGAAATAAAACTAACTTATTTTCCCCAAACAATAGATTTCATCTTCATTAGTCAAATCAGCACCTGCTGATAGGGCAGTAGAGCAAACCTGACAGTGATATTCACTAACAAGGAAGACAAAACTTATGCTTTCAGGTATGAAGATCAACTCTGAATGGCAGAGAGCCTATTCTCGTTGTTATCGGCCACCAAGAACTCAGAGCAAAGAACTCAAGAAGAGAGAAGCCAAAGCACTATGAAAATTATTCTTTTCTGTGAAATTCAGTCCTACAGCCGGCATGAGCAAGGGTCCAAAACACGGACGAGCTGACAGAGCTGCTGGGAGAGCCCATTCATCATGGGAGCACTGGCTCTGCCTCCCTATGCTGTGCCCTTCCATGGGCTTCCTCCACTCTTCACTGACTTCGTTTTGACTTGGTCCTCTGGTCTCACCACAGCTCCTTGAGAGACTTTGAGTTGTAATCTTACAGTTCCAAGAATCTATTTTGACTGAACCCAAGAGTAACATGCTCATTCAAAATAGAAATGTTCTCACGGTAAATGATACAAAGGCCATTTCATATATATATATATATATATATATTTTTTTTTTTCCCACGGAAGACAAAGCTTCCTTCCTCTTTTTTTTTTTCTTCGTTTTTTTGAGATGGAGTCTCACTCTGTCACCCAGGCTGGACTGTAGTGGCACAATCTCAGCTCACTGCAACCTCCACCTCCCAAGCGATTCTCCTGCCTCGGCCTCCCGATTAGCTGGAATTACAGATAGGTACCACCATGCCTGGCTAATTTGTACCTTTAGTAGAGACAGGGTTTCACCATGTTGGCCAGGCTGGTCTCAAACTCCTGACTTCGGGTGATCCACCCACCTCGGCCTCCCAAAGTGCTGGCATTACAGGTGAGAGCCTCCGCGCCTGGATGCTTCCTTCATCTTTAACAAGAGAATATTGCACCCAGCATCACTGCTTTGGCTGGCTCTTTTTTCCTGTGTGCCCTGATGTGTGCAGCATTTGAACCAGCTACAATTTCTGCATTCTTCCTGGTCTGGACAAAATAATCTGGAAACTCACCACGTGGCGCAGTCAAAGACGTTATTATTGTGTGATTCACTGACGTAGTCTTCATCTTCATCTTTGGGGCTAGAGCTGCGACATACTGTGTATGCTCTGGCCACGTGATTGATCTCCTCTTTTGTGGTAACCAATTTGGGAGAAAATTCTTTCGCATAATTTACAATGGCCTTTTTTGTGTCCCTTTCTGGGTCAGTGGTGATGAAAAGCAGAGTTAAATTTGGCAGAGTTGAAATACTGTCACATCCATGACGTGAATCATTTTTTCTAGTTCTTCTGGACAGCTGTCAGGGTGACGACTGAAACCAGAATAAGTCAGCAGCCACCGACCCAGGGAGTCCTTGTCAGTTTTAGGCTCTCCAAACGTGTTGTGAGGGAAAATGGCCCCCCAGTGAAGGCTTGTTGATGCTTCACTATCATTTCTTCTCTAGCTCTCTGTCTTTTCTATCTTTTTGTTTTTGTTTTATTTTTGACACAGAGTTTCGCTCTTGTTACCCAGGCTGGAGTGCAATGGCGCGATCTCGGCTCACCGCAACCTCCACCTCCTGGGTTCAGGCAATTTTCCCACCTCAGCCTCCCGAGTAGCTGGGATTACAGGCACGCGCCACCACGCCCAGCTAAGTTTTTGTATTTTTAGTAGAGACGGGGTTTCACTATGTTGACCAGAATGGTCTCGATCTCTTGACCTCGTGGTCCACCTGCCTCAGCCTCCCAAAGTGCTGGGATTACAGGCTTGAGCCACCACGCCCCGCCTGTCTTTTCTATCTTGAAGTACTTCACTCCAGCCAGTAAACCTCCTCCAATAGCAAATGTGAATGATAAAGATTTCCAGGAAATAGGCCTGGGATTCAAGGGGCATGTGCAGTCTCTGCAGCCCTTCTGCAGGCCCTGACCACCTCAAGGGTGCTTGGTGGCCTCGCCGCCTGAGAGGCCAGATTGCCAGGCAGCCACCAGTGAGCCCCCAGTCCCGCCACACTTCCTCTTGCATGCAGAATTGCCTTGGCAAGAGTATCACAAATTGCCCTGGCAGACTCTACTCGGTTGGGCCCCAAGGCTCATGTCAGCCAGGCAAGAGACAGTTGGCCCACACTGGTCACTTTGAAGTGTCTCTGAGAAGTCAGTGCACAGCAAAAGTTGGTTTCAGTTACATTCCATAATCCTTTCATCAGACATTTACTGAGCACCTAGTTTCTTCCAGGCTTTGTGCTCAAGTCTCCAGGGAAGACAGAAATGGAGAGAGGCAGTCTCTCATTATCAAGGGTTGGGAAACAGATATGAGCAACCTCAATTGCAATTAAAGATGATTAACTCGACAACATTGCTATGTCTAAAGTCAGTGTTGACAAACAGTTCTACCTCATGGCGGGATCGAGAGAGTGAGGGAAGGGAGGGGTCTGCGAAGAGGCTTCTTGGGGAGAAATCTGTATGTGCTGAGTCCCCACTCTCCTCCTACCCACATGGAGAAGAAGCGCTGATGTTGCCTAAAGAGGGGCTTCTGTGGGACCAGAGAGCTTGAAGATTGTTCCCCATCGTTGTAAGACAAGGACCTGCACCAAAGCTTACTTATAAAGAGGGTTGTAGCCACGAAGTGGAGGTGGCCGCATTGCAATCTGCCTGGAGACCCAGATTCAGCAGGGATAATGAATGTAGAAATGCTTCCCTGGACCGGATGTGGCCACATGGAAAACAGCCAACGTGGGCTCCCCTTTGGTCTATCCAAAGGGGCTGTCTAGAGGCATGGGGGGATACAGTGGCCAGAAGCCAGAAATGAACACGGGAATCCTACAATCGACAGAACTCAGGTGAGAGAGATCTCTGATGATGGGAATCTGCAAAGAATCTTTAAAAGCACTTTAAGGAAAAGAGTCAGCTTTAACCATCTGCAAGACCCGGGTAGTGCAGACCTACCCTGCCAAGAAAGAAAGAACTGCCCTATCCCCTCAGCTCTCCTGCCTCCTCCCACTTTTACACAAGCAGATTCAACAGCAGTTAGCTAGCGGGGTAGGAAGAAAGTTGAGGAGAAAGCTCTAGGCAGCCACCAGACATGTGTCTTACATGGAGGAGGAAGAAGAGCAGTGTTCGATTAGTACCTTAGAATGAAGGCTGAAGTATTTGATTACCGTTTTGAACTGGAAATATTCTAACTACTAACTCGAGACTATTTGGTTTAAAGTGACTGTTAACTTAAAGGATTGCCAGTTATCAAAGAGTGAGCCAAAAAGTCAGGAAATCCCCCCAGTTTTCTATTCAGAAGCAGGAGAAGATTATTATCTTCCCATAAAAAATGCTTTTGTTTCTTTGTTTGTTGGAGAAGGAGTCTCGCTCTGTTGCCCAGGCTGGAGTGCAGTGGTGCCATCTTGGCTTACTGCAACCTCTGCCTCTCAGGTTCAAGCAATTCTTGAGCCTCTGCCTCCCAAGTAGCTGGGATTACAGGTGCCCGCCACCACGCCCAGCTAATTTTTTCATTTTTAGTAGAGCCATGTTGGCCAGGCTGGTCTTGAACTCCTGACCTCAAGAGATCCACCCGCCTTGGCCTCCCAAAGTGCTAAGGTTACAGGCAGGAGCCACCATACCTGGCCAGAAAAAATGTTTTTAAAGTGGAAAAAGATGAAAAATAAACTTGTATTTTGATGACATCCCATGAACCTTGCATTCACTGTTCAGATTCCATCCCTGCATATTTTAGTTGGTCATTTCTGTTCTTGATGTTTTGATTACAAGTGATTCCATGAATTCTGTGTTTTAGTGTGCTGTGTCTCCCGTAAGACTTTTAGGTCGTTGTTTTTTCTTTCCTTCCCTCTAATTCCAGTTCTGCACTCAAGCAGTGCTCATGAGATGGTGTCGATCAACGGTATGACTAATGGACCTATCTTCAGACCTTGGCGTAAACTTGAACTGGAAATGTGATAGTCATGTTTTGCCTGTAACGATTGCTGCTGTCACTGCCCCACGGTGCTGGTATCCAGACTGTGGATATGGGGTATCCCAGGTGACAGACCGGGTGTCTTGCCCTTCGAGCGTTGCCATAACTGAATGTCCACAGTCGTTTGAGCAACTCCTTCTTGGAGTAAAAATCTCCTTTTTCACTTGGCTGGCTCCATACCCTTTCCTGATTTTGAGTGGATCTTTCAGAGCGACAGTGGCCGGGGGAGAGGAATTCTGCACTGCAAGCTTCTACGCGGTAACATAAGGCCCTTCACAACAGGTTTTTAATTCTCTGCCAGAAATTATCAAATACCCCACTGTCTCAAAGAACTCACCCTTCTCCATCAGGGGCTGCCTGGCTGATGTTGATGGCAAGCTTTCCCTGATACCCTTCCTAGAAAAAAGCAAGTTAAGTAGAAAGAAGGAACCCGTTTTAGATAAGTTCTCCCATCACCAAGGAAAAAGAAACAAACCGAAAGGGAGGCTGAGATACTCGAAGAGTGAAGGAAAGACGGAATCAGTCAATGTTTACAAAATAGGGTAAAAAAAACAAGATCCCAGTGTCAGACTAGTTGGCTAGTTGGGAAAAATAGCTTTCTTCCATAAATGGAATATTTTACTTCGGATTTGTTAGCACATTCCTCATATTTAGAAATAACGTAATATTATGTAAACTTCATAAAGACCAAGGTTCCAGTTCTGTTAGTAACTCTAGTTACTTTGCTTGTAAAAGTAAGTGCTTTTTGAGACAAGTCTCACTCTTGTCACCCAGGCTGGAGGGCAGTGGCGTGATCTTGGCTCACCGCAACCTCCACCTCCTGGGGTTCAAGCGATTCTCCTGCCTCAGGCTCCCAAGTAGTTGGAATTCCAGGCATGAGCTACCACACCCAGCTAATTTTTTTGTATTTTTAGTAGAGACGGGGTTTCTCCATATTGGTCAGGCTGGTCTCAAACTCCCAACCTCAGATGATCCCCCCCGCCTCGGCCTCCCAAAGTGCTGGGATTACAGGTGTGAGCCACTGGGCCTGGCCAAAAGTAAGTACTTTTATAAGTAAAAGAAAAATTACTTACTAAAGTAATACTTTACCTGAGTCTCAGTTTACTGATCTGTACAATGGGATGACAATATTAACACCTACTCCAAAAGTTAATTTCATAAATCTAGACCACGTTTGTGAAAATTGGTTTTGTAAACTACATAAATGTTGACACGTCATCTTTGTATTATTTTATATTTGTTCAAGGAGATTACCAAATATCTCGTCTTCCCAGTCACATTGTAAGCACCTTTAAAAGAGCAGAGATTTAGATTTCTTACACTCATCTCTTTTGTCATCGTACAGTTCTAAACACACAAGAGGTATTTAATAAATACAAACGGAATTGAACTAAAGTGAACAGATGTCCCCAAAATAGGAACAGTGGAGCACCTCTTTGTACTAGTCCCTGACACAGAAAAATTGAAAAGGAAGCTTTGGAACTCAAGCAAAGCAAAAGAACGTTCAGAGAGTCTCATGAAACCTCTCATATGCTTAAACCTCGTACTAGAGACGGCAATTCAGCAGAGAAAAGAACAGTATTAATGTGCAGCAGGCATGCTCTCACAAGACCTGCCGTTGGGACTAAGCAAGGACTTCTTTCAGAAGCCGCTCAGAGGCAGACGTGTGCTCAATGGACAAATTCTACTGTTTTCTTTTTTTTCCTTTTAACTTTCCCCAAGGCTTGGGAAATTTTGTTAATTATCTATTTTAAAAAATTAGCTTTTAATCAATATTTTATTTTTGGCCATATAGTCTACCAATATTTTCGACTATCAGAGTAATTACAAAATATTTTCAGTCTTCATAGAGAAAAATTGCCTGAAGGATTTTGGAAAAAAAAATTTACAGTAAAAATACAAATAACAAGGCCTGGTGCGGTGGCTCACGCCTGTAATCCCAGCACTTTGGGAGGCCGAGGCGGGCGGATCACAAGGTCAAGAGATCGAGACCACCCTGGTCAACATGGTGAAACCCCGCCTCTACTAAAAATACAAAAAACTAGCTGGGCACGGTGGCGCGTGCCTGTAATCCCAGCTACTCAGGAGGCTGAGGCAGGAGAATTGCCTGAACCCAGGAGGCGGAGGTTGCGGTGAGCCGAGATCGCACCACTGCACTCCAGCCTGGGTAACAAGAGTGAAACTCCGTCTCAAAAAAAATAAAAATAAAAAAAAATAACAATGTTAATGACAGTTCTGAAATCATATGCACACGGTACTATTTTTCCAGGAACGTAGGGTTTATATCTAAATTACCTACAAACCAAGACTGAAGTGGACAAACTGGCAAGAGTTAACATCGTCCAGGGTAGGGGAATTACACAGGAAGGACCACTTGCTTGGTGCAATTGGGTGGACCAGACTAACCTGGAGAGTCCTACGTGCAAGAAAAAGAGAAAAGAAAGGAAAAGGAGAAAAGGTCTGGCTCTTTGAATCTATTCGAGAAGCAAATCACAGTCAGTGTCAGAATTTTCTGCTCACCTGGGCCTAAGCTGCTTCTAACAGGAGTGTGTCTCCCCCTGGAGGGGAAGTAGAGCATCTGCTCTTTCATGCTTCTTGCGCAAAGTTGAATGATTCGCTCTTAGTTCATTCACTGAGTCTTTGATTATAAGATTAATTGGTTGACGATTCATTCATTTATTCATTCAACAAAGATTTATTAAATTCCGTCACTGTGCTGTTTGTTATCGTAGACACTGAAGATCCAGCCAGCTGAGATCAAGAGGAATATGGCCCCGATCACCAGGAAGATTATAGTTCCACATGAGAAACAAATATTAGACAGGCACCTGAATGCCTAAATAGTCACGATAGTGACGACTTCTATAAAGCAAAAGTGCAATGGGCTGAAGACTTATGTCATCTTAAAATTCATACGTTGAAATCCTAACCCCCGCGAGGTGAAGGTGTTAGGGGGTAGGGCCTTCAGGAGGTGATTAAGTCATAGGGACATAGCCCTTGTGATGAGACTAGTGCCCTTCTAAAAGAGGGAACTTTGCCCCTCCCACCACATGAGGACACGGTGAGAAGGTGCTATCTATGAGCAAATGGGTCCTCACCAGACACCCACATCTGGGATTTCTCGGACTTTCCAGCCTCCAGAGCTGTGAGAAATAAATCTCTGTTGATTACAAGCCACCCAGTTTATGGGACTTCTGCTGTACCTCTCAAATAAACTAAGATATATAGTAGAGAGGGTGACAGGACTATTCACTAGAGGACTAATTCAGGCTGGGAGGTCGAGAAAAGCTTCCTGAGCACTGACCTGGAGGATGGGTGGAAATAACCAGGTCAAAGGTGTGGAGCAGGTATGGGGAGGAGACCTCCCAGCCAATGGAGCAAGGCCAAGGTACTCAAAGACCCTGTGGAGGAAAGAGCTTAGGAAGCTAGAAGACAAGGAAGAGGCAAGAATGAGAAAATGACAAGCAGCTGGAAAGGTAGGGAGGCTTCAGAACAGGTGGGGTCCTGGGTAACAGGTTAAGGATTCTGAACTGTATCCCAAAAGAACAAGAAGCTATCAACAGGTTTTATTCAAGTGACATGACCCCATGTGTGTTTTTAAAGGACCACTTTGACTTTTTGAAGAAGAATGGATTATAGTGGAGCCATGGCAAGGATTAAAATAGATAAAAACAGCCAGGCACGGTGGCTCACACCTGTAATGCCAGCACTTTGGGAGGCTGAGGTGAGTGGATCACCTGAGGTCAGGAGTTCAAGACCAGCCTGACCAATATGGTGAAACCCCACCTGTACTAAAAAATACAAAAAAATTAGCTGGGCATGGTGGTGGGTGCCTCTAATCCCAACTACTGGCAAGGCTGAGGCAGAAGAATGACTTGAACCTAAGAGGCAGAGGTTGCAGTGGGCCGAAATCACTTCACTGCATTCCAGACTGGGCGACAGAGCAAGACTCTGTCTAAAAAAAAAAAAAAAGAAAAAGAAAGCATCCTTAGGGATCTGGACAAAAAACAAAGCAGGCTTGGATTTGAATGGTGGCGATAGAAAAGGAGAGAGAAGTGGGTGAATTTGAAATATTTTAATGTTAGAATTGATGGAACTTGGTGATTGGTTACAAGCTGGAGATGAGGGGTACTGTGGTCAAGAATGACTCCTAGGCTGGGCACCGTGGCTCACATCTGTAATCCCACCACTTCGGGAGGCCAAGGTGCGTGGATCATTTGAAGTCAGGAGTTCGAGACGAGCCTGGCCAACAGTATCCAAGATGGTTAAAAATGATATTCTTTGAAGACCTCTTATCCCCGTTCAAAAACTTAATGACACAAATATAACATTGAAACCAAAATCTGATAAAGATTATACAAAAGAGATAATTACAAACCAATATCATTTATGAACATTATAGGTTGAAATGCTAAAGAAAATACTAGCAAATTGAACCAGACAGCACAGTATGTCATGACTAAGTAGAAACCGTTTTGAGAATATAAAGATGGTCCAATGTTAGGAAATTCATTAATATAACTTGTACTATTAGAGCGAATAAGGGAAGTCCTGTCATCATCTTCATAGGTGCTGACAACGCATTTGAAAAATCAAAGTTGCATTTTCTATAAAAGAAAGTTACAAAAGAGGAATGGAAGAAAATTTTCTTAGAATCATAAGGCATCTCGTTTATCATCATCTTACTGTTTTTCACAGGAAAACACTGCAGGCATTCATGTTAATGCCTGAAACAAGACAAGATACCCACCATTAATACAACATTTAATGTGATGTTGGAAGCATTTGTCAGTGCATTTTTACAGAAGAAATCTATTACATGTGGGCCGGGCGTGGTGGCTCAAGCCTGTAATCGCAGCACTTTGGGAAGCCGAGGAGGGTGGATCACGAGGTCAAGGGATCGAGACCATCCTGGTCAACATGGTGAAACCCCGTCTCTACTAAAAATACAAAAAACTAGCTGGGTGTGGTGGCGCGTGCCTGTAATCCCAGCTACTCAGGAGGCTGAGGCAGGAGAATTGCCTGAACCCAGGAGGCGGAGGTTGCGGTGAGCCGAGGTCACGCCATTGCACTCCAGCCTGGGTAACAAGAGCGAAACTCCGTCTCAAAAATAAAGAAATCTATTGGATGTGAGAAAACTATTGATAATATAGGTATATCTGGATAATAAAAGTTAATCAATGAAAAAACGACACAAACAAAAAGATGAATCTATATGATAGCAGAATATGAAAGCAATATTCAGAAGTCAGCAGGCTTCATACATAAGATATAAGGAAGGACCAGTTAGAAAATAATATGCAATCAAGAGCCAATTGGTAATAGCAACCATAATGACACAACTCCTGTATGTAAAGGTAAAAAGAAATATGTAAAGCCTCTGAGGAAAACTATTGACATAATATCCTCAAAGACACAAAATAGATCTGAACAAATAAAAGACACTCTTAGTGAATTTGTAAACTTAACACGATTCCAATAAAAAGGTCAGGGTTATTGTGTTTCACCTTTTTAGTTACACAAACTGATTCTTAAGTTCATATGGAAGAAATAAAGAAGAATATCCAAGAAAGTCCTGAAAGGAAGAGCAGTGAGGAAGGGCCCGTCTTATCAGACATTTAAGGTATTACAAAGCCTTCGGAGTCAAACTGGTATAGAATTGGTGTATATAGACAGACACACTAATGGAACACAGGAGAAAGTCTAGGCATCAGTCCAAGTATATATAAAAATTTAATATATGTTAGACATTATAAAACAATGTAAAAAATGGACTTTAGAAATACATACTGTTGAGACAACTGGAGACCATGTGGAAAAGGTAACATTGGATCCATAGCTTATACTGCTCACCAAAAAAAACTCCACATGGCCTGGTTAGCTAACCTTAACTACATGGAAACCCTGCAAGTTCTAGAAGAAAACATGCATTTTCTGTGCAATCTACCCATGCACCCCTGGGAATAGTGGGCAAAACATTCCTATGTCTCAAAACTTAGAATCAATAAAGACTATTCAACATTTATTTACTTCACTTCAAGCCAATCATGAAATTTCACAGTGATTTCTGGTGTAAGGGCAGAAGGAAGGTAGTGTTAAGACCATTTGACCCAGCAACCCCATTACTGGGTATATACCCAAAAGATTATAAATCATTCTATTTAGGGACACATGCACATGTATGTTCATTGTGGCACTGTTTACAATAGCAAAGACTTGGAACCAACCCAAATGACCACCAATGATAGACTGGATAAAGAAAATGTGGCACATATGCACCATAGAATACTATGCAGCCATAAAAAAGGATTAGTTCGTGTCTTTTGCGGGGACATGGATAAAACTGGAAACCATCATTCTCAGCAAACTGACACAAGAACAGAAAACCAGACACTACATGTTCTTACTCATAAGTGGGTCCTGAACAATGAGAACACATGGACACAGGGAAGGGAACATCACACACCCTACCTACGTGCTGTTGGCCGATGTAGAGGAATAAAAAAAAAAAATGCCAGCAGATTTCTCATAAAAAGCCATGTAAGAGAAAGACAAGATTGAGTCAGAACTTTTTCTACTTTGCAAAAATATCTTTCAAAAATAACGGTGAAATAAAGCCTTTTTTTAGACCAAGAAAGGTGGAATGCTAAAGAAAGCTCTTCAGGAAAAAGGAAAATGACAAAAAAAAGATAAAGGGTGTGAGAAGTGATAAACATAGGTAAAATGGTTAAAAAGATAAAGGGTGTGAGAAGTGATAAACACAGGTAAAATGGTTAAAAGCATTTTCTCACTATTTACTTTATTATCATTATTTTTTGAGATGGAGTTTCACTCTTGTTGGCCAGGCTGGAGTGCAATGGTGCGATCTTGCTCTCAGCTCACAGCAACCTCTGCCTCCTGGGTTCAAGCGATTCTCCTGCCTCAGACTCCCAAGTAGCTGGAATTACAGGCATGCGCCGCCACACCTGGCTAATTTTGTATTTTTAGTAGATGTGGAGTTTCTCCATGTTGGTCAGGCTGGTCTCAAACTCCTGACCTCAGGTGATCCGCCTGCCTCGGCCTCCTAAAGTGCTGGGATTACAGGCGTGAGTCACTGCGCCCAGCCTATTTATTTATTTTTAAAAACAGAGCCTTGATCTGTCACCCAGGCTGGTGTACAGCAATAGTGCAATCATGGCCTCGACCTCCCAGGCTCAAACAATCCTCCTCTCTCAGCCTCCTGCGTAGCTGGCACTACAGGTGTGTGCCACCATGCCTGGCTGATTTTTGTAATTTTTTTGTAGGAACGGGGTTTCACCATGTACTCAGGCTGGTCTTGAACTCCTGGGCTTCAGTGATTCTCCCACCTTGGCCTCCCAAAGTTCTGGGATTACAGATGTGAGCCACTGCACCCAACCTCTCACTTTTTAGTCTCTTGAAAAAATAAAAGACTATTTAAGTAGAAATAATAGGCTGGGGGCTGTTGTTCATGCCTATAATCTCAGCACTTTGGAAGGCTGAGGCGGGTGGATCAGCTGAGGTCAGGAGTTCAAGACCAGCCTGGCCAACATGGTGAAACCTCGTCTCTACTGAAAATACAAAAATTAGCTGGGCGTGGTGGCGGGCGCCTGTTATCCCAGCTACTTGGAGGTTGAGGCAGAGAATTGCTTGAACTTGGGAGGTGGAGGTCACGGTGAGCCGAGATTGCACCACTACACTCCAGCCTGGGCGACAGTGAGATTCTGTTTCAAAAAAAAAAAAAAGTAGAAATAAAGAAAATGGTGTTGGGTTTTAGCACATGTAGAAGAGACATGTATGATAAAAACAACAAAAACATAGGGGAGAAACTGGAAGTAAATTGTTAAAAGATTTGTACATGATTTGAAAGCAGACTATGATGTGTTAAAGGTGTATACCGTAAATCCTAGAGCTGCTGCCCAATCTGCTAGCCTCTGTCCACATGTAGCAGAGGAATAGTCTCCCACGCAGGAGACTGCAAGGGCCTGAGTAAGGCACTGCTTGAAGAAATAGGGAGAAGGAAATGGATTAGAGAGGAATCTGTGAGTATTAAGAGACTGGTAAACTTCCTATTACGAAAAACACGGAATTATTTTAGGACTCATTCGACTTTTGGTTTGGAGTTAAAATGTGGGTGGTAGAGTTGCTGAAATAGCGCAGAGCTGGTCTCAGGGATATATACATTTGTTTCTTCCCAAGCTAAACTCAGACAAGTAAGACTTTCTCCTGGTTTTCAAGGCTTCCTGGAGAGGAGATAGGCAGGCTCCTTCCTCTCTCACCATCCATCGCTCTCAAGTTCTGTAAGAAATCGAACCTAAATGCCTCCTCCTGCATCGTGACCACAGTGGAAGTAGAATAACGCTAGTTTGTCTCAGAGTTAAAAATCCTCTGAGAAGCTCTTTCTAGCTTTTCCTTCTCCCCTATCTGTTGAGTATTTGCTTTCTTACATTAGGTCTTAGATCTCAAATTACAACAATAAGTTTCAAATTACATTGTCTCTAACTCTTAGAACCTTTCTCCACAATCACTCCTTTCTAGAAAGAGAATATCCCCAACACAATAATTTAAGTCCACCAGTATGAAGCCCAGAAGCTTATGTCCCAAAGCCCTTCCTGCAATTGAAACATTAGTGACGTCCATGTGAATAATGGGAGCAGTTTATCATCTAACACTCCTGGAGGTGTCTTGGATGATACTCATTGTTCTAATGAGCAGCAAAAGCTACTAATGCCTTTGGTAAGGGGGCACTGGTTTTTAATAGTGTAAGAAGCAGCTGGAAGCCAATGGGCGACATGGCGATGGATGAACTGGGGTGAATGGGAGATTGGATATGTGACTCAGGGTTATCCTCTGAGGAGAATCTAGTCCCAGTCTAATTCATTTAATCCCGGCAATGACCAGTAAACCTCACGTACTGCTTCCTTCTGGGTCTTGGAGGCCCAGACAACATAGTGGAGAATAACAAGACCTCACTGAAAATGTCTCACTTAGGTTATTGAGAGACTAACCTCAATTTCCGGAACATTGTTTTTCTGATCCATGTTTGCTGTTTGGTTTTAATTTTGTTTTACTATCCTGGGAAGGCTGATCTTTATATATATCTTTTGTTAGATATTTGATCAATGTGGGAGTTTTTGTTTGATTTGGTTTTAGAACAGAAGCAAGGAAAGGAGGCAGCAAGGGACAAAAAGGACTCAGTTTTATTACAGTAAAACATATAACTGTGCTAACACGACCCTAAATAACCATAGTCTACCAGCTTAGGAACATGCAGAGAAGGGGTGCACTAGCTTTAAAGCATAGTAATCTTTATGTTCATAATGTCCCTTTCTCAATTAGCTACTAGTCTTATAACCAGAAGCGGGTAATTTTTTGGAGGCTGTCTCCAGCAGAATAAGAATATAAATCAGGAGTTCTCCTTAACATGCAGTATGAAGACCCAGGCTTGACATTATCCCATTCCCAGATAATGCTGAGGGGAGCAGAGGCCCTGAGTTCTCACGAAACTTGGCCCTGGTATCTTTGAGACTTTGATGGGGATAGTGGTGGAATATGCCCAGGGAGGTCACACGGGTTGGTAGGTGACAGCTCTTGCTTCAAACCTGCAAGCACTTTTCTATTTTGTAAGAAACGGAGACTTCCAGGTGTCTGTGAAGTATGTATTCCTTTGTTCAAGAAAGGCCACTTAATAGTGTGACCACAAGTCACAGATCACCAAAGTAGATGGCTGAAAGTGAAGAAGCTAAAATGTCCCTGAAGAAAGGTAGAGTTGGAGCTCTGCAGACTACATGTCCTTAAGGGAGTTGTTTTTCTAGTATGGATTCAGACTTCGTTCATTCATCTACTCAACACATATCTACTGGGCATCTACCATGTGCCAGGCACTATTTTAGTGCTAGAGATATGGCAGTGGACAAAACAACCCCCCCCCCCCCACCGTAATGGATCTTACACCCTAGTTGGGAGTGAAAGATAAATAATAATACATAAAACAAATAAGCAAAAATACAGAATAACAGATACTGATAACTGGTATGGAGAATAAAGCAAAACAAAAGGGTTAGAGTTCCAGGGAAGGTGAACCCGGCGCCTTAAAACAAACAGAAGCGCAGGCTTTGTGCCTATGAACCGTGAGCATCGTTGACCACAGAAGATGGAGCTATTTTCATGCAAGACTTCTGAAAATGGGGGCCTCTGGGGCTAAGTGGAAAAGTGGGGGAAAGGGCCCTTCTCCTCGCTTTTGCCTAAGATCTAGCACTTCTACAGTACTTTGAAGACACGGATTACAGCTGGGGCTCCTGGTCATGGTACCATCACAAAGACTAATACAGTCTCCATTTGTGTCTGTGCAATAGAAACAGAATGCGCCGTCACCGCGGCTGCTAAACTGTAACAGACAGTGCTTTGTTGGCCCTTGAGAACGTGGTAGAAATCACTTTAGAGGCTATTTGGGAGGCGTCTGAGAGGGATGGACACGGTATAACTAGATGTATTAGTAATAGTGGGACCTACAACGTTTTCTAGAATTCTGTAGGATAGAATAGCACAAGTTTCCTCAAGATATGACAGACAAGGGAGGTCCTGGAAGTTTGCATAAGCCAGCTACGAAGGGCATTAAACTCCTAAAAGTACCTTTCATGGAAGAGAGGTTCGCGGCGCACATACCGTACCATAGTCCCTATCCTACCGTAGATGTTTGGTCATGATTTCCTTCAGATTGGACTGATACTCTGGGAGAGCCAACCGCTCAAACGAAATTGCCCCACTGAACTAGAAATTGTTCTTTTCAGGTGGTGCAGCACCATCAATGCCTAACTGGAGGCCAAACCAGCTTTTGCAAAAATGACAACTTTCTGGGGGCAAAATAATTTATGGGGATGATGGAAGGTGCTTGAGGCCATGTACCAGGGATCACGGTGGTTCCAGAGTTCCGAATGCTTCTGTGTCCATGGCCAGTTACCCAGAGACTTGACATCACCGTGACATTGAATACGTGTTTGAATATGCACTGGTGGGGGCAAAAGCCTCTGCAAGTGTTGATCTACGGGAAGCTGCTGCGGCGGGCAGGGCAGAGAGGGCAGATGGGGTGACACTGGCAAAACAGGTTTCATTGGAATGGGGGCTTGTCAGTGGAGACTCATATTGCATGAGAAGTTGGAAGTTCCCCAAGAATTCTTGCTCTGAGTAAAGTTAATATGGAAGAGAAATAAGGGGTTAGGGGTGGCCTTAAAGACTCCTAAAAATAGTTTGAGGTCACAGAGCAAGCACCTGGAAGTGTAGTTCAGGCCTTACACGAGGGGTGGGTAGGTGGCTCACCACAGGGCCATCTCTGTGATGCTAAATAAACTTGAGGGTGTGGACAGTTGGCTCCCCTCTCCAGTCAGAGGCGCATAAGGGCTCGGGATCTTTGCAAACCACCATGTCCACTTCTCTGTGCAAATGTGGGGGAGAGGAACAAAGCAGGTTGGCTGTAAGGCCAGGTAAACTACTCTCTGGTGCTGAGAAAAACTGGTCTATGTGACAGACAAAACCCACAGCAATGCGAATATTCTCAGCCTCTCCATCTGTTTTATCCTCTGAGAAGACCCCTGTAATTGATAGCTGGGGTTCCCAGTACTCATGCAGATTGGGGGAGGGAGGGACAGAATCAAAGGAGCTAAAACAAGCTTGGCCTGATTAACATGAGGACAAGAAGCTTTTTCTTGCAGGAAAGAAAAATAATACACCCAAGAACTGAAGAGAGTGGAGGAGTGAGAAAGCAAGGGCTAGGCTTGAAAGTTTGAGGGTGTTTGGGGAGAAAGGAGAGAGACCTGCGGCATCAGCTATGCCGTAATGTGTGGAACAAATAGAGAAGGAGGAGAAGTTTCAAATGTTTTGCTGTGCACCAAGAGTGTAAACCCCTTTAGAGTTTGCCCAGAGACTGTAATAAAAATCTAAATTGCTTTTTAATTCTTTTGGCTGTCGGATGTGTTTCTTTTGAATGTGATACTGTGCTGCGATGGGCCACAAAGCAGCTCAGCTTCATAAAAGTTCTATTTGGGGGATATTGTCTGGGATTTGGGGCCTAAGTACAGCATTCAGCTGTATCTTGTTTTAGATCATTGCTCTAGACCTGAATCTAGCCAGCTTGATTGCATTTATAGTGCAACATATACAGCAGCCGTATAAAATAGAAACTAGAGATATACTGAACGCCAGACAGAGGAAAATGTCAGGGCCTCTTCTGAATCCCAATTTTAGTAAGAATACGATGTTTGAAACTAGGTGTGCCTGATGGAAACCTAAACGTAGGCAGCATGGAAGTCTCTCCCCACAAGTTGATGAGAGAAGGATGAAGGAACAACAGCTAAGGTGATTCCAAGAGGATAACAGAGAGCCATGAAGCAGAAGGTAGGCAGGGGGTTATATTCCCTTCCTATGTGGCAGTTCCTCTAAATATCCTAACAGGATGGCTGGGGTACACATCTGGCCCCCTTTTGCCTGGAAATGGATACAGGCAACTAACTGCTGGGCATCCAGAAGGCCCAGCCCTGTGACCAGCCAGCAGACCGAAGTTCTGTGTCTGTTCTTATTTTCCTGAGACTAGACATTCCTACCTTGTCTCATTTTCACACAGAGTTCCTGAAATGATCTGGTTTTCTGTCAGATGCACCAATGTCTCCTTCCTTTTTTTTTTTTCGAGACAGACTCTCGCTCTGTCACTCAGCCTGGACTGCAGTGGCACGATCTCAGCTCACTGCAACCTCTGCCTCCTGGGTTTGAGCGATTCTCCTGCCTCAGCCTCTGGAGTAGCTGGGACTACAGGAGCCCACTGCCGTGCCCAGCTAATTTTGTTTTTGGTAGAGACAGGCTTTCACCATGTTAACCAGGCCGGTCTCAAACTTCTGACCTCAAGTGATCACCCACCTCAGCCTCCCATGGTGCTGGGATTATAGGCATGAGCCACTGCACCCATTCACCTTCCTGTATTTTCAAATCCTGCTACTGGTCCACTCCCCCAATTCCCACCTGCCCTTGGCTTTCAAATGTTTGACCTGGAATGTGACTGGATCAGCCACACTACTTGATCCTCTGCCTGTGTTTCCCAGGGTCTCTCTCCGATAATTTCCCCTCCCTCTGGGCTCAGACCCGTCGTACTCTCAGTGGACTTCATGGCCAGCACCTCTGGCCGGCAGGATGTAATCTTATGCTGAAAGCACTGACATACATGGTATTCTCAACGATAATGGCAAAAGGCCTTGTATGATGACATGCCACAGCTCCTCCTGTATGGGGACTATGCTTAATGTAAGCTTATGGGATGCCAAAGATGAGAGGTCCCTCACTATGACAGAGCCACTCTTTGTAGGTAGAAGGCAGGGATATATGTGAAGGGCGAACAGCAAGATGAAATCTTCCATGTGAAGTGCTTGTCAAGAGATGTAAAGTAACAGAACCAGAAAGAAAGCCTGAAAGCTATGCCGGTCTTTTCTGGCTATTGCAGTTCTCCTGGGAAGGATGAAAGCAGGGTTGAACCCATAAGCCCTGAGAACATGCTTGCTGTAGTATAATCAGAAACTTATGCTGTGTAAGCTC
The DNA here is from genome assembly GCF_049354715.1 of Callithrix jacchus. Classification (NCBI taxonomy): domain Eukaryota; kingdom Metazoa; phylum Chordata; class Mammalia; order Primates; family Cebidae; genus Callithrix; species Callithrix jacchus. Next base: position 2,506,918 of record NC_133510.1, read on the forward strand.
AGCTATTTCATGTGTCCTGTCTCTATTTCTAGTTTTCCTACAGTTTTTAATAAAGTCTCTTTTTTTCCCTGGTTCCCGTAAGCCCACTTCAGCTCGGCTTATGGAAACCAAGGAAGAGCATTTCTGTCCTCTCCTGAGCCAGAGTTTCAGGAGTAACCTAAGGTGCTATTACCACGTGTGGGGTACATAGCAGAGGTAAGAGTCCTAGCCAAGGTGAGAGTGCTGGAAGTCTGTTGAAGGAAGGGAGAAATGAGCAAGCAAATAGGGTTGAATCATTAGTTTTAGAAAGTGCAATACTATGTTTTTAAGATGTGCTCATATATTCGTTTTGGGAAATCAAATTTCTAGTGGCTGCACAATACTTCATTACAACAGCAATTTTGCCTTAGATTATTTAAACATTCTGCTGCTGGTCATTTAGGATATTCCCAACTTGTTTCTATTTTAATAGCAAGAAGATTGGTATAGGCCAAACAGTCCTCTAGTGTCATTAAAGTTTCCCTGGGCCAGCTTCATCTTCATCACCAAGCACATAACCAGGGAAAACCCAAGGTAACACATTTGCTGTTGCCGAATCGCCAATTTACAAAACACTCACCTCTACCTAGTTCTTCTCTATCTTGAAGTGATACAGTTTGTTTCTCTTCCCCAGATTCATTCTTGCGAATTTCATTTCTGGTTTCTGATCACTTGTCTTCCCTAATTTCCTAGGATCATTATTAACTGGTGTGCTCCGCCCAGGTGCCCATTCCTTCTCAATCTGGTATCATCTACATATATTAAAGACCATTTTTCTTCTTCCTCCGCCCTTCCTGCTCCACCCCTTAAATAGGGAAAGGGGTTGTCACAAAGGTTGGGGACACTCAGTGTAGGTCTGAACTTGGGCACTGAAAGAGAGAGCGGGAATTACTCTAACACGCAGTCCCTCCATTCATCCCCTCCACACAACGGCCAGCGGTCTGTTTACCTTCTCACCTGTGAGATGCTGCAGAGTGTTATTCAGAATTAGAAATGAGATTGCAGATTATCCAGTCCAATTCCCTAACAGATGAGGCGAATGATGTGGCTAAGGTCTCTGAATGAATAAGTGGCGGAAACGAAACTGAATTCGGGTCTCCTAAAACCCACTACGATTGGCTTGGAGAGTTCTGGATGACAGCAGGGGACTTGGTGGTTTTTGGTAAAGTTTTCATTCAATCACTATATTAAGCATCTATATACTAGGTGCCAGGCACTATTTTAGGAGCTGGGGATTCCGTGATGGAGGGAGCAGCGGGGACGAAAATCTCGCCCTTACGGAGCTTTCATTCTCCAAACTTAAGGACTTGGCCTCCCCATCCGGGCAGACTCCCGGGGACTTGGGTGGGGGCAGCAGGGTCCCACAAAGAAGGGAGTCCCGTCCTTCCCCGGCTCCGGTAGAGACAGGCTTTCTGTAGAGACAGGGCTGATTTACTGCGGAAAGCTCCGTAGTGCCCTCCTCCTGCCTCTGCACCGCCAGGCCTGGTGGGGCCGGCTCCGGAGCGCCAGCACGCCCAGCCCAACTCTGGGACGGCCGGCATCAGCCTCGCTGCCCCTCCGCCCTCCTGAGCACCGCTGCAGGACAGGGAGGCAGGACCCTACTTTAGCGCCGTCCTCTGGGAAAGGACTGAGGGCTGCAAAAATCCTTCAGGGCAGTCGCGCTGGGCCTCGCCCTCCGTTAGGGGAGGGCCGATCTCTCCGGGACGCGGAGGTGTCTGCAGCGAACGGCTCTCTCACGCTTCCCACTAAACCCTGCAGGCGCCCGCTCCTCCCGGCCTGGGCCGAAGCCTCTGCAGCGCCCCCTCCGCCTCCCCCACCCCTCGTGCGGGCTCCAGAGCCCACTGCAGCCTCCGGCCGGCTCCCTTTCCTCTCCACTTCCTGGTTACCATGGAGACAGACGTCACGTACGTGCCGTGCGTCGCCTTGGAAACCAGGAGCATCCGCGGCGCCTCCGGGTGACCCGCCCCAGCTGCTGCCGCCACACTCCGGGCACTGCCCGTTGGTGCCTGGGGGAGTCCCGAGCCCGACGCGCCGCTGGCCTCAGCCTCGCCCCGGGCCCCTCGGCGAGCGCGTCTGTGACCCACGGAGCCGGCGGGCGCTCTGCTCGTGGCGTCCAGAGGGCGGCGCTGACGGCGGCGATCCGGGAGGCCGGGCGGGGCAGGGCGCTCTCGTCCCGGGGCGAGCCCAAGAGACGCCGGCTCCGGGACCCTCTCCGGGCCCCTCGCCCCGCCGCCTCTCCTCGGCCTCCCGCGATCCCGCCCGCGCCCTCTGCCCGGGACTCGGCTCTCACGTGGGCTCCCCGCCCGTCTCGGGGGCCTCCGCTTCCCTCGGCTCCTCCCCGCCCCTCCCGGGACCTCTCCCCCCCCACCCCCACCCCGAGGCCGGGCAGGACGCGACCCGGAGCCGCCGCCACCGCTTCTGCCACTCCATGGAGGACGGTCTGCTGGAGATCAGGACCAAGGACGGCGGCGACATGCCAGCGCCCCTGGAGGTGTCCGCCGTGCCGGCCGTGGGGGACGTGATCTCCGGGGAGTACAACGGCGGCATGAAGGAGCTGATGGAGCACCTGAAAGCCCAGCTGCAGGCCCTGTTTGAGGACGTGAGGGCCATGAGGGGCGCCCTGGACGAGCAGGCCTCGCACATCCAGGTGCTCTCGGACGACGTGTGCGCCAACCAGCGAGCCATCGTCTCCATGTGCCAGATCATGACCACGGCGCCCCGCCAGGGCGGCCTGGGCGTGGTCGGCGGCAGCGGGAGCTTCCGGAGCGACCCCCGAGAGCCGGGCACTCCGTCGCCGGGGATCGGGGACAGCGGCTTGCTGGGCGGCGACCCCGAGGACGAGGAGGACGACGAAGAAGAGAAGGAGATGCCCAGTCCCGCCACACCCACCAGTCACTGTGAGCGCCCCGAGAGCCCCTGTGCTGGTCTCCTTGAGGGGGACGGGCCACTCGTGGAGCCCCTCGACCTGCCCGACATTACCCTGCTGCAACTGGAGGGCGAGGCGTCCCTGTGAGGGGACTCCGCGGGGCACCACCTTCCCGGGCTGGCCTTGGGGACCGAACGGCGCGGTGCGGCACGCTTCGCTTGGACAGCTGCTCTTGTGGGTCAGGCAGAGAGAGGCTCCCTCGAGGAAGGATTTGTAGGGCGAAGGACTTGGGGAGCATGAATAATTCTTTCTGCCCAGCTAAGCAGATTACAGCAAACTGCGGAAAGGTGAGGTTCCGGGAGAGGACGCGCCCACCTCTGGACTCCCATCCGTCCCCTGTCCTGTCCTTTCCCCCTCCCCAGACAACAGGACGACCCCTGAATTGTGTAAATAAATTTCTGCTTTTTCTATTCTGAAAAAGGACTTATCTAGGACCACGGCAAATAATCTCTAACGATTTACCTAGAAATTAAGGACTTGGGGGTATTCTGTTCTGGCAACAGGAAATTTACCCTTCTGCCGAAATCCAAGATATTCAGTGCTCTGCAGAAGCCTCTCCCCTTCACGGACCTCTGCGGCTGCTGATTGGTAAAGGAAGCCTGAGGAGGGAACCGCAGCCCTGGGAATCCTGGTGAATGGGGTTCCAAGGGCCCCTGGGCTGGGAGGAGCTGGCTGTGAATGTGCATGAAGACATAATAGCTCAACCTCTAGGATTCTGCATGCAGAGCGGATCCTGCCTTGTCACTGACTTCATCTGGGGTAGCTTTTCCACTCACTGGGGCAGAGAGAACAAAGAGCCCGGTTCACAGGCAGAGACTCAGGGGTGCTCAGCAGCAGCCCAGATTTAGGGGACGTTTGAGGGACTCTTGGGGCCGCAGCCATAAACTGTCTCTCCTGGCTACATCTGCTTAACTTCAGTTCCTTTTTCTGTCAATATGTCCCCGCCCGCTGCCTCTCGGTGTTGCCTCCATAATGTCTTGTGTGTGTTCTGTGTGTCCACTTGTGTAGTAGTGTGTGAGCCCTGAGGGGCAGGGCTTGTGGCTCTGGTGTTAGGTTCAGGGGGCTTCAGACCCTTCTGTGAGCTCCAAGCTATCATGGCGCTTTCCCCTCCCTCTTCCCCCAACCAGGGCATGGTGCATGTGGCTGTCCTGAGGTTCCTTTACTGATGTGCGACCCTCCCATCTCCTCAAGTGGTGACTGTGTGCCCTCCCCTCCTTTGTGTATTCCTTCTCAATGCTTTCCTTGGTATTAATCTTAATAAAAAAGGCGTCATCTCCCCTTCTTGCTGACTAGTACTAGGGGAATATCAGGGTGGGGCTTAGTGGGAACTGCAGGGACCATGCCTTCCCTCCTCTCTCTTTGCCTCCAATTGAAGGAGTTGACTGTCTGCTCTGGTTGGGACAGGCATTGCCAACCCTACCTGCTTTCCTTTCTGTCCTGGACCTTGACCTCAAGCTGCCCTGGGGAAGGAGGTGGTAAGTGTTGAGATTCCCATGCTAACATGGGTTTTTAGTATCCAGAACTCCAAATGGGCAGGTGATATCTTTTCAGTGAAGCATCTGGCCTCTGGGAGAATGATTTCCGAATCTGGGTCCTGGAATGCCAGGTACTGCACCTGCTCCGTGGAAGGAGTGGGGTGGGGGTATTGTTCTGGAGGGATTGCCTGGGATCTCTGGAAACAGTGACACATCACAAAGGGAAACCACAGTAACTGCCTCAGGCCTCTAGCGGAGAACCCGGGTAAGGAGTTCCCCAGAGAGCTTGACTGACAGCTCTAGTCTACTCCCTTGGGCAATGGAGATTTCCTGAGGCTGCCCCTGAACCGAATTTGAGAATGAGCTGGGGTGCTCTGTGTGTGTGTGAGTGTGTGTGTGTGTTCTTGCTGCTGGTAGCTGCGGAGTGGTGGAAAGAGAGAGCACTAAAGACACAGATCTGGACTTGAATCTCAGTTCCAACACTGAATTGATTGAGGCTTAGTTTCTGAATATGTAAAATGGGGACAAGAAGTTGTTGGGGAGAAAAATATATGACTCCTAAGAGGTTTTGCGCAAATAGTTTCCTTATAGTTTTATTGGACTAGGAGGGTGGGGGTGACTGGCTCCTCTGGGAAAACAAAGCTACCCAGGGAAGGTTCTAGAAAATTTCTTTTTATATAACCTTTTCCCATCTAAAGAAGCCTTATCCGTCTTTAGAATTAGATATTAGGCATTCCATCTAATTTTACTTACCTGATTCTATCTACAGAATTCTAATTCTTTAGAATTGGATGGAACCAAGGAAAGGGGAATGGTGAGATTCCTAAGCTGGCATGACCTTTTCATCATAAATGAAATGGTCATCATGAATGTCATGTAACTACGGGCCAAAAAGGTCTTGGGGGACAGTCGGTCCTGTACGCATAGGCTGACCAGAGGAATCTTGAGTTATGTAGTGACTAGGGAGTGTGCGCTGGAGACCCTAGAGGGAGCTGCTGAAGGATCTAAGCGGGAAAGTGTCCCTGAGGACTGGAAGACAGGTTCCTCTTATAGTTCCTAAGAAAAACAATGACAGCTATCATTTACGGAGCATCAGCTATGTGCCAGACACTGTACCCAATTTTATCTCCCAGCAGCCCTATGAAATAGCCCTATTATTTCATAATATTTCTGTATTATGAAATATTTCATATTTCTGTAACAGTTCAGAAACGGACTCTAAGATGCTCAGGGTCACAGGCTAGTACTTGGCAGAGTCAGGACTTGAACCCGGGTCTGTCTGACTGAAAGAGCCCTAGATGGAGACCACTTTGCTAACTGCTTTCTTATTCGGATCTTCAGAGAGGGCGATCCCTTATACATCCAATCGAGAACCTAGACGAATCCTGACAAGGAAATAACCTTAGTTAGGGTTGCTCTTCATCTTCTTAGTTGGAAGTAGAAATTGCAGTTCAGATTTTTGTTAGTGACCCTTCCCAGAGTCCAGTGGGTGCTAATATACTAACAGCACCAAGAAGGTGGCCTCCTGGACCTGTTCCTTCAGAGGAAGAAGCCGATGTCCACAGCTGTTCTCTCACACAGCTCCATTCTTGTGCCTCTTTCCGGTTCCCTGTATCTCAGATTCTCCAGAGTTTGACATCAATCCCAGGGGCAGCTTAGAGTGGATGCGATGGCTCACACCTATCATCCCAGCTACTTGGGAGGCTGAGGTAGGAGGATCACTTGAGCCCAGGAGATTGAGGTTGCAGTGAGCCATGATTGTGTCACTGCACTCCAGCCTGGGCAACAGAGTGAGACCATGTCTCAAAAAAAGCCAAGGGCAGTTTAGCTCTTTAGCCTCTGCAGAAAGTTCTGGCAGAGTCTTCTAACCTTTGACTCTACTCCAGTTCCCCTTGTTATGCCCACTGTCCTCAGTCCCTTAGGGCCTCTTTGAAGTTCTTTAGCCATTGCCCCTCAAGTCCCAGATAGATAAAAATCTCTCCAGAAAAAGCAATTCTTCAACCTTATTCAGTCACCGGGCACCCAGCGTCTCACGAGGATCCAGCACAGGTAGGAGGTCCCTGTCCCTCCCTATTCCCTGCTCTCCTCTTGCGTGTCTCCTTTGAAGTGCCTCCTGGCCTCTTCTCTTCTCTAGTGAGTGGGTTTCAGCTGGGACTCCTCAGCAGGGACTCATTGGTAAGGGTCACAATTAAACTTCAGAGGCCACAACCCCTTGAAATTGAATGCAAAGTCACTTAAGTATGTACATTCTCTAGAGAAAGGTCCATTGTTTCAACTTTATTCTTAAAAACTAAGAATTAGGCTGGGCGTCGTAGGCTCACACCTGTATTCCCAGCACTTCGGGAGGCTGAGGTGGGCAGATCACCTGAGGTTAGGAGTTCGAGACCAGCTTGTCTAACGTGGTGAAACCCCATCTCTACTAAAAATACAAAAATTAACCAGGCAAAGTGGCAGGCACCTGTAATTCTAGCTACTCAAGAGGCTGAGACAGGAGAATTGCTTGAACCCAGGAGGCAGATGTTGCAATGAGTGGAGATTGTGTCACTACACTCCAGCGTGGGCAACAGAGCAAGACTCCATCTAAAAAATAAAAAAATAAGGATTAAGTAAAAAAAAGGTAAGAATCACTGAGATAAAGAGTAATGAGACTTTTTAACTTGAGAAATACCCAAGGGGAAATGACTTTTCCTGAACCTGGTATGGGACTCCAGAGTTTTCCACGCTGGATTGAAATTTTCACATAAATCTGATTACTCACCATCGATTCAACACATTCAAATTCTCACACTGGCTTAAGGGGGCCTTTCTCAGGGGTTAGCTCCTACTCTCAAGATGAAGACACGTGTAGCTTCATAGAAATAGGTACAGTTTTATCCTGGTATGGCTAAAATCTGCTCTTAGAGAAAATGTTATTTCCCTAAGAGATGTAAACCAGCCTCCAACATGAACACGCAGTTTTACATGACTCAGGATCACCATAAATGAGAGTCTCTGCTTGATATGTACGATCAAATGGCTCACTAGAAGTTTTCCCAGAACGAAGGAATAGTCCTTTCCCAAATATATTTAGGGGTATACTTCTTGCAAGACATAAAATTGCTTGTATTTTTGAAAAGGCAGGTTTTCAGAAGTATCTTCCTCATTTATATGCTTTGAAGAAGAACTTCAGCCGGGATACCTTGCTACAGTAAGAAATGTTTCTGAATAAAAGACAAGAAAAAAGGACAGTTCGAGCTACCATTTCCCCCTCACATTTAGACTGTCTCCAGAAAGTGAATTCTCTTCTGCTTGGAAGCACTGTGCTTAGGGAAAGAGCCCTGCTCTGTAAATAATGCTGTAATGGTGCCACCTGTCGGGGGAATAGGGACATTACAAGGGGAGCTTCAAAGGGAATTATGGCTTTGACTTCAGCAAGCACCATCAAATACATGCCTAAGGGCCTGGTTCTCTGCCAAATGGTGGGTGGCCAGGAGAGAAGGTAAGGTAAGTAAAGAGGATGTATTTGAAAAAGGTAAAAAAACAGCTGCAATAAACTCCTGACAAGTCTCCCCGGGCCTTGCTCATATCCCTTTCAGCCGAAGGTTCATCTTCCTAAACCAGAGTTCTGAACATTCATTCTTCTCAGAAATCTGTGTGTCCCCAGCACTTCCTAAGCAAGGTTTAAAGCCAGTGGGCATGGGGAGCCACGGTCCTCCCGAATTAGACCCCGGGGTATTGTTTTAACCTAGGTGTTTCATTTCCCACCTACCTCTTCCAGACACCATCCCACCAGGTCAGAAGCCCAGATCATCTGCCCTTGGGAAGAATGACTGACAGAGAGGGAACTGAGGCCAGACAGTGCTCACGCACCTAATGCTGGCACACTGTTGATGTCTGTATTCTCCCATGCACTTCTATTCTCTGGGCCATTTTGAATATTAGTGAAGCGGCATTTCTTATAAAGAAAAAAAAAGTCCTCTATTGTCTATGGGAGTTTATTCCAGGCTACAAAACCTAGTGTGCAAGTTTTAATGCCGGCACATTTTCTGATCTTGCTAGAACATGTTCAGGGAAGGTGTTCAGACAACAACTAGGACGAACGTTCCTTCAAATGATCCTTAAATGGCTGATTAACCTAAACATCGAGGGATTATGGATTTGCAGTCATGCCACTTGGACTCACAACTAGGGTCAGGCATGTGTAGGCAAAGGCGACTGTGTTGTGACTGCTGTGTGGCCAACATCAGTTGAAAGCTGCCACCAATTACAGACACATTCCATTTCAGAGATGTTACCATGTGGGGTGGGGGGAAGTCTGTCTGGAATTAGTAGTAAGGGACTTTTCTTATAATTGGCAGAAAATGTATGGAATTGAATCTTAAGTATATAAAATCTAAACAATGACAAGATTTTGGAGCCAGGAATTAAGAAAACACACGTTATAATCATATAAATGTTAGAAAATGTTGGCTGCGCGCGGTGGCTCACGGCTGTAATCCCACACTTTGGGATGCCATGGGCAAATCACAAGGTCAAGAGTTCGAGACCAACCTGGCCAACATGGTGAAACCCCATCTCCACTAAAAATGCAAAAATTAGCTGGGCGTGGTGGTGCGCGCCTGTAGTCCCAGCATCTTGGGAGGCTGAGGCAGGAGAATCGCTTGAACCTGGGAGGCAGAGGCTGCAGTGATCCAAGACTGCACCACTGCATTCCAGCTTGGGTGACAGAACACGACTCCATGTTAAAACAAATAAAATCTTATAAAATGTTATTGGCGAAAGAAACTTTAGCTCTTTAAAGCAAGCAGTTTTTATGGCTTAAATAGCAGACACAGCTGGAAGGCAAAACAGGTTTCCTGAAATTAAGAGTCCCATTTTTATACTAGATCCTGGATTCTAAAAAGAGGGAATCAGCCCATTCCCAATCCGTTGCATCCACACCCCTGAGTCCATGCAGGCTGCCTCGGTTTGATTCCTTATCAACTCTAGGACTCACAAATCAGTCATTTCATTGGTTTCAAGAAGAACTATTGTGTAATCCTGCTGTCATTTAAAATATTTTACTGCAGATTAAATAGGAAAATGGGGGTGGGTGAGGAAGGGATCACCGGGAAAGTCCCATGAAGAAGTTCATGCCTTTCACAGGCTCTTCCACCCAATCCTTCCTTCCTTTCTTTCTGCTCCTGCCGTCTTGCTCAGCATTACAAGCACACGCTCCTATTTTGATAAAAATAGTTTATTTCACATGTAGCCTCCCTGGGTGGGGGAAATTTATCTTATTTTTACCCCAAGTACTTCATTAACAGGTACAGCCTCCTTCTAAGAGAATTGTTGGTGAGCAAATATTAATTATGTCGTTGTACATAACTAAAGAAATGGGTGATGTGCGCACGGTCACACAGCTGATGACTGTTAGGAACAGAAGCCTGTTCACCTGTACTATAGAACAATATTTTTCTCATTAAATGGTACTACACCTTAATGTGCTATAAATGGTTACAATATGCTAAGGAAAGCTTCACATAATTTGAATCCAGCTTCGAGAATAAAAAGTCAAAACATTTTTTATAGCAGGTGAATAAGTCTTCGCAGCATGATGGAAAAATACATCCAAAAAGAGAACCAAGACTGAGCGACTCTGTCAGCAAGTGTTTACCAACTGCCTGCTATGTGTCATCAAAGGCCGCAGGCACTGCAGCCAACTCCAGGAAGCCATGGTCCTTGCCTTTAAGGAGCTCGCAGTCTAATTATGAGGGAATAATTGAATTGGGATGGAGTGTTCTTGAATCAGGACGGAGTGCTTCTCGGAAGATCAAAGGGAAAATCTGTTCTCTATGAGCATCGTCCACTTCAATTTTCATGGGAATGGCGTGTGGGGGGGAGGGGCAAGTGTGTATGCAGGTGGGACAAGGTACATGGAGAAGAAAGTTAAAAAAATGTGTGATATGGAGTGGTGGGCTTGTAAAAATAAAAGCTTTTTTTTTAAAAAAGGAAGTTAAAAAAAATGCCCAGAAAATCCATAACATTTTATGCTACAGAGGACATCAAGTATGACACTGGAAGAAAAGTAGTAGCAGAGGCAGCATTCTAGTAATTTTCTGGAAAAAGTAAGTACAGTGGAGTTGGCAAGACAAAATAAAAAACCTACGCATGGCCCCCACGCCAATGCACGAAATACAGGTAATGTAAAAATAGAATTTTAGAGTTTATACAACGAGAAAAATAAAGTCTCATAAACACGGCAGGATGGGATTCACACCTAGAACCTGGCAGTGAAAAAAGGTACATAATTGTTCCATAGAAACCGAACTAAGTTCTGACGTGCAGCTGGAAAAGGGTTGCTGGTTATGGGTCACACACCATGTATTTACGGGAAACCTGCTTCTGGGCTAGAAGCAGCTTCTTTGCTGTAATCTACAGAAAGTTAGTTTTTGTTTTTGGCATTTGTAAAATTCAGGAAGGAAAGAGGGAAGAAAAGGGGCTGATAAGGGATGAAGGAAGGAAAGAGACAAAAGAAAATAAGTGTAAGGAATGAAATAAAACCAAAGAAAATGATAGAAGGAAAGTCAGAGTAGCCCTTGTCTGGGCCTTTTAGGTTCCTGAGCATGGAAACAAGAAAGGAATCGTCTAGTAAAGATAAAGGAGAGGAAAAAAAATCATGTGTTTTTTTTGAGACTGAGTTTCGCTCTTGTTACCCAGGCTGGAGCGCAATGGTGCGATCTCGGCTCACTGCAACCTCCGCCTCCTGGGTTCAGGCAATTCTCCTGCCTCAGCCTCCTGAGTAGCTGGGATTACAGGCACGTGCCACCATGCCCAGCTAATTTTTGTATTTTTAGTAGAGACGGGGTTTCACCGTGTTGATCAGGATGGTCTCGATGTCTTGACCTTGTGATCCACCCGCCTCGGCCTCCCAAAGTGCTGGGATTACAGGCTTGAGACACCGTCCCCGGTCATCATGTCCTTTTTAAAATGTGCCAAAGGCTAACAAAACAGATACACACACTGGATTATAGATCCCAGGAGCAAATAATGAAACCGGCACAAAACCAAGTTCCAGAATCCGAGGATATGTTGTTTAATGTAAATTTCATTCCTCAGAAGGAAGAGGTGACACAGTACAGATTGCTATTCTGGATCTCTAATTCTGACCCACAAAGATGGAACTGATTAGTGAAACAGAAGTGAAAAATCTTTGAGGGGAAGTAACCATATTACTGAGTTTCTGGTAGCCAGCAACATAACGTGAAATATGTGTCTAGGGTTATGAAAAACTTGACTTCAGATCAAGGCTATGATTTTCATAGCTTGAGACAGTATGGGGGGAAACGTTCAAAGAAGATTAAATTCAGTCAGAACAGTTTCTTTGGAGTTCACTGAAGAGGAGTGAACGGAATGCCTAGAGACCTTGCCAGTGATTTCAGATTCAGAGACAGCTGGCAGACAGCGCAACTGAGAAAGTGGTACCCATATTTCAACCTTTTAAAAGCGAAGCCATAAAGCAAAAACTGGGGAGTTTCATTATTAAAAAATTAAAGATTTCTGTTCCATAAAGGGGATTATTAACAAAGTTAACAGGCGGATGGCAGAATGGAGAAGATATTTGCTTTCTCTAAAACTGACAAGGGTGTAATATCACCCTAAATATAGGAGGAACTCCTGCAAATGAATAGGAAAAAGCAACTCAATTAAAAAAAAAAAAAAAAAAAAAAGGAGGCTGGGCACAGTGACTCACTCCTGTAATCCCAGCACTTTGGGAGGCCGAGGCAGGCGGATCACCTGAGGTTGGGAGTCCAAGACCAACCTGACCAACATGGAGAAACCCCATCTCTACTGTAAATAGAAAATTAGCCAGGCATGGTGGTGGGCGCATATTACCTCAGCTACCCAGAAGGTTGAGGCAGGAGAATTGCCTGAACCCTGGAGGTGGAGGTTGCAGTGAGCCAAGATTGTGCCATTGCACTCCAGCCTGGGCAACAAAAGCAAGACTCTGTCAAAAAAAAAAAGGAGCAAAAAATACGAATAGGCAATTAATTGCCGAGGAGAAAGCTAATGAGTATATGGAAATTTGATACAAACATTAGTAATCAAATGCAAATTAAACTAATGATGAGATATCACTTTATTCCTATCAAACCAGTGAATAGAAATCTAGAAAATTGCAAGTGTTGGCTGGGTGCAGTGGCTCATGCCTGTAATCCCAGTACTTCAGGAGGCCAAAGCAGGAGAACTGCTTGACCCCAGGAGTTTGAGACTGGCCTAGGCAACATAGTGAGATCCCACCTCTACAAAAAATTAAAAAATTAGCCGGGCATGGTGGCATGCACCTATAGTCCCATCTACTCAGGAGGCTGAAGCAGGAGGATCACTTGAGCCCAGGAGACTGCAGTGAGCCATAACCATGCCACTGCACCCCAGCCTGGGCAACAGAGTGAGACTCTGTCTCAAAAAAAAAAAAATTGCAAGTGTTGTTAGATGTGGAAATACAGAATCTTGCACTGTTGCAAGACTGGTCTGACCACTTTTGGGAAGCGATATGGCATTACTTGGACACATTAAACAGATTCATATCCAGCAGCCCAGCAGCCATTCCTCCCCTAAGTAACATAAAACAAATTCTTACAAGTTCACAAGGGGTCCAATGCAAGGATGTTCAATTCAGGGTTATTTGAAGTAGTATAGCATTGGAAGCAGCATGGGAGCTCCTCAGTGGAAGAGTGGACAGATGCATACCACGGACCTTTAGGCATCAATGTGAAGTAATAGATTAAATATTAACACCTGGCAATGTGGATGGAGCTAAAAAATAGTGCTTAGGTTAAAAAATATGTATGTAATAAGACAAATATCTCAGTAGCTTTGGAGTACACTTAAAAATCCATGCCCACAAAATAATAACTATGTTTAGAAAACACATAAATGGAAATATGCACATTAAACAAATTAGAAAATTGCCTATTGTAGGGAGAAAATGGGATTTGAAGGTTATAAAGAAATAATAAATAAATGAAACGAGAGGGCCTTTCTGTCAGGGTCCGATGATAGTGTGCCACGAACTGAGGAGTATGACTAATTCAATCCTTTCAGGAACAAACAAAACTTCAAAACATAGCAAAACAAAACAAAACAAAAAATCCATAAATTATAACACCTGAAAAGATGAAACTGGAATGAGAAAAAACTTGCAAAAAAGAAAACTGAACACAAAATGGGCTTGTTATTTTGAACATGTACAAAAAACAGGTAAGTCTGATGCTCCGGCACATGGACACAGTTAACAGTTAGAAGAGGAGAGAAACATCTCTGGAGGTGCTAATTGAAGCGCTTGAAATACTTTGTTATGTAATCCTGGTACCCACACTGAGGCAGAGTTGTCCTAGTTAAGACTCTTCAGCTATGAATCTTCGGTTTAAGAAACCGGTCCATTTCTGCCAGCTTTAAGCCAGACAACAACAAAAGGCATTTGTTCTATGGGTGTAAGGTTATTTCACAGACCCCAAGAGTAAGAATGCAGCTGGGTCTTCAAGGCTGAAGCAAACCAAGTGCTCCCAGATGCTCTAAATATATTTCTCATCTCCTAGATAAACCGTATTTCTATATGTTAAACAAGATTTCAGAGGAGGTCACTAACTAATGATAGGTGCCTCAGGGGCTTCCCTGAGGGTTCAGGGCTGCGGACATTCCCCCCACTCCTATCAGAACAGCTTTGTTTTTATTTGGTTAAGACATCAGGATCCTGCCTAAGAGTTCATTGAGGAAACAGCACTACAGCATCTCCTCTGGCCAGATACTGTGCGAAGAATTACAAAATAAATCACAGACGAGTGGAGAAGATAGAAAAGTAAATACTGTAATCCCAGCACTTTGGGAGGCCGAGGCGGGTGGATCACGAGGTCAAGACATCGAGACCATCCTGGTCAACATGGTGAAACCCCGTCTCTACTAAAAATGCAAAAAATTAGCTGGGCATGGTGGCATATGCCTGTAATCCCAGATACTCGGGAGGCTGAGGCGGGATAATTGCCTGAACCCAGGAGGCGGAGGTTGCGGTGAGCGGAGGTCGCGCCATTGCACTCCAGCCTGGGTAACAAGAGCGAAACTCCATCTCAAAAAAAAAAAAAAAAAAAGAAAAGAAAGAAAGAAAAAAGAAAAGTAAATACACTGTAAAACAATAAGGGAGTACAGTGACAGAAAAACGCACAGATTATTAAGGGAAATCAAAGAAAGTCGAGTAAATCCAGAAAGGGGTAGGGTTTACGGGAGTACCTGGAAAGGGGAGGTAAGGCAGCTCAAAGGACACTTGTTCAATGGCGGGAAGAGGACTCAACACTTAGACAATGCGCTGTAAGTGGGGGTTATCACTGCGAAAGAACGAGGCCCCGGATCCGTGGTCAAGGCTGGGAGCTGCGGAGGCGGGATGTCATTGGCAGAGTCCTCTGCTCAGGTCTGCGTCAAGCCCTGCTTCGCTCCCATCCCATCCTGCGCCAATGGGGCGCAGCATCTCAGCCACGCCACTCGGCCAGGAGGGGATCCTCTGCCTCAAGGTCCTCATCTCCAGCTGGATGGACTGAGCAGCCGCACTGGTGCCCCAGAATAGATCGTGTTCCCCAAAGGTTGTCAGGTTACCGCAATACCGCGCGGGCGTGGCGGCCAAGGAGAAGGCGCTCATTGGCTGCCACCGCCCCGGTCCGGGAGGCCGAGGAAGGCTGATTGGTCACAGGCTGTCAGCGCGGGCCACGCCTATCTCCTCTCCAGGTTCTAATTAGGTCAGGGGCCCCCACAGCCTCTTGGGTAGTCGGGGCGTGGGTTGGGTAGTCGGGGCGTGGGTTGGGTAGTCGGGGCGTGGGTCGCGTAGCCGGCCCTGGAAACATGGCGTCCGCTTCGGCTTTTGGTGTGAGGGAGCCCAAGGCCCAGCCAAGCCTTGCGGACGGCCATTCCTGGGTTCCCTTCCTACATTTTCGGCCTTTGGGCTGAGCCTTGGTGACCCCAGAGCTTGGTCGCATGCCCACCGGCGACAAGTGGCTTTGCACTGGGACGTGAAAGGGGACCGGAAAGTGCCGTGCGGCTTCAGGGTGGGTTCTGGTTATTACATTTTCAGGAGTTTTCGCAGAGTGTGGGGGCAGTTTGTGCCCTCCAGAGACCAGGGACCGGGGCCGGAGACGCGGCCAGGACCGTGGCTTCCCGTGCGAGCTCCGTTCGCGTCCGTCCCGCCCGGCCCCGGACCCGCTGGGAGCCCAGGGCCTTGAATGAGACGGTGCTCGCCCTTGAAAGCGCAGTTCTAGGTCATTCGGCGTTTCCAGCATTCCGGGCCCAGCTCACCCGCCATCCACGTGGACAGCACCAGTTCTGCGACGAAGCAGGCGATTCCTCTCGCCTGGACTTTCACTCGCCCCTGGTATCGAACCTCCACCCCAATTTTCCTCCGTACAACTCCTGCGCATTTTTAACGGCTCAGCCAACATTCCCTGCTCGGAATAAAGCCTGCCCCGTTCTGGACCTCCTTAGGAGTGCGGGCTCTGGAACAGGTGCTATGCCATTTATTACTTTTCTTTCTTATTTCTTTAATTTTTTTTTTTTTTTTTAAGAGATGAGGTCTGGTTCTGTCGCCCAGGCTAGAGTGCAGTGGGGGGATCATAGCTTACCGCAGGCTGGAGTCAAGCAGTCCTCCCGTCTCAGCCTCCCGAGTATATGGGATGATAGGCGCAGGCCTCTATGCCATTGTCAATGCTGTGGAGTTTGACTATTTGACCTCTGTGAGTCTCCGTTTTTGCATCTTAACATTGAGATAATACTAGCACTTCATAAGGTTCCGCGAGGATTAAATGGAAAGCTCTTACAGTGTAAGCGGTTAGTGAGTGTGAGCTGCTGTTACATGTGCCCCCAAAGTACTTCTGTAGGCCTTCTATAACGCTTGCCCTTTCTCTTACCGTGATTGGTTCTTCGCCCTGCTAGACTGAGGTTCTGAAACGCTGCGTCTTGTTTGTAATCTCAGCGTCTAGCAGTGCGGGGCAAATGTAAAGCTAAGAAATGATTTCCTAGAAAACTTTTTAAAAAGCGGTCTTTCTTCTCCTTTCCCTTTCTTCCTTTCCTTCCCTTTTTCCTCTTTGAGGTAGGAAATTTCAAACTTGGAGAAGAAGCTGAGACCCTAGGGGGAAAGATAGGTACTCACTTTGTTCTTGTTCTCCATGGTAACCAAAAAAGCCTTAACACTCACCTCAGCCTGACAGCTTCAGACAGGTTTCTTTTGGACGTTAGGCCCTTCACCTCCTCTTTCTTCCAGTGTTTACTTTAGAAAAACTTGTGATTGCAAATTCTCTGCTCCTTTGAAACGTATGTAAATCTCCTTAGACGCTTCCTGCCAGTTTTACGACCCAAGAATGTCTTTCTCAAGGACCTGGGAGCCATCCCTTTGAAATGTAATCATCAAGGAAGATAGCACCCTTATCTCTCAGTCTCTGTGGGAGGGTAGGAGCCTAACCTCCTGTGGGTGCCTTGTTCAGAATTGTAAAACTACAGCTTGTTTTGAAGATAAAAGAAAGTTTCTTTTTCCTTTGCAATTAGCAAACACAAATGTCATGTGATTTCCCCTACAGCAGCTCTTAAAAACTCCCCAAGAGGAAACAATAGTTTCGGTAGAGTTGAGTTTAATCTCCTATTGTAATTGTCTTAAAATCTTCCTTGCCTGTTTAACTTTGATGCAAATTTTGACAATGGAAATTTTAGGTTCTGCATTTTTTGTTTCTTCTCAATTATAGTGGGTTCTCCTATCTCACATTCTCTGATTTCTGGAGAAATCAATCCATTTGGACTCCAAAGATTGGAGTTTTGTGGAGTGAAGCTACTGTTTTTGTTTTGTTTTGTTTTGAGATGAAGTCTCACTCTAACCCAGGCTGGAGTGCAGTGTCACGATCTCAGCTCCCTCCAGCCCTCACCTCCCAGGTTCAAGTGATCCTCCTGCCTCGGCCTCTCAAATAGCTGGGATTACAAGCATGGGCCACCATGCCCAGCTAATTTTTGTATTTTTAGTAGAGATGGGGCTTCACTCTGTTGACCAGGCTAGTCTTAAACTCCTGGCCTCAAGAAATTTCACCCGCCTTGGCCTCTCACAGCCCTGGAATTACAAGCGTGAGCCACTGTGCCCCTCCAGAAGCTTCTATTTCAAAGTCAACATTGCAAAGGGTAGTGTGTGATGTGCAGGAGTGGAAAGGGCAGTCCATTCATATTATGGAAGTGCATGGGGAAATAAAAAACAGGCCTACCCCCTTGTTTATTATGAAGGGGTATGAGAAAAATGCAGTTTTCAAAGAAAGAGAACTGCTGAGAATGTAGTACCTTCTCAAAGAAAGCCAGGTTTGATTAAAGTGAGAAGCTAGAGGAAGCCACAGAGGACAGGGTTACAAATGGAAAGACTTCCGCAGTGGTGGAGGTAGTACGGAGAAGGGTTTCTTAAAATACAGGGATCCGTTTAAGATGAGGAGTTAGGTAGAGAAGGATTGAGATAGAGTAAAATGAAAGATGGAAGAGAAAAAAGAAGGCAGTAGAGGGAGAGGGGAGTTAATTTGGGGCATGGATAATGGAAGGAAATTGGTAGCCTGAGAAGCTCGGAACAGGCGCTCCACTTGCACGGGAAGGGAACTATCAGGCAGGTGATCTCGTTGCTAAAGGAAGCTAGGGGATTTAGGAAAAGGAGTTTGGCACTCTGGCCTCTGTCACCCAACCCTCCCCAATAACACACAGCACAGACAAACTGAGTGCACTGTTGACATTTAGTATCACCACAAATTCTCCCCCCATCACTGGTAGAAGCTAAGAAGATGAAATTCAGGCTATTGTTCATTTTTTTTCTTTTCTCTAACTGAGTTTTCTTATGTCAGTGCTGGTCCCTAGTTTGTTTGATCCCTCCCTCCCTCCACCCGCCCCCCGCCACTGCAGCTTTATTTTTATGAGACAGGGCCTTGCTGTGTTGCTTAGGCTGGAGTGCAGCAGTGCTCATGCAGTCTTGACCTCCCAGGTTAAGCAAACCTCCCACCTCAGCCTCCTCAGTAGCTGGGACTATTGGTATGTGCCACCACGCCCAGTTAATTTTTAAAATCTTTTGTAGAGATGGGTCTCCTTATGTTGCCCAGGCAGGTCTCAGACTCCCTCCTTGGCCTCCCAAAGTGCTGAAATTATAGTCATGGGGGCTTTTTTTTTTTTTCTTCTTCTACTTTTCATAGGAATTGGATAGATGAGGATAGACCCAGGAAATGAGAGTGGAATTTGAAAAAGAAAAACAGAGTAAAATGAAAAGTTAAAAAAAAGTTTACTCCTAAATATTTGTATGAAACTCAGGCTGGGGGAATAGAATGTAAAGGTACATACAAATAAAACGGAGTGACGTGCACTTATTGAATCCTGTTGTGAGAACTTAGGAAAAGATACTAAGGAAAATCTGAAATTCTCCTGAGGAAGGTCCCAGAAAAAACAAGGCTGGAAGTGAAGTCAGAGAGATGACACCAGGATACTAGACATTAGGATGTTAGACATCGGGAGGAAATTTCTATTCTGATTCTAGTGCCAAGGAAGCCATGAATGCTCTTTCCTGGCGCCTTTCAGCATTGAGAGTTATTCATCTGCCAGGGCTGCGGAAGGGGTAACTTTTCCATGCCCCAGGTAAAGGAGCTGTCCTTTCAGGGCCTTCCTGCTAGACAGACTGTGCCTGGGCCAGCCTGGTTCTCCCAAGTGCCCTCCCCATGGCCTCCTTCATTTCCTTGTGGAAACTGTAAATGATGGGATTGCACATGAGGGTGACGATGGTGTACAGGAGGGAGAAAGGCTTGTCTTTACCAGGCCTATGTGTGCTGCGGGGTTCATGTCAGAGAACATAGCTGAGGTGTAGAGAAAGATGACCACAGTCAGGTGAGAGGCACAAGTAGAGAAAGTCTTCACCCAACCTGAGCAGGGGGCTCTGCTGAGGATGGTGGCCAGGATGCACACACAGGAAGTGACAGTGTGGACCATGGGAGGATGGCGGCCAGGATGCACACACAGGAAGTGACAGTGTGGACCATGGGAGGATGGCGGCCAGGATGCACACACAGGAAGTGACAGTGAGGACCACAGGGCTGAGCAGCACCACGATGGCATCGGCAAAGATGACCCAGACCAAACTGAGTCCCCACAAGACAGCTGATCACCCTGGGGGCTTCACAAAAGAAGTTTTTTATGTGGTTTTCTCTGCAGAAGGGTTGTCAAAATGACATATACTGAAGGAAGATGCCTTTGATCAGCCCAAAGAACCAGGCAGTTCCCATGAGCCTGACACAGACCTTCCAGCTTACAATCTGGACATAGCTAAGTGGCTAGCAGATAGCAACGTAACGGTCATGGCCATAGAAGCCAAGAGGATGCACTCAGCTACACCAACTCAGAGACAGAGTACATCCGGGTCATGCAGGGTACAAAGGAGGCAGTGTGGTTCCTGACCACGAGGTGGATCAACATCTGTGGGATGGTAGTGGTGATGAAGCAGATATCCAGGAGAGACAGATGGCCAAGGAAGAAGTGCATGGGGCTGTTGAGCTTGGGATCTGTCCAGGTGATGATGATGAAGGTATTCATGGCCATGGCGAGACTGTCGAGGGCCAAGAAGATGGCAAAGAGCAATGCTCGTGTGGAAGTGGAGCTCTGCTGAAAGCCCATGAGGATAACTTCCGTCACTGTACTGCTGTTCCTTAGCATCTGGGGCCTGCTAAAATTCCATCACTGTACTGCTGTTCCTTAGCATCTGGAGCCTGCTTGAGGAGGGAAGATGGGAAAGCATAAGGGTATAGTTGTGGGGTACTAGAAGGTACTCACTTGGTCTCAGAAGCCCAATTATAAAACAGGATGGATGAGTGGTGGTCAACCTTTTGGAACTTAGTAAACTCTAATAATTTGGTAGGGTTACAGGGTGGTGAAAATGCCAGGGTCACCACAGACTGCACACATAGACTCATAATATCAAAACATAACGAAAGTACTGGTTATAATGTGCTTTATTCTGGTTTGATCAGGCGTCAAGTGAAGTATTGCACCTGCTCCAGATCCCTCAATACTGAAGGATTAGCCACTAACCAGGATGTGTTCAGAAGTGAAAAAATAAGATGATTGGGTCTGGTACGCATGCCAAATGAGGAAAAGTTTTAGGAATTGAAGAACTGAGTGTGTGGGGGAAAGGGATGGTGGCTATCAGCTTCTAGAAGATCATATTTAGGAAGCAGCTGAGATATTTAAAGGTATTTTTCTAGAAGGAAAAAATGCTCAGTCTCTGTGTACGTAATTTAAAATGACAAATGGGTTGAAGTTTCAAGGAAAATAAAAACATTGTAACCCTCGGGATTGTCCCTCAGCTAGCAGTGATTTGAACGTTTTTGGAGACAGCCATATCAAGCACTTCCCAGTTACCCACTTCTTCCCAGATCCACTCGCCCATCCATGCTATGCATGCTGGAGCTGGGGGCCAAGCGGGAGATCATTCGTGCATTTCTAACAGGAGACAGCTTTCCTTCTGGGGTTGGAATTTACTGTTACACACAACTTGGTAGCAAGGATCCAACCATCCCTGTGCAAAAAGGGAAGATAAGCAGGGCATAAATTGAGCCTCTCCAGAATGGACCTTCAGAGAACCTTCCAGTGTCCCTTTGTCTCTGGCAATAAATCTTGTTCTTTTTCCATTTTCAAAGAATGTGCAGTTACAATTCTTATGCTTTTGTCTCTCTATTGTAACTTTTAGGAAGTTGTTATGCTCATATTATCTCTGTCTTGTACTTTTCATCTTTTGGGGTTAGGATGTATCAGATCCCTTCCACTTTCAGATGCTTATACTTTTTTTTTAAACTTAAAAAAAATTTATACAGACAGGTGCTCACTATGTTGCCCATGCTGGTCTTGAACTTCTGGCTTTAAGTTATTCTCCTGCCCTGGCTTCCCAAAGTGCTGAGATTATACATATGAGCCACCGAGCCCGGCCTCACCTTCAGATGCTTATAGATGATAAGTATATTTCTGCTTAACTTTCAGTTCTGCCAACCATTCCTTTTCATTTTTTCCTCTCCGACTCCATTTTCTACACACACTCACTCTGCCCTCTATTAGTCCTTTTTCATTTTTCAATCTACTTCCCATCCTTATTATTCTCCCTCTCCTTTTCCCGTTTGTGGTGATGGTCGCCTCCCGTTTGTAGTGATGGTCGCTTCCCTTTTGTGGTGATTGAACCCCCCTGTTTTCTGCATGTCTCTCCATCTCTCATACTCTCTGTCTGCATTTACAGGTACCTGCCTTATCACTGCCACCCCTTGCAGCTCTAGATTCCCTCTAGGTATGATTTGATGTTGGGTCAAAATAGTGTCTGGGCGATAGGCCATTCCCATCATCTTTACTTTGGGATATGTTTCTTGTACCTAGAACCTCTCCTGGAGGCCCAGAAAAGGAAGGGAAGGGCAGACAGCACTGTCTAAGATGTTTCTTGGAAGCCTGTGCTCAGTGGACATGTTGGGGCTTGGGTCACATTCTGGGCAAATCAAGTCCATGAGCTACACTCCTGAGCAGTCTCGGGTTTGTCTAAGAAGAAACTGAGGTTGGACCTGAGGAATTACTAGGGCCTACTGGAGGATAAATGCTTGCCTGTGGTTCACTGCACCTTGTTAGCTACCATTAAAGGTTAATTAATGAAGCCTTTGTCTAAATCGATGGGACAATATCATGGAAATTACATTCTACCTCATTCTGTTGCTCGGCTGATACGATGTTTGTCACTGAGTCAAGTAACAGGTAACAGAAAGCATCTCATAGTGTTTGAAGAGGAGCTGGTCCAGGTAGGATCATCTGATCTGGAGGCCACTCTGGAAGAGAAGGTGTGTTTGATGACTTCGTTAGATATTTCACATCTGTACTATTAGAGATGAGTGTCTACTTAAATGACGTTGAGAGGTTTCATATGTATGCACTTTATAGTATGGGTGTGAAAACTTACATGCCCCTGGAAGGAGTGAAAGATGTGCCATCCCCAAACATGCCAGACTGGTATATTGATTATTGTCACCCAGGCTGGAGTCCAATGGTGCCATCTCGGCTCACTGTATGTAACCTTTACCTCCCAGGTTCAAGCAATTCTCCCGCCTCAGCTCCTGAGTAGCTGGGATTACAGGTGCACACCACCACGCCTGGCTAATTTTTTGTATCTTTAGGAAAGACGGGTTTCATCATGTTGGCCAGGCTGGTCTTGAACTCCTGACCTCGTGATCTGCCCACCTCAGCCTCCCAAATATTTATTTTGAGTTAAAAACATTGAAAAAGTTGTACTCTCAGAGCTGACCTAACTCTTACATTGAACCATAAGGATTCCACTGGGAGGGGTACTTCCTTCATTCCAGGGTGAAAAAATAGCCCTTATCATCAGAGAGTTAAAGACTACAATAAACCTAAATAAACATACTGAACAAAGTAACCCACCTTCCACCTGCTTCACCTCCCCGTATATCTGGTACATTTTACTGCCCCTGGCCAGGTTTTCTTTGTCCTTTCTTCTCAAAATACTGCTCTTTGTCTAACATAATACAAACTCCTTGCTTTGAACACCGTTTTGTAAAGATCCTCATGTGTATGTAAAACTAATACAATTTGTATACTTTTATTAATCTGCTTAGCGTTAATTTGGTTTCTAAATCCAGCTAAAGAGCCCACTAAGAGCTAAAGGGAGGGTTAAAGGTGAGCTCTGGCTCCCTCACACCCCATATACCATTTGCGAAAAATCTTATTCTGACCCATCTTTTTCAGATGGTATATTTGGAGTTTCTCAGGCTTTAAAAATTCTGTCTCAGTGCTCATGAATTGAGTTTTAGCACCTCGACTTGAAAATGACATGCCCCCCGCCCCCTTAGCTGAAGAAATACCAGCAAGAAAATAAAAACACTCCTGCCTTTACTCCGGTAACTGCAGATAAACACGTTATTCTGTAACATAAAATTTGCCCTTGCACATATTATTTCCAACAAAGAATTGTTGAAGAATGGACTTCAGAAATTGTTGCTAGGTCTTCCAAAACTAATCTTGAACTCTAAAATGTAACTTTTGGTTGTCTTAATTCATAGCCATGGTAATATTTAAACTGATCTCTGTTTTCTGAAAGACAGACAGTGTATACTTACGAATTTTCTTTCTTAAACTGGAAGAGGATCATGTTTTGTTTTTATTTTTTATTTATTTTTTATCACAAATGCAGAGATAAAATAAAAAGCCAACCATGACTCCTTGGGTTTCCTATTTAAAGAGTTGAGGGTCTTGGCCTGGACTCAGACAGGACTGACAGATGGATAGCTTTTTCTCGATTCCATGGGTGGTGGTGGTGGTCCACGGCCCTTCTTGGTTGCTGGAGTGATTTCTCTGGTTAACTCTGATAATAAATGAGACTCTGGCATGCTAACTAGTTGTGCAACCCCTGAGCGAATGCGAGAAAATTTTTCCAATCTATCCATCTGACAAAGGGCTATCCAGAATCTACAAAGAACTTAAATTTACAAGAATAAAACAACCCCATCAGAAAGTGGGCAAAGGATATGAACAGACACTTTTCAAAAGAAGACATTTATGCAGGCAACAAATATATGAAAAAAAGCTCATCATCACTGGTCATTAGAGAAATGCACATCAAAGCCACAATGAGATACCATCTCACACCAGTTAGAGTGGCAAACAGTAAAAACACACACACACACACACACACACACACACACGTACGTTTATTGTGGCACTGTTCGCAATAACAAATTCTTGGAACCAACCCAAATGCCCATCAATGATAGACTGGATTAAAAAAAAAAATGTGTCCCATGGAATACTAAGCAGTCGTAAAAAAGCATTAGTTCATGTCCTTTGCAGGGACATGGATGAAGCTGGAAATGATAATTCTCGGCAAACTAATACAAGAACAGAAAACCAAACACCACGTGTTCTCACTCATGTGAGAGTTGAACAATGAGAACACATGGACACAGGGAGGGGAACATGACACACAGGGGCCTTCTGGGGTGTGGTGGGCTAGGGGAGGAATAGCATGAGGAGAAATACCTAATGTAGATGATGGATTGATGGATGCAGCAAACCACCATGGCACATGTTTATGTAACCAACCTGCACATTCTGCACATGTACCACAGGACTTAAAGTATAATAATAAAAAAAGGCTGGGCGCAGTGGCTCACGCCTGTAATCCCAGCACTTTGGGAGGCCGAGGCGGGTGGATCACGAGGTCAAGAGATCGAGACCATCCTGGTCAACATGGTGAAACCCCGTCTCTACTAAAAATACAAAAATTAGCTGGGCATGGTGGCACATGCCTGTAATCCCAGCTGCTCAGGAGGCTGAGGCAGGAGAATTGCCTGAACCCGGGAGGCGGAGGTTGCGGTGAGCCGAGATCACGCCATTGCACTCCAGCCTGGGTAACAAGAGTGAAACTCCATCTCAAAAAAATAAAAAATAAAATAAATATATAAAAAAAGAGTTGAGAGTCTCTAATCTTTCTTAACAGTAGTTTACAAAGTAGCTCATATACATAGCAACATTTGACTCTCCATTTTGTTATTGTATCTTAATGATGTGATTTAATCTCATTGAGGAACCTTTGATAAGTTATGTTGGACTGTGTAGCTGAACACAGCGTGGCAAGGAGAAAAGAATAGGGAATGACTTTTCAGCTTTGGGTCTAACCATTTTAGAACCATCTGCAGGCAAAATCAAAATGGCTCAACAGTTCCGAGAACCTCTCAAAAGAGCAGATGGGTACTGGGGGAGCCCCAACATGAGACTGGAAGTAGAGCTGTTTTAATTATGATATTCCTGGTTAGGCACAGACTTCATGAGTTAAGAGAATAAAATGCTGGATACTGTTAGGCGTGTGGTAGGTGAGAAATAACTCGATATTCCTGATGTTTCCCTCTTTTTCAAGGGAGTTGTAATAACATAATACTCCCGACCTTTCTCTTCTCCACGGGAGGTGGAGCGGCTTACCTGGTTGGCGATTTTAGAAGGAGAAACTGAGCACATGTGTTCTATCCCTTTCCCCTCCCCTTCCTCTTGGGAGTGAGTGGTCTTTTCCAGGGCAGACTCCGCCCTTGTTGGGAAGCCTCTTGTTGGCCAGTGCTGCCACTGATGGGGAATACGTCTATCTGTCTGTCCGACTGTGCTTCTGTATTAGGAAGTCCATGCTTTGTTATTAATAAAGGTGACATTTTGACCTCCATCTGCTGACTCATTGTCTTATTTCTCAGTTGATTCAGAGCCAGATGGGAAGAGTAATACTGTTTACTGGATCCCCTTCAAAGTCCCAAACAAGTATATGTATATTGTGATATTATTATGTGTATGGACATAAAGTTGCAAAGATACGATAGCGTTTTGGTTATCATTAAACTCAGTTGTAATGTCTGGCAGGTCCTGGAAGGAAAGGATACACATATTTTGCATTCTCAGAGTACAGTGCGGGTGAATTGAAGGACACAAGTCAACATTCCATGACCACAGGAGCACAATGAACAAAGTGTGCTATTGTGAACTAGACTGGTGGGAAAATGTCTTCTTATAATGTAAGGCTCTGATTCTTGTCATATTTACCTAAGAGGAGCAGAACAGTATTGGATACATTCAACAGCAACAATGTTACTGTTGTTCTGTTAGCATGCTATAAAAACAGGAAATAAAATATATAATGCATATTTTATGGTTTGCTAATTCTATGGAATCCGTTTTAGGAATGGGGTTAGTGCACTTACATTGTGAATGAACTCACCAACCTTGTTTAAATTATGTAGGGTCTTCTCTTAGAAAGCTTCAGCCTATATGAGGTTTTACTATCGTCTTGTAGGTCTGCTTTAAATAAAATGTGCCTCTCATAATTTCAAACCTTATACCACTTAAAACCTGGTTTATCTAATGCATACTTCAATCTCTTACTTTTTGGATTAAACTAATCCATCATTTTGCTGGTTGAATAAACCTTATAGTAGACAAATTTAATGTGACATTCACCTCTACTAAAAATACAAAAATTCACCGGGCGCGGTGGCGTGCACCTGTAGTCCCAGCTACTCGGGAAAGTGAGGTGAGAGAATCTCTTGAAGCCGGGAGCAGAGTTTGCACTGAGCCAAGATCGTGCCACTGCACTGCAGCCTGGGTGACAGAGTGAGACTCTGTATCAGAAAAAAAAGAAAAGAAAAATTGAAAGCATTTAGAAGGAAATGTAGGGGGATATCGTTATGATTGGGGCAGGGTCTTAGTTTGGGCTGCTCTAACAAAATGCCACAGACTGGGTGGCTTAAACAACAAACACTGATTTCTCCCAGTTCTGGAGGCTGATGGCCAAGATCAGGGTGTCAGCATGGTTGGTTCTTGGGGTGGGCCCACCTCCTGGTTCACAGAGGGCCATCTTCTTGTGTCCTCACATGGCAGAGAGCAAGAAAGACAAGAAGCAACTCTCTTGTATTCCGTCTCCACCCCCTTTTTTTCCAAGGTTGAGTCTCACGCTGGAGTGCAATGGTGCGAATCTGGCTCACTGCAACCTCCACCTCCCGGGTTCAAGCAGTTGTCCTTCCTCAGCCTCCCGAGTAACTGGGATTACAGGCACCTGCCACCACACCTGGCTAATTTTTGTATTTTAGTAGAGACAGGGTTTCACCGTGTTGGCCAGGTTGGTCTGAAATTCCTGATCTCGTGATCTGCCTGCCTCGGCCTCCCAAAGTGCTGGGACTAGAGGCGTGAGCCACCTCGCCCAGCCTGATTCTTTTTTTCTTACTTAAAATTTTACTTTAAGTTCCTGGATGCAAGTATAGAACATGTAGGTTTGTTACGTGGGGGATATGTGTGCCATGGTGGTTTGCTGCACCTATCAACCCGTCATCTAGGTTTTAAGACCCACATGCATTAGCTATTTGTCCTAATGATTCTTTAAAAATTCTCTGAATACTGGCAGTTGGCTCAAGCCTACCAGATTTGGGTCCTGAGTGAGGCTGGGGGCAGGCCTGTACCTTTATTTTTAAATTTATTTAATTTATTCCATTTTTAAAGTGATAAGGTCTTGTTCGATCACCAAGGCTGGAGTGCAAGTGGCATGATCATAGGTCACTGCAAACTTGAACTGCTGGGCTCCAGTGAGCCTCGCGCTTCAGCTTCCAAAGCATTGTGATTACAGGTGGGAGCCACCTGACCCTAGGCCTGAACCTTCCATCCTGTGGACTGTGGACATCAGCCACTCACTCCTGGGTGCTGGCATGGGGTTTAATTTCCAGTGACTGGCCCAGACCCTGCTCACAGGAAGATTTCAAGGGAGGCTGCTGAAGGAACAGCATGCAACTTGCCCACTCGCACACTTTCACACAGATGGGGGTGGGGGTTGGAGGAGGCGGGGGGTTGTGTGGATCAGCTTCAGGCACAGCTGTCTGGCTTCCTATGGGATGTGACCACATGAAGGTCAGGCAAGAAGATGACTAAATTTGTCTTCTTGGAATCATTGCTTCATAATTGTTGCTTCCCACCATTGGCATTGGAGAAAGGCTGGGCCACAGAGGCCAGATGAACTTTGTGTTGGCCAGCATGTAAGCAGAATGTCTATCCAGCTGGAAAGTAAGCAGTGAAGGTGTGTTCACCTAAGCCGGGAGGGGGTCACGAACCTCGCTGGCCTGCCCCAGCTCTGCCTTTGGCCCTGTGGCTACAAGGCTGTCCTACCAGGAGCAGCCCCCACTGGCAGCTCTGGCCCTGGGGATTTGTGAGTGTTTGGCGGGGGCAGAGTGAGGAGAGGCCAAGTACACACTGTATCTAACCCTAGTGCAGCTCAGGATTCGGTTTCCTCAGCCCCTTCTCAGGGTCTCAGCTCCGGCTCTAAAGGCAGCAGGAAGATGGGCTCTCCTCACCCCTTAAGTCCCCTGTCCTCTTTTACCCCCCTACTTCGGACTCAGCTTCACCTAATCCAGCCACAAAGACAGAAGAGGGCAAATCACTCAGGGAGGGAGGCACTTGAGCCCCGGATCTGCCCAGGCAAAGCATCCTGTGCGTCTCCCACGGCTTAACACATCTGCCTGGGACTCTAGGAAAGGGCCAGAGGGCGGAAGGTGACACAGGAGTTTCTAGCACTACTGTCCAGGGCCTCCAGGGAATTTCTCACGCTGTGGAGGCAAAGACTGGTTCCCCTGGGGATGTGTGTGTGAGTGTGTGTGCTCCCCAGGGCCCCACGGAGGTCAGGATCCTCTCCATTCAGGACAGCAAGGAGAGAATGGCCTGGAGTGAGGCCCTAGGGTGCTAAAGCAGGACAGGGTATCAGAAACCGGGTCCTGGGATGCTTAGAAGGGACCATAGGGAAGACTTGGAGTGTTGCATGCGCCTAGGGCCTCTCCTGCTGGATGTGGCTTTCGGAGGCGGCGATCCCCGAGGGTTCCTTGCTCTAGGGTCGCCTCTTAGAACTGCTTGTGTAGGGGAAGAGTGAGCAGGGCAGCCGTGGCATGGTGGGAGCCTCGTGTTCACCGGCTCTACCCGCGGGACCAGACCCCTACAGCTCCCCAGCCAGCAGGGCCAGGACGTGACTCGGGAATCTGGGTGCTCCCCAGGTCCCGGGGCATTTGGGGGCGCCGCGCCTGCCAGCGTCTGAGCTCCAGCCCGGGTCCGGGTCCGGGTGCACCCGCCCGCCCTGCCGACTGTGCCAGGGCCAAGGCCGGGGGGCGCAGGGCCTCGTGCACGGCCGGCTCCGACGCATCATCTTTGTATTCCACCTCTGTCCGCCGCGCCGAGTCGCCAAGAAGCGTTTCATGCCCCGGTGACCCGAGAGAGGGTGAGGCGAAGGGGAAGGTTCCGGGGCGCGTGTCCCACAGGCTCAGGTGGGGCGGCCGTGCGCGCCTGCAGGACCCGGCTCCTGGGACATGCCCGGGACTCCGCGGCGGAGGGTGTGTGCGGCGGGGCGCGGGCTCGCTGGAGAGCTCGGCTGCACACGGAGCAGGCGGACTCGGCGGGACCGCAGCGCGCGGAAGCAGCGCCCCCCGTCCTTACCCCGCCCCGCGCAGGTGAGCGGCGGACCCGGGCTGCCTGACTCCCCGGTGCCAGCCTTCGGCCTCGCTCGGCGCCGCCGGGACCCGGACGAGTCGGGGACGGCGTGGAGGTTGCGGCCCGAGTGCTCCGAGCGCTGCCCTCTGGACGCCGAGGGGTTGCGGGGCGGCTTTTGCTTTGATCTGGGGGTGCAGCCCGGCGGCCCCACTGCCTCCTCCCACGACCCGCGGGTGGGTGCAGCGGGGCCAGGCGGCGGCGCTCGCATCCCGCGCGGGGTCACCGCAGCGACGGGCCACTTGTGCCAGCTACAGGCGCGGTCTGGTGGGGGTGGGGGAGGGAGGGCGCCCGCTCGGGTCCCACCGGGCTGGCCGGGCCGCCGGTGCGTTCCGTGGCTGGAGAACCCGAGCCGGGATGCTGTCCACTCCCCTTTCCTTTTGAGACTCAGAGGGAAAACCTTCTCAGTTAAAAACCCCGCACCGCGGTGCCCCTGCTCTGCGGCGCCGGGTTGGGTGTGCGCGGTTGGGCGCGGGCTCGCGGAGGAGCTCGGTTTCGCGGACCCAGCGGGCGGCGGCCGGTGGGAACGGCAGCCCTGCGCCCTGGCCAGGTGGGCTGGGGGGCCCGGACTCGCCGGCGGCAGTGGCAGCCTGGGGGCCCCCTCGGCGCTGCAGAGGCCCGGATGCCGGGGGCGCGGAGGAGGCTCTGGTCCCAGTGCTCCCGAGCGCTGCGGTGTGGACTCGACGGGACTGCGGGGCGGCTGTTGCTGGGATCTGGGAGTGCAGCCCCCAGGGCGGGCGGGTGCCCCCGGACCCCGCTCCTCTCCTACCTGCCCACTTCTCTCTCCCACGACCGGTGGGTGGGTGCAGCGGGTACTAGGCGAAGCTCTTGCATCTCCGGGTTGGGTGGGGGGGGCCACCCGGCGCCAGCTAGAGGCTCTGTCTGGGGGTCGTGGGGGGGCACTCGGGTCCCGCCGCCGGGCTAGGCGGGCCGCTGGTGCGTTCCCTCGTCCTCGCTTGGCACTGGCATCAAGTCTCGGTGCCGGGCGGCAACTGGGTTGGGGTCGCCTCTGGGTTCGTTATCCCCGGAGAACCCGAGCCCGGATCTTTGCCCCCTTCCATTTCTCTTTATAATAAGGCCCAGAGAGAAAACCTTCTCAATTAAAGACCCCGCACCTCGTTGCCCTGGGGCTGCAGGCATTGGGTTGGGGGCACGCGGGGACCTGCCCCTGGGGCCCCTTCCCCAAGGCAGGCACTGCCTGGAAAGGCTGCTGGTGGTAGATCTGGCTGCAGATGGTGAAGGAGAACATTGGGGACAGTTCCCCCCGCTTGGCTGTGCTGGGCCCATCTGCAGTGTTTCTGGTTCTAATCACTGCGCCCAAATGCAGTGTTTCTGGTTCTAATCACTGCGCCCATCTGCAGTGTTTCTGGTTCTAATCCCTGCGCCCATCTGCAGTGTTTCTGGTTCTAATCACTGCGCCCATCTGCAGTGTTTCTGGTTCTAATCACTGGGCCCATCTGCAGTGTTTCTGGTTCTAATCACTGGGCCCATCTGCAGTGTCTCTGGTTCTAATCACTGGGCCCATCTGCAGTGTCTCTGGTTCTAATCACTGGGCCCATCTGCAGTGTCTCTGGTTCTAATCACTGGGCCCATCTGCAGTGTCTCTGGTTCTAATCACTGGGCCCATCTGCAGTGTCTCTGGTTCTAATCACTGGGCCCATCTGCAGTGTCTCTGGTTCTAATCACTGGGCCCATCTGCAGTGTCTCTGGTTCTAATCACTGGGCCCATCTGCAGTGTCTCTGGTTCTAATCACTGGGCCCATCTGCAGTGTTTCTGGTTCCAATCACTGGGCCCATCTGCAGTGTTTCTGGTTCCAATCACTGGGCCCATCTGCAGTGTTTCTGGTTCCAATCCCTGCGCCCATCTGCAGTGTTTCTGGTTCTAATCACTGCGCCCATCTGCAGTGTTTCTGGTTCTAATCACTGGGCCCATCTGCAGTGTTTCTGGTTCTAATCACTGGGCCCATCTGCAGTGTTTCTGGTTCTAATCACTGGGCCCATCTGCAGTGTTTCTGGTTCTAATCACTGGGCACATCTGCAGTGTTTCTGGTTCTAGTCACTGCCCCCATCTGCAGTGTTTCTGGTTCTAATCACAAGTGGAACAGTTTCAGTGCAGCTTATAGGTTCATGTGAGTGATGAACTTGGGTGGAGGTGTTGACGCAGCTTGTTCTCTCCTCCTAGGCTCTTAGTACATCCAGGATCCTGGGCTGCCCGGGGGCCTGGCCACTCCTGCCCGCAGCCCTGCCTTGGCTGAGCTGTCACTGTGGCGTGTCCCAGGCTGCTGGCATGCCTGTCATCAGCAGTGCACAGGTATGCATGTGTGTACATATGTATATGCCCCCCACACATACCATGCCCACCTCACACACCACACACGTACCCCATACACACCACACACATATCATACCCACCTCTCACATACTACACACGTCATGCCCATCTCACATACACCACACACACATACCCCATACACGGCACATATACCATTTCCACCTCACACTGCACATGTACCATGCACACCTCACACACCCCACACACATACCCCACACACACCACACATACCATTCCCACCTCACATACTACACACATGCCATGCCCACCTCACACACCACCCACATACCCCATACACACCACACACAACATACATATACCCACCTCTCACATACTACACATATACCTCATATACACCACACACAACACATGCATCATACCCACCTCTCACACACTACACACATGCCATGCCCATGTCACATACACCAGACATACCCCATACACACCACATATACCACACATACCATATCCACCTCACACTGCACACACACCCTGCCCACCTCACAGCACACACACATACCTCATACACCCCACACACAACACACATCATACCCACATCATACATACCACACATACCCCATACATACCACACATGACACACATACCATGCCCACCTCACATACCCCACATACTTAACCCATATACACCACACACATACCAGGCCCACCTCACATACACCACACATGTACCACACACAACACATATATATCCACCTCACACACCACACACTCCATATATACCATGCCCACCACACACACTCCACACATTTAACCCATATACACAACACATACACCATGCCCACCTCACACATACCATACATATATCATACACTCCTAACACACACACCCCATACACACCACACACAATACACACCACCTCGCACACCACATATACACCATGCCCACCTCACACATACCATACATATATCATACCCACCTCACGCACACCACACACACCCCAGGTACACCACACATGTACTATACTATACCCACCTTACATAACACACACCACATATACACCATGCCCACCTCACACACACCACACACATATATGCACCTCACACACACACCACGTATACACCATGCCCACCTCACACCCCACACATTCAACTCATATACACCACACACATACCACATCCCCCTCACACACACCATACACACCACATGCATATCATAACCTCCTCACATACACCACATATATACCATGCCCACCTCACACACACCAGGCGCTTAACCCATATGCACCACACACACGACACACATACTTCATACACAGCATGCACTCTTCACACATACCACACACCACACACACCATACACACCACACACACCTTATACACACATGCCACACATACCACACACACCACATGATACCACACATGCACACCATACACATTTTGTATATACTCACACACCCCATACATGCCACACACCTCACACACTTCATAAAAACCATACACACAGCACACTACACCCTCATACATATTACATCACCCATACAACACACTGCCTTCCATGTAGGCAACTTATTCACACTACACAGATAAGACACACACCACACAATATCATATATACATACACTGTACACATGTAATGCACACACACACACCCCATACGCACCACACACACTCTACGCACCTCATACAACCACACACATTACACACACCTCATACATACCACACACCACAAACACTACACCATGGACACAAAAAATACACACTGAACCCTTCCACACTACATCACACTCCACGCGTACCACATACACATCACATTCACATCACAAACACCAGATACCACACACCATACACAGTACACTCCACACACTCACCACACCCTCCATAACACTTCGTCATCAAACACACACACACCCCCCACACTAAACACTCCCTATCCACCACACCACACACCCCCCACACTAAACACTCCCTATCCACCACACCACACACACCCCACACTAAACACTCCCTATCCACCACACCACACACACTGTATTTCACACACACACCACACACCCCTGCCATACAAACTACTCATTGAATGAAATGGGATGATTTAGTTTTCCCCAAATACATACTGTCCATCAGCACGCCCCCGGCTGTCCTGGCTGGCACATCCCCTGGTCCCGCTCTCCCTTGGGTCAGCACTGCCTCCTGCATTTCAGGTGTCTCTGGCTGTGCCCTGGGGTGTGCTCATGTCCTGATCGCCTGGGAGGCTGGCCCCTCTGCCCCAGTGGCTGCCTTCCTGGAGGAGACTGGCCTTTCTCCCACCTCTCTTGACTCCAAGTGGTGGCTGGTGTGGGAAGTCCTGCTTCCTCCCCTTGGTGTCTGCCCTTCCTTGTGGGCTGTTTTCTCCCAGTGCTGATGTCTCCCCAGCTAGAAGAGGAGACCCTCAAAGGCGCACAGGTGGGTTTGATTATAATGCTCATGAATAATAAAATGCGATTTGGTAAAAGACTCAACCTTCAGCTGTCATTTTTCACGTTGCTGTTGGAGAATGGGGTGGGAAGTGCCGTCAGGCTGGAGTGGCCCCGTGCATGGCCGGGCTTTGTGAGGTTCTGACTCTGTCCTTCCCAATGTTCCTCCCACTGTGGCTGCCTCCAGGCGATGATGGCTGCGTGAGTGCCTGCCATGGCCCACTGGAAGCATGAGAGTGTGGGGAGCAACATGTTGGACCACGAGCTGAGGCCGGGCCCTGTCCCCCACGGCCAGGAGCAAAGACGTGGAGCTGCCCTTAGAGGACTATAGCCTCCTACTGTGGCCAGAGAGCTCCATGCCCGAGGAGTAGAAGTGCCACAACCACAGCCCCGATGGAGACTCCAGGTCCAACTATGTGAACAACTACACACCACACACATAGCACACACATGCCCACCACACACACTCCACACACTTAACCCATATACACCACACATACACCATGCCACCTCACACATACCATACACATATCATACCCACCTCACACACATACCCCATACACACCACACACAATACACACCCACCTCTCACACCACATATATACCATGTCCACCTCACACACCCCACGCACTTAACCCATATACACCACACACACACCACACATA
This sequence comes from Callithrix jacchus, assembly GCF_049354715.1. NCBI lineage: Eukaryota > Metazoa > Chordata > Mammalia > Primates > Cebidae > Callithrix > Callithrix jacchus. The sequence continues at coordinate 2,541,817 of NC_133510.1, forward strand.
CCATGCCATCTCACACACACTCTACACATATCATACCCACCTCACACACCAGGCACACTTAACCCACACACACTACACACCACATATATACCATGCCCACCTCATACACCCCACACACTTAACCCATATACACCACAAACACAGCACACACATATCATACCCGCCTCACACACACCACACACTGCGATATTGGAGGAGGAGGAGGGCATCACCTACAACATCTGCTACAGCCCCAAGGACAACAGCTGCCCGGAGGGCATGGACTGTAATGGGGATGAGTACCTGGTCCATGGCACGCACCCGTGGACACCAACAAGTGCCAGGAGCATCTACACAAAATGCCTCATAACTGGACCAGTGAAGAGCTCAGCCCCCCATTAGAACTGCAAGGCAACCAGTACCTTTCACGGCCTCTCTTCAGCATCTGCAGGGGCTGTACCAAGGAGGTCCCTTGCTCTCAGGCCCCTCTGCTACCTTCCCTGGGACAGGAGAGTCCTACTCTGGGGCAGGAGAGGAATGGCTGGACTCGGCAGGCCTGCACCCCCACAGCCACTGTGCTGAGGGCAGCCAGGACTACCCGGATGGCCACCTGCCCATCCTGGAGGACGAGCCCTCTGTCCTGGAGGCCCACGACCAGGAAGAAGATGGCTACTACTGTCCCAGCAAAGAGGCCAATGGGAACACTGGTGCCTCCCACTACCACCCGAGGCATGGGACGGGACTTAGAGGACCAGGAGGGAGACATCGACCTGATCGTGGCCGAGATCAAGAGGAGCCTGAGCATGACCGGCATCACCAGTGCCAGTGAGGCAGCAGAACTAGAAAACGTTGCGCAGGAGTGACAAACTCTAGATTCAGAGGAGTGGGTACCTCTAGGGATGGGTAGAGGAATAAGCCTGTGGGGGGAGGTTCTGGGGCCTTTATTTCATACATAAGTTTGTTTTAGTTCATAAAACACAAAAAAATCTGAAGCAAGTACCACTACATATGAGTATGTTCTGATAACCCCAGAGAGTGGTACCCAGGGGTTTGGCATATGGGCTCCTACAGATTTATGTATGTTTGAAATACTTACTTTGAAATATTTACTTACATTTATTCATTCATTCTTGAGATGGAGCCTTGCTCTGTCGTCCTTGACTCACTGCAACCTCTGCCTCCTGAGTTCAAGCAATTCTCCCACCTTAGCCTCCTGAGTAGCCAGGTTTACAGGTGCGTACAAGCACGCCGGTGTAATTTTTGTGTTTTTAGTAGAGACGGGATTTCACCATGTTGACCAGACTGGTCTTGAACTCCTGACCTCAAGTGATCTACCTGTCTCAGCTGCCCTTGGAGGACTATAGCCTCCTACTGTGGCCAGAGAGCTCCATGTCTGAGGAGTAGAAATGCCACAACCACAGCCCCGATAAGGACTCCAGGTCCAACTATGTGAACACCACCAACATGATGGGGTTATGCACCCGCACTGAAGTATTTAATAATACATTTTATTTCGTTTTAAGGAGTGTCTTTTGGTGAGTATGCCCAGGAGGAGGATGGCTGTGGAGATGGACAGGCACCCTCCCTGGTATGCACCCGGCCCCTTGTCTGGCCTAGCCAGGCCCCAGCTGCAGGCTGAGTGATTGTCCATGGGCCAGACAGGCTGACATCATGCACCCACTGTGATATTAGAAGTAATATCTGCTTAAAATATTATGAATAACATTTCTGAGTATACACGTGGTGGACACCAGCTTTGATATTAAAGTAATATCTTTCTAGGATATAATAAATATGTCATAGGGTCTTAAACATAATGTACACCCTTATTTATACATTATGTTTAAAATCAGCTTCGATATTAAAGTAATATCTTTCTAAGATATTATAAATAATGTCATAGGGTCTTAAACAAAATGTATTAGGAGTAATATATCCATGAAACAAGAAAAAGTCTGAATGTATTCGGAGTAATTAGGAGTAATATGTTTAATGTCATAGGGTGAGTAATGTCACCCTAGCCCCCCGGATATTACAAACCCCATGGCTGCCTGCAGCCCCATAGCCATAGGGCGAGTAATGTCACCCCGGCCCCTCCTGGATATTACGAACCCCATGGCTAGGGAGCTGCCTGCAGCCCACTAGCCATAGGGCGAGTAATGTCACCCTGGCCCCCCCGGATATCATGAACGGGATATTACCCACACCAGCTATTTAGAAAATTTGGAGTAATATGATACTAGGAACCGTATCATAGGGAGAATATAATGTTATTCTGTTTCTTTTTTGATATTAGGCACAATAACACTAATTGTAGTTCTTCCTCTGTGATATTGACAAAAATATCATCCTCACCCCCTTGTTATAGAATTGAAATCACAGGGGTTTCACCCCATGCAATATTTAATGTAATTATTTTTTGTGGATGTTAGTCACAGTGTCACAGCGTGGTGTACACCTCTTTCCATATTGAGAGTATTACCATATGGGCAGTGACAACATCCTCTCCTTCCCTGGATATTAGGAACAATAGCACAGGGCGGGTGTGCAGCCCCAGCCACATTGGTTGCAATATCATCTCTCATCCCTAGATATTAGGAATAGATGTATCACAGGGGGGTTGTGTGCTTCCTGAGAAATTTGGAGCAATATCCTCTCCATTTTTGGATATTAGAAACAATCTTACAGTGGTGGTGTACACTTCTGGCGATATTGAGAGGCTAATCCTCTCTCCCCCGATATTAGGACCTATATCACGGAAGCGTTGTACACCGCCTGGGGGCATGTAAACTTAATGCAATTCTGTGAGTAATATTATCCTCTTCCCCCATTAGAAACAGTATCACACAGGGTGATACATCCCTTCTGATGTACAGCCCTGGGTATTAGACCGATATCACGGGAGCGGGAGGATATCTAGGATACTGGGAGTAATATCGTCCTCTTCCCCCTGGATACTAAGAAGAATATCAGAGGGGGATGGACACTGCTGCTTTATTGGGAGTAATATTATTCTGTCCCCCCCACCTCAGATATTAGGAACAGTGTTATAGAGGTGGTGTACACCCCCTGAGATATGAAGAGTAATATCCCTCTCTGCCCCTTTAGCTATTAGGAACAACGTTAAAAGACGGTGTGTACACCACCAGCGATACTGGGAGGAGTGTTAGCCTCTACCCCCAGATACCAGGGAAAATAGCCCAGCACAGGTGTACAATTCTTACGATATTGGGAGTAATATCATCCTCTTCCCCCCTGCCCCGCCATATCAGAAACACCACCACAGGGGCTGTGTTTACCCACTGCGATATTGGGAGCAATATGATGCTCTCCCTTCCTGGATATTAGAAAAAAAATCTCCCAACCTAGCAAAGCAGGACAATATTCAACCCCAGGTAATACAGAGAAGACCACAAAGATATTCCTCAAGAAGAGCAACCCCAAGGCACATAATCATTAGATTCACCAGGGTTGAAACGAAAGAGAAAATACTAAGGGCAACCAGAGGGAAAGATCAGGTTACCCACAAAGGGAACCCTATCAGACTTCAGAAGAGAGTGGGGGCCAATATTCAACATCCTTAAAGAACAACTTTCAGCCCAGAATTTCATATCCTGCCAAACTAAGCTTCACAATTGAAGGAAAAATAAAATCTTTCATGAACAAGCAAGTACTCAGAGATTTTATTACCACCAGGCCTGCTTTGCAAAAGCTTCTGAAAGAAGCATTACACACAGAAAGAAACAACCAGTATTAGTGTTTCTAAAAATATACCAAAAAGTAAAGAGCATCAACATAAAGAATTTACATCAACAAATGGATAAAATAGCCAGTTAACATCAAATAGAAGTAACCCTAAATTTAAGTGACTAAATCCCCCAATCAAAAGATACAGCCAAAACCTAATGGTATGCTGCATCCAGACCCATTTCACATCCAAAGATACACAAAGACTCAAAACAAAGGGATGGAGAAAGACTTACCAACCAAATGGAGAGCAAAAATAAATAAAGAGCAGGAGTTGCAATTCTCGCATCTGATAAAATAGATTTCAAAGCAACAAAGGTATAGTGGTAAAAGGATCAATGCAACAATAAGAGCTAACGACCCTAACACCCAGATACATAAGACCCATAAAGAGATTTAGACTCAACGAGACAGAAAATTGATGAGGACAGCAGGACTTGAACTCAGATCCGGAACAAGTAAACTTAATAAATATTTATAGAGCTCTCCATTTTAAATACACAAAATATACATTCTCCACTTTAAATACACAAAATATTGATCTGCCATTATTAATACCCATTTTCAGAATAAAGCAATATTCCCGTTCTCTCTCCCACTTTTTCTTCCTCTTCTTCACTCCTTTTTTTCTCTTTCTTTAAAAAAAAGAAAGAAAAAAAAAGAACCTGGGAGATGGAGTTTGCAGTGAGCCAAGATCACACCACTGCACTCTAGCCTAAGCAACAGAGTGAGACTCTGCCAAAAAATAAAAAGAAAAAACATCACAGGCGGGCATACGCCTTCTGTGATGCTGGAAGTCATGTCATCCTCTCCTCCTCTGGCTATTAGAAACACTGTCATAGTGGGGGTGTACATCTCCCGTGATATTGGGAGTAATGTCATGTCACCCCCACCCTGGATATCAGGAACAATCACAGGGGTGGGGTTAACACCCCTGCGATATTAGGAGTAATATTATCCTCTTCCCATGTGGATATTAGGAACCATATCACAGAATGGTGTACAGCCCCTGAGATGCTGGAATTAATATCGTTCTCTCCTGGATATTAGGATCAGTATCACAAGAAGTTGTACAGCCCCTGTGATGCTGGGTGTAATATTATCTTCTTCGCCCCAGGAACAATATCACAGAAAGGTGTACACCTGCTGTGATTCTGGGGATAATGTTATCTTCTTCCCTTCTGGACATTAAGAACAATATCACCATGGGGTGTACACACCCTGCAATGTTGGGAGAAATATCAGCCTCTCTCGGTCCGGCGCGGTGGCGCATGCCTGTAATCCCAGCACTTTGGGAGGCCGAGGCAGGTGGATCACTTGAGGTCGGGAGTTTGAGACCAGCCTGACCAACGTGGAGAAACCCCATCTCTATAAAAATACAAAAAATTAACCGGTGTGGTGGCTCATACCTATAATCCCAGCTACTTGGGAAGGTGAGGCAGAAGAATTGTTTGAACACAGGAGGCAGCGGTTGCAGTGAGCTGAGTTCACATCACTGCTGCACTCCAGCCTCACGAAAGAGCAAGATTCTGTCTCAAAAAAAAAAGATATTTATGAATAGTTTCCAAACTTTGGAGGGATCAAGAAGGGAGAGGAAAAACATACACTTCCACTCACCTTTTTCACAAAATTGTGGCTTACAAATCAGTGTAAATTACAGATGACTTCTAATAAAGACGTTTCTTAAATCTAGAAAAGAAAACAAGTGAAGGGCCGGGAGTGGGGCTCAGACCTGTAATCCCAGTACTTTGGGAGTCCCAGGCAGGGGAGAGAGGGGGAATGGGGGGGGGAAGAAGGGGCTGGGATCACCTGAAATCAGAAGTTTGCGACCAGCCTGACCAACATGGTGAAACCCCATCTCTACTAAAAATACAAAAATTACCTGGGCCTCGTGGCACGTGCCTGCAGTCCCAGCTACTCGGAGGCTGAAGCAGGAGAACCACTTGAACTCAGAAGACGGAGGTTGCAGGGAGCCAAGATTCCACCACTGCACTCCAGCATGGGTGACAGAGTGAGACCGACTCCAAAAAAAAAAGTAATAAATCAAAAATGTTTTAAATACAAGTTATGAAAACATTGTCTTTATAGATTTTTTTGTCTTGCTTGATCTTGCTTATCAGTTTTTTGAATGCTTAGGTTTCCTTTTTAAAATTCTAGAAATTGTTTTTCAGTTCATTGATTTATTTTTATTTTTGAGACTGCGTCTCACTCTGTCTCCCAGGCTGGAGAGCAGTGGCACAATTTTGGCTCACTGCAATCTCCACCTCCCAGATTCAAGCTATTGTCCTGCCTCAGCCTCCTGAGTAGCAGGGATTACAGACATGAACCATCACACTTGGCTAATTTTTCTATTGGTAGTAGACACAGGCTGGTCTCAAACTCTTGACCACAAGTGATTCACCTGCCTTGGCCTCCCAAAGTGCTGGGATTACAGGTGTGAGACACTGCACCCAGCCCATTGATTTTTAAAAAAAAATATTGTATTGAGGGGGTATAAGTGCAAGTCTCTCACATGCGTGTGTCACATAGTGGTGAAGCCTGGGTGGTTCATTGATGTGAATTATCAGAAACCTGTGTTCAAGAGGGCTCCTTGGAGTTTTTTCCATAAAAGGCAAATTTGTGGGCAGGACTCGGTGGCTCATGGCTGTCATCCCAGCACTTTGGGAGGCTGATGGATCATGAGGTCAGGAGCTCAAGACCAGCCTGGCCAACATGGTGAAACCCCATCTATACTGCCATCAATTAGCTGGGCGTGGTGGCAGTCACCTGTAGTCCCACCTACTTTGGAGGCTGAGGCAGAAGAATCGCTTGAACCCAGGAGGCAGAGGTTGCAGTAGAGTAGGTGTCCAGCCTAGGTGACAGAGTGAGACTGTCTCAAGAAAAAGAAAGAAAAAAAGAAAAAAAATTTGGACTATTGCTGATTACAAATATTTATTTAGAGTAGAATTCAAAATGGTAACTGTGGTTGATGGAAACAGTAGTTATGATGAGAATTGATGAAAGTTCCCAATTCACAAGAAAATGTAATTTCTTATTTTATGTGCAGCGTTTTAAGACAGTAACTGGAATCATGGCTGACAGCGTCACATCAGGACCACCAGGCCGTTTTTTGTTTGTTTGTGAGATGGAGTCTCACTCTTAGCCCAGGCTGGAGTGCAGTGGAGTGATGTTGGCTCACCAGAACCTCCTCTTCCAGGGTTCAAGCAATTCTCCTGCTTCAGCCTCCTGAGTAGCTGAGATTACAGGCATGCACCACCTTGCCAGCCTAATTTTTGTATTTTTAGTAGATATGGGGTTTCACCATGTTGGCCAGGCTGGTCTCGAACTCCTTACCTCATGATCCGCCCGCCTCGGCTTCCCAAAGTGCTGGGATTACAGGCATGAGCCATCACACCTGGCCCCTTATGTTTTTAAAAACAACTTTATTGAAATAGAGTTTATATAGCATACAACTTCCCCATTTAAGGCATCCAGTTCAATGGCTTTTAGTACATTCACAAATCCTTTCTTTTTGTGTGTGTACCACACTTTGCTGTCCATTCATCTGTTGATGGATACTTAGGTTGATTTTGTATTTCAGCTGTTGTGAATAGCACTGCAGTAAACATGGGAGCGCAGATGTGTGTTTGATATACTGAGTTTCCTTCTCATGGGCGTGTACCCAGCAGTGTGATTGCGGAGTCATACGGTAGCTCTATTTTCAGTTTCTCCAGGAGCCTCCATGCAGTTTTCCACAGTGCATAGACTATTTTACATTCTCATCAAGAGTGTTTGAGCGCTCCTGTTTCTCTGTGTCCCTGTCATCATTTGCTGTTTTCTGACTTGTTGATAATCGGCATCTGAATGGAGGTTAGGTGATATTTTATCGTGGTTTCGATGTGAATTTCTGTGATGATTAGGGATGCTAAACGTGTTTGCATTTACCTGTCGGCCATTTGTACGTCATCACTTGGAAAATGCCTATTGAGATCTATTTCCTTTTTTTTTTGTTTTTACTTCCTCTAACATGGATCGTAGGAAACAATTTTTTTTTCGATGCTATTGTTGCAGAATGGGGGTGTGGGGGTTAGTGGGGCATGGGAGCCACAGTAGGGGCTCCACTTTGTTTATTTTTAATTTTAATTTTTTAAAAAAAGTTTTCTGTGCAGAAGCTCTTTAGCTTTATGTAACCCTATTTATAGGGTTTGCTTTGTTGCCTGTGCTTTTGACGTCTTACTAAACAACTCTTTGCCTAGACCAGTGTTTTTTTTTAAGACAGAGTTTAGCTTTTGTTGCCCAAGCTGGAATGCAATGGCGCGATCTGGGCTCACTGCTACTTCCACCTCCTGGGTTCAAGCAATTTTCTTGCCTCAATCTCCTGAGTACCTGGGATTACAGGTGCGCACCACCACACCCAGTTATTAATTGTTGGCTCTCTTTTGAACCAGTTTTCTTTCATGGAGAGCCTAGCTGTCACATGGGGCTGGAAGAGGTCCAGGGCCAACTAACAGTTCCCACGTGGGGCTACACCCCACTGTTATCCAAAGGCTTCTGGAAAAACCCCATCCTCCAACTGTCTACTGGGCCTCACTAACAAGTTCTCCAAGCTTTTCCTATCACAATTTTTCTTCTTTCCTTTCCATGACAACTATGTCCTCTATCCCTTCTCTGTATGCAGTGCTGCAGGAATTTTTACAGTTCAGGGAAATAATCCTATTAGGCAAGATAAGTAAAAGCCATAGTAACCAGGAATATAGCTCAAGGGAATTCCATGTTTGGGATTCTCTAGGAACAGAGGGTCTTCCCCTGCCTCTGCATTGAGTATCTTTCTCTCTCACTATGCTTGGTCTGGAAAGCACATGGGATTTCAAGGTTTACAACACTACTTAGGGAATAGGAATCATCCCCATGAAGTACTTTGTTGGCCCTTTGCCAAAAAACCTCTAGTTTCTCAATTCTCCTCCCTTTTTGTACCCCTATTCTAGAATCCAGGCCTTATTCTTCTTATGTAAATTAGAAAACTCAACAATTAGAAGAAAAGTATCCTCCAAAACCAAATTGTGTCTTGATATTGTCCTATCAGAAGGAAAACCACCATTCAGGCCCCATATTCTTTAAAGGTACCAATTCTGCCTTCAATTATAGCGTTATTTAAACAAGGGGATTTTATGTCCAAAAGTTACCCAGAACCACTGCCTTAGAATAAATACTTTAGTCTGGGCCATAATAGCAAATTGGAGAGCTGAACCCAGAACAAGCCCTTTATTGGGAACAATCCCAAAATACAACTGTTGCATAGTCTTTCCCAACATCTATCTATTGGACAGCCACACAGGTCACACAAGATTAAAAAGTCAAAGGGAAGTCACCAGTGGAGGACTAGAGATGCATTGGTAAATGTTAGGAATTCCATCACTTAGCTCCTCTGGATCCACGGCTGAGGGCCATAACTGCATCCAAGGATAGCACCTTTAACAGATGCCAGGGCTCAGGGAACCAAGGAGAGAAAACAGTTGGGAGGATGCCCCCACTGTCTTCCCCTCCCCACTGGGCTATTCCAAGGGAAAGAAAGGAGACAAAAAGGATGCCTTATTCTCGCTTCTGCTTCTAGATGAGTGACGGACCATCTTTGTCCTGTAAATCCTCCAGAGTGCATTTCAAGGACTGAGACTCCTTTGACCCCAAGACTTTGAATAAAATGTGGCTTATTTTCTTTTGTACATAGGTTTGACCTTCTTACCATCTTGAACAAATATAAACTGTGTGGGGAAGCCTTGATTTAAATACTATCCAACAATTAGATTTCTTCTGTAGATGGGCGGTCAGATGGTCTGAGGTCTCTTATATTCAAGCTTTATTTTTCCTTCAAGACACACTAGACCTTTGCAGGTATTGCACAATCAACCCAGCTTTTTTAGTTGTGGTATCAGGCATGCCCAAGTAGAACAATTCTTCAAAACTAGAACAGTAACTTCCGGGGATATTATACCAGGCAGCTATTGAGGGTACTGGCCCTTCTGTCCTTGTTATCTGAGGCTTCCCCACCCATGCCATCTACTCCTGTTCCACCATCTCCTGTCCTTGTTATCTGAGGCTTCCCCACCCATGCCATCTACTCCTGTTCCACCATCTCCTGTCCTTGTTATCTGGGGCTTCCTCCACCCATGCCATCTACTCCTGTTCCACCATCTCCTGTCCTTGTTATCTGAGGCTTCCTCCACCCATGCCGTCAACTCCTGTTCCACCATCTCCTGTCCTTGTTATCTCAGGCTTCCCCACCCATGCCGTCAACTCCTGTTCCACCATCTCCTGTCCTTGTTATCTGAGGCTTCCCCACCCATGCCATCAACTCCTGTTCCACCATCTCCTGTCCTTGTTATCTGGGGCTTCCTCCACCCATGCCGTCAACTCCTGTTCCACCATCTCCTGTCCTTGTTATCTGGGGCTTCCTCCACCCATGCCGTCAACTCCTGTTCCACCATCTCCTGTCCTTGTTATCTCAGGCTTCCCCACCCATGCCGTCAACTCCTGTTCCACCATCTCCTGTCCTTGTTATCTGGGGCTTCCTCCACCCATGCCGTCAACTCCTGTTCCACCATCTCCTGTCCTTGTTATCTGAGGCTTCCCCACCCATGCCGTCAACTCCTGTTCCACCATCTCCTGTCCTTGTTATCTGAGGCTTCCTCCATCCATGCCATCTACTCCTGTTCCACCATCTCCTGTCCTTGTTATCTGAGGCTTCCCCACCCATGCCGTCAACTCCTGTTCCACCATCTCCTGTCCTTGTTATCTCAGGCTTCCCCACCCATGCCGTCAACTCCTGTTCCACCATCTCCTGTCCTTGTTATCTGGGGCTTCCTCCACCCATGCCGTCAACTCCTGTTCCACCATCTCCTGTCCTTGTTATCTGAGGCTTCCCCACCCATGCCGTCAACTCCTGTTCCACCATCTCCTGTCCTTGTTATCTGAGGCTTCCTCCATCCATGCCATCTACTCCTGTTCCACCATCTCCTGTCCTTGTTATCTGGGGCTTCCCCACCCATGCCATCAACTCCTGTTCCACCATCTCCTGTCCTTGTTATCTGGGGCTTCCTCCACCCATGCCATCAACTCCTGTTCCACCATCTCCTGTCCTTGTTATCTGAGGCTTCCTCCATCCATGCCATCTACTCCTGTTCCACCATCTCCTGTCCTTGTTATCTGAGGCTTCCTCCATCCATGCCATCTACTCCTGTTCCACCATCTCCTGTCCTTGTTATCTGGGACTTCCCCACCCATGCCATCAACTCCTGTTCCACCATCTCCTGTCCTTGTTATCTGGGGCTTCCCCACCCATGCCATCTACTCCTGTTCCACCATCTCCTGTCCTTGTTATCTGAGGCTTCCTCCACCCATGCCGTCAACTCCTGTTCCACCATCTCCTGTCCTTGTTATCTGAGGCTTCCTCCACCCATGCCGTCAACTCCTGTTCCACCATCTCCTGTCCTTGTTATCTCAGGCTTCCCCACCCATGCCGTCAACTCCTGTTCCACCATCTCCTGTCCTTGTTATCTGAGGCTTCCCCACCCATGCCGTCTACTCCTGTTCCACCATCTCCTGTCCTTGTTATCTGAGGCTTCCTCACCCATGCCATCTACTCCTGTTCCACCATCTCCTGTCCTTGTTATCTGAGGCTTCCTCACCCATGCCATCTACTCCTGTTCCACCATCTCCTGTCCTTGTTATCTGGGGCTTCCTCACCCATGCCATCAACTCCTGTTCCACCATCTCCTGTCCTTGTTATCTGAGGCTTCCCCACCCATGCCATCTACTCCTGTTCCACCATCTCCTGTCCTTGTTATCTCAGGCTTCCCCACCCATGCCATCAACTCCTGTTCCACCATGTCCTGTCCTTGTTATCTGGGGCTTCCCCACCCATGCCATCAACTCCTGTTCCACCATCTCCTGTCCTTGTTATCTGGGGCTTCCTCCACCCATGCCATCAACTCCTGTTCCACCATCTCCTGTCCTTGTTATCTGGGGCTTCCTCCACCCATGCCGTCAACTCCTGTTCCACCATCTCCTGTCCTTGTTATCTGAGGCTTCCTCCATCCATGCCGTCAACTCCTGTTCCACCATCTCCTGTCCTTGTTATCTGGGGCTTCCCCACCCATGCCATCAACTCCTGTTCCACCATCTCCTGTCCTTGTTATCTCAGGCTTCCTCCACCCATGCCATCTACTCCTGTTCCACCATCTCCTGTCCTTGTTATCTCAGGCTTCCTCCACCCATGCCGTCAACTCCTGTTCCACCATCTCCTGTCCTTGTTATCTGAGGCTTCCCCACCCATGCCATCTACTCCTGTTCCACCATCTCCTGTCCTTGTTATCTCAGGCTTCCCCACCCATGCCATAAACTCCTGTTCCACCATCTCCTGTCCTTGTTATCTGGGGCTTCCTCCACCCATGACGTCAACTCCTGTTCCACCATCTCCTGTCCTTGTTATCTGAGGCTTCCCCACCAATGCCGTCAACTCCTGTTCCACCATCTCCTGTCCTTGTTATCTGAGGCTTCCCCACCCATGCCGTCAACTCCTGTTCCACCATCTCCTGTCCTTGTTATCTGAGGCTTCCCCACCCATGCCATCAACTCCTGTTCCACCATCTCCTGTCCTTGTTATCTGGGGCTTCCTCCACCCATGCCATCAACTCCTGTTCCACCATCTCCTGTCCTTGTTATCTGGGGCTTCCTCCACCCATGCCGTCAACTCCTGTTCCACCATCTCCTGTCCTTGTTATCTCAGGCTTCCCCACCCATGCCGTCAACTCCTGTTCCACCATCTCCTGTCCTTGTTATCTGGGGCTTCCTCCACCCATGCCGTCAACTCCTGTTCCACCATCTCCTGTCCTTGTTATCTGAGGCTTCCCTACCCATGCCGTCAACTCCTGTTCCACCATCTCCTGTCCTTGTTATCTGGGGCTTCCCCACCCATGCCATCAACTCCTGTTCCACCATCTCCAAAACTTTCCGCACACCCAGTCTCACTCTTACCCCCACAGGAAATGTCCAGTGGAGGTGATGCTGCTAGGACTCAAGTTTCCTTCTTGTTGTAGGACCTTATGAAAATAAAGGGAGATCTGGGTCACTATTCTGATGACCCTAGAGGTGTATGTAAGCTTTCCAAAACTTAACTCAGGTGTTTCTCCTCACATGGAGGGAAGCTGTGCTGTTCCGAAGACAAACACTAACTTCTAGTGAAAAAAAAGGTTGCTCTGCAGGCAGCAGAGACGTTTAGAGATGAGCAGTTTGTCTCCCAGAGTAGACAAAAGAGGAAAAGAGAAAATAGGAAGGCAAAGAAATAGGAGAATCACCATTTCCAATAAGAAAAATGGTACCTCTTGGCAACCTTTACCGGAACCCCCAGTGACTCCACAACTGAAGGGAAAAACAAAACTAAATTAAACAAAAAATGCTTTTTAATGCACACATTAAAGTGCCTACAAAAAACTAGGGACAAACCTCTTAATTGCTCTAAACTGTCCATGACAGACCAGAAGCCAGGTGAGAATTCCTTAGCCTTTATGGGAATGCTGAGAGAGGCACTCATAACACATACCTCTTTGTTCCCTGATTAATTCGAGGAATGCTTATCGTAGAGGACAAGTTTAGGCAGTTTATAATATTAGAAATGTATTGCAGAAGCAGGCTACAGGGTTACACAGCACCTTGGGAAAGCTCTTGAAGGTAGCCACCTTGGTCTTTTATAACGGCGATCAGCCGGAGACCCAGGAGAAAGGAAGAAAACCCAGGAGAGGGACAGAGGCTCTAGTAGCTCCAAGGTGCATCTGCTACTTGCTACCAATATGGCAACTCAGGGCACTTTAAAAAAGATTGCCCAGGCAGCAAGAGGACACCACCTCAACCCTGTCCAGCCTGTAGTGGGGATAACTGGAGACTGGACTTCCCCTGGAGATGGAGGTCACCAAGTCCAGAACTTACCATCTCACAGATGCTCCAGCAGGACCGACAGGCTCAAACCCCAGACTCCAGTTGCTCAAACCGCTATTACTGCTCAGGAGCCCTGAGTGATTTCGGAAATTACAGACATGCGGGTGGACCTCCTTCTGAACACCGGAGCAGGTCTCACTCTTCTCTCACATCCAGGCCTCCTTTCTTCCCGTAGAATGACTTTGACGGGGTCTCAGCAAAGATTCTAAACCAGTGTTTTTCTCAACCTGTTGTTGTAGTTTGGGGGCTGCATTATCTACACATTTCTTTTTAAATATTTCTGAAAGTCCTGCTTTTGTATTAGGTAGAGACACTGTAGCTCACATAAGGGCCAGAACCTTTATAGCCCTTGGATAATCTCTGTCTCCCTTTCATGGAAGCTGGTACTAATTCAGAAGAGCGCAACTCAACGAATAAGAAGTTGAGCTATAACTGCTAGGCCAGTCTGCATCGACCCTAAGGATCCCACCTCTTTACCTAACCAGAGAAAATATCCCCGAAATCTAGAGACTACAAAAGGGCTAGAAGCCAATACGAATAACCTAGAGATACAGGGCCTCCTCAAACCCTGTAATATTTCCTGTAACACGCCAGTATTAGGAGTACAGACTCCTAATGTTAGACTCAACATTAGAATGAAGACTAGTTTAGGAACTCTGCCTTGTTAATGAGGCCACAGGCCCACTTCAACCGATTGTCCCTAATCCCTAACTGATCATCCCTAATCCCTAACTGATTGTCCCTAATCCCTATACCTTGCTGACTCAGATACCTCAGAAAGCTAAATGGTTCACAGCCCTACATCTAGAGGATCTAAACGATGCCTCTTCTGTATACTATTACGTCCTGACTCTCAATATCTGTTTTCCTTAGAAGATTCCTACAGCCAAATCATTCAGTTAACATGGACTGTGCTGCCTCAGGGACTTGAAGACAGTCCCCACTTGTTTGGACAGGCAATGTCAAGGACCTCTGTGGGTCCTTCCACCTGCAGGCTGGGGTCTTGCAATATGGAGATGACACTGCTCTGTGCCCCAAACTGAGAACGCTTCTCAGGAAGGCACGAGCACTCTTCTTAATTTCTTAGCCAACAGAGCATATAAAGTTTCAAAATACAAGGCCCAACTTTGCCAAACCTCAGTGAAGTGTCTGGATTAGCATTGTGTGAATGGACCAGAGAATTAGGAGAAGAAGAAGAAAGAATTAAGCCCATTCTTCATTTCCCCTTCCTAAAACCCTGAAAGAACTAAGAGGGATCTTAGGCATTACAAGATTTTACATACCATGGATAACTGGGTATGGGGAGGTAGCTCACACCTTGTATCACCTCATAAAAGATACTAAAACAGCTAAAACTTATTTCCCAACATGGGCACTTGAAGGTCCAAAAGCTTTTAACCAGCTATAACAAGTCTTATATAAGGTACCAGCTCTCAGCCTTTGCGTAGGGAGGACCTTCCATCTTTATGTATCGGAAAGAAAGGGAACGGCCCTGGGCATTTTAACTTAAGCTCAAGGATCAGCTCAAAAGCCAGTGGGACACCTGATACCTGAGTGAGAAACTTGACTGGGTGGCTAAAAGATGGCCAGCATGCCTCCAAGCCATTGCCTCTAGTACCATCGTACTGCTGCCAGTGGCCACCAAATTTACGGGGGGATGTGGCTTCATTATTTATATTCCACATAATACAGCAGAATTGCTGTCTTGTAGGAAAAGCCTTTGGCTAACAGACGCCTGGATTTTAAAATATCAGGCTTTGCTCTTAGAAGGGTCTATAATCCACTTACAAACGTCTTCTCACCTAAACCCAATCCCTTTCCTCCCCGAGGAAACTGGAGAAACTAAAAATGACTGTGAACAGTTCGTGGCTCAGACCTGTGGAGCCGGGGGAAATCTCAGGGAAGCTCTCCTCGAAAATTCACACTGGACCCTCTTCATGAACGGAAGTTCCTTTTCAGCAGGGTTTGCAGTAGTCACTCTAAATGATGTTACTGAAAGTGCGCCTCTCTCACCAGGCACAAGCGCTCAACTAGTGAACTGACAGCTATTCTGAAAGCACTCGATTGATCAAGGGAAAGGTCGCTAAGATCTGCACTGACTCTGAGTATGCGTTCTCAGTCCTCTATGTTCATGCTGCCGTTTGGAAGGGAAGACACTGTCTTACTGCCAATGGGTCTCCTATAAAATACCACCCTGAATCCTCGGTTTTCCTCCCATGCGAGGTAGCAGGGATGCCCTGTAAGAGACATCAGAAAGGGACAGATGGAACAGTCAAGGGAAACAAGTTAGGTTATCTGGAATAATCTGGAAATAAGCAAGGGGCAGGGAAGCCTCAACACACTTAAAGCCCCTCTAAAACGGGAAGACTCCGTAAGAGAAAGTAAACCTCGGTTCCCCTCTGCAGAGATAGAATGGGCCGTCTCTTGAGGGTACACTTTTCGGTACTCAAGATGGCTACACTCAGAGGACGGCAGACTCCGCTTGCCATCCTCCAGACAGCTGGAAGTCCTTAAGATTGTTCACCCAGTTCCAAGCTTTTCACTTGAGAATCAATAAAACTTATCAGTGTTCCCAGAGGTTGTTTTCAGGAGAGAACTTATTAAAAACAGTCAAGCAGGTTGTTAACACTTATAAACTGTCTTAAAAATAATACCCTCAACGGGTAACTTTATCCGCCTCAAACCCAAAGGACGGGAAGCTACCCAGGGAGGACTAGCAGATAGACTTCAGCCACATGCCACAAACAAAGGTCATCTAATACCTCCCGGTGTGGGTGGAAACTTTCAATACTGGCTAGAAGCATTTCCTCAACATACTGAAAAGAGCTCTGAGATAATAAAAGTGTTAGTTAATGAAACAACTCCCTGCATTGGTCTAACCTAAGAACCTCCAAAGTGACAAGGGCTCCTTTTTTGAGGCCACCATCAGGCAGGGACTCTCAAAGGCACTCCACATACAGTAACATCTCTATTGTGCTTGGACACCCCAGTCCTCAGGAAAGGTAGGGAAGACAAATGATATTATTAAAAGGCACCTCAGAAAATTATCCCAAGAAACATCCCTTCCTTGAGTCGCTCCCATTCCCACGGCTTTACTGCAGGTAAGAAATACCCCTTGAAGCTTGGGTCTGAGCCCTTTCAAAAAGCTATTTGGGTGACCTTTCCTTGCAAATGATTTTCTATCAGACCAAGAGACTGACTTTTGAATTAGTAAACATGTAACGTCCCTAGCTCACTTCCAACCCAAATCAACACAATTAGCAAAAGCCCAACCCAAAAATAGGACCACCTTTTTCAACCAAGGAGATTTGGTATTGGCAAAGGCTCTCTCCTCTCTCTTTCTCCTCCCCTAAAGCACAAGCTTGAAAGGGCCCCTCACTTGTTCTTCTTTCAACACTTTCAGTGATTAAAGTTATAGGAATCAACTCCTGACGAGTCAGAGGAATGTTCTGGATATCAATGTGAAGAGACAGAAAATCTTAAGCTGCAAGCGTAAAAATTCAGTAAATGGGCCGGGCACGGTGGCTCACGCCTGTAATCCCAGCACTTTGGGAGGCCGAGGCGGGTGGATCACGAGGTCAGGAGATCGAGACCATCCTGGTCAACATGGTGAAACCCCGTCTCTACTAAAGATACAAAAAATTAGCTGGGCATGGTGGCGCGTGCCTGTAATCCCAGCTACTCAGGAGGCTGAGGCAGGAGAATTGCCTGAACCCAGGAGGTGGAGGCTGTGGTGAGCTGAGATCGCGCCATTGCACTCCAGCCTGGGTAACAAGAGCGACACTCCGTCTCAAAAAAAAAAAAAAAAAAAAAAAAAAAAAAAAAAAAAAAAAAAATTAAGTAAATGAGTGAGGGGCACTCATTCTTCTCAGTCCTACCTCTACCTTACCAGAAACTTAAAGTCATTTCTCCCTTTCCTCTCAAGATTTATCGGAAATTCTTTTTGATGCATATTTGCAGAAAGATTTTAATTATCCATGGGATTACATTTGTAATGTCATAGAACCCCAAAGGGTAATTCTTTATCTTGGCAAATAAAATTTTGGATGGAAATTATTATATCACTTTTGCAGAAATTTCTGGATTGACTCTACTCTTTGTGGTAGGACTATACACTGTGGCATCCACGATGTGGAATTCTGGATGAAAAATTGTAATTGCTGTAATATTCCGCCTAATGTTCACCTTTATAACAGGATTAATAATTACAGGAAAGATTTAGCCAAAATTAACATTAAGGTTGCTCGAGCCACTCAATCCAATGCCACTTATGCTAAGAAAAAAGGTCCTTCCACATTAACGCCTCTGGTAAAGTACAGTGACACCTGGTGGAGGCAAACCAGTACTACAACCTATTGAAATGGTTAACAGTTATGTCATGGCCGTGGTCTGTGAGACCCCAGCTAGTAATGGCAATCTTAATACCCACATCCAATCTCTGTATTCTAAACCTTCTTATAAAATTTAACCCTTCTAACCTAGAGGCTATTAAATTCCAAATGGTGTTACAGATGAAACCATGCACGAATGCACCTGCCTAGGAACTTGCACCCATAACCTCACAATCAGTTTAGTGTGTAACCCAGAAAATTGCCAGCCCTATATATATTCTGACCCTAAGCTCTTACCTTATGAAGGCTGGTTTGAAATACATATCAAGTCAGAGGAAGGGGAGGAAAGGGACCTTCTGACTCAATCCAAGAAGGTCCCTCCCTGCTACAGGGGACTTATTTCCTTGTGTTTTGATGCTTGCCATGCCATGTACCTCAAAAGCCTAAGTAGTCCAGAAGCCTCCTGTAAGAGCCTAACACAGGAGAGGCTTAGCAGTAACAGTCCCAAGCACCTAATAGGGCCTCCAGAGACTGGAGGTCCAAACTGCACCCTGTGGTCTACCCATATGCAACTCCACCTATCAGGAAGGGCTGCCACACTTACCAGCAAGCCAACAACATCCTATTGTAAAATGAAAACCTGTAACCCTTTAAATTCCACCATCTTAAGGACAGATCTACCCTTTTGGACCACAGGACACTCCGTAATACCGCAAATTGGCAGGACAGGAACAGGCCCCAGAGTTTCATTATGTATTATCAAAAAGGCTCAGACATGTCCACACCAACGATTCTGAGCTTTTGAATCATTCTATGAGCATGCTGAATAGGAGCTGTGTGGGCCGTCCCCCTTGGCTAGAAACCTATTTGCTTAACTTGCTGAAAACATTGCTGGCAGCCTCGGCATTTCTTCATGCTACATTTGTGAAGGAACCAACATGGAAGACCATTGGTCATGGGAGGCAAGGGAATTGATGTCAAAATAACCTCACTCTAACTGTCTCATCCCTGGAATCTGTGCTTGCAAGCCTGAGCATCTGGCTCTTAAAAACCTCTATAATTGGGAGGTTTTGTATTGCTTGCTGGGGAAAATGGTATGAGAATTAATGTGCCTGGAATGACAATACTACAATGAGAAAGTAGGGAAAACTTGATGATGGGGTAGAAAATACAACCCTGCATCACCCACCGAGTTCATTCTCTTATTTCCCTTCTTTAAGCATCTCTTGGCACCAACTTGAAGCTCCAAATACCTGGCAGGTCCCCGCTGAACTTTATTGCGTCTGTGGACCACGGGCATTTAGGCGGTTACCAGACAAATGGACAGGGGCTTGTGTACTAGGAACAATTAAGCTGTCCTTTCTAATCCCTCTAAGGCAAGGAGACGCCTTAGGGTACACCATCTATGATGACATTAAAGGGAGAAATAAATGGGGTGTAACCATAGGGGACTGGAAAGCCAATGAATGGTCCCCTGAAAGAACAATTCAATATTATGGCCCAGCTACCTGGGAAGAAGATAGAATGGGGGGGGGGGGGACACCACACCTCTATAATATGCTCTACTGTATCATACGGTTACAGGTAGTACTTGAAAACATTACTAATGACACAGCGAGAGCCTGAAATCTGCTTGCCTACCAAGCCACAAAAATGAGGAATGCTGTTTATCAAAATGGACTGGCCTAGATTACCTCCTAGCCCAAGAGGGAGGGGTATGTGGAAAATTCGATCTAACCAATTGCTGCCTAGAAATCAATGACAATGGAAAGGTCATCGAGGATATAACTGCCAAGATGGAGAAATTAGCCCATGTCCCAGTCCAGACTTGGAAAGGATGGTCTCCAGACTCCCTTTTTGGAGGCTGGTTTTTCTCTCTTGGAGGATTCAAAGCCTTAGTAGGAGTAGCTCTGGTCACACTGGGAGCCTGCCTTAGACTCCCTTGCTTCTTATCTCTCCTTATTAGAAACATCCAATTAGCCACGGAAGCTCTAGTAACCAAACAAACACTCAACTGATGGCTTTACCCAAACATCAGCCCACATGAAGAACTAATCCTCCATGAAGAATTAAATAACAGTGATGCTTTCTATTAAACCTGACTTATAAAAAGCATGAAAGGCGCATATGGAGGCTGGGCGCGGTGGCTCACACCTGTAATCCCAGCACTTTGGGAGGACGAGGCGGGTGGATCACTAGGTCAACAGATCGAGACCATCCTGGTCAACATGGTGAAACCCCGTCTCTACTAAAAATGCAAAAAATTAGCTGGGCATGGGGGCGCGTGCCTGTAATCCCAGCTACTCAGGAGGCTGAGGCAGGAGAATTGCCTGAACCCAGGAGGTGGAGGTTGCAGTGAGCCGAGATCGTGCCATTGCACTCCAGCCTGGGTAACGAGAATGAAACTCTGTCTCAAAAAAAGAAAGCTGCATATGGAGCGGGAGATTAGAGCAGAAAAACAAATGCTCCTTCTTTCCTTTGATATAAGCACACTTCCCTAAGCCCTTCCCCCTTACTCTGCTCTGCAAATTGTATGAGTTTATCGATTCTTGTTCTCTGTAACTGATAATTACGAGTTTCTGTTTCTCATCTCAGCAGCACAGCAAAGGTCATGAGAAATGCCTATGCAGACCTGGACTCCCACCATCTAGGCGCCACAATGGAGGACACCAGATAAGCTTGTGCAAGGCTCCTTGAGCAACCTAGGTAATGGCCATCTGGGCTGCACAGCCAAAGATGTATGTGCCTATCATTGCTTGATAAACTGCCTTTGTTCTGCACCTGTGAAGTCTGTTTTAGTGAAGTCTGTTTAGTTTCATGTATAAAATCCAAGCCCTGCCATTGTTCATACCTCAGTGTTTGGATGTGAATCTGCTGAGCCATTGCACCTAAATAAATTCCTCCTGTTCCACCCATTGGTCTCTCCGGCCTCCTGATTCCCAAAACACATGCATATTTATGAGAGTGGGACATTTCAACACACATGAACTACAGATAAATGTTAAATACAGACAAAAATTAGTGAGGATGTTGAAGATTTGAACAATTAAATTGTACAAGGGTAATCTAACAGACATATAGACATCTGATAGACAGATAGATGTCTCATAGGTATTTAACCCTAAGGACCCATGCCACTAAAAAAGTTTAAAATGATAAAAAATGTTTATGACATATAACTATTGTTGGCTGTCCACAATGTAATAAAGTTAGAAATCTATAATAAAACAGTGCTGAGAATCTCAAATGTTTGAAATGAAACAAATGCATTCTTAGCTTCCTCATGGGAAAAAGAATAAATTGTAATAAAATAATTAAATAACTAGAATGGTATATCAATGAAAACACTGAGTAGGTAAACTCGTGAGATGATGCTAACCCAGGCAATAACCAAAGGGATTTTTAGAGCTTTAAATGTGTGTGTGTGTGTGTTTCAAACACACATGCACATACACACACACATACCAACACAGGAAAATGAAGGAATTTATATTTAGAAAAGGACAGAAGGTAACTACATTAAAGTAGAACAAACTGATAATTCAGTATCTCAATACGTACTGCCATATTTCCTATCTCAAATAAGAATAACTGGTACAATATGTTTTTAAAATTCCACAAGGATATATTTATGTTCAAAGACAATATCAGCATTGCCCCTGACATCTGGTTTTCCAGAAATTAAACAGAAACATAAAGGAGTAAACAGAGCTGAATGCACAAGCTGAACGCACAGGTTCTAACTCTACCATCCCAGTGGTTTCTGGGATATTAGTTTCCAAAAGGAAAATGAGGCACTTATCAGGAGTGAGAAGATCATATCCAGATTCAGAGTTTTCATCTGACTAACGAGGCAGAACACCTTGTACTAGGTTGAGTAGCGTTTCATATTCACTCAGAACTTCACCACATGAGCTTATTTGAAAACAGAGTCTTTGCAAATGGAATTAGTTGTTAAAATAAGATGATGCTGGATTACAGCAGGACTTAAATCTAATCCAGTAGCTTTTCTATATTATAGAAATGTTTCATAAGAAAATAAAATTTTAGAAATAAAAGGCAGAAATTTATAAATAGACTATATACCATAGACGTAACAAAAAAAAAATAAATAAAAAGCAGGTGAAGCATAATAACAATAAAATAATCTAGAAAGGCAAGTAAAGAGAGGAAGCACAAATAAACACTATTAAGAATGAAAAAGGGAGTTTAAGTACAGATACTTATTACATTTACATAGCAATTTTAGATATAACAACGCGAAAACATTAAATAGAGAATTTTCTAGACAAATATATCGACTTAACCCAAGAAAGACTCCCCAAGGTATTTAATAATCAAACTCCCAAAACTCAAGGATAAAGAAAGGATCCTAAATGCAGCAAGAGAGAGAGAGAAAAAAATCATAATATATCAGCGATGCAGGCCTTGGTTTGTGGATGGCATTTCTAGACCTGCCCTGGGCCAGAGGAGAGCCCATTGATCTGAAGGGACAGCCCCGGACCTGGCTGTACTGACCACAAACTGACTGAAAAACCCTTATTCTTGGAATGAACCTTGGTGGCAGCTAGTCAACAGGTGCTGTGGGTCAGGGAAGGTGGTGGCCACAAGAAGAGAAAGTGGAGAGAAGAGTGGGAAGGACGTTGTCTTGTGGCTTGGGTGCCAGTTTTCACAGCACAATAGGATGAGAGGTAGATTTTGAAGAATTCTGACTTCAGACCTAGGATCCCTCTAAATTATTTTATTGCTGTGTATCTCTCCCTGTAAATCTATTAATGTTTCCTTTATATGTTTAGATACCCCCAGAGGGGTTGAGCATGGCAGGCCCTGTTGCAAGTCCAGTGAAGAGGCCAAGAAATATCCTGCATCACTACTAGAAAAGGCAACATTTAAATATTTGATCTTGTTTTCTCTATTTATTGTACAGTTTGTAGAGACGTGGGAGATACGTTTCGGGCACAATGAATAAACACGTATGCAAGAGAATAAAACAGATTTTGCTTCTCCCAGAGAAAAGGCAGATGCAATGAAGACACACCTTATCAATGGGTTTTGCTTTCTCAAGTTAAAGTCAGTTTTTCTGAATCCCATTTCCATGGGCCCAGTTGAAACTTAACACATACTATAATATGTTGTCTCATAATTATACATCACAATTATTTGAATATTTCTGTTTCTTCTGCAGGATCTTAATGGAAGATTGGAAGAAGATGCATTGAGTTTGTTAGTCAAACACAATTTCAAATTATAAATTAATATTCATAATTTCTGAAAATACACAACTTAATATGAAAAATATATATCATTATAGCATAAATCCAGGTTTAGGCCTAAGTAACACATCTAAAGTATTTCTCTCTCTCTCAATCTCTCTCTCTCTCTGTATGTGTCTGTGTGTGTCTATGTGTGTGTGTTTTAAGGTATCAGGCTTTTCTCTTTATTTAGGCTATTAATCTACCTTCTTCTTTTTACCTCCACTTATATTCTAGTCACTGGTTTTATTAGCAGTTACAACTACCAAGCAATTATTTTTTATTGTATTACATACTAACCATGCCTCCCACTTTAAATTTTTATGGATCATATACCCTAATATTAACAATAAATATATAGCGATATCCTAACCATGGGTACCCCATTTTTATAGTTTGTTTTATTATAAATTCATAAGCTTGTTCATTGTTCCACTGTAAGTAAAGAAGGTTGAAATTCTCAGTGAAAATACCAAGAACTCTTCAAGATAACATCTTAACGGGTCGATGCAATGTTAGCTGGCAACAGCATTGTCTTTCACGTGCAAATTACAGGTTTTACCGTCCGCTCCAGCAGAAGGGACAAAGTGTTCACTGTTACTTAAGAATTCTAAGTTTGCTCCGTCCATTAGTTTGCTTTCATTATCCAATGCCTTGGTATCTTTTTCTTGAAACGTTTTGTTGATTAAAAAAATGAATACAATATATAAAACAAGTGCTGGGGCTCGTAAAGCTAAATACAAGCCCAGGTAGACCCTTCTGTGAAAGAGAAGAAAGAGAGTCAAGTATCAGTTTACATTGTGTAAAATATCTTACATTTTTTATCTTCAGTATGCATACCTTAAAAGAAAATAAACCAAGTTACACATACAAATATAAGAGAACAACTCCATTTATTCTTTCCATTGGGGAAATAAAATGTTTTTCTATTATTAAAAAGGTTATGAAGCTACAGGAGCTAAACTGCTGGTGTCTCTAGCATTCTTTTTGGAGGGAGGAAAATATGTAACTCCAGCCCCATCAAGCCATCTCATTCTACCTAAGGAGTGGGAGACAGAAACTGAGAAGCATATTTGAAGTTCACAATCCAGAGGTACAGGCTTACTAAAAGATTGAGGCCTTATCAAAGAAATACAGAATGCTACTTTCCTTCAGAACCTTTTACCACATTAACATGAGGGAGAAATACGCTGATAACATGAATCAAAAGAAAGGAAGTGGGAGTAGCTGTATTGAGTGGGAGTAGCTGTATTGAGTGGGAGTAGCTGTATTAATTTCAAACAGAGCAGACTTAAAAGCAAGGAAATTTGTGAAGGATTAAAACAGTCTTTACATAATAGCGAAGGAGTTAGTTATCCTATTATCCCTTTAAAAAACAGAACAATACTTAACATATATGCATGTGAAAATGGAGTGTCTAAATATGTGAGAAAAATGACAGAGCTGCAAAGAGAAATGCAGTAAGTATTCTCTTAATATTGTCAACAGGGTCTTGGAAATCACAATTTTTTTTTTTTTTTTTTTTTTTTTTTTGTGACGGAGTTTCGCTCATGTTACCCAGGCTGGAGTGCAATGGCGCGATCTCGGCTCACCGCAACCTCCGCCTCCTGGGTTCAGGCAATTCTCCTGCCTCAGCCTCCCGAGTAGCTGGGATTACAGGCGCGCGCCACCATGCCCAGCTAATTTTTTGTATTTTTAGTAGAGACGGGGTTCCACCATGTTGACCAGGATGGTCTCGATCTCTTGATCTCGTGATCCACCCGCATTGGCCTCCCAAAGTGCTGGGATTACAGGCTTGAGCCACTGCGCCCGGCGATTTTAAGTGAAATTATCTATTGTATAATGAAACCAATTCCACCATAGATAATTGGTATAAAAATAGCTTTGTTCCTATGGCATGTAGTATATTGTTTTGCTTAAAGGCAGTTTCTAAGAACCTATGGACAATATTAAGTGGATAATTAATGTAAATGAATCCACAATTATATTGGAGACTTCAACATGCCTCTATCAGAAATGTAGAGATTCATCAGGCAAAGTTCAACAAGACATAGTTGAACTCAATAATACTATTAATCACAGTATAACACACGCAACCTACTCCATCAAACAGCAACAGACTACAAAGTCTTCCCAAGCTCATGTAGAATATTCACCAAGAGAGACCACATTCTGGGCTATAATTGATATCTTAAGAAATTTAAGGCCAGGCATGGTGGCTCAGGCCCCAGCACTTAGGGAGGTCAAGGTGGGCAGATCCCTTGAGGTCAAGAATTTGACACCAGCCTGATCAACATAGTGAACAAGGCGGTGATACCTCGTCTCTACAAAAATACAAAAAAAAAAAAAAAAAAAAAAAAAAGGCGCGATAGGACACACCTGTGATCTCAGCTTACTCAGGAGGCCAAGGCATAAGAATTGCCTGAACCCAGAAGGCAGAGGTTGCAGTGAGCAAGATCGTACCACTGTACTCCAGCCTGGGTAACAAAACAAGACCGTCTCAGAAAAAGAAAAGAAATTTGAAAGAATGGAACTCATGCAATATCTGTCCTCAAACCACAGTGGAATCAAACTAGAAGTTAATGACCGAAAGATAATTGGAAAATCTCAAAACCTGTGACGATTAAGCAACATACTTCTAAGAAACATGGGTCAAGATAAAATCTCATGAGAAATTTAAAAATATTTTGAAATAAGTGAAAATAAAATTATAACATCAAGTGTTATGGATGCAGCAAAAGCAGGCTTAAAAATATATGAAGAATATCTTAAATCAATCATTTAATCTTTTATCTTAGCAAACTAGAAAAAGAAGAGCAAATTAAGTCTGAAGCAATCTGCAGAAAATCAATAGTAAAAGTACAGCGCAGTGAAATTTGAAACAGGACATGCAGAGAGAAGATTAACAACAAAACCAAAAGCTGTTTCTCTGAAAAAAAAAAAAGAAAATTGATGAGTCCCTTGCTAGGATAATTTAGATTAAAGGAGGACATAATTTACTAATATCAGAAATCAAAGAAGGTACATCACTGCAGACCTCACTGACCTTGAAAGGAACTAAGGGGAATACCATAAACAGCACCAGGTTCCCAGTTTTAATCATCTGAATGAAACGGACCACTTCCTGGAAAGCTACCATTTACCTAAATTCACACAAGAAGCAACAGACCATCGGAATAGGCCTATATCTGTTAAAGAAATGATGGGTGATAACTTTCTAAAACAGAAAACACCAAACCAAGATGGGTTCACGGGTGAGCTCTATAAAACACTTAAGTAGGAATTTATACCAATTCATTACAATCTCCCACAGAGAAACAGAAGCAGCAGGAATACTTCCCGTTTCATCCTGTGAGGTCAGCATGATTCTAATACCCAGAGCAGACAAACATCATAAGAAAAGAAGACTTCAGAGGAATACATCTCACAAATATGGGTGCAGAAGTTCCCAAGAATAGCGAATTGACTTTGACGTTGCATTAAAAAATTATGCACCACAACCAAGTGGAATGTATTTCAGGTTTACAAGACTGGTTCAACATTCAAAAATCAATTATAAAATTTATTATATAAATAAAGACTAAAGAATAAAAATATCATATGATCACATCAATTGATTCAGAAAATGCACTTGACAAAATCAAACACCCATTCATAAACAAAAACTCTCATTAAACTAGGAATAGAGAAGAATTTTATCAAACTGATTAAAAACATATAGCAAAAACTCTACACATTTTGTACTGAATGGAGAAGAACTCAAAGCTTTCCTGCGAAGCTCAGGAACAAGCCAAGAATGTCCATTTTTGCCATTGACTTTCAACATGCGACAGAAAATCCATGTTAAAAAAAAGTGAAAATGGAATGAAATGTATACAGATTAAAAGGAAGAAATAAAATTGACTTTGCATATGTATATGTAGAAAATCTCAAATAATAGACAATTACAAATAATTGTCTATTATTTGAGATT
Organism: Callithrix jacchus; assembly: GCF_049354715.1. Classification (NCBI taxonomy): domain Eukaryota; kingdom Metazoa; phylum Chordata; class Mammalia; order Primates; family Cebidae; genus Callithrix; species Callithrix jacchus. The sequence goes on from NC_133510.1 coordinate 2,569,065, forward strand.
TTTGTCTATTATTTGTAATAAGCAATTACAGCAAGGTTGCAGGATACAAGATTAATATGCTAATGTGCAAAGTTTTCCTATTCATCGGCAATGAACAAGTGGAATTTGTAATGGCAACAAAAGCCAAATAGACAAATAGAATTTGTCTAAACTCCAGAGCTTCTGCCCAGCAAAGGAAACTGTCATTAGAGCAAACTGGCAACCAACAAAATGGAAAAAAATGCAATCTACCCATCTGACAAAGGGCTAATAGCCAGAATCTACAAAAACTTAAATACATTTACAAGAAGAAAAGAAACAACCGCATGAAATGTGGACAAAGGATATAAACAGACACCTCTCAAAAGAAGACATTTATGCAGCCAACGAACATGAAAAAATGCTCATCACCACCGGTCATTAGAGAAATGCAAATCAGAACCCCATTGAGATACCATCTCATACCAGTTAGAACGGCGATCGCTAAAAAATCTGGAGACAACCGATGCTGGAGAGGACGTGGAGAAATAGGAACACTTTTACACTGCTGGTGGGAGTGTAAATTAGTGGAAACATTGTGGAAGACAGTGTGGAAGATCTGAGGTCAGGGGTTTGAGACCAGCCTGGCAGACATGGCGAAACCCCATCTCTACTAAAAATACAAAAAAAAAAAAAAAAAATTAGCTGGGCGTGGTGGCAGGCACCAGGAGGCTGAGGCAAGAGAATCACTTGAACCTGGGAGTCAGAGGCTATAGTGAGCCATATTGTGCCACTGCACTCCAGCCTGTGTGACAAAGAGGAACTCCATTTCACAAAAAGAAAAGAAAAGAAAGAAAGGAAAAGAAAAGAAATAAAATCTCCCATTTAGGGAAAGATTTTCTATAATTACTTTAAATTTAAGAGAATGTCTGTGAGGGTAGTGGATACTGCTTTACTAGAATTCCTGAAACAACTGGATCATTGCCCATTGGGGATGTTAGATGGTGAATTCACACATTAGGCAGAAGCAAGTTCTTTGAGTAAATTTGATCCATGGAGTTTTCTCCAGAGATCTGAACTAAGCTAGGAAACATTCCACACTTATAACAGTATGTTCTGCACACATTCTTCATGGAATGCTTCCTTTTCTTCCCATAATATATATGTGAATATATCAATATATTGTGAATAGGCTTCCATATTAGCAAATAAACAGATTTTTCTTTTTTTAAGATCTCAGAATATTCATTTACCTGCATGCACATTATCAATGTAATTGATCTCCTCTTGATTGGTTCTTACTTTATTTTCAGTATTTTGGGAGTGTAGCTATCTGTAGCATAAATTCCTACAAGTATTGCTGCTGGATCAGTTATGTACTTTGCCAACACAGTCTTCAAGCAGCATTTTTTTAAAATGTACATTTTTTGCATTTTAGGTTTTGGGGTACATGTGAAGAACATGCAAGATTGTTGCATAGGTACACACATGGCGATGTGATTTCAAGCAACATTTTTGATTGCTGACAATCTGTGTGACTTTTAATTATACTTCTTTCATTACCAAGATGATGTTCATGTTCTTATTCATTGATAACAGAACTGCAATCGTAACATAATTGATAATAACACAACTGCAATCTTTTTATGTTTTATAACCACTAGTGATTTTTTCTTTGAAAAATGTTTGATGATTTTTTTGTCTTTATATTTTATAGCAATTTTAGTTTTACCAAAAAACTGTATAGAAAGTATGGAGAGTTCTCTGCCCAGCATGTACACCGTGTCTCCTGTCATTAATATCTTGTATTAGTTCAGCAGATTTGTTACATTTGATGAAGAAATATTGATACATGATTGAATGCCTTATTTTACAGTAAAGTTCACTATTTATGTTGTAAAGTTCTGTAGGTTTGGCAAATGTATAATGTCATGATCCAATATTACAATATCATATGGAACAGTTTCACTGCCCTAAAAATCCCTTTTGCTACATCTGCTTCTCCCTGCCTTCTCCACACTGAGCCCTGAGATGTCCTGATAATGATGTCCGTTGTTTTGCCTTTCTTACAAGTTCATGTGTTAAAATTACACTATTTGAAGTTTTTAAAGACTGTCTTATTCAGCTATTTGAGTCTCAGTTTCATTTTTTCTTTTTTTTTTCTTTTTTTTTTTGAGACGGAGTTTCGCTCTTGTTACCCAGGCTGGAGTGCAATGGTGCGATCTCGGCTCACCTCAACCTCCGCCTCCTGGGTTCAGGCAGTTCTCCTGCCTCAGCCTCCTGAGTAGCTGGGATTACAGGCACGCGCCACCATGCCCAGCTAGTTTTTTGTATTTTTAGTAGAGACGGGGTTTCACCATGTTGACCAGGATGGTCTTGATCTCTTGACCTTGTGATCCACCCGCCTCGGCCTCCCAAAGTGCTGGAATTACAGGCTTGAGCCACCGCGCCCGGCCCCATTTTTTCTTTTTGTAGGTTGATAGCTGATTTTCTTTCATTGATTGATGTAGTTTGGATTTGTGAGGTAGCTGAGTAGCTAGGATTATAGGTATGCATCACAATGCCCAGCTAACTTTTTTCTTTTTTCTTTTTTTGTATTTTTACTAGAGACAAGGTTTCACCATGTTGGCCTGGCTGTTCTGGAACTCCTGATCGCAAGTGGTCTGCCTTGGCATCCCAAAGTGCTAGGATTACAGGCATAAGCCACCACACCTGGCCTGTTTTTATGGATTTTAAAGAGATCTTTATACACATAGGACATCTGTCTGTGTCTGTGTTTGATTTACACTTACAAGGGAGAACATAAGATATTTGGTTTTCTGTTCATGCATTAGTTCACTTAGGATTCTATGTCACTATTAGAGATGTTTACATTATTATTATTAGAAAAATACAATCCAAACTACAATTAGATACCATCTCACAACCGTCAGAATAGCTATTGTTAATGGGTCAAAAAATAACAGATTCTGAACAGGTAGTGGAAAAAAGGGAATGCTTATATGTGGCTGGTTGGAATGTAAATTAGTTCTGTCATTGTAGAAAGCAGTCTGACGATTTCTTAAACAACATAAAACAGATTTACCATTTAACCCATCAATCCTATTACTGGGTATATACACAAAGCAATATAAATCCTTTCACCATTATTTTTTCTATTATACTTTGAAGCATTTGGGTCATACTTACAAACACATTTCTTCTTCCTTGATAATTAAAAGAAATTCTACTATAAGTAGTTCTAATACTTATAGTTTCAGAAATCAAATTTATATATTTGATTAATATATAATTTACATATATATATTTGATCAATATATAAATTACAAATTAATGTTTCTATAAGAGAGAAGTTACAATTTTTGTAGCAGCTCTTTTTTCTACAGATAACAGAGTTATTTCAATGCCGCTTACAGAATACTTCTGCCTATGAATAGAAGAGTATCAAAACATTTTTGCCCATTTATTCTCAATTACCATATAAACAGAGCTACAGCTGGTCATTCTGTGCCTTCCTGGAGAAGCCAGAGGAGGAGAGCTTTGTAATCAAGAGATTCAAGTACAAATCCCAGCTGTATGACTTTCAGTTGTGCAATTTTGGACAAGTTACTCATTATTCTTGAATCTTGTTTTCTTCATATTTAAGGAAAAAGGAGGAACATATGCATGTCCTACAGCTTCTAAGAGTATTAAAAGGAGATACCAGATTGCCTGATACAATAGTGAATACAAAGCAAGTGTTCACTAAATGGTAACTATCATTATTCACATTATGATCACATTAAAAATTCTATACGTTAGACAATAGCATAGACAAAGGAAAAATCTGTTAATGAAATATGTTTATGACAACTTACCCAAAAAATGTGGAATTATATATCCTACAAGCCCCTCGTGATCCACAGCTGTTGATGGACCACTTCATACATGTTCTATCAATCAGAGCTCCAAAATATATTGGAGCTAGAATTCCTCCTGCAACATGAGATAAGAAGGTATCAATCCAAGTGAACTCTTTTAAATGTAACTGGGTGATAGTCTACACTGATACATTTTGGATTAATACAAGTTTAAAGTTTGGGAAAATTATGCAATTGTTTTGGCCTACACCCACTAGGTAACAAAATTATTAGAAATGGCAAAGACGTAAATCATATAGTAATGACATAGACATATCTGATCTACTCTTCTCTCCCTATATACGGAGGGAAGAAGGAGTATTACATATCTATGTACTCTGCTCTTTCTGCAATATGAATTAACTTAAGCCTGATTGGTGAAAAAAAAAAAGGAATGCTATTAGTAAAACATGAAATGCTAAAACATGAATGCTATCAGTAAAACATTGGTTCATATGGAATTTTTCCTAGGCGAGAATGGCTGGATTACTGGGAGTCAAATTATAACTTTATAACTTGACTGGGAGTCAAAATTATAACCAAACTCTCAGCTCAACTGCTATAAAGGCAGGAGAATTTAATACTATTTTAAAATAACTAAACTTAAATGCTTACACCTGATTCCTTTCCCAGAGAAGTTCAGGCCCAACTCAAAGAGTGCTAAGCTGTTGGCCGGTCTGACTTCTTTCTGGGCTCAGAGCCCAATTTTCTCCTTCTTCGGGCCACTGGGGTCTGCAGTCCTGCATTCTGTCTCCACTGACTTCAAGCACTTTGAACTATCTCCTAAAGCAACCTAGGCAGCAGGCTGGGTCTCTGCTGCTCAGTTTCGTTTCTGTCAGCGCACAATGGTGCATGTATTTTCAGTGGTCTGTCCCTAAGTCAACTTTTGTTTGTAGTGCATGATTCTGCTGAATGTGTGGCACTCCAGGGTTACCGATGTTGTTTATAGAAGTATAAATTCTGAGATTAACTCTTAGTTTTAAGAATAGGTAATTTGGTCAAACTTTTGAGGGACATCATAGCAGAGAGCTATCCTTCAGATGGCAGAACTGAAGCATACAAGTTGTTACTTTGTTCTTGCTCTGTTTTATAATTCACACATTTTAGAACCTAATTTCTGAATATCTCTTTTAGTTTAATACACTACATAGGCCTTCTACCATTTACACATATATCATATTTAAGACAATTGCTTATGCATTGGAAGTTTGGTACTAAGTGTGGATGTTTCCCACAGAAGTATTTAGGCTCCATTGTGCCACGTATTGGACATATCAAAACCGGAGGCTCACAGTTAGAATGGCAAAATTTATTTTCTTCTGTTTTATGTTGCTGAGACAATGTCTTCTCTTGTCAGAGTCTAACGGTCACATGTCAGAAGGATTCCTAACTACCAGATGCTATTTTCAGCCTCTGTGTCCCAGGTTCTAGGAGCAAGCTATCTTCATTGAATCTGTAGGTAGAGAACTGCCAAGATGACAGAGGCTTGAAGATTAGGGACACAGAAAAGGGAATGCCGGGACAGAGCCAATGGAACCCTGCAGCGTCTCCATCTTCTCTCTCCCCAATCCTTCGTATTTCCTTTTACCTTTCAGGATCTGTGAGCTTCTCACCAAATACATTTCACATACAACTTCTTCACTGTACTTTGGTCACAGAGTTAGACGTTTCCCTTTGCTTGCAAGAGTCCCAGGAAGTGACCCCCACTTTCTTTTCCTTCTGCCATCAGTGGCTACCTACAGGCCATAATCAGTCCTCTGCACCAATCCCTAGATAAATGATGCCCTTGTCCTACTTTCCAGGAATAAGTACATATTTATGTACTATTACGTTACAGTTCTTACAAAGGAGAACTCACAGAGATTAGACTAGACATTATTTAACAACAAGCATCTGCGCAGGAAAAAAAAGCAAGTGGCAATGAGGGAGAAAGGGTAATTTCCTAAATCTTTTCTCATCACCTTTGCATATTTAGAAATAGGCCTTTGGCCTCTGGAGTCTACAAGCCTACCCTTTGCCACCATAAACCAGAATTTTCTGAGCTTAGTTTTATTGAGAACATGCTCTTAATCCAACATGCCCAATTCTAGAGGCTGAGTTCTCATTCCCTTTTGCATTAACTCCTGCGAACGGTGAGCTGCCAGCCTTACAGGACCGGGCAGTGGGGAGGGGCATAACCGCTGTCAGCTTCTGTTGTTCAGACAGCTTCAGCCCGACCAGATTCCCAGAGCTCCCAAGCTACTTTAGGCTTGTCCTAAATAATACCCCCACTTATAAGAAATGCCCTCCACTCTGCCTATATCTGAAAAAAAAATTCTTCCTTTTCTGAAAGAAGGAAAACCTCAGAGACCATCTATCTCTGTGTTTCTGTTAGAAAGAGCATAGCATAAATACGATGATTCCTTGCTCTTAGCAGACCGACTTTAACTAGAATTAACAATCAAATTATCTTTTAGGTCACTCAAGTTTCCCGTCTCTTTTTATTTTCATGTATCACGAAGTAGAAATGATTTCTACTTATGCCTTTCTTTATACGGTCTTACAGTTGAAAATTAATTGCATTCAGTCTTTAAGGCTTAACATGAACATTTATATGTTAAAATTTGCAATCTATCGATTCGTCATACCGAGTGCTCGAATAACCATTGAATGGAAACCCATGGCAAGTGCTTTCAGTTCAGGCTGAACAATCCTGAAACGAGATAAAGGCAAAGAAACCATGCCTATGATTAAAGAATCAAACTACTTAATATCAACACACGTATCAGTATCATTTTCCTTCGTGGTGGAATGAATACTCTTAAGTGAAAGTCTCACATTATACAAAGTTACGTTTTCAACTTTTTTCAAAGGTAAACACCTGAGTGATAATAGTAATTCCCTTATTGATTCAATGCTTTATGATTTCAAGACAGTTTAACAAATATATTCACCTTTTAACCTTATGAAAATCCTACGATCCTTTCATATGAACCTTATGGAAGTTGTTGGAACAGACTTTATTATGCTTATGAAGAAAATGATCTTGTGCAAACTATTTAGTCGAGGTAGCTCACATGAAAAGATTGGGTACTTTTACCCGGGAGTAATTCTTAGCAGATCGCTTTTGACCACCGTATTTCTGCCAATGTTAACAGAATAGCTTACTAATGATTTATAAATTATACCATACAACCAGAAGGATCAAAACCCTTTTCTGTGTTGTAGTGTCTAGTATATTTAACTGTCACATTAAAGATAGGAGCATATTTGTATCCTCATTTGGAAATTCACTCACTCTTATGTTTCTAAAATTCCATTTTTCTGTGTTCAATGAACTAATGACACTACCGTCCTTGTGATAACTTAGTACATATGAAATAAAAAGAAATCATCTTTCATCAGTAAAGGAGGTGGGTTGGGATGAGGGGGTGACTGTGGCTCAACCCACCTTTACTGAAATATTGAATTAACTGATAAAAACGTTTTTTTTCCCCTGAACTGTTGGATGGTGACTTTTTTCAGTGAGACAAGTAGCTTCCTTCAATCAAGAAACATTCACCAAGCACCTAGTCAGAGATACTAGTTAGTGTCTCTAGTTAGTTAGATGCTAGCTAGTTAATGTTCTTGAAAGTAAATAGACAGATTATGCTTCCTCTCAGCTAAGTGACTTGTGGAAGTATATCACTCAATCTCTCTTAGCCTCAGTTCCCTTGTTTGCAAAGTGGACACAATAATGCTTATCTAGTACGTTACAAAACCCTAATACAATTAGCTAGCACTCTAAACCTCAGTTTTATTTACAAATATTTGCTTCTATACCTTGCTGGAGAGCTGCCATTTATTGAGATTCTGAAAAGAATTCAATAGAGCTTATAACGTTTTAAAAGACAAAAAATTTTAAAGGCAATAGAGCTTATGAAATTTTAAAAGGCAAAAATTAAATTAAACATAATAAATTAAAATTTAAGCACGGGCCAGCTTCGGTGCCTCATGCTTGTAATCCCAGCACTTTGGGAGGCTGAGGCAGGCAGATCACAAGGTCAGGAGATCAAGACCATCCTGGCTAACTCAGTGAAAACTTGTCTCTATTAAAAAAAAAAAATACAAAGAATTAGCCAGGCATGGTGGCGCATGCCTGTAGTCTCAGCTAATAGGGAGGCTGAGGCAGGAGAATCACTTGAACTTGGGAGGCAGCGGTCATAGTGAGCCGAGATGGTGCCACTGCACTCCAGCCTGGGCAACAGTCTCAAGCTTGGTGTCAGAAAAAATAAAAGTTAAACATTAAGTTGTATTAGGAGAGACAATAAATGAAAAGTGTGTTTTGGCTCTGCTTTGACAAAGAGAAGTATAACTTTATTAGTGCAGTTGAGGGCACAAAACTACACTGAGAACAATGTATCTGATGTGGTTTGGCTCTGTGTCCCCACCCAAATCTCATCTTGAATTTTACTCACATAATTCCCACGTGTTGTGGAAGGGACCCTGTGGGAAGATAATCCAATCATGGGGACAGGTCTTTTCTATGCTGTTCTAGTGATAGTGAGTAAGTCTCATGAGATCTATTTGCTTGCAGAATCTTCCTGCACAAGCTCTCTTTGCCTGCCACAACCCATGTAAGATGTGACTTGCTTTTCCTTGCCTTCCACCATAATTGTGAGGCTTGCCCAGCCAGGTGGAACTGCAAGTCCAATTAAGCCTCTTTCTTTTGTAAATTACGCAGTCTTGAGTATGTCTTTATCAGCAGCATAAACAAAGCCTGGCTTACTCCCAATGATGCTCCATGTAACTCTCTCATGTAGGGCTGTTTTCCTTCCACAACTTCCATATTTTCATGTGGTTCTACACTTTTTGTTGTCATCAGGAAATTTTTTTATTATTATGAATTCAATTTCATTACTCATTATTGGTCTGTTAAGGATTTCTATTTCTTGGCTCAAACATGCGAGGTTGTATGTTTTCAGGAATTCATCAATTTCCTCTAGGTTTTCTAGTTTGTGTACGTAGAGATGCTCATGACAGTCTCTAATGATCTTTTTTATTTCTGTGGTGATAGTTTTATTGACAACATTAATATTTCGGATTGTGTTTATTTGAATCTTCTTTCTTTTTTTGATTAATCTACTAGTAGTCTATCAGTCTTATATTTTCAAATACAAACTTTTTATTTCACTGATTCTTTGTAACTTTTTGCCCAAATTTCATTTAGATTTGTTCTTTGACATTTACTATATTCTGCTAGCTTTGGGTATGGTTTATTCTTGTTTTACTAGTTCTGTGAGGCATGACATTAGATTGTTAATTTGATGTCTTTGTATCTTTTTGTTGTAGGCATTTAACTCTACAAATTTCCCTCTCACCACTGATTTGTTGTATTTCAGAGGTTTTGGTATGTTGAGTGTTTATTTTCATTCATTTCAATTTCTTAATTTTATTTATTTATTTATTTATTTTGGAACAGAACCTCACTCTGTCACCCAGGCAGGAGTGAAATAACATAATCTTGGCTCACTGCAACCTCTACGTCCTGGGTTCAAGCAATTCTCCTGCCTCAGCCTCCCTAACAGCTGGGATTACAGACATGCACCACCACACCCAGATAATTTTTTTTATTTATACAATAGACAGGGTTTTACCATGTTGGCCAGGCTGGTCTCAAACTCTTGATCTCAAGTGGTCCACCCACATCAGCCTCCCAAAATGCTAGGATTACAGGTGTGAGCCACCACACCCAACCTCATTTCAATTTGTTTAAAAAAAAATTCTGCCTTGATTTCATCATTGACCAAATAATTGTTCAGGAATATAAAAAAAAATATTTAATTTTTATGTATTTGAGTAGTGTTGAGAAATCTTCTAGGTACTAATTTCTATTTTTATTTTACTGTATTCTGGAAAGGTACTTGATATTATTTTGATTTTTAAAAAAATTCATTGAGTATTACCTTGAGGCATGTCATATGGTCAAGTTTTGAAAATGTTTCATGTGTACACGAGAAGACTGTATATTCTGAGGCTGTAGGATAAAATGTTCTGTAAATGTTCATCAGGTCCATTGGGTCTAACGTTTTCTTGTTGATTTTTGGCTGCTATAATCTGCCTAGTGCTAGCAGTGGGCTCAGTAACCATTGAAGGACCCCCGTAATATTGCCTTGCTGTTTTTTCCCTTAGCTCCTGTAGTGTTTATTTTATGAACTGGGGTGTTCCAGTATTGGGTGCATATGTTTAGAATTGTTATATCTTCTTGTTGACTTGATCCTTCATATGATAACCATCTTTGGCATTTTTATAGTTTTTGATTTTATATTTGTTTTATCAAATGTAAATATAACTACTTCTGCATATATTTGGTTTGCAGTTTCAAAGAGTATCTTTTTATACCCCTTTGCTTTGAGTCTGAAAAGTTCTCTACCAGTTACTTGAGTTAAGTGGATTTCTTGTATGTTAGCATAAAGTTGGATTTTTAAAAATTTATTCTGCCAGACTATATATTTTTAAGCATACTGTCTATTTAAGGTCACTATTGATTTTTGAGGATTTGTTTCTATAATACTTTTAATTATTTATTAATTGTTTTTCAATCTCAAGTAATTTTTAAATAAGATGTGTAAGTACAATACTTTGTGTGTTTTGATAATAAGTATTGCTCTTTCATTTCTATGTTTAGAACACCTCCAGTCCTTTCTTGTAGAGCCAGTCTGTTTGTGACATATTCCCTTAGTGTCTGCTTATCTGGAAACTACTATATTTCTTCTTGAATTATGAATCTTACTTAAGCAGGATACAAAAGTCTTGGCTGGTATTTTTTTAAGACACTGAAAATAAGATCCTCACTTCTTTTTGCTTGTAAGATTCCTGTCTAGAAGTCTGCTGTTAGTCTGAGAGAATTCTCTATACTTCTCTCTGGTCACATATAAGATTTTTAAATTTATTTTGACTTTGAGTAGTCTGATGACTGTATGTCTTATGCAGGTTATTCTGGCAGTGCATCTTCCTGGAATTACCTTAGCTTTTTATATTTGCATGTCTAGAACTGTAGTAATTGAGGGAAGTTTTTCTGAGTTATTCTTTCAAACAAGTTTCCCACACTTTTGACATTTTCTTCTTTTCCCTCTGGAAAAAATATGATTCATAAGTTTGGATGCATTACACAATCATTTCTTGAAGGATCTGTTAGGTTTTACAATTCATTTTTTATATACTTTTTTTTTTTTGAGACGGAGTTTCGCTCTTGTTACCCAGGCTGGAGTGCAATGGCGCGATCTCGGCTCACCACAACCTCCCCCTCCTGGGAACAGGCAATTCTCCTGCCTCAGCCTCCTAGTAGCTGGGATTACAGGCATGAGCCACCATGCCCAGCTAATTTTTTGTATTTTTAGTAGAGACGGGGTTTTCACCATGTTGACCAGGATGGTCTCGATCTCTTGACCTCGTGATCCACCGGCCTCGGCCTCCCAAAGTGCTGGGATTACAGGCTTGAGCCACTACACCCGGCCTCATTTTTCATATACTTTTTATACTGACTTTATTTAAAAGACCTGTCTTCTATCTCTGAAGTTATTTATTCTGCTTAGTCTGGCTTATTGTTAAAGCTTTCAAAAGTATTTTGCACTCCCTTCAATACATTTTTCATTTTCAGAAGTTGCGTCTGCTTTTCTTAATAAAATCTATTTCTTATACCCTACATTATTTTTTTCTCGTTTATTCTTGATAATTTTTAACTTTGTTTTGGATCTCAAGCCTCACATAATTCCATATTACTTAAAGGTCTTATTTCATGAAGACTTCTTTAGAATCAATATTTTTGGATTCTTTATCAGCATATCAAAGATTTTATTTAGGGTAGGATTAATTGCTTGAGAATCACTGTGGTCCTTTGGAGGTGTTCTAACAATCTATTTTCTTTATACTTCCAGGATTCTTTCTCTGGTTCTTTCTAACTTAAATAAGCTATCTCTCCTTATTTTGAATTTATTTTGTTTGAATAAGCTTTTTTCCATTTGAAAATGTGACTATAATGTGTGTTGTGTAGGATCTAACAGGCTATATTGAGGAGGATCAAGAGAAAACGCCCAAAAGGGAAGTGCAGCAGTCAGCATGAAAAGTTATTTTCAGGAGTAGTGTTATGAAAAAAGCAGAAAAAAGGACATGTTGGTAGCAAAGCTGCGGAATAAGACTTTTGTTTGTGTTCAATGCTAGACATCATATCATGCTTCCATACTGATGAGAACCATCAGTACAGACGAAGGAAACTGACAATGCAGAAAATAGGGAAAGCAATTGCAGAGGAAGGTAAAAAGAGATCAACCAGGACACAGAGTTTTTCATTGTACAAGAAGGGAAGAGTTTCTATGTGGGTAAAAGGCAGGTGAATGTGTACCTGTAGTGATAAAGAATATTGAATTTTTTTCTGCTTATTCTACTTTCTTTGTTCTAAAAAAATGTAACCAGAAGAGAAAGAAAAGAAAGAGTCTTCATATTAAAAAATATGTGAACTAGTAATCTTGAAAATTAACGAAACATACTGACTGGGAAAACGGTCCGATAAAATACTGGACAATTGTCCTGGAAGCCCCTGAAAGTCTGCATTTTCCCATAAAATCCCTGATTTTATTCTTGTCTTCCAAAAACACACTCCATGTGCAGTCAGAGTGATCTTCTCATTAGGTAAGCCATAAGCATTAGTTAATACGAATGCTTCAATGCTCTGGGGCTTCTGAAGGCACTTAGAACAAGCTCTAAGCCTCTCCTGTGACCAATATAATCTGGATCATGCAGGCTCTGTCACTGCACTTTGCACCTTCCTTTCCCTCACGCACTTTCTTCTTCTTCTTCTTCTTCTTCTTCTTCTTCTTCTTCTTCTTCTTCTTCTTCTTCTTCTTCTTCTTCTTCTTCTCTTCTTCTTCTTCCTCTTCCTCCCCCTCCCCCTCCCCCTCCCTCTCCCCCCTCCCCTCCCCTCCCCTCCCCCTCCCCCTCCCCTCCCCCTCCTCCTTCTTCTTTTTTTGAGACGGAGTTTGGCTCTTGTTACCCAGGCTGGAGTGCAATGGTGAGATCTCGGCTCACTGCAACCTCCGCCTCCTGGGTTCAGGCAGTTCTCCTGCCTCAGCCTCCTGAGTAGCTGGGATTACAGGCACGCGCCACCATGCCCAGCTAATTTTTTGTATTTTCAGTAGAGATGGGGTTTTCACCATGTTGACCAGGATGGTCTCGATCTCTTGACCTCGTGATCCACCGGCCTCGGCCTCCCAAAGTCCTGGGATTACGGGCGTGAGCCACCGCGCACACACTTTCTTCTATGTCGTATGCATCAAGTATGCTCCACGGCAGGGCCTTTGTCTTTGCTTCACCTGGCCTAGCTCGTTCCATCCTTGTCCTCATTTAGCATGGCTTGTGGCTTAGAAAATCATCAGTAAAAAGAAGTTTACATTTTTATTCTCTAGTCAGCTTCACAAAATTTTCTTCAATGAAAATCAAAGGCTGGTGAGAAATTAATGCTTTGATAAATGGTAACATTCATTTCACCACTGTTTGACCAGATAAAGCATAACTATCATCAAAGATGGAACAGTTATTTTAAAACTGGCATTTTCTCATGAAAAGGTTTCAATTAAGAAGCTGAAAGATGTTGAGATGTAAACTAGAATAAAATTTTGAGGTGAATTTTTTTAAGTTAATGAATCTGTAATTTGGTAAATATAGAAGGCTTCTCCTTCTGAGTAGACATTTTAGACTAAGATGAAGCTATACTTGTGGAGTATGTACGATAAAAAATCTGGCAAAATTTGCAGGGTTAAAATTTAACAACTGTAAACTTAGTTTACAGGTTTATACTCACGTAAACAAAAGTCGGAAACATATGTTGGTTGCTTTTCTTCCCTACCATGTCATGCTGTTGGCAGACCGTGAACTTAGGATCAACTAGTAAGTTTTAAAAGTGCAATTCGATGTTACTCCGGGTCGCTCTACTTTTCATGTATATTGTTGAGATCTACATGCATGTCTTTACATGTTTCCAGTTTTAGGTGATTGAGTGCTTTTCTTGGCCAGTAGGGCACACATTACCTGCTTCCCCCTAACTACAAACACCATCTGCCATACCCCTCCCGCTCAGTGTGTTCCAATAAACTGGCTTCTTTCTTTTCATTCCTCAAAAATTCTAGCTTTTTCTTGTCTTAAGCAATCAGCACCTAGACCCTCTCCCTGAAAGCCCTTCATTTGGCTGTTTACATGCTTAGACACAATGTTACTTCTTCTGAGATGTACTCCATAAGCCTTCCTCACTTTAATCCCAAACTGACTTTTTCTTCTTGTTCTTTTAATTGGCAGTCCTTTTCCTTATGAAGACATAGAGCAATTTGTAATTATGTGTTTATTTTTATACTTATTTGTCTTATGTCAGTCTTACCATTTTCTAAGCTGTGAGACAACAGGTACCTTATTGGTTTTACTTACCAGGAAATATTCTTCATCAAATATCATATTCTGTCTAAATAACTGTCTACCGAGTGAAAATAGAAATGAATTATTTATATATTTTTTTACGTCTGCAAGAGTATCATGGGCTACTAGGTCAAAAACCATGCTGTGGGTGAATTGAAAGCATTAGAATTCCATTACGAATTGAAGTTTACATTTACATCTGGTTGCTAAATGTTTTCTTTCCATGAAATCAGCAGATGGTTTACTCTGGCTCATTAGGATGCAAGGCAACTCAACATTAAAAGTTCTTTTACAGTCGCACAGAAATTCTTCTACAATCGAGGCAATTGTCAATCAGTGTGTGTCTTAAGATTCTTATTAAGATAGAAACATATAGAGCCTAGATTTCACAATGGAAGTATTAGAGACAAAAATTATTAATGATGGCAATGAAAGATCATAATTCTAAAAAAATGCATTATCAGAAAATTAAAAATTAAAATATTAAGTTGAGCTCAAAATATTTAAAAATATGCAATATCATTGTGTGTGTTTTATTCTAATATATACAACAATGTTTTAAAGCATCGTACTTACTTCACAATCAGCAAGACAGATAAGGTAATTTGACTTGCAGAGAACAAAGCGTATATGACTTGAAGTGCAACATAGATGTAAAATTTCCTTGTACAAGCGTCATCTCTTGGGCATTCACCCAAGTGTGCTGAGTAATTTCTGCTCTGGAGACCAGTTACTTCCACACAACTACAGTTATAAAATACCTAAAAAGAGTTTTTGAAATATTACCAAATACATTCGCCAAATAGAACTGGGCTATGAATACGTTCAGTTATATTTAAAGAAGTCTCAAACTAAAATAGTCACAGCTTAAAAAATGTTATAAAAATACAGTAGAGCATTGCCTAGTGGAGCTTAATAGTAAAAAGCAAAATAGCTTCTTGAATTACTTTCTGTATAAGAAAATGTGATTGAGTATTAACATTTAATTAATTCTTAATTTTAAAATTAGAAAATAATCTAAGAAATCAGTGTATAAAATTCTGTATATACTTTTCTCATTAATATACATTCTTTAAAATATTTCTCTTCCACCCACATTTACTTTTTAAAATATACATTCTTACTCTCTTTGGTGGGTTCTAAGTATTAGGGACATACTCTGGGAAAGAATTACCCAGAGTCCAGAAAATACAGTAGTTTGAAAAGGGCCAAAACCTGGAACTTTTCATAGAGCCACTCATGAAAGTGGGACAAAGTACAGGGGAAACAGAACCAGGAATGGGTGCCAGAATTCTATTTAAGCAGACAAAAGCAGATTCAAGACTGGAATGACAGACAATAAAATAGATTATACTATTACCAGTGAGGTTTAACACAACAGAACATTCTGGCTAATGGTCAGAGCACAGAAGAGAAACGTTAGGAACAAGGGATTAATCAGGCAGGCAGTGTATGTAGTCAGGTGGCTTGAATAAATTCCGTTCCGATCCTAGGCTAAAATTTAAGAGAAGTTTATCTTGAACCTACTACTGCTAAAGCCTATTTACGGATGGAGAACGTGTAAAAGAATTTAAATCCATACTTGTATGGTTCCAGCAAGCTTCATTTTTTTCCTTTTTTTTTCCATATGAATATGGAGGAATCTTTTATGAAGCAAACACATTGAAACCAAACTTTGATACAGAGAACATTATTTTAACAGTTTTACTGAGGGTTTAGTAAAGGAAGTTTGCAGTAGCCCCAGATGGTACAGCCCTTGCCAGGATTAAGATGATGCATGGAGACAGACCTCTCTTTAGAATACTAATAACGTGTCTCTTTAAGATCTTCACTACTAAACGACCCGGGACCAGAGATTAGAGGCACCCTTACTGAAAGACACCACAGCCGATGAATATGGGATGTGGGCTTTTAAATACAGTATTTGGCCACAAATGTGCAAGTTTATTAGAGTTGTAGCCTATCTTCAAAAAAACTAGGATGCTTTATTCTTCAAATTTCTCCATGCCATTTAATAATGCATTGACAGGACACTGGGCAAGGGAAAGATCAAATATACTTGGAAGAGTGTCGAGGAGCATCATAATCACACCTGATTATATTCCCAATGTTGGTAACAGGGAAAGGGACTGAAAAATACTTATGCAACTTTGTGAGATGTTGAATTGATTGTAGGTATGGGGAACAGGATACCTAATTTCCAACCATTGGGAGTTACCCAGGATATTGGGAAAAACCCATGTGTCACATGGAAAAATAGATTCAAGAAAGAAATGCAATTTCCAATGGATATGTTGGCAATCATGAGCAGGATACTAAATTACACTGAGTAAGAGAAGCGTCAGCTTTGGGTACATGAAAATAGGAAATCAAGAAGATTTCCTAGTTACTAAGGAATTCAAGTGAGCATGAAGTGTTGATTAATTTTTTGGGAAGTCCAAGGCCACGGTGAGTCCCCTCGCTAAACTTACTAGGATGTACAGATTAAAATGTAAACAGATTCTTGTCCTTGTAAAGTACGTAGTCCTGACCACTGACTAACTCTGGACTTTCTTTCCCCTGACTTCTGGAGGGTAAAATAATTCCAAATTAATCAAAATCACGTGCTTTAGTCAATTGAGATGCTTCTTTGAGAGCCTAAATGCATTCAAATTCTAACAGATCATATTATTAAAATCTCAAGGAAAAAGTGGGTAACGTTAATTAGAATCAAGTAACAGAAAAGCCTAATTGTGTCCTATGCAGAGTTTTCTATGAAGCTTTGTTTATACTTCACAGCCTTCCTGAGGACAGATAATATTGGAATCTTTTTCTTTTATCTTTTTATTGGAGACCTTAGTTATAGGAAGATTTGATAAGTAATTATTAAATCGAATCTATGATTTTGATTAAGGAGAAGAGAAAAGGCAAAAACGAATACTCACTGTGGGCTTTTGATTACCACTTGAGGATTTGCATCCTGCCAGACAAGGCGACAGGTACGTTATTCCGTTGCTCCCACAGACTGGTTCCCACTGACCGTCATCACAGTCGCACTCTGAGTTGCAATAAGAAAGTGGTACATCTACATGAGACGCCACTGAATTATTTCTGAAAATATATGATAGAAATATATCGAAAAAAGAGGAAGAAGAGAAGGAGTAGAAGAAGGAGCCAAGGGGGTAGGAGAGGGGAAATAGAGGAGAAGGAAGTGAAGAGGAAAAGAGAAGAGAAATAAGAGAAAGGGTTTAATTAGATAGAGAAATTTGGTTTGCTAATGCCAAAATGGCAATTTTTATAATGCTTATTGACTTTTAACTCTCCTTCCTTAGCAAGACAAGACCTAGAAAAATTAAAACTTAAAAAAGAAATCAGAGAGGTTAGATAAGACTTAGACAAGAGGTCTTTATTATTCTATCAAAGAAATTTACATTAGATAAGTAACTTCATTTTTTTGAGATTCAGTTTCTCTTCTGTGAGGTAATAGCATTAGATTGAGGTTCCCCTCAGCTCACTTTAAAATCCTCGAATGTATGTATGTTAATTAACATTGTTGATTTTTACAATCTATATTTTAACTACATAAAAAAGAATTTGATTATGGATAAAGCTGAACCTCTGAGGATTAAAAGATCAAAAATAATAGAATCAGTTAAAAACAGAGAAAAATCTCTGTATATTTTTTGAATAAAGATATAATCTTTATATTGATTTACTTTATAATATAGTTATAAAATATAAAATATAATTTTATATCATGGCTAAAAGTATAAAATACATTATTTGTATAAATTTTAAGCTTAAAGATTTTGTTTTGTAAAAATTTGATAATTATTGAGGATTTATGAAATGTCTTCAAATGAGTATATAAATTAAATTAAGAAAAATAAGAAGTGGATTGATAACAGCAAATACGTTATAAATAATTTTATTTAATGATCCTCTAATATCTCAAATTCGAGTCAGAAATTAACATTGCCAGCTATATAATGTGTATATTTCTCTGAATCTTACCTTCCCTTCTATTAAATGGGAGGAAAAGTGTCCACCACTCATTTTAATTACCCATAAATTATACGTATTATTTTTTCAACCTATGTGGCTTTTCCTTAAGAAAGGAATAAAACAACTCTTTATCATCTTAGGAAATGAACAATTTTAAGAATTTGAAAATTGAGATTTCTCTCAATTAAATTAAAGGTTAATCATAATTGTTTTCTACCCTATTTTACTTGCAAGTAAGTTTTTAATTGGATGGTTAACATATGACACAATTTATATAGCGATATATACAAACCCATCATAGGTCAAGGTTAGGCCGGCAACCGATTTGCTGTCACAGATTAGAGGGAAATATAAAGTATGAAATAACAAGGTTATCATTGAAGTAAGACATGAAAATTTGGCAATTCCAACTAAAGGCAATTTGAATTTCTTAATGATATATCCTGCTGAGAACATGCCAACTGCAGCCATAGGAATAGTTATGATTCCTAGAAATAAAAGAAGAGAAAAACGTTGTAATTATATGAATATGGTTTTTCTAGATGTCTTTATATAGAAAACAGTGTATATCAATCAACCAAATCCACCCATTCTTATCACTTCTTTAAGAGAAGGGTGGCACACTAGAGTGGAGGTAGGGGACAAGTGTACCATATGAGAGACAAAAATAATTTCTTTTTGCCAGTTTTGAGGGCTTGGCTTCTTCACATGCAAAAGACAGCGGCTAAGAATATTTATATGTCCACATGTTCTCACTCGTAAGTATGTTGAACAACAAGAACACATGGACACAGGGAGGGGAGCATCACACACCGGAGCCTAGATGACAGAGTGAGGGATAGAGCAAACCACCACCATGGCGTGTGTATATGTATGTAACAAACCTGCACGATCTGCACATGTACCCCAGAACTTAAAGTATAATAAATAAATTTAAAAAAGAATATTTATGTGTCTAAAAAGATTATTTCCATGAGGAACATTCTTTTTTTCTGGAAATCAACAACTAACACAATCTTTCTTCCTCTGAGATTTCTATCCTACCATATAATACTCTTTACATCTCTCAAAACAGTCTCAACCCTCAAAAACTCACTCCAATTTTGTCCAAGGTTTTAGATTTAAGTTTTTGAATTAATGTTTCTTTTTTATTCATCAAAATACATGCATACACTGATATGTCTACATACAGGATTAAAAATGATTGATCTCTCTTATGACTTTTCTTTTAATAGTCGTTTTCTTTTCTTTCAATAGTCCTATCAGAATTATTAAAGGTGAAGTTTCCTCTAACAAAAAATTCAGGCCAGGTTATTGGCAGTCAAAACTTAAAGGTTAAGTTTAAGCTTTTAAGTTCGACAGGGAGAACATCCAGAGCCTATTCCAGTGCTTCGGTACATTCATTTTCTAATTATGACTTTCTTATGTACTTACGACCTAAACAAATACCATTTGATAAATTGTTTAACTCATCAAATATGTATCGAATTTCTATAATATTTCTACAATACTGAACTTGGGGGGAGTGTGATATAATGAGCAGGTTTCAATGTGCCTTTGAAAATAGGTATTGTAGCAAAAAGTACTCTCTAAAATATATTCGTTTTTAATCATGCCTATTTTGTGATGTATTTAAATTGATTCACCTCCTGAAACATTAATACCATGTGTTTTGTAAGTAGCTGAGGCCTTATTTCAGTCCATGAGTTATGGGATTATAATGGTTATTATTACAGAAGGGTTTGTCTGGGATCTCAGCACTATACTATAAGATCCAATTATGCAGACACCACATCCAGATGTTTGATTCACAAGTAATATTTTTCTTTAGAGCTCACCTAACGTGAGATGCAACTTCAAAGGCAGAACAGTGACGATATTACAAGATTGAGAAGGTTTGTAAAGTTTGAGACATAAGATTATATTCACTAAAATATAAAATCATCTTCATAACAAGATGTGACTTGGAACACAAATACTCAGTAGCGTTTCATTTATCAAGCAAAGAGGTAAAAAATGTGTCTTACCCAACAAAAAGTTAGCCTGAGACGCAGACTGGCCATACTGCTGCTCCATATATTTAATGAGGTAAGTAAAAGAACCAATAGCGGCGCTTACGTGTAACAACGTCGAAAGCACAAATATAACATACAGGGGATTGCTAAGGATGCTTTTCAAAGACTGAAAAAAAACTATAGAGTTATAAAAATAAACAACATATTTCTATAGTAAACTATATATTCTTACCTGAATTTTGTAAATATAAGTTATAAAAAATAACACAGAGAGAATACCCTGCAATCCTACTGTCAAGTTTTTAATATATTCCTTCAATATTTTCCACATGCATATTATTATTAATTTGTTTAGTTCATTTCAACCCCAAATAGGATGATACCAAAATGGCGTTTTTTAACTTGCTTTGCTCACTTAATATTTGATTATCCTTGGCACTTTGCCATACTATTCAATATAGAATAACTCACCTTTGCATTTATTCAACAAATGTTTGGTTTTCAATTAGGTACCAGGCAATATGTTTAGTGTCCAAGAAAAAAAACAAAAAAGGAAATCAGAAATGTGATGTCCGCCAGGTGCAGTGGCTCAGGCCTGTAATCCCAGCATTTTGGGAGGCCGAGGTGTGTGGATCACTTGAGCCCAGGGGTTAGAGACCAGACTGGGCAATATGATGAAATCCCCTCTCAACAGAAAATAGAAAAATTAGCTGAGCATGGTGGGCCATGCATGCAGTCCCAGCTAACTGGGACTGAGGTGGGAGGATCGTGTGAGACGGGAAAGTTGAGGCTGCAATAAGCCATGTTCATACCACTACACTCCATCCTGGGAGACAGACCCTGCCACACACACACAAAAAAAAAAAAAACAAAAAAAAACAAAAAGGAAGGAAGGAAAAAGAAGCCGCACACTCTCCATGCTCTCCCTTATTTATTAGCACTTAATAACACTATATTAAAACTGTGACTGTTAAAGATAAACTTAAATTAAAGATAGCATAATCTAGGGGGGGTCCAAAGTGGCTCCTGCTGGAGGTCATGGCGCTTGCGAAGGCGAGGTCATCAGTTCAAGGCTAACCTGAGCAACCCCCTAAGCTCAAACAGATTGGCAAAAAAAAAAAAAAAAGATAGCATAATCTAAGACAGAAATAAGAATACTGATGTTAAAAAAATTTGAGGATAAATTAGGATGAGGGCTCAGACCACTTTTTTCCCTGGTATATAGCGTGGGTATCATAAAATACTGCCTCAGTATATCTAGAAGTATTATAAATCCCTGCGTTAAGATGCAAAAAGGTGAGGCAGGGAATAACAATATTGGTCCCAAGGGACATTTTGACAGTAAGAGTACAACAACCTATGCCCACAAATAGATGTGGTAACAAACTTCTAACTTATGTCCATGGCAGAAATCACGTGACCTGGGTCTATGGTTGCCAAGTCAATCAGCCACAATAGGAGATAAAAGTGGAAGGAACCATTTAGAACAGCAGGAAGTTTCAGAATGCAGCAAGAAAGTCCCAAAAATGGTTACTGAGAGATGGACAATATGGGCTTCAAAAGACCTTGCTCTCCACAGGCCTTTAAAGATTGTCGTTAGATATGGACAGTGCTGTCCATGGTAACTAGGAAATAGTTTGTTCTCTGATTACAATAAGAAAAAACAGGGAAATGGCACAGAACAGAAGAGAGTTAGGAAACACCATTTAAAGCTGTCAGGACAAAGCGCTAAACTTCTCTCCATTGATCTCCCCAATGAGGAAGACCTGCTGCTGATCTGTGAGGCATTCAAAGGGAGTCACCACCTTTGCTCAAAATAAATGGAGCATGAGAATTAACCAAACTGTTAAATTTTTGAGGTAAATAAGAACTTGGATGTCATCTAAACTGAACGTCTACAGAATCATGACTCACTCTCTATTTGTAATGGATCAATGCACAGCTCAAGTGACATTACTCTGACTTCCTGAAAGCAATTTCCTCAACTTTTGAGCAGTTCTCATTGTTTACATATAGTCTTCGTAATGAACCGGAATTTTCCTTGCTTTCTAACCAGTCAGTCTTCTTTCTACTCAAGAGTATATAGTATAAATCTAATATTTTTGTTCTTACTATAGATATATAGTATTTTAACTATTCCTAATGGGCACCTAATTACAATTCTTTTTACTATTCATGTCACTACACTTATAAAAAAAACCCCCAAAACTCATAATATAGAAAAAGTTTAGAGTTCCCCCTTTTTTGCACCTTATTATCTTCTTTATTCTTTTTGGGCTCACAGTTAACTCTGGTCCTTATAGGTTTAGAAAATGTATTAACTGTTATAGATTTGATTAGATAAAGTAGAAACACAGCATAGACAAAATAAAAAAATCCTTGATACACTATTTATAGTATGCATGTTAAACTATAAAATATTTTAACTACAAATACTTTTAACTCTAACCCCTGGGCTCAAGTTTTGAGTTAAAAGATAGTAATGGTGACTGAGTTGGGAAACAAACCTGATGTGTGATAGTTTTCAATTTCCATGGTAATACATAGTGATAAATTCTCCTACCATGGACAATATCAAGCCACCGATGCGGCTCACACTGAACGATCCGCTCTCCTGATTGAATACCTAAGCATCCAGCATCTCACTGCTCTTGGGTTAGTGTGGTGGGGAGAAGAAAATAACAACAGAGAAAGGTACGTGAAAGAACTGATGAACAAAAGAACATGGGTTACTCTGGAAAGTTGGTAAGCTTATGTCAACGAACACATGAAAAAGTCACCAATGGTTCAGGTGCTGGTTGCATTACTTCACGTTTCACTACTTCACCATTTTCCCCTAATCTGAACGCTGCTGTCAATATCTCACTATTTCCAATATCCTGCTCTGACTGCTCCATATCATTATCTTGATAACTGCTTCTCAACGGTTCTGCATTAGCCCCTCTGGCTTATATTCAAAAGAGGAGCCACTATCAAGTGGGAAAAGGTCCTAATTCACATTACTGACTTCAGTTAGCTTAATTTCTGTTGTTGCTTTTCACTTCATTTTTTGAATACTTAGGTAAAATTATACATATGTAATTTTAGTTCATATATATAGTTAATTTAATAATATATATAATTTTAATTGCCAAGAAAAAAATCTTCCTCTAATTACCTAGACAGAACCCTTTCTTGACTTCCTTCTCCTTATTCCAACTCTACACCTGAGAATAAATATAACCCACCATAGAACTTAAGACACTTTATTATAATGATCTATACACTTCTCAGTATCATCCACTAGGTTCTCAAAAAATAAAGGCAATGTTCTATCACCAGGCAACAGTATGGTGGCTGGTATAATTTGCTGAATAAATGAATGAATGAAATGTTATAATCCTTTTAACCTTCATAGTTTATACTACATTATATTAAAATGAATATGTACTCTTTGGCCTATAAGGAACAGATGTCTGTAGCCTTCGATTGGTTTCTGTCTTCTGAAGAACAGAAACCTAATCCTCTTCCCTTTTTATGTGCTCAAGGCATATTTGTTAATTTTAATAGGAGTTTTAGAAAACATAATTCAGCTAAATTTAGCACAGAAGAAAGCTAACGCTAGATGATTCTAGTATGCTTTATTTATTCTGAATACTTACTTCTCCCTTTCACTGAGATTAACAAGTCCAAGTTGACAATGAATGTTAAATACTTACGTGTCACATTTTTTGTCACATTTTTTCCTTGGTTGGTCAAATTAGTTGTTTGATTTGTTTCATCATTTGTTTTCATCACATGCAACGATAGTGAAACTTTCCTGTTCTGTGGTTTAGTTGGATTTTGGGGCAAGAAAAAAAATGGTATGGAAGAAGTAATGGAAAATAGTCCAGACACAAGGAAACCAAGCCACCAAGCTCCGATCCAACGGGAATCCTTAGGAGTTATTCTGATCGTGCCTAGAAGAAATAGAAGATGCCAGTGAAAGATCATTTTGAAATCCAGTAGGTTCCAGGAAATAATGGTAATAACCACAGTCCTTCACAGAGGAAGAAAGTAAACTATACCTCATCAATTCCAAAACACTACTTTCTTATTTTTTTATCTCTGAAACTAGGTTGATGACATCTTGCAATTGCTATTGTCCAGGAAGTGGGCACGACATTGTTCTCATTGTCTGAGCTTGTGTGCACGTGTTGGCCTTTCAGAATTCATGACTGGACAGCTGTCATCATTAGACATTTAACTCCGCACACCATTGAATAACTAATCATTAGACATTTAACTCCGCACACCATTGAATAACTATTAATGGAAGAAATATGAGTCCTCACTGTTGTCCGAAAATGTCTGCTGGAATCATCTGATGAGGTCAAGAAAGCATCAGCAATGAAATTTAAGCAGCTGGCAAAAAATACTTAGAGACAATAAAGGAACTTCCATCCCCACCATCCTAACTGTCCAGGAACCTGCATTTGCAAGTCTCCAGATAGCACAGAGGATGTAAAAATATGCAAAATGAAAATCTGAGTTTAAGAGTAACCCAGGATTACTGGACTCTAAATGTTAGGGATCATTTAACCACTTTATGCTTTTCCTTAAAGAATGCATAAGAGTAATGTGTAAATGCTATATCTCAAGTGTAAATGAGCTATTTTAGTAGGTAGAAAATATACAGTTTAAGTAACAGCAATGCATCCATGAGATATCAGCAAGACACCAGAATAGGAAGCGCTAGACACCTTTTTCTCCATGAACACACTGATTCAACAGTAACATTCAGATCAATTTCATTGTTGAGAAATACAGAAACTAATTGAGAGACCCCTATAGATAGGGAAAGTACAAAACCAGATACATAAAACCAGTAAGATAATTGAGACTCTCTCTTGCCATTCCCCTGCTCAGTATTGTACCACACAATTGGGAAAAACTAGCAGTTTGAACTAGCATGTGGACACTTGACACAGCTCTTCCCTTGTTAACACAGAGTGAATATGTGAGAGAAAGAGAAAAACGCAAAACACATGTGGCAATTCCTCAAGGATCTAGCACCAGACATATTGTTTGACCTACCAATCCGTTTACTGAGTATATACCCAAAGGAATATACATCATTCTATTATTAAAGTACATGCACATGTATATTTACTGCAGCACTATTCGTAATAGCAAAGACATGGAACCAACCCAAATGCCCATCAATGATAGACCGGATAAAGAAATATAAACCATTCTAGTATAAAATACGTGGATGCGTATGCTCACTGCAGCACTATTCGTAATAGCAAAGACACGGAATCAACCTAAGTGCCCATCAATGATAGACTGCATAAAGAAAATGTGTAATATATACACCATGGAATACTATGCACCCATAAAAAGGAGTCAGAGCATGTCCTTTGCAGGGACATGGATGAAGCTGGAAGCCATCATCCTCAGCAAATGAATACAGGAACAGAAAACCAAACACTGCATGTTTTCAGTCATAAGTGAGAGCTGAACTCTGAGAACACATAAACACAGGGAGGGGAACAACACACACAGGGATCTGTTGTGGGGGCAGCGGGAGGGAGAGCATCAGGACACATAACCAATGCCTATGGGGCTTAATACCTAGGTGATAGGTGGATAGGTGCAGCAAACCACCATTATACGTTTACCTACATAGCAAACCTGCATGTTCTACACGTGTACCCTAGAACTTAAAGTAAAAACAAAATTTAATGTTCCCAGTTTATCCTTGGGGAGAGAAAAGGCTGGACTGCATATTCAACATTTCAGCTTCTCCAGGTGCTACCCGATGGACTAGCTTCTGTTACATCTGTCCCAAAGTGCTGACAGGACCCAGCATATGCCCGACACCTGGGAACTACGGAGAATAAAAATGAGTCTGTATGTGGATATTTATCACAGATCCTGCCCCCTAGCTTAGTGCAGAGTGAACAGGTAAAAACAAAAACAAAATCCCAGCTCTTAGCTTCTCCATAAGGAAGCAGAGATTTGAACCACACATAACACATAACATTTCATCATTTCTGAGTTCTACTTAAGGAAAGGTCTTTTGTCTTCCTTATCTTTAGGCTAGGCATACACTTGGCCCCTGGGTGCTACAAAGAACACAAAAATGGTGATTTGAACTAGCGCATGGTCACTTGTCACAGCTCCTCCTGCCCCTGGATCTAAGCAGAGTGATGAGGTAAGAAACCTCAGCTTCCAAATTCTCCATGGGAAGGGAGTTGGACAGCATGCCAAGTTTTCAAAGGTCCTAAAAGTTGACATCTTTTTTCTGTCTCAGATGTGTAAAGGTGCTGATTAGACCCTGCATATTCTAGATGCCTGGGGGATCCTAAGACAAAGATGGCACTTTGGACAAGCATAAAAGTTTGAGAAGTCCCAGAAGATATGGCTGGGCTGACTGATGGTTTTCTTCTATAACAAGGCCAGTCCATGAAGAGTTGGAGAGGTGGTTTTACTTTTTTCGAATGATATTGTTTCTAATACAAGCTCAGCCACAGTAAGTAGGGCACCAGGCAGAGTTTTGAGGCCGTAGCTCATGGACAACATTTGTAGGCACACCCTGGGCCACAAAGGAATCCACTGTCTTGAAGGGAAGGACCCGGGCCTGGCAGTGTTTATCATCAGCTGACTAAAGAGCCCTCAGGCCCTGAATAACAGCGGCAGTGCCAAGGGAATACACTGTGAGCCCTGAGCTCCAAAATGTGCTGACTACAGGTGTGACCGAGCACAGTCCAAGCTGTGGTGGCGATGCCGAAAGACTCCTTTTGTTTAAGAAAAGTGGAGGAATAATAAAGGGGACTTCATTTTGCACCTTAGGTACCAGCTCAGCTACAGTAGAGTAGAGCAGCAAGCAGCCTGTTGGTGTCCCTGAGTCCAGGACTAAACTACTGGACAGCACTTCTATACCTGCCCTGGGCCAGGGGCACGTCTAGAAATGCTGTCCAAAAGCCTCGTCCTGGACTCAGGGATCCACTGCCCAGAGGATGAGTCTCTGAGACCTGGCAGCATTCATCATGAACTGACTGAAAAGCCCGAGCACTTTAACTGAACGTGGGTGGTGGCCTGGCAGAATCCTCCGTGGGCCTGTGGTGGTGATGGACTCAGGGAGAGGCTTGTCTTCCTGTGGAAATGGGAAAGAAGAGCAAGAGGAACGTTGTACTGTGGATTCGGTGCCAGCGTAGCCACAGTAGAATACAACATCTATTACAGGTAAATGGCTAAGGTTTCTTTGTTCCAATTCTTGGCTCCCAGACAGCTTCTGTAGGCCAGTGTAAGGCCTAGGGGAACTCAGTGCATTGAAGGGAAGGACACAAACCTGGCTGGCTTGGCCAACTGCTGATTGTAAAGCCCTAGGGCTTGATCTAGCATAGATGGTACTCAGCGGTTACAGCGGGCCTTGGGCAAGACCCAGTGTTGTGCTGGCTTCAGGTCTAACCCAGCACAGTCACCGAGGTGGGGGCCACAGGGGTGCTTGCATCACTGAATCCCCACTTTCAAGCAGCTCAGCACAGAAACAGGGAGGCTACATTTGCTTTGGAGAAAGTAGGGGAAGAGAACAAGAGTCTCTGGCTGACAATACAGGGAATTCTTTCATATACTTTCCAAGGCCACTAAAGCAGTACCTCTATAAGACTATAAAAACCACAGTATTCAGGCCGGGCGCGGTGGCTCACGCCTGTAATCCCAGC
The DNA here is from genome assembly GCF_049354715.1 of Callithrix jacchus. Taxonomy (NCBI): domain Eukaryota; kingdom Metazoa; phylum Chordata; class Mammalia; order Primates; family Cebidae; genus Callithrix; species Callithrix jacchus. The sequence continues at coordinate 2,597,028 of NC_133510.1, forward strand.
ACTTTGGGAGGCCGAGGCGGGTGGATCACAAGGTCAAGAGATTGAGACCATCCCGGTCAACATGGTGAAACCCCGTCTCTACTGAAAATACAAAAAATTAGCTGGGCACGGTGGCGCGTGCCTGTAATCCCAGCTACTCAGGAGGCTGAGGAGGGAGAATTGCCTGAACTAGGAGGCAGAGGTTGCAGTGAGCCAAGATCGTGCCATTGCACTCCAGCCTGGGTAACAAGAGCTAAACTCCGTCTCAAAAACAAACAAACAAACAAAAAAACCCACAGTATTATTGAGATTGTGGCTAAAGTCTTTTCATATACCTAGAAAGCCTACTAAAGAAGGATGGGTAAAAACGAACCCACACTAGACTACAATAAACACCTAAGTCATCTCTATCCAGACACTGATAAATAAAATAAGCACTAAGATTAGCCAGGAAAATATAGCCTCACCAAGCGAATTAAATAAGGCACCAGGGAACAATCCTGTGATCAAATGTGATCTTTCAAACAGAGAATGCAACATAACTGTTCTGAGGAAACTCAAAGAACTTCTAGATAACACAGAGAAGGAATTCAGAAACTATCAGATAATTTAACAAAGAGACTGAAATAATTAACGCCAATAGTACTCAAACCATTCCAAAAACTGGAAGAGGAGGGAGTTCTTCTAAACTCATTCTATGAGGCCAATATTACCCTGATACCAAAACCAGACAAGCACATAGCAAAAAAGAAAGCCACAGGCCAATGCCGCTGATGAATATTGATGCAAATATCCTCAACAAAATAGGGGTAAACTGAATTGAACAATAAATTAGGATGATTATTCATCATGACCAAGAGGGAGCTATCCTGGGATACAAGGATGGTTCAACATATGTAAATGAATGAGTCTGATACATCGTATCAACAGAATGAAATGCGAAAATCATATGATCATTTCAATCGATGCTAAAAAAGCACTTGATAGAATTCAACATCCCTTCATAATAAAAGCCCTAAAAAAATCTGGGGATAGAAGAAACATACCTACCCGAATATATCTGCAGATTCTAATTCATACAAAACCAATAAATGACCTCAAAGAGCCAAAGCAACCTTAAGAAAGAACAAAAATGATGGCTCACACAAATATATTTCAATGCTACAGTCCTGGTATAAAGTTAAATATATAGGCCAATCGAATGGAGTACAGAGCCCGGAGAAATCTGTGTGTACACAGTCATCTGATCTTTGACAAGAGGACACAACAGTGAAATGATAATTTCTCCGACAAATGGTGTTGAGAACACCGCATGTTCACATATCAGAGAATGAAGTTGTACCCTTATCTTATATATACTGAAAAAATAAACTCAGACTGTGTTGACACTAAAATTTAAAACTAGAAACTAAAATTCTTAGAATAAAACTTAGAGAAAGAGTTTCATCACATGTATCTTGACAAAAATTTCATGGATATACCACCAAAAGCACAGGCAATAAAAGCAAAATTAGACAAATGAAACTCATCAAACTAAAAAGCTTCTGCCCAGCAAAAGAAACAATCAACAGAGTGAAAAGGCAACATACAGAATAAAATAAAATATTCATAAAGCATATATGCCATAAGGTGTTAATTTCCAAAATGTACAAAAATTCCTACAACTCCATAGCAAATATATATACATATATATAATTGCCTAATTTAAAAATAGGCAAAAGACTTGAATAGAAATTTCTCCAAAGAAAATAAAGAAATGAACCACAGGTATATGGAAAGATATTCAACTTCGCTTATTACCATGATGATGCAAATCTAAGCAGAGTTACCTATCGCCATACACCCAATAGGATGGCTATTACCAAAAGGAGAGAAAAAGTGTTGGCAGAGATGTGGAGATATTTGAACACTTACACACTGTTGGTAGAATGCAAAGTGGTGCACCCAGTATAAAAAAAACAATGTGAAGGTTACTCAAAAAATCAAAGATACAACTACCATATGCTGGAGCAATCTCACATTTGGGTTATATCCGAAAGAATCAGAATCAGGATCTCACAGAGACGTTTGCACTTTCCTGTTCTTTGCAGCACTCTTCACAACACTAAATGCGAAACAACCTAATGTCTATGGGGAAATGAATACATTTTAAAAAGGTGATATATCTGTACAATGGAATGCCATTCACCCTTAAAAAGAAAGGGCCCCCTGCAATATGTGGTAATGTGGAGGACACTTTGCTAACATGGTGCTAAGTGAAATAGACCAGTCACAGAAGAACAAATGCTGAGTGATTACGTTTATGTGAGGCACACAGAAGAGTCACATTCCTGAAAGCAGGAAGTACACTGGTTGTGAGAAAAGGGGATATAGGGAGTTCTCAGTAAATGGGTATAAAAAGTTTTATTTACAGAAGATGAATAAGCTCTAGAGATCTTATTCTATTGTACAATATTGTCCCTGTAGTTAATAATACTGTATTGTACAGTTGACCTTTGAATAACACGAAATTTAGAATGGCTGACTCCCCACATAGTAGACGATCTGTGTATAACTTTTGGTTCCCCCAAAACTTAACTCCTAATAGCCTACTGTTGATCACAATTCTTACTAACAGCATAAACAGTGAACACATATTTTGCATGTCACATGTATTATAGACTGCTTTCTATAAAGTAAGGAGGAGAAAATGATGTTTAGAAAATCACAAGGAAATATATTTATTATTCATTAAGTGGAAGTGGGTCATCATAAAACTTTTCATCCTCACCTCTTCACATTGAGTAGGCAGAAGAGGAGGAAGGGGAGGCATTGTTCTTGTTTTCTCTAGGGTAGTAGAGGCAACCAAGACTACCGTTTTTTTCTCTTTCCCCTTCAAGGCTTAGGGATTAGCAAGAACAGTTCTAACCATAAACACCACTGCATTTGCACAGAACATCAGATGGAGTTAACCTATCCCTTCCTGCCTTAAATCCTGGTGCTCATTTACCTTCCTTATTAATAATTGTATGTTGTGGTATTTTTTTCCAGAATAGGGCACTTTCGTCTGATTAAGCACCTGTTCAGGTAGATGTCCTTTCTCCTCTATGACTTTCTTAATGCCATGTAAAACTGTTACCTCCCAAGTGTCAGAAGCTGCTTCTCCTGTTATATCGACACTGTTTTGAGGCAAACCTCTTTCTAAAACTTTCAGTTTATCCATTATTGGCGTGAAATTCTCCAGCACTAACTCATTCACTTTCCTTTGCTTTCATTCGTCATATAATGGCTTCAGCTTTCCTTGAATCATGTTTGAGTCTACAGCTATCCCTTTTTCATAGCAATCTTGCACTCACACAGAAGTTGAATTTTCAATAAAATATAAAAAGCGATTTCACTAAGAGGACAGGCTTTGTGCCCACTGCTCCAGCTGCGGTGAAGCTTCTTGTTCCATTTTTCTGTGAGTGGGTTTTTGTTTGTTTTACGACAGTCCTTGTACTGGATACGTTTATACTGAAATAGCAGCTAGCTGCATAGCTCAATCTATAGTGCATATTAAACAATTCAAGTTTTTCTTATAATCATATGACTTTGCTTCTGGTAGAACTTCCAGCATCAGTAGTGGGACTTCATATGGCTCACACGGTGTTATTTAAGGTTGATGTTACAGCACTAAACAGGATGAAAAATACACAGGAAAGATGAATTCACTTTTTACTGTAATTCATCACTTCCTGAAGAGAAACCTGCTCACATGGAGACGATGAATGACACATGGCATTTTAAGTAAATACTCTCAAACTCGAGCTCACTGCAATAGCAGTGGCTGCAGAACTTTTATAGCAGTGAAGTAAGCACTACATTTAATTTTATGCAGTTATGATTTAATACTGTATCTTTACCTTTGTTTGCATTTCTCTTGATTGGGAAGAGTGTCATGTAAGATCTATAACAGTTTCTTTGTGTAAGACTTAACAAATTTTAAATTTTAATAATAGATCTGTGCATATTTTATTGTATTAAATTATAAAATAGTATTTACATATATTTTATGTACTCATGCTCTTTCTCTTAACATTTTTCTATATTTCTAAGCTGTGTAGTTTATCTGTAAGGTTTTTCATATCATCACAAATCTCTAAAATATGTTTCTAATACATTTTTTGAGAAATCTATATAGAGGTGGACGTGCACAGTTCAGACCTGTGCTGTTCAAGGATCAACTGTACTTTTAGGAGGCAAAGTTCATTTTAATTGTTCTTACCACAATAAAATAAAAATAATAAAAATGAAGAAGGCCTACACACAGAAACACACACAGCACAGAAGTTTGTAGCACACCAAAATGATGCCATTACTCTGATCTATAAAAAAAAATCACTGACATGAAAAAATACCAATGATTTAAAACTATTTAGAAATACATTATTTTCTAGTATGGACTGATCTGGTTTTAAAATTGATTTATGTGATCATATTGTTTCATAATCAAAAGCTCAGACAGACTTCAGGAAATGACTAAAGTAGTAACTCCATTATACATGCTAAGATTTATCACCTGTCAGAAATGTAATTTTGATGATTTTTTTGTTTTTTCACTGGCCTATATATAGGAACTAAAGGTCATCATCTAGCTAGATAGGTCCTGCCAGTGTTTCCCATGGCTCACACACGATCTTAAAAATTGAAAAATTCTACACAAAATATTTTGGTTTACGGAATCTCTGGAAAACCAATCAGGTAACCTTATTAATGCTGGTCCCAAAATTCTGTGTGAAAAGTATAGGCCAGAGCTGGGGAGTACATGAGTTTTTGGGTATGTGGGGAGAACAGTGCACAAGTCTCCCCATTCTGATCATCACCTCCTAATTTCCCGTCCCTGATATGCTTTACTCACTTAGGTCATGGCTTTGGCACCTGTAGGAATTGAACTTTACCCATGTATACTTTATTTTATTTTATTTTTTATTGCATACTTTAGAACAAGTGCACTTCATGCTTCTCACAGAATAAGAGAAGATGTATTAAGGTCTGAACAGTCAGGGGTGGAAGTTGAATCAGCAAGAATTCTAAGATGCTGGCCGGGCGCGGTGGCTCACGCCTGTAATCCCAAGACTTTGGGAGGCCGAGGCGGGTGGATCACGAGGTCAAGAGATCGAGACCATCCTGGACAACATGGTGAAACCCCGTCTCTACTAAAAATACAAAAAATGAGCTGGGCGTGGTGGCGCGTGCCTGTAATCCCAGCTACTCGGGAGGCTGAGGCAGGAGAATTGCCTGAACCCAGGAGGCGGAGTGATCTATGTAAGTTTCATGATAGAAAATCATATTTGTTTATTCACAAACCCTAATGACTTATTATATGCTAAGACAGACACAATTCTGTCGTGTTCTCAAAGGGATGGTGGGTAAGTTCGCAAATATTTATACACTGTGTGAGAAGGGCTACAATAAGGACGTGCTCTGGTGATGGACAGGAGCACCAAATTTGAGACCAATGGAAATGATGAAGTAAGGGCTATATGAGAAAAGCCACATGTTGAAAGAGACTTTGAGAATTAGAAAAATAAAAACAATGGCCGGGCGCGGTGTGGCTCAAGCCTGTAATCCCAGCATTTTGGGAGGCCGAGGCGGGTGGATCACGAGACCAAGAGATGGAGACCATCCTGGTCAACATGGTGAAACCCCGTCTCTACTAAAAATACAAAAAAAAAAAAAAAACATTAGCTGGGCGTGGTGGCGGGTGCCTGTAGTCCCAGCTACTCGGGAGGCTGAGGCAGGAGAATTGCCTGAACCCAGGAGGCGGTGAGCCAAGACCTCGCCATTGCACTCCAGCCTGGGTAACGAGAGCGAAACTCCACCTCCAAAAAAAGAAAAGAAAAAGAAAAACGAGATAAAAGTTTTTCTCATTTTAAATAAAGGGAAATCTGAGATTACAGGGCATAGTAATTCAGTCAATCACTGAATTAAGATGCAGATATTCAGCAAGAGAGGGAACATAGGAAACAAAGTGGGTTTGGAAATAGATGATGTGAGCAGCATTTGACAGATTGAGTTTTTGGTACTTATTCTTAAAAAAATCTAAGAAAAAATGAACATGTAGTATAAATATCTATTAAAACAAATTATAGAAAAACATCCATTACAATTAGTAAATTACATAGAAATCGTATTTTATTAGTGATAAAGCAGATTACAGTGGATGAGAAGTACATGGGAGGTAAGAAGGTGAGACACTTATGCTAGAGATTTTTTCTAGGTACTTGGTTTTGAAGAGAAACTGAGAAACAGTTAATTGGAAAGTTTTCTGGAATATAAAAATGTGTATGTGTAAGAAGATGGGAGAGTCTGGAGTGTGTTTGCTGAGGAGAAGAGAGGGTGCAGATGGAGAAGAGGAAATCTAAACCCCAGTTGGATCTACTAACATTAGCTAAAGATAAATGCTTTTTTATAAGTATGGGTAAAAACACAAATAAATATATAGTCCAGGTACATCTGTAGGAAGGCAGATCTGAAGTCGAGGCAGATGTTACAACACGGACTCTCATTCTTCTATGAGAGGAGAAATAAAGCATGCTCCGAGAGTGAAGACCAGTCACAAAGTTTATTTAGGTGCCCTCTCTTCATTCATTTGTTGTACAAGCACTCATTAAATGTTGCCATATGCCAAGCCCTCAGCAAGGACCAGGAAAAAAGACCATAACCAAAGTGCACAGCAGTGTCTCTCAAACCACCCCGGCCGCGAGTCCAGGCAGCAGCCACAGGGAGGCTCTAGCAAAGCAAACATCAACATCTGAGTTCCACACATCAACACCCGAGTCGCCATCAACTGAAAAATGTACCGGACTGGGCAGTCAGTTTTGGGAGAGGGACATTTTAAGGTTGGTTATTTTGGATCAAGTAATCTGAAATAAGTTTGTTAAAAATCTCTTTTACACTTAGTTTTATAAGCAAAGTATAAATAAGGGTTGAATTTCATTCTGATTATTAATGCATTTATTTCTTACTTATAATTTTTGAAAAATAGTAAGCAAAGTACTATTAAAAAAGTAAATGTAATTATTTTGAAGAATGGTGCCCTGTGCTTTAAAGACACTATTATGGTACCTTGTTCTGATTGTACTTACTCAGATCTACAAATCCAATATCCACGTACATTTTAGCAAACAGAGATCCCAATGTAAAGCCAATGACTGGACCAATCATTGCCACTGCATTCAGAATACCTGTAAGTATTACCAAATGAAACAATTTCATCAGATGCCACAAATATTCTGTTTTCTTCCAACATATTTTTAAAAGTAATATGACACAATACACCTCTGCAAATATTTTTTCTAATAGGTAAAAGAAAAAACTAATGACACTATTATTTCAAGGGTAGATCCAAGGAATGTAACCATGCAATTTAATATTTTCTGTACATTACCTACATACAAGGAAGAATGTCCTTCTTTTGCAAAGTCATCAATGTAAGAAATCCCCAATGGTACTATGGGGGTTTCCCCCATGCCACGAAGCATGTTACCCATGAAGACATACATCCACATGTGTGACCCAGATTCCTTCACACAATCTATAGAGACAAGAAAGTGCTTTACTTTCAACATTAATTTTAACATTCATATTAGAAACTTATCTGCTTTAAACCCTTCATTTTTCCATTTTTGGTTTATTTTCTAATTACAAGCGATTCAAATTCACTTTGCAAAGTTTGAAAATAAGGAAGGGAACAAAGAAAACCAGTAAATTTTCTATATTCATACTACACACAGAAGATCATTGCAAATGTTATTCTGGATCTTCTACATTTTTAGGGCACAAAATAGGAATAATATTCATTATGTACATTACATATTTAAAAATCGAGGTTATTTTTAAGGTACAAATACAGTTTTCACTATATTGTCACAATTTCCCCATGTTGTTAAGAGTTCTTGTATATTAAAATTTTAATTACTGCATAGTAGTGTGTTGAATAACAGTGTCATAATTTGTTTAAACAATCTCTTTTGTAGTTACAAAATATTTTTTATTTTTATTCTGTTAAACATGGCAGCTATGGCTGTGATTGTAAAAACGTGAACATCCTAGTAAACATTCCTGAATATTTCCTTAATATTAAGAAAGTAAGCAAGTACATTTTTGTTCTTTAATATATATTAAAAATTAATCTCAAGAAGATTCAATTTATACACTCCCAACAATACATAAAACTTGAAATCTCTTCTTTCTTCACTTCATTTACTTTTATTAAATATCGAGGTTGTAATTACATTATTGTGTTATAATAGTTACAGAATTGGCCGGGTGCAGTGGCTCATGCCTGTAATCTCAGCACTGTGGGAGGCCAAGGCGGGCAGATTATAAATCAGGAGTTCGAGACTAGCCTGATCATCATGATGAAACCTTGTCTCTACTAAAAATACAAAAATTAGCTGGGTGTGGTGGCACACGCCTGTAATCACAGCTTCTCAGGACGCTAAGGCAGGAGAATCATGTGAACCCGGGAGCCAGAGGTTGCAGTGAGCCAAGGCTACGCTACTGCACTCCAGCCTGGGTGACAGAGTGGGACCCCGTCTCAAAAAAAAACAAATCTTCAAATGCTATAACATTTTGCCTTTTTATAAAAAGAAAAGTTATATTATTCCCATATTTCTGCCACTTTCTGCTTTATTTGAAATATGTATGTTCTTTGCAAATTTCCTACTAAATTTTTTCTTTTTTCTTATCTACTTCTAAATGCCCTTTATACATAATAACCCTTGGGATACTAGGAGATTTGTGCCAGGACAACTCATGTGTACACAAAATCATGTAGACCTAAGTCCTCTGGTTGGACCTGTGGAAACCGCCTGTAGAAGTCAGACTGCCACATGGGTGGGTTTCTCCTTCTGTTTGGTTGGGAAAAGCTGCATATAAGTGAATTGGTACAGTTCAAACCGGTGTTATTCAAGAATCAACTGCATATACTAACAGTATGATTTTGTCTGTATATAAGGGATAAAGTCCTTCCTATTTGTTCTTAAATCAATTTTGCTAAATAATATCACAAACTTTATAGATGTGATTAAATCTGTGAATTCTAGAATTTTTTTAATGTCACTATCAATTCTTACCTTTTTCTACTATCTCAGATGGTGTTCTATTGAGTAATAAGGTTTGATTCATTAAACAGGTTGATAAACTTGATGTTGAATTTTCTGATGGATTAATATGGGTTTCTTTAGAATACCTGTAACTATAAGGGCAACATTAGATTGAACATTTTGCTTATTTACTGAATACTTTCAGTTTTCCCAGAAATACAGAGAAATTTTCCCCTTTATTTGAACCACTGTCCTCTCCAAATTACCAGAATCTTCTTTGTCACCTTCCCAGAGTATATTTCAGAACAGGTGATGAGGAGTGAAATGGGAGTGTCCGCTAAGGAAGGTGATTCAATACACCATGAACAGGGTGGGTTATCACCTTGCTAACACCTGAGGAGTGGCTATATTCTGGTCAAGATATGAAATATCCTGGTTTCATTTGCTTTCTTTCTTTTTTAATCTGTTAACTATGTCTATTTATCCCTTTGAGTTACCATCAAAGATAGTCAATCTGATTCTTTCATGTAGACACACACATAAACACACACTAGTGCTTGACTTTTCAAAACTCAATAAAAACAAATTTCTAACCCATTTCAATTTTAAGAGGAAAAACTTTAAAAGAGCAACAGAGATGGAGCCAGATTAGGGACAGATGCTGATGCTAAAAATACTAAGTGCCTCGTGAGCTCTAAGGGCAACATATAGTGTGTCAGGCACTTTGCTCAACTTCAAAGAACGAGAAATAAAAATAAAGATCAAGAAGTAAGATACACAATGTTCGTACTTTGGAAATCTCACTCTCTGAGATAAATGTATATGATCAAAGGTATACTAAATTAAATATACAAGGTCCTGAGTTGTCACAGACCCACACAAAAAAAGAGAAAGTCAGTTTTGCTTGGAGGTGAGGGGGCAGATCAAAGAAGACTCTACAACGTGAAGGACGGATTGAATGACCAAAGATAGAATTTTAATTGGTAGACAAGGGAAGAAGAGTATTCAAGTCTGTAGAAATAACAGATGCAAAGATATGACATATTATGACACATTAGAGAACTGTAAGCCTAGAATGTAGCTCTCAAATGTGGGGAGCAATGAAAGATAAAGCTGGGGTAGTTGCATTTAAGGCACATTCTCCATAAAAATCATGAAGAGTAAGATATTAAGAAGATTAGAGGGAATTATGGGACATTGAAATTATGGTGTTAGAAGCAAATAAAATGGATAGGCATGATGAAAAAGCCACCAAGATAGAAAAATGAATCAAGGCTGTGGAACATGATGAGTATTAGAGCAGTACCAGTAAGAAGAAAGTTCTTTAAGGGCCAAATGTAGGAGGGAAAACAGAATTAATATGGTGACCAAAAGGCATGGTTTCTGGATTTGGCAATAAGTCACTGGTGTCTCTAACAGGGACTGCTCACGTCTCTCAGTGTCCTTTCTTTTCCCCTTCCATAGTAACAGAAGTTGGGCGTTTTACCTGGAATATGGAAGCCTGGAATAAAGTTTATTTTTTTCAACACCCATGTATCTATATGTAAAATGTAACCGACTCCTGGTAAATGTGAAGTCAGTGGGAGTGTTCTGCTTCTGAAAATGCTCCTGGGCCTCAGCCTGTGTGCACTCTTGTTGTGGTTCTTCTCTTCTATCATGTTGCCTGGACATGCACTGCCACTGTTTGTACTATGAAGACAAGGCCATGCAAGGCACAGCACTATGATGAGAAGTAGAGTCACATCAGCCCTGGATGGGATGCATTACCTTTTATGTAAAATCTTCTATCTTATTTCACTCCTTTCATTTTCTCATAAGAGCATCGCACTCTAGTCATAAGCACACAGTTACCTTAGGCAGAGCAGCTTTAGTGAAAGGCTGGTGGGAAAACCTACACAGCAGCAGGTGAAGTTGTGAAGTCTTACTGAATACAATCAAAATCTTACAGGTAAAAACAAAGTACATACGTTTATTAAAATTGGTAAATAACTTATTGATTTCACATAAAACTGTATACCTTATGTAATATTATGATTTCAATGTTTATAAAAGCCATGATGAATAAAGAAGTACATTCACTATTCTATAGTAAATATACTCCATTTCTATTTGTACTGAGTGCGTATTCTTCTCAGAAGATTACTGCCTACTTAAAAGTATAAAAATAAAACTCTACTGCTAATTTTCAAGTTGCTGATGATGAATGACTCAGTGCTGTGTAACACTTACTAGCCCATGAAGAAATGTGGTAAAGCTGTCAGAATACTTCCAGTTCCCATAAGGAAACAACCAATTCCAATTAACTTTGGTCTGTGTAGTTTAGATCCAAAGTAACTTACAAATATGATCACAAGCAAATTTCCTAGAAAGAGAACAAAATGATGTAGATATGACTTAGTTTAATTTTGTATTTAGTAGAATTGAATGAAGACATGCAAATAAAGCCCAAGACATCATACCTTCTCTCAAAGACCACATAATTTAATTGTAAAGGTGAATTCTCCTACATTAAATGACTCATTGAAAAGTTGTATAGTATTAATGATAAGTAGAATAGGTTTCATATGCAAATAAACCACTTGGGTAATTTGGCCACATGAGAGAAGCAAAATTTTAATGAAAATCTGGAGTTTACTGGATTGCATTGGAATGGAAAAATGTCTACCTAATCTTGAGGGAAAGATCATCATTCATGCATTTCTTAGATTTATTCCACGCATTCTTTAAATTTGTACTATGTACCTATCATTAAAAAAAACAAAGACTTTAAACTCCCAACTATGTACCCAGTTAAACAGTAGGATCTAGTGTAGGTTGCTCCTATGCAGTCCCCCCACCTAAAACCATAAGAATTATAGTCCTCCCTCAACCTTTCTTCAAATTGGGACACCTTGAGACAAGGAAGATAAAGCTTCCTGAAAAGTTTATTTGCAAATTAAGAGTTTGTGTAGGATCAGAGTTTTTCAACATCCTCACTGTAGACATTTTGAGGATAGTTTTTGTTGGTAAGTCTTTCCTGTGCATTGTACAATGTTTAGCTGCCTCCCTGACCTCCACACCTAGGTACCAGTAGCATCCTCTCTGTCCCAACCCATTTATGCCAACCAAAAATGTCCTCACATATTGCCAAATTGCCCATGGGAGACAAAGTAGGCTTTGTTCAGAGCCAGTGATATAAAGCATGCATGAACTTTTTTTTTTTAACTTATGCAAGTATGGTTATCAAAATCGAAAAAAAAAAAGTTACCAATTTCAAAGCTTCCATCAATTAAACCAGCAAGAGAAGAGGGTATTTCAAATCTCCTTTCTATTTGAGTAATGGAAATTTTCATAATGATTCCACCTAGTGTTTTAGCAATATAGCTGAATGACAGGGCTGCCAAGAACATCTAAAAACAGTAGAAGAAAAAAAGGGAGATTGGTTAAGTTAAAAACTCTATAATGTTTATAGGTACATGAAATTAAGAGAGTTTTTCTTCTTTACTTGACAACATTATTTTTACCATAAAAAGCATACCATTTTTCCCTATACAAGTTGAAAGTTCTCAGCCCTATAATATTATTATCAGTCACTACTAAAGCATGATTTTCCACTTGGTTACATTAGTTAGAGGAGTGTAGTTAAGGTTGTTATTTTAAAACTAATGTCATTAACTGATTTATAGGAAGCTAGACACTGTTCTCAGATGAACATGATGGTGAGCTATTCTTTATTTCCGTGTGAACAGCATAGGCTAACTGTGAGGGGAATGGCAAGCAGTATATTCTCAAAGATAGCATTTCCAGGAAGCCAGCTAAGAAATGGAAATTTGTGGAGGCAAAGAGGACTTTTATGACCAATAAAAGTGACTGTATCAGCGTGACATAGCAGTTGTCGACGTTTTAATTCCCAATTTCATTTTAAAAAATTTTATTGATCCATCCTTCCTCTTAAAGCTCACATCTACATCCATAAGCAATTCCTTTGGCTCTACTATTAAAATATTACCCACTTTTGAACTGTGTGCTTGTGTTCATCCCAAATTTCTAGTGTGATGATAATTGGAGATGGAGCCTTTTAGGGGTACTTGGTCACGAGAGTAGAGTTCTCATGATGAATTCATACCCCAATAATAAGAGAAATGAGAGATTCTCACCCTCTCTCTCCACCCAAGAACTGGTATCTGTCTTTCCTGTATCCAAGTAGCCACAGGAATAGAGAAGCAGGTTGGGCTTATCCCTCAGAACACAGACAATGAAACGTGCATCAGAATGCATATATGAGAAAAGAAGACAGATCTAAAATCAGTATTTAGGTTTCTACCTTAGGAAACTTGAAAAAGAGCAGCAAATGAAACTCAAAGCAAGAAGAAGAAAGTTAATAATAAAAATTGAAACACAAGCCAATGACTTTTAAAAACAGAAATTTAATAGATAATATATACATAACCAAAGATTCTTTAAAAAGATCCATAAAATTGATAGGCCTCTAACCAGGTTAACTAACTAAGGGAAAAAAAAAAAAAGAGAGAGAGAATATTAATTACTAACATCAGAAATAGCAGAGGGGATACCACTACAGACCCCACAGACATTAAAAGGATAATAATGAAATACTATGAACAAAACTATAACTGCAATTATAATAACCTATACTAAATCGACCAATTCCTCAAAGTAAACCATCTACTCAAACTCTTACAAGAAAAATTTAATGAAGAGACCTCTGTTTAAGAAATTAAATTGTCAAGTAATAACCTTCCAAAACAGAAAAAATGAGGCCCAGATAGTTTCACTGGTGAATTCTACCAAACATTTAAGAAAGATGTTATACCAATTCTATACAACCTTCTTCACAGGATGAAAGCATTGCAGATACTTTCTATCTTATTCCACGAGGCCAGCATTACCCTGATACTAAAATTAAAGATATTACAATAACAAGAATTGTAGACCAATATCACTCATAAACAGATGTAAAAATCCTCAACAAATATTAGCAAAAAAAAATCCAATAATACATAAGACAGGAAAAGAATTAAATACTATGATCAAATGGTACTTATTTCAGGTGTGCATGGCTGGTTCAACATATGAAAATCAGTTTATATAATCCATCACATAAACCTAATTTGCAAATAAGGTATCATTTGTAATAGTGATATATTTTGGCTGTGTCTCCACTCAAACCTCATCTTAAATTGGAGCTCCCATGATCCCCATGTGGCATGAGAGGGACCCAGTGAGAGCTAATTGTACCATGGGGATGGGTTTTTCCTACGCTGCTCTTATGATAGTGAATACGTCTCACAAGATCTGATGATTTTATAAAGGTGAGTTCTCCTGCACACATTCCTTTGCTGCCTCCATGTAAGATGAACCTTTGCTCCTCCTTAGCCTTTCACCATGACTGTGAGACCTCCCCAGCCATTTGAAATTGTGAGTCTGTTAAACCTTTTTTATTTACACATTGTCTAGTCTTCAGTATTGCTTCATTTTTTTTTTTTTTATCATGGTGACAATAGAGTATGTCTTGGAGGCCAGGAGTGCACAATTTGAACTTATGGGTATTTTCTTTTTTTTTTTTTTTCCTGACTTTATTTATTTATTTATTTATTTATTTATTTTTGGTATGAGTAGTACATGTGGCCTTTTTTTTTAATTTATTTTTTATTTATTTATTTTTTATTTTTTTAATGGATTGGAGGTTTCAGTGGGACGGGAGAATCACAAGGAATCAGGTGTTCAGAGGAATGTATTGAGTAGAGGTGAGGAACTAGGATGTTGAAAAGTAAAAAAAGGAGAGAAGGAGAGGAAGAAAGGGAGAGAGAACAGGAATATTGCTTCATTCTAAAAATGGGTATTAATAATGGCCGATCAATATTTTGTGTATTTAAAATAGAGAACTCTATAAATATTTATTGAGTTTACTTGTTCCAGATCTGAGTTGAAGTCCTGGATATCCTTATTAATTTTCTGTCTCGTTGAGTCTAAATCTCGTTATGGGTCTTATGTATCTGGGTATTAAGATCTCTTATTGTTGCATGGATCCTTTTACCACTGTATCTTTGTTGCTTTGAAATCTATTTTATCAAATGTGAGAATTGCAACTCCTGCTTTTTGTTTATTTATTTATTTTTGCTCTCCATTTGGTTGGTAAATGTTTCTCCAAACCTTTGTTTTGAGTCTTTGTGTATCTTTGGATATACCGTTAGGTTTTGGCTGTATCTTTTGATTGGGGGATTTAGTTGATTTAAATTTAGGGTTACTGCCATAAATTTGTGGGAAAATGTGGGAAAGTTTGGAACTTCCTTGAGAATTGGAGGACTCAGAAGACAGGAGGGTGTGAGGCAGTTTGGGACTCAGAAGACAGGAAGGTGTGAGGCGTGTGGGACTCAGAAGACAGGAAGGTGTGAGGCGTGTGGGACTCAGAAGACAGGAAGGTGTGAGGCGTGTGGGACTCAGAAGACAGGAAGGTGTGAGGCGTGTGGGACTCAGAAGACAGGAAGGTGTGAGGCGTGTGGGACTCAGAAGACAGGAAGGGGTGAGGCATGTGGGACTCAGAAGACAGGAAGGGGTGAGGCGTGTGGGACTCAGAAGACAGGAAGGGGTGAGGCGTTGGGGACTCAGAAGACAGGAAGGTGTGAGGCGTGTGGGACTCAGAAGACAGGAAGGTGTGAGGCGTGTGGGACTCAGAAGACAGGAAGGTGTGAGGCGTGTGGGACTCAGAAGACAGGAAGGTGTGAGGCGTGTGGGACTCAGAAGACAGGAAGGTGTGAGGCGTGTGGGACTCAGAAGACAGGAAGGTGTGAGGCGTGTGGGACTCAGAAGACAGGAAGGGGTGAGGCGTGTGGGACTCAGAAGACAGGAAGGTGTGAGGCGTGTGGGACTCAGAAGACAGGAAGGTGTGAGGCGTGTGGGACTTCCTAGAGACTTGCTGAATGGCTTCCATCAGGACACTGATACTGACATGCATAATAAAGTCCAGGCTGAAGTGGTCTCAGACAAAGAGGAGAAACTTGTTGGGAACCAGAGCGAAGGTGATTCTTGTTAGGCTGCAGCAAAGAGACTGGCAGAATGTTGCCCCTGCCCTAGAGATCTGAGAAATTTTGAACTTAAGAGAGACGATTTAGGGTATCTGCTGGAAGACATTTCTAAGCAGCAAAGAGTTCAAGAGGAAGCAGAGCGTAAAAGTGTAAAAAGTTTGCAGCCTGGCAATGCAACGGGAAAGAAAACCCCATTTTCTGGGGAGAAATTTGCATAAGTAATGAGGAGACAAATGGTAGTTGCCAAGACAATGGGGAAAATGTCTCCGGAGCATGTCAAAGACCTTTGCTTTGGCCACACCCATTACAGGTCTGGAGGTCTAGAAGGGAAAAATGGTTTCTTGGGCCTGGTCCATGGCCCCTTTGCTGTATGCAGTCTTGTGACTTGGTGCCCTGCATTCTAGCCACTCCAGCCACAGCTAAAAGGGGCCAAGGTACAGCTTGGACAGTGGATTCAGAGGGTAAAAGCTCCATGTCTTGGCAGCTTCCACATGGTGTTGAGCCTACAGGTGCAGAGAAGATAAGAATTGAAGTTTGGGAACCTCCACTTAGATTTCAGAGGATATGGAAACACTTGGATGTCCAGGAAGACGTGTGCTTCAAGGGCAGAGCCGTCATGGAGAACTTTTGCTTTTCCAGTCAGAAAGGAAATATGGGGTGAAAACCCCAACAAAGTGTCTCCACTGGGGCGCTGCCTAGTGGAGCTGTGAGAAGAGGGACACCATCCTCCAGACCCCAGAATGGTAGATCCACTGACACTGTGAATAGCACTATACACATGAAGAAGCCACAGACACCTAATGCCAGCTCATGAAAGCAGCCAGGATGAGGGCTGTACCCTGCAAAGCCACAGGGATGGAGCTGCCCAAGACTGAGGGACCCACCGCTTGCATCAGTCACTCTGTTTATATACACTGAGCACTGATGTTTGACACAGAGAAGAGTGAATCAAACACCTATGTTTTCAGAGAGCTTTGTAATTTGTGGTACAGAGAGACAGATGATAAATATATACAATATATTATATATACACATAATTTATTTATCCTCTATCTCTCTATACCATAAAGTATATATATACACAGGCACACACACAATTTGTGTTTATATAATAGTTTATATACTATATTATATATACTATATATTCATGTATACATAGTAAACACATACATACAGATATACATATATAAACTATATGTATATGCATACACAGTAAAGATATATGTATATATGTGTTTATATGTATATATATGCATATATTTATATATATCAAATGATATGTCTGTATATATGACAAACATATGTGTAAAATTTATATGTGTATTATTCATATATGTGGAGAATATATATATGTAATGTTATATATAATGTAACCTTAGGTAGAGCAATGACCCCTAAAGACATCCACGTCCTAATCTCCAGAACTTGTGAATATGTTAGGAAACATGGCGAGGGGTATTAAAATTGTACATGGAATTAACCTTAACATAGAGACTGACCTGACTTGGTCTAGTGAATTCAGTGCAATCACAAGGTTACTGTAAATGTCAGAGAAGGGCATAGAGCAGTCAGTGTTCATGTGATCACTAGCTTTGAACATGGAAAATGTCCGTCAGTCAAGGAATTCAGATAGCCTCCAGACACTGGAGAAGGCAAGGAAATGTATTGTCCCTAGAATTTCCAGAATAAAATGGTCTTGCCAACATCTGAGTTTAGTTCACTGACACTTATTACTGATTTCTGGATTTTAGATGTCTAAGATAATAAATTTGTTGTTTAAGCCATTAAGCACACATGTGCGCAAACACACACTTCTACACAAGTGCGTTTTGGAGTGTCAGTGTCAACTGGTGATAAATACTATAAAAATCAAACTGGTTGAAGAGTTATGGACAGGAGATGTTATATTATATGTGGTGTTCAGGAATGAATAAATGTTTAAACAAATATCTGAGTGAGATGAAAGCACAAAACATCGAGAAGAGTGTTATAAAGCAGGAACAAGGAGCGCAAACCTCCCCAAGTCAGAAGCGCTTGGCACATCTGAGGAATAGCAAAAAGGCTGCTATGGCTGAAGAAGAGACCCAGAATAAAACCTGTGGGATTGGATCTTTGTGGTGGTTACACATGTGGAGTGATTATTCCAGAAAGGGAGTGAAAATGAAGGCAGAAAGGGGAAACTTTTTCTTTTGCTCTCTTTTTTTTAATAATAATAATGCATTACTTTTGTGTTGTTAAAGACTTTTAAGAACAGAAAAGGCATGTGTAATGTTGAAGTATATAGTGGCAGATTCCATGTAACCTAGCTGGCTCAATACAAACAGTTGAGGGAAAGAGGTAGAAAATAATCAAAGTATGTGATTTTATTTAAATGGGTTATTATCTACTTATGCTTGTACACATTTCCGTCTACATTTGTGTATATGCAAGTCAACAGCAACATGTGGATTAGTGTGTGCACATCACGTACGCCAATACCATTGTTGCTTGATACCGAATAATATGAAATAAGGTACATCATTAAATAGGCTGCACCTCTTAAGGGTACTAATAGTACAAAATTTCACAGTTGCTTTAGCAAAATGAATCACAGTTGAGAGCATGGAATTTGGAATCAGACTGCCTGAGTTCAGATCTTGGCTCCGTCGTTTACCAGCTGTGAGAACTAGGGGAAGTCATTTGCCTTTTCTATACCTAGGGTGTTTTTCATCTGCAAAGGGAGATAAGAGCATCTGGTTGATGGAACTGTGGTAAGGAAGAAAGTCTATGAACGCAAACAAAACACTAGAGCAACGTCTCGTATGTGATAAGTGCTCACAAATGTTAGCCACTGGTATTGTTTCTCTCACCTCCTCTTTTTGTGTTGTTGAATCAGAGCTATTTTACCATTAAATTTTAATTATCTCTGTATGTGCAGATACTCCTAATTCACAAGATTTCAAAATTCATGAGAATTTTAGTAATTATTTTTACTGAAACAGTACTTTTTTGATAGTTTGATGTCTCAAACTTCATAAAAAGTTAATAATTACCTTAAAATTTCATCCAATTATGTTTTTGTTCCTCACGAATAGAAAGCAGGCATAGAAATGCAACTAAATTCCACTGCCAACACACGCCTTTACAGAACTGTTGTAATGGGATTGTTGAGGTTAATATTCTTTCAATATTAACAATTTAAGTTAGTGAAAAGATTCTTTTAAACATCACTTCTACACATGATTTATCAATTTAGCAATGTTTTTGAAATTGTGATGTCAATCTTATTCCAGTATCTTTCCCTAGCCCTGGGCTTTTTTATTAGACTGCAAGTAATGTACCTTATATATGCTGCTACGTTCCTAACTCCCAGCTTCTATTCCAAATACGCTTTAAGAGATTACTCTGGACATCTTATTTCTTCCACCAGTTTGTCACTCTGCTATGCACATGAAAGGAAAGTCACTGTAACACTCAGTATTTAAAAGTAAAAATAACGAAGCCCATTATATTACCGTTAGACAACAGAAGGTAATTCATCTGCATTAGGCAATACTTTTTCCTAACAATGCCATTCTGCTGAAATATTGTCCAAATATTTCAACACGATAGACTTCATCAGAAATCTCAGAAAATAAACAAATTCCATGTTCCCTGGACAAAGTTAAAAAGAGCCTTGTTTAACATTATTGCAAGTGAATCCTGTGTAATGAAACAAATACTTGGGACCCAATTCACTATGCCAAAAGAAACAAAGTTAAGCTGAGCCACCAACAAGCGGATTTTTCCTTTCTTCCTAAGTGGATAGCTACAAATAAAAGATTAACTATCTCCAGGAGGAGCCACTCTTTGCTCACCTTATCTTGCATAGAGTGTCAGTTCACTAAGTGCAACATGAATACGTAGCTGACTATTCACCTATCTCCTCTTTTTTCTCTGGCAGCCTGTGGATTCAGAATTGTGACTATACCCTCTCTCGTTCCCCTTCAACTTGTTTTTCCCCTTTAAATACTGAAGCGCTCAAAATCATCTTTGGAGAAAGGCACAGCCCTGTCTCCCTGGTACATCCTTAACCTTGGCAAAATAAACTTCTAAATGGATTGAGACCTGTTTCGCATACCATTTGATTTACAAATGGGCAAACTGGTGACCAAGGGAAAGACTCTGGGTAGAGGCGGCCCTAAGCGTTGACAATGCTGCTATGGTTGCCAGGTACAAGCTTGTGTTATCTTCATTGCTCAAACTGTCAGGGGTCTGGAAACAACGAAGATTATCCTAAATAGGAGCTGGATAAAATGAGGCTGAAACCTACCGGGCTGCATTCCCAGATGGTTAAGGCATCCAAGTCACAGATGAGGCGAAGGTCAGCACAAAACACAGGTCATAAAGACCTTGCTGATAAAACAGTTTGCAGTAAAGGAGTTGGCCAAAGCCCACCAAAACCAAAATGGCGACAGAGGGACCACAGGTCACCCTCACTGCTACACCCCTACCAGCTCCATGACAGTTAGAAATGCCATGGCAATGTCGGAAAGTTACCCTATATGGTCTATGAATAACGCACCCCTTGTTTAGCATATTATTAAGAAATAACCATAAAAATGGGCAACCAGCAGTCCTCAGGGCTGCTCTGTCTATGGAGAAGCCATTCCTTTACTTTTTTAATAAACTTGCTTTTCCTTTCCATGTGGACTTGCCTTGAATTCTTTCTTGTGCAAGATCCAAGAACACTCTCTCTTGTGGTCTGCATCGGGACCCCTTTCCTATAACAAAACTAATTGTACATTTTGTCAAGGTCAGGGAGCTCCCACTGAAGAGACAATGCCTGCTCTCTCAAAATTTGGTTAAGACCTAAAATTTATTTTATTGTGTAACTCTTTTTCTGGAGTTTCACTTGTTTTGAAAAAAGAAGGTGAGTTTTCCGGTTCCATGATGATGGAGACCAGCAGCTCCTTCTCGGAGTTTCAGGTTACTTCCCCCAGGGACGGTGAGTTTGAGTGTTTCCCCACTTCTAGGATGGTAGAGTGCAGTAGTCAGACTGGGCCTCATTCCTAGGCAAGTAACTGAATTGTGTTCTTGACCTGGAAATTCTCTTTAGTTACTAAAAGTTAAGACTAGCAACGAACTGGTCTGACTTTCTCCTTACCATGAGAGCTCTCAGTGATCATATAAATTGTACAACTGTTTGTTTGGCTTAACTGTCTTTTGTTTGTTTGTTTTGTTGTTTCAGTCTTTCTCCCGTTAGGTTTGACCAACTATACACAATATGTTCAAATCCAAAGGAACGTTCCAAATTATGGGGGGAAAGGCCATTGAGTTGATTAAATTCCTGCCTCTGTGCAGAGCTCAGAGAGCCAATTAAAAGATAGAGACTAAATTTAAAACTACCTATCTAAATAAAATTGGTCTTCTATAAAATTGCAAGGTAGATTTCTACAATTTTATGTTTGACTTGGCATCCATTTTTAATCTCCCTCTAGCACACCAGACTCTCTCTCTGTACCTTTAGAGGTAAATTTTGCTATCTGATTTTCATCTAAGAGTTGTCCCTGTAGTGTGCAAATTTAAGTCTATCTAACTAATTTGCCTAGGATAATGAAACAGGTTATAAGAAATTGGAAGTCTGAAATATCTAAATTGGAAGTCTAAAATATCTAAAATATGAATATTTAAGATCTTTTATCTTCGTGACTAATAAGTCTGTGTATTTCTGTGTCATGTATATTATGTTTCACTACCAAAAATATAAAAAAAGAGCTCGAATTGATTGGATTTACAAAGGCACTTAAGTCAAATACTGTATCAGAAAAATAGAAGATCAAAAAGCCCAAATGTTTTTTCAAGTTCATGTGACTTAAGAAAATCCTTAATAAATGAGCGTGTTTTAAAATTGTTGGTAAAATAAAATCAGGAATGTCTTTAGAGTTGTCAAAACAAATTATCATTTACATTTCATGATCAAGCAGTTTAATATTACAGTGTCCAAATTTGGCATGAGGGTTACAGAGTCTGCAGCCCAAAACATGACTATCTTTGTGTAACTTTGGTATAAATAATTCATTAAAAGTTGTTGGTTTAATTTAAAAAGCTAACTTTTGAGTTACTGGCAAAACAACAACAAGAAAAGAGTTACTTAACCTTAAGATTTCTACTTAGGTAAACATCTGAAATCACAGGCTACGTAAATGATTGACAGAGAAATAACTTAAATGATGACCATCACAGTTTTATTGAATAAGTTAGGTAGACTGTATTTGTAAATCCTTGGCTAGGCTTCAGGCCTTTACCAAGGTCTAATCTTAGGTGCCTTGTGCAAAAGATTCCAGCAAAGCCATTTCCCAAAGAGAGAGAGCGCCTACCTGGCAAATGATAATTCTTAATGCAAATGAGCAAACCAAGTGTGATAGTACTAAAATGTATTTTACCAATAAACTGGTCCTACTATAAATTTGTCTTTAATAAAACTGGGGAATTGAAGAGAGAAAAAAATACGCTTCTATAAACTATAGTACACCTGTTATTTGATTCTAGTCTTGACTAAGTTTTATCAGTTTTTATTATTTTCTACACTTTGGACTAAATTCTAAAATTTTTCCTGGCTACAAGTCTCCAAAATAATGTTTTCAATTTTTTTCTTTCTTTTCTCCTTTCCTTTCTTTTTCTCCCCCCACCCCATTTTCCAATCTGAAATGACTAGATAGCAAGCTGTGATTTTCTTCAAGCCCTACGGACACAAACTAGACAACTTAAACTTCAGAGGGAAATAACAGCCACCTATTTATACACGCACCGTTTTTCTACCTGCCTACTGACAACAGACTTCAGAGTAATACAGCCTTTATTAGCTTTCCAGGATTGTTCTTTCTACTATCTATTTCTTCTTTTCTTTCTCTCTTCCTCCTCCTCCCATTTTTTTATTTGCAGGGCATGTGATCTCACAACCTGCTAAAAATGAGCTTTCCTAATAATGTGGAATCTATTGGTCTAGGGAAAAATCATCATAGCCAGGAGAGAGCAGACAAAATTTCAGACCAGGGAATAACTTTCTTCTAAAATGCTTTTTAAAAAAGATTTTAAAAGGAAGAGGCAGGGGAGCTGTGAACGGAAAATAAAAACCGGAGACCCCAATTCACTATGCCAAAAGAAGCAAAATTAAGCTGAAAGCTGAGTTTTGCAAAATGCTGCCTTTCCTTTTGTTCCTAAGCACACAGATGCAGATAAAAGGTTAAATATTTCCACAGGTAGCTAGTCTACATTCACCTTATCTTGCGTAAAATGCCGATTTACTGACCACAAGACAAATAAATAATTGACCATTTCCTTACCTGCAAGTTTTTCTCTTGCAACATGTGGATTCAGTAATGTGACCATATATTCCCACTTTCTTCTCCAGCCAGCTTTTCTCCGTTAAGTATTTAAGCCCTCCAAATCACTTTTGGAGAAAGGCCCAGGTCTGTCTCCTGGGTACATCCTTAACCTGGGTAAGGTAAACTTCTAAACTAATTGAGACCTATCTCAGGTACACTTTGGTTTACAATCCAGTAGTCTCTGTGGCCCTATTCAACTGGATAGGGCTACGAATGTGAGTCAATTAAATATATATGTATTGCTAAAAGATGACTGGGATCAACTTCTTTATTTCTTCAAAGACTTGCCTGTGGAGATTAAAAGGCTTTGACATGGGTTCCAGGTCTGTCAATTCAAACAGAGGTGACTACAGTTAAATACCTCAACTCACCTGAGTCTTGGTTTCTTCATTTAGCACTGTGCTTAGCAATACTTTCCCCCGTTTATGAAAATGCCAATATCATTTAATGCCTCATAATTTTGTGACAAAAACAAAAGTCAGAATTATTACTTTTACCAATTTTCAAAGAAAAAAATAAATAGTCTTTGTAAATCATCAATTAGATCCTGGACTAGATCCCTGGACTATTACGGATCTCTTTTCCATCAGCCCCTATTACGTAATTTATCAGAAGTCGTAACAATGCTGCTCTTTAACAAAAGAATATTTAATTAGATTAAGATTGTGAAGTGATTCACGGGACATTAATCTTCTAGATTTATAAGTTGATTCTAAGAAGACTTTTAGATGTTATTTATTACATTTTCTTAATTTTAATAACCCTTATAGTATCTCTTGATCTATCAAGAACCAAAGGGAAGATATAAAAATATTTCTAAATGTTACATTAATAAACTCCTGCCTTCCCTCTAAGATCTAGAGGACAACAATAATGCTCACTGTCACCACTGTTATTTAACATAGTAGTGGAAGTCCTACGTAGAGTGATTAGACCAGATAAATAAGAAAAGGGCATCCAAACTGGAAAAGAAGAATTCAAATTATCTTGTTTGCAGATGATGAGATCTTATATTTGAAAAATTCTAAAGATTCCACAAAACTATTAGAACTGATAAACAAATTCAATAAAGTTGCAGGATACAAATTCAACATACAACTCAGTAGCATTTCTATATGTCAATAGTGAACAATGTGACAAAGAAATCAAAAAGGTAATCCCATTTACAATAGCCACACATACAATTAAATACCTAGAAATTAATTTAACCAAAGAAGTGAAAGATCTCTATAATAAAAACTATATAACCCTCATGGAAGAAATTGATGAAGATATCACAAAATGAACAAATATTTCATGTTTATGGTTTGAAAGAATCAATATTTTTCAAATGTCCATATTACCCAAAGCCATCTATGAATCTAATGTAATCCCTATCAAAATACCAATGACTTTCTTCACAGAAATAGAAAAATCAATCTAAAATGTATATGGAACCATAAAAGACACAGAATAGCAAAGGGTGTCCTAAGCAAAAAGAAAAAAATGGAGGCATCACATTACCTGACTTTGAATTATACTACAGAGTTATAGTAAACAAAACAGCATGGTAGTGGCATAAAAACAGACACTTAGACCAATGGATTAGAATAGACCACCAGAAACAAATCCACACACCTACAATGAATTCATTTTTGACCAAAGTGCCAAGAATATTCACTGGGGAAAAGACAGTGAATGGTACTAGGATGAAACTAGGCACTTATTTCTAGCCATATTAAAAAACAAATCAAAATGAATGAAAGACTTAAAGCTAAAGACTAAACCGTAAAACTACCTCAAGAAAATATTGGGAAAATTCTCCAGAACATTGGTCTGGGCAAAAATTTCTTGAGCAATTTTCTTACCCGTGAAACACAGGCACCCAAAGAAAAATGGACAAATGGGATCACATCTAGTTAAAAAGTTTCTGAACAGAAAAGGATACAATCAAAAAAGTGAAGAGACACCCCACTGAGTAGGAGAAAATATTTGTAAACTACCCATCTGTCAAAGAACTAATAACCAGAATATCTAAGGAGCTCAAACAACTTTATAGGAGAAAATCTAACAATCCCATCAAAAGGTGGGCAACATATTTGAATATACGTCTCAAAAGAAGACACACAAACAGCACACAGGCTTAGGAAGAGGTGCTCAACATCATCAGTCATCAGAGAAATGCAAGTCAATACTACAATGAGATACTGTCTCACCCCAACTAAATGGCTTATATCCAAAAGACAGATAATAACAAATGCTGGTGAGAATGTGGAGTAAAGGGAATTCCTTGTACACCATTGGTGGGAAAACAGATTAGTACAACTACTGTGAGGAACAGTTTGGACGTTCCTCAAGAAACTAAAAATTGAGCTACCATGTGATCCAGCAGTTCCCCACTGCTGGGCATGTACCTGAAAGAAAGGGAATCATTGTATCTAAAAGTTATCCCTACTCCCATGTTTGTTGCAGCACTGTTTACAATAGTTAAGGTTTGGAAGCAACCTAAGTGTCTGTCAACAGATGAACGTGTAAAAAAAAAAATGTGTACTATTCAGCTATAAAAAGGAGACCCAGTCAATTGCAACAAAATAATCGAACTGGAGATCATTATGTTAACTGAAATAAGGAAAGCACAGAAAGACAAACATTGCATGTTCTCACTTATTTATGGATCTAAACATCAAAACAACTGAATTCATGAACATAGAGAGTAGAAGGACAGTTACCAGAGGCTGAAAAGGGTGGTGGGGAGTGTAGGGGTGGGGAGACGGGATGGTTAATGGGTAAAAAAAATAGTTAAAAAAATGAATAAGCCTTACTATTTGATAGCACAACAGGGTGACTACAGTCAATTACTTGACTGCACCTTCTAACATAACATAAAGAGTGTAATTGGATGGTTGCAACTCAATGAAACAATGCTTGAGGGAATGGATGCCCCATTCTTCATTACTTGCTATTTCACCCTGCATGCCTGTACCAAAACATCTCATGTACCCCATAAACACAAATAACTTCTACATACCCACAAAAAATAAAAATTAAAAAAAAACTTTTATACATCAAAAAATTCTACCAAAGAAATACCTTAATCAGATTAAAAACTGATTTAAATCAATATAAGGATTATTTTGTCAATATTTTAATGTGTGCTTCAATGTAAAAATTATGAGATATAATGTTCTCTTTGACAATTAGTGGTCTTTTTACACATTAAAATTTTCCATTAACTTATTTTGGTTTGAAAATATAAAACCCATTCTACCTTGAACCCGTCGCAGCATCTTGTTTTCTTTTTCTCTGAAGATTCCGACTCTGCTGTCTTATTCAAATGTTGATGTTGGTCCATGATTAAACTACAGATACCACGTGAATGTTTTCTAATTGTTGTTGATGCTTGGTTTGAAATGATAACCTGTTAAAAAAGAAAATGTATAATTTATTTTACTTTAATCATATACAATTAAAAAATAAGAAAAGCCATGAGTTCAATATCAATCAATCAATCAATCATTCTCTAATATTCATTCAGGGTCTGCTATTTTCTGACCACGGCGGTAGGTCAATGCTGGACACACAGGAAAGACAGACACAAACTCCACCAAAAGAGATTATAACTACTTAGAAAAATAATTTTTTGTAGACAAATTTAAAACAAGTAAATATGATAATATAAAACCACACACTAGACTGCATGAACAAAAATTTAAAATGATAGAAATGAAAATTGTTATATTTTCTGTATACCCAGATTATAAGATTTATAAAAGCAAATTTATGTTTACATTATCTTTATAAGTTTATAAAGTGCCAAATGACTTGCACATAGTGGATACTCCAAATGGGTAGAAAATAATATAAATAATAATAATTAGGATAGACTCAGACAGTTTTATAGAGAAGATACCTGTGGAACCAGGCTCAAACAGCAGATACTTTTAAATTTGTTTAAAAGAACAAAATGCATTCGAAGTATCTCTCAGAGAGACTCTGGAGATGCTTGACCTCACCATATCATGATCGTACTGTTTATCAGGTTTATTCATTCATTTTTCAAGAGAAAATACATGCATGTAGTTGAAAATGCAAAAAAAAAAAAGAGAAAAAAAGCAAAGATTCTTTTCATAACCTTTGTCCCTTTTACAGAAATCTGATATGCATTTTTAATTAAATACATAATATTTTGCCTTTTAATAGAAATATGAGCATACCATTACCACTGTACTCTACCTTTTACCTTCTGTATATGCTTTATATTAATAAAAGTCCTTCTCATTTTCCTTATGGTAGCAGGGTATTCTTTTGTCCATAATATATGTAACTAATTCCATATTGATAACTATTTAACTTATGTCTAATTATCTGATATTAGACAATGTTCTCAATATAAGTCATGTTCCTTATGTGTGGTCGTATCTGTAGGATAAATTCCTGCGAGTGGAGTTTTGAGGTCAAAGCACAAGAGAAACCATAGGTTTGAGAGTTACTAAACTCCTATATTAAAGACTAGCAAAATGAGTCAACTTTTACTTCAGTTGACTCTTTTATATAGAATAGTGGATGACCTGTGAAGGTTCAGAGATGTATTCTTGTTCATACATATGTGCTTAACACATATTTATGTATCTACAGTATCTACATAAACAGACACATAACATAGATATAGGTATATGTTATGTATGTAGCATGCATGCATAGGTATATGCGATGTAGATATATGCTATGAAACTGCTTAAATATACCTTAGATATGTAAATATCTAAAGTATTTACGTAAGTATCTGATTTATAATAGAATACTGATTATACAATATGTATGATGTAGCTTATATGTACAGTTGATTCTCACTTTGGCAGTAATTATGTTCCATAAAGTTGCTGGGAACACTGAATTTGCAAATATTGAACCATTGTTCTAAAGGAGATAAACAGTTAGGTGACTGTGTGCCTTTGGCCACAACATTTTCATCAATGGATCAATACATAACTTAATACATAACGTTTTAGGTATGCTTCTGTTTAAAGTACTCTGGCATATACTGTTGATTCATTAACACGGAATAGTGGTCAATAGCCCTGTAGTTCATGCCAGAAGTAAACTTACATAGCAGATATATATATATATATATATATATATATCTTCTGTCAGGCACCCTTGGAGGCAGAAACATGGGACAACACTTCACTTTGCTCCATGTCAGCTGGAAACATAGCAACTCAAATTTTTCACCACTCTGTCCATGCATGCCAATGACCATAAAAGCCCAGCAGTATTAATTCTGGTGTCATAAATAAATTTTAGTGTTTAGATAAATTTTCTAATGTAGAATCTGTGAATAATAAATATAAATATCTACTTGATGCATTTATTGATATCGATAACTATTTAGCTTATATCTAATTATTTGCTATTAGACAATGTTCTCAATATGTTCTAAAGTCATGTTCTTTATATGTGGTCATATCTCTAGATAAATTCCTACAAGTGGACTTTATGCATTAATTTACTCAACAAGGATTTACAGATTCTCTATATTATAAATGTATAAAACCATGGATATATTTCATGCATATTTAGTGTATAATGCATGAATATGGCAATAATAAATATCTGAAGATACTATCATTTATGCATATGTGAGTGTATATAAATATACTCATGAATGCTGAAACTCATACATATGTATCTCTAAGAGAAGTTCAATTGTGTTTTGTAGGTGAGGTGAGGAAAAAATCAATAGTTTGGTGGACTCAAGGTAATAAACAGCCCCTTAATAAATTCACACCACTTTTTCCACAACTATCTCTTTCTGTTTCTTTCTTCATAATTTACAAGTTAAAAAATATTTATTTATTTTATACTGTACATTTTGGGGTACATGTGTAGAGCCTGCAGGTTTGTTATATAGGTATAAAAGTGCCATGGTGGTTGGCTGCTTCCATAACCCACCATCTACATTAGGTATTTCTCCTAATAATGTCCCTCCCCTAGTCCCTCATCCTCTGACAGGTACCAGCGTGTGATATTCCCCTCCCTGTGTCCATGTGTTCTCATTGTTCAACACCCACTTATGAGTGAGAACATGTAGTGTTCGGTTTTCTGTTCTTGTATTAGTTTGCTGGGAATGATGGTTAACAGCTTCATCCATGTCCCTGCAGAGCACATGAACTCATCGTTTTTTATGGCTGCATAGTATTCCACGGTGTATATGTGCCACATTTTCTTTAGTCTATTACTGGTGGGCATTTGGGTTGGTTCCACTCTTTGTTATTGTGAACAGTGCTGCAATAAACACGTGTGCATGTGTCTTTATAGTAAAATGATTTATAATCCTTTGGGTATATACCCATTAATGGGATTGCTGGGTCAAATGGAATTTCTATTTCTAGATCCTTGAGGAATTGCCACACTGTCTTCCACAATGGTTTAACTATAATTTACACTCCCACCAACAATATAAAAGCTTTCCTACTTCTCCACCCCCTCTCCAGCATCTGTTGTCTCCAGATTTTTTAATGATTGCCATCCCAACTGACATGAGATGGTATCTCAATATGGTTTTGATTTGCATTTCTCTAATGACTAGTGATGATAAGCATTTTTTCCTATGTTTGTTGGCTGCATAAATGTCTTCTTTTGAAAAGTGTCTGTTCAAATCCTTCATCCACTTTTTGATGGGGTTGTTTTTTTCCTGTAAGTCTGTCTAAGTTCTTTGTAGATTCTGGATACTAGCCCTTTGCCAGATGGATAGATCACAACAATTTTCTCCCATTCTTTAGACTGCTTGTTCATTTTGATAATTGTTTCTTTTGCTATGCTGAGGCTCTTAAGTCTAATTAGATCCCATTTGTCTATTTTGGCTTTCCTTGCCATTGTTTTTGGTGTTTTAGTCGTAAAGTCTTTGCCCATGCTGATGTCCTGAATGGTACTGCCTATTCAGGCATAATCGTAAATGGATCAATGCAATAAGAAGAGCTAACTATCCTAAATAGATATGCATCCAATACAGGAGCACCCAGATACATACAGCAAGTTCTTAACAACATACAGATACTTAAATTCCCACAAAATAATAGTGAGAGACTTTAACACCCCACTGTCAATATTAGACAGATCAAGGAGACAGAAAATTAACAGGGAAATCCAGAACTTGAACTCAGATCTAAACCAAGTGAGCCTAATAGACAGCTACAGAACTCTCTACCCCAAATATGCAGAATATACATTCTTCTTAGAACCACATCACACCTATTCTAAAATTGACCACATAGTTGGAAGTATAATCACTCCTCAGCAAATGCAAAATAATGGAAATCAGAACAAACAGTCTCTCAGACCACAGTGCAATCAAATTAGAACTCAGTATTAAGAAACTCAATCAAAACTACACAATAACATGGAAACTGAACACCTACTTCTTAATGACTACTGGGTAAATAACAGAATTAAGGAAGGAATAAAGATGTTCTTTGAAACCAATGAGAATAAAGACACACATACCAGAATCTCGGTGACACATTTAAAGCAGTGTCTAGAGGGAAATTTACAGTACTAAATGATCACATGAGAAGCAGGGAAAGATAAAAAGAAAATCGACACCTTAATGTCACTATGAAAAGAACTAGAGGTGCAAGATCAAACAAATTCAAAAGCTAGCAGAAGACAAGAACTAACTAAGATCAGAGCAGAACTGAAGGAGATAGAGATACAAAGAAAAAAAACCCTTCAAAAAAATTAATGAATCCAGGAACTGGTTTTTGAAAGATCAACAAAATAACAGACCTGCTAGCCAGACTAATAAAAAACAAAAAAGAGAAGAATCAAATAGATGCAATAAAAAATGATAAAGGGGATATCACCACCAATTCTACAGAAATACAAACTACCATCAGAGATTACTACAAACACCTCTATGCACAGAAACCAGTAAATCTAGAAGAAATGGATAAATTCCTGGACACTTACACCCTCCCAGGACTAAACAAGGAAGAAGCTGAATCCCTGAATAGACGAATAACAAGGTTTGAAGCTGAGTCAGCAATTAATAGCCTACCAAACAAAAAAAGTCTAGGACCAGACGGGTTCACAGCCAAATTCTACCAGGTATATAAACAGGAGCTCGTACTGTTCCTTCTGAAACTATTCCAAATAATACAAAAAGAGGGAATCCTCCCTAACTCATTTTATGAGACCAACATCATCCTGACACCAAAACTTGTCAGTGACACAAATAAAAAGAAAATTTCAGGCCAATATCCCTGATGAACATTGATGTGAAAATCTTCAATAAAATACTGGCGAACTAAATCCCACAGCACATCAAAAAGCTTATTCATCATGATCAAGTTGGCTTCATCCCTGGGATGCAAAGATGGTTCAACATACAACAAATCTATAAACATAATCCATCACATAAACAGAACCAAAGACAAAAACATGATTATCTCAATAGATGCAGAGAAGGCCTCTGACCAAATTCAGCAGCCTTTCATCTAAAATCTCTCAATAAACTAGGTATGGATGAAACGTATCTAAAAATAATGAAAGCTGTTTATGACAGATCCATAGCCATTATCATAGTGAATGGGCAAAAACTGGAAGCATTCCCTTCTAAAACTGGCACAAGACAAGGGTGCCATCTCTCACCACTCCTATTCAGCATAGTATTGGAAGTTCTAGAAGAGCAGTTAGGCAAGAAAGGAAATAAAGGGTATTCAATTAGGAAAAGAGGAAGTCAAATTATTTCTATTTGCAGATGACATGATTGTATATTTAGAAGACCCCATTGTCTCAGCCCCAAATATCCTTAAGGTGATAAGCAACTTCAGCAAAGTCTCAGGATACAAAAATCATCAAGCATTCCTATACCCGAATAATAGACAAACAGAGAGGCAAATCATTAATGAACTCCCTTTCACAATAGCTACAAAGAGAATAAAATACTTAGGAATATAACTAACAAGGGACATGAAGGACCTCTTGAAGGAGAACTACAAACCACTGCTCAAGGAAATAAGAGAGGACACAAACAGATTAAAAAAAAAAAAACATTCCATGCTTATGGTTAAGAAGAATCAATATTGTGAAAATGGCCATACTGCGCAAAGTAATTTATAGATTCAATGCTATCCCCATCAAGCTACCAGTGACCTTCTTTACAGAACTGGATAAAAACACCTTAAATTTCCTATGGAACTGAAAAAGAGCCTGCATAGCCAAGACAGTCCTACGCAAAAAGAACAAAGCTAAAGGCATCATGCTACCTGACTTCAAACTATACTACAAGGCTACAGAAATTAAAACAGCAAGGTACTGATACTAAAACAGAGTTAAAGACCAATGGAACAGAACAGAGGCCTCAGAAGTAATGCCATACATCTACAACCATCTGATCTTTGACAAACCTGATGAAGACAAGCAATGGAGAAAAGATGCCCTATTTAATAAATGGTGTTGGAAAAACTGGCTAGCCATGTAGAGAAAGTTGAAACTGGTCCTCTACCTTACACCTTATATGAAAATTAACTTCAGATGGATTAAAGATTTAAACATAACACCTAACACCATAAAAAACTGCGAAGAAAACCTAGGCAATACCATTCAGGACATAGCATAGGCAAGGACTTTATGACTAAAACACCAAAAGCAATAGGAACAAAAGCCAAAATAGACAAATGGGATCTAATTAAACTCCAGAGCTTCTGCACAGCAAAAAGAAAAGAAAAACAAATACAAAAACAAAAAAAAAAAAAACAATTAGAGTGAACCTGAAACTAACAGAATGGGAAAAACTTTTTACAATCTACCCATCTGACAAAGGGCTAATATCCAGAATCTACAAAGAAAATAAACAAATTTACAAAAAAAACAACAAACAACCCCATCAAAAAGTGGATGAAGGATATGAACAGACACTTTTCAAAAGAAGACACTTACGCAGCCAACAAAAATAGGAAAAAAATGCTCATCATCACTGGTCACTGGAGAAATGCAAATCAAAACCATATTGAGATACCATCTCATGCCAGTTGGAATGACAATTATTAAAAAATATGGAGACAACAGATACTGGAAAGGATGTGGAGAAATAGGAAGACTTTTACACTGTTAGTGGGAGTGTACATTAATTCAACCATTGTGGAAGACAATGTGATGTTTCCTCAAGGATCTAGAACTAGAAATACCATTTGACCCAGCAATCCCATTACTGGATATATATACCCAAATGATTATAAATTGTCCTATTATAAATATGCATCCACACGTATGTTCATTGTGGCACTGTGTACAATAACAAAGACTTGGAACCAACTGAAATATCCATCAATGATAGACTGGATAAAGAAAATATGGCACATATACACCATGGAATGCTATGCAGCCATAAAAAAGGATAAGTTCATGTTCTTTGCAGGGACATGGATGAAGCTGGGAACCCTCATTCTCAGCGAACTGACATGAGGACAGAAAACCAAAGACCGCATGTTCTCACTGATAAGTGGGTGTTGAGCAATGAGAGTACATGGACACAGGGATAGCAATATCACACACTGGGGCCTGTTTGGGGTGGGGGTTTAGGGGTGGGATAGCAGGTGGTGGGGGGAATGGGGAGGGATAATGTTAAAAGAAATACCTAATGTAGGTAATGGGGAGATAGATGCAGCAAATCACCACAGCACGTGTATACCTATGTAACAATCCTGCACAAGCTGCACATGTACCCAGAACTTAGAGTATAATAAAGAAAAAAAAATTATCTTGTTGATCCATCTAATATTGACAACGGAGTGTGAAAATCTCCCACTATTAGTCACTATTAGTATGTGGGAATCAAAATCTCTTTGTAGGTCTCTAAGAACTTGCTTTAGGAATCTGGGTGCTCCTGCACTGGGTGCATATTTATTTAGAATAGTTAGCTCTTCTTGTTGCATGGATCCATTTACCATTATGATCTTTGTTGGTGTAAGTCTATTTTATCAGAAACTAGGATTGCAACTCCTGCTTTTTTTGCTGTTGTTCTCCATTTGCTTGGCAAATCTTCCTCCATATGTTTATTTTGAGCCTATGTGTGTCTTTGCACATGGGATGGGTCTCCTGAATACAGCACACAGATGTGTCTTGACTCTTTATCCAATTTGCCAGTGTCTTTTGATTTGGGCATTTAGCCCATTTACATTTAAGGTTAATATTGTTATGTGTGAATTCGATCTTGCTATTTTGATACTATCTGGTTGTTTTGCCTGTTAGTTGATGCAGTTTCTTCATTGTGTCAATGCTCTTTACCATTTGGTATGTCTTTGCAGTGTCTGGTATTGGTTGTTTCTTTCCATGATTAGTGCTTCCTTCAGGAGCTCTCGTAAGGCAGGCCTGGTGGTGACAAAATCTCTCAGCAATTGCTTGTTTGTAAAGGATTTTATTTCCTCTTCACTTAAGCTTAGTTTGGATGGATATGAAATTCTGAGTTGAAAGTTTTTTACTTTATGGATGTTGAATGTTGGCACCCACTCTCTTCTGGCTTGTAGGATTTCTGCTGAGAGATGTGCTGTGAGTCTGAGGGGCTTCCCTTTGTGTAACCCAACCTTTCTCTCTGGCTACCGTAGCATTTTTTCCTTCATTTCAACCTTGGTGAACCTGACGATTATGTGTCTTCAGTTGTTCTTCTCGAGGTGTATCTTTGTGGTGTTCTCTGTCTTTCCTGGATTTAAATGTTGTCCTGCCTTGCTAGGTTGGGGAAGTTCTCCTGGATAATATCCTGAGGAGTGTTTTCCAACTTTGTTTCATTTTCCCTTTCACTTTCACGTACACTGATCAAATGTAGATTTGGTCTTTTCTCATAATCCCATATTTCTTGGAGGTTTCATTCATTTCTTTTTACTCTTTTTTCTCTATTGTCTTCTCACTTTATTTCATTGAGTTGATCTTCAATCTCTGGTATCCTTTCTTCTGCTTGATCGATTTGGCTGTGAAATTGTTTATGCTTCACAAAGTTCTTGTGCTGTGCTTTCAACTCCATCAGGTTATGTTTTTTCTCTAAACTGGTTATTCTAGTTAGCATTTTGTCTAACCTTTGTTCAATGGTCTTAGCTTCCTTGCATTATGTTAGAACATGCTCCTTCAGCTTGAAGAAGTTTGTTATCACCCACTCTCTGAAGCCTGCTTCTGTCAATTCATCAAACTCCTTCTCTGCCAGTTTTTTTCCCTTGCTGGCAAACAGTTTTGATCCCTTGGAGTAGAAGTGGTGTTCTTGGAATTTTTGGAATTTTCAGCCTTTTTGCACTAATTTCTTCCCATCTTGGTGAATTTATCTAAGGTCTTTGAGGTCAGTGATCTTTGGATGGGACCTCTGAGTGGATGTCCTTTTTGTTGATGTTGAAACAATTTCCTTCTGTTTGTTGGTTTTCGTTCTAACAGTCAGGCTTCTTGGCGGCAGGTCTGCTGGAGTTTGTGGGAAGTCCACTCTAGATACTGTTTGCCTGGAATGACCATCTGGGGCTGATGAACAGCAAATATTGCTGCCTGTTTCTTCCTCTGGTAGCTTCATCCCGGAGGGGTACCCAGAAGATACCAGCCAGAGCTCTCCTGTATGAGGTGTCTGTTGGCCCCTACTGGGAGGTGTATCCCAGTCAGGATACATGGGGGTCAGGAAGCCACTTAAGGAGGCAGTCTGTCCCTTATTAGAGCTCAAATGCTGTGCTGGGAGATCTGCTGCTCTCTTCAGAGCTACCAGTCAGGAACATTTAGGTCTGCTGAAGCTGTACCCACAACTGCCCCTTTTCCCAGATGATCTGTCCCAGGAAGGTGGGTACTTTGTAAGTCCCTGATGGGCTGCTACCTTTTTTCAGAGCTACCCTGCCCAACGAGGACGTCGAGTGAGACGGTCTGCCTGCAGCTGCTGGGCTGTGGTGGGCTTTACCCAGTTTGAACTCCCGGGCAGCTGTTTTTTGCACTTGAGGTTGAAAGTGCCTACTCAAGCCTCAGCAATGACAGATGCCCCTCCTCTCACCAAGCTTTAATCGAATGCCCTGAGTCAAACTCAGACTGCTGTGCTGGCTGCAAGAATTTTAAGACAGTGGATCATGGCTAGCTGGTCTCCATGGGGGTGGGACCCATTGAGCCAGACCACTTGGCTCCCTGGCTTCAGCCCCCTTCCAAAGGAGTGAATAGTTCTGTCTTGCTGTTGTTTCAAGTGCCAATGTGGTATGAAAAAAAACCTGCTGTGGCTAGCTTGGTTTTTGTCCAAACAGCTGCCCAGTTTTGTGCTGGAACTCCAGTGCCCTAGAGGTTGTGTTGGACGCAGAGGGAATATCCTAGTCTGTGGGTTGTGAAGACTACGGGAAAAGCATAGTATCTGGGTCGGAGTTCAGGAAACAGTCCCTAATGGCTTCTCCTGTCTAGGAGAGGGAGTTCCCTGGCCCCTTGTGCTTCCTAGCTGAGGCGACACCCCACCCTGCGTTGGCTTGCCCTCGTTGGGCTACACCCACTGTCCAACCAGTCCCAATGAAATGAACCAGGTACCTCAACTGGAAATGTGGAAATAACCTGCCTTCTGCGTCAATCTCACTGGGAGCTGCGCACCAGAGTTATTCCTATTTAGCCATCTTGCCCAGATCCCCAGAAATATTTGTTTTTTACCAATTAATTCTATAATTGGAAATCTCTTTGAATAACTTGCAAGATGGATAGTCTTCCTTTAGCTTTAGACTTTTCTTTTCCTCGATACTAAACACATATTCGTGAAGTCTTGAGGACTATTTTCTCACCACTCAAGCCTTGTTTCTTTCAAGTGATTAACTTCTAGTCCTGTCTTCCAGCTTGCCTGCTTTCCTGTGCATAGCACGTCCATTCTCAGAATCATTCAAAGATCCTTCTTGCAACAAAAATACAACTTATACTTCCTATTTGAGGGTCTTCGCAGCCTAAATCAATCCTTATTTTTAGTCCCATTCCTGATACAGCCATAAGCACTTGCAGACATGTGGAAGCACTGTCCCAAGAAGAAAGCTCTCTACCTTCATATATATTTCTTCTATTCCTGGAATGTCCTTCCCCATCACTCGCTGTAATGCTGCTCCAAATCATACCATTTTAATGTTTCCCTGTTTTCTTCCAGTTGAAATAACCTCTCTCACCCTGCTTTGCTATTAGAGAACATATCTGAATAATCATTACTCTTTTCTGTATTCCCCCTACTTTGCAAAACAACTATTCCACACCTCTCTCTCTTATGTTCAGATAAAACACACAGCCAGGAAAATAAGAAATTTGGGCACTTTGCTCATCTCTCATAAAGGTTAAATTGTATTAAGTACAAAGTCCCTAGAATGCTGGAGTATCAATTTAGCCTTGAATAAATAACACACTTTTTACTTCATTGTGGCATTTTAAGCCTTATGTAGCAGAGTTTAATGTATTTTGCTCTGAACATATTATTTCTGAGTTCCAAATTATTGACATAAACAAATTTCAAGAATACAATATGTTTATAAGACAGAGTCACAGGCATTTGGATGTAGCATTGCAACTCTTTCCTGAGCAGAACAGGTCAGTTCTTCCCAGTTTAATAGAGCTGAAGCAGAGGGCAGGATCTTACCAACTTCTCCTTATTTCTGTTATGCTTTTCATATGTAAGGGGTTACAGAAAACCAGTGCAGGCCAAGTGGCCCAGGTTTTAGCATGGACCTATGGAACCAAGGAAGATAAAAGGGAAAACAGCACTTCCTCACTGCTTAGATTTTTCAGAGGAGAGATTTTCTGCATCTCCACCTTACTTTCATAATAAAAACAACTGCCTTATCAGGGAAGTCACCTTCCTGAATGGGTGAAGGGAACCAATGTTTTATTGAGCTGTCAATTCCTTCCAAGAGCTGTGCCCAGAAGATTTTTTTTCTCTTATTTGAACAGAAATAAAAAATTATTTTGAAAATATTTTTTCCCTCACCCTAAATCAAACTTGAGTCGAACAGAGGAAAGTGAAGTGGTTAAGTGACTTTGAAACACATTTACCACCCTGACCCCTGACCTATCCACTCCAACATATG
The DNA here is from genome assembly GCF_049354715.1 of Callithrix jacchus. Classification (NCBI taxonomy): domain Eukaryota; kingdom Metazoa; phylum Chordata; class Mammalia; order Primates; family Cebidae; genus Callithrix; species Callithrix jacchus. The sequence continues at coordinate 2,635,466 of NC_133510.1, forward strand.
CAGTTAAAGTAAAATTAAAGAAATAGAGAGGCTAGTATAATAATTCTATACAGTTTATGTAAATAAGTATCTCATAGTATAATTTGAGAAAGTAACTTAGAAGTCCATTCTTTCAGGCTTCATGTTTCATTCACTTAGAAAGCAATGGAAGTAGGACTTCAAACTTTATTTTTTACTTTATAAAGGTATGATTTATTCTACCTTATCTTTGAGGATATACACCTGAGACTCTTCTGTTTCTAGAAGGGATATTTACTAGGCCTTTAGGGCTCAAAACATAAGTGTGGAGAAAATGCAGAGCAGAAAATTTGTAAATTTTATCATAACTACCAGAACATTTTCATTGAAATTCGTTACGATTTCTTACATTAAAGACAAGTTAATTAACAACCTTGACGGTTCTTACCTGGACTTAGAATGCTACAGCAACTGCAACAAGTCCATTCTTTTTCTGATGTTAAAGTCCCGCTTTAAATGGTTAGTTGGCTTTTTGTTTGTTTATTTTTGTGAGTCCAGTGATGATTAACCATCTTACTAGATAATTGTCCTAGGCAAACAGAAAAAAAAATACCTAGCTAATTCTAGGAGAATTAGCTAGGTATTTTGTACATTCTGGTAATGTGTGCATTCTGAGAAATTATTAATAGAACCTTTAAAGATAGGCTTCTTTTAAAGGTTCTATTAATAATTTCTCAGAATGCACACATTATTTTATGTTAACATTAGAAAAGAAATTATTTCTGGGAATGACTTTTTTTTATGTAATTAAGTTGGTTGCATTTTTCTTTAGAAATACAAACACAACACATTATCCAAAATATTTAAAACTGTTCCAAATAAAAAATATGTCAAGGCACATTTAAAAATGTGCCTACTCATATACACCATGGAATATTGTGCAGCAATCAAAAACGATGCATTCGTGTCCTTTGTAGGGACATGGATGAACCTGGAGAACATCATTCTCAGCAAACTGACACAAGAACAGAAAATGAAATACCGCATGTTCTCACTTATAGGCGGGTGATGAACAGTGAGAACACATGGACACAGGGAGGGGAGCACTACACACTGGGGTCTGTTGGGGGGGAATAGGGGAGGGACAGCAGGGGGCGGGGAGTTGGGGAGAGATAGCATGGGGAGAAATGCCAGATATAGGTGAAGGGGAGGAAGGCAGCAAATCACACTGCCACGTATGTACCCATGCAACAATCTTGCATGTTCTTCACATGTACCCCAAAACCTAAAATGCAAAAAAAAAAAGTAGTGATATAGTAGCAAATAATGGATTTAATTTCAAATCACAGTAGTAATGATTGGGACAATGAAAGGATCAAGGTGGATGACTTTTGTATTCAGAAGTCTATTTTTACCTTATTAAAATTGTATCTAAGAAGTGAAAAAATAAAAATAAAAATATACCTCCTTACATTAGCATTCAAAAAATAAAGCATACCCTCTTTGCTTGTTACATGGGTATGGGTCGAATATGATGTAGATGGACACTGGGCATCCCACGCGGAATACTAGATTGCGAATTAATCATAAGACTAGTCTTCTGAAGGACAAAAATCGAGACGGGTTTGTATGATACGCTCCTTATAGCAAAGCTTAAAGAAAGAATGGTGTCCTTCTATTGACTTGGTTTTTGGAGACAGGAAGACCTTGACTCAGCTAAAGTTTTCTTGAGTAAGGATGAAGTCAAATTCATTAATTCAGTAACTCAAATATATTTGACTCCCTTCTACACCTCGGGCATCTGGCTGTTTCTTATGCCTCTCTGCCTGTTTACCCATGGAGCTGATAGAACTGAAGAAAATCCAGCAACCACGATGACTTTGGGTTTATTATGATGAAGCCAAAACCGACCTCTTATTTTGCCTAGAAGTCACACTGTATTTTTCTAATCCATGTCATTCGCTTTCTGAGTAACTGTTTTGCACTTTCATCTCTCTCCTTGAAAGTCTCACATGTGCTTTCCCCTGTCCACCTTCAGCTGATGACCTGTTTCACTGACCAAAAGTGAAGAAACCTTCCAAAAGCTCCCTGGACCACATCTATATAGGAAAAGCATTAGTACCACAGGTTCTACCTTGGGGAACTGTCTATGTGAAAGCTGAGGCCAACCTACACTGTGTATCACATTGCCTTCTTTCCTTGTGCTGTGGAGGATATCGCTTTCCCCAGTTCTAAAGAAATACCCCCAGCAGCAGGTGAGCATCCTGTCATTTCCCCATCTTTCAAGATCTCTCTTTGGATTCCAGTCTTTATGTTGATATGGCCCTACTTCTGTGCCATTATTACAGAAACAACGTCTCATTTATAATGATTGTTTTCAATCTCTTTCCTCACATTCTCTCTTGAACACACACCTGTCAGGTTTTTGCCTCCAACTTCCTAACAGAATTATTCCTCCTAAGTCGCAAATTACCTAAATTCGACATGGAACGATCCTCATCTGACTTAACTATTGGCGGCATTTTTCAGAGCTGAGGATTCTCTCCCCTGGCAATACTCTCCAGGACACGATTCTTTGTGGATTTGGTAACTTTCACTGACTTCTCCATTTACATGTCATTGACTAATTCTTTTTTTTTACATTTTTTTAGGCTTCTTAATTAAAGCATTTCAGGATTCAACTTTTGCATGTACGTGTATGATCTTGTCTATTCTTGTGTCTCAAAATACCATCTTTATGTTGATAATTTCAAAATTTGTATCTGTGGCCAAAGCCTAGCTTCTGAACTTTTGATTCATCCAGTTTCCTCACCAGTTCCCTCTGTATCTGTAATAGGTATCTCATACTTCATTTTTTTTCTTTTCTTTTTTATTTGAGATGGAGTTTTGCTCTTTGTTTTCCAGGCTGGTGTTCAGTGGTATGATCTTGGCTCACTGCAACCTCTGCCTCCTGGGTTGATGCAATCCCTCCAGTAGCTGGGATTACAGGTGGCTGCTATCACGCCCGGCTAATTTTTGTGTTTTTAGTAGAGATGAGGTTTCACCATGTTGGTCAGCCTGGTCTTGTACTCCTGACCTCAGGCAATCTGCCCTTCTCGACCTTCCAAAGTGCTGGGATTACAGGTGTCAGCCACCGCACCTGGGCCATAATTAACATTTTCTGAGCAGGTATCTCATCTTTTTTTTCTCAAACCTCTTTCCTCCTGGAATATCCTTATTTTAGCCAAGGCTATTCTATCCTTCCAGTTGCACATACATATGCAAAATATTGAAATAATTCTTATTCCATTGTTGGTCATGCTCATATCAGGCTCAAATTTCAAATTATACGCAGAATGAAGCTACTTTTCAACACCTCCACAAGTTTTATTCTGGTTCTGAATTATTACTATATCCTCATACCTGTACCTCGGCTTGTCTCCTGTCCACTCACAGCCCCTCTTCCCCAACCTCACTTCCCTGTGTAAATCTGAAAACAGCAGTCAGGGTCGCCATGTGAAAGCAGGTCATATCACGGCACTGCTGCGCTCAGATCCCACTCCCGCCCCACCAGTGGATACACACATCATTTAGCATAGAATCCAGAGAGCAATCTGAAGGCTCTATAGCTCCTGTCCTGGGCATCTTTGATCCTGTTGTTCTTTCTGTCTGAAATGTTCTTTCCCAATAGCTGCATAGCTCACTCCCTCACCATGTTCTAGTACTCACACAAGTGATGCTTTCTCAGTGAGGTCTTCGCTGACCACTTTTTATTACTACTCTCTCTGACACCCAATATAGCTTTTTTGCTACTTGGATGTTCTCGTTATTTATCAGACTGTGAATGTTGCTCACATATCTCGATGATCGTCAGCCTTCTTTCGCCTCACAGCTATACGTTTATACTACTGCGTAAGCTCTGGAAGTGCGAGGATGTGTTTTTATCTTTTTGTTCACTGTTGCATCATCTGTGTCTAGAATAACATCTATTACCTGGAAGATACTCAATAAATATTTTTAAAGGAATATATAAATGCAATTTCCATTTTAAACAACTTATAGCAACTAAATGATGTCAAAACCAAGACTTAATCTGGAGTAATATTTAAAATGACAAGGAAGTTGGCTGTAATTATATATGACACAGTTATCCAACTATCAAAGATTATGATACTAAAAAGCTGAAAACAGTCAACAATTGATTTTCAGACATGACAGTGATGCACACTATGTTAAGAAATTATCCATGAAAATTGTATTCAAAATCTTCCAATGCTTCCTAGCTCACTTAGAATAAATACCCGAGTCCTTCCTACATCCTACAAGAATCTACACAATCTTTTCCCTGGTTATCCCTCTGACAATATTTTCTACAAGTATTTCCTACTCAGCCATTACCAAGCAGCCACACAGACCTACTTGATATTCCATAAACCTTTCACTTATATACCTGCCTCAAGTCCTTGTCACTCGTCTTCTTTTTACATGAACTATTTTGCCTCCAGATGTTCATTTTTCACGCCAGTTATTTTTCTGCGTAACCATTGCCGCCTTGCAGATGCTTTCCCTGACCTATATTAAAAGGTAACGTTTGTAACTCTCTGATGACTTGCCCTACCGACCCCTCCATATCTCTTAAAATTCCATGTCTTTATAAATTATGTTGCATATTTTCTTTCCCAGTAAATATAAGCAACAAAAGGGCAGGAACTTCGTCCTTTTTGTTCGGCCATTTTCTAGTATACTGCTCATTATATTATAGAAACAATAGACATTTTGAATTAATGAGTCAGTTATGCCAGCTGCATGGATCCCGAACAGGTCTGACCCACAGAAAGAGATTAGCAAGTCTTCTTGCTTCTTACATTTTAGTGCTTCAGCCCTGTGGTCTTCAGTGTGAGATGTGCATTCTCTCAGAGAAATGGGAAGGCTTTCCAAAGGATATGCAAGAACAGATAAAGTTTTAGAAAAAAAGTTAACAACTTTGGCTGGGTGCGGTGGCTCACGCCTGTAATCCCAGCACTTTGGGAGGCCGAGGCGGGTGGGTCACGAGGTCAAGAGATCGAGACCATCCTGGTCAACATGGTGAAACCCCGTCTCTACTAAAAATACAGAAAATTAGCTGGGCACGGTGGCACGTGCCTGTAATCCCAGCTACTCAGGAGGCTGAGGCAGGAGAATTGCCTGAACCCAGGAGGCGGAGGTTGCGGTGAGCCGAGATCGCGCCATTGCACTCCAGCTTGGGTAACAAAAGTGAAACTCCGTCTCAAAAAAAAAAAAAAAAAAAAAATTAACAACTTCATGGAAGAATAATTTATATGCAGTAAAATGCAGATACATAAAGTATACCATCAAGTGAATTTTGACACATGCATTCAGTCATAAAACAGAGATAACGAAGACGGTCATCCCCAGAAGTTTTCTCCTGTCCCTTCCTACCACTACCTCACTCAGACCAGAACACTGAACTGCTTTTGTCACTATAGATTAGTTTACATTTTAGAGAATTTTATATTAAGGAACATCAAACAATAGCTACTTCTTTCTGCTTGACTCAGCATAATTACTTTAAGGTTCAACCATATTGTCATAGATAAAAATGCATTCCCTTCAATGCTAGTTTTTTCTTATATGAATATACAGTTTATTTATCTACTCACCTGTTTACAGTGCTATACTCGAGTGAGTTTAAACAGAAGCGTCATATACTGAGTTTGTTGAGAGTTCATTTCTTATGCCGGCATCCGAGAGTCAGCTAGAGCTCAAACCTCTCAGCCAAGAACAAAGGGAGGTCCACATTTTTATCCAGTTCAGGGTCAGGGGGCGGTAAGCAGCTTATTTCAGAAGCAGAAGGAGTAGGTTAGGGGAGACGGGGGGCCTAACAAAAATTCTACTTAAAATTGTTTTTCTACTCAGAATGTGGGGCAGTAGTGTAGGGTAGCAGTTACGTGGTTACAGATTCAGGATGTCTGGGGCTGGTGGGCCCTGTTTCTCAGAAAATTGGTTACAAAGATGCCAGGTGTCTCAGACGGCAAGCTTTCAGAACAGAATGCCCTACATAACTCAGGGTGGGCAAAACGGACTTGGCAGGACTGTTTAAAATGTATTCACTACAGCCACGCTCAAGTTAGGATATCTCATTTTCCATTGATGTTCTGACAGAATTAAATCTTGGATTTCTGAGCGGTATTCAAGGGATAATAGTGGGTTCTGACATACATGAGGCTGATGCCGTTTGATGAATGTTAGGAGTTAATTTGGTATATATGGTCCAAAAGTCAGACTTAAAAGAAGGAGGAGTAGGGGGCCTGTCAGTCTGGTGATTAGGGTGGTGACTCAGGGCTTTCAGTTAAATAGTCCCTGACACTATGGAGTGTTAATTTTTTACTCTCTGTGGTGGGGGCCTAACAAAAAGTTCCACTCAAAATTGTTTTTTACTCAGGATGTGGGGCAGCAGTGTGGGGTAACAGCCACAGGGTTACAAATACGAAATATACAGGGCCCAGCCCTGTTTCTCAAAAAATTAGTTACAAAAATGCCAGATATTTCAGACGCAAACTTTTGAAACAAAATGCCCTACATAACTCAGGGTGGACAAACATAGCTCAGGGTGGGCAAAATGGAGTTGGCAGAATTGTTGAAAATGTATTCATAAAGTATTTCAGTGAACATCTGGGTTATTTGCTCTTTTAAGCTATTATAAATACAAGTGTTTAAACATCTGTTCATAAGCCTTCGTGTAGACACATGCTTTCATTTTTCATTCACAAATACCTAGTAGTGGAATTCCTGGATTATGTGGGAGGTGTATGTTCAAGTTTTTGAAAAACTGTTAAACTCCTACTGGTGTGGTTGTACCATTTTACACTCTCAGCAGCAGTGTAGCAAAGTTTCGGTTTCTCCACATTCTCATCCACAGTCTATATGAATAGTCTTCAGATCAGTTCTTCTAAATACATAATGACGGCTTATTGTTTTCATTTGAATTTCCCTAATAATTGGTGATGTTAAACATTCTTCCATGTGCTTTTGTTTTATCTATACATTTTTTTTGTGAAATGTTTACTCAAAGTTGTGCCCAGTTTTTAATGGTATGTTTGTCTTTTTTTTGATATGGAGTCTCGCTCTGTTGCCCAAGGAGTGCAGTGGCACAATCTCGGCTCAATGCAACTTCTGCCTCCCAGGTTCAATGATTCTCCTGCCTCAGCCTAGTGAGTAGCTGGAATTACAGGCATGTGCCACCACGCCCATCTAATTTTTGTACTTTTAGTAGAGACAGGGTTTCACCATGTTGGTGAACCTCTGGTTCTTGAACTTCTGACCGCATGATCTGCCCGCCCTGGCCTCCCAAATTGTTGGGATTACAGGCATGAGCCACTGCTCCTGGCTTGTTTGTCTTATTATTGAGCTGTGTTTTTATATGTCTTCACACAAGATGTTTGTTGAATATATTCTTGCAAATATTTTCAAAAGCAAATGTTTACAATTTTGAGAAAGTCCGACTTACCAATTTTATCTTTACAGTTTGCTCTTTTGTACTCTGTTTAAGAGGGTTTTCTGGTAGGGTTTGCACTACCAAGATCAAAGTGAATAAAATTTTCCCATGTTGTTCTAGAGGTTTTATATTTTAGTTATTGTATTTATGCTCCATTTTGAGTTAATTTTGGTAGAAGACACAAGGAAAGGGCCAAGGTTTCTTATTTTGTCTATTGCTATCCAATATTTTCGGCATCATTTGTTAAACTTGACTTGGAATTTTTGTAAAATATCAATTAAACATAAATATTTGCATCTCGTTCCAGAGTCTAATCTGTTCCATTGACTAATATATTCAATTTTATGTCAATATTATTCTATTTTCATTAATGTGGCTTCATAATGTCTTGGAATCAGATCCTGTATTTCTACTTTTAAGGTAGATTATCACATTGTATAAAGAGCGCCGTTCTTTCCTTGTGATTTGGATATTTTACTCCCTGACTTACTGTACTGTCCAGGACCACCAGCGCCATCTCCAGAGTACCATATCTCAAAATACAAGTATGAGAGCAGACATCCTTGCCTTCTTCCCAAAATTAAGGGAAAACATTTTCATTCTTCTGTAATGAAGTATGATGCCAGCAGGTTAAAAAAGATTTTTGTACATGCAGCTTAAAAAAGTACTCTTCCATTTCTAGTTTTCTGGTAAGATTCTGTTCACTTGCTTTTTAAAATCATGAATGAAAGAATCAACATTTAAAAATAATCAATAGAATTCACGGTATCGGCAGAATAATGTGGGAAAAACGTTATATTACCATCTCAAAAGTTGTCCAAAGAGTATTTGGTAAATTTTAATTACTCATGATGAAAACAATTACAAACTACAAATAGAAAATAACTTCCTGTAGGAAGTGTATGGGGAAGTAGGAGATAAAGAGAGGTTGGTTAATGGGTAGAAATTTTTTGTCTGATAGAAGAAATAAGGCTTTGTGTTGGATGGGTCTGTAGAGTGACTATTATTTACAATAATCTGTTTTATATTTCAAAATAGAAGAGCCTAATTCAAATGTTTCTAGCATAAACAAAAGTATTTAAGGTGATGGTTATTCTAATTATACTAATTTTACCTTTACAAATTAAATGAAATATTAAATATTACAGGTACCTCGAATTAAAAAAAAATTTTCTTAATGTGGTAAAGGATATCCACCAAAAAACACTACAGAATCATCATACTTCATGTTTTATTGAATATGAATGTCTTAACGCACAGAAAGAGAATGAAGGGCTCAGTACACGGGACCTCTCAGGAACCAGAGGCCGAATGTACTGAGGTTAACTGAGAACGTAAGACGAAGGAAAGTGAAAATCTAAATTTGTTATTTTGGAGTAGTTTAGGGTGATGACAAATAGCAGCAGGTGTCTACAGGACAGGCTGACTGAAGTCAAATGGAGGAATAAGCACGAGGCACAGTAATTCTACTCGAGGTGTCTCTATTGAGTCTTGAGGGCAGTGCTGGGCATCATCTCCAGATGATGAAAATGTAATATCAGTGTACCTTAAATGCAGCAGGAACTAGCTTCATGTAGCTATTGAGCACTTCAAACTAACAGTTCAATTTTTAGTTTCACGTCATTTATTTAGATTTAAGAAGCCACTTGTAGCTCACGGCTGCTATGCAGCACAGCATAACTTCTGGCTGTCAATTTCACCACGGCTGAGGTAGAGCATTTCCTTTCCCTAGGGTCCCACAAAATGTAACTTAAACCATTCTTAAGTGTTTCACCTTTCACCTAAAAATTTTCAAGTTCTGAAATACCGAGTCAGGAGGCTGTCAGGAAACAGAGGGACTAGGCACTGCTTTCTCTGACACTCTTTCTTTCCTCTGCTTTGTTTTCTCTCTCCTTCATGCCCTCTTTTCAGGGTCAATCACTAAACGCAATGTCAAAAGCATCATAATCATCTAGTCCATTGTAGCTATCATAACAGTCTTTTTCGAATTATAAACAATACAATCATGAGTCTCTTTTATGCAGTTATTTCCATACGTCTGTGATTACTTCTACAGCAAACAATCTTAAAACCAAAATTACTGATTCAAAGAGTATACATTTTTTAAAATTTGCTTTTCAAATTGCTTTCCAGAAGATTTTATCAATAATAGTATTTTTATACAGACTGCACCTCTTAATTCGTATCTACTAGCCAAATATTTTTCTATCTTGAAAAATTAGTTGCAAAATGGAAACTACTATTGTTGTATTTTGCACTTATTTGATTATAGATCACATTCAGGCTAGAACCAGTGACATAGTTCGCTAGTATATTTTACATGATACAAAGTTTTCATCCCTCAACTCTTTCGACTTCTCTAGGGCGCAAACTCAGAATACTTTTTGTTAAATGGCAGGAACGTGTGTCTCCCTTCAACAGCACCAGCATGACACTGGTTTTCTCTAATAGAAATCCTAATTAACACTCAGTTTTCAGATATTTGCTCAAAAATAGAGCAAACAAAGTAGTTTTTTTCTGGAAATTTAAACTTTCCTAGAGAACTAGGAAATCATTTTCTTCTACATGAAATAACCAAGACCAGGCACAGTCCCTCAGGTTTTCTCTGGACAACATCCTCCTGTCTCCACCTCCTGATAATCAAGTGTCTTATGAAATGCCAGTCGTGACTGTACTTCCTCAGATCACCCAGCCCATTTTCCTCAGGCCTCTGTTCATGTATTCTGCGTCCTGGAAACTCTGTTAAGCCTTCTAATGTCCTCTAGGATAACCTGGATATCTGCAGCTTCTAGATCTTTTTAATAACACAACATTCTAGCTAGTTTAATCACTCACCCCGGAGGCTGGGCCTACAGAGGTCTGGTAGGTTTTGCAGTAAAGGAGAAGGCCTGCATGGAAAAGAGCTGACATTATGCCTACAAATCAGAAACAAATAGAAAGATGCAAGTAGAAATTACCTGTATAGTCTTGATAATTGTGAAATTCTCCAACCAGTAGGTGGCAGCAGACTCCTGTCTATGGAGACGGACAGCGGGCTCCGTTCGCACATGTGAGAACGGGAAGTCATGTAGCACTGGCAGCAAAGAACACTTTCACTCTTCAGCAATCAGGAATCAGCTGTTTCTTGGGGAAATATTTATGCAGGCACTAATCCCTACTCAAAGGGGATTAGGGGCCTAAATAAATTTAACTCCTGCTTTGGGCTATTACAATATTTTCCTCTGCAACTCTGTTTAGGGGACATAAACTAATAAACGAACTTTAAACTATCATCTTAGTAGGTGTTTAATGCTAACAAATGGTGTTACAAAGGTTCCTTGTCAAAATGAATTCTGTTCTTGTCTTATCCTCCCCAAATACTAGTCCTATTTGTCTTGGGGTTAGAAAAAGTGGGCTGAAACAGGAAGGGTACATTCATAGCAGCAGAAAAGGTCGTGAGCAGGCGGCATAGTTGACTGAGTAAAAAGGATGATGGACCTGTGAGCTCCATGAGGGCAAGAATGTATCTATGATGCTTGCTTCAAAGGATAACAAAATTCTGGATACCTGGGGCATGCCTATTAAATAGTCGGTAAATAAAATGTTGAATGACAAAATAGAAGTATGCATGGCCTCTGTTCCCAGGACTTGATATATCAGACTAGACCCTAAAAAACTGTGCTGTGTGCCGTGGCTCACCCCTATAATCACAGCACTTTAGGAGACCAGGGCTGGCAGATCACTTGAGGTTAGGAGTTTGAGACCAGCCTGGCCAACACAGTGAAACCCCGTCTCTACTAAAAATACAAAAATTAGCCTGGTGTGGTGGTGCACGCCTGTAGTTCCAACTACTAGAGAGGGAGGCTGAGGCAGAATAATCTCTTGAACCCTGGAGGCAGAGGTTGCAGTGAGCCGAAATGCGCCACTACACTCCAGCCTGGGTGACAGAGCGAGACTCTGTCTAAAAATACAATAAAATAAAAATTGCTCAATAAGTAAAAGAAAGGTGAAGAGCAGTGAAGACTGGTGGTATGCTAGGCTGAATAATGACCCTTAAAAATATCCATGTCCCAATCCCTGCAACCCGTGGATATTAATTCATATGGCAAAAGGAACTTTGCAGATGTAATTTGAGTTAAGTCTTAACGTGGGGAGAGTATCCTGGATTATCAGTTTGGGCAAACTTTTATTTTATCATTCAACATTTTATTAACATCCACAGGCCATAGCTCCAATCTGCGCTATACAGAAGCCACACAAACCTATATTTCATAATTCAACCTTCTGTTTAACATCCACAGGCTACAGCTCCAATCCGCGCCATGCACTTTGAAAATGGTGAAAGGAAACAGGTCAAGGAATAGAGGAGGCCACCAGAAGCTGAAAAACAGCTAAGAGACAGATTGTCCTCCCAGATGATCCAGAAGGAACCAGCCCTGCTGAAACCTTGACTTCAGCTCAGTACAAAGGATTTCAGACTTACAGCCTCCTTAAGTGTAAGACAATACGTTTGTGTTATTTTAAGCCACCAAGTTTGTGATAACTCCCACAGCAGCAGCAGTAGGAAAATAATGCAGATGGTGGCTGGCTTTTCAGCCCTCATCATCTCTCTTCCTCCACCAGCTTCCACACTCCTATCTATTTCAGAGACTGTCAGTGGTGAAATACTGAATCAAGGCCCCCTGAATACATCATACACACTCTTACGAGGTTAAAGTGTGTGGTAACTGTTGCAATAATACAGCAGTCAAGTCTAATGAGGTGGGTTCCAGGGACCTACAACCACTGAGCTGGCATTTCCACCATTAATAAGTATTCTAAACTCTCTCCTCTTGTTTTGACTATTACTATTCTGTTGCTCTGCTTTCTTTTGGTCTTGGTGTTCTTGAGAATGCACCTCACACAACTCTGACTACGTGAGCGTAACTGACCAATGGTCTTATGCACATTTAATCCCATTTTGTTACTTCCTTCTTAGGGGCCTAATATATTTACTATTTTAAACAAAATCCAGTTTTATTTTTAATGGTGCTTTACTCTGGAACTCTTCCTACTCATCTAGACCATTGACCATAATTCTTTTAGCCCATTTTTGTTCAAGAAATTGAATATGTTTTGTTCACTGTCACTTCAGATTGAGATTCTTCTCTAGACCAGGGTATTATAATAACATCATTCACTCAACGATAGATATTCTATTTTTCCACAGACTCTGGTTGCTATTCTGCCCATCCTTGATCACCCTGAAGATAAAGTTCAATGAATCTCCTTAGATGAGGAAGAAATTGTATTGTGGTAGAGATCATAGATTCTGAATACAGATGGTCTGGGCTTAAATGCCAGGCCTTTCACTTACGAACTGTGTGACTCGTTCAAGTTACTAAACCATGTCTCAGTTTTTCTATCTGAGTTGAATAATAATAGTAAAATATGACATTAGATTATTGTGAATATTAAGCAAGTGAACTATTTAAAGCATTTAAAACAATGCTAGTAACAAAAGATCACATATTTGATAATAGCTTTTATATGAAAATCCAGAATACTCACATTTATAGAGATGAAATGTAGATTAACCATTGTCATGGGCTGGGAGGAGAGAATGAGAAGCGACTGTTAATGGGTGCTGGGTTTCTTTTACGGGTGATGAAAATATTCTCAAATGAGGTAGTGGTAATGGATAGACATTTCTGTGAATATATTAAAAGCATCATTGAATTGCATACCTTCAAAAGGTAACTTTTATCATAAAGTATATATTGACGAAAAAATAATGCTTGCCTCTTGTATTGTGATTATTTTCAATGATCAAGATCAGTATTTCTGGTCATCCTCTTTAGGGTCTTCTTCAGAAGGAGGTGTTATGCACTGAATTGCATTTCTCCAAATTCATATGTTGAAATCTTCATCCTAAAGTGACTATAATTAGAGACAGGATGTTTAGAAAATAATTAAGATCGAATGAACTCGTAATAATGTGCCCTTGTCTCAAAGAACTGGTGGCCTTATAAGTAGAGAAAGGAAACGCTTGTTCTTTCTCTCTCTCTCCGTCTCTCCATGTGATCATAATGAAAAGTCCACGTAACAACTCAGGGGAAGGTAACTGTCTCCAAGCTAAGAAGACGGCACTGGGCTGGACGCCGTGGCTCAGGCCTGTAATCCCAGCACTTTGGGAGGCCAAGGTGGGTGGATCACGAGGTCAAGAGATCGAGACCATCCTGGTCAACATGGTGAAACCCCGTCTCTACTAAAAATACAAAAAATTAGCTGGGCACGGTGGCGCGTGCCTGTAATCCCAGCTACTCAGGAGGCTGAGGCAGGAGAATTGCCTGAACCCAGGAGGCAGAGGTTGCGGTGAGCCGAGATCGCACCATTGCACTCCAGCCTGGGTAACAAGAGCAAAACTCCGTCTCAAAAAAAAAAAAAAAAAAAAAAAAAGAGGGCATTTACCAGGAATTGAATCACCTGGCACCTTGATACCTTGATGTTGGACTTGTCAGCCTGCAAAGTGTGAGAATGCATTTCTGTTGTTGAAGCCATCCGGTTTTCAGTATTTTGAAATAGCAGCCTGAGTACTTAAATACATAATTTGTCGCCACAGAGTGGGGGGACGCCGCAACACTTACATAAGCATATGGAAGCGGCTTTGGAGCTGGGGTGCTGAGTGGGGCCTAGAAAATTCTGAGGTGGCACTCGAAAAAGCCGAGCCGACCGTAAAGTGACTGTTGGTAGCAATCTGGACAGTAAAAGCAATTATGCTGAGGGCTGGGAAAGAAGAGGAGCACTGCAGGCAAAGGTTACATACAGACATACACAATACGTTGATAGGAGCATGACCATGAAATGCCACTCTAGTGAGGTCTCAGAAAGTGATGGAGAGCATGTTATTAGAAAATGGAGGAAAGGTTCTTGTTATAAAGTGTCAGAAACACTGCCAACCAGGGCAAAAGAGAAACGAAAAAAGGAACAGAATGAAAGTATACTGAGCTTTGATTCTACAGGGTAAGATTATAGCGTTATTTGGCTGTGAGTATGCTTTATCCTTCAGAAAAGTTTGCTTCATGTTGCTCCTCTAGTTCTTTTAATCGTGATGTTAGGGTGTAGATTTTCATCTTTCCCTGCTTCTCATGTGGGCATTTAGTGCTACTTCCCTCTAGACATTGCTAAATGTGTCCCTGAGGTTCTGGTACCTTGTGTCTTCGTCCTCATTAGTTTTGAAGAACATCTTTATTTCTGCCTTCATTTCATTATTTATCCAGTAGTCATCCAGGAGCAGGTTGTGCGGTTTCCATGTAGTTGTGCAGTTTTGAGCGAGATTCTTCATCCTGAGTTCTAATTTGATTGTGCTGTGGTCTGAGAGACTGGTTGTTATGATTTCTGTTCTTTTGCATTTGCTGAGGAGTGATTTACTTCCAATTATGTGGTGAATTTTAGAGTAAGTGCAATGTGGTGCTGAGAAAAATGTATATTCTGTGGATTTGGGGTGGAGAGTTCCGTAGATGTCTATTAGGTCCACCTGATCAAGATCTGAGTCTGAGTCCCGGATTTCCTTGTTCATTTTCCATCTTGTTGATCTGTCTAATATTAACAGTGGAGTGTTGAAGTCTCCCATTATAATTGTGTGGGAGTCTAAGTCTCTTTGTAGGTTCTTAAGAACTTGCTTTATGTATCAGGATGCTCCTGTATTGGGTGCATATATATTTAGGAACGTTAGCTCTTCTTGTTGCATTGATTTGTTTACCATTATATAATGCCCTTCTTTGTGTTTTTTGATCTTCGTTGGTTTAAAGTCTGTTTTATCAGAGACTAGGACTCCAACCCCTGCTTCTTTTTGCTCTCCATTTGCCTGGTAAATCTTCCGCTATCCATTTATTTTGAGCCTATGTGTGAATTCAGTCCTACCATTTTGATGTTAAGTGGTTGTTTTGCCCGTTAGTTGATGCAGGTTTTCATAGTGTTGAAGGTCTTTACCGTTTGGTACCCTTTGCAGAAGCTGGCACTGCTTGTTCCTTTTCACGTTTAGTGCTTCCTTCAGGAGCTCTTGTAATGCAGGCCTGGTGCTGACGAAATCTCTCAGCAGTTGGTTGTCTCTAAAGGGTTTTATTTCTTCTTCACGTATGAAGCTTAGTTTGGCCGAATGTGAAATTCTGGGTTGAAAGTTCTCTTCTTTAAGGATGTTGAATATTGGCCCCCACTGTCCTCTGGCTTGTAGGGTTTCTGCCGAGAGATCTGCTGTGAGTCTGATGGGCTTCCCTTTGTGGGTGACCCGACCTTTCTCTCTGGCTACCTTTAGCACTTTTTCCTTCATTTCAACACTGGTGATTCTGATGATTATGTGCCTTGGGGTTGCTCTTCTTGAGGAATATCTTTGTGGTGTTCTCTGTATTTCCTGGACTTGAATATTGGCCTGCCTTGCTAGGTTGGGGAAGTTTTCCTGGATAATATCCTGAAGAGTGTTTTCCAACTTGGTTTCATTCTCCCTGACACATTCAGGTACACCTATCAAATATAGACTTCATCTTTTCACATAATCCCCTATATCTTGGAGGCTTTGTTCATTTCTTTTCACTTTGTCCTCTTATCTTGCCTTCTGGCTTTATTTCATTGAGTTAATCTTCAATCATCCCTGATAGTCTTTCTTCTGCTTGATTGATTTGACTTTTGAAACTTGTGTGTGCCTCATGAAGTTCTCGTGCTGTGTTTTTCACCTCCATCATGTCGTCCGTTTTCTTCCCTGAGCTGGTTATTCTGGTTAGCATTTCATCTCATCTTTTTTCAGTGTTCTTAGTTTCTTTGCATTGGGTTAGAACATGCTCCTTTAGCTCAGAGAGGTTTGTTATTACCCATCTTCTGAAGCCTGCTTCTGTCAGTCCATCAAACTCATTCTCCCTCCAGTTTTGTTCCTTTGCTGGTGAGGAGTTGTGATCCTTTGGAGGAGAAGCAGCATTCTGGTTTTAGGTGATTTCAGCCTTTTTGAACTTGTTTCTCTCCACGTTCACAGATTTATCTACCTTTGGTCTTTGAAGTTGGTGACTTTTGGATAGGGTCATTGAGTGGATGTCCTTTCTGTTGATGTTGAAGCTGCTTCTTTCTGGTTTTTAGTTTTCCTTCTAACAGGCCCCTCTGCTGCAGGTTTGCTGGAGATCCACTGCAGACCCTGTTTGCCTGGGAATCACCCACGAGGGCTGCAGAACAGCAAAGGTTGCTGCCTGTTCCTTCCTCTGGTAGCTTGGTCCCAGAAGGGCACCTGCCAGATGTCAGCCAGAGCTCTCCTGTATGAGGTGTCTCAGGATAAACACGGGTCAGGGAACCACTTGAGCGGGCAGTCTGTACCTTATCAGAGCTCAATTGCTGTGCTGGGAGCTCCGTTGGTCCCTTCAGAGCTGCTGGGCAGGGACATTTACATCTGCTGCGGTGGGACCCACACTGCCCCTTTTCCAAGGTGCTCTGTCCCAGCAATGTGAGGGCTTTATTTATAAGTCACTGACAGGCTGCTGCCTTTTTTTCAGAAATACCCTGCCCAGCAAGAAGGGAGTCTAGTCACAGTCTGCCTGCAGAGGCCTTGCTGAGCTGCCGTGGGCTCAGCTCAGTTGCTGTGTCAACTTCCCAGAGACTTTGTTTACACAGGCAAGTTTAGAACCATCTATTGAAGCCTCAGTAATGGTGGACGCCCCTTCCCCCACCAAGCTCTACTGTCCCAGATGGAGCTCAGACTGCTGGGCTGGCTGTGAGAATTTTAAGCCAGTGGATCTTAGCTTGCTGGCTTTCATGGGGGTAGGACCCACCAAGCCAGATCACTTGGCTTCCTGGCTTCAGGCGCCTTTTTTTCAGGAGAATGAGCAGTTCTGTCTTGAGGGCATTTCAGGCACCACTGGGGTATGAGAAAAAACCCTGCTGCAGCTACAATGGTCACCCGGTTTTGTGCTGGACACCTGGGGCGCCGGTGGTGTAGGCACTGGTGGGAATCTCTTGGTCTGCCGGTTGTGAAGACCGTGGGAAAAGCACAGTACCTGAGCCAGAGTGCTGAAGTGATCAGAAAAGTCCCTGATGACTTCCCTTGGCTAGGAGAGGGGGTTCTCCAACTCCTTGCACTTCCCGGGTGAGGCAACGCCCCACCCTGCTTCGCTTCGTCCTGCTTGGGCTACTCCCACTGCCTAACCAGTCCCAGGGAGATGAACCTAGTTCCTCAGTTGGAAACATGGAGGATCACTCACTTTCTGCATCGCTGTCGCTGGGAACTGCGGACCGGAGCTGTTCCTATGTTCCTGTTTGGTCATCTTGGTGGAAGTCTCCACCACTGTATTTTGGAAGCACATAATTTGTCTGACTTTACAGGTTCCAAGCTGGATGGGAACTTGAGATACTGTGATTCAGTAGAGACGTGTTCTATCGGCAGCTGGGTCTGAGCTTAGGAGAATGTCAGCAAAAAGGGCTGACCTCAGTAAAATATTTGAAGATATTCATTCTGATCCAAATATGAGTGGCCACTAGCCCATGACACAAGATTCTGAGAACATGCACCCCAAGTGGTTGGACGACACCTTGGTTTTATGTATTTTAGAGAGACACAAGACATCAATTAGAACATGTAAGATTTACATGGCTTTGGTCCAGGAAAATGGAACAACTGAAAGTGGAGGTTTCCAGATCATAGGAAATTCAAAGATTTCCTGATTGGCAATTGTATGAAAGGGTCATTACCTAAAGACCTGGAATCAACAGAAAGATGTCTAGGTTAAAAAAAAAGGTTGTGGTGACCCAGGGTTCAGCACGCAGACGAAGCTGGAGCAGGCCTCAGAGAGAACAGACTGTAAAAGAGTTTCTTCTGTCAGTCTCAAGGTTTCTGTATCTATGTTAATGTTGGTCAGCCGTGCTCAAATTCCAAAAGAGAGGAAGGCACAATGAGACATGTCTGGTCCCTACTTCCCATCATGACCTGAACTAGTTTTTCAGGTTAACTTTAGGATGCCCTCGGCTGAGAGGAGGGGTCCACACAGATGGTTGGCACAGGGGGTTGGAGAGGGTGGTTAGAGTTTTATTTTTGGGTTATAAGAAAGTTCTGTATTATAGATGTCACCTTTAGCAGTCACCAACATACAAATAGTAAAATAATACCTATCCTTGAAGATAAAGTGACTCTCCTAGGTGAGGGTGCATGTATGCCTATAAAAATTCAGCAGATAAGGTAATGAAGAAAGACCAGGAAGAAGCAGTCAGAGACGTAGAACGGTATCCAAGCGGGAATCCAGTCACAGAAGCCAAAAGAGCAAGTACTATAAAGTTTAAAAGAAGAGAGTGAGAGACAGTTCTGGAGAAAGACTGAAAACCTGAGGGCTAAGATTTATGTACTGAATAGGAAACATCAGATTACAGTGCATTGTACAGTGAATCTGTGTTGAGCTCGGGCAGAGAACGTCTTGGCTATCGTAGAATATGGTAAATTAGAGTGCTGCAAACTCTTTCTGGACATTAGCAGCTCTTCATACTCCGATACAAGAATTTCCAAAGGATTGTAAAACGTTTTGATGAAGACAAAGAATCAAGGAGCTTTTCTCATAACAGCAACTGGATTCCTTGAGTACAAGGGGAGTGGGCAGGAGGGACAGCAGTGTCCGAGTATAGATAATGGCACTTCGCCACCTCTCAGGCAATCCAGGCCCATGTTTAGAATGCCAACAAATCCATTTGGAAACATACACATTTAAAAATGCACAATAATAAACACCACCAACAGAATTGCAGTAAACTGCATACTTTCAAGATAGCTACGGTTCTGGAAGGATTCGTGTGTGTGTGCGTGTGTGCACGTGTCTGTGTGTGCATGCGTGTGTGTATGTGTGTGTGTGCACACACATCTTGTGTGTGTGTCTAATATGTCTTTCTAAATAAGAAAAGCAGATGTACTTGTTAGTCTCCTGAATACGTTTCTGTCTTTGAACTGGAATCTTTCAATGCTTTGAATTTTGCTTATGAAGTATGTTGTATGTTCCAATCACATTGGCCTTAGGCATGAAATAAATAAATGCTTGAACTTTTAAAATATGGATTTAATCAAAACCAGACCTGGTCTAAAGCATTGTATAATAAGATTGAGTTGAACTTATGTTGGAGGCTGAATGTTAGAAATTACAATCTATTAAAGGATCTTATGTATAGATCCACCTGAGTAACCTCAGCAGTAAATTCAAATTAATTGTAAATAATACCTTGTAAGCCCTTTTTGTAAAAATCCCTCTTGTAAAACGTATGAGTTAAAAGGTGCAGTGGAGCAAGTTGGTGGAAGAGAAGCCTACACAGTTTATCCCCCCTGCTGGAGCATCACATTTAAAAACTGTCTGCATGCACAAAAGCACAATCACAAGAACCAAAAATCAGGTCAGCAGTCACAGTACCTGGTTTTAACTTTGTATCATGAAGAAGACAAGAGCAAGTTTCAAATTGCCAACGCCATCCCTCTCCCATTTCTGGCAGCAGCTTGAGGGAAGCTCTGAGCACCTGGACAGAAAGTGGGGGACTTCACATTGAACTCAGTGTAGCTCTGTCACAGTGGAGAATAAAGTCATGTGGAAATCAGCCTGCATCTATGCACAGAAGGAAAATTAGGACCCATCCAAGCCAAAGTGGATTCACCCATCCCAGCCATCAGAAATTAAGTTACTCAGCAGGCCTTGCCACCATAGGGTGAAGTGTTCTGAGGTCCTAAGTAAACTTGAAAGGCAGTCTAGGATACAAGGACTGCAATTCCTAGGTAATTCCTAGGGTTAGACCGTTCTTAGAGCCAGGGAACTAGGGTGTCACATGAACTAGGGTCATGTGACACCGTAGTTCCTGGACATTAGCTCCCACAGCTAGAGAAGGGCTTGCTCCATCCCGTCCCAAATTGCAGGCAGTGTAGTTCATAACACTACAAGTGATTCCTTCCTTCTGCTTAAGGAGAAGAGAGTGAGAAGTAAAAAGGACTTTGTCTTGCATTTTGCATACCCGCCCAACCACAGTAGGATAAGGCACCAGGCAGAGTCATGAGGCCCCCATTCCATGCCCCGTCATTTCTAGAGACACCTGGGCCAAAAGGAAACCTGATAACCCTGAAGGGAAGGACCCAGTCCTGGCAGGAAAAATCACCTGCTGACTAAATTACCCTTGGACCCTGAATAACCAGAAGCTATACTCAGGAAGTACACGATGGGCCTTGGGCTCTGAAATGTGCTGGCTTCCGGCAAGACTCAGCACATGCCAGGGTGGTGACAAAGGTGAAGGAATCCTTCTGCTGAGAAAGCAGGGGAAAAAGTAAATAGGTCTTCATCCTGCACCCTAGATACCAGCTCAGCCACAGTAGGAGAGACCAAGAAGTAGGCTCTTGGGGTTCCGAGTCCAGGTCCAGGCTCTCAGACAGCATTTGTAGACCTGTCTGGGCCAGAGGGGAGCTCACTGCCTTGAAAAATGAGACCCAATGCTTGTAGTATTCACCACCAGCTGATGGATGAACTCTTGGGCCTTAAGCAAACACGGGAGGTGGCCTAAAGAAACCCCTGTAGACCAGGGGAGACGGTGGTCACAGGCAGAGATTTTGCCACATTTAACAGATTTTGGTATGTTGTGTTTTCATTTTTCTTTCAAGAATTTCTTTTTAAATTTTCTTGTTAATCTCTTCACCGACCAACTCCTCAGTCAGGAGCATGTTTTTTAAGTTACTTGTGTTGGTACATTTTCTAAACTTCCTCTTATTTTCTTATTTCATTACATCCTGAGAACGGACTCGATAATATTTTGATTTTTAAAAGTGTGTTTTAAAAAGTGAAACTTGTTGGATGGCCTAACATATAGTCTATCCAGAGAATATTTCATGTGCTAATGAGAATAATGTGCATTCTGCAGCTGTCGGATATCATGTTCTTTAAATGTCTGGTAAGTCCATTCGGTAGGTAGCGCAGATTAAGCCTGATGTTTCTTAGTCAAATTTCTCTCTAGATATCTATCTCATTGCTGAAAAGTGGGTTCTTGAAGTGTCCAACTAGTACTGCCTTGAGGTCTATCTCTCTGGCTGTAATAATGGGTACCTTATATATCCTGTTGGGGCATATATATTTATAATTGGTATATTCTCTTGCTGAATTGAGCCCTTTGTCATAAAATAATGACCATTTTTGTTTTTTTAATTTTCTATGTTTTGCTTAAGGTCTCTGTCTTATATAAATACAGGTACTACTGCGTGCCTTTGGTTTCTGCTTCCCTGGAATTGTAATAATGGGGTTCAGGGTACCGGCAGAGGAAAAAAGCCACTTGCCACGTCAGTTTATTTTATTTTGATTTTTAATTTTTATTTTTGAGATGTAGTTTCGCTCTTGTTACCCAGGCTGCAGTGCAATGGCACGATCTCAACCCACCGCAACCCCCGCCTCCTGGGTTCAGGCAATTCTCCTGCCTCAGCCTCCTGAGTAGCTGGGATTACAGGCACGCGCCACCATGCCCAGCTAATTTTTGTATTTTTAGTAGAGACGGGGTTTCACCATGTTGACCAGGATGGTCTCGATCTCTTGACCTCGTGATCCACCCGCCTCGGCCTCCCAAAGTGCTGGGATTACAGGCTTGAGCCACCGCGCCCGGCCTGCCACGTCAGTTGAAAGCCGCGTTCACAGCTGCTGCTGGGCCGCCGTGAGTTCCCCCAAGCCCCGCCCCTTGCCCCCGTGGCTTCCCCCGCCCCGTGGCTTCCGGTCACTCTGTTGACCCCGCCAGAACCACGTGCGCGCCGAGGCCACTCCCCAGGCTGCTGCCCACACCGGGAGCCGCCGCCAGCAGGTGAACGCCCTGGGGAAGCCTGTTTTAGCCGCTACCTGGGACTGGGGCGCTCCGGGGAGGACTCAAGAACCACGAGCCAGGCTGCCCCGCTCGGCTCTGCGGTCCCTGCGGGCTCCGGCTCGGGCTGCACCCCGCCCTCCCGCTGTTCTCTCCAGCCTGACTGCGGCTGCGCGGCTGCGGGAGGTCCCAGTTCCGGTTCCGGTTCCTGGGGCTGGGCTATTCCCAGCGGCCCAGAGTGAAAGGCCCCACGGGCTTCTGCAGGTTTCGGTCCCAGAGATAATATCCGAAGGATGGAGAAGGAGACAGGAAAGCGGAGAGAGCTGGGAGGTAAAAAGCCTGTGCTTTTCATTCTGGCTGCGCCGGTTCCCCGAGGCCCTGCCTGGCTGCACCTGCCGCGGCTGTCCCTCAACGGAGGACGGAATGGGGCCCTTTTACTCACGATTTGCACGTCTGCTTCTCCAGCTGTACCTCCTTCCTGGCTGAACCCCTCTTCTGTACCCCTTTTTCTGCTGTACCCCTCTCCTGGCTGGCTCACCTGAATGTAGTATTGGGGTTCAGGGGTTCAGGGGTTCAGGGTGCCCTCAGCTCCCCTGAGAGGACGTTTCTCCAGGTTCTTGGTGTCCTGCCCTCCCAAGAATGAGACGGGACCACCGCGCAGTGCGCAGTAAATGCCAGACTCAGAAGTGTTTGTAGATTTATTTAGAGAAACAGGAGAAGGAGAGAGAAGGAAACAGCTGACGCCCACACTGAGTGAGAATCCAGAAAGACGGACTCCAGGAGAGAGAGCGTCAGGGACTAGGGAGCCGCTTCCACGAGAACGTCAGGGACTAGGGAGACGGAGTTTAGGGGAAGACAGGCTCCCATGAGGGCGTGGAAGGGGGCTCCAGAGGGAATCCGGGAGAGAGAAACATGGTTCCTCGAAGGGGGTGTTCGTGGAAGGGACCCAAACATGGAGTCCGAGGGGGTGTGAAAGGAGGGGGCTTCTAACCTGCGAGGAACCCCACCTTCTCCAAGTCCCTGGGCCAGTGAAAGGAGCTCCTTAGAACTTCCGCTGGGGCGATCGACTCAGTTTCTTCCTGCACCTGCGAATAACTCTCCCGGTTAGAGAGATGGGAGGGGGGCTTGGTGCCGGGAAGTTCTTGCCCTTAACACTACGCCCCCTTGTGGACTGGAAAGAGAACACCTTCCCTCAGAATGTTTCTCTGCCTCTTTTTTTTTCTTTTTTTGAAACGGAGTCTTGCTCTATTGCCAGACTGGACTGCAGTGGCACAGTCTCCACTCACTGCAACCTCCACCTCCTGAGTTCAAGCAATTCTTTTGCCTCAGCCTTCTGAGCAGCTGGGACTACAGGCATGCGCCACCACGGCCCACTAATTTTTGTATTTTTAGTAGAGACAGGGTTTCACCATGTTGGTCAGGATGGTCTCAAGCTCTTGGCCTCATGGTCCACCCACCTCGGCCTCCCAAAGTGCTGGGATTACAGGTGTGAGCCACCGCGCCCGGCCTATTTGTCGTGTCCCTTTACTTTCAGTCTACATCTGTCCTTACAGATAAAGCGAGTTTCTTACTGACAACATAGAGTTTAATTTATTGTGTCAGTGTATACCCTTTAATTAAGGAATTTAAACCATTTATATTCAAGGTTGTTATTGATAGATGAGTACTTTACTCCTGTCATTTTGTTAATTTTATTCTTGATCATTTTGCATTTTTTTCTTTTGTTTTTATTGCTTATCTTTATAGTTGCATGGGGTTACTATAGTAATAACAGTTAACATTTGACTCCTTTCTCTCTCTCGTTTGTGTATGAGTTCTAACAGTTAGTTGTATATTTTTGGGTGGTTTCATGATGGTAGATACATTCTTTTCCAGATGTAGACCTTCGTTAAATATTTCTTGTACAGCTTGTCAGTTTCTTCAGTTTTCACTCATCTGGGACTTCATTTCTTTATTTTTGAAAGATAACGTTGCTGAGTGGGCAGGGTGGGCCTATTCCCAGGCCCCCAGTCAGTGCATGTCAGTGGCAGAGACGGGCAAGGTGAGCCTGTCTTCAGGTACCACAATGGTGTGTGTAGGCACTAGCTACAATAGGTAGTGCAGATCAGTCCCCAGGTCCCAGGAAGATATGCTTTACTCACCAATGGTGGTAACAGTGAGTAGGGTGAAACTGTCCACAGGCCCTAGGACAGCAATTTAGGCAGGCCAGACCCCAGGCCCTCTGAAGGTGTGGGTGTTTCTGCCAGGAAGGACAGGGTTGTTTTCAGGGGCAGAAACTTGAAGACAGCTCTCAGGCTCTGGAGAACACATAATGCATCTACCTTTGTCCCGGGGGCAGCCTCCCTGGCACACTGTACTATTCATTCCCCAGGGCGTAGGACACTGCATAGGCTAGAGTGTTGGTGATGTGGCCACCCCATTGGGTCTAGCTGCCATCATATGATACAGCCCTCTGGGTAGATCTGGGGTTGTCAGCAGATTTCTGGGGCAAGGTGCCTCCTGGTGGGGACTGGGCTCTGAAAATGGTGCCATACTACAGCTACTTGGATTTCAGGAGGGGTGAGATCCAGTGTGAATTTCTTCTCTGAAACAACGCTGTTGCAGACAGCACCCTACTTTAGTGTCAGGGCCTGCAAGGGTTGAGAGGCTCACCTGGGGCTAGGATTGCAGAAGTCAGCAGTGGGAATGGGGATCACTAGAGATTTCTCACTTGTCTATTACCCACCCTGGAGAGCTCCTCCTTGTGCTGAGCTGAGCAGAGCTGGGCCAGCTGCTTTGCATCCCTCTCCCTTCAAGGTTCCGTGTCATGTCCCTCCTGAATTTCAGTGTCCTCTTTTAGAAGCTCTACTATGTGTAGTTATCTACTTGATGTTTTGCTCCTTCTCTGTGTAGGAGGCAAGTGCTGGGCACCTCTAATTAGCCATCTTGGAGCCCTCCCTGATTCTTTTATAAAGGAAAAAAAGATTTTTACAGCTCCAAATATTTACTCACTTCTCCTGACTCAAATTTGGAACGTTTTATTCATTTTGTCATTGGTTGCCTACTTTGTTCCAGGCTCATTAGAGTGGGAAATAACAACTATTGCAGGACACTTTATGTAGACTCCATATAATAAATAAATTAGCAAGATTATCTGTATTAAAGAGGGCTAACTGCTATTTAAAAAACCGAGTCAAAATAATGAGAGAGAGGGGGACAGCGTATGTTACTTTAGGTGTCATAGTTCAGGGAAGGCCTTCAAGGGGCTGAGGATTGAACAAAGAGGGAGCAAGTGATCGAGTAACTGGGGGAAATTGTCTCAAGAAGACTCAGGAAGTGCAAAGACCCTGACGAGGGCTGCTTGATGTGTTATAGGAGGAGAAAGACGGCCTGAGTGAAGCAGAGTGAGAGTGGTGGGAATGAGACTTAAGAAATGCTGAGCTTAGATTATGTAAGGTCTGGTAGGGCCAATGGTAACATTAAATACATGTAACGTCAAGAATCACATGCTGTGTCAGTGTAAGACCTTTATTTACAAAGTTATGGGATTCTCAGAGCCAGTTTTTATCCCAGGTTAGAGAAACTTAAACTTTAAATTCACTGGTCTTCAATCTGGTTGGCAGGTTTTGGTGGCGATATCATGGAGCAATAATTCAAGACACCAAATCTCAACAGAGCTGGTAAGTGACTTGATTTTGTGAACCATGAGCACATCACTTCTGTGGCCCTGATCATCCTGTCTATTAAATAACTGTTTCTGAGATCTCTCCAGTGCTGATATGCTAATCAGTGTGGTAGTAGGTCCTCTATGTTCATCAGTTGGCTTTACTGCTGTTACGGGATTCTTTCCAGAGTATAAACTATGGAACTTTTTTTATGAGTCAACTATTTTAGCCAGCCTGGAAATTTAGGCAAAAAATAAAAATGAATGGAACATTGGCAAACTAGTTTTACTGGTTAAATAGAGGTGAAAATTGTAGAATAGATTATCCTACCATACAGTTAATGGGGGTGCTGTGGGGGAGTTGTGATTCAGGGGAAGGCGATGAGGGATGGCTGAACTGAATTTTCAAAGGGAGGAGTAGTCAGCCAGGTTCTTGCTGAAGATAAGCTGCTGCTCTCTGAAGTCAGTTAGAAATGTAGACCTTCAGGCCCCACCCCAGAGTAACTGAATAAAATCTGCATTTTAACAGAAGGCCTACCTGATTCGTATGCAAAATAAAGTTTGAAGAAAAGAGGAAAAAGGAGAAAAGTGTTTTCTAGGCAGAGATAGTAGCAGGTAAAGCCACTGTATGAAATGCATATAACTAGGGGATCTGAGTTTCGCCTTTGAGTTGGGGATGTGGTGGGAGATGGAGCTAAAAAGGTTGTCAGGAACCACATCCTGATTTTACCAAGGAATGTTGCAATGTCCTTGGTAAAATGGATGGGAGAATAGTAAATACTTTTGAGTAGGAGCATATTATAAGCAGGGTTTCATTTTAGATATGTAATATATGTAAATATCACTGAGTTTTCTCACAGAGGAAAAAAATACAAAGTACCAACTTTGAAAAGGAAGAGTTAAAATAATACTCTTTTGCAAATATTCTGGTTATCTCCCCAGCCAGAAACACCTAGAGAAACAACTGAACAAATTGCAAAACTAATAACAGAGTATGTTTAAGAAGTACTTTTTATTATAAACATAAAACAACTAATAACTTTATTAAATCTCTTTTACATGTAAAATAAAAGTCCGAAATTACCTTTTAGAAAATAAAATAGAATAAAACATTCCAAATCATAATAACAACATGACTATTAGAGACTGGAAGTAAACTTAATAAGAAATATTACATTTTATTGAGAACCACACAAAAATATTAACAAATGGAAATGTATATCTCTTCCCTGTATGAAATGTTACAATATGATGAAAATATATACATTTTTCAGGTTGGTTCAATGAGATTAATTGTCTTAACTGGAAACTTTTTTGAAAAGAGACATGTTCTGCTCTGTTGCCCAGTCTAGAGTACAGTGGAATGATTATAATTCACTGTTACCTCGAACTCCTGGCCTTATGTGATTGATCCTCCCACCTCAGCCTCGTGAAATGTTAGAATTACAGACATGAACAACCACGCCTAACCTGCGTACCATTAGAACCTGACAAAATAATCTTGAATGTATCCAGAAGAAATAAATATGAATGAATGTATTTAAGAAACTTTTGAATCATTCAAAGGAGGATACTAGCTGCCAGAAATTAAAATGTATTTTTATAATTTACATATGTAATTCTTATGAGGTATAATCACGGTCAGAAATAGACATATTAATGAGATTAGAAAGTCTACAAACACCCATAATACAGGACTTCTTAAACATAGAAAACACAGATTTTTCAATAATCAGAACTGGGACAAGTGGCTAACCATTGTCAAAATAATGTTTTTTTTTTTAATTTCAAAATGGTCCATTGAAATAAATCCTTGGTTATTAAACATCTTAATTTTAGAAATTATATTATAAAATGTAGATAAATGTAGATAATTATCCATCTTAAGAAAACAGTTTTAAGCACACATGCAAGTATAAAATCTGTTGAGAAAGCAGATAGAAAATTACATGAACTTTTTTTTTAATTGCATTTTAGGTTTTGGGGTACATGTGAAGAACATGTAAGATAGTTGCATAGGTACACATGTGGCAGTGTGATTTGCCGCCTTCCTCCCCTTCACCTATATCTGGCATTTCTCCTCATGAAAAGTGTGAGTCAAAGTTGCATGAAATAAAATTTTAAATTAAGGCCAGGTGGATCACGAAGTCAAGAGATCGAGACCATCCTGGTCAACAAGGTGAAACCCCGTCTCTACTAAAAATACAAAAAAAAAATTAACTGGGCATGGTGGCACATGCCTGTAGTCCCAGCTACTTGGGAGGCTGAGGCAGGAGAATTGCTTGAACCCAGGAGGTGAAGGTTGCAGTGAGCTGAGATTGCACCATTGCACTCCAGCCTGGGTAACAAGAGCGAAACTCAAAAAAAGAAAAAAAATAAGGTTTCAACTTAGAAAACTTAATCATGATATACGGGACCTGCCAAAGACTAATATCATTGGTAACTACCAAAATACAAATATTTTAAAGGGCTGTGAAATTATTCATATAAGAAGTAGATACAACCAGTGCACTAATAAAAGTTCAAACTCACTATTCACAAATTGTGTATTTATGAAAATACACAATTTCATCTATTTTTATGCACATACATGAAAACCAAAAAGCTGAAATGCTATCTTTAACTTATAAATAGATAACTTCTGAACGTTTAGGAAAAGCTGATCTTTTAAATGTTATTTGTGTTATACTCTATTACCTTTCCTTTCTTGAATGCTATTGGTTAATATGTTTGAAACATTATCTCCAGGAATCTATTTTAAATAAATAAATGAAGATAGGAAAAAATATAAATGCATAAAATATTCGTTGTAGATTTGTTTATATAGCAAATAGAAGACATATAAGGTAGAAATAATTTATTGATAATTTGGTTCTTAAATTATTGATTATATTAGCAAAAAAACTTGGCATTGTGGGTAAAAAAGGAGACAGGAAGTAAAAATATTTAAGACTTTTTAATCTTATGCAAAGGGAATCAGTAAATAGTATTTGTTGTTCAATACTTGGTATTTCTAAGTAGAGATGATTATTGTTAAGATATATTTTTGTAATTTGTGAATCATTAATTACAAAATAATTTTCAGTTCGCTAAAATACTTCCATATTTCTAGCAAAAAAAAAAATAAGTAAAAATATGGTATATTTAGCATATGAAAGAATAAAAGGGAAACCCTAAGGAAACATTTATGTAATAAACAATAAGACAGAGTAAAGGCAAACACCAGATATGACAGTTAAACTTCTTTAATACTAGACAAGATTTTAGATGAAGTAAAAATAAAATCCAGTTTCTTGCTGTTAAAAAATAACTAACCATAAACAAAACACAGAAAATTTAAAAAGTAAAGGGAGGACCAAAGATATATCAGTCAATAAAATTGCAGATATGGCAATATTAATATTAAAATAGAATTCAAAAAAAGAATAACAACAGTTTTTAAATGATAGTTACAAGATATAGCAGTAAATTCTACAAATAAAAATAACTTTTTAATGAAAACAATTCACAAAATCTCAATTATATTGGAAAATTTTAGCATATTACTACTCTGAAGCTTTGAGAGAGAAAAAAAGAAAAAATATAAGTACAAAAATATATGAATAATATTAATTAGTTTGATCTGATGAATATATTTTCATTATTTTCCTCTGGGATAAGAGAATATATGTTTTTCTTCAAAATTTAAAACATTTTTACAAATTGATGATTTTGAAAGACAAATTTAAATTAAAATATTCAAACACAAGAAAAATTTTAAATATTCTCCTTCTAGAGTAAATAGAAATTTTGAGTCAAATAGAATATCAAGAATGCATTTGTAAACAATTAGAGAAACATCAGTGATGCTACGGCATGTCCAACCTTAGGAATCATAAGGCTGTACGAGGCATCAAGATTAATCTTTAAATTACTAAACAAGAGAGTACAGTTACAAGCCTACAAATCAATAATTTAGGAAAATATTTTTAAAAATGTGTCTAAAGAAAATAGAAGAAAGTAAGAAAATTAAACAAAAAAGTAAACAATTAGGTAGTTTAATTGACACACCTCTTTGGGCAATTCAATTAATCCAATTTAAGTCACCCCACCTATAAAATGACATTGCTGTAGCATTACCTGACTGAAGGTTCTAGTGAATCAGATGTTCAGTGGGGATGCTGGTCACCTCTAGGGGCCATGGCTGCAGAAGAAGAGAATAACGTTTCCCATTGGAGCAATCGTGGGATCCTACGCATCAATCACAACTGTACCTCAAAGTTTGGTCTTGGAACTAGGGAATTTCTTTGACTTCTGAAATAGAGTTTGGTTTGTGGGGAAAAAAAAGCTAATCATGCTTTCTGAGGCATAAAAACTCTGCTTACCGCTGTCAGATGAGTTTACTTATCTAAAATATGAGGATTCCTCTTAGGAAATTTAATTTCTCACTAAATGATAACCTCATTTGTTATACAGCTGAGTTTAAAATGTGTAATTCCTCTGTAAAATTAATGGTTATGCATAAAAATATGCTTCCTCTAAATTGACCTTCAGTTCTTTCATAAAAAAGATCATCATTTAATCATCCTTTGTGCTATTTTATATTTTCCAAGTTATTCAAGAATAACTTGGAAACTATTCTGTTTGGAAATTTACTTGCAAAGAAGTTATTTTTCAAGGTATTGTGACAAAAAGCCTTGAAAAATAAAGATGATGTCAAAGGCAAGATGAAGAACTTGAAGTTTAATTATTCCTCTACAAAGAAAACTCTTGACAAGTATACTCACTCTTCAGTAAATATTTGTTACGGGTAGGATTCATACAGGGATGACAAAAAGCATTCTTGCTCACAAGCTAGTAGGGCAGCAGCAGGTCTGAAGTAGGCCTGCTGGAAACAAAACTGGAAATAAAAATTAAAAAGTTTTAAAAAAAAATTAAAAAGTGTTTTTATTTTCAAAAATAGCAAAATATAAAACAAGCATCACCAATTGAAATAAATTGACAAGGTTAATATGTATTTAGAGAGCATTTCCTTCTTTCTCCAATTCCAAATTTCCCATCTCCTTTTCTTCCCACTTACATTTGCAAGATTGATACATAAAGGGGAAATTCAAAGAATACACAAGAGTTTGGTTTGATCAGTTCATCTCAAGGTGCAGTGGCTTGCACCTGTCGCCTTAGCGCCTCAGGAGGCTGACGCAGGTGGATCGCTTGAGCTCAGGAATTCAAAGGCAACATAATGGGGCCATATGAATGAGATCGCCGTATTTTTGAGGTTGGCCTTCTGGTTGGATTTAGGCTTCAAGAAATGCTTCAAATAGACTTCTCTGTTGGGAGTGTTGATGTGTGCTGCGTGTTCTAAAGGCTACCAAAAACTGTGTTGTGATTCCAAGTTTCTGTATTCTAAAGGATTATTATCCTTGATCATCTGACTTAAATGTTTTGAGTTTCTTTGTTAGCCCTACAGTATTTCAAAATATAAATCAACAACATTTGAAAAAACAATGCTAAATTATTTGTGTGGTTTCTGGACGTTGATGATATGGATGGATTGAAATACACAGATGGGCCGGGCGCGGTGGCTCACGCCTGTAATCCCAGCACTTTGGGAGGTCGAGGCGGGTGGATCACGAGGTCAAGAGATCGAGACCATCCTGGTCAACATGGTGAAACCCCGTCTCTACTAAAGATACAAAAAATTAGCTGGGCATAGTGGCGTGTGCCTGAAATCCCAGCTACTCAGGAGGCTGAGGCAGGAGAATTGCCTGAACCCAGGAGGCGGAGGTTGCGGTGAGCCGAGATCGTGCCGTTGCACTCTAGGCTGGGTAACAAGAGTGAAACTCCGTCTCAAAAAAAAAGAAAAAAAAGAAATACACAGATGAAGACAACTATAAGAGCAAACCGACCCAGTGAAATAAAGTGACATAGAGACGTTACAAATCATAGTAGCAGTTTATTTAGTGTAACTTTATAGGGTCATGTTGGTCGGGTGGAAAGATAGCTTTAGATTTAAATCTCGGTGTAATTCTTTTTGTGCCCCTTCAAGGTTAAGCAGTGTATCTAACCTCTCTCAGCCTCAGTTTCATCTGTAATCATTCAGATACTAAGAGTGCTATACAGATTAAATAATACAATTTTTAGAGTGCATGATACATAGTAGAATTACGGGTCCCTATTGTAACCTTGAAAAAAATCTCCTGAGTAAGGAAGGGTCCTCCCTCTGTGCATTTGAAGGACTCTGGCCCCACTTAAACGGGAATTTCCTTCAGGTTATCTTTTCTAACCCAAGTTTTCCTTTCATCTAGTCTTCTCTGGATTGTACTAGACTAACAGAATGCAGACAGAATGGATGGTGAGCCAGCAGTAGCTGAATAGGATGCCTCACTAGTGTAATCTCTGTCTTAAGTCTGCTTTTCTTGGAAGGATTAAGCCTTTCTTTACAGCTGTGGTGGAGGAAGAAACATAGCGTGTAATAGAGCTAAAGATGAAAGATGTTGGACTGCTGAACCTGGCAACCCCTGTCAGAGGAGCACCAGGAAGATAGGAAAGAGGAAACTTTTTCAGTTGCAGAGAAACGGAGCTATCTGGCAGCCTGTCCCCATGGCAATGCCGTGCTCAGGAGTCCCTAAGCCCTTTGATGTGGGCAGGTGGAGCACCAAAAGGTCCGACACCTAGACTTCCCATCACTCATCCATCACTCTCCATTCCTTTTATTACACCTGCATTTATTGCAGACTTTCAGAAATTCACCTTTCGAACATGTTTTAGGAACATACCATGTATATAAGTAGGAAGCTGCTTACATATGTTAAAGTAGAAGCAGTATTATATTTAACAATATTTTAAAATTCATTTAAATCGTAAAAGAACAATAAGGCATGTTAACATCAATTTTCATACTTTACAACCATAGTCACTTACAGCGCCACACAGAAAGCACACGTAAATGGATAGTAGAAAAGCTCATAATTCAAAATTCTAATACCCAATGTAATTTGCCTCTACACGTTTCTATATAAATTATTGTATTTCAAAGAATAGGAGGAGCTTAAAATGAAATCTTCCTCTCCATGTTCTGCTCGATCCTAAGATCGTTATTAAAACCTACGGATAAAGACAACAAGGGAAAAATACTATGGGAGTTACACTTGAAGGAGCCCGAGGCATGAGTTAATATTTAGCAGTATTTTCTTACCCTAGACACCTTGCACAGTTCGGGAATAACTTTAAATGTAGCGATGTGTGACAACAGAGACACTGTTCTTCTAGGAATATAGCGTATAGATCAACGAGCACAGGGAAAAATAAAGTGAAATGAGCAAATGATAGAAGAAATTTGTGTATAAATTAAAAAGTTCAAAATTAGTTTCATCATCTGTATCTTCTATGTTCCATTATATTTGTTATTAGTTATATTATCTAATGCCTAGGACCAAAAACAAAGTAGGTATTTTTTAGGAGAAAGAAAGTACAAATTTAGAGCACTTCTGATTAAAATTTGTTTGCAAATTTTGCTCCATTTAGATAACATGACTTCCAGTCGTTATTTTTCTAAAGCTGGGTCTCCTTGCCTGGCCAGTAGTTGGGCTGTAGCAGATGATCACTTGTAGTGTAGTTTTCCTTTTGGAATCTTGTAGACACCGTTGTTCTTTCCCTCTTGTTTGTGAGGCTTCTGTGCTTTGAAACATAATTTTTCTTTAAAATGAAAACTACTGCAATACTTAGGAAAATTGACACTGTGCCCAGTATCACAGTTAGTCCCAGATATATGTGTCTAAAAGAAGAGAGAATCTCTGTTACAATTATTGTAACTACCCAACTTGAAATAAAATCTAAAAAGGTAGATAATAATACCATTCTGATGGTTTGCTTTAAGAATGAACATTTGGTAGCTTATATATAAGGCTATTTTATGAATACTGTTCGTATTTTATTTATTTATTTTTTTGAGATGGAGTTTCACTCTTGTTACCCAGGCTGGAGTGCAATGGCGTGATCTCGGCTCACTGCAACCTCCGCCTCCTGGGTTCAGGCAATTCTCCTGCCTCAGCCTCCTGAGTAGCTGGGATTACAGGCATGCGCCACTATGCTCAGCTAATTTTTGTATTTTTAGTAGAGATGGGGTTTCACCATGTTGACCAGGATGGTCTCGATCTCTTGACCTTGTGATCCACCCGCCTCAGCCTCCCAAGGTGCTGGGATTACAGGCGTGAGCCACCGCGCCTGGCCTACTGACAGTATTTTTTTTTAAATAAAGCATTGTCTTAGTAGCACCGTCATTTTCAGTTATTACACAATCAGTTTCATCCTCTCTGTAAATTATTCCCTTAATCGGGTGTCCACATCCCTGTTTGCCTACAACAGCCCCAGTTTATGCTAGTGTTGGCCCAGTGCAATTTTAATAGTGCTCCTTTTCACACTCAAAAGAACCCAGTTTTGAATGATAAATTATGTGGCTAGCCTATCCTCAGACCTTTCCCAAACTCATTTCTTTGGAAAACTTGCATAAAGCAATGCTAAGGGGAATTGGAGCTCTCAGTAAAGCAGAATGATTTCAGAATAAACCAGAGATTTAAATGCTAAGGTTTGGAAGGACAGGTTGAATGCCTCATTCTGGTTATCTTGAAAACATACTCTCAATCTCTGATTGAGTTACATTGTCTCTGCATTACAGTTAATACAGCCATAGCAAAAGTGTGAGTAAATCCTAAATTATACTCACAAATTGGGTTCCTTTCAAAGACCAAAATAAATTTCACACAGAGCATCAAACCTATTAACTCAAATTTATTTGAGATGGTGTGCCCAATTCACATCCAACTTAGATGGGTCAGCACCAAGTTTATTTCTCTAGAAAATGCTCAGCTTCTAAGTCTTAACAAATCTTTCTTGTTTTTAAGCCAGTGAAGCATTGCTTTAAGCAATCAAGGACTAAATGTTTGATGAGCTGAACTGAATGATACCACAGTGAAAAGGCCATGCCGCCCAACCCCCATCTACACTCACCCGCACAGAGAAAACCTTTTACTTTTATGCATTTCAAGTACAGGAATAATTGAACATCAGTTTGGCAATCAGAGACAGATTTAGAGCCAAATCCAACTCTTGCCCGGGGGATTATATCTGACGTAAATGGTACAGTTTGGCTCAGTTTGAAAAAGAATATCATTAAAACCAAAATGTGACCTAAATTTAAATGCTTCTGAATTTCAGGGAAATACTTGCCCATTTGTGTGCATAAACTCAAAGTTATTTTCTGGACTCTTTTGTCATATTTTTTAAATGATTGCTTATTTAAAATGGGAGTCAAGGTAATGAATAGGGACAAAATCAAAGATGTAATAAAATACAATTATTCTAGGATTACAGATCATACTTTTTGATTAGACTATTCTTTACCTTACAAGCAGTGAAATGACATGAAAATTTGTTAGTGTCAGTGGCATTGTGTAAATCTGGGATGCTGTAGCAGTGAGATGCGGGAATGCTTTTGATTTGGTACCTGAAGACATTTGAATCGTATAATCTGCATGATCCTCTACTTCCACATCTTTTAAATCCCCATTTGAGGCACGAAGTATCAATCAAAACTCCAAAATATACTGGAGCTGGGATTCCTGCTGTGAGAATAAACAAATAATTGCTGTTAAAAACATGTGCACATCTTTGTGGCTATGAACAATTATCTGAAACCACCTACTTTGTGTAATTACTGTTTTGGAGATGAAGGGTCCTCTGTTACATGCTGAAATCTCTAAAACCTGTCTCTCTAATTCAGTCATTTCTCATAGGTTCATACAGTAACTACCATTTATTTATCTCCAGAAGCCTGTCACTCAGGCACTTCAAACTCCACATGAGCTCAGCTTCTTCCCCTGCAGACCTGCCCCTTTAGCGGTGGCCGCCCAGTCACTAAATCAGACTTCGGAGTCTTGTTGATCCTTCTTTCTCTCCTCTGCCTGGCCGTTACTATATTTCATCTGTCCCTGAGTCACCCCAATTCTGCCTACTAATATGTCTTAAACACCTTCTCTTTCTCTTCCCACTGCTACTCCTTCTACCCTAAAGTAAGGCAACAGCCAATTCAAGATTCCTCTCATTAACCCTCGAATCTATCCATCATACGGAGCTTGCATCACTGAATTAAGTAGGTGAATTTCCAAGACATCTGTTCCAAAATGGGTAGTTAAGTGGACATTGAGTCCCTTCTACTCTTGTGGCCACACTTTGGGCAAGATTGTTGTCTTGTATTTCAGACTCCAATTTTCTTGTTTTTCTTTCAGTGACTAAAATGTTCTCCCCTCTTCTGTGAATGCCTCGTATCGTTTCCTTTATACCAACTAATAGTTTTCTCTTCTTCACCTTCTTAATACACACTCCCTTTTAGAATCTCATTTGGAACATGTTCCTTCAGAGTAGGCTACTTTGATGAACTAAACTGGATTAACTCTGGTTTTACATCTCTTTTTTTTTTTTTGAGAAGGAGTTTCACTCTTGTTACCCAGGCTGGAGTGCAATGGCGCGATCTTGGCTCACTGCAACCTCCGCTCCTGGGTTCAGGCAATTCTCCTGCCTCAGCCTCCTGAGTAGCTGGGATTATAGGCACGCACCACCGTGCCCAGCTAATTTCTTGTATTTTTAGTAGAGACGGGTTTCACCATGTTGACCTCAATCTCTTGACCTCGTGATCCACCCGCCTCGGCCTCCCAAAGTGCTGGGACTACAGGCTTGGGCCACCGTGCCCGGCCCGTTTCACATCTCTTAAAACTCTTAATACTCCTGTAATGATTTGTTGAATTGCCTTCTCTGCTACACTGTAAGCTCACCACGGGAGGAAAGATGTCTTCCTTATTCTTGCTATAAACCCTAGTAGGTTCTCAGAAAACGTTAGGAATTTAATCCCTCCTTAGGGAGAAAAGATGTCCCTCATGTACAAATATTAATGAAAGTATCTTAAGCAGTGTTCACAACTCAGTTTATATTTTATATCTTCTAAATTGGCGGTTATTAACATCTGTCACTTAGTCTATGTAGGTTTTTCTTTGTTTTTTAGTTAGTAGGCAGTGTTTGAAAGCTAGGAGATTTCATGTAAACCTGCACACTTCTGAGCTCTCTTAAGGATCGTGTTGTCTGGCAGTCCATGGTCATAGCTGGCTGGAGTTGAGCAGCAGCTGCCTCCATGCCTCGCTCCCACCTTCTACCTACGCTTGGAGTCCACTGTGAGCCTCTGCAGCTTTCTCACTACCCGTATCACTCATTTCCTTCAACTGCCTATTGTTTCTGGCATTTGAGTTTTAACCTTTTTGATATATGTTTTCTTCTGTTATAAAAGTGCTTTGCATGATTATATTGAAAAATATCTCACTAAATTTTTAAGGTCATCTAAGAATATTTATGACACGTCTAAATTTCAGAGATTATCCATCTGTTCTTTGATAACAAATGAAAATACTTAAAAATATTTTCTATGTTAAGGTTTACCTAAGCTTTGCAAATACTCATGTAAATATTGATTCAATCCAGACTCATCTATGGGTATCAAAATTTTGGGTGAAAGATTTTTGGGGAACAGAATGGTGACATAACATCGAAGTGTCAGATTATAGATGACTTATTAACTGAAGAAGGGTTTTTTTCTACAATGACGAAAGCTGCTGCACATCACCTTCACCAAGAGAGCACAATTAAAATTCCAGTGATGGTGTAAATTGAGTTCATATGCTTCCTGATGTGATTCACTAATTGTCATGCAGATCACCTGTGTAGTATTGCCACCAACAATTTTTACCTGGTTATACTCAAAAGCAAACAAACATATCCAAATGGTGGGATATTTTAAAAACTACTGGTTTTGCCTCTTGAAAAAATATAAATGTTGCAAAAGAACAAAAAAGTAAAACTGAGAAAGTTTTAGAGATAGAAAAGGTAACTGAATGCAATATGTGGTCTTTGATTGACCTTAGATGAAAAGAAAAAATAAAACACTATAGCAGACACTATTGTTTTAATAAAAGAAAATGGAATGCGGAGTTATTTTGGATAGAGTAGCATATCAGTGTTGAATTTCTGAGGCATGAGAATGGCACTGTGCTTGGATAGGACGATGGACTTTCTCGTAGAAAAATACAAGTAGAAGTCTTTAGGAGTGAGGTGTCAGCATATTCACTTCCTATTTTCAAATGATTCAGCAAAACATATGAATGCTTAGAGAAACAGAGGAGAGGGATTTCTGGTTTTTGGACACAGTTGATACATCCCAGTAAAAGTGATACAATTCATTGTAATTTAAAATTTTTTGTAAGTTTGAAATTTTCACAACAAATGGAAGAAAAAGAAAGAGGAAAGTGAAACCTATAGATTAAAAGAGATTTTAGAGGTTTATCACCTAAATGCAATGTGTGAACCTTGTTCGGTTCTTGATTCAACATACATGTGTAAGGAAACATCAGATAATTTAAAGAATTTGAGCAGTAATTGGGTATTTGCTAATATTAAGAAGTTATTTTTTAAGATGCAAGAATCACCAGATTAAAATAAGTCATATGGTTTTGATTAGAACACAGTAAACATGTCATGGAAGAAAGCAGTAGTCTGAGACTTACTTCAAAATAAGCTAGTGGGGGTGGGTGGTTAGGGACACAGATGTCCTAAGATGAGCTGTGTGTTGATAATTGTTGAAATTGGGTATGGATCAATTGGAGTTCATGTCTATCTTTGCTATGTACAAAGCAAGTTCCTGCTATCTTTGTATAAGTTTACATTTTTAAATAAGAAATTGTTAGAAGAATAACTAATTAATTCTATTTTCATAAAACCCCATGAACCAGAAGAGCAGAAAATTTATCTACCATTCAATTTGGATTATTTGGTACCTCAAGAACCAACCAAATATATGATTTACCACTTAAAAAATCCAGGTGATAGCCAATTTTACATTACCTTTAATGATATGAAGACAAGCCAAAAAATTCAGATGTTTGCAATTTTCTGTACATGATTTAAGAGTATTATAATAGAAAATTTTCAAAGATTCACAAAAGCAGAGAGAATGATTCAACATACATGTGTAAGGAAACATCAGATAATTAATCCTCATATACCATCATAGCCTTGACAATTATTAATGTTTTGCCATTGCTGTTTCATCTCTGTCTCCACTCTGAACTTTTTTTTGAGACAAAGTTTCCCTCTGTCATCCCGGCTGGAGTACAGTGGCACAATCTGAGCTCGCTGCAACCTCTGCCTCCTGGGTTCAAGCAATTCTTGTGACTCAGCCTCCCTGGGTATCTGGGACCAGAAGTGTGTGACAACATGCCAGGCTAATTTTTGTATTTTTAGTAGAGATGGGGTTTAGCTATATTACAGCCAGGCTAGTCTTGAACTCTTGGCCTCAAGTGTTCCATCCACCTCAGTCTCCCAAAGACCTGGGATTATAGACATGAGCAACTGTGCCCGGCCTGAACTCTTATTTTAGTATTTTAAAGGCAATCTCACACATCATGTCATTTCAATTTTAAATCTTTAAAAAACATGACCGCTATGCCGTTCTCACATCTAACACATTTTATAATAATTTCTTAATTTTATTTAAAATATAGTACATATTCAAGCTTTTGGATTGTCACCGAGGATTTCTTTAGTTTATTTGTTCTTATAAGGATCCAAACCAAACAAACACTTTGTATTTAGCTGATGACTCTTCATGGCAGTATCCCCTCTTCACTTCATTTTCTTACTAATGATTTTTGAAAAAAGACACCACCAGCTCCTATAAGATACGCCACAGGCTGGATGTGTATAACAGCTTCTTTATAATAGGATTAAATTTATTCTCCTAGCTTCCATTTTTCTAGAAGCTGGTAGTTAGATCTTATTAGATTCAGGTTCAGTTAGAAGGCACATGCTCCCTCGTTGCCACTCTTAGTAATGAGTTCAGGCTATGCCCGTCTGATCCTCCGTTATGAAGCTACCCATCCACTTTCACCTAAAGCTTTTAGCGATTTTTAAGACTCCAAGACAGGAATTTTTAGGAAATCTATACTTCTTATAGAAACTATTTGTGTTTTTCTCTAAAAAGGAATTTTTCCTAATTGACTAATTTGGTTACTTTGACATATAGTTAATAGTAGAAAGGCAGGATAAATGATTTCCTTTTTCTCCTTTATTTCTCAGTTTTCAGAATAATGACTTGATGTCCTGATAGTCTCCACATTTTTTAAGTATCATTATGAACTCATGTTTTTTAAATATATTGTATATATTTCAATAAACCACCACCATTATTGTGATTACTGCTGCTGCTATTGTGAGTTCTCACCTTGAGGCCAGTCTCCTCAAATTGGTTCAGTGCCCTTGGTATTTCCTTCTTGGGCTTTGATAGCTTAGTCACTTTCTTGCATAAAAAGATCCCATATCATGTATTTTCTACCCTATACCTTGAACCAGTCATTTCTCCAAGGTACCATATATTTTTCCTGGAGATTATATTTAGATATCACAGATTAAGTGTTGTGTTCATTTCTTCTGGGTTTCATAGTTTCTAGATTTTTCAGGAGATGGAACTAGGAAATACACATTATTTTAAAATAAAAATATGTGAGTTCATATTGATGTTTAAGTTCAACTTTAAGAATGAGCTTTAAGTTATTTTATACTTGTATCGCTTTTCCATTTGACTAAAAATATGGATTTCAAGTAATCTTAACATTTCAACTACTTTGTCTTAAATTTATAATAGTTTTAATATAAAAATATTGATATGAGTAGTGATAATGACAATAAATGCAGTTTATGAGAATTTGGTAAAAAAAATTTTATTTTTTGAGGCATTTAAGGTTTTATGTATACTTATGTTACCAATTCAATATACGGTTTCAGTTTAAGATTTGGTTATTTTATTTTCAGTTATATAAAAACCTTATATAAATTTGATTAAGCAATCATATAAGTAGTTACATTTACAAAGTCTTACTTTCATCCTGAACTTTCTTACCTCTTAACTTTCTTCTCCTACAAGTAAACATTTTTAAAATTAGATTTTATTTTTTATTTTTTTAAATTTAATTTTAATTTTTAATTTTTTATTTAAATTAGGTTTTAGTTTATGCTTCCATTGTTTCTTTTTAAAAAAGAGCAAAATGCCTTTACACATGTGTATAATATTTCCACCTTTTCACACTTGACACCAAAAACATCATCCAATAAAAATTGTTCTCCATTTTGCTTCTTTCTACTTAATACTATATACTAGAGATTGCTTGATAACATTAGAGAGAGATTTTCCCCATTCATCCTTACAGCTCTGTTATGTCGTGTACTACAGTTTATTCAACCAATCTCCTACTGATGGACATATAGATCACTTCCAGGCTTTTGCTATTATAAAAAGTCACAATTATTACACCTATTTATAATGATTAAATTTATTTTATAGTTTTTGCTATCAAATTTTGGTATAATTCTTAGAAGTAAAGACATTAGGTTAAAAGATCTATGTATATGTAATTTCACCAGTTAAGCCCAATAAAGAACATCATTGTCCCAACAGCGATGTGTAAGCATAATCTATTTTTGCGTACATTGCAAACAGAATTTGGTAATTTGTCAGCCTGAGAAGAAATGTCGTTCTAGCTTGACCCTTTATGAGAGAACTTGGGCAGCTCTCTATATATTGAAA
Source organism: Callithrix jacchus (assembly GCF_049354715.1). Taxonomy (NCBI): domain Eukaryota; kingdom Metazoa; phylum Chordata; class Mammalia; order Primates; family Cebidae; genus Callithrix; species Callithrix jacchus. The sequence continues at coordinate 2,676,968 of NC_133510.1, forward strand.
GGCAATTACATTTATTTTTCCATGAAAAATTCACATCTTTTACTCATTTTTCTACTTTGTTGCTTGTCTTTTTCTTCTCAAAATTTAGGAGTTTTCTTTATAATGGGAATATCAGCCAGTTGTCTGTTACATAAATTGCAGAACTCATTTCTAGTTTATCTTTTGCCATTCGACTTTGCTCATGATACTTTTGCCAACTTCAAAAGTTTTTTGTCAAATCAATTTTGTAAATAATTTATTTTAGTTGAAACAATTTTTGTTCTGTAGGTTCCATCTGTATTCCCAAAGACAGGTAGATATGGAGGCCAATTCTTGCCAGGCATATTCTACAGGCTCAATATATGACACTTTTCTAGATAACACCTATTTTCATGTTGTAGAATTAGAGCCAGTCATGATGTCATATAACTCCATTTTTGCTTCTTTTTCAATTTTATCAGGATTTTATTATTTTTCTATGCAACCAGTTTGTATCGAGATCTATGTAAACCAAATTTAACTTCAGATTGTTTAAGCTTTGGGTTTGTTTTGCTTTCTGAGTTGTTCCTTTCTACCAAAAGACAGTGGCATATTCAAAATTACTTTATCTTATTCTTTAATATATAAACTCTTCAAGGATAAAAACCTTATTTGTCTCATTCACTGTTTTCTGTGGATTTTAACCAATATACATTTAAAAATTTAGTAGGGAGAAAAAAACATTGTAATTACAATTGAAAGAACGAGCTACTCAAATGTATTTGCTTGCTTTAAATAGTGCTTTCTTTCTACCTAATGAAGTAAGGGACAAGCACTGAGAGTAGCTCAAAAGAATTCTTTCTATTTTAATAACTGAAAAGTTACATTTAGGCTTCAATCTTTCTTACTAGTTAGTTTCCGAGAGCTCTCTTGTGAAAGCTATAGATCTTGTGAGAACACACAAGTGCTAGAAAACATGATTGTTAAAAATTATGATTAATCTCACAGAATCTCTTGGTTATATCTGAGGCACAAACTAGGCAATAAATATTTCTGTAACAAAAAAAGGAGTCAAGAAAAGGAGGGAAGAAATAAAGAAATGACGGTTAACTTTACTACTACAACATATATTTATGCATGGAAATTCTATCAAAATATTTAGAAAAGTCTTCAAAATATATTTATGGCAGCTACCATAAATTAAAGCACAGATTATACTTACCAAGAACTCTTATTGCTAATGTGTAGATACCCAGGGCAAAAGACTTAAGCTGTGGGTTAATGCACCTAAAATCAAGAAAATTTTATAAGAATTATAAAGAAATATATATTATAAGAAATATATAATTATAAGAAATGATTATAAGAAATATATAATTATAAGAAATATATAATTCATTAAAGCAAATAGAAATTTGAATAATAATCTGCCTAACACACATGAAATTATGATAGAATTCAAGTGACATGGTGAACCCATTGGTGTGCTAACATAGGAAGGGCGAAATTTGTAAAAGCCATATTCCATTTCATGCAGTGCTACCTGTTTATAATTACTATTTCTAGAAACAAAATCACCATACATTCCATATTCATGTGGTGCTAGTAAAGTAAAATTTAAGTTTAACCAGCAAAATAGCAAAGACTCGGGATAAAGCTCCAATTTCTAAAAAATTGTTAGAATTTGAAGCAAAAATAAAGAATTAGTAACCTACAATTTTTATGGCTCTTGGACTAAAAGCACAGGACCAGATTCATCAGTTGATATAATCACTTGGCTAAAAGTTGCTGCTAAAGATAGAGAACTTGAAACAATCAGAAAAGTGCAAAAACACCTAAACAACAAGAGTGTCATTAATCTGACTCTGCAGCTCCATGTGATTTCCCTACGGATTTTAATAGTAATAATCGTGATAACATGTAATGCTGCAGAGTGTTAACCATGGTATTAAGTACTTTGTACATATTATATCATTTAGTCTCTGCTTTAAAAGAGGCAAAAAAAAAAAACAAAACAAAACACACATGACTTCTTCAACCCAGAGGAGTCCTTCTGACACCAAAATTCACAATAGTTAATATGAAGCACTAGTGGCTGGAAAATGCTTGCTGTGGTAGGTACCTGATTCTGCACTTGGCACAGTGTTGAAGAAGTAGCACAGTGTTCTGGGAAGTCTAAGACAGTGCTGTGCTGTTTTGTTAAACTCAGGCTACCATTTACAAATGGAACTATCTACTGTTCTTCATGTCTTATTTCCCATGACTTGGTGAAAGCTGTTTGGAGAATAGCAGGTTTGTGGATAATAAGATCTGTTTTCTGTTTGTCACTCCTAAACGATTTCCATTATACAAATTGTGAGAAATTAAAAATGTATACAATACTTTGGTTAGCCCTTAGAAAAAAATTAGTATTTATCCTTGAATACATGAATTAATTTGAAAATCGCCTAGTCCGTCTCATCAATATTGAATTCTAGTAAATGTTGACTTTTCATGTTTAATAATTTTATCAATTTTTATTAGGTGATTTTTATCAATAGCACAATAGAAATATTGGCAAAGCTAAAGCTAACTCAATTAGGATTAAATTATTATAACTGAGACTCCTATTTGCAAAACCATTTTAGCATCTGGATTCATATAGTTTTACAGATGTATGACAGGATAATCAGTAAAAAGTGTTTTAACACAAATTGTATTTTATCAGGAGAAAAACCTATAGGGAAGCTGAATGAGATATAAATACAGGAAGAAGGAAATATATAACACCTGTCACTGTGAAAGTGTTAGGCAAATCTGAACCAGGTGATGTTGGTTATCAAACCACTGTTTTTTAGATCCCATTAATTACATTAGAAAGCGATTACATTTAAAACTTACTTTTTAATAAAATATACCAGAAATCAATATTTAGTTATTATTTAAACGTATGATAAAAAATTTTATGTGTCAATTTATGTGTAAGAGGATACATAATTTTACAAAAATTTTTAGGGTTTTATAAGCAAAAATGATTGAAGTTATCGATACGGTCTGGCTCTGTGTGTTCCCACCCAAATCTCATCTTGAATTATAATCCAAATTTTAATTCCCACATGTTGGGAGAGGAACCTTTTGGGAAGTGATTGGCTGATGGGTGTGATTCCCGCATGTTGTTTCTGTGACAGTGAGTTCTTGCAAGATCTGATGGTTTTATAAGAGGCTCTTCCTGCTTAGCTCTGTACTTCTCCCTCTTGTGCCTTATGAGGAAGGCCTTGTTTGTTTTCCCTTTCCCAATTATTGTACGTTTCCTGAGACCTCTCCAGCCATGCGGAACTGTGAGTCAGTTAAACCTCTTTCCTTTATAAATTATCCAGTCTTGGGTGTTTCTTTATAGTAGTGTGAAAACAGACCAATATTGTCATTAACATCATGGATTAGCATCCTCAATTTACCCAAAAGCCATGAAATCCCTCACAGACAGTTCTAGTTATAGCAAAAATACACAGATAAAGCAAAAAAAAATCAAAATAATAAATGCATAATATTGTAGTATTAGATAAGCCTTTAAAATGTCTTGTAAATTATATTTCCCATGATCTAGTGAAACTATATTTAATCTACAATGCTTGTTATCGATGCTAATTAATATTATTACCAGCATTAGAAGCAGTATACTATTATCTATTAAGCAACTCTAGTAATGTAGGCACTAGCATTGCTTTCTAGACCAATAGTTTGCAAACATTTTTAAGAAAATGTCTATAATGCCACATTTTTGTATAAATATCAAGTGGGATACATACAGAAGTGAAACAAGGATGTGAGACAAGTTCCCTGAAAAAACTAAGAAGAGTTATAATGATTCTACAAAAAAAAATATTTAAATCCTTGCCTGAGATGATTATGTCTTATATTAAAATTGGAATGCGGAGAATCAGTACTCACCTCAGGAGTAATATGTATCCAGGTATGCCACCTAGGGATAAAGTATAGGATGTGATGACTGAAATTACAAGGAAATACAGAAACATTTGGGGACATCCATTGTCTTTTTGACATCTTCCAACTATGCCTGAGGAATTTCCAGATTTAGAAGCCGCAATTCCCACACAAGTGCAATTGTAAAATATCTGAAACATGATAGGGAACAGTCCAGTTATTGCAGTGACACTTAAATAAAATTAAAGATAGTTATTAAAATGTACAGTATAGTAGCCATGCATTATATAAACAATGAGGAAGTATTCTTTTATTTTTCCATATTAGAGTATATTGAACAAAGCAAACTCTATACAGAAACAGCATTTCATTATCTAAAAGGCAGATGGTCAGTCTACTAGCATGAATCCTATACAACAATCTCCCAGCAAATCCTACCTAATGTAACCATATCTTACCTCCTTCAGTACCAGTTTCAATTCTAAGTAACCACTATTTCTTGCCTAGATGATTACAATGCTCCCTTTGTTCTTGTTTTTGCTCTTACCTAGCTAGAATCTGCTTTCCATCCAGTAAGCAAAGTGGACCTTTAAGCATGACAGTCACGTCACATCACTACCCTCAACCTGACGATGGTTTCTCACTGTACTTGCGTGAAACCCACATCCTTAGAACAGTTTACACTTCTTCCATCACGTAGCACCTGGAGGCCACTCTAATATTCATTACAGCAGCCTGGACCGACTGAAACAGTTTTTACCTGTATTTCCAACCTCATCTCCTCTTCCACCCTACAGAAACCCTCAATTCCAGCCCATCTGCTCTCTTATTATAATACAAATTGACTGGATTTTCCAAGCAAAGTTGTCCTAGAATTATAATCAGGTCTCTGACCCCAAGGTCTAGAATCTTTGGAGTTCAACCCTCCTAATACTGAATTCTATTTGTCCATCTCCTACAACCTCAAATGACCACTGGTCTTGGAGTCAGAAGACATGGATCTGAAAGTATATCTTACTATATGATCACATGATAGACATTCCCATTCAGGGCTAACACTCCTTATAAGCAAAAGGAGAGAAACTGACAGCGTAATTACAAAAGCTCTTCCAGCCTATTTCTTGACTCTAATTCTCACCCTAATTTTTTCAGCAACTCAAGTACCACTAGGAATGGTTATAACGTTTTCTTTTTCTACACAAAAAAGGGTAAGAGGCAAGCCTCCTACTAGTAGTGGTCTGCTGTGAGCCCCATAGAGTTGTGTTATTTATATTGTAACAAGACCATGGGCATATACTTTACAGGCAATTTCTTACAATATTTCTTCCACTCCTGTTGGCGGTTTGACAACCAGCAAGACAAGCTGATGCATATGTGATTCCATTGTCACCGCACATTGGTTCCCATTTTGTCTCTGAACATTTGCATCTTGAGTTGCAATCTGAAAAGAGAGCTCGTTCATGATAAGAGACAGGTTTGGCTCTGAAAAGAAATATAACAATATAAAACATTACCTCTTAGCAGCTAGTACCTGAACATTTTCAGAAACCAATGTTTTTGCGTGATATAAATGATACTACCAAAAAAATTTGCCTTTTAGAAACACAGTTGTCTCAGAAATGCCGGCTTCTGGTCATGAAATGTGAGTTTACTAATAATAGCTTTATCTTGAAAGTTTTTAGAGGCTTACAAATTCACATCATGTCCAGTTCTTAGCTTATAGCTTTCAGTAAAGTCTGCTGCCTCTAGGATCCTCTAATATACTTATCTGCAAAGGTGTATAAAAATAGCTAACGAGGTTAGAAAAGTAAACTTTTAGAGCAATTTATGGCATTACGTAAATGCATCACAGGTGGTGTGTGTGTGTGCAAATTTCATTCAGAACTGTTGTCTAAGTGTGAGTGGAATGGACGTTGCTAATAGTCCAGTAAAGGAAAAGTCGCCAATCAGTAATCATTTAATTCTCTGCCAGTGTTTGCAGGAGCTACATGTCCTCTTGTGTATGTCTTACATTGGCAGTAAGTGCATTTCCAGTTCATTCAACCTTTCTCCCGTGTATTCTCCCGGTGTACAGTGCTCTTTCAGGTCTTACAGGATCCTTTCTTACTCAAATTCTCAAGCAAGTTCAATGACTTACCCACCTATTTGTTCATAAAATTTTACTGGGAAACTACTAAGTGCTAGCTCTGGGAGAAAAGGAGATAATTACAAATATTAATGAGACAATATTTACCCTCCAAAAGTTGGCTTTTTTGAGTTATTTCACAAAATTGTGATTGCATTCTTTCTTTTCCTCTTCATGTTTTTTGTCCTCTGCCATTCACCTCTATATTTACTCTTCATCTCTCCCAGGACTCTCTCTCCTTCACTTTTCTTCTGTCACCCGAGTGGCCTAATCCTTATGCTTTTATCCTTTTTTAGTATTCAAAGCCCACCACTCTTCCCAAGGGACCCTTTGCAATGGCACGTCAGTTCTATCTGCACGATAGGTGCCATTCCTGGGCCCTCCATACTTCATTTCTTCTGCTCCTTATTTTTACATTTATTTATTTGCTTATTCCTTCTCTCTTTCACCCCATTTTGTACAACGATATTTGAGGAGCTTAAACTAAAAAAATACATCGAAATGTGCAATCAGCAATCAGCAGAGGCAGGAACTGTTTTTTCAAATTTCCTCCCATATCTCCAGCACCAGTGATAATCCCTGTCACACAGCAGGCTAAGAAAGATTTCTAGTTAAGTTAGTAAAAAAAAATGGTAGTATGGTGAAAGAAATTACCCACTTGGGCCTCTGCCTAGAAGCATCGTCATTAAGGATGGCAACCGTAATTTCTTAATGATAGGAACATTCCAACTAGCAGGACTGGTAGGACGGATTTTGTCACCTCGAAAGTACAAACAAAAGTCCTCTGAGAGGTTTCCAAATGGTGTGAAAGGGTACTGAACTAAGCCTTCCGAGATGTCCTGTAGGAAGGTTTCATCCTATTCTCTTCCATCCAGTTTTCACTGTTAACTGAGACTGTTCACAGTAGTAAAAGGATGAAACTGCCTATTCAAGTCTAGAATCATTTTAACTCTGGAAATGGTAGGGCTGAGATTATAGGAGGTTGGAGCTCGAGGGCACCAGCTTTTCATTTGGCAGATCAGGGAAGTCAGGCCCCATGTGGGTGGGTAACTGGCTCAAATTCCCACTGCTGGTTAGTGACAAATCTGGAAACAGAACCCTGCTGGGCCTCTTGATTGTAAATTCTTATCCCACATCAGAGTTATTCTTCTTATTACAGAGGAGAGATTTCTTCCATTATCATATCTAAGGCTTATCTTCAGTTTTCCTGGTGAATATCCAGGTCAGGACAGTGTCTGGAATAAAGCAACATGGAAAACCCATGGAAGCCATTTTATATTTTATAAAGAACGTTATTCTGTATGATGGAAAGTAAGTTTAATTATCATCAGGAGTAGGAATCAATGGCAGACATGTTTTCCGAAAGATGTGCTGACAGTGGATTTGTCATTTAGAATTTTAATTATAAGAAAAGTTTTGACAAATATGCCAGAATGTTTATACCCAGATGCGATTTTCTTTCAAAATAGTTACACTGAAAGATGAGAGCTTCTTCTTAAAGGTTAAATCTTTGCCCTTGTTAAGAATGTTCTAAAAAATATACAAGGAAATTTCAAAAGAAGAGCCTTAGAATATTTTTTTATATGTATAGACAGGGTTTCACCATGTTGGCCAGGCTAGTTTTGAACTCCTGACCTCAGGTGATCCACCTGCCTTGGCCGCCCAAAGTGCTGGGATTACAGGCATGAGCCACTGTGCCTGGCAAGTCTTAGAATATTTTAAACAACAACAGCATAACTGCAATACAGTCATAGTCTTTTAAGGTGACTGCTTTGAAGAACCTAGTACCCAGTAAATGAAAATGTTGCCCTGTATTTGTTTAAAATGTTTAGTCTTTGGTTATGTAGGACCACTTTTAATGGGAACCTCAAAGTTTGCTTTTATTGTCCGTTGGTTCTCTGTTTTGTGTTTACTTTGGCTTAGAAATTATGATGTAGAAAGAATGTTCTTCTTTGAGTCATGCCCGTCTTCAAGCCCCAGATCCATGCAGTTGCCTTTAAAGAAGGATAACAGAACTAACCTCATCAAGGTGTTTTGAGGATACAAATGAGATCGTGAAAGTTAAGGTGTTTTGTAAATCACAAACTATAAAGTGCTCTGCAACTGTCCCTCTACCGTGAGGATCTCTGGGACAATTAAAGATGGCACTGGGCTTCTCTCTCTAGAAGCTTCTTTCATTTCATTGTCACAGCCAACATTCTTGATCCACACTGCTGACTTCACTAAGGCAGCACCATAGTCAGCTGAGTCTAGCAATCTGGCTGTGATCACTCCCAGAAGCCATGATTTATGAACTTTGCATTCATCAATTTTCCTGAACTATAACAAGCACTCATTTAGCAGCAGGTGAAACCAGGTTACTAAAGGTGATGGAAGTTGGAACCTAGAGACAAGGCAGATAAGCATGGAAGGAAGAGTAGGAAGGGAGACGGTTAGCAGGCTGTAAGCAAGAAGCCACATAATGGGCAGGAAACAGAATATAGTGTCAGGAGTGTTTGTCTTTGAGCCACAGGCAGAGTTTCTCGTGGCCAGGCAGATACAGTTGGGGAGGCCTTCCTGGCACATGGTGGAGCCTCAATAATTTTTTAGAAAACAAATAATGTATAGACAGGTGAAATGATGAAGAAAAGTCACCTCTGGGAACTCATGTTAAAAGGTAGAGTGATGGGAAAGACTCAGTGGGCAATACAGTTCCTACAAGATCCAACCATGTATTAAGAGAGACTCTGGAAACCAAGCAATGTGTTATCACCCACCCCATATAAGATGGCAGGTCTGAGGGCACTACTAAATATTATCCTGACCATTTGCAAGAAACCCAGCTGAAGAGAAATTTTATGGGGAGCACCAGGTTGAAGGACAGGCATTTCTTTTCAGAAACTTTACATGGTTCAAGCACAGCAGCAACTGTGGAGGATTGCATAGAAGTAACTCCCCTTACTCAGGTGTCCAAAGGAGAAAAATACAATTGTTTCCATGAATGGCACATTTATTTTGTGTTAGGCAAGTAGTATTCATTTTCCTATATATTAACTTGCTCAAACTTAAGAGAAGCTTAAAAGGCAGTTATTACTTCTGTTTTTAAGATGGGAAAATTGAAGTTGGATTAGTTTAAACCGCCCATACGTCACTTCATTAAAATAGAGACCTGATTCCAGGCTTGTATTTCCACTATCATGTTGTTTTTCTAAGTTAATCAGGTTGGCTCTCTAGTGTAAAATAGGGTTTATCAATTTATTATTTCTCTAAGACATTTAAAATCAAAAAAGATGACAAACTTTGGTGACAATAACATTCTAAGTATTGTCAGTTATTCCACAATAAGATACTAAATCTCTTACCATAGTTAGGATGTTTAAAAATCAAATTCATTTTTTGCAACTCCACCAATAATTGATTTAATTAAGACAATATCCTCAAATTATTTAATAAGGGAACATACCCTTGGTAGGAAACAGTTAGTCCTGCCACATCAGAATTTTCACAGCCCAGTGCAAACAGGGAAAGGAATAGGAGGTAACCAAAGATAGATGATCCCAGGTAGAGTTTTGCAGCTCCACACACACTGATTCTGAATTTTTTCATAACTATCCCCCCAGAGAATATTCCAAGGGCCACTGCTGGTATGTTGATGAGCCCTGAGAAACAAGAACATAGATCATTTTGTGAATCTCTAAAAAAAGATCCGAGTGCACTCACACAGACTTTCAGAAGTATTATTATTAGAAGACTTCGTCACTTTAAATTATAGAAATATTCACTTTAAATTGTAGAAACATGCAGTCACTATACTCTGACATATTCAAAGAATGTATGATGAGTGTCTTGGTTATAGATTAATGGTGATGCAACTATACTGTCTCAGGTTCTGTCTAGCACAGAGTATTAATTAGTAAATACCACATGAATCAATACATCTCTCTGGTTATTCTAGTCCAATTCTAGCATTAACAAGTACAGTCAGGTAGCAGTTAGGTGTCCACTAATGTTGTTTAATGTCCTGTATAAAAATAATAGGCAAACAGAGTATAGAAAACGTTTTTTTAAGTCTTGATTTCTCTTTTATGCCCCCCACTCCCCATGCATGCAAAATTTGTTTTCTTCGAGCCAGCTTCTTAGATTTGAGTGTGGTATCCTTCCTAATAAAAACAATAACCACCTGTATTTACTTGCTTATAATGTACCAGCCACTGAGCTAAGCATTCAATATATTAATATTATCACACTTGCTTTTCACTACAACCTTAAGAGTAGGCGTATTGTTAGCCTCACTTCAGAGAACTGTTTGTTTGCAGTCACAGTTAGTAAGTGGGCAACTAGATTTGAATGCAGAGAGAGTGATGTCAAGCCCCATGCTTTCAATCACTGCTACGTGGCCTCTCCGTCAGGGCTCTGGGAAATAGTATCCTTGATAAATAGATGTACAATATCCTTTTAGATAGCTCTGCGACCTCACTGGGAACCTAATAAGTGTGAGCTGTAAACTGCAGGGGGAAGAGGTTCAACTTAGTGGCTGAGAGCTTGGACTCTGGAGACCCAGCTGCCTGAGTTTAAGTCTCACTTCCGCCACTGACTAGCTGTGCAATTGCAGGTAATTCTTCGAATGTCTCTAAACTTGTCTCCTCATCTATAATATGGAACTAATAATAGCATATTATTGAGGGAACTAAATTCTATTATTTATGAAGAGTTAGCAGCACAATGTTTAGCACAAAAATATCATGCAATTAATTGCTATCCATTTTATTTACAAAGATGAACATATTGGAGGTGGGGTGGCAGCGAAAGCCTTGTGTTGTAAAAGGCTTGGGAAAAGAGGCACGTTGGTGCTGCTTGTTGGATTGTAAATGGTGTAACTCTAGAGCAGAACAATCTGGCTCTCAAAACTAACTTCTCTGCTAATTAGAATTTATTTCTCATATTGTCTACCTGTCAATTATTGATGTCCATGGTTTCTTGAGGTTTTGAGATAATACATCTCTTTCAAATAATAAAAAAGCCGAAGTGTGCATGACCTCTGCTAGTCAACAGATAAGGTTCAAAGACAAAATCAGCATTGCTGTGGCAAAAGAATAATCTCAAGTACGCATGTCTGACTCACAACCTGCTGTGAAACTGTAAAATAAAAATGAAAACGCTGACATCTAGTGATAATGACGTGCACATTTTCTTCTTTCCTTTCCTTTTTTTCTTCTTTCTTTTTAAGTTTATGTATTTAGTTCCTTAACGAAGCATCATAGAATGGCCAAAAAAATCAACATACAGTGGTCTTTGGCTTGCTATTACATTATTTAAAAATCAATTTCTAACATGTATAGATGATCACAAAAGAACATTTTATTTCCTCTCTTTTTATATAATCATAGGTTGTATAAGTTAGCATTAAAATGATCATATTAGAAATCAGCCTGCCTTAAAGGGGACATGATCATGAAATAGTGAAATGGAAGAAAAAAGAAATGCTAAATTTTGCTTTTCAGCTAAACTGTGGTTCCGGGTATGGCAAGCAACAGAGATGAAAATCTAGAACCTTGAACAGCCAAAAATCAGCTTAGAGGCACATGATTACTGTTTCAAAAACAGTGACTGTGTTACAGAAAATATATCAACAAACCCACTTATTCATGGCCCAGGTTAATTAATACTCATATTTTCTCCTAATTTTTCTGATTTTTAGAGATGGGGAGGTAGATAAAATTAGGTCTTCCTTTGTTTCGCGTTTCATCTTCCTTCTCCCGAAATAAGTGCTGCTGTGAGTTTGATATGTATCCTTTAAACGCCGACTTTTACACACACACAAACATACATGCAACAAATATATATAACATAGTACCTGATTATGAATGCCTTCCACAGAGCCAAAGCTGACACAAACAGCAGAGTCCTACATTTTCTCTCTCAATTCCATCCCCAACATTGGTTTATGAAAAAATATCTCCTGAAAACCAATCTCCGAACTGAAAACTTCAGAGCATGTCCCTAGCCTTTTATTTTATTTTGTAAAGTACCAGTTGAACCTGGGATGTAAGGAGTCATAACACAAGGTGTAGCCTTGTCTGTAGCTATGTTCTGTGTTGAATCGCACTGAACTTACCCCACTCCTAGCAGCCTAAAGAGCCTGAAAATTGAAATGGAATTACCCTAGAAACATCTGTATAAATTACCCTAGAAACACTCAGTATAAATCGTGAACAGTCAAGAATATCCTTTCCTGATTTACCTCTTTTTGGATGCTGGTATTTTCTTGAAACTTCCAGAAAGTTTCATGTATTCTCTTGAGTCGAGATCATTCTACACGAGATATTTGCTTTGTCTGATGAAAACCTCTGCTCTCTTTCCCACACTTTCATCTTTTAATACCTTCCTATTCTTTCCCCTTGATTTACCTATCATCATCTTCTGCTAGAGAATTCTTCCTGATTCCAAGATTAGGTTTGTTCTCCCAGAGTACTCTGAGTTTCCCCTAAGTAGATTCCTTCTCACAGGTTCCACCAGCCACATGGGGCTTCCAGGGGACACATTTGGCACCAGGGCTCACAACTTGGTCATCAGAACCCCATTTTGTCACTCATCAGGAGTTCCTTGTGCAGGGGCCCATAGGCAGCAGCCTTGATGCTTTACCAGTTACCTGCTAGTCTTTCCAGTTCATATCTCTCACCCTCCAACCAAACCCTTGAAGGAAAAATGGTCTTCACCATTGAATCCCATGTTTCTTCAACGGTTTCCTATAAAATGTGTGAAATGAATAAATCTTAGTGCATTAATTTATGGCACTTCTCCTGGATATCTTACTCTCCTATTTCAAAATAACTAATTTATAACACTATTCCAAAAAAGATTAGTACATTTCAAATATACTTGGTTCTCCCTTTCAAATTTCATAGGATTTATTAAGTTGTCCGTGGTGGGCCACGTTGCTAACAAATTTCCTTTACATCATATGAGATGTGTTTCTTCCCTCCTAGGCTTGTCTTAAATTTTAGGTATTTTAAAATCATTTAGTGAGATGGAAATTACCCTTTGATTTATGCCTTACCCACACAATAAAATGTGCTAATCTAAAATTTTTTTACCATCTAAGTAGTCTAAATGGAAATATTAATTTATGCTAGTATCTAAAATTTGTTTCAACTTACTTTCTATCTTTTCTTTTTAATTCAACATGCATGTTTACCAAAATATCAGAAAAACTTAGGGATGTTTAAGTGCTAATTTATTATTGTTTTTATTATACTTTATTATATAATTATTGTTTTAGCACACTCATCAGATTAAAGCTCTTATTCCTTGGTACCAATGTAAAAAGGAGTATGAGAGACGTGTAAAATGTTTGACATGGTCAGCACAATTAGAACACTGTAGAAGCTTTGATTTCCCTACCAATGTGTTGGGTTGAAAGAGTTATAATAATAATAGTACTTGAAGATGTTTTAGAATTTCTCTCCTAGTAATGTTCATGTTATATCCTGAACCTTCACAAAACAAAATTAATAAAAATGTTTTTTATAAGCAACTTTCCTCTAAATAATTCTCTGATTTTTTTCTTGTCTGTGTAACACCTCCATAAATTGAGAATGATAATCTTTGTTATAAATGATAGTCGATATATCTTGTCTATAAAAAGCATTGTAAGAAATTAAGGAAAAATAACTAAATTGTTACAATCTCTGTATTGAGAAGGAAAAGATAAGGTAATTCGTATGTAACTTAATATTGATAGGAGAAGCTTAAATTGAAATGAAACCACATATCTACAACCATCTTATCTTCAACAAAGCTGATAAAAACAGAAATGGAAAAAGGGCTCCGTATTCAATAAATGCCACTGAAATAACTAGCTAGTCATATACAGAAGAATGAAACTGGACCCCTTGTTATTATCATATACAAAAATTAACATGGATTCGAGACTTACAGATTTAAACTATATAAACCCTGAAGAAAGCCTAGGAAATACCCCCATGAATATCAGACTTGGCAAAGAATTTATGTCTATGTACTCAAAGCAACTGCAACAGAAACAAAAATCGAAGTGGGACCTCATTAAACTAAAGAGCTTCTGCACAGCAAGAGAAACCATCCAAGAAGTAAACAGAAATTCTACAGAATGGGAGAAATTCACAGACCATGCATTTGGTGAAAATCTAATATCCAGATTCTATAAAGAACTTAAACAAAACAACAAGGAAATAATGTATAACCCCATTAAAAACTGAACAACGGACATGTACAGACACTTCACAAAACACATAAGCAGTCAGCAAAGATATGAAGAAATGCTCTTCATAAATAATCACAGAAATGCAATTAAAAACCACAATGAGGCCGGGTACGGTGGCTCACACCTGTAATCCCAGCACTTTGGGAGGCCAAGGCAGGTGGATCACGAGGTCAGGAGTCCAAGACCAGTCTGGCCGACATGCTGAACCCCTATATCTACTAAAAATACAAAAATTAGCTGGGTGTGGTGGCAGTCACCTGTTATCCCAGCTATTCAGGAGGCTGAGGCAGGAGAATTGCTTGAACCCAGGAGGTGGAGGTTACCATGAGTCAGGATAATGCCACTGCACTCCAGCCTGGACAATGACAGCAAAAGTTCGTCTCAAAAAAAAAAAAAAAAAAAGAAAAGAAAAGAAAAATGAGAAACTATCTCACACCAGTCAATGGCTTTTTTTAAAAACTCAAAAAATAACAGACGTTGATGAGGCTGTGAAGAAAAGGAGTTGCTTATACACTGTTGGTGGGAATGTAAATCAGTCCAGCTATTGTGGAGAGCAGTTTGGATATTTCTCAAAGAAATAAGAGTTAAACTACCATTTGACCTAGCGATCCCATCAGTGGGTATATACCCAAAGGAAAATAAATCATTCTATCAAAAGGACACATGCGACCAGGTGCAGTGGCTCACACCTGTAATCCAGGCACTTTGGGAGGCCAAGCAAGGTGGATCACAAGGTTAGGAGTTTGAGACCAGCTTGGGTAACATGGTGAAACCATGTCTCTACTAAAATACAAAAAAATTAGCTGGGAATAGTGGTGGACGCCTGTAATTCTAACTACTTGGGGGGCTGAGGTGGGAGAATTGCTTGAACCCAGGAGGCAGAGGTCACAGCCGAGATTGTGCTACTGCACTCCAGTCTAGGTGAAAGAGGGAGATTCCTTCTCCAAAAAAAAAAAAAAGACGCATACACCCATGTGTTCATCACAGCACTATTCATGATAGCAAAAACATGGAATCTGGCACCCATCAACAGTGGATTAGATAAAGAAAATGTAGTACATATATACCATGGAATATTATGCAGCCATAGAAAGAATGAAATTATGCCCTTTGCACAAATGCAGGTGGAGCTGGAGGCCATGACCCTAAGTGAACTAACTCAGAAAACCAAATACTGCGTGTTCTCACCTATCAGTGGGAGCTGAATATTGGGTACGCGTGGACACAAAGTTGGAAACAATGGATACTGGGAACTACTAGAGAGGGAAAGGAAGGAGAGGAGAAAGATAAGAAAGTTATCTATTGGGTGCTATGCTCACTATCTCGGTAATGGAGTCAGTCATACTCCAAACCTCAGCATTATGCAAAGTGTAAAAAACCTGCCCTGCACGCATACACACTATTCCAAAATAAAAGATGAAAAATAAAAATAAATAAGAGACAAAATAAAAATAAAAATCTAGCTGTCTATCCAAACATTTCATTAAAATTCTTTTTAAAATCCTACAAACTTTAGAAATCAAAATCATTTCACAGTATGCTTCCTAGTTCTTGAATTTAAATTTTATTGTCGTTTATTTTCCCTTAATATTTTTCTACAAAGTTGAAGTAATAAATATGAGAAAAATGCTATCTCTAAACTCTAGAAGGAATGTGGCTAACATTCAAAAACACATACAGCAAGACTAAGTTGTCGTAACTCTTCGCCCTTGAAAATGTTGGGAAATTTTCTGTTTACTCTCCTCTCCATGGCATGTCAAATGCCTTCTCTCAGAGCAGAAAGGAAATATGCCTTCTTTGTGTCCATCTCATATTTTATTGCAGGAAGATCATTATCCCACAACACAAGTTAAATGAAGAAAAAAAGAGACAGGTTGAATAGAAGAAGAAAAGAGAGAAAATAATATTTATTGAATGACGATATATGCATTTACTATGCATTTTATCTGTATTCTTTCATCTTTATTTCAACCTAGTGATATATTTATTTTCACCATCATACAAATAATCAAAATAAGGGTGAGGGGAAATTGAATAATTTGCCCACTTACCCTTAGTTGTCTGCACCCCTTACTTACTAATGTGAAACCAAGATGATCTCAGGAACAATCCTAGCTGTAATGATGTGAAATTGTTAGATACTATTACTTATCTCCCACAACAGTATTTAAATTATCTGTAGGCCATGACATGTCAGAAACTTTGAAAACCTGAGTTTTAGGTAAATGCAAATTAAACCACCGTGAAATACCACAAGCACACCCCATAAGAATGGTTACAATGAAAAGAACTGACAAGTCCAAGTGTTGACAAGGATGTGGGGCAACTGGAATGCTCTTAACGTTTCTAATAGAAGTATGAATTTGCACAACGTCCTTGTGTTTTGGCAATAACCACTCTACTTAAACACATGTTCTCCCTATGACTTAGCAATTGCACTCCAGAGTATAGCCATGAAACATGAGTAAAATGGCTCACCAATGTACATGTGGAATGTTGTTTTCTGCTTTTAACTATCATAAAAAATTATGATGTTATTTATAATAGCATTATTATATAGTATATATAATACCATAATTACTATATTATAGTAGTACTATATCATACATACTATATATTATAAATTTTAATATAGCATATAATATATTATGTACTGTAATATGCTATAATAATATATATAGATAATATATATTAACATGTATTAAAATACATAATATTCTTGTTTGTGTTGTTTACTGCCTTCATTATAAAAATAATTATAAATATTTTATATATTATATAATGGTTATATACATGTTGCATAATTATATTTATGTAATTTATTATATATGTACTATATATAATTGTATATAATTTATTGTATATTATATACAATGTATAATTTATTACTATATAATATATATACAGTGTATAATATGTATCATTCATATTAATATATATTTTAAAAATATTTTATAATATAGTATAATAGACATTATATATTTTAATTTAATAATATAATACTATTATAAATAATTGTATTTATAATTACTATTTTTATAATATAGAAAATTGTATGTTATTTATAATATATTATGTATTATATATTATAGTATTATAAATATATTAGTTAAAAGCAGAAAACAACACAAATGTCTATCAACAATAAAATAAGTTGTGATATATTTATGTAATAGGATATTACATAGCATGAAAAAGAATATTTCACGACATGAAATAATCTCATAGATTTCACTTCGGTTGAGATCAGCTAGACACAAAAGAGTATATAATATACTATCTAATGTATATGAAGTTCAAAAACAGGCAGGACTGGTCTATGATTATATAGTTTAGGACAGTTATTGGCTTTGGGGAAAAATATTGACTGTCAGGAGATTTAGGCGCGTTTTCTGGGGAACTAAAACATACTGTATGTTCTGAATGCTGGATGTGACACACACACACACACACACACACACACACACACACCAAAATGTATCCATCTGAACTGTTTAAGGTCTGTAGCCTTAACTGTGGATAAGTTATATTTCAATATACACATAAAAATGCAAATAAAAGGTTTGTCTTAAACTGTAGATCCTCGTCTGTTCATCTTAAAATCAGTGTAAAGCATTGATTAACATGCATGTGGTGTTGGGAAAAAAGCCACAAAGTATTTCATTAGGTCAGTCAATAAGTAATAAAATTAATTTGAACCAATTGATGTTAAAAGTAAAAATATTCAGTAATGAACCTTAACATCAAGAATTTTGGAGAAAAATATTTTAAAATAAGAGTCAGTTATATTAGCATCTGCCATGTGCCCATTACTCAAGATTACCATGGAAAACTTATATCTCTTACAATACATTTGGCTGGTTTTTTCTCCCTCCAGGTCTCTTTCAGAGGTTGAAATATAGAGTGATTTTGAAAGTACCAAAAGGAAATGATTTTATACTACTGGAGTCTGTCATCACAAAGGAATATGCCCCAAGAAACAAAATATTTTATGCCTTGAAACAGTAACATTAAATGACATCCTCATGGACTAAAACGAATCTAGATTTTTAAAATATCTAATTACTTCCAGGGTGATGTTCACGTATTTGTAGGATCTGATTTATCTTCTTTTGTTTCTTCATACTTTTCTTTTTTATTATTGACTGTGTTGCTGTGCTAGAAACACAACCCTTTGAACTAACCCAGTTGCCAGGAGTCAGAAAAGTTTTTTTAACTCTGCAAAAATACAAGTTTTGTTTTGTGTGAATATCTTTTAGCCTGCCTCGTTGTCCGTTTCATATAGTCTTAGAAACTGTTCATGTAAAATGGCCACTGTTTTGAGGATTTGGCTGTACTTAGAAGACAAATATGCAGTATTATTAACTAACTCCTCATAAAATGCATGTTTGATCTCTATGATATCACTTCAAGAGCTACTTGCTCTCTGGGTTCCTTATCCACAGATGTGAATAATTCTTAGTACAAAATTCTTGCTATTTTTTGAGTTTATCTGAAATGTCATAAATCGCCTAAATCTTGGAACGATCTTCTCTAAGATTCCTGGGTTAACCAGATACATCTAAGAGGGTCCCTGTGAGAAAGCAGGAGAGGCAGGCGAGCATACCGATCACGAAGTTGGCTTTGGAGGATGACTGCCCATACTGCTGCTCAATGTACTTCGGTTTGTATGTCACCATGCCGAACAGAGAGTTGAACTGAACGGTGCTTGTACATACATATAGGAAGTACACTGGATTTCCAAAGAGATTCCTCAGTGACGGAAGAAAATCTATGACAAAAATAACATAGAGTAATTAAAGTTGGTGTCATGCATGGCAGAAGCAGCGCTGTGTCAGCAGGACTTACAGGGCTGGGCCCATTGTCACGGAGTTTGGGAGTGGTCACAGTGTGGTGTACACACACACTATGTATAGTAAGCCACTGGCATGCATCAAGCCTGCGATCTGGCCACCTTCAAATCCAGACATAGGCACCCATTGCTACAGACATGCAGTATACATTATATTAAAGGTAAAAGTCGGACAAGAATAGATTCCTCTAGCTGATATGCGCAAGAGACAAAAAGGATGAGAATGCTCCCTCACCCACCGTCTCAGAGCCACAGGCAGGAGATAACGACCTTCACTTTTCTTGTCGCTATTCCTCAAACTTAACTTGTGGTCAGTGGGAAAGAAATGTGACAGTTATCTCCATTTAACATATGAACATAAGTGTTAGAAATGAGCGTTGGTCTTCTCCCTTTGTTCTATTATGTAGCCTACCAATTAGACATGTGAAGAATTTCTATAAATGTAAATATTTCTTGAGGGGACAAAAAGAGGGGGACCAATATCATGAGTGGCTGTTGATTTCCACAAAGGGGATTCATTAGAACACTGACTTTTTGCCTGCGGAACAAGTACTCCTTCATTCATTGGTGAGAGACGTGCATTGATACACATCTCTCAAATGAATAGCTCTTATCTGTTGAAAGGCCACCAGCCCCGAAGATTAAGCCTTTTATTTTCTGTATACACAGAGTACACGGAGCAGCAATCCTGGGTGGAGACAGCTGTAGGATCTAAACTGCTGGGGTGTGGGAGGATGGAGACATCAGCAGGAAAGGCTGTGGAGCCTTTGGTAGCATGCTGCAATCAGTTGTTCAGTAATAAAGCTGACATCAGTTTCCATTTTTGCTTCTGATATGGTTTCTCAATTTTTTTAATACATGAAGGGATATAATTTATGAATCTCCTAATGTCCCAACAGGAAAAATAGAAATGCTTCAAAGTCAAGAATTTGACTTACCTCTTGCCATTTCCATTAATTTTGCATTTTCTCCCTGGGGTGTTTGGTAGTCTGTGTGATCATCTGTAATAAACTTGGATTTCTCAGAAGAATCAGAATCCTCTCTACTGAGGGGTCTTGGTAAACTCTTTGGCAAATACCAGAAAGGCACAGCTGCAAGAAGACTTAGGGTTCCGGCTATTAGATAGCCAAGCCACCAGGCTCCGACCCATTGGGGATCTTTTGGGGTGATGGTTACATGATCTGAAAGACAGAGGTGGTGGCTAAGCAATACAAGCAGCAGAGCGAATATGTTGAAATAACCTACCTAAAAAAGTATTCTTGCATAGCTCTACAACATCATGAAAATACCTAGTAATTCATCTGCGTTTTGTTTTGAGCTGGATGTTATCACAGGCATACCTGGGAGAAGTGAATTGCACAAGAAAGAGAGTCACATGAATGTTTTTGTTAGCCAGGGCATACAAAAGTTTTGTTTAACTGCACTGTAGGCTATTAAGTATGTAATAGCATTATATCTGCAAAAGGTAAATACCTTAAGTTAAAAAATGTTATTGCTAAAAAATGCTAATGATCACCTGAGCCTTCAGTGAATCTTCACCTGATCTTTTTGCTGCTGCAGGGTCTCGTATCAATGTTGATGGCTGCCTACTAATCAGGGCGGTGGTTGTTGGAGGTTGACATGGCCATGGCAATATATGAACATTAAAAAACGTGATGAGGTCTGCCACATACATAGATGAACTCTTTCCTTCGTGAAAGTTTTCTCTGTAGTATGCAATGCTGTTCAGTAGCATTTTACCCACAATAAAACTTACTTCTTTCAAAACTGGAATCAATCCTCTGAAACTCTGCCACTGCTTTATCAACTAAGTTTATGTAATTTCCAAATCTTTTGTTGTCATTTTAGTAATGTTCACGGCATCTTCATCAGGAGTAGATTCCATCTCAAGAAATCATTTATTCACTTTGCTCATCCACAAGAAGCAACTCATCCGTTCAGGCTTTATCGTGAGATGTCCAGCAGTCCACTCACATCTTCAAGCTTCATTTCTAATTACAGTTGTCTTGCTATTTCTACCATATATGCACTCTCCTTCTCCACCGAAGTGTTTCACACCGCAGTCATCCAGGAGGGTTGAAATGAACTTGTTTCATACTCTTGCTAATGTGGATTTTGACCTCCCATGAATTACAAATGCTCTTAATGGCATCTAAAATGGTCAATCCTTACCCGAAGGTTTTAAATTTACTTTGTCTAGATTCATTAGAAATCATTATTGATTGTAGCTCTAGCTTTATGAAATACGTTTCTTAAATAATAAGACTTGAAAGTCAGAATCACTCTTTGATTCATGGGGTACAAAACGGATGGTATGTTAGCAGGCATGAGCACTTACCTCTTTGTACATCTTCATCAAAGCTCTTGAGTGACTAGGTGCATTGTCAATGAGCAGTCGTATTTTGAAAGGAATCTTTCTTTTTCTGAGCATTAGGTCTCAACCCTGGGCTTCAAATATTTAGTAAACCATGCTACAAAAAGATGTGCTGTCATTCAGCACATTGTCATTGTTCTGTTGATGGAGCACAGGAAGAGTCCGTTTGCAGGAATTGCAGAATGTTCAATGAGCATTGGCTTCAGCTTAATGTCACCAGCTGCCTTAACCCCTAACAAGAGAATCAGCCTGTCCTTTGAAGCTTGAAAGTCAGGATTTACTTCTCCTCCATGGCTGTGGAAGTCCTAGATGGCATCTTCCAGGGGAAGGCTGTTTGATCTACTAGGAAAATCTGGGGTTTAGCAGAGCCACTTTCTTCATGATCCTAGTTCAATATTCTGGATAACTTGCTGCTTCTCCACCAGCACTTGCTGCTTCGCCTTGCACTTCTGTGTTACAGAGACAGCTTCTTTCCTAGAACCTTATAAACCTATTTCTACCAGCTTCAAACTTTTCTTCGGCAGCTTCCTCATCTCTCTCGGGGGTCAGGGTCTTGTTCTGAATTAGGTTTTGGCTTATGTGAATATTGTGGCTGCTTTAATCTTCTCTTCTGACTACTGAAACTTTTATTTCAATAAGGCTATTTCACTTTCTTATCTTTCTTGTGTTTACTAGAGTAGCACTTTTATAATTTCCTGCCAGAATTTCTCTTTTACATTCACAACGTGGGCAACTGCTGAGAGGCCTCCATTTTCGCTTGTCTTGCCCTTCAAATGCCTTCTTCACTAAGCCTAATCTTTTTTAGATTTTGGATTTTTTTTTTTTTTTTTTTTGAGACGGAGTTTTGCTCTTGTTACCCAGGCTGGAGTGCCATGGCGCGATCTCGGCTCACTGCAACCTCCGCCTCCTGGGTTCAGGCAATTCTCCTGCCTCAGCCTCCTGAGTAGCTGGGATTACAGGCACGCGCCACCATGCTCAGCTAATTTTTTTTTTATTTTTAGTAGAGACGGGGTTTCACCATGTTGACCGGGATGGTCTCGATCTCTTGACCTCGTGATCCACCCGCTTTGGCCTCCCAAAGTGCTGGGATTACAGACTTGAGCCACCGCGCCCGGCCTTTTAGCTTTTGATTTAAACTCAGAGATGTGTGACTCTTCCTTTCACTTGAACACCTAAAGGCCATTGTAGGGTTACTAATGGGCCTTATTTCAATATTATTGTGTCTCAGGAATCGGGAAATCCGAAAAGAGAGACAGGGGAATGGCCAGTGGAGCAGTCGAAACACATACAAGGTTCATTCATTCAATTTACCATCTTATATGGGCACAGTTGTGGTGCCCCAAAACCATTCCAATAGTAACATCCAATATCACATATCACCGATCTCCATAATGGGTATAATAATAATGTTTAAAAACTTGCGGTATTAGGAGAATTACCAAAATGTGACACGAAGACACAAAGTGAACGCATGCTGTTGGAAAAAATGGTGCCTATAAACACACGGTTGCCACACAGCTTAAATTTTAAAAATATATAATAACTGCAAAATGCAATAAAGTAAAGCACAATAAAACCATCTAGGTCTGTATTATCTTTGTTATGGAAGGAAAGAGCGCTTAGATTAAAAATACAGAGTCTAAAGGCTTTCATGATTTTTAAACTGTGCTCTGAGGTTCTGCAGAAAGACCTTGCTAGGAGGAAGACAACACATGAGGGAGAATTTTTAAGGGTCAGAACCTCATGTGGCAGCTTCTCTGTATCAGCACCACTTCTATTTGATTTACATATTGAATGTCTGTATGAGATTTTACTTGAAGAGTTATGCCCTGGACCCTCCGGTCCAAACCTCGTGAAAAACTCTCATTATGATAGTAAATTTGAGACTCATTCAAATCAGCAGAATATTTTTTATTAAGCAGTGGTTAATAATATTTCAGAGCTACTGAAGATACGAAGCAAGATTTGTAGAGCAAAATTTTAGTATCTTATTCATCATGAAATCTTTGTTTTTGACATAATCTCTCATTTGACCAAAAAGTAAATGTTGACAGTTTTTTTTAATTAAACCAAGTGGGTGTTGTTTTCTTCCTGTGTAAGAACTTTATAAACATTTACTATATTCCACCATACACTCTGTGAGAACAGAATAAACACGCGTCCCTTGACAAGCAGGCTCAACTGCCGCCGCGTTAGACTGGGTAAAATGCTTTTCTAGTTTATCATCGCATGTCAGTTGCTTCCCTTAACAATTTTCCTCTGCACTGCTCATAACATCTATAGTTTCTTGTCTTTAAAATCCATGAGTGGATTTTAAACTTCACGAAGTCAAGGAACTCAACTGATTTGTTCAGAGCTACAGAATAGCACCTGGCATAAAGTAAATGCAAAATAATTGGACAGGAACTAATGAATGAATAAATAACATTTTTGAAGCTTGCCTTATTATTTATTTGATTTAAATGCAAGAATTTTGCTTTCTGTTTTAACAGGCAGACTTCAAAATGTAATTCCACGTTTGTTTTTTAAGTGAAACTTGTTTAGTTTGTAAATGATCTCTTGGAATTCTTTAAAAAAATGTACCGACAAATGCCATCTATTTCTAGGTGTGTCTCACAGAGATAGAAACAAATTAATAGCTATGGAAAGATCAGTGTCCTCTCTGCCATTTATTTGCAGTATCCCAGAAGGAAAGCCAGTCTTGCTCGATAATATACTATAACATACTTACACCTAAAAATGACTTGTAGAGTAACAAAAAGGAAGGGCTGTTTGGATGCCAGTGGACGTTTAATCCTTGGCCTTTCTGTCAGGTCCCCAAATACATTATCAATTGATGTAACTGTAATAAATGTTGACACACCTGAAGCCAACAAGAGCCAACAAGTAGCTACAGTTTTCAGTCTTAACTATGCTGGAATGCATTTAACCTGACAAATTATAGTGAAAAAGGATACATCTTAGTAACAAACCGCTGGTCATCCAGTTCTATTCATTAAGGTTTTTCATATTTCATTTATTAATATGCATGATTGACATTTTCATTTTATGAAAGATTACTACTCTGTCACTTTATAAAAAGGCAATTTGATAATTTCCACACTGTTCTCATTAAAAATGTTACAGTAACTAAAATAAATGAATAAATAAAAAAACTCCCTTACCTAGGTTTACAAAGCCAATGTCAACATATAGTTTGGCACATAATGAGCCTAACAGGAAACCAAAGATTGGTCCTATAATTGCAACCGTCTGCACACACCCTGCACCAAGGAAAGAAAAGGGGAAAAAGCTGTCATTTCTTTACTTTGATAAATTAGTAAAATTTTAAACAAGAAATGTGAGATCCAGTTAGCAGCCCAAAATGTTTGAACTCATTTGTATGTGTTTAGTTAATTTTAAAACCACATTGAATCAGGAAATAAGTCCTTCACTGCTTTGGGAGAAGAAGCAACACATTTAAGGCATTAATTATGTCTTAGTAAGAAAATAACATTAATACTCTGAGGAAGTTAATTTTCCAAAATGGAGCAAACCATATTTCCTAGGATTAGATTGTCCATTGACAAAAATTGGAATTGTATTAATTTTGATAGTCTGTCAAAAATGTTTTACAGTCAGTTAAGTGTAAGACTTGTCCTGACATTCATATGGATTTTTCCACTTTAGTAAAAAGTGCATCCATTCATTCCGAGGTTCTGTGGGATCACTAGTGAGAACAGGGCCTATGCAGATCTCCAGATGCAGTTGGCAAAGGTGCTAGGTTTTGGAGCAGGAAAAGTGCTCTCTGGGACCCTCTTGACCATTCAGGTCAAGCTTCACAGGAAGGTGAAACAGATGGCCTAAAGGACACAGTTCTTCCTTCCAAATATCTCTAATCTGTCTTTCGTTTCACCACAAGGCTTAAGACACACGTATTCATGGGAGATTAAGTTAATTGGAAGAAGAAACAGCAGTTACCAGATACTTTTTGTAATAGAGGGGAAAGAGAACACGTTCTGGCTCCTAGAGAAGAAGGGGACACCTATATACCTGTATGCTTCTCCTGGCTGTGACCTTTCCTCCAGTCTCCAGAGTTATTTCCTAGAACAGCTGATGAAGTGTTTGTGGTAGGTGCAGTTCCTGATTTACACTGGAGTTTTCTGTTAGAGTAAGAGCTGTGATCTTACCTATAGCCCATTCAGGTGTATCCAGTACCCTCTGGAGCCCTGCAGAGCATAGCCAATGCAAGATTATACAGTGGACCCCTCAAGATTACACTCTAGCACCCCTCAATGAATTTAAATCTTGCCTCTCTGTCCCTGAAGGTGAGGCCTTTAAAAGATCAGAATTTCAAGAAATGGAGACTGATGTGTGTCAGCACCACAGGAAAGGGTAAAATAACAATTAAAGAAGGAGAGACTGATGTGTTACTAGCTTAATATCAGGACATGAGAGAAACCCAATAAATGCTGTTTAGATGCATCTTACCTTAGGAGTTTGCCTTTGCTATATTATTTTGGTATTTGAGATTTTAGCTGCTGGTCTACTTCCTAGAATGTGTTCCAGAGATGAGGTAGCCTCAGGCCTTACTTCTGTTTTTTTCTACTTTTCTTTACCCATTTTCACCTGCTTTTGAGATCTCAAGATTTTTTGTTGCCTGTCCCTCATAGCTTTAATTAATCAGGGCTTATAAAATGGAAAGCAGTTTCTAAAGCTCAAGAAACAAAGTTTCAAATAAACTAAAATGCCTAAATGCTTTAGTAGTAGAGGTAACCCACTAAAAGGAACCTATGAAGTCTGAAGCCTGTGAAGTTACTTTTACAAGCTCAGACGTCATGGCAGTTACTTTCTTTTAATCTGATGTTTCTCTTCTAATGCAATAGACCCCTCTAACTGTGTTGTCTTTGTCATCCAAATCTTAAGTGCGCTCTTCAGAGATGTGTGAGCTAAATAGAGGAGTTGGATACAAGTATTAAAAGCTTCCACATTTAATTTAACATAGAATATAATTCAGAAAACTAGACACCCTGCTTCCCAAAAAGATGAGTGAAGCAATATTCCAATATTACCAATATAGAAAGCTGCATTGTCTTCACTGGCAAAATCATCCAGGTAGGCAATGCCCAGAGGCTGAATGGGAGTTTCTCCTATTCCACGAAGAAGATTTCCCAGGAAAACATAAATCCACATGGAAGAGCTAGTGTCAACTTCACATTCTTGAAAAAAAGGCAAAGAGGATTGAAAACAGATCACTGTAAAAGTATTTATTCTGTATTTCTACAATGTATCTTAATCAGAACTAGAATGCAGAAGTTTGTGCAATAGTCATAATTTAATGGGAGTTTGGTCAAGTTTGAAAAAACGTTTTATATCTTCAAGCTTTTAGGCAGAGTAAATCCCTGAGAGACTTCACCAGGAAACTCCAGTGCTTCTTGCTCCTGCTGCCTTCACTTTATATTTTCTCTCTTTTTCTTATTTCATTCCTGCCCTGAGCTGTTTGAGTTCCCACACTGCAATGACGTTCAATATCTATCTGTGGCAAAACAGAAAATTTTGAACAAAGTCTTTCTCACTTTAATTTTTAGTTCTGTTTTTCAGCAGAAATCACAAGTAATCTTATTGTTGACCCAGTTTTATCTTAAATTCAAATTTTTATACAGTTGATACTCCAACATTGGGCAGTATTACCTACTTTTATATTTGTTTGTTAGTGAATAACCATTTTTTAGGACTCTGGAAACAAATTTACTTAAACATTATAAATCCCTATACTTTAGCAGTATGGTTATTCCAACAAAAAGATAGCTTTTGACAGCATTTTTAGCGTGAAATTCAAGGATAACAGTTTTTAAATGCTTTCGTAAAATTTGTGTCTTAATATGATCATGAGCAGTAGGATAATTGCCCTCATGTCATAAATGAAATACGGCTTTGAAGGTTTAGCTGATTTAATAAGATTGATAATGTTAACCTCCAGTAATCATCACTCCTGAACGTTCTTTCTCTGTCACGTGCTGAACTACGTGGTTTGCAGGAGTTTTTTAATTGAATTTGCCTGTGAGGTAGGAGTTATTTTCACTTGTTAATAACTCCTAATTTTTGATTGTGAAAAATAGATTATGTGAAGAATGAAGGTGAATACCTTTGAGCAATTGAATCAAACGGCCTAGCAGTGAAGACTACTTTGCCCTCATTTGGATTCTGTCTGACTCTGCCTCTTTCAGAAAAGCTCAAGTGACCATGGAATTTTCATTTGTCTTCTCTGAATTTCTGTTCTGCTTCCAAAAATATAATTTGAATTCCTTTTCTAAAAATCAACTCTAATGTGCATCCTAGCCCTAGCAATTGTGTAATTCTCAGAAGCTTGTTGGTAGGAGAGTCTTGTAGTAGAGGAGTGTAGACACCTTAGGACGGTGCTTTTTAATACAGGAACCATAAGCCACGTGTGCTATTAAAATCGAAATTAAATAAAATTCCGTTTTTCTGTCACACTAGCCATACTTGAAATACCCAGTAGTCGCTGCAGCTAAATGCTACTGTATTGGACAGCAAAGATAGAAGACATTCTCATCATCACACAACGTGCTGTGGACAGCTCTGCTCTAGATGTTGTAGGGGCGATGAGGATTGTATGGGGAGCACTTTTGGGAAGATCCTTGTCATTAACTTACGGGTGAGCCTTGTGTCTACTATGTCTACGAAAACAAACTTTAAGGGAGGAGGACCTCACTTGAAGGAAAGAAAATATTTGAGTTGTGAGTGGTTCTCTATATCTGCCGCTAACTTGTCCCTTTATTAAAAACAGTTTAATTACTGACTCTAAGCCCTGTGTTTTACGTTTCACCTTTGAACATTACTGGATTAAATATTTCCTAACTTGTTGTCTCTTGCAAAACAAAACACCTTCCCTGACTGTATATTGTATACAGATGAAACTGCAGGCTCTTCTGTCAGCTCCCTGCTTCCTTGTGTGAACCTAAATCACATTTATGATCCGTGATATTTTCACATAAACAAGGCTGCCCGTTCTTGCCCTGTGATTTGAATGCATCCTCCCAAA
Organism: Callithrix jacchus; assembly: GCF_049354715.1. Taxonomy (NCBI): domain Eukaryota; kingdom Metazoa; phylum Chordata; class Mammalia; order Primates; family Cebidae; genus Callithrix; species Callithrix jacchus. The sequence continues at coordinate 2,705,461 of NC_133510.1, forward strand.
CACATCTATTACCTCCTTTCACGTTCTCCTTGTCTAAAATATGTTCCTTCTTTGATTCAGCAGGAGAGGGTAAACTTTTTACATTTCTGTGCTCTCACCTTCCTTCCCCTCTCACATTTCCATGTTTTTAATCCTTTGGCCCCTCCCTTCATTCAGACATCCAGTGTTCATTGCCCAGAAAAAAAAGGCATCTCAACAGAAAGTACTAATGAGAATATTAGGGGAGTGCAAAGGTCTTGTGGAATAGATAAGAGATTTGGACCAATAACAGGTATATATTAATTTTTAAAAGGCTTCCATTCTGCCTGTACACAATGTGATTCTTCAGGTAAGGAGTAGGGGGGGAAGTTGGGAAGTGCCAGGGAAGGAGTGTGGAGCATATTGATGCTGAAGGGAAGCAGAAAGGAGAAGAGGGGATTTGCTCTCCCTGCTTGTACAGTGTCCTAGAGACACTGTAAACGCCTGTGGACAAATTTGTGGCTACTGTGAGTAAGGAAAATCTGTTACCTTGGCCAGGTGAAGCCCAGGCAGGAGGCAAGAGTCTACTTCAGTCTAGTTCAGCATTCCTGCCTTTGATTCACAGGACTTCCAGTGTCTACAGTGATATAGAAAACAGCATTCCCATGTTCCCAAGGGTACCTCAGACAAAGCATTGCTGTGCTGTATGCATCCACCATCTAGAACACTAGACACTTTGGCAAAATCTGCATCCTAGCTTGAGTGAAAAACAGAATTATTTCCTGTCTAAGATGGCCACTTCTGTACTAGAGAGAACTGCTGTGAAACAAAAATATGAACATGGACATAAGATAGCCCCATGGTGACAAATATGACCAAACATTGTGACCCCAGGGGTTTTCAGATACCTAAGCTGGCAGGGAAATGAGAACATCAAGAGCTCCCACCACAGCTGCCCATTTTACTCTTATATAAGCTCCCTGGAATGTAAACAACCCCTGGGGACAAAAAGGGAGGTTAGGGACAAATTGAGATTACATTTTTGCCATTCTGATGAAAAGTAGCTGAACATAGAAATTATATTGACTTATGGGAAAAATCCTTTCATATCTGAGCAATGGATTGAGCTTTGTATGTGCTGAACTCGTTCCACCCTGCTTTCAAGACTCACCTGTTTAGGAGTATTGAAGATTTTCCCAGGCACTATTAATTAATGCTCCTTTTTTCCATAAGATTTGATCATCTGGTATATTTTCTAAGGATTTCATCATTTACTGCTGATGAAATCTAGGTATTTTATGGCACTATGATATCTCAGTTTAAGTAGTAAAGCTTTTGGGAGCAAAAATCATAGACAATTTTGTCCACCCTAAAGCAAATGAAAGTCTTTTTTTTTTTAAAAGCTTGCTTAAAAGTCAAGTCAAAAAAATGATCTTACCGTTATTTATTTTGGATTTTGATTTTTCCATAACTGAGACTGGTAATTGACTGCTTGACTCTAGGAGACACGGAGAGATGCTGAGAGTAGAATTGGAGGAAGGAGAATACCTCTCATATTTGTACCTGTATGAGAAGAATGCTCTCTTCATGATAGACTCATTAACATCATACTAAAAATATTACGTGTATGCTACACAAATCATTGGGGTGCCTGGTTGAGCTTGCAACTGTCTCTGAGTCTGATTCACCAAACCAAACTAGCATTTAACAGCAGATGTTTCTGAAGAGATAGGCAGAAGATCCCGCTCATAGATTACGCCAAGCTTGTCCTACCCGTGGTCTGTGGGCTGCATGCAGCCCAACACAAATTCATAAACTTGTAAAAAATTATGAAAATTTTTGGTAATATTTTTATCTCATCAACTATTGTTAGTATTGTTTATGTGTGGCCCAAGACAATTCTTCTTCTTCCAATGTGGCCCAGGGAAGCCAAAATTTGGATACCCTTGTGTTACATTATACCTGGGCCAGTTAATTAATGAAAAAAAATAGAAGTAAAAAAGTAATCCCAGTACTTTTGGAGGCCAAGGCTGGTGGATTACAAGATGAGGAATTCGAGACCAGCCTGGCCAAGCTGGTGAAACCCTGTCTCTACGAAAAACACGAAAATTATATATTTCGTGGTGATGGGTGCCTGATGTGTTGGGAGGCTGAGGCAGAGAATTGCTTGAACCCTGGAGGCAGAAGTTGCAGTCAGCCGAGATCGTTCCACTACACTCCAGCCTGGGCCACAGAGCTCTCAAAGAAAAGAAAAAGTACTCATCGAGGTTCATCTTAAAGTAAACTAATGACTATAAATCACCTCCCCACTAGGTGAAAACGTATCCAACTTGATAAAATCATGATTTTCTCTGAGTCAGAGAAAGAGCCATAAGTGAACAGTGTATTAGCATCAGCATACTTTATTTAGAGTTGTAAATTTAGTAGGACAGTTACAAGGCTGATTATGGAAAATGGAAAATGACACATGGATTTTGTACCCTTTATCCTGATGTTATTCTGCTTTTTCTCTACTGCTTGCTAGAATAGCACAAAGTTACTTCTAGTTCTGCTCTTTCCCTCATGTATAAGGCTACGATAGCAGCTGGGATAAACAGCCATTGCTTAGTGGGCAGCCTGTGATGGTGCTAATCAACAGTTTCCCCAGCTCCACTCTTGGACTCAAGTTATCCTTCATGCCCCCTGTTCTCCACACTCTTTGTACCGCTTGGGGAAGAGGTATCTGGTAAGAAAACATCCCAGCATCATCTTGATTCTCATTTTATTCAGGCACTTGTTGACCAAAGGCTAGTATCATAGGAATAGACACTGGCAAATTAATAGTAAAGAACTGTTTATTCGGCATATAAAGAAAAGATGTATTATTAAAATATTCACACTGATAAATAAATTAGCTTAAATCTGTCTTGTGCAATCTACATCTCAATGGGTTTATGAACCCCACTGAAAAAGTAAGAACATTTTTGTATGTATGTTTTCATGTGAATGCTTAAGAGAAGAGGGTTCCAGTTATTAAAATTTTATCAAATGCTTCCCTGACCAGAGTAGGTTAAGAATCACTTGGTGAAGTTGACCGTTTTCAATTCTTCACCACATATGACACCATTTAGCGCTGAAATCACGGTAGATATAATTTTATTTTGGTAATAATTACAGAGAAACCATTGACTGTTACACTGCTTCAAGACTATTGAAGTGAGAATGGATGGTGATCATATAGTATTTTGAAAATTGTGATTATTTTAACTCAGTTCCTTCTGTCAACAGGTTACTGTTGCAAGCATCATACTTGTTTTGACTTTATCTAAGTGCCACTTTTGTTACTAATTACTATCTGTGATTCTCTAAAAAAAATAATGTTTAGGTTTTAATTTTCTTAGTTGTAAAATGAGAGGTATGGATGTGGTCTGTACCTATTTAGACTCTGTTGGAAAAGAGACAAAGATGTAATTAATTAAGTCTGGGACTAATATTATAAATGCTTTTATATTAGGGACTTTATTTCTGACCTGCGTTCAAGTCCTGACTGATGCATTCGACTTTGATGTAAGAAATTTTATATTAGTCTCCTAAACAGTCTCCCTGCTCCCAAGCCTGCCCACCAGAGTCAGTTCTCCAACTAGCAGTAAGTGTGATCCTTTAAAAATATAAGAAAGATCATGTCACTCTACTCAAAACTTCCTAACAACTTCTCATGTCATTCAGAGGACAAGCTAAATACTTGTCACTGTCCTGACTTTACGACTCAAAGGATGGTCTCCAGATCAGCAACATCAGCTGAATCTAGCCCTGACCATCCCCAGGGCTGCTGAATCACAGTTTGCAGTTTACCAAGAGCTCAGGTGATTCAAATGCCCATCAAAGTGAGAAACAACCTTGACATAGCCTCTCATCCCCTTTTACTTCTCAGCGTCCATCTTCTGTGCTTTCCCACGGTCACTGCATTTTAGCCACACAGGCCTCCTTGCAGGTCATCCATGCCCCAGACTTCCCTTGCTGCAGAGACTTTGCCTTCGCTGTTCACTTAGGCTAGACGTCTTCTTCCCCAGATATCCACGTGGCTCTCCCCTTTACCATTATCGGATCTTCCTCAAATGTCACCATCTCTGTGAGCCATACGTTGACTACCCTACTTTGCCTTCTCTGTTCACTTAGGCTAGACGTCTTCTTCCCCAGATATCCACGTGGCTCTCCCCTTTACCATTATCGGATCTTCCTCAAATGTCACCATCTCTGTGAGCCATACGTTGACTACCCTACTTTGCCTTCTCTGTTCACTTAGGCTAGACGTCTTCTTCCCCAGATATCCACGTGGCTCTCCCCTTTACCATTATTGGATCTTCTTCAAATGTCACCATCTCTGTGAGCCCTACGTTGACTACCCTACTTTGCCTTCACTGTTCACTTAGGCTAGACGTCTTCTTCCCCAGATATCCACGTGGCTCTCCCCTTTACCATTATCGGATCTTCTTCAAATGTCACCATCTCTGTGAGCCATACGTTGACTACCCTACTTTGTACTTCAGCCACCGTGACCCACCACACACACTCTTTATGTGTCTTCACGGGGTTATTTTTCTCTATAGTTCTTACCATTCCCTGACATATTGTATTTGTTTATTTTCTGTCCCCTCCTCAAAAAATCTATTAGGGCAGAGATTTTTTTTTGTCACTACTCTTTCTTTGCTGTCTAGAAAAATTATATGCATATATGTATACATATTTGCTAAATTAATGAGTCAAATGAGCTTACACATAAAACTAAACAGCCTATTAGGAATAGGCCCTCAGTAGTTGCTATCCATGATTAATCGCTTTTGTTGGACATCAAGGATATTTCTGTGAAGGAGACAGAGCATAGTTATCTACCCTATGAATATCACATTTTGAATAAGCACCCAATTAGTGACTAATTCTGTGTAAAGCTGGAAGTAAATTATAGAGATAATCCTCAGTAGAATGCAAGCTTCATGAAGGAAGGATTGTGTGTGTTCTTGTTTTGTTTTCTCACAGAAATAGGTCCATTACCTGACATTGTACCTGGCAAGTATATTAAATAATAAATAAACAAATAGGTTCTCTAGCATATCAAAAATGTTGAATAAGAATCTGTCTCTGTCCCTTTGGTATCCTGTGCCAACGTTAGCCTGTCTGGTTGTCCCACCTTCTTTTTGATACATGTTTCCCTCTGATTTTCTTATGTGGGTGTTCTATATTTGACACTAACTTAAAGTAATAAAATTATTAATATGTATACAGCAGCTTTAAGACAAAACCATTGCTGGTTAAAAGCAGGTGGCCTAAGGAGCTAAGAGGATTGATAACATGGCTACCAGTTAGGTTGGTAACCATGATAACCATTTTACCTGTGTCATCTCACTTAATATTTGCAATGACATTATGAGCTAGGTATTATTTTAAAAACCTATTTTAAGATGCAGAAACTGAGACCTAGAAAAATTAAGTAATGTAGCCACTGCCGCATAGAAGATCCACTGCATAGTGATTTAAGTCCGGAGTACTGGGTTTATCGATCCTGTGTGACTACTTTTACTTTTTAAATTTTTTCAGTAGTAGAACTGCTTGTCCCTCTGAGCAGACTGTCACATGGAGGCTCAGCGCATCAGTACATAACAGCAACACAACTAGGGATCAAGCAGGAGTTAAGCAGATTGGAGACCCATTTTCTCATTCTTCTCTTTTTCATTCTTCCTGTAGAATGAGCTTTCTACAGAGGCTCAGTGGTAAAGGAAACTTCTGCCCTATGGAAGGAGGCTGTCCAAAGAGCAGGCAGAAATCCCCCAATTACAGAACCGCCTCCAAGTAAAAACTTAGGGTCCAGGGAATTCATCCAAATGGGTAGAAAAGCTCCCACTCAGACAGTTCTGTGCCCTACCTTGATAGATTGGCCAGGAAGGTCAAAATCTGACTTTACTTATATAAGTAGTCTAGAAATTCAAGAAAAAGTGCAGACTAGGTTATTTTCCAGCTCTAAACTGTCTGGATACAATGATTTGGAGTGCACAATAAAGTATCACTTGAAATAAAAGTTTTAAAAAATATTCTCTTACTATGAAACCTTTTGGTATTCATTTCCTTTTCAGCAATAGATAAACAGAGAGAAGGGCTGTGAAACGGATATGCACGTAGGCTGCTGCCAGAGAAGTCAGCTGACTTGTTTTAGGGTTCTGGTTTCATAATTACAAGACACCTAATCTTGCAAAAGTCATCAGACTCTTCAAGTCATGGGGTCTGCTTCTTAGCTCTAAAGTAAAAAAGATAAACTATGCTCTCCTACCCCACAGATTGCTGTAAGGGTAAAAATGATATGGGTAAAAATCTTTAGAACTGCTAAAGTTGTATGCATGCATTAACAAAAGTACCAAAAGTAGACTTGAGTTAGAGGATAGAGACACCCCACTTCTATTGATAAAGGTCTAAGAGATACTTTTTGGACATTGAATAGTTGTGTGAGTTGATAATATATCCCCAAGTTAATTATCTACCAGCCAGTGTTCCATAATCCAGAATTTATTATCTGCAGTATTTATTAACAATGATCTGTTCGACATTCACCACATGCTAATTTAGTTTCAGTCACGTATTTTTCCTCCACAGCTAAATTAAGGCATTTGACTCAGAGCATAGTAGGTAAAAATCTTCTTTAATCTTCTCATTATACCCTAATCTACCAGTTTTTTTTTACAGTTTGTCCGAAGAAAAATTATAAAATTGTTCTAAAACGTTATCCAAAGACAATATAATAAAAGTAAGACAAAATTACCATGGGTCAAGCTTAAATTTAAATGATTAAACGCAAGGAAGACATGATTGCTTTAGACTTACTGCTCCATGAAGAACTGAGGCATTGCGATCAGCACTGTTCCAACTCCCATGATTAGACACCCTGCTCCAATTATTTTTGGCCTGTGAAGTTTGGCTCCAAAGTAGCTAACAAATGTTATAACTAGGAGATTCCCTTTGAGGAAAAAATAAAACATCATAAATTAGAGAACTTAGGAGTATATAGCAGATCAAACAATGTTTTCTTTTGACTAAGCTATCTCCACATCATTTAATTTTTCCTTTAATCTGAGATGATTCTTGAAATTCTTCTGTACATGCTTCAGTCAGTTCATCCCTTTGTCAAAATATTTTAATTTCAATCCTTCACTTCACCCAACCTAATTACTTGTCCTTGTAAAAACTTTTATTGGCCAGGCACGGTGGCTCACACCTGTAATCCCAGCACTTTGGGAGGCCAAGGCAGATGGATCACTTGAGGTCAGGAGTTAGAGACCAGCCTGGCCAAGATGGTGAAACCCCGTCTCTATTAGACAAATACAAAAATTAGCCAGGCGTGGTGGCTCACACCTGTAACCCCAGCTATTCGAGAGGCTGAGGCAGAAGAATCACTTGAACCCGGGAGGTGGAGGTTGCAGTGAACTGAGATTGCACCATTGCACTCCAGCTTGGGCGACAGAGTGAGACTCTGTCTCAAAAAAAAATTTATCAGTAAGTCAAATGCCCCTTTTCCTTCTCTCTTAAATATTTTTTAGTAATTTTGAAGTAAACTTCTTTTTTCTCATTCATTAAAATTTTTAATGAAACTTCCATTAGTGTTCTAATTGCTTGTGAAATACAAATAACAAATTCTTTCTCTTGCTGATATTCTTTACAGAAAAATTAAACACAACTGCACTTCACTTTAAATGAAATAAAATGATGAAACACATTTACACAAACGATACTTTATGATTTGTTCGTGCACTTTGTAAAAAAAAAGATTGACTCACAATAGAAATAAAATTATTCCACATAGGGAACTTTAGGTTTACATCAAGTATATAACCTCAACATCTGCCTAAAAGTAAGACAAAATATAACACAAATTTGATAAAATACAAAGTCTTTATAAAATATGCCCAGCTATCTCTTTTGTGAAAAATGGTTTAAAATTATTGGGGTTTTTAAAAGTAGAAATTAGGCTTTTCTAAAATGTCTCTAATAAAGCACGTGATATATGACTTTTAGTTGGTGATGGTAATAAGTGATTAAACATATTAATCAAGTAATATTTCTCATGCTTTGCTGTGCATAAAAATACTGAAAGGAAATGGTTAAGGAAATGGAACCCTGTTAAAAATGCAGATTCTTGCCAAGTACCAAAGTTTCTGATTCCCTGGGTCTGGGGTCAGGCCAAGAAATCTGCACTTCTCTAATACTAACTCAGACGTGTTGATGAAGATGGCTCCTGGAACACGCTTTGACAAACATTGTTTAGGGTTTTAGACTTCAAGCGATTTTAAAGTTTTAGCTATATTTATTTGGGACATTTAATTTTTAAGATGTACAGTGCCAGCTAGAGTAAGAATTTAACAATTTCCCAGCAGCTGCCTGTGATGGCTAATGGGTGGCTTTGCTTTGAAGTTCTCCTGATTTCCAGTGTTTCAGATAGAGCGTGTATCCCCACATCTGTACACAATCATCTAATTTACTACTGTTCAGTCACATTGCCAGCTTTAGTAAACTGGAAATAAAGCAGTAATTTTTATAAGCTTGAGGATAATAATAATGATAGTGAGAACTGTGACTTGCACAGCGGTTCTGGTCTTTATGGCTCCAGGAAGAATTAAGTTCTTCTTAATGTTCAGATTAAAACACCAGTACATGAGCACAGGGTGTCTCATTTGAAATTTATGTATTTAGTAGAAGACATTGTATATCATATTTTGATAATTCTATCCATATGTTTGTTAACACAACATATGTCCCACAATAAATAAACCAATATAAAATGATAGCTGACTTTTACTTTATAGGCAATTCTCTCCTACCCTTGCCTACACTTCACCAATATCACACAAGGACTTCTGTTTACCAGCTATTTCCGTATTGTGTGTGTATGTGTGTGTGTGTACGCGCACACACACACACATATACATATATGGTATATTGATATATACTGTATCTATAGAAGTTTTTGCCTCCTTGGTATCCTTTCTGAGTTTTCAGGAGATACACTTGGAATATAAATGATGATACATAATCTTTAAAAAATGAACTTGGATATCAAAATTCTTCCACATCTACCACCATTAGCCTCTCACAAAAATAAGGTACAGAAAGTTTTAGAAATGTGTCTTCCCAAACTTTAAGGTAACAGATTCTTGCTCTCTTCTTTTTCTGTCTCTCTCTCCGCGCGCGCGCACACACACACACACACACACACACACACCACATGCGCGCGCTCTCTCTCTCTCTCTCTCTCTCTCTCTCTCTCTCTCTCTCTCTCCAGGTAACAGAAAAGAAAGCAAGCTGCTCAATTCGTCTTGTGAGACTACTATTTTTAGAAAACCAAACTGAACAAGGAAGGTATAAGAAAAGAAAAGACAATTCGAACCCAAACTTGGTTATGAAGATAGATGTAAAAATCCTAAACAAAATATTAGCAACCTGAATAGTATATAAAAATAAAAATATCCAAACCAAGAGCAGTTTATTATAGAAATACAAGAGTACCACCAAGTAAAAATGTTATTAATTAAATGGAATCATGGTTAACTTAACAGACATAGTAAAAGTACTCAGTACAATTAATCATTTATGTTAGGAAAAAACAAATCTGAGCAAACCAGTTTTTAAAGTCCATCTATCAAAACCACAAAGCAAGCATATTGCTTAATACTAAAAATTAAGTATTTGCCTCAAGGTCAAACATAAGAGAAAGAGGGCCATTGCAAAAGCTTCTCTTTTACATAGTACTGAGGCTAGTGTGATGGGGTAATAACAAGAAAAAACAGATCTAAGAGTTGCAAAGAAAGATATGAAATTACATTTTGTTTCAGGGAATTTGTCTATTTCGAAAACTTGACAATTTCAATGGAAAATCAATTAAAAGGGATAGAATTTCAACAAAATTGCCACATACAAATAACATAAAGATAGAAGATGGTATTGGTTCCAGAATCTTGGAAGGAGGGAATGTGAAAAGAGGCAAAAGAAGTAAATTAAGATTATGTTCAGGAAAGTCACTTGTCTGGAAATTTATATAATTCAAATAATCAGGGCAAACCAGTGACGTTTGGGATAAAGGTTTTCAATGGAAGTAAGAGAACTTTTAAGCCATTTTAAGGCAACTAATCCAATAAATAATTTATATACCTAGGATGGTCTGGAAGAATTAATGTGAATCTAGAGTCATGGTTTTTTGCTATTTTCTATGAAAACTTAGCACTCTTTGTCAAATATAGACTTTTTCTCTCAAGTTTCATCGGGTCCTGGGAGCCCAAACCAAACTTTGGACCTTATCATTTCTATGCCTTTTCAGCTCTAACATATTTTTAAACAATAATCTAGAGAGAGAAAAACATCAAAGCATCATGATATATAATTTTTTAACTGCCCATGTCTGCTCTGTTCTTTTATCTGCACCAGTTACCTCTTCCTCCTCGTTTCCTCTCCTGAGGAAACACTGATGCAGTGTGTCACCCTTTACTTTGGTTCTCTCTGGCCCTTCATTCAGTGTAGGGCTAACCGTAAAACAGAGGTCCAGGAATAAATCAGCCATCTGAGCCAGTCTAAGCAGATTACGTAAATGATTGATGGGATAAGATGTTTCTATTCAATACATCACACAAAATGTGATGTATAGAATAGAAGCATCAGCATCATTTAGGAGCTTATTAGAAATGCAGAATTTTATCCTCTTTCTACCAAATAAGGTTTTTAAAAAGAGTTAAAAAGATTTCCCAGTTATTTGTATGGACATTAAAATTTGATTGGCACTAAGAAAGGTCATTCTGGAAGGATGATAAAAGGTGAATTTGGGAAGCAAATGCCTGAAGGCAAAAGGTTACTTACTCATTTAATTTTTTTCTGTGACATTCAGAGTAAGAACTAAACACATAGTATGAGCAAAAATTGTTGAAGAGTTGAAAATTATTTATTCAGTTTTTCTGCAAGTTCACCAGGTAAAGCTAAAATTGGGGCAGTTAGAGGTTTTACTGTTGCATAGACCTGAGTCTAAACAAGCATTAAGGACCAGAGAGGGTAATATTTGGTTTATTTCAATAAAAAAATTAAGTTTTTTAGTTTAAGAGTTTAGCAGCAGACTAGGATTATCCTCTTTAAATTACTTCTAAAACAGTCACTCAAATTACTTGGTCTTTTTAAGTTCTAAGAGTCATAGTCAATGGGTAACTGAAGACACCTAAGAGTGGAATTTTTATTGCCTTCTCTTATTTTGTGTTCTAGGTCATAGAATCATTTTATTCTTTCTAGGCCACTGGGTGGAAAAATCCCTTTTATTATATAACTTCTTTCATCTTTCTTGATTCTCTTTGAATATTCCCATTGTAGAGTCCATTTGGATTATTTCACATTTCTAAAATTGAATCATGGGGCTGCCAGGGTATATTGTTCTTCTGTAAAGATACTTCTATAGATTTGTAACTCAAAATACCAATTAGCATCTCACCCTCTCCTCTAGGAAAGTCTCTTCCTCTGATGTGGAGCTCTGAATTGTATGAACCATATAATACTGAACACCTGGGGAGAGAAATTTACCGTTGTTGCTCGAAAGAGAAAACTGCCTCTCCTGTAGGAAAAGATCATGGCTAATTCTGTCCAAAAAAAGATTTTATGAATAGAGTCAGATTCCAGCAGGCAACAGGATGCAGACGATGTCCCTTAGCCATGCCTAGAAGATCTTGGGCTTAAAAGTAAAGTCAGGCATCTGTAATACCTACCAATTTCAAAACTACCATCAATAACTCCCACCAGTGAAGAAGGAATATCAAACCTTCTCTCTATCTGGGTGATGGTGCTCTTCAGATAGCCTTCTGCCAATGCTTTGGCAAAGTAAACGAAAGACAAGGCACCCAAGAACACCTGGAAAATATGACAGATCACACTTAGTCTGCCTCCAGTTGGACACACAATTGGAAATTTACTAAGCAGTCAAATACAAAACAAATAACAAAGAACAGTGTATAGTATCAACTTTATTATCACTGAGACTTTAATTCAAACACTATTCAAGGTTTCCCTCAGCCTTAAACACATGTAGATTTTCAAAAGTTCAAATGCTCTTGGAATTTAAAATATGTATTTTGTTTTTATGTGAAATGTGTGTTGAATTGTCTTTTGTCTTCTTCCACCCTGTTCCAAAGGGACACTCAAAGGAGTCTCATACTGAAGAGTGAGTGTGTGGTGATATTCCTTATTAAGAAAATAAAACAAGTGAAACTGTAAGCCAAACATTTGACATCTTATAGCAAGTCCAGCACTTGGAATTATGTATTTCACAGGGTGGTGCATGTACCAGCAGGGAACATCATGCATAGACTGAAAAAGTGCAACTATTATTCCTTGTGTTTATATTTATACTTACTAAATTCATAGTCAAATGTTTTTTTCAATGGAAAACATGTCTTTGACATCTAGCTTACAGTTTGCTAGACATGAGTCTGTGACGGAGCATTCATAGGGAAGGTGGTTAGCATTTATATGAAAAAAGCAAAGATTCGTTGGGTGAATATTTGCATAAAGATTAGGAGCTTGGAGCACACAGAGCACCCTTTAAAAAGCAACTCTTCTTGCTGTGTAACATTATTCCCATTTTTATTTGCAAAGTTGGAGTGATGTGATGGTACACAGATTAAATGTTCTGTCTGTGCTTGGCATAGTATCTGGTACATGGCAGAAGTTGAATAAATATTAGTTTCTACCGTCTCTCTCTTTTCTATTTAGGAGGGGCATTTAAATAAGCCCAGGAAAGTCATTTAACACACATACTCAGGCAGAGATTGTAGTGTCTGGCAAGGTGTGGCTTTAGTAAATCACATTTAAGATCATTTTTTTGAAAGGAGAAGAACTCATTCTAACTTATTCATACAGAAGATACCTGGATAGAAAGCCAAGTGCATTAACCCCATTTACTTCCTGGTTACTCTACCTTTAGTTCACCACAGCACGGCTGCTTTTCCTCTGAGGAGGGATATTCTGTTTTAAAAGAAGGCCTTCCAGCAGGTTGCACTGAAGTTTTGCAGAATAACTGGATATTTTCTTTGGATGAAGTGTCCATTATAAAAACGTTCCTTGACTCTGATCTGTCAAAGTTAGTTTTTAAAGTAAAAAAAAATAAATACTACAACATGTATTACTTTTTTTAAAATTCAGCAGTATAGCACAATTCTATAGACCCAACCTAAAGTGGATCTACCTTTTGTTGTCACAGTAAGTTGGCAATTTTTTTCAATTAAAATCAACCAGGATATTTGATTAACTAATCCTGCTATTATTGGAACTCTGTAGTCAGCATTCTTTCTCAATCCCTCCAGTTTAAGCCTCATTATGGCAAAGACTAAATTTAAGTGTTTCCTTTGGAATAAATAACAAGACAGAATTTTGCTAACTTTGTGGTCTTGCCAGTTTAAACTGGGAGCAAGCAGGAAAGGAACAAGAGGAATTCAACTATTTGAATATTGATTCGTTAGAATAAAGTCTTGAAAGCCTTTAAATCTATCTTCTTAGTAAAAGAAATAGAAGAAGTTGACATTCATTATAGCCTATACCACCTTACGATTCCTGTAGCACCCAACGTGAGGCTTGAAATATGACAGAAAAAGAAGAGATCCAATTTGTGCATTGTTTTTGTTTGACAAATAAGGAAGCAACATGATTTGTGCCTCGGGCTTAGATTTAATTCAGGTGAAAAGGCAGTCTTTGATCTGCCTTAAGTAAAAAAGATGGCCTTGCTTCCCATGCTCAATTTCCCGCCGCCCCTCACAGGACAGGATCACACACTGAACCTGTTTTCTCTCTGTTCACATGAATAGGTACATATTCTGTGCCCCTACTTCTTTACAATTCCACATGGCTCAGTGCCTGCCTGATAATCTAACCTAAATCAGTAATTCAACAAATAAAACAATTTCTGGGTCTCCCTAGTATTACCAGATGACACAACGGTACGTTAGTAGAGGACTTCTATGTCCACGTCACACCAGACAAGTAACGCTAGGAGTCAGATTTCATGTTTATGGCAGGAACTTATTCTGACTATATGTACAGCCCCTGACTTTCTGCAGTGCTTGTTCTGTGTTTACTGAACCTCACCCTTCATCACTTCAATTCGTAGACACCATCCCAAACTGAAAAATCAAGTAATAGTAGTATACTCAATTTGTTTTATATTAATAATGTGAACTTAAAGCATAGAAGACCTCAACGATTTAAAAGTTAAGTGGATTCTTCCAGGGAGTGGAAACGAATAAAAGGATGAGGCATGAGAGCCTGATTTTAAAAAAACTATTGTTAGGCTTTTTGATTCATTTTATGAACATGCATAACTTTAATTTTTTTAATTGAAAAAGAAAGTGACTGAAACCAGAAATAATTAAAAACAAAAAATAAGCCACACAAAAAGCTAATAATGCTAATCAAGATCAAAAATGACACAAATACATATTAATAACCTAAAAACACAGATATTTAGGAATATAAGACATAAAAAGATGCATAGAATATAGAAATAAGTTTCATACCTTGACTTAATGGATTGGTTTCTAGCAAATATTCATTACCTCTATTCATATAAACCAGAAAAGAAAAATAGCCAAGAAAGACATTATCAAAAATATTCTGAAACTATTCCCTAAACAAAGATACTAAGCATAGATGATATGCCAGAAGTACTTTATCAAGGGACATTTTTCGAGGAAAGATAGCAGATAATGGAAACCCATAATCATTGTCTCCATTAGTTTGACAAAACTAAAATCATCTAGGCAACAAAACAGCATAAAGATAGCACAGAAAGGAAAACTTCAGATTCAGCCCAAAGATTATAAAATTCTAACTAAAACGCTAGCAAATCCAAATTAACTTTGTTCTATAATTAGAATTATTCTAAAAGATGTAAAAATTGGCTACTTAAATTCATTCACCTAAATTACCACGTGAATGATTAAAAAAAAAGAATTTCAGTAGATAAAAAACATCAGTTGATAAAATTCAACATCTATTGCCGATTTTAAAAACAAAGTGTAAGAAATGAAGAATATAGAGATTTTTCTTTACCAGTATCTGATAACATCAGCCAACCTCCTCTGTCTACTGAGTCACTGGGACTACTTTTCTAGAACAGTGTTTTCCAGAACAGTGAAAACAGGGTTTGGGAAACACAGAGTTCTGCAATATTAAATAGATATCTTTACTACAAAACTAAGTAAAAAATATTACCAAGTAAGAGATACACAAACCAGAAACATTTTTAAATAAGAAATGAATAATTCTTAAATTTAGAGCTTAAATTGCAATCTTCTTCAAAGGATGAAATTATATAATTCAACTTGGCCTTCTATTTTAGGGATTCAGATATCATCTTATTTCTCATCAGCCATAATATTTAGTGATCAGAAAATACAAATACAGTGTTTAATAATAAGATATGCTACTACTTATCCCAAATTTATCTTTAAAAGATCCAGTGTTACATGTAGAATGCTAATGCCAAAGAGAAAAATAATTATGTTAAAAATACTGCTGAAAGGCTTGAGATGCTATAGCACATTTTAAGTTATCTAATTATGGAGGTGTTGACACAAAAATCACTGTAACTGGAATTCAGAAGTGATAATGAAAGATAAATATAATCATCTTAGTTCACGTTGTGTTAGGGCCAAATAGTTTCCAGCTTAAAGTGCTGGCACTGCCTAGCTTTACTGAAGTGTCTTGGTGTCTAATGCACAAATTACTGCAAGAGTGGTATGTTCCAAGGAGGCTCCAGTTCATGCCCTGTGAAAAGAGAGGGAAGGAAGCTCAATGACATGAATGGAAAGATCCTTGGAGCCTTCAGGCTCTCTCTCTTCATTTGCAACTGCAGAAGTAGAGCAAGGTACACAGTTATTCAGAATGGTTTGCATTTGGCAAATCGTTAATTGATCTCTGGCCTCTTGAATAGATCCTTCCAGGAAAAGACATATGACAGTTTTCATCCAATCCCCTGGGTTTGGAGTGAAGTCAGAGAAAAACAAGCCAAGCAGTTTCTCTTCCTTTGAGTTCAAAAAAATTGAATAATCTTTCCTCATGAGTTTGATTATCATCCCTCCAGATTTTAAATGGAGAGCATGAGGCTTACGAAGGTTGTAGTTAGATCACACAGATGGACTCAACCCCTCTGCTCTGCAGTTGACTCGGACTCTGTCCAGCAATCAGTCTCCAAGGACTGCCACAGAGAAAGTCCTAGAGGCAACCACGCTCCTCCCTCTCTTCTCCTGGCCATCTCCCATGAGGAAAACCTCTGTCCTGGCTTGACTTCTAGACACCGGGATGACTGCCTTCAGGCGAGCCGAAAAATAGCCTCATGGCACTTGCTGGAGAGGAATGTATGTTGTTTGGAAACTAATTTCCCACCCAATACAAATTATTTGTGTCAGATTCAGATTTAATAAGTACTATTTTTGTGTGGGGTGATGTATGTACCTTTTCTAATCCTTAAAATAACTCAACAAGCTTAGTATTAGAATTCTATTTTTAAAATTAGATGGCCCAAAGCAATTAAGTGACTTGTCAAAAGCTAAACAACTTCTAAGTATCAGACTCAAAATTTGAGCTCAGTTTTGAGTTTATCTAATTTCTTTAACCAATCTCCTCTCTTATTTCCACCAAAAACTAATGAGGGGCTTATCACCTCGCATTGAGAATTTTTGTGGATAAAACATAAATAGGACAGAAATTAAGGGTTAACTAATGTCCCATAACAATCTGATCTATTAGTCACAAAACATGAAATGAGAGAACCAAGTCTTACCTGGAGGTAGAAATCAAAGGTAGCCAGTTCCTCTCAATGTGCTCAGCAAGACTGAAAGAGGAAACTGAGGTAAACTCCACAGCAATTTTGAACAATTTTATCAGGTGGGGGGAGCATGGGTGGACACAGGCAGAGCGAATTAGGGAAAAGAAAAGATGAAGGGCATGGTCTCACCCCTCAGCAATCTCTTCTCTTTCCTCTTTCCTCCCAGCCTCTTTTTTCTGGCAGTCAGCAGAGAATTGGCCAGGCTGGCAAGGCCACTGACGTGCATCTCAGCTCCCAGGGCACAGAAAGAGCTGAAGCTTTTGAGCCATTTCTTTGCAATTTGCTGCAAGTTTAAGGCCACACGTGATAAAGCTTTCTTTATGGGAGAGAGTGAAAAAAAGAAAAGACCACTTGTGATCTTACTTGCTGATTCCCAGAAAACACAACTCCGCAGGGGGCAGAGGGTGAGGGAACAGAAGCCAGAGGAGGGACGGAAGTTTATAACAAAGACCCCTCCTCCTTCCAAAAAGATTTTAAGCCAACTATTCCTTAGGGACATCACTGGGATCCTTATGTTTTCTTTGTTTGTTTGTTTTGTTTTTAATGGTTCTTGGGCGAATTTCCTACATGATTTTCTTTTCCACTGGTATTCTAGAATCTCTAGGGACCAAGTATCAGGTCACAATCAAAGCTCTGCAGGGCTCTGTACAGAAAGAGTTAATTTTCAGAGACATGATCAGTTGCCCATATTTACAATTTCTATGAGTTTTGAAAACAGGAAAAAGAAACACATTGAATTTTTGGCATTCAATTGTTTATTTTGCCTAAGTCCAAGGATAAAGAAATCCTTGCACTGAGAAAGTCTGCAATTTTAATAAATTCCTTTTCCAAAGGAACAACCTTAGAGAATCTTAAGCATTATTACTTTGCATGTGCTTTCTACCAATAAATAAATTCGCTACCAGAATTATCCAAGATTCACCTTCCTCTTAAATGGCTGAGACGCTGGGTTAGTCACTTAGTTTTACTGAGTCTCAATTTCTTTGTAAAGCAGAAGTTTTTGTTAAAAAAAATCAGATTTATAGAGCTGTTTTAAGGATTAAATTATATAATGTATTCAAAAGCACATTGCAAATAAATCACTAGATGGTATCATCATTTTTTATATATTTAGTTCACGTAAGAGTCAGTATGGTTAATCAGTATTATTCTTCAAAAGAATACATTTTACTTCAAAAGAAAGAAAAGAAAATGCTAGACAAATAGGGTTTATCTTAAACCTTTCAATGAAGCAATGGTGTCTCCAGACTCTGAAAGGCCAGATATTTTATTTTAACAATCAAACCAGATTTTTCCATTGGAAATAGTGAGCAAACATTTGAATACATTGAGTGTTAGTGTAGACCTTTCAGTGTCTGACAGGTGGCCAAACCGCTGTTGTATTAAAGAGGAGATAGCATTTATAGCCCAAAGGGCACAGTTTTCCTCACCAAGAAATGAAATTCTCCCCTGAGAATGTAATTTGATCTGTTCCAGACTGACTCAATTTCACTCTCCAACATGATTCCTTTTCTTATTTCCAGAGTCCACGGTTAATGTTACAGTTAATTTTTACGCTTATTCAGAGCTCTTGTGTGCAACCGTGCATTGGATTGTAGCTGACTTCAGCCTTTCATTCCATTTCCAATCTCCAGACCAGGGGTTAACAAACTTCTTTTATAAAGGGACAAGTTATAAATATTTTAGGTTTTGTAGAATATCGATTCTATCACAACCACTCACCTCTGCCATTGTGGTGTTTAAGTCACTACAGACAATATATAAACGAATGCATTTCTTTTCTTTTTTTTTTTTTTTTTTTTTGAGACGGAGTTTCGCTCTTGTTACCCAGGCTGGAGTGCAATGGCGTGACCTCGGCTCACTGCAACCTCCGCCTCCTGGGTTCAGGCAATTCTCCTGCCTCAGCCTCCTGAGTAGCTGGGATTACAGGCACGCACCACCGTGCCCAGCTAATTTTTTGTATTTTTAGTAGAGATGGGGTTTCACCACGTTGATCAGGATGGTCTCCATCTCTTGACCCCATGATCCACCCGCCTCGGCCTCCCGAAGTGCTGGGATTACAGTCTTGAGCCACCGTGCCCAGCCACGAATGCATTTCTTAACACTGCAGTAACGAAGTGCCACAAGCTGAGTGACCAAACAGAACTTGATTGTCTCAGACTTTTGGAGGCCAGAAATCCAAAATCGAGGTGTCAGCAGAGCCATGCTCCCTCTGAGACCTGTAGGGAAGAATTCTTACTTCTTCCCCTCCTGGTATTTGCTGACAGCCCTTGGAATTCCTTGTTTTATGGGAGTATCACTTCAACAGCTGCTTCTGTTACCACATGGCCATCTTCTCCCTTTTTGTCTCTGTCTTCTGTTCTTAAAAAGACACTAGTTCTCTTTGTCGAGGGTCCATCCTAAAGACCTCATCTTAACTTGGTAACGTCTGTAAAGACTCTGTTTTCAGAAAAGGTCACATGGACAGGTACAGGAGGTTAGGACTTCCTCATATCTTTTTGGCAGACACAATTCAAGCCAAGACACTCGTATTCTCATTTTCCTCCTTACTTGAATTGGCTCATGCAATTATTTTAATCACTTCCTTCTATATGCCCTCAATTCTCCTGTTTCTCTTTTAATTTATTGATCCTCCCAGGAAAACCTCGCCTCAGTTGAATCCACTTTCTGTCTCCTTAGTATTTGCATCCGCACTGTTTTCTTATTTTATTTTAATTTTTTTGCCAATCAGAAAATCTTTATTTTTTTTTTAATATATATTTTATTTCATTTTAGGTTTTGGGGGACATGTGAAGGACATGCAAAGTTGTTGCATAGGTACATACATGGCAGTGTGGTTTGTTGCCTTCCTCCCCATCACCTGTATCTGGCATTTCTCCCCATGTTATCCCTCCTCAACTGTTTGAAATGATTGAAGAACACGTCAGGAACATTCCCGTAGGGCTCATTTTATGTGTATACCCACTAAACTCATGGAGTCATAGAGACATTGCTGGAAGTAATACATTTTAATGACCAAGTCACTTTACCTCTCTCAAATCTTCATTTCTTGCTGCACCCTGATTATTAGCTGATGGTCTTGTCTAGGAAATTCCCTAATGAAACACATATCAGAAGAAGTTTTACAATCTGTCCTCATGACATCTACCCTGCACCCAAATGTGCATTGCTATTAGATGACTTCCTTCTTGTACCTACATATTTCAGAGCCCAAACTTTAGTCTGTGTTCCTTGTATATAATTCTTCTCATCCAGTTCATTTTTCACCAACCTCTAATCAGTTTTTGCCTTCACCATTCCAATGCAAATATTTTCATAACATTAAAGGTATTCACAGTAATAAATGCAGTGATCAATATCCAGACCTCATTTTAATTGGTCTATTAACAGAATTGTATGCCATTCATGTGCCCGTCTCTTAGATGCATTTTATTCACCTGGTTTCACCGACTCCCCTGCTTTTCTTGCTTCAGCACTCATTTGCTCTTAGTCTTCATTGCTGGAGTATTCCGAAGTTCAGTCTGTGGAATATCTTCTTTGCTGTCGATATTTCCTCCCTAATGACCTCATCTGGTGTCATGGCTTCAAATATAATGTATAATATAAGATCTAATGAGGTTAGGGAATATTTTGTAGTCCCAAATTTGAGTTAACAGTTTTTCAGTCTGGAAAAATGCAGAGGCAGGGAGGGGTATGTGTGTATTAGCGCTCTCCACTGACCGAAAAGGTCTAAAAGCAATGATCATCTAAGTAGCAATAAGTGCACCTAGCACCGTTAATAAAGACACCATGGATCCTTGATATGTGACTAATACCAGGTGTAAAGATATAAGATGGCCTGGAATATCTTGTCTTAGAGAAGAGCTGGGATACCATGAAGAGTACATTGTGCCAATAGGATTCAGAAGACAACCTGAACGGGCTGCTGCTAATCAAATACAGGAAAGTTTGAGCATCAGTAGGAATAACTGTAAGGGTTGAAACATATAAAATAATAAAATTTATGAATTAATAATGCTATAAGAACATCACATGGTCACTTTGGAATAATTCTAAATACAACTTAAATATTAATATATTTAAAACTAGTGGTACTTAGGGAGAAATTCTGTGTTTATCCTAGCTTTCCTATTCTATACTTTCATTAGAGTTATTACAGAATAAAGACAAATATCTCTTCATAGGATAATTTTAAATAATAAAAAAGGATGAGAGAATAAGAATTTCATAATTTTCTTTTCTTTCTTAGAGTAATTAATATTTATTTAACTATAATCCAATCTTAAAGTATCCTGAAAGCATTTGATAAGGTTTTGAAGTTAATATCGGTGAAACCTTGGTTCAGTCCAACAAATAGCCTGAAAACAGTGACTGTTCTCCAGAGATGACAAATTTATTTCTAGAACAATTTAATGAAAACAAAATTAAAAATGCAAAATCCTCAAACTCATTTGAGTTGAATGCAAAGGTTAAAAAAATGTAGACATATACTATAATTTTCAATTGCTTTTAGATTGGTAGAGCTCTAACTGGTTTTATTTGCATAGCTTGGTTTGTGTGGCACCATTGAGAAACTGAGAAAGTAGTTATTTATAGGGATGATCCTTAATGGTTCTGAAAAACTCCTGTCAATATAATTAGTTCAGACCCGCTATATATTAAAGCTTTTATAATTCTATATTAAATGCAAGCTGATTGATTTCTAGAACTAAACTATTACATATTTATTTTTACAATTTTTATTTTTATTTTAGATTCAAAGAGTACATGTTCAGATTTTTCACATGGGTACCTTGCGAGACTCTGAGTTTTGGGATGCAAATGATTCCGTCATCCAAGCAGTGAGCATGGTATCCAATAAGTAGTTTTTCAGTCCTTGCCTTTCTCCTCCATCTTCCCCCTCAAGTAGTGTGTCATGTCTATTGTTTCCATTTTTATGCCCATGTGTACCTAATGTTTA
Source organism: Callithrix jacchus (assembly GCF_049354715.1). Classification (NCBI taxonomy): domain Eukaryota; kingdom Metazoa; phylum Chordata; class Mammalia; order Primates; family Cebidae; genus Callithrix; species Callithrix jacchus. The sequence continues at coordinate 2,727,240 of NC_133510.1, forward strand.
AACCCACTTATAAGTGAGCATGTTATAATTTTCAAATCCCTAATTAAGTAATGAATTTAGAGAAAGGTAATCAATGACCAATAATATCACCAAAAAACTGAAGCCATTTTGAACATCCTGATGGAAGTTTAAAGCTTGAAACATCGTCTTTGAAATAGTCCTCCTTTTTACTTCCAAAGAAAATAAACTTATCAAATCTCAGATGAGATTTAAATACCATAAGAAATACACGGAATGGTGGCTCAGGCCTGTAATCCCACCAATTTGGGAAGCCGAGGCAGGTGGATCACGAGGTCAAGAGATCAAGACCATTCCAGTCAACATGGTGAAACCCTATCTCTACTAAAAATACAAAAAATTAGCTGGGCATAGTGGCGTGTGCCTGTAGTCCCAGCACTTTGGGAGGCCGAGGCCGGTGGATCACGAGGTCAAGAGATCGAGACCATCCTGGTCAACATGGTGAAACCCCGTCTCTACTAAACGTACAAAAAATTAGCTGGGCATGGTGGTGCGTGCGTGTAATCCCAGCTACTCAGGAGGCTGAGGCAGGAGAATTGCCTGAACCCAGAGGGCGGAGGTCGCGGTGAGCCAAGATCGCGCCATTGCATTCCAGCCTGGGTAAGGAGAGCGAAACTCGGTCTCAAAAAAAAGAAATACAGGGAAGAGAAGAGCATGTTAAATGATACTGCAAAGATGCCATCAGCAAAACTGAAAGTAAAGAATCTGTTTAGGACAAATAACTTGATAATTTTTTTCCGACCAAAAAGTGCAAGGAAAACAGGAGATGAGGGAGAAATTGTATATTATAACTTAAGGAATGAACTGACCAATTACAATGTACAGACTTTGTACCCCATTCAAAAAGAAACAAACTGTAACCAGAAGACTTCTTTGTAATCGTCTTAGAAAGTTTGTAACCTCAGAAATGAGAACACTGGATATTTGTTGTATTGAGTAATTGTGTTAGTTTTATTTTAGAGGTAGTAATGGTGATGTCATTTTTTAGAGGTAAATACAGCATTGCTTTTTTTAAAACACATTATTTACTAATAAAAGGATATGTCATTTATATTTTTAAGATGATTTAGAGAAGCACTAAATATTTAGCAGTATATATGGAACAGATTTGCTGTATATCGTTTGAGCTAGGTGATAGGCACCTGGTATTCACTTTACTATTCGCTCTGGTTTCAGTACATCTGAAATTTCTCATAGTGAGTTTTAAGTAAATGATACAGAGAAAGATATATACATACGTAAATAGATTAAAAAGTGTTAGGGGATAAATTTCAAATTTCTTTCTATTGTTGGCTGTGGAGCCAATAGTTGATATAAAACTTTTGTTTTCTGCTATCCATTCCATGTTTTCCTTGTCCTGGTTTAGGGCCGCTCTTGGTTGAACATTTTTACTGATAGGGGGACCTGCAAGTTCATTCTTGCAAGGTCGATTTTCTTAGTGGTTCTGTTTTTATTGGGTGATTCTAGTTTCCCGCTATACTTACTAGTTAACGTGGAAGCATTCAGAGCTCCACACAGAATTCTTTGTGTTCCAAACACAATCTTTCATACCACGATTTTGTATCAGAAATCATACGTCAGCTTGGTAAATCGGGATCAGTCACTTCCTCCCCTGGTGGTTCAGTAACATGAGACGACATAGTGGGCTCGGTTCCTGAGTAATGGAACCATCGTGTGCTCTGGGGAAAGTATCCCTCACTTGGTGATGATTTCATCTGAACAAACCAAACCAAAATTTTTAGAGATAGAAAGCAAAATCAGTTGATTATGAACTATAATAGTGAGGGGAACAATTCCTACTTTCACACCTTAATTCCAATAGCCACATATTTTGGCTTTTAGGACAAATATCCACGTATGAGTGTAAATGGTTAAGAGCATCACCATTATCAGATTGCAACCAAACCTCACAGGAGTGACAGGTGGCCTCAGTTTTCAGGAGGTTGTTTCCACATTCTTGACTGGGTCTTTCTTCCATTTCCCATTGTCATTGTTGTTTTTGCAATTAGACCACCAATTTCATTATGAGCATGAGCTACTATGACATGGATGGAACAATGTGTGGCCCGCACACCTTTGTGTCTTCTTTATATTATTCACTGTTCTGTTGATTTGTGGAAGATGGAATTTCACAGCGTCCACACACACTAATCCCTGGGAACTGTAAATATATTAAATGACATGGCTAAAAAGATTTTCCCTATGTAATTAAGGTCACAGACCTTAAAATAGGAAGATCATCCTGGATTGTTTGGGCCCAATATAATAATATTATGTAAATGTTTCCTTAAAAGCAGACAACTTTCTTTAGTTGGAGACAGAAAAGCTGTGTCAGAAGTGGAAGCCAGAAAGTCTGAAAGTATAAAAAAGGATTATGTGTCATTGCTGGCTTGAAAATCGGTGAGGAAGCAATGCTAGGAGGAATGCAGGTGGCCTTAAGAAGCTGAGAGGGGTTCCCAGGGACAGCCAGTAAGGAAAAGGAAACATCGGGTTTAAAACTCAAGGAACCATATTCTGCTAAGGAGCTAAATGAGCTTGGGTGTGGATTCTACCCTGGAGCCTTCAGAGAAGAGCTCTGGCTGGCCAACACCTTGATTTTAGTCTTACGGATTCCCAAAGCAGAGAACCCAGCCAAGCTCATCTGGACTTCTGACCCACAGATCTGTAAACTCATACATGTGCATTATTTTAAGTTACCCAATTTGTGGTTACTATAGCAGAAATGGAAAACCAATATATCATTTTGATCTACTTCAAAGTTCCTGAAGACCAGAGACGAGGCCATCAGTGAATCCACCTCAGGCATCTGGCAGGGAAAAGCCAATCAAATTGATAATACAGGTAGCTGCTCCGCACTGCACTGAGTGCTGAGTAAGATGCAAACCCTTCCTCACATCTCCCCAGCTCTGTCTGGTCCCAGTAACCCAGAAGATTCCAGAAAGCGTAGGCTACTACATCAGGTCTGATAGAGCTCTGCAGAGATGGGCCTGGGCTTCCTTTCTTAAGCCGGCAATATGTCAGAATGAATCAGGACATGAAGCAGCTCCAGGACTAAAACTAGCGAGGCTGTTGCTTAACTCTGTTCTAACAAATGGAAGTTGCTGGTTATTTAAGAACTGAGTTTTTCTTTTTCTTTTCCATTGGTGAGGGTGTTGTACCCATATATCGAATTCTGCCCCATGCGGTTCAGCAGGCTTGGGGGTGACCTGTAAAGCTGGACTAAGTGTGAATTGGTGTGAACAAGGACACACTAATCTGATGTCTGAGGCTTCCTATATTAGGTAATGATCATAGTGATCCCTCTCCTCTGGCCTGGATATTAGAACGTTCCCACTATTACCCCTTATACCAACTAATTTGAATTTTTCTTCCTTAAAAGCTGTTTTGAGAACACTGAAATAAAGGATGGAGTTGAAGGTTCATACTAGACTGCCAAGAAATAATCTCCCTTCCACTCAGAGCCATAGCATGACCGTAAGAGGAAAACTCTGAGAGGGGGCTAAAATTCACAACTCAAGAAGACATAGTTAATATTGCCTTCTTGTGCTATGTATAGTTGGAAGAGTGTGTGTGTGTGTGTGTGTGTGTGTGCGCGCGCGTGCGCGCGTGCGCACTGGAGAGGTAGTTTCAGGCCAGAGCAAAGGGGGATTTGAAAACATCAGTCTTAGGAGTTAGGATTTGATATCATAAATAATGAGGAAATAATAGGTGTAGATTGAAGAATCAATTCCTTAGGGAACCTAGGTAGAAATGTAACTTGATTTTCTAGGACTCTAAAGCTGAATGCCAGAAATGTGGGTATTTTGGCTTTGGTGTTATTTGATTAAAGAAAGGACACAACTCAGTTGCAGAAAGTTGGATAATTAAATGTGGCTGCGAATTCATTAGTGATAGTGAGAAAGATGTGCCCATGAGAAAATAAGCCCAACAAGGTCCCTTGGAGATTGTAGGAAGGCCAGGAAACGTCTGTCTCAGCACATTATAGGTTAGGTCCCACACCACTCCATTTGCATATAAGAGGAAAGGATGCCTTCAGAGGACTGGAGGACGTGGATTGTACAAATAATACATAAACCATAATATCACAGAATTATTTTTATATTATACATTATCTTCACATCATAACATCATCATCTATGACATAATTTCAATAATTTTGAGTATATATTTACTGTAATATATGTATTTACATATATAAAACCAAGAGGCACTTCCAGTAATTCTGGCAAAAAGGGAGCATCAACATAGCATCTAAGTTAAAAAACAAAAATAAATACAATTTATCTATTTTTTTTTCTTTACAGTTCCTACCTTTCACCAAACATTTCTCAGCTGCTAAGTCAGTCACTTAACAACACTCATGATGGGATGATACTAACTGTTGCTACGTGTATTAAATGGAAGATGCAGGTGAAAGGACAGTGTTTATTTCAATTGCAAAATGATTGCTTACGTTCAAAAGCCTCTTGTTTTTCTAGAAGTTGAAAAATTTGGCAAAGTTATTAGTTAATAAACAGGTTTGTTGAGAGTGGTAAGAATTGTTAAAAATTGTAATGTACAAATGACATCACTACAGTGTCACTGTGGTTGGCAGTTATTTGAAAATATTGCTTTTTAGGAACAGCAGATTCAGTTAATTAAATACTCTCTGGTTTACAAATATCCTTCAAGGTCAAATTTTGGGGCCATATTAATTAGAACTTGCCAAGGCCAGGCTTTTGTTTTTCTCTTCTTTGTTTTCTGTGGGGAGGAGGTAGTGACTAGTCAGAACAACTGCCCACAGAAATCCAAGCACATTTTAATGCAGAAATTCAAATCAAATTATTCAAACCAACCAAAACCCGAAACACTCTAAATTCAGATTAAAGTTCCTTCAGTCACATATTCTAATATAGAAAGCCAGGGAGAATCTCATTTTTATTATTTTGCATCGAGAGTCAGAATATCCATAAAAGCACCAATTTTCATTTTGTGATGTGTATGATAGAAATCTCGAGGAAGAAATATCATGGAGTGGTGATATTCATTTCCAGTGCTTACCAACTAACACATTGTCCGTATTGGAACAAAATGGTATGCATTCTTCTGCGAGAATATATTAAGACACAAACTGACAGTCATAAGTGAAAAAAAAACACCAGTTAAGCAAACATAATATGCTAAAATTCCCATGCAAATATTTTACAGAGTATAAAAAATTTAGTGATTTCTTTTAAGCTGATGAACAAATATATATTCAGTAAAGCCATTAAAATCTCACTAACAGGTGACATAGATGTTAGAATTACGATTTAAAGTTAGCAATACTATAATACTAAATTATGTTTGTAAATAGTTAAAATGAAATCTCTAATGTAAGATGGAGTTTTTGACCCCTAATCAGTTGGGAATTTTAAAAGGGACAGGAAAACTGCTATCAACCAACACTTTATATACACAAAGCACTATTTATTGAAGTAGATGTACTTCAAACAACTGTTTTTAATTTCACATTGAACATCTGAGTATTTTGCCTTTTTTAGGGAGTAAAATTACTAGAAAGAAAATCTTGCTCTTCAAAAGTTATTCAAGTAGCAGTTTTCAAGCTAATTCAAGGGCTAATTCACATTTGGAAACATGTCTCAATGCTCTTTGTCACAAAAGAAGTCAAGGTTGACCAGTAGATGCACAGGTCATTTCGCTCCAGAGAAACTAAGCTGGTGTGTATCAAAGATGGAGGGGTGTCCTGGGTGCCCTGCAGGTTTTATGCAGTGTTCACTCCCAGTCCACAGCTCTTGCTTTTTTATGCTTCTCATGTCCATTGGCTTTACAATGAAACCAGGCTTGGGGAACTAGAACTTAAGTAGAAGGCCTTTCTTTCTATTATGGCAGAGGAGAATTTCTGGTTATTTTTTGGTTACTAATAGTGAGTAAGAGAAGCATAACTGAAGAGAAGCCATGCTTTCCCCCGATAGGTTTGGCTTTGTTTCTTCTTTATCTTTTTTTTTAAGGTAGTAAAAAACTGCCTAAGCAGCCAATTGTTTTGATATTACATTACAAACAGTCTAACACGAGGATGTTTTATAGAAAGCCAATATTTGAACAACCATGCATCATTCAAATTGTATTTTGTAAGATTAAAAGGCTTTTAGTTTCTAACCTAGAATTATTTACATCAGAAAGCTTTCAAAAAGTTAGAGCATAACTGTTAAGACAGAGGATTTTGTTCATTTTCTCAGTGGAGAGTACATGGTACAGCTGACAGTCCAGTGGGTCTTTGGAAGTTCATCTGCTTTTTGTTTTGAAACAGGAAAGGAAAAAGATCCTGCTGTTATTTGTTTAATTTGAAATAGGAACTTTCAACGACACTGAAATATTAGTTAAACCATTAAGGCTTACAAAGTTTTGTTACTACTTTTGTATTAATGCATTTGAAATTCTAACCTCTCTGATCACGCTGGGCAGATTAATGCAGTGAGTGTGGTTTCTTCACTGGTCAGTGTTTCATCTGTGAAAGTCAAGATGAATAAGGTTTAATTTTTTTAGTAAGAATGGTAAATATTTGGCCTTTTGTGTTAGAATTCAGTAAAATCTACATTAATAGAACATTTATTTTGTAATAACACAAAACATAATAAATTGCTGAATAATCTACTCTTTTGTCTTAGGAAAAACTCAGAAGAGCTCAAACTATAATTTGTACAAAGTTAAATTGACATAAATTTTTATCTAGTGTATTTGAACCCTTCCTTCATAAAACATTTTTCCCTATGAGGCATGGAGAATATTAGAAAAAGAATTAAATATTCTTTCTAGTTTTCTGTTATATGTTACTAGGTATGATTATATCAAAATATTCAGCCTCTGATTATATGAAAATAATCAGTTTATGGTTCTGATTATATGAAAATATTCAGTACCATGGAATGTCATTTTGTGGGTTTCATTTTAATTGAAAAATTTTTTTAAAAAATCTTTGCTTCCAGAAAATCAAATTTAAACATTCTTGAGAATACTTACCTATGACAATTTATTATTACTCTTTGAAGCATTTTTGGTTACATTAATTATTAGCATAATTAAAGAACCACTTCTTAATGTGGAGCAATGAGGAAATCATTGCTTCATTGTCGGAACGTAAACATGTTCAACTTTTTTTTATTTGTAAGGAGAAGGCTTTTCTTCTGTCTCCACAGCTTTTCAAGCAAGCAGAAACCCAACGATACCAATGTGTGTCAAGTAATCAACCTTAAAAACATATGGAAAAAAACTAGCTGTCATTGGAAAGAAAATGTGGATTCCTTTTAGAACCTTAAACATATGTCAAAAGCCAATTTTGTTTTCCATTTATACATAATCTATGTACTGTATTTTGTGGTCTTACCTACACTAAAATAATTTATACTAGATCAGTATTTTTGAATCAACAGGTGAACATTGAGTTCCACCATGTAAAGAAAGCCTTAATATTCAGTGTCATGTCTTCAAACATATTTTGCAAAAAAAATGTTTTATTTCGCCATTTGTTAGCCTACTGTTAGAATGATTTGCTAGTGGAAACACAAAGATCAATTCAAGTTAGGTAAAAGCACCATTAGGTAAGATAAAAGTAACATTTATTTTAACAAATACAGTGTGTAGGCAATAGCACACACTGCCTAACATCCATGGTGCATAACAGACTGAAAAACGTGTCACTGTTCTCTGAGCATGGTTCATTGGTGTGAAACATACAGCCACGTTGCAAGTCTCAATTTACGTCATATATAGTTTTTAGCTTAACTCATTGTTTGTAGTGTAATTCATTCCCAATTAAGAATTTGAATCTCTTCCAGATGAACAAATTGATGTGTGAATATAGTACCTAAAACTGATATATTTTTTAATAAGAAAAATTTAATTTTGGAATATTCTTTACCTAAAATTGCTGATTTCTTAATCTTAAAATTGAATTTTGTTGAACATTTAAAAAATGAACTGACAGTATCAGCAAATTCATACTTTAAAGACACAAATCACCTAGGACAAGGTCATAAAATGTGTTGCAGCTGGTTCAGTCAATGAAAGAAACTCAGTTCGGTTTCATGGTACATACATATTTTAGCTTTAAATTATCTGGAGTTGAGCTACTGGCATTTGAGCTTTTATTAATATTTCTTCCACACATATTAGCTAATCTCTAAAAGAAGGGGAATCTTGTTGGTTTTTTCTAGGTTATGAAAGTTCATAGAACTCTGTTTTATTCGAGTGAGTGTTCTACCAGTTTGAGAGGCAGTTTATTTGCAAATAGCATATAGTCAGGAAAGGCATTAAACTGGAATCAGGGTGATGATGACAGAAGAGGACAAACCCTTATTGAGGTTTCCATCATGATTTTACAAGTACTATAAATGATGAGGACACTGGAGAGCCCCATACTGACGTAGAAGCACCAAGATACCTCCCACAGCAGAATATAAATGATTTTCAGATCATTCACTTCTCATCAATCAGGATTTCATCATCACACAATTAGTTCACTTTTATAAATTAGTAATTTCAAACTTTAGACTTTATTTATAATGATAATTTTTATAATTTTATTACTTAGAAAATAATTTATATTTTTCCATCATTTAAACAAAGAGTAGGCCTGAGTCTTATGCCTTCTGCACAGCTTTTACCTTCACAGAAAGTTCTCTGGGTAAGATAGGCAGGGAATATGGTGAAATTGCAAATTAACGGTCTACATACATCTAATATGAACAGTCTGTAAGGTATTCCATTTCTTTAGTGTTAGGATTGCAGTGGTAAGATTTGTTCTGCTATTCAACCAAAAGGGAATAGTTAGAATTGGGTATTCTATTTTTAGGAAGTGAATACTTTCTTGAACAAAATATGAGAAAATTTCTTCATTTGTCTGATGAAGACTAATACAGCTATACCCCTGTACAGAGCTACTGTCTTCATCTTTTACTGAGAGCAAAACCAGGTCTTACATAAATGGCAAAACAAGACAAAACAAAAATTACACCTAAAAAAAGAAAAAGTAGTGCTTTTACCAAGGAAACCAATATTTTAAAGGTTTAGATATATAACTGGAAAGATGTTCATTAGCGTGCTGAAAATAACACTGATGACACTCAGAGTATACCCGGTCTCTTACGTAACAGAGAACCATGCCATCCAGGCAACCAGTTCCAAGTTTTCCTATCATTGATTTTATGGCTGTCGAAACAATTATCTTTGTCCCTGCGTGGGCTAGAAACTCCTTCATTTGAAAGACCTGAGTTTATCTAATGGCACCTATAAATAGGCTCATATAAAATTGTAGTAAATTGCAACAAATACATTGGCACCACGGGAAGTAAGCTCTGGAGTTGGATGTGAACGTAACAATATTGCTGTCACCAAAAAAGGGGGAGCACCCTACTAGCAGAAAGTGTCCCTTAGCATCCTGTGAGATGTACTGGGCGTGTATGAAAGTACATACTTGGAGGATCTTCATCCCTTTATTTATCCCAACTGACTTCTAGCCATAATAGCAATTTATTTTTAAAGAAAAATGTATCTGTCTGCCTGGATTGATGAACACAATTCTAAACTAAAAATGCTCTGATTGCTTTTGCCACTTTTATTCCCGTTATTTCCTGTACCTTAAAACAAAACAAACGAAGCCTGGCAGTTTGCTGAGACTTCCACTGTAGTAGCCAAGCTGGCCCCTGCTTGGACTGTGCAGCTTCGACAAAACTGCCCGTAGACTATGAGGACGTCCAGCTGTCCTGCCAGTCCGCTCACTCCAAACATAGCTTTTTGTTCAATTAATATTTGTGTTAAAGATGATGGACAGCATTTGGAAAATGGGAAAATATTGGCTCTGTTAAGTAATTCCATTCAAGGGGTATGAGGAGGTAAATGCTTTTTTCCCCTTCTCTTAATTGCAAGGTAAGAATAGTTAAATTCACTGGCAAAATTTGACTCTGAGTAATTTTTGCAAACAGAGAGACACACAGGCAAAGCTAAGAAAATGAAAATAGTTTAGTAAGCTCTAAATAATGAAGACCTGGTGTTAACTCAGAAATATACTGAAATATATTCTAATTATTTAGGTAGAGTCTGCATCCACTTGATCCTTTTGATATTTTCCTACTTATTGGAGAATTTGCCTCGAAACTGTTTATTTTTTTATTGTATTACATTTGCCTTATTTTTTAATGCCATGAATTACTGTAAAATAATGCTTTGAAAGGGAGAGTACAATATCCATTTATGAGAAACATAAGGAATTTTAATGTAAACAATCCTTTCTGCTACTTCAGATAAAACAGAAACTAGAAATCACAATCGAGGTTTACTTAGAAGCTAAGATTGTTTAGATGATGAGCAGGTTTGTATATAGTGCTGAAGGAAGATTCATAACCAAACAGTGTTAGAAAGAAATGGACACCAACTATAAAAATTTGATATTGGTTAATAGTCTTTCATCTGGGAGACATGGACCCAGCATTCATTCAGTTAGTAAAAGTTACTAGTGAAAAAAAATTCTTTGCAGCATTCTCATTTAATTGGCAAAAAAATAACTATATCAGATTATCATTTAAATTAGAATAGGTATATGATTGGCTGTCCATCGACCTCCATGCAAATGAATCATCATTCCTTTACTGGGCTTGGAAATAACGACAATGTATAAAAAATGGTGATTAAAATGTAACTTTATAAAAATGTTTCCCTTTTCCTTTTTTTTTAAAAAAGAATTTACTATCTACAAAAACAAAAAAAGTCTTCATATTTACATCAAGATAACTATCATGACATATATAATAATATGAAATAAAATATTGAAAGTGAGTATCAACTTTTTAAATAGAGGTTTGGCTCACAGCATAAACAAGTGTAGATAAACCAAAACAAAACAAAACAAAAAGACTTTCAATAATAACCTGATCCTCAAACAATCTCTCTCTAGTCTCCCCTGCCGGAAGAAGCATGGCTGACAACGGGCCAGATTGCAGATGGAAGCTACCCCAACAAATAGCATGTGGAATACCACAACAGGGGCTGTCAGTGGGACCTTCACCCCTGAAAACAAAACTACAACCAAACCGTAAGTTGCCAAGAATCAGGCTTTTCCTATGTCTGCACAAAAACCCTAGGTTGAAATATTCTCCTTCACCTCTTGCTACATAACCCAGAGTGGTTTTTCTGTTTCCTTTTCTTTTTCTACCACACATTTTGCATCAAATTAAGAAGACAGAAGTATAATTTCCTAAGCCTTCTCTGGCATCATTCAGAATTCTAACCTTATTAGAAGACCTGACTCCAGCTCTTTCCTAGGTGTTTATGTATAAAGAATGCCATCATCTCCTTAAATGGGGCTTTGATCTTAATCGAGTGACATCCATACGCATAGACACTTCCTGTACATTCATTAGGCAATGGACTGGAAAATGCCTCAGTCTTCCAGGTTTGAGGCTGGTGATAGAGCTCCTTCAAGTGGTGCGTAGCAGTAATGTAATACCAGACAAACATGTGGCCCTCTCACCAAGCCCTCGAGTGCCCTCCATCTGCAAAAGCTCCTTTACTGAAGGAGATGGAGGAGGACATTTGGAATGGCTGTCTCCCAGAGACACTCCAGAGTGAACTTCCTTCTGTTTGTTCACATGTACTCAGTCATTTGCTACAGCTATTCTATGAATTACTGAAACCACAAAAATCTCTTTACATATGCACACACACACACGCACAAGCATCCTTTCACTGTTCCCTTCGTCACACACACACACACACACACACACAAAGTGCACGCACACACACAGTGTTGGCAGGATGTATCAGAATTCAAATAATGCTCTGGAACTTTCATCCCTCAGTACTAAGAGCAAAAGCTGCTTAGTTGGTAACCTACATTTCCTGCACTGTTTCCTCACTAAGCCACACCATCTTCTTTGTGATTTGGTTTCCTTTATGATTTATTATATCACAGTGACCACTAGATATCTTAGTATAAATGTTACTAAATTGTGGAGCCAGCAATTCTGGCCTTCAGTGTGTATGTGTGTGCATGCATGTGTGTGAATATGTTTTACATGTATATGTGGGAGCTTATATACACACACACACACACACGTATTTCCTCCTGAAAAAATCCTTAGAAGCTGGTGTTGCAATGTGAAAGCTTCTTTGAGAAAAAAGTTTTTAACAATGTACCTCACTGTAAAAATATACACACAAAATGCGAATAATCCCAAAATGCAATAGCCATTTGCCCATCTTCTCAAATTTCTACAGTGTTGTGTCTAAATGTTGTGCTGGCTTGAAGAGAGTCTTTGACAAGTCAGTCTGTCTGGAAACAGAGCCCATTCTATCCATCGTCACTGGTTGGGCTTTGGGGTTGGTATCTCCTCCCCTCTTGGTTTCCCTTTCTCCTCTTCTTCTTCCTTGATAGCTTGGATCTGTTCTGAAGAGTGTGGCTGAGGGTTCTGGTCCAGGGATTGATTTTCTATGCCTGCCAACCGCTGCTCCTCTTCAATGACATTCTTCCACATCTTGTGGTTCTGTAAGAGGTGCTGAGTTATTTGGCAGTAGATTTTTCTCCTTTTGAAAGTCTTTTTTTCTATTAAAAAAAAAAAAGAAATACACCAAATGAGACTACTTAGTTATGTATTGAGCACATGAAAGTTCTCTCTTTTCCAATTATTAAGAGCAGTAAATCCATAACCCTGGTTTGCATATTATTATTATGCAGTTTTGGAGAATGGGGAAAAAAGAGGAAGATGGCAATAATCATTTAAAACATCACTGAGAAATAACTCCAGGCAGTATTTAATATTTGGCAAAGTGCAGCTTAAGATCTGCTTGTATCTTGGTTTTGTTTCTGTTACATTTCAGGCCCTCAAGACTTTCCACATAGGTCATTGAAATAACTTCTTCCATCTGCCTCTGTCAATTATTTAATCACAAACATCTACAAGATTGATATAGTTAAAGATAGTTTTGATATTCCTCATCTGCTTTATGTGGACTAAAAAATTAATTTCAAAGTACTCCCACAAGCTTGCAGAGGACCTCACTGGCATTCGTTCCCTTCTGTAGACTGGCCTTTAGCTACATTTACTTAACTACTCTGCTTTTCTTGTTCTTTAAAAATCTACACTAAAGCCCTATCGATCTTCAGGCTGGTACTTCCTATCCTTCTGAAATGCTCTTTGCAACCACTGAGAGTATATGTCCATTCATTTTTTAAGGACTCCACCAGATTTCACTGAATTATTCTAGGAAATGAACTCTTTCTTCTAAATTCCCATGTTACTCCATATGTACCTTCTAGAGTATATACTGTTCCTATTTTTATTTTTTCCTTTTTCTTCTCCTTATCATTATCTCTTCTTCTGGTAACTGTGCATCCAAACTCATTTGGGGGTAACTTTCCCCCTTCCTTCAATTATGTGGTTCTAGAAAAAGTTGTTAAATTCTACTTCCTCACTCATATCCTGTCTACAAAATTATATCAGAGTGGCCCATGGGTGTGCACATGACCCAAGTCAGGCCGGAGTCCTTCCCTGAGATAGTTCCTAGTAGCACAGAATGAATGGGTTTGAGAGCTGTAATTGGAGATCCTTTCTCCTTTGCTTATGCATCTGGAATGAAGTGAACTTAGAGCTGGCTATCATTTCAGCCTGATGATGAAAGCAAGGCTGAAAGAACAAGCTGTTAGGCAGGTGAGGCAGAGACAAAAGCAGGAACAAGTAAGCACTGATAATAGCCAACATCAGGTTTACATGAACCAATAATAACATTCTCTTTTCGTATGTACTCATTCCATTGGAATTTTATAACTTGTAACCAAAAAAAAAGTTCTACCTTAGTATACCTCCTTTAGGAAACTTATCTTGGAAGTGGTCTTCAATATGTTAGGTTAGAGGCATCTGGTACTTGCCTCTTCCATAAAGAAGAACGTCTAGAGTAAGTAAGTAATCAGACTTACCATCTAAAATGTAATTCTGAATTCAACAGAGAAATGACAGGAAAATATCTAAGGAAGAAGAGAGAAGTAAGGTAGTCTGCTCAGTGGGGACTGTCTAAGAGCCTGGAGAGGCTCCCTAATATGAGGAAAGAGTAAGTGAATGAACCCAGCCATCCACATTCCCGCCATGGATTCCTGCACTCCTAGCCATGGGAGAGTCTGTCAACCCAGGTGCTGCCTGAAACTGATACAGACAACTGCCTGGAAATCATGTGATGGCATTGCTTCAAAGAGGGAGCTCATACGACTCTCACATCCTCCAAGTCCTGAGCCGCTTAGGAGAGGCACATGTGACCCACTGCTGCCACCAGTGGGGTCTAAAGACTGGTTTACAGCACATCCCTTCCACTAATAACTGCACTCTAAGCCACTGAAGATACTATTGATACTGTTACACTCAAATGAATCATACGGAGACCCCACTACTGCCTGCACCCAAAATGAATCATACAGACACTGCGCTCCTGACTGCACCCAAAATGAAAGCCAGGGAACTTTATTCAACCCGCACCATCGACACACCTTCAGGAAAGTCTCCCTGACAAAAAATAATTTTAAAAATTGGAACAAGCAACTGCTACACCAGATACACAGATATCAATGCAAAGACTCAAGAAATGTGAAAAAGCAAGAAAACATGACACCTCCAAAAGAACGAAATACTCCTCCAGCAACAGATTCCAATGAATAAGAGTCACTTGAAATCCCAGATAAAGAATTCAAAATAACAATATTAAAGTCTATCTCAGTGAGACAGACTAGAACCCAGAAAAACAATTCATAATATGAAGGAGAAATTTACTAAAGAGACAGGTATCGAAAAAAAGAACCAAAGAGAAACTCTGGAATGAAGAATTCATTGAAAGAAATACAAACTACATTCAAAAGATTCGGCAACAGATTAGATCAAGTTGAAGAAAGAATCAGAAATTGAAGACAAAACCCAGTCAAATGAACACTAAAAACATTAAAAAAATTTAACACTAAACCATTAAAAAATAATTAACAAAGCTTACATTACATACTTGAATTTTCAATGTCCCAGAAGGTGAAAAGAAAATGAAAGAAAACTCGTTAACAAAATTATAGGTGAAAACTTCCCGAGTCTTATAAGAAGAGATTTAGACATCTAGATGTAGGAAGCTCAGAGAAACTCACACAAATATAATTCAAGGTCTTCTCCATGGTGCATTGTAGTCAAACTGTCAAAAATCAAAACAGAGGGAATTCTAAAAACAGCAAAAGAAAAGTATCTAATAACTTATAAGGAAACTCCCATCAGACTAACAGATTTTTCAGAAGAAATCTTTTAGGCTGAGAGATAATGGGACAATATATTCAAACTGCTAGAAGAAAAAAACCATATAGCCAGAAAAGTTATCCTTCATAAATGAAGGAGAAATAGTCTTTTCACACACAAGCAAAGCTCAGAGAATTCACCATCACTAGACTAGCACTACAAGAAATACCTAAGGGAGGTCTACATGTGAAAGTAAAAGGATATCTATTATTTTGAAAACACATGAAAGTATAAAGCCCCGTGGTAGAGCAAACACAAATAAGGAAATGAAAGGAATCAAATGTTACAGAAAACCACCCAACTGCAATGATTAACAGCCAGGAGAAAGAAAGGAACAAAGATATACAAAACAGTTACAAATAAATTAACAAACTGACAGGAATAAGGACTCAGATATTGACAATAACCTTGAATGTAAAAAGAAAAAGATTTCCACTTACAAGACATAGAATGGGTGAACTGATTAAAAAACATAACTATGTGCTAAGAAACTCGTCTCAGTTGTAGACAGATATAGACTAGAAGAAAAAGAAAAGTCCAGATATAGACAGGAATTAAGACAGAAAAATACACTTCATCCAAACAAAACAAAAAAGCAAGGGTAGCTACACTTACATTAGATCAAAGAGAGATTAAGTCAAAAACAGTAAAAACAGACATAGTCATTCTGCATCCTCTCAATAGATACAGAAAAAGCATTTGATAAAATTCACCATCATTTCATGATAAAAACTAAAAATACTAGGAACATGCCTCAATATAATAAACACCACACATAATAAAACCACAGCTAATATTATATTGAATGTGGAAAGTTGAAAGCCTTTCCTCTAAGAACTGGAATAAAACAAGGTGCTCACTATCATTATGGCCATTCGAAATTGTCCTAGAAATCTTACTCAGAGTAATCAGGAATCCAAATTGGGAAAGAGGAAATAAAAATGTCCCTCTTTGTAGATGACATAATCCTATAATTAGAAAAATGTAGACTACCAAAAAACTCTTAGATCTGATGAATACATTCAGTAAAGTTACAGGATACAAAAATCAGTATATAAAACAAAGAAATTAAGATGGCAATCCCTTTTACAATAGCTAAAAAAAAAGTAGAAATAAATTTAACCAAGGTGGATAGAAACCTCTATGTGAAAAACTACAAAAATCTGATGAAATATGTTAAAGACAACACAAACAAATGCAAAGACATCCCATGAATATTGATCTGAAGTATTAATATTGTTAAAAACACCATTCTACCCAAGCAGTCTACAGACTCAATGCAATCTTTATTTAAAAAAAAAAACTAAAAAAAAAAACAAAAAAAAACAGGAAAACAAATCTAAAATTCCTATGGAACCAAAAGAGTCTGAATGGCCAAAGCATTCAGAACAGAAAGAAGAGAGCTGGAGGCATCACACTACTTGACTTCAAAATATACTACAAGGGTATAGTAAAAAAAAACAAAACAAAACAGAAGCATGGTGTTGGTATAAAAACAGACAGATAGACCAACAGAACCAATAATCCAGAAATAAATGCATATATTTATAGCCAACTGATTTATGACAAAGGTGCCAAGAACATACATTGAAGAAAGGACATCTTAAATAAGTGGTGCTGGGAAATGTGGATATCCATATGCAGAAGAACAAAACTAGACTCCATTTCACACCATATACAAAAATCAACTCAAGACTGATTAAAGACAAGCATAAGACCAAAAACTATAAAACTGTTAGAAGAAAACATAAGAGAAATTCTATAGGACACTGAGCTAAGCAAAGATTACTCTGGCTAAAACCTCAAAAACCCAGGCAACAAAAACAAATACAGACAAATGGGACTAAACTAAAAACTAAAACCTTCTGTACAGCAAAGGAAACAACACAATGCATAGAAAGTCTATGGAATGGAAGAAAATAAATGCAAGTTGTTCATACAACACAGGACTAATGTCCAGAATGTACAAGAAAATCAAACAGTTTAAAAACAAAAACAAAAAATGACAAAGCCACAGCCAATACCATACTGAATGGACAAAAACTGGAAGCATTCCCTTTGAAAACCAGCACAAGACAAGGAATCCCTCTCTCACCACTCATATTCAACATGGTATTGGAAGTTCTGGCCAGGGCAATCAGGCAAGAGAAAAAAATAGAGAGTATTCATATAGCCAAAGAGGAAGTTAAATGGTCTCTGTTTGCAGATGACATGATTGTATATTTTAACAACCCCGTCATCTCAGCCCAAACTCTCTGTAAGCTGATAAGCAACTTCAGCAAAGTCTCAGGATACAAAATCAATGTGTAAAAATCACAAGCATTCCTGTACACCAATAATAGAGAACCAAATCATGCGTGAACTCCCATTAACAACTGCTACAAGGAAAATAAAGTACCTAGAAATACAATTAACAAAGGATGTGAAGGACCTCTTCAAGGAGCACTACAGACCACTCACTGCTCAAGGAAATAAGAGAGGTCACAAACAGATGGAAAAACATTCCATGCTCATGAATAGGAAGAATCAATATCATGAAAATGACCATAATGCCCAAAGTAGTCTATAGATTCAGTGCTATCCCCAACAAGCTACCATTGACTTTCTTTACAGAAGTAGAGAAAAAAAACTTTAAATTTCATATGGAACCAAAAAATAGCCTATATAGCCAAGACAGTCTTAAGCAAAAAGAACAAAGCTGGAGGCATCACACACTCTGCCTTCAAACTATACTACAAGGCTATAGTAATCAAAACCGCATGTTACTGGTACCAAAACAGATACATGGACCCATGGAACAGTACAGAGGCCTCAGTAATAATGCCACACATCTACAACCATCTGATCTTTGATAAACCTGACAAAAATAAGCAATGGGGGAAGAATTTTCTATTTAAGAAATGGTGTTGTGAAAACTGACTAGCCATATACAGAAAGCTGAAACTAGATCCCTTCCTTACACCTTATACAAAAATTAACTCAAGATGGATTAAAGATTTAAATGTAAGACCTAAAACCATAAAAATCCTAGAAGAGAACCTAGGCAATATCATTTAGGACATAGGAATGAGCAAAGACTTCATGACTCAAACACGAAAAGCAATGGCAACAAAATCCAAAATTGACAAATGCGATCTAATTAAAGAGATTCTGCACAGGAAAAACAAAACAAAGAAAGAAAGAAACCAAAAAAAAAACTATCATCAGAACAGGCAACCTACAAAATGGGAGAAAATTTTTGTGATCTATCCATCTAACAAAGGGCTAATATCCAGAATTTACAATGAACTTAAATTTACAAGAAAAAAAAAAACACCAAAAAGTGGGCATAGAATATGAACAAACGCTTCGCAGAAGAAGACATTTATGCAGCCAACAAACATATAAAAGGAAGCTTTTCATTACAGGTCATTAGAGAAATGTGAACCAAAACCATATTGAGACACCATCTCACACCAGTTAGAATGGTGATCATTAAAAGTCAGGAAACATATGCTGAAGAGGATGTGAAGAAATAGGAATGCTTTTACACTGTTGGTGGGAGTGTAAATTAGTTCAACCATTGTGGAAGACAGTGTGGCAGTTCCTCAATGATCTAGAGCTAGAAATATCATTTGACCCAGCAATCCTATTATTGGGTATATACCCAAAGGATTACAAATCTTTCTACTATAAAGATACATATATAAATATGTTTATTGTGGAACTGTTCACAGTAGCAAAGACTTGGAACCAACTCAAATGCCCATCAATGATAGACTGGTTGAAGAAAATGTGGCACATATACACCATGGAATACTATGCATCCATTAAAAAAGGATGAGTTCAACTAAGATCAGAGCAGAATTGAGGGAGATAGACACACAAAAAAATCCTTCCAAAAATCAGTAAATCTAGGAGCTGGTTTTTTGAAAAGATCAACAAAATAGACTGCTAGCCAGATAAATATAAAAGAAAAGGGAGAAGAATCAAGTAGGTGCAGTAAAAAATTAAAAAGAGGATATCACCACTGATTCCACAGAAATACAAACTACCATCAGAGATTACTACAAATTGCTCTATGCACATAAACCAGTAAACCTGGAAGAAATAGATAAATTCCTGGACACTTGCACCCTCCCAAGCCTAAACCAGGAAGAAGTTGAAACCTTGAACAGACCAATAACAAGGGCTGAAGTTGAGGCAGCAATTAATAGCCTACCAACCAAAAAAAGCCCAGGTCCTAATGGGTTCACAGCTGAATTCTACCAGACTTACAAAGAGGAGCTGGTACCATTCCTTTTTGAAACTATTCCAAACAATCCAAAAAGGGGAAATCCTTCCCAAATCATTTTATGAGACCACCTTCATCTTGATACCAAAACCTGGCAAAAACTCAACAAAAAAAGAAAACTTCAGGCCAATATCCATGATGAACATAGATGCAAAAATCTTCAATAAAATACTGGCTAACCAATTGCAACAGCACATCAAAAAGCTTATCCATCATGATCAAGTAGGCTTCATCATGGGGATGCAAGGCTGGTTCAAGATACGCAAGTCGATAAACATAATACACAACATACACAGAACCAAAGACAAAAACCACATGATGATCTCAATAGATTCAGAGAAGGCCTTTGACAAAATTCAACAGCCCTCTATGCTAAAAACTCTCAATAAACCAGGTGTCAAAGGAACATATCTCAAAATAATAGAAGTTATTTATGACAAACCTACAGCCAATAACATATTGAATGGGTGAAAACTTAGAAGCATTTCCTTTGAAATCCAGCACTAGGCAAGGATGTCCTCTCTCACCATTCCTATTCAATACAGTATTGGAAGTTCTAGCCAAAGCAATTAGGCAAGGAAAAAATAAATAAAAGTGTATTTAATTAGGAAAGGAGGAAGTCAAATTATCTCTATTTGCAGATGACATGATTGTATATTTAGAAGACCCTATCAACTCAGCCCAAAATCTTAAACTGATAAGCAACTTCAGCAAAGTCTCAGGATGCAAAATCAAAGTGCAGAAATCGCAAGCATTTCTATACACCAGTAACAGATTAACAGAGAGCCAAATCATGAGCAAATTGCCATTCACAATTTTTACCAAGAGAATAAAATACCTAGGAATATAACTAACAAAGGATGTGAAGGACTTCTTCAAGGAGGACTGCAAACCACTGCTCAAGGAAATAAGAGAGGACACAAACAGATGGAGAAGCATTCCATGCTCATGGTTAGGAAGAATCAATATTGTGAAAATGGCCATACTGCCCAAAGTAATTTATAGAGTCAATGCTATCCCCATCAAGCTACCAATGACCTTCTTCACAAAACTGGAAAAAACCACCTTAAACTTCATATGGAACCAATAGGGAGCCCACATAACCAAGACAATCCTAAGCAAAAAGAACAAAAGCTGGAGGCATCACACTACCTGACTTCAAACTATACTACAAGGCTACAGTAATCAAAACAGCATGGTACTGGTACCAAAACAGAGATATAGACCAATGGAACACAACAGAGGTCTTGGAGGAAATGCCACACATCTACAACCATCTGATTTTTGACAAACCTGATGAAAACAAGCAAGGGTGAAAGGATTCCCTGTTTCATAAATGGTGTTGGGAAAACTGACTAGCAATGTGCAGAAAGCAGAAACTGGACCCCTTCCTGACACCTTACACTAAAATTAACTCCAGATGGATTAAAGACTTAAACCTAAGACCTAACATCATGGAAACCCTAGAAGAAAACCTAGGCAAAACCATTCAGGGCATAGGCATAGGCAGGGACTTCATGACTAAAACACCAAAAGCATTGACAACAAAAGCCAAAATAGACAAATGGGACCTGATTAAACTCCAGAGCTTCTGTACAGCCAAAGAAACAATTATTAGAGTGAGCTGGCAACCAACAGAATGGTAAAAAGTTTTTGCAATCTACCCATCTGACAAAGGGCTAATATCCAGAATCTACAAAGAACTTAAACAAATTTACAAGAAACAAAGAAACAAACCTATCCAAAAGTGGGCAAAGGATATGAACCGACACTTTTCAAAAGAAGACCTCTTTGAGGCCAACGAACATGAAAAAATGTTCATTATCACTGAATATTAGAGAAATGCAAATCAAAATCACATTGAGATACCAATACCACCTCATGCCAGTTAGAATGGCAGTCATTAAAAAATCTGGAGACAACAGATGCTGGAGAGGATGTGGAGAAATAGGAATACTTTTATACTGTTGGTGGGAGTGTAAATTAGTTCAACTATTGTGGTGCTTCCTCAAGGACCTAGAAATAGAAATTCCATTTGACTTAGCAATCCCATTCGTGGGTATATACCCAAAGGATTATAAATAGTTCTACTATAAAGACACATGCACACATAGGTTCATTGAGGCACTGTTTACAATAGCAAAGACATGGAACCAACCCAGATGCCCATTGACAATAGACAAGGAAAATATGGCACATATACACCATAAAATAGTATGCGGCCATAAAAAATGATGAATTCGTGTCCTTTGTAGGGACATGGATGAATCTGGAAACCATCATTCTCAGCAAACTGACACAGAACAGAAAATGAAACACCACATGTTCTCAGGCAGGGAGCAATGAGAACACAGGAACAGAGGGAGGGGAGCATCACACACTGGGTTCTGTTGGGGGGGCCAAGGGAGGGACAGTGGGGGGGTGGGGAGATTGGGGAGGGATAACATGGGGATAAATGCCAGATGTAGGTGATGGGGGGATGGAGGCAGCAAACCACATTGCCATGTGTGTACCTATGCAATAATCCTGCATGATCTACACATGTACCCCAGAACCTGAAGTACAATAAAGAATAAAAATAAAAATAAAATGGATGAGTTCATGTCCTTTACAGGGACATGGATGAAGCTGAAAACCATCATTCTCAGCAAAGTAACACAAGAACAGAACACCATACATTGTATGTTCTCACTTATAAGTGGGTGTTGAACAGTGAGAACACAGGGACACAGTGGGGGGAATATCACACCCAGTGGCCTGTTGGGGCATGGGGACTAGGGAAGGGATAGAATTAGGAGAAATACCTAATGTAGATGGCGAATTGATGGGTGCAGCAAACCACCATGACACGTGTATACCTATGTAAAAAATCTTACATGTTCTGCACATGTACCCCAGAACTTAAAGTATAATCATTAAAAAAAATCAGGCAAAGGATATAAAATCGCAACACAGAAGAAATACAGATGTCCAAAAAATACATGAAACAATATTCAACCTCACTAGTACTCAAAGACATGCAAGAGAAAGGAGATTTTTTTCAGTCTTCATATTGTTTAAGATTAAAAAGATCAACAACATCTGAAATTGGTGAAGAGTGTGGAGAAATGGTCATTACTGATGGGAAGGTAAATTGTGATAGTCATTCTGGCATCTCTATTAAGGTAAATTGGGGCAGCCTTTCTAGCAGGCACTGTTGAAACCAAAGATGTACAAACCAAACTCTGTACCAGCAACTTTACTACTTTGAATTTATATGACAAAATTGCTCATGGTGATACGCAGAGATGTTAAGTACAAGAAGGTTCATTGCACCAATATTTAATAATGTAAAAGTAATCAGAAATAATGTAAAAATTGATCAACAAAGATTGGATTAAAGAGATATTACAATCATAAAATAGAATGCGATGCAGTTATTTATAAGAATAAAATACACAGGGAGGGGAACATCACACATGGGGCCTGTTGGGGGTCGGGGACAAGAGGAGGGAGAGCCTTAGGACAAATACCTAATGCATGCGGGGCTGAAAACCTAGATGATGGATTGATAGGGGTAGCAAACCACCATGGCACATGTATGTTTATGTAACAAACCTGCACTTTCTGCACATGTATCCCAGAACTTACAGTACACTTAAAAAAAAAAAGAATCTAATAACTGAATGTATACTGGCAAGAAAAGCTCTTTAGACATATAGTTCAGTTAAAAAGTATTCTAAAGAATAGCAGAAAAAGAAAAAGACATTGGCAAAGACATGAATAGACATTTCTCTAAAGAAGCCATACAAATAGCCAAAAGGTATATGAAAAAATGCTCAATATCACTAATCTCCAGGAAAATGCAAATCAAGATGACAATGAGATATCATCTTGATGAACAGATACAGAAAATGTGATATACATATACAATGAAATATTTTCATAAAATGAATAAAATCATGCCATTTATAGCATCATAAATGGAACTGGAGATCATTATGTTAAACGAAATAAGCTTAGTAAAGAAAAATATGGCATGTTCTCACTCATATGTGGGAGCTACAAAAGTTGATGTCATGGAAGTGAGATTTGAATGATAGACACCAGAGCCTGAGAAGGGTGTATTGGTTGGTGGTTAGGAGGAATTAAGAGATAAGGATTAATGAGTATAGACATACTAGTTAGAATGAGGAAGTTCTTATCCTTGATAGCCGAGTAAGGTGACTATTGTTAACAATAATGTATTACATACTTCAAAACAACAAGAAGAGGGGATTTTCCAACTCATAGAGATGATAAATACAGCCTGGTGCACTAGCTCATGCTTGTTATCCCAGCACTTTGGGAGGCCAAGGCAGGTGGATCACTTGAGGTCAGGGATTCAGACCAGCCTGGCCAACATGAGTGAAATCCCATCTCTACTAAAAATACAAAAATTAGCTGGGCATAGTGGCACATGTCTGTAATCCTAGCTACTTGACCGAGGATGAGGCAGGAGAATTGCTTGAACCCGGGAGGCAGAGGTTGCAGTGAGCTGAAATTGTGCCATGCACTATTGCACTCCAGCCTGGGGGACAGAGTGAGACTCTGTCAAAGAAAGAGGGGAGGAGAGGAGAGGGGAGGGGAGGGGAGGCGAGGAGAGGGGAGGGGAGACAAAGGGAAGGGAGGCAAGGGGAGGGGAGGGGAGGCAAGGGCAGGGGAGGGGAGGCGAGAGGAGGGGAGGGGAGGGAAAAAGAGGGGAGAGAGAAAGAAAGAGGAGGAGGAAGGAATACTCGAGGTGATGGATACCCTAAATATCCTGGTTTAATCATTACAAATTGTATGTAACAAAATATCACATGTACCCCACATAAATATGTTCAAATATATATTGATTAAAAATACAAAAAGTTGTTTACAACATAAGACATGGAAATGTAAATGAAAACTATAAGAACACTATTCCTACTGGAATAGCTAAAATGAAAATGACTATAAAAATCAAGTGTAGGCAAGGAATTTAACAATTAGAACTAATATATTGCTTATAGTAATGTACATTTTTACATCTACTTGGGAAAACTATTTGGTTCTATCTATTAATCTGAATAAATGAGTACCCTACTTAAAAAAATAAACTAAAATCTTATTCTCATATATTCCAAACATTAGTTTATCTGCTAGACTATAGGGTCTTTGAGGGACCCTTGTATAGACCTGTACAGATCTTCTATATCAGGAAATACTCATTTTAAAAAATACATTTTCTTTGACCAAATGATTTAAAGTTTTCAACATGGAAATATTAACAATAATTTTCACAGAATTACATCCTTTGATTGAGGAAAAATAATAAACCCAATTCAAACAGAAAAAAATAACATATTTTAAAGATGACTATTTAAATTAATGTCAGCATTCACTATTAGGCTTCTAATTCCTTATCTATTTATGAAACGAAACACCTGATATGTACCAAATATTGTCCTTAGTTTTAGTTACCCTCTGATAACAAGATAAATATGATGCTTGCCATCAGCAAGCTTTTCCTCTAGTAGGAAGATAGTGAACAAGCAGGTACAATTACACTGAGTCTTATGGAATCTTTGAAAGCTGGCAGAAATGGAGGGAGATGACCCAGTTGGTACAATACTGTATGAAGGTGATGGCTGAATTAGGAGAAGGGTAATGAAAATAAAGGTAAGTCAATAAACACAAAATATATTTGTATGGTAGAATTAACAGAACTTGGCAACTGATTAGAGGTAGGGAATAAAGAAGGAGGAATCAAAGACAATGCCGTTTTCTGGCCTGAGCAGTTGAGTATGTTACAAGATGTTAAGAGAAAGGGAAGGTTGGATGAGAAGTAGATCTGATGGTGTATTAGTCCATTTTCACACTACTGATAAAGACATATCTAAGACTGGGTAATTTATAAAGAAAAAAGAGGTTTAATGAACTCAGAGTTCCACACGTCTGGGGAGGCCTCACAATCATGGCAGAAAGCAAAAGGCATGTCTTACATGGTGGCAGGCAAAAAGAGAATGAGAGAGCCAAGTAAAAGAGGAAACCTCTTATAAAATCATCAGATCTCATGACTCATTTGCTTCCAGGAGAACAATATGGGGGAAACTGCCCCCATGATTCAAGTGTCTCCCACTGGGTCCCTCCCACAACACATGAAAATTATCAGAGCTACAATTCAAAATAAGATTTGGGTGGGGACACAGTCAAACCATATCAGAAGGGAATTAATACAGGTATTCTGAACAGGAGTTGTCTGGAAGACCTCTAAGTTGAGAGGTAAAGTAGGCAGCTGGTTAAGAGCTTAGAAGAGAGGTCTACTCTTTTCCAAGCTACCATAATATAATATAACGCTCAGTACCCTCATCTAAATGACGATTTTAGACTTGAGCCAAGAATTCAGAAGTTCAGCTAAGATCCTTCCATTAGACTGTGAATTTCCCTGGTGTATTAGTTCATTCTCATTTTGCTATCAAAAACTGCCTGAGACTGGGTAATTTATAAAGGCAAGAGGTTTAATTGACTCACAGTTCCATAGGGCTAGGGAGGCCTCAGGAAATGTATAATCATGGCGGAAGAGGAAGCAAACATGTCCTTCTTCACATGGTGGCAGGAAGAGAGAAGAGCCAAGCAAAGGGAGAAAAGCCTCTTACAAAACTACTAGATATCATAAGAGCTCACTATCCCAAGAACAGCAGTATGACAATAACCACCTCCACGATTCAGTTACCTCCAACTAGGTCCCACCCACAACACACAGGGATTATAGAAACTAGAATTCAAGATGAGATTTGGGTGGCGACATAGCCAAATCATATTATTCTGTCCCTCACCCCTCCCAAAGCTAATATCCTTACACTTCAAAACACAATCTTGCCTTTCTAAAATTCCCCCAAAGTCTTAACTTATTCCAGCATTAACTCAAAAGACCAAGTCCAAGGTCTCATCTGAGACAAGGCAAATCCTTTCTACCTAGAAAGGACATTTAATTGCAAAATTAAATGCAAGTTAGTTGGTTCCAAGATACAACAGGGGTACAGGCATTAGGTAAATACAGTCATTCCAAATGGGAGAAATCTGTGTCAAAAAAAAAAAAAAAAGGGGGGGGCTACAGACCTCATACAAGTCTAAAATTTTCAATAGTGCAGTCATTAAACCTTAAAGGTCAAAAATGATCTCCTTTGATTCCATGTCTCACATCCAGGTCAAACTGATGCAAAAAGTGTGCTCCCACAGCCTTGGGCAGCTTTGCACCTGTGGCTTTGCAGGGTACAGCACCCCACAGCGGCTTTCACAGGCTGGAATAGACTGCCTGTGGCTTTTCCATGTGTGCAGTGCAAGCTGTGGGTGGATCTACCATTCTAGGGTAGATCCTGAGACTGGGTAATTTATAAAGGAAAGAGGTTTAATTGACTCACAGTTCCACAGGGCTAGGGAGGCCTCAGGAAATGTATAATCATGTACAGATACATCCTCTGTAACCTAGGCAGAGGTTCCCAAACCTCAGTTGCTGTCTTCTGCACACCCACAGGCCTAACATGATGCAGAAGTTGCCAAGACTTGGGGCTTGACCCCACTGAAGCCATGACCTGAGCTGTACATTTACCCCCTTTTGCCATGGCTGAAGCAGCTGGCACTCATGACACAAAGTCCCTAGGTTGCAAGTTTGTGGCCTGGCCTGTGAAACAATTTTTTCCTCCTAGGCCTCTGGGCCTGTAATAGGAGGGGCTGCCGCGAAGATCTCTGACATGCCCTGGGGTCATTTTCTCCATTGTCTTGGCGATTAACATTTGGCTCTTTTTTAATGATGCAAATTTCTGCAGCCCACTTGAATTTCTCCTCAGAAAATGGGTTTTTCTTTTCTATCACATCCTCAGGCTGAAGATTTTCTGAACTTTTATTCTCGGCTTCCCTCTTCCAGTTCCAATTCCAAACCATGTATTTCTGAATACATAAAACTGAATGTTATTAACAGCACCCAAATCACCTCTTGAACACTTTTCTGCTTAGAAATTTCTTCTGCCAGATACCCTAAATCATCCCTCTCAAGTTCAAAGTTTCACAGATCTCTAGGGTTGGGGCAAAATGCCACCAATCTCTTTTCTAAAGCAAAGTAAGAGTGACTTTTACTCTAGTTCTCAAGAAGTTCCTCATCTTCATCTGAGACCACCTCAGCCTGGGTTTTACTGTGCATATCACTAACAGCATTTGGGTCAATGTCATTCAACAAGTCACTAGTAAGTTCCAAACTTCCCCACATTTTACTGTCTTCTGAGTCCTCTGTATTAGTCTGTTTTCATACTGCTGATAAAGACATACCCAAGACTGGGACATTTACGAAAGAAAGAGGTTTACTGAACTTACAGTTTCACATGGCTGGAGAGACCTGACAATCATGGTGGAAGGCAAGAAAGAGCATCCTATAGTCTTGGGCAGCTCTGCCCCTGTAGCTTTGCAGGGCACAGCCTCCCTCCTGGCTGCTTTCACAGGCCGGCATTGAGTGTCTGCAGCTTTTCCAGGCACACAGTACAAACTCTCAGTGGATCTACCATTCTGGAGTCTGGAGGATAGTGGCTCTCTTCTCACAGCTCTGCTAGGGAGTGCCCCGGTAGTAACTCTGTGTGGTGGCTCTAACCCCACATTTCTCTTCCACATTGCCCTAGCAGAGGTTCCCCATGAGAGCCCCACCCCTGCAGCAAACTTCTGCCTGGACATCCAGGAATTTCCGTACATCCTCTGAAATCTAGGTGGAGGTTCCCAAACCTCAATTCTTGACTTCTGTGCACCCACAGGCTCAACATCACATGGAAGCTACCAAGGCTTGGGGCTTCCACCCTTTCGAGTAACAGCCCAAGCTGTACCTTGGCCTCTTTCAGCCACAACTGGAGGACCTGGGATGCAGGGCATCAAGTCCTTAGGCATCACACTGCTTGGGGACCCTGGGCCCAGCCCATGAAACCACTTTTTCCTCCTAGGCCCCAGGCCTGTGATGGGAGGGGCTGCCATGAAGACCTCTGACATGTGCTGGAGAAATTTTTCCCATTGTCTTGGGGATAAACATTCAGCTCCTTACTTATGCAAATTTCTGCAGCTGGCTTGGATTTCTCCTCAGAAAATGGGATTTTCTTTTCTGTTGCATTGCCAGGCTGCAAATTTTCTGAATTTTTATGCTGTGCTTCCCTTATAAAATGGAATGCCTTTAAGAACACCCAGTTGCCTCTTGAATGCTTTGCTGCTTAGAAATTTCTTCCACCAAATACCCTAAATCATCTCTCTCAAGTTCAAAGTTCCACAAATCTCTAGTGAAGGGGCATAATGCTGCCAGCCTCTTTGCTAAAATATAACAAGAGTCACATTTGCTCCAGTTCTTAACAAGTTCCTCATCTCCATCTGAGACCACCTCAGCCTGGATTTTACTGTTCATATCACTATCACCATTTTTGTCAAGGCCATTCAGTGAGTCTCTAGAAAGTTCCAAACTTTCCCATATTTTCTTGTTTTCTTCTGAGCCCTCCAAACTATTCCAGCCTTTTCCTGTTGCCCAGTTCCAAAGTTGCTTCCACACTTTTGGTCATCTTTTCAACTGTACCCCACTCTACCATTACCAATGTACCATATTAGTCCCTTTCACTCTGCTGACAGAGACTATATACCTGAGACTCGTAAATTTATAAAGAAAGAGGCATAATGGAGAACTCACAGTTCCATGTTGCTGGGGAAGCCTCACAATCATGGGGGAAGGCAAAGAGAAGCAAGTCACATCTTATATGGATGGCTGCAGGGAAACTCCTCTTTTTAAAACCATGGAATCTCATGTGACTTATTCACTAATGTGAGAACAGTGTGGAAAAGACTTGCCACCATTATATAATTACCTCCCACTGGAGACCTCCACAACACATGGGAATTCAAAATTAGATTTGGGTGGAGACATAGCAAACCATGTCACCCTCCAATCTCTAGAAAGTTCCAAAGTTTCCCTCATTTTTCTGTCTTCTGCCCTCCAAACTATCCCAACCTCTGCCTGTTACTCTGTTCCAAAGTTGCTTCCATATTCTCGGGTATCTTTATCGCAGCATCCCAATTCTGGTACCATCTTACTATAGTCCATTCTCACCCTGCTATAAAGAAGTCCTCAGACTGGACAATTTATAACGAAAAGAGACTTAATTGACTCACAGGACTATGGAGGCCTCATGAAACTTCCACCGTGATTGGTGGAAGGGGAATCAAACACATCCTTCTTCACATGGTGGCACAAAGAGACAGGTGCCAAGGAAAGGGGGGAAAAGCCCCTTATAAAACTGTCAGATCTTGTGAGAGGTCACTCACTATCACGAGAACAGCACCAGGGGGGAAACTGCCCCTTTGATTCAGTTACCTCCCACCAGGTCCCTCCAACGACACATGGGATTATGGGAACTACAATTCAAGATGAGAGTTGAGTGGGGACACAGCCAAACCATATCACCTGGTATAGAGGCTTTTCTGCCTTCTTTTGTGTATATATAATATCTGTGAAGTTCTAGACTTTAATCAAGTATATGGTAAACATTTACTAAATGAGTAATTTTCTCTCTAGTTTTTGTTCCACAGTTTCAGGTCAATCATGAAGTATTGGTAAGTGGTAAAAATAACACTAATATGAAAAAGTGGTCTACAGGAGATTCTAATCTAATTGAGACTGCGTTAAAGAGTTAACAGTTCAAGCTGACTGTGGTGGCTCATGCAGCCTGTAATCCTAGCTACTTGGGAGGCTGAAGCAGGAAAATCACTTGAGGTCAGGGGTTCAAAACCAGTCTGAGAAACAGTGAGGCCCTGTCTCTACAGAAATGAATAAAGTGAGACTGCTGTGTCTACAAAAGTGAATACACATTTTTTTTAAGTGCAAGTTCGCAAGGAGATCAGAAGGGATATCTGGGTCTACTTAATGAAGTAGATATGACTTAACAGTAAATAGGAGGAAAGAAAAAAGAAAAACTTGATTAGCACAATAATGAAACAAAAAAGCCCATTGATATGGGAGGTGACAAGGGAACTTTGAGGACATCTACCAACATCTTTGTGGAAGTGCTGGTCATTCATTTAACAGTTTTATTACAATACGCTACAGAAATTTCTTACACTTTACAGAACAACAAATTTTTAAAATATAGAGAAGAAAAAGGATATTAAATCATCTTGAATTAATTTTGAACCATATAGACACAGAACAACAATTATTAAATTGAATGAGTGCTGAGGGAAATGAACACAGGCAGAGTCAAAAGCAAAAAATAAAAAAATACATATTTATGGTTATTCATCATTTCTTCAAGAGATGGACTCAAACTAACTGGCAAATACTTTACAGGATGCTTTGGAAACAAAGATCATGGGCTCAGAGCTTGCCTTAAAGGAGCTCATACTCTCTCTAAGAGAGAGCCAAGAAGATAAAAACTGAAATACATTTGCTGTTTTATGCCAGACATATTCTTGTGACCACGATGGGCCTGCTATTCCTCTCGGTTTGACTCACTTTTAAACTTCTAGACTGTAGGACTCTGACCTCCCTCTTGGGAGAGCATTTGCTTTAGAAAACCTGTAACAGCAAATTCTTTCTCTGCCCCTGTGGAATATAGGTAAATCTTCTCCCAGCCTCTAACTAGCTTTACAGTCTCACAAAATAAAATTTTAGTTTTAAAATTAAAAAAAAAAAAGAAGATTTAAATGAAGGAAGAAAGGATGGAAGGAAAGAAGAAAGGCAGGCCTATCTCCTAGTCTCTGTGGGAAGGTAGGAGCCCAGCTTTAGTAAGTACCAATTAACAGGTGGCTTAATCACACTAGTCAATGCTCCCGTAATGTCCTCCAGCACTTTTTCACTAGCTCACAGCAGCATGGACCTCCTCTCCCATCATCTGTCTCCTCTATAATAGTCTTCAATAAAACCTTCATTGTCATTTTTAACAAATGTCTGGTGCAATCTCTTCGATACATCAATCCATGGCAACACTAAAGACTCACACTGTAGAAAATTAGGTCGAATTTTTTTCCTAAAGTCTTGGTACCTGGACTGGATCTAAGTAATGAGAATTAAATACACTGGGTGAAAAGGGGCCAGAAGTATTTCAAGCCAAGTTTGAAGAACAGGACATGGGTCGAAGTTTATGAAGCACAGGTCATGACCCCTCATATCAATTCCTTATTTGAAAGCTTCCTAACAAGGGCAATAGATATAACTGAAATTGAAATAAATTTGAATTCTTTCTATGAAAGTCAATAAAATACATCAGATTTTGTAAAAGCAACTTAAAAATTACTCTTCTACCTCTACTTGTCTCTTTCGACTTTGTTTTTGTTACAGTTAAGTACAAATCAAATCCTGTTGAGAAATTTTTTACTACTAATATACTTTTTAACCGAAACCTTTGAATCAGGAGTTACAGAGGAGCCTGGCTGATGGACAGGCTGAATCACAGTTGTAGCAAAGACTCTTCCATTCAAGGTGATTCCTTAAAGTTACACATTGATGGCAGCACATTCATAGGGAAGCAGCTAACAAAAGCTCAATTTTCCTCTTTGTTCCCTTCAGGACAGTCCCTATGAGAGCAGCTGTTCTCTTATTAATACTGTTAAACGTTAGCAATAAACCTCTCTGGAATTATACTGAATAAGAAGGTGACGTAGAAGAAGGTTTGTACCAAATAAATTTGCGTAGATTAGAGTCTGCAGGTGGTCTAAAACATGCCTGTATTGAGAGCCAAATTGTTCAATACTGGAACCTTTTGAAAGCAGAACAAAGAGCCTTTCATTGCTCCAATTCTAAATGCAGCTTAGCACTTCATTAGAAACCTCTTAGTTCGCTGTAGGAATCTTTCAGATTTAATTACGAGGTGGGGTAAAAACCTTCTTCTCCTGGGATACCATATTGAAACATTTTATTCTGTGTTTCCTGGGACATCTCCAAGTTTTACAAACTACAGAAGTTATCTGTGCTTATTTATTTTTTTCTGGAACCTAAGTATTAGGCGAAGTCAAGGTAACCATCTTAGCCAATATGAACTCTGAAATTAAAATTACTGAGAGCCAAAAGCACTGAAGTTAAACATTAAGAAACCTGGTTTTACTTTCTGGTTCTACAACCTTGGGATGTTATTTAAATTTCTGAGCCTCAGTCTAATCTTTTGTAAAGTGAGGCAGCTAAACTCTTAAGGATCGATTCCCCCTTCATTTCTGAACTTCCATTACTCTATGTGACCAATATTTAGTAAATACTGATGCTTCCCTGTATTTATCATTTTCTTGGCTGTAAAGGAATACTTTAAAGATAAGATTTCCAAAGCTACAGTATCAAATCATTGCGAATGGGATATTTTTCCATTTTAAGAAAATATGGTCAGTTAACTTTTGGAAGGTACTATCAAACAATCCAGAAAACTCTCAGTCCTGCTTTAGGGAACTTGACAAAAATGGGAAGGGATGACAACTCAACACTAGAGAACAGAAAGAAATGGAATCTGTGGCTATAAAGTTTGCTGCTAAAGGTTAGGTTGACAAGCTGAGCCTGTTAAATCTCCTGGCCTGGGTCCTTCAATTCCCAGTGCCTGAATCTGCATGTCTGTATTTTCCATGGGTTTGAGTTCAAACCGCAGTAAGTCAGGGCCCCTGGGAACAAAGCTTTTCCAGAGGCTAAGCTGACAATACCTTCATTCAGTGGAAAACTGTCTCATTCTTAGTAAGACAGTAAACTACCTGGCTCTTTGAAATGAAAACAAATAAAAAGAGAAAACGAATACACGTTTATTAAATGAAAAAAAAAATGAATAAATAACTCATGAATTCCAAGTTTTGTCTTCTGGCTCTGGATCCCAAGATCAATACAAACTTTCTAATGGAAGCCTTTTGATTTGAATCAGATAAATAAAATATAATTACTTTGACAGTAGAAAATTGAAGAAAAACAATATTTATTTCTCCAACTCTGTAAAAAAATTAAGATTGGCCAGATCTGACCTGAAGCTCAATTTGCAAAAATCTACCTCATCAGTTCATAATTGATAATGACTTCTTTATGTTTGCTTATGTGTGCCTACAACAGGGTACTTATATGAGGGCAACACGGATCAGTACAAGGTTAATCTCCTTACAAGATAGTTGGAATGAACCAAGTTGTGCATTTTCCTGATTGTTATAAAAATAAGCACAAAATGATCAGAATAGTTTTGGTAAGGGCTTTGGGAATATTAAGACTGTACTTTATCTGTAAAGGTAGACAGAAATCACATACTGTGTTCTTAGGAACCACAGGAATAGTATTTGTGCAGTGTCATTCGACGGGTCATGGATTTTTACTAATTATGCTATTAGTCACTACTTGTTTCATGACAGGATAAACAGGAAAGTCGATTTAGAGGCTTAAAGAAAAATGATTTTATAGTCGATTAAGCTAAATAGGTTAGATCGGCCACATGACGCACTCCAGCCAATTACCAGATGTGACGGGTTCTCATTGTCACTGTTGCTACCGCCCTAGTCCAAAGTCACAGTCATCTCTCACTTGGATAATTTCAACAGTCCCCTGACTGCTCCCCCTGTGTCTACTCTTGCTCCCTTCCCAACCACAGCATCTTCTCAATAGAGCAGCCGAAGCAGTCCAGTTAAAACGTAAGTTGAGTCTACTAACTCTTCTGTTCGAGACCGGTGACAACTTCCCATCTTACTCAGTAAAAGCCAAGACTCTTACTGTGACCTGTAGAGTCCTACCTTCCAAGCTTGCACAGGCTGACTTATTTGTTGTTGCTGTTGTTTCGCTGTGTTTTGTTTTAGGCTTTTAGCATCTGAAGCTATGATTTTTAGTTTCTGTCTCTAGTGACAAGCAGAAAAGAGGAATGAGGAAGGGGCTTTATTGGCCCAACCAGAAACAGAAACTGAGGACCCATGACTGCATTCTCTTCCTTGGACACGTTGGCTCCCCACTGCCTCTGTCTTGCTGCTCCAGCATCTCAGTTCTTCTGCTCCCTGAACACCCACCCAGTGCACACCTCAGGACCTTTTCACAGGTCGCTTTCTCCTCTCCTCGGAATCCTCTTCACACATGTAGCCCCAGGGAGCATCCCCTTACTTCTTGCAGCTCTTTTCTTTCCATTTAAAAAAAATTTTCCCTTGTTTACATCTTTCCTATCCCTGGTTATCTTACCTAAAATTTTAACCTATCTCTATAATATTTCACATCTCCTTCCTTTTATTTTTACTCTCATATTTATCAGTATTTATCACTACAGTAAATATTACTGTATCTAACATACTATAGACATACTGACTTGTTTTGTTTTGCTTAGTGTCTACTGATCCCACTAGAATATACTTCTATAAGGGTGACGATTTTTTTTTTTGTCTTTTTTTTTCCCCACAGCTCTACCTCTAGTACCTAGAATGATGCCTGGCACAGAGCAGGTTCTCAATCAATGTCTGTTGAATGAACAAATGAATACTATCTCGTATTCACATGGAGTTCCCCTAACCAAGCCAATAAAAACCTATGATTGGTCTTTATAGTAACCGAAATTCCTTTCACTTTTAAATCACTAAATACCCTGAAGAATAGACATCAACTCTTTTTTTTTTTTAACTTCATGGTGGAGAAGATATCTTTGTATGATATATATTATTATTATAGATTCCATAGTCTGGAATTTCTAGTATTATGATACTGGGTAAGGTAGCTATCCATAATCAAACTTGGCAAATGATATATAGACTTGAAGTACTATATTTCATAAGAAGCATAAAATTCATCTAAAGTAAGAAAGTAATCCAGGGAAAACACATTAGAACTAGATCTTGGAACTTACCTGGAGATTCATTATTTTCACAGGTTTCCTCTTCATGTGGTGCTGTTGCTTCTTCTTCCTCTTCTTCTGGGTCATCAGTATCTCCTGACTCATCGCTGTCTTCCACCCATTTTCCTGGCATTAGTCCTGCTGAATCGTAGGAGTTGCACAGAGGCCCCACAATGTGAGAGATGAAGGATTCCTGAAGATTGGCCAGCTGAGGAGCAGAACGATCCATGAAGGGGCTTATGGGTAACCCAAGGCTGGCCTCTTCATCACCCTAGAAATACAACACAAGTCAAGTCAACATTCCCTTGGCATCTGAAGTTTGTAAATAAGCAAAACCCCAGACATTAATGCACACATTTCTTTACTTGACAGCTAAAAGATCCTACCTCAGTCGCTAGGATTCCTATAGAAGGACTTTGCTGCTAATTAATACTTTTGTGATCTTGAGGTTTTTGCTTTTTATCAAGGAGAAATACAGAAAATCTAAAGTCTAATGTATCAGTAGATAATATTTTTATCACACAAGTCAGTGTCTTTTATATGAAAATATAAATGCATTAAAACGTAATGGTGAGGCCAGGCACGGTGGCTCATGCCTGTAATCCCAGCACTTTGGGAGGCAGAAGTGGGCAAGTTATGAGGTCAGGAGTTCGAGACCTGTCTGGCCAATATGGTGAAACCCCATCTCTACTAAAAATACAAAAAATTAGCTGGGCGTAGTGGCAGATACCTGTAATCCCAGCTACTCAGAAGGCTGAGGCAGGAGAATTGCTTGAACCCAAGAGGTGGAGGTTACAGTGAGCCAAGACTATGTCACTGCACTCCAGCTGGGTGACAGAGTAAGACTCCATCAGAAAAAAAAAAAGCAATGGTGAGAATAATTATTTAAAAATATATAAATGTAGCCTATATTCATTTTTTTTTGCCTTGGCTGCCAGAAAGCTTAAAAGAATTTATTGCTCAATTCAAGGGGTTACCTTATCCCAGATTTGGTTTGAATTATTAATGTATCTTCTGTGATTGTATGGTTTCTGATATTCTTATTTATCTATAAATTTAATAATATTACTGTATAAGTATTTTATTTTGAAGTGCTTCAAATCTTTTTGAGGGGTAAAAAAAGGAGATTTTTAACCAGTGTTAACCTAGCAAAATTAATAAAGGAAATATCCCAAAATATCAGCAACAATTATGCCTAAGAAGTGGTATTACAATACATGAATTTCCCATTACTTTACATTTTTCTGCATTTCCATATTTTGGGAATGATTATTAATAAATCTGTTTCTTAAGAAAGGCATACATTATTTTTTAAAAGCACAAACCTTCATTCTGCATATGAATTCTACTTATAATAATCATAAAAGTTCATTCTAATCTCTGTTTAAATATGTCCAGTGACAGACAATTTCTTACTATTATTAAGATGTCTCAGCCATTTTTGGACATGTTTAACAATACAAGTTTCTTTCTGACATTGACCTGAACTCTGCTTCCCAATAACTTCCATAGACTGGTTGTAGTCACACCTTTTTTAGGGCAGTAGGGAGGGATCTAAGTTTTTTTAATGAATCAGATCCTGTGCTAAGTATGTTACATAATTTATCTTCTTTAATCTCCACAGCAATGTTATGATTAACTTCTTCCTAAATTAGTATGTTACTCCTTTAAGTATAAAAGACAGTTATATTTCCCCCAGAGAAAATATCTTCATTTCTTCACGTGCTTTTCTGTCACTTATTTCTGTCCTTCATGCATGCCTCTTCACCTCCACATTCTTTTTTTTTTTTTAATTGCATTTTAGGTTTTGGGGTACATGTGCAGAACATGCAAGATAGTTGCATAGGTACACACGTGGCAGTGTGTTTTGCT
Organism: Callithrix jacchus; assembly: GCF_049354715.1. Taxonomy (NCBI): domain Eukaryota; kingdom Metazoa; phylum Chordata; class Mammalia; order Primates; family Cebidae; genus Callithrix; species Callithrix jacchus. The sequence goes on from NC_133510.1 coordinate 2,764,490, forward strand.
GCCTTCCTCCCCTTCACCCACATTGGGCATTTCTCCCCATGTTATCCCTCCCCAGCTCCCCGCCCTGCTGTCCCTCCCCTATTCCCCCCAATAGATCCCAGTGTGTAGACATTCTTTTTAAGAGTGGTTCACGGTACCAAACAGGAAGGTTCAGGTGCGATCTGACTGGTGTAGGGTCATGTCAGGAGGATCACTCCTGGCTTGTGTAATTGCGGTAGCTTTTTTAATAGTCTGCTGACTCTCACATTATCATGTCAGATGAAATGCCTATTTCTTTTTAGCTTTTTCATACACTATTGTTATTAATTTTTCTTACAAAAGCGAACTTAATCTGATATGCGTATATATTTAAAGTACCATATACATATAAACTATTCCATATATATTTAAACTACCTTCCATGATAATAAATTAATTTTTTTAGGAAGGTAAGTGAACTTAAAATGCATATACATTTAAACTACCATATACATAAAAGCTACTCCATATACATTTAAATTACCTCTGTGATAACAAATAAATCTATAAAAGAACAGTATTTCAAGGATCTTCCTAACCTCTGACAACTTTCTCAATATTTTCTTCCCCCCAAATGCTTGCAGATGACTTTATCATAGAAGGTTAGATTATATTTTAGTCAAATTTTTACACATCACTTTTTATCTCCTGATCAAAACTGACCAATGCATTTTCTGATCAAAGTATGAATATAAAATAGAGAGATCATCCTTTCACAGCCATTAGAAGCTTTGAGCAATTCATGAGCAACCTGTAAGTATAGACTGAGACATATTAAACAGCTGTCAATTACCTGCTCATAAAATTCATTGACGATACCATCTGTCCACTGAAGATGAAGCTCTTTACATTTAGCTGGACCATTGATATCAGCCAACTTTATACACATCTGACACACCAGCAGACGATCGTTTTCATTGGTCCAGTCTATTCCAACGTCATCATTCACCTGGTTGAGACAAAGGTAAAACATGTTTTGCTTCAATAAAAATAAAAGTGGAGCAGAAGAGAAAACAAAAGAACATTTATTGTCTACATATTACACAGGGATCATAATACCAAATAATTGGGAACTCCTAGCTATTTTAAAATGTTATTGGCCTACGTAAATTAATGGTAACAATAGTTCATCAGAAAAGTAAAATAATAAATTATAGATAAAGCAATAATTATGGGTGACAGGGTGAGTATAGACAAAAATAATTTAATCATACATTTAAAAAGAACTAAAAGAACATAAATGGATTGTTTCTAACACAATGAATAAATGTTTGAGGTGACAGATACCACACTGTTATTGTGCATTACATGAATTTATTAATGTAACCCATAAATAGAAACACTATATACCTACAAAAATAAAAATTTAAAAAATCATTAATTATTGTATTAGCAACAAATGCTTTTTAAAATTGGCATATATAATCAATTACTTTTGGTTTTTATTTTTTTGAGATAGAGTCTCACTTTGTCTCTCAAGCTGGAGTGCCCTGGTGCAGTCTTGGCCCACTGCAACTTGTATTTCCTGAGTTCAAACAATCTTCCTGCCTCAGCTCCCCAAGTAGGTTGGACTACTGGTGTGTGCCACCACACCTGGCTAATTTTTGTATTTTCAGTAGAGATGCGGTTTTGCCATGTTAGCCAGATTGGTCTCGAACTTCTGGCCTCAAGTGTTCCACCTGGCTCAGCCTCCCAGAGGGTTGGGATTATAGGCCTGAGCCACTGCACTGGGCCTTATTACCGATTACTATTAAAATAATATAGTTACGAATCATAAAAGTTTTCATAACTTAATATCTGGGCATTTACTTTTGATGTATAAAATTTTGCTTCAACTTTTGATCTGTACTGCGGCCAGATAATTTATATAAATATGCCACAGAGATGAGAAAAAATTAAAGAAACCAAAACCACAATGACAGAACGTGTTATTTCTCTGTAGCACAAAGCATGATCTATAAAGACAGGATCTTGACCTCCTGGGCATCTAGAATCAGATCAGTGTGTATATGTGCGCTCTGGTTGCACATTTTATTAAATTCCATTTTCACATTTGACATGTGAGAGTTGACAGTAACACGCTTGGTTCAACAGTTTGCTTCCATGATGTCTTTTGGTGTGTCTGTAAAATGAAGACTGCGACAACTCTACTGACCTTGCTGTTAAATTTGGCCACAAAGTCAAAGTGTTTCTTCAGGTCAGTGGCCAAAATTGCTTCAATGACGAGGAAACGGAAATGCTTAAATTCCACATGGTCAAGGTTAACTAAGAAGTTATACTCTGGCCGGGACATGAAAAGATTCCATGCAGCAGCTGCGTGATGATTCTCCAAAACGGAGCGATCGTTATACAGCACCGCCTAGGCAATAAGAGAGTTAAGAGTTCAACTTTTTAAGAAAATAATCACAAAACTTATGAGAGTATGCAGTGCTTCTGAAATTGCTTTTTATTCATACAAAAAAGAAATGTATTCATGTGACATTAAGAATCAATTATTACTATATAATGATGCTATTATTTTTCTTGATTAAATTTCCCTTTTTTGTAAGATAAATTCCTTTCCTTGAAACGTTAACAGAAACTCTTGTGAGGGGGCACTAGCCTATCTTAACACATACTTTAAAAAATTTTCTTTACATTTCCTTGTAGGGTACAGGAATTTAAACATCGAAAAGATATACAAATAGAAAAGAAACAGGAGGGAGGAAGACAAAAAAATTACATTTATGTTATATGTAAATATAATTATACCAATACCTCAAGACGTAATTAGGTTACTTCCTGTATCTGGCATACGCATTACCTCCTCTTAAACACATATAGCTATTAAAAATAAATGGAATCCCCAACGTGCCCATGATTCAAAACATTCCCACTCCACTCCACAGGAAATATCACATTTTATCTAGTATTTAAGGATATAAAATGACGTTTACTTGTTTGAAATTCTCTAATAATGCAGAGAGAAGTTTTATTAGAGAATGTTTTTTAAAAAAAGAAACTGCCTACAAAATGCCTAAACAGTACTTTGCAAGAGAGCCTATGGAGAAAATAAAAGGCATAAGGACAAAAAGAAAACACGAAGCACTGAAAAGTGATACTGAGGTTTATAAAAATGTAGACATGTAGAAAAATCTGAATGGCAGATTGTCCTGGCCAGTGGATTTTTGCCTATCTTTAAAAAAAATAATTCTGGTGTATGAAAGACAAGTGGAAAAAAGGTAGATAATCAAGAAAAAATGATCAGATAATTTTTACTGTATATAGATCCAAGGAAACCTACAGAACAGACTTTAAGATCAGCTGTGGAACGGGATACCAGTGGGACGGAAGAGGCAAAGAGGAAAACAGGAAAGTAATATAGAATGAAATTGGCCTCTGGATCTTGTAGAAGAGCAGAGGATCTCAGAATGTTTAGTAACTTGGGTTCAGCCAATTAAATAAATAAGGGGCTATATTTGATTGTATAAATGGGCATGTCTAGAAACTTAGTGATGAATTTTTCACATAGATTGAATTATACACCAAGATGAAATTTAAATTTATTCACTGCTTTTAGAATCTATGTTTAGGCAAAAAAATTTCCTCCAATGAAACAAATTGATGTTAAAATTCTACCATCCTATAGATATGCCACAAGAATCATAATTGTTATAATGAATATATTTCAAAGGAATGATCTTTATATACAAAGAACCCTTACATTCTTAGAAGTCCAAGAAATACTGGGTTCTCTAATCTTTTCAGAAAGGGGCTTTTGTATAGGTTGCCTTTTGTTTGTTGAAGGGGTCCATTAACATGAATTCAAATAGATTTTCTTCCTAAGAAGACAACTGAGAAATGGTTTCCATGGGTAATTAAGTTGTATAGCTGCCATTAGTATCTTGGAAGAATCTATGGTTTCTTTTCAGAATGAAGAATTCATGGTTTTAGCATGGTCTCTGAGAATTTTCAGGTAAGACTATATATAGTTATATTAACTTGATGCCTATTATAAATCACACTTTGCTTCTTGAGAAATGTTTAAATTATTTCTCCTAACCCAAAATCTAAAGATTTACCTGAGGAGCACTAGTTGCAACCAGGAAAGCATTAGTCCTTCCTGGGTGATCATAATCATGCATGGCTGCAGCCACATACAGTGCCATCAACTCTAAGGCAGGGATATTCCCAGACAGGCATCCGTACTTATCATCTGTCACATTATACGTTTTTGAGAATACATATCCCATATGTCCGTGTGTAAATCCACTGTCAGAATCTGAGAAGAGAAAATGAGAGTCACAGAAATCTTTTTTAAAGGTATTAAACTGACATCATTTGTCTTCACTTACTTTTTTTTTTGAAAACAAACACCCTCGTTCCCATGTCTCACAAGGGAGTGCAGATTCACTTCGTACATACCTGAATCACTGGCTGAACCATGATCATTAATCACAGTTGAGAGGCCTGGAATAGGCTGAGTAGTAAGATACCAAACAGCATGTAAAACGTCAGTGGCATGGACTCTGTTGTGATCTGTAATCAGTGAACACAAGTCGTCAATTTACCAACTCTGGGGTCGTAAGAACTAAGAGTGCCACCTACTGGACACACAGTTCAGTCCTAACATTTCACTATTTCCATGAAAGCCAAACTTTCTAGGACAAATATTCTTTGATTCCTCTTCTATAACTCTATAATATCCATAGTAACAAGAAAGAAAAACCCCCTTGTAACATTTATTATGCATGCAGATACCTGAAGTAGAAAAATCTGTGTCAATAGTGGGCCACAAACTACGTATATAGGAAACTCACTGTGAAACAACTGTAATGTTCACTCTTGTACTTTTTCATGTTCCTGCCTAGAACTGCAGAGAACCAGATAAAATAACAGCTATGACACACTTCAACTAGGTCAGACATACTCCGTCTCTGATAAACGGTACTCAAATGTAACCTGAGAATAGAACATCACACCATTTTTCTGTATCAATCTCGAAGCACTGCAATAAAGTATCTTTTATATGTAGATTATATCCACAAGCAAAATGCAAAGCCACAATTATATTCTCTAATTATCTAGAAATTCTCATTTGAGAATATAGTTCTAAGAAATACCTAAAAAGAAAAATCTCTTTGTATAGTAATGTTGAAAGCTAAGCCATTTAGAAGTTAAAACCTATGAGAAAACCAGATTCGCTAATCATATTGCCATCATTATGGGAAGGGGGTCATACTCCACACGTGCAGTTCGACTTCTTTCAAACCATAACCACGTGCCCGTTGTGCCCTTGCTGCCTTCTGTGCCGTTCTTCCAAGCCTTCTAGAAGCTTATCAGACCTCTCATTATGCTGCACTGCTTAGTGTGCTTTATTCTAAATATACTAACTTTACATATTACATTTCTGCTAACCACCCAGGATACTGTTTCCCTCTCTAGTGTAACAGATTACATTTCTGCATAATACTTAACACAAGAACAAGAGAGAAACAGGAGAGAACAAGAGTGACAATAAGAATATGAAAGAAACACCTAGACCCTAGTAAAGGAAGGAAGAGGGAACCTACGGTCAATGTAGCAATTACAGCACTTAGGTGGGTGCTAAATTTCTGGCAGCTGTTAGGAATCAGCCTTTAGGTGAGAATATGCAGCTAAATCTTAGGTAAACACCCTGGAGATTCAGCGGAGAGGCCTGGATATATAGGTTTGAAAAGATCTCCTCAGAAAGGCTTAAAGAAACTCAACTCTGGCCAGACTCAGTGGTTCATGCCTATAATTCCAGCACTTTGGGATGCCAAAGTGGGTTGATCATTTGAAGTCAGGTGTTCCAGACCAGCCTGGCCAACATGGTGAAACTCTGTCTCTACTAAAAATACTAAAATTAGCCTGGTGTGGTGGCAGGTACTTGTAGTCCCAGCTACTTGGGAGGCTGAGGCATGAGAATCACGTGAACCCGGGAGGTGGAGGTTACAGTAAGCTGAGATGGCACCACTGCACTCCAGCCTGGGCAACAGAGACTCTGTCTCAAAATAATAATAATAATAAATTAAAAAATGAAAGAAAGGAACTCAACTCCTAGCTTCCTGAGGAGAAAAGAGCAAAACTTGGATACCTGTGTCTGTTGTAAACATGAATACTAATATTGTATGGTATGTCAAAGAGCAATTTTATTAAGACTGGCATCTATATCCCTGAGTCCAGACCATGTCCAGTGATATAAGACCTTTACCATTTACAAATAATTCACAGGCAACGCAATTGCAATCATATTTTATGTCTGTACTTGGGCTATTTATGAAATTTTCATACTGGAATTTTCTGGATTTGGGACAGGTATGTTTTCACTTCTGCTATATTTATTATCCATGCAAACTTGATTGAGTTACTTAAAATTCATTTCTTTGTCTTAAAAATAAGATACAGTAGAAAGCCTCATTTCTTCATCTTAAAAATATGAGAATAACACTGTCAACTTTATAGTACAATTGTGACAATTACAGAAGGAAATATATTTTAAAGGGCCTGATACAAAGTGAGCTTGCAATTTGTGTAAATATTATTCATGTAAAATAAACTCTTACTGTAGAACAAGATAAAACAAGTATAGATCACCAGCTTTCTCCAAGAATCACTGCTGGATTTGTAAGAATAAAATAAAATCTCTTCTACACCTATCAGGAGGCAGAAGACAGATGTGAGACCTGGTATGGCAGGAAAATGGCAGTCTGGAAATAGGGTTCCACTTTTGGGAGGTAAGTTGGAAGCCAGCTTTTGAGTTAAATTACCTTCTCCTGTTGCAAGCTGGGAAGATTACTCTATGCCAGTAGTTACTATTATTACTGAAAGTCAAGGAAACCTGTGCATGAGCACAGCATTGCAGAGGTGGATGCTGGGGCAGTATCAGTGTTTCCAGAGCCTGTTTGGGGTAAGGAAATGATAACATCTATTCCAGGTGAACTTGCAGCTCCTGAGCTCTCATCACCACTGCCCTGACCCCACCCCAAGGCCTAGGCCCAGAAAATTTTATAGGGATTATTTTTCGTTTTTTTGTTTTTGTTTTACAAACTCAACAAGCAAGCAATCCTAAGTAAATAGTCTAGTGCTGAAAATACAAGATGAAAAGCTGCAACGAGGCTGGTACGATCTTGATTTAAAAGCGGGGTAAAGACAGTATATGTATTTTAAAATGTTCCTTTTGCTTTGAGTATAGATTTAAAAGTACTAAGTTAAAAAATCACTAACCAAATCTAGCTGCTTAAATATATACATCTAGTTACATGTCTGTATGTCTAGGAGAATAACACTGTCATCCGTCACTTAGACTGAAGAATGGAAAACTATCTGTCCTGTTAGCAGCCAGTAACATGTTTATTCATCAGATATTCAGTTAGCATGTATTTGGTATTATGCCAAGTGCTGGCATCTCCACCGTTCTTGCCATTAGCTCTCTGGTAACTCAACCCAGGAGCAAGGACACCCAGGAAGGAAGCCAGCAGGGTCAATGTGAGTTACTGGCAGGTTTCTGTGCGGTACATAAAAATGCCTACAGATTCCTCTTTAAGCAACTGAGAAGGACAAGGAACGCTATCAGACCTATCATCATTTTCTCCTTATCATCATCATACCTCTTTCTTCACCTCCGCATTTTGGACAAATCCCCAGTCCCCTCGGTGACGCCCTCACTCACGCGTCAACCCCATCGCCCTCCTGAATGACACATAGACGCACACGCATACACTAGCACGTGGTACACCCTACCTCTTTCCCAGAGTCCGCCCATCTCCCTCTTCCGTCTTGATACACTTGTTTTCTCAACTTTCTCCTTTTCCCTCAAGCACAGAGTTGAAGGGAGCTGGTATGGAGGGTTGGAGTTGCATGTAAATTCACAGATTTTAAGATCCAAATTTACATAGTTTTGATTTAAAATTATGTGTATCCTATGCACCGTAGGGTGAGGGGAAGTAGTAAAGAATAGAGCTAACACTTTAAGTATGTTTTTTCTTTTGGAATATAGTTGATACTCTGGTAGTTCTGCCCCTGTAGCTTGTACCATGTCACTTCAGTTTCCAGCTTTAAAATCAGCGGGAACATCATGTGCAGCTTAACTGAACTGGACTAAATACAGCTTGAGCGGGACTAGTCTCCTTGCTGTCATGAAATGAGTGACGTTCTCACAGGTAGTCCTGAGGCATTCTCCCCATTTCTCAAACTTAAATAAGGATGAGAGGTGTCAGGGGGATTATACTTTAGAGCTGAAACTCTTTGAAAATTAAAAAAAAATACCCTAAAAAATAACAGCATCAATAAATGAATATGGATGGATTTTTCTTTATTAAGCAAAATGCCCAACTGGAAAGGACTATGAATGACACCAAACATTATTTACCTCCCTGTCCAATTGAGTACTGACCATACATTAATTTATCACGTTTGATTGAAACTTACGATATATTTGATATATTTTCATCACATTTACATTATTGAGCTGCCTATATTTATTGTCTTTCCATTGCTACTACCATGAAATTTCTTTAATTCTCTGCTTAAATGTAGATTCTTCAATTTTTATCAGACTTCTAATCACACATTTAAAAGCTTTCCTATGCGCCCTCTTCTCTTGAAAACTGTTAGAGGTACACTTAGAACAATAATAAATTTAGTTTTTAATATTTGCATACATTATCATATTAAAGTTAATCCAACCCCATTTTAACTTCGGTTCCTCTTAGGCTTCATTTCAACTCTGGATTCATTTAGATAGAACCGTTAGAAATATATCCAAAGTAAATATTAAAATAAGTAGTTACACAGCAAATTTTTATATGTACTAATTATAATTAATAAGTGAAGCTTTTAATAAATATTCATATTAATTAATCTCAGCACATATGAAATATTCATTAAAAGTGATCACAGATGAAACTAGAGCTTTCCTATGGAAAGATGTAAATAAATTCCCTTTATGGAAAGTATGTAGGACTTCTAATAGAATAAGCAAGTTTATTATGACAAATTATTTTCACTGGAATAAAGAACCCACAATTTCAGAGAAAAAAATATCTATTTACTTGTCATATATAAAAATGTAACAAAACATAAAAGTAAATAAATCTTAGAATCTGAAAACTTATTTTTGTACTTAAATACTTGCCATCTTTCCACTATGATTCAGTGATACACTACCTGTGAATAAGTTGGTGGTTATTACGTCCATGGAGGTTAGTATCAATTTGAACTCTGCAGCTTTGCTATGGCTAATTATATCACTAATACACATTTGAAAATATAACATGAATTTGGAAATTCAGCCTAGCTGTTCTTTAGTGTCCTCTGTGGCTTCCTTTCTACAAAGGCTTATTTATGGAATTCTTTAGCCTTCGAGAAATCCTGAACACTTAGGTCAATCACTGGCCTTCAAGTAGGCTGGGCCTGGGAAAACGGTATTAGGAACGCAAGGCTTATCTTGAGATCTTTTCCAGCTACCCCTTTTTTCATATTTTTCTTCCAACTTCCATGGATTTGTCAGCCAGATGTCCCAGGGGCCCTGACACTGTGAAGCTCTCTTTCCCCTCCTCCAGCGTCTTACTCTGCCTGTATTTTAGTCCTGTATTCTTCAGAAAATCTCACTTGTAAATTCAGTTCTTCATTCTCTTCTTCTGTGACACACTATCAGCTGTGTATATTCGTTCCAATGTAGCATGTGGATGGGATTTTGAAAACAACATGCTCATAATAAATCCCTAGGTTAGTGTGATTCCCCTTTCTGGAAATACTTGTGCTTTATCAGTATTAATTTATTTTTTTAATTTAACTTCAGCTCTTTACAATTACATAAAAGTTTACGAGATTCTGAAGTCCGAAGTGCATAAAAGCAAATTTAAACTTAAAAGCTTAAATATGATTTAAATAACGTGTTTCCAAGACATGCTCCAGTCAATATATTATGTTTGGTTAATGTTCTTTCCATATGTTTATTTCCTTGATGTGCTACATGATTTTTTGATGTCTCCACAGTTTCCCTGTTTGGACCTTCAGACACTGTATATTTTGCAGCACTGTAGGACCATTTTACTTAGGTGTTCTGATCGACGATACCTGAAATGCTACATAATGAAAACTCAGCATCTTCTGTGTGTTCCAAGTTTTTGTTAATGTAAATGGAAACGTATTCTTACAAGACTCGAAGCTTGAACACTTGATTGTGTGTTCGCCTTTTGTCTTCCCATATACCTGATTTTTAAAAATGTTTCTCATCATTTTTTCCATAACCACTTCCAGATGTCTCTTTTCTATTTTATTAACCAGACTGTCATCCTCCTGACCCTCTAAACACCAGCCCACTTTACCTTATGTTGAGAAAACATATATAGTGACTTAACTCTTCAGATGCCACAACAAAAGTTGAATTCGCCCAATAAAAGGGATGAGTTATTAAATGAGCAATAAATTTAATATTTAATTATCTATTTCCAAAAGTAGCCATATGAAAGTGGACTTAGGTTGGATTTACTGTGTGCTAGGTACTACAATAACCACTTTAAAAATATAATCTTATTTGATCCTAACAATCATATGAAGCAGGTGTTATAACTCTCATTTTATGAACTATGAAATGAGGCATCCAGAGGTCAAGTAAAACCTAGGGTCTCATTCAGCTAAAAAGTAGAGGAGCCAGGCAATATTTCCTAATCATCATATAATGTCTCCATAGTGAGTGTTTTCCCCGTGTAATTCTGTGCTACCTGCTAATGATTCGCTGTCCCATTTACCCACAGCAAATTCAACATATTTTAAAAGTATTTCACAAATCTCATATACTTACAAGGAATATCCCTGTATCCGATCTCCAAAGCATGAAAATAATTCATAAATTCCCTAACTGGAATTTTAAAAGCTTCAAAGAGGCCCATGTCTTCAAAAAGTCGGTAAGACACCTGTGAAAGAAAAGACAGAGGCTTAGGAAACATCCCCAGTTGTATGTCAGACACAAAGAGAACAATTCTGAAACTGAGTAAACATTGGCAACTGAAAAGACTAAACGGCTTTTCAAAATCTGAAGGTGTGTCCTTTTAAATTGGTTAAAATAAAAATGATAATCATCAAACGCAGGCTGTATATTGAAACTGATAACTCATTTCCATTGCACGTGTCTTTTCAAATGAGACTTTTTCCATTTAGTCTCAGCCAAAAGGTGATTTCTTGGAATGTTCACATTAATTCATTTCAGCTGTCCTAAAGTCTTATGGTGGCAAAAAACATTTACATATTTTCCATAATCAAAATTTCATGATTTTTGTTCTTGTAAACTCAAATAAAAGGAACAGTCCCCAAAAGTTCTACTTAGCAAGTCACATGAAGCAGCATTTTTTCAAAATTTAATGTCTAGCAAATTGGAAAAGTAAGTGGTAACTAATAAGGAGCACATATCAGTATATTGCTCTATTTTTGGGACATGATTGGAACAAAAGATACATTATTGAACTTGGCAGGAATCTAATTGTTAATTATTCTTAATCTTTTTAGTGTCTGCTGGTATCCATGAGTCTTAGAAAACATTTTGTGGCATTTTTGGTCCAGTTTTTTCTCCCATTCCCAGCTCACAGAACTTCAGAGCGATTGATGCCTGCACTGCAATTCTGTACACAGTCATCTGTGCTGTGCACTGACTGCTGCCCTAACCGCTTTTCCACTAGGTCCGAATTCTCACGTGGAGAATGTGAAGGTGCAATAACTCAAGGTGTTTTATGAAAATCTGAGAAGCAACTGAATGAACGTAAGAAGCGTGGGCTTCTGATATGGATAAATCTACTTTTGAATCCTGGGTTGAATATTTAATATATGACTTTAGAAGAGTAGCATATTCTCTTTTTAAGCCTTAGTTTCTTCTTCTGTAAAATAATATTTTAAAAGCCCAGCACTAAAGTCACTGTGAAGATTAAGTTTTTGAGACTCTGTGAAACATACATCAAATATAAAACAAAATGAGCTATGTCTCTCTATACCAGGGAACACACTCCCCAGTAAAAAAACGTAAATAAATAAAGAGGCGGGGGGCGGGGGCGGGGAATGCTTCCTGGCTCATCGCCGCATCTTGTGGTACCATTATGAGCTTATTTCCAGGAGAGATCACTCCCTCAAAGTTGCAGTTTGTCATGAGTTTCAGAAAAAGATAACACGATCTCCCAGGGGGCTCCCTAAGGTGTGAGGCAAAGGTGAATTGGACAGAACAGCCACCCTTAAATCTGTCCTTAAGATGAGCTAGAATAAGAGACATTGCTTAGCACCGAGAATTAAGGAAAGGAAGAAGAACAGGACTCTCAACTCCTAAAGTGCAAGGGCTGCCATCATATTCCTCGACACGGTCAGAGACAGAATGGAGTCTAGCAGAGGCAATAACTGAATATTGTCCAGACTCTGTAAGAATTCTGTCTCATACTCCTTCAACAATGTTAGTGTATGTACCCCTAGACCAGACAGCCATATGTGCCTGTAGAATTAAAACTAGAAGAAACACCTGTTATCTTTTCCCTTCAGTCTTCACAGATCAGGATCCTCACCCCAAACAAAGTTCCACATTCAGACACATGTTGAGTGATCCAAAGAAAGCTCATCTCTGAGGCGCTGCATAGAAAGCAGCATTTCAGTGATTTCTCTTCTGGTGTTTTGCTGAGAAGTGTTAGTGATGTCAGTAAATCTGGGTTTGGGTCCCGAATTCTTTCCTCAGTCTTATATCCACAGGTTTGGTGGTCCTTACTATCTCTGCTCTGATAGTTATTCAAACTGATAAGAACACACCTCAAACGTGCAGATAAGCCCATACATATTATCGCACCATCCTCCTTGTTTAATGAAGGGTGTGTATTTTGATAGGTCTTCCATAGTACAGCAAATCCATCACTGTTTTGTGGTTTAAAACAAACATTTTCAAATTCTTAATTTCTGTGTGTTTTCTTTCTTCTTCAGGAAAACAAATAATTACCTATGTGAAAAGCCTTGAGAGCAATCTAGCCTGAAGAAAACCATACTTACAGGCTGCTCACACGGCAACAGTATTATCCTTTATTTCTTGTCATAAATAGAGGAGTTTGTGATTTTCAGATACAGAGAACTCTATCTGATGTGTTTCTCAAAGCGGTAGGAGGAAACACATTTTGGCACATCTTATCTTTAATAAGGTTTAAGCTCCATAATCTTCCAAAGTTATTAAAATGTCAATGAAAATTATTTGACCATAAGTTAGTATTTCTAAATAGGTGGTTTTCTTCTTTTAGGGGCTAGTGTCAGATTTTCTCTTGCTTAATTCTATGAATCCTAGATGGTTTGTCCCTTGTTTATATAGCTCTATCCCCTCCTACTTTGTCTTAAAAAATATGTAGTATTTTAATTGCAGAATATGACATTTGACTCACTTGAGGTTCCTTTCGTTAACCCACCACCAAGAAATCTACAGAACGTTGTGTTCTAAAACTTCCTTTCTCCACACAACACCTATCCACACGTGTCCAGAATTTACAGAGCTTTAAGTAACCAAGGAATTGTTTGTCCTATATTTAAATTAGTATGAATGAACGCATTTCTTACCTGACTAAGAATACGGCCACATTTTCTTCCTATATTTTCCACTAAATCAAAAATTGGAAAATTCCAAGCATTTAGCTGCTCCATAATTGAGTCCAGGTTATCCATGACAAGAGGTTCGGGAGCAAGAACTGGTTTGTCCTGTAATGTTTAAGATTAAAATACTTAAGCAGCAGGTACTTTTCCTACAGGGCAATTTGTGCTTCGCTAAATTCAATAAATACTGTGGCTACTGGAAATAAATGACTTAAAACTCCAAGGTGAATGAGTGATGTTTACGAAAAAAAAGGTCAAGATGAACAAGACATTGACCGCAAAGTGAGGAAAGGAACTGACGCTGTTTCAGACATGAATTCTGCACTAGGAAGTGCTTGCCTATCACTGGTCCATATACACTCCAGCAAAAACATGGATGTTTCTTCTATAAGTCAGTACAACTGCTTTGGATCTACTGCAAGGTTCTTAAGGTTTTAAAGACTTCAGAATATTCTGAAATTACATGTGAATTTATATCTCTACATGATTATGTAAATTTTTCTGAGATGAGGGTTCCTTCCTTAAACTCTCAAAAAAATCCATGAGTAGGAGGATTTAATCACTCCTATTATTACTGTTTATATTAATGCTTCAAAATGGACATTAGTCCTATAGAATAACAACTGCCACATTTTTCATGGATTTTAATTTATTTCATGTGATCTACTGTTTCCTGAGAAACACGCACCATGTAATTGTAAAGGCTTTTTATAACAGGGTCCCAAATGAGGACACTCTTAAGAGTACATTTGCCAGAAAAAAAAAAAATTTCCAGCACTTTGGGAGGCTGAGGTGGGTGGATCATGAGGTCAAGAGATCGAGACCATCCTGGTTAACATGGTGAAACCCCATCTCTACTAAAAATACAAAAAATTAGCTGGGCATGGTGGCACATGCCTGTAGTCCCAGCTACTCGGGAGGCTGAGGCAGGAGAATTGCCTGAACCCAGGAGGCGGAGGTTGCGGTGAGCCGAGATCGCGCCATTGCACTCCAGCCTGGGTAACAAGAGCGAAACTCCGCCTCAAAAAAAAAAAGAAAAGAAAATTTAAGAAGAAAGATAATGAGGATAAGGAAACATATAAATTATTTTACCCGACAATCTCTCTGACTTAGAAATACAAACAGTAAACACAGTAAAAGAAAAATGATAATAGCAGCCATTGATGATCACTTGAGAACCAACAATTTTCCACCATTTGCTGCCTCCCTAAAATGAACTCACTCAGATGGATGCTTTCATCCTCCTTAAACGGATCTCTTTAAACACACAGAATACATCATCATTAAGGGATATTTTAATAGGTGGCTAGTGTCAATATATGCCTGACTTAATATAACAAGAAAAACACATATTGGTTCATGTTCTAAGTCAAGGAGGTGCTAGAGAAAACCAGCAGATGCCCTAAGACAGTGAATGTCTTCCCTCCTTTCTTTCATCTTTCTCTCTTTATAAAGTGTTGTTTTAATGAATGAAGTATTTTGTCCTATATTTACTTTTCAATTGGGTCAATAAAAATCTGTAATCATTGTATAATAATACATACTTAAGCTTTTAATCACCTGATAATAGAAGAGACTGATAATGCTTGAAAAGAGAAAAAATATATTTATATGTATGGGAAGGGTTATAATACATGTGTAATCTGGACGAAATACATCTGTAAATATGTTTCAGAGATTCATTTCTTTTTTTCTTTTTTTCTTTTTTTTGAGATGGAGTCTCACTCTGTTGCCCAGTATAGAGTGCAGTGGCATGACCTCAGCTCACTGCAGCCTCCACCTCCCAGGTTCAAGTGATTCTCCTGCCTCGTGCTCCCGGGTAGCTGGGATTACAGGTGCCTGCCACCACATCTGACTAAGTTTTTTGTATTTTTAGTAGAAATGGGGTTTCACCATGTTGGCCAGCCTATTCTCAAACTCCTGACCTCAATAATCTGCCCACCCCGAGCTCCCAAAGTGTTGGGATTACAGGCGCAAGCCACCATGCAAGGGCTCAAAGGTTCACTTCTAAGCCAGTATCTGTGACAGAAGCTGATTTCTCGAGTAAACGAGTGAGTTAAGTGATAGAGGACTACCAGAAACATCATGGTGTCAGGTGCATAGGTGCTGCAAGCTGATGCTTTCCTCAGAGGCTCGCTCAGGCACTCTGTCTCATCTTCATTCTGTACAATGTCACTGCCGTCACTGTTGTTATTGGTTTCATAATCAGAGGTAACTTGAGCAGTGTCGTCTACAATGAAAAGAGAACAACTTATGACGAGATCTGCAATGGGGAAAGGGGGCTCATTCAAGCAGACTTTGCTAAGATGTATACGGTAAACAGAGCGTTTAGGGAGATACTGCTTTCGTGAGCTTCCAACCCAAGAATAGTATCTAATAATATACAATCCTGTATGATTATAGGGTGGAGAAAAGCACACATCTCTTAACAAAGTAAAACAGATGGAAATTATAATCTGTAATCTGCATGGCATTCAGTAATTCCTCAATAATATTTTTTAGATGAACAGTTCATACCTTTACAAATCCTATGACTTTATGTTTCTTTTTTCACTATCTCTCTCCTTAAACATTAAACCACTGAGTAACTGACTGTAACACTTACTGTAGGATGGGCATGCAAGGTGGAAGACATTGAGTTGACACACCCAGGAGTAAAGTGCTCTGTAGAGCAGAGTGATGGTACATGCTTAAGGGCAAGGGAAATCCTATGTATCTAATCCCATTTCTTAGAATACTGTGGCTTCCTTCTTATCTATCCCACTTCACTCTCGCCATTTCAGTCAGCAGTAAACTGTGCTAACTAAAAGACCAATCAGTAAACACCCAGTCTATGTTCTCTGAGCTCCTATGCCATTTCTCATAGCTGAGTAAGGTGCCTGAAGGAGGTTTATTGAGTGTTTGCTATGTTTTGGGAACGACTTAAAGCACTTCCAATGTCAGAAGTAGCAAGATAAAATAACATTGCTATATAGTTCTATATATTATGTAAAATGGCCTCTTGTGTTTTAAAAATATACACATGTATAACTGCATAAAAACATTTTGGAAAGCTCTGCACCCAAACTTTACCCATGGTTAACTCCAGAGAGTAGGATTATAGGTGACTCTGGTTTTCTCCTTTGTCCTTTCCAATGTGTACTTTTAAAAATCAGGCTGGGCACAATGGCTCATGCCTGTAATACTAGGAGTGGCTGAAGTGAAAGTATCACTTGAGCCCAGGGGTTTAAGAGCAACCTGGACAACACTGTGAGACCCTGTCCCCCGGCACCCCCCGCAAATCAGAAATGTAGGTCACTTTGGATCAGGAAGAAAACATAAAGCAATTTCCACTCTGGGCAACAGGATCCCAAACAACGAATTACCTGTTCTACCTGGTGTCCGAGTGGCTGCCCCGCTCCTCTCCAGGGGCCCATCAGCAGGATTCCCTTGGGAATATGGTCTGCCACAGCTAAAAGATATTGGAAGAGCTGTAGGTATGTCCTGCTCTTTTCAGAAAGTCATAGGCACATGCCGTCTAAGTGTACTTTAAGGTAAACAACAATAGTAAAGTATTTCTACCTTCTACTTGTTTTGTAAAAATATTCATTTTGTTTGATACACAAATGCTGATATGCAATATACTACTTTATTTTCTTGTGAGAGAGTAATAAATACAAAGGATTAGAAATGTCATCTGATTCTCATTCTCCGCCTCCTTTACCTAGATCATATTTGAGGTGAAGTGGAATAAAATGTTGTTAGATTATTTACAGAATACTGGGATAGGCTGCTACCTACTTATAGTACCAAATTTGCAGGTGTTGACCTATATTGGACAACAGTATCTTCCCCAACAAAATACCTCATGTCTGCTTAAAAGCCTCATTATGTGCCAGGCACAGTGGCTCATGTCTGTAATCCCAGCACTTTGGGAAGCCGAGGCAGGCAGATCACCTGAGGTCAGGAGCTCGACACAAGCCTGGCCAACATTGTGAAATCCTGTCTCTACTAAAAATACAAAAATTAGTCATATGGGGTGGCGAACACCTGTAATCTCAGCTACTCGGGAGGCTGAGGCAGGAGACTGGCTTGAACCTGAGAATTGGAGGCTGGGGTGAGTGATACCACTGCATTCCAGCATGGGCAACAGAGTGAGACGGCGCCTCAAAAAAAGAAACCCTCATTATTAGATTTATTTATTTGGGTTATGATATTTTCATGTCTAAACAGGCCTTTAAGAAAAGACAGCAAAGGTTGAAATAGAATGATAGTATATGAATTTTATGTTTTGCTACAAAATAAAAATGGAATTTTTTTTTCAGATTCATCAGTTACTGTTAAGGCTCTAAGGAAATGAACAAAAGAGAGGTGCATTTTGAGGAAGAGCAAATGTATGACTGACTACACTGACCACATGGGATGCTGGTTGAGAGAAACAGGCCGTAAAGGCAGGGTGGCCCCCCAAAAAAACAAAGGTAGGAGAGGTAAGCAATGCCCTCCAACAGAGGGTGCTGGAGGAATGAAGTTTGACTGTTTTAAAAATTAAACGGTGGCCGGGCACGGTGGCTCACGCCTGTAATCCCAGCACTTGGGAGGCCCAGGCGGGTGGATCACGAGGTCACGAGATCGAGACCATCCTGGTCAACATGGTGAAATCCCGTCTCTACTAAAAACACAAAAAATTAGCTGGGCATGGTGGTGCGTGCCTGTAATCCCAGCTACTCAGGAGGCTGAGGCAGAATTGCCTGAACCCAGGAGGCGGAGGTTGCGGTGAGCCGAGATCGCGCCATTGCACTCCAGCCTGGGTAACAAGAGCGAAACTCCGTCTCAAAAAAAAAAAAAAAAAAAAATTAAACGGTAACCCCATTCATGGCCTAGCAGAGTCCATAAACTGGCTCTTCCCTCTTCTACCTTGTTTAGACTTCATGATTAGATTTTGGTTCTGCATTTTGCTGCTGGGTTCTTTCCATCTGACTAATATTACAAAGGGTCTCAGAGGATCTTTTTGTTTGTTATTTAACCACAGAAGACCCAGTCTAAAATGAAAACAGTAGTGATAGCTTCTTAATATCTTAAATACCTCATCATTTTTTCCTGAATTGTGTCTGTGTGTGTGTTGAGAAGAGCATTTTCCAACTAGACAGTATCTACATACTAAGTAACTTTACTTTGCAACCCTTAAGTGTAGACAGAAAAACATTACATGTAAAATATTTCTAATTATTAAATCCGTCCATTTGGCGTAGAGATTAAAAAGAAAACGATAGGACAAAAAGGAAAAAGAAGGTAGATACAATTGGGAGGCTCACATTCTCAGAAGCAGAGTTTATTAGCCTTAAAATTTTTCATTGCAAAATAATACCTAAAAAGACCATTTAAATTAGCGCTTCAAATATGGAAGCTCTCACGACAGAAAAACGGCTTGTTGCACAGGCTGTACAGCAGCCAAGAGACTGGGGTTCGACGCCAAACTCTTCAGTTCAGCAGTGGAAACCACAACAATTAGCCGTGTGTTTCTGGACCTCTCTGTGCCTACGTGGGTGGCTGCCTTTAAGGCAACAATCAAACCTGCTTTGAATTATAGATTTATAAAGCCCAAACAAATAAAGCACACACTACTGGATTTATAAACATCACTGAACAAGTAGACAGTAAAACCCCCTGGTTTTTCTCCAAAACCTCTTTTATAAAAATCCCATTTCATTCTACCTGCTGAGAATACAACAACAACAAACCCCACTATGATGAAAAGAGCTGCTGAGTGGTAGAGCTTTCCTGAACCTCTCTCTCCTTCCTTCAGGGGACATATTTCCCAAAAGTCTGGAACCCACAGTGGGAGATTCTCCCTAAAAATGCTGAACACAGATGTCCTTGATGAAGATTACTCCAGGGGGCCTCATCTTGGCTCAGGGTGCATATAATAAAACAATGCTTCTTAATTGTGCTCTGCCAAACATCAGATCCATGGGCAACTATTGGGTGTTAACTTAAAGAAACTGCTTCTGTGGTCAGACAAGTTCAGAAAACACTGAATGAAACCACAACAACAACGAAACCAAAGAGAAACTCTTTTAACAGGACTTCCAAGAACTTGTAATAAAGCCATATACGTTATGAATCTCTAAGAGTGAAGTATGATATATCTTCTCAGTCTTTTACTATAGAACTTGCTTTTTTGTGGAAAAGAGATGAGATCAGTATCCCACAGAAATCATTTTATTAAAAACAACTCATAGAGGGCAGCAGAATCACTTTGGCTCTGCGCAAGCAAATGAAAAGAATTTCTTTTTTAAAATTGTCAAGAGAGGCCGGGCGCGGTGGCTCAAGCCTGTAATCCCAGCACTTTGGGAGGCCGAGGCGGGTGGATCACGAGGTCGAGAGATCGAGCCCATCCTGGTCAACATGGTGAAACCCCGTCTCTACTAAAAACACAAAAAATTAGCTGGACACGGTGGAGCGTGCCTGTAATCCCAGCTACTCAGGAGGCTGAGGCAGGAGAATTGCCTGAACCCAGGAGGCGGAGGTTGCGGTGAGCCGAGATCGCGCCATTGCACTCCAGCCTGGGTAACAAGAGCGAGACTCCGTCTCAAAAAAAAAAAATTGTCAAGAGAAAGGAAGTAAAAACAGAAATTATAAACATTTATTTAATTTACAGAGCTTCTGACTAAAAAATATAAAAATGAAAATTGTGAGGCTTAATAATAGCTGCTATTTGTTAGCACTGAATATATTGATAAAACCTGCATCTGTGAAGTACTGTTTGATGCTAGGACACCGCCATGCTACTCATTTATTCAATAGTTATCCTTACTAACCTCAGAAATGAAATACTGTTTTATTTAAGGTACTTGCACGGTACCTAGAAAAACTCCCAACTGTTTTTCTACTTAAATAATACCATAATGCTTTCAGATAAATTATTCAAGCTATTACTTAAGAACAACAAAAATACATTAACCAGTAAGAAGAGATAATTCTTTCTCAGTGACAATCTTGGGAAAATAATTACTCCAGCCATTTTTCCTTAACCCATGTGATAGATAACACTCTATCATTTTGTTTCAACATGATAGAATAGCACATACAATTGCTTAAATTGAGTTCAGAGAACTATGTGAGTCCAGCCATCCTGCGCAATGTATTATTCACAGATTTTTAAACTAAAAATGGGAAATGCAAACCTAAGATTAAACATAGCTAATATGTAACACGCTCGGAGAACAGGTACAAACACTGCAACAAAATGAAGAATTGTAACAGAATACTTGATATCATTTTTAGTTACATTTTTTCTATATTCTCCATCAGGAAACAGACAACACATACAGCTAATAATCGTGTATCCTCTCTAAAGATTAGCTGTGTGAACTGCGTGGATTCTAATCTTCGTTAATAACAAATTACTGAAACGTAAGTTTTTATTGTAGCCTATTCAACAGAAGTGACATTATCCCATTCTTGGTTGTCAACGACTTTGGCAAACCTACCCCAAGCTTTGTGGGCTGGTGGTAGGTATTTCCAGGGGAAAATTATCAATGGTTTTATTATTAAACTTCAGTTCATAAAAAAAGTCCTTACCTGCTACATATAACAGGTGGAGTCAGGATTTGAGGGGACAGGTCGGGGGCACTCTGAGTGTAGGTTAAGGCCCTGTGAGAACCTAGGCTTCGTTTGGCAGTCGTGTCAGCAGACTCTGGAAACTGCTCTGCAGAAATTTTGCCGACGAGGCTGTCGGCAGGAGTTCCTCGGAGAGGTGAGGAGCAGGGCGATGAAAGAGGGGAAGTTTTAGCGAGGGCACCTGAGAAAGAATGAGAGTTAAGTAACTAAACAAAAGTCTTTAAAATGCAAGATTGCAACTGATGAACTTCACCTGGACCCTTATAAACTCAATAACAACCACACGCCTGCTCAGGTCACCAGGCTGGGCGCCTCCGCATACCAACATCTGGAGCCAGTGTGGTTGGGGCGTCTTCACAGCATTTAATGGGAGAAATGAATCATCATAAAAAAATCAGTGGCAACGTTGGCACGTCCAGCCAAAGCCCTGGTGTCATGGAGTAACTTCAGGACAGAAGAATATTATTTTGTCCTCCTATTTTTGTTTCTTCTTGTCATTCTGACACGGAAATAATAGTTAAATTTTTCTCATGTGTTTACTTTCTCTTAGGTTGTGAAGGTTTAGCAGAAGCAGGACCTGCTATTGTTTTAAACATTAACCAGTATCTGGGGCAGAGTTCACCAGGCATCAGGTGCTTGAAATATGTAAATAAAGAAGATGCATTACTGAGAGGAAATTAATGTTCTTAACCATTCGCAGTTTCAGTGAAGCAAGACCTTCTGGTGTGAAACAGTGTTTTGAAATAATTTTTGAAGAAAATATTTTAAAATGTAATATAATCCACTTCAGGTCAAACCATAATCCTAAAGCCTCCATTTCAAGCGTGGGTACTTGTGCCAAACCGTATTTACTCTAGATTGTGAGAATTTTACAGGACACTGGCTGAGATTTCAAAGTGTAGCTGTTGGAAGACACGGACAATGCCTTTTGAAGTTACTCTCTCCCAACCGCAGGGAAGGCACCCTGCACTTAAAATGGAAAAAAGGAGAGAAGGAACTTCTGGCCAACAATCTGCTTACAGATTTTCTTGATTTTATGGTTGAACAATGTACTGTGGGGCAAATGAAATGAAATTACTAAAAGTCATTCTCTGTTTCTCACCACTTAGGGAAATTCACAGCCATCCACCTTCACATCATGGAATTATGTGTGTGGTTAGCTGGCAGCTGGCTTTCAGCAAAGTTTGCTTCCAGGGTCTAGCTTCCTCAAAAGTTTCAATTGTCACACCAAAGGTTTTCTGGTCCACTGAAAAGAATGTTAAAAGTTGCTGAGGGCTTTTGTGTGAGTGTGTGTCATTTTCTTTCTAATTTCTTTTGGCGCTGTTATTTTTGTTGCAGTTGTTAAAGATGAGAAATCTCACTCTCCCCTCGCTTCAGTGAGAAGAGCAGCAACGTCTGCAGTTCTTTCCAACACATCTACTGTCAATTCCGAATCAGCAGCTCAAACCCCTCCCAGCCTTTCTACTAAGCAAATGAAACCGCTTAGACCCAGACAAGTCAAAACACCCGCACAGAGTCACAGTACTAGTACATGGGAGAATGTAGAGGAAACCCAGCTACTCATAGTAAAATGTAGTTTAGAAACCAGTACCTTTATCAGAGACTACCCAAGGGGAAAGTAAAACTCCTCATGACCTATTAGGCAGCATTTGCATTGCTCCTTATGTCATGACTTATGGTTTTTATTTCAATTCCTACTTCTCTTAAAAAAACTTACTTTTCCAAAGATAATGACAATCCTTCACATTACATAGTCTCCCGAGCCAAAAAAAAAAAAAAAAAAGTTCACAAAGGTTTTAACTCAGAATTTCCCAGACAATGTGAAGCATTTGCTGTGAATTATTTAATGGTTGTAAACTTTTTTAAAAAAGAAAAATTTTATTTGGAAACTCTAGAATAAACTCAATTTTTAATGTTATCTCTAATCGTTTATAATTAGATATTCTCATTATAATTTTATAAAATAAATAAAATCTAATTTTCAAACTCAGATCCCTTCCCATTTCTCTACTGCTGTGATATTCACAAACATTACTACACATATATGGGTACTCTGATGCAAAGGTTGAAAAGGGTTGGTGTCATTCTGACTAGCTTTTGGATTTAGACAGGGACTCCCGATAATGTTAGAAAGGCACTGTAACTGGTAAGGACTGAATCCTCGTACGATGTGGCGGGCTGTCTACCAAAGCGTCTGTACGGGAATCTCAGTGATTTATTCATTCAACAAGTAACTACTTGTTGTGAGTCTTGCTCCATGGGTGGAGTAGGGTATAAAATAAAATTCCTGCTCTAATGGAGCGCCCGCTTTTCTAGGAGAGACAGAAACTAAAAAATAAAAGTTAGTAAAAGAGAAAGAAAAGAAAAGTTAACACGTTGAAGTGATAGGAAGAAAACAATGCATAGGGTAAGGTCAGATGCTCTTTAGGTAAGATGGTCTGGGAAGGCCCCTCTGGCTGGGAAGGGGTGCGGGTGGGGACAATCTGAATGGAGACCTCATGAAATAAGCAAGACATGTAGAGAAGTATCTGGGGACAGCGAGCTCAGGAAAGAGGGACATGGAGGGGTGGAGCCAGCGGAGCAGTCAGAAGGTCAGTGGCTGGCAATTTCTCAAAAAGAAAAAGGGGCAGGGGATGTGGTCAGGGAGGCTGCTGGGCAAGTCTGGTTAGGGTTGGGTAGGCCCAGGGCAAAGTTTTATTAGGCTGGTGCAAATGTCATTGTGGTTTTTTCAATAAAAAGTAATTGCTGTGTCATAAGAAAAAGAGATCCCTGATAGACACTGTGTTAGGCAATTCCTTACTTATTCTGACAGTAAACTGCGAGTTGGGGACAGTTTTCTACACAATTTTTTTAATAGAACAATAGTTCAAAGCCCATGAGAACACTGTCCATTTGTCTTGACGCTGTGTATTTTCTGAAGGCAGTTTATGAGAATGATTTTTTTCATTGCTAAGTTTTAGTCGCTGCCAGCTGACGCTCAGATACATGCAATTCACTTTCAAACACAAATTTTAAAATTCACACACCATTAGGGTTCTTGGAACTCACGGATTAACTAAATTTAAACAAACAAGCACATCTGATAGCACATGTACTGGCTGGGATGAAACTTAAAATAAACCTGTAGCAGAGACGCTCTTCTGTAGTATTAGCCTACATATTTTGAACACTATTGAAAGCATAATTCAGCCGGGCGCACTGGCTCAAACCTGTTATCTCAGCACTTTGGAAGGCCGAGGTGGGCGGATCATCTGATGTTAAGGAGTTCGAGACTAGCCTGGCCAACATGGTGAAATCCTGTCTCTACTAAAAACACAAAAATTAGGCAGGCGTGGTGGCGCATGCCTTTTTTCCCAGCTACTCGTGGGGCTGAGGCAGAAGAATCACTTGAACCTAGCAGGTGAAGGTTTCTGTTAGCCGAGATGGCGCCACTGCTACATCCCAGGCTGGGTGAAGCACAACTTTTGGCAACAAACCTGAGAAGCAGGGATATCTTTATTCTGCAGGTGAGAAGCTAAAGCTATTAAAGTTCTTTTTTTCCCCAAAGCCAAACCATCCTAGTGTGCATTATCATAGTTTACTTAAAGTTTAAGAAAACAGGAAGAATTAGGATGTGCATGCATATTTACACGTATCAGTCTTCAAAAAGATAGGGAGATAAATGCAGATAATAACGAAATTTTTTTCTAGAACGGATAAATTATAAATAAACGATTTCAGTTACAGGAAGAGGACCATTGAAGGAACTGGGAGGAATAACCTTTGGAAATCTTTAAAAACAAATTTTCTAAAAAGGTTTCAATGTGATCATGTCTGAAGTTAGAGGGATGAGTGTCAGAGCTTTTGAAAGTCTCATCTAATTTTATATTGCATGCTCACACATTTACATACACACAAATGAAGGGATTCAGATCAACGTATTCTCTCAAATATATTAATGTTCATCTTCACTTTATATTTGGGTAATTTTAGCAGATTCCAGGAAGAAGACATAACTCATGAAATATAAATTTTTGAATGATTCAAACTGTCCTAATGTGAAATACTTAAAATCAAAACATTGAAAAACAAAAAAATTAAAAATACAATTTTAAAAATAAAGTTTAAAATGCCAACTCCTTTGAGTAATTCTGCCTTTAATTCCTTGTCCCTGAGAGCATGAGAAAATGTGTGTCAAGACACAAGGAATTTTGGGCAATCAGAGAGAGAAAATAAACAATACTGCCGGGGAATTATTTAAGTGAATCCATCTGTTTTGTGCTATAAAACTCTCTCAGTTTAATTCTAATTGAACAAAAAAGGAACCAGCTTGTCTGATAAAGATATCTCTTTTTTCATGCCCAGATGAAAATGGTCAGCCCGAATATTTTTCCAAAACAGAAATTGCATCTAAAAGAATGGCAGAGAAAAAGAGTCCCAATACCATAGCTGAAGTTCTCTAGCATTTCAGATTTTGTGTAGGAAAAACAGAGTCTAGATTACAGGTGTAGAGATACCTGTTGTCACTGCAATGGGCAGCCAAACTTACAAGAATCTGGGGAAGGACTACTGCAAATAAAGTAACTGTAAATTCAAGGAGTTTTGAAAGCAGAATAATATCACGGTGACTCCGCAATGTCAGTGACTCATACTAGAAGAGCAAAATTGAAAACATGAATTATATTTGAACCTCCTGCTTTTAAGCTTTAATTAAAGGAGTCCTATGTGGTTTCATTCATTTATTTTATATTAGTAATTGAATAATTTGTGTTTCAGCTATTTAAAACTAACATTGATTGACTGAACTAGAGGACACACTGTTTACTTGATTTGGGCAAAGAACAAATTTCGTTACTCCTCTCTGGAAGCAGAGTATTTATCTGTCAGGATGTCTGCTTGCTCCCTCTCCCTTCATTGCCTGTGGCTACCATGTGTCCTCAAACGTCTGAGGACACGTTTCATTTCATTCCATTTGCTTACACTCTTTGCCACAAGGGGGCTCCTCCCAGCTTCTTCCCTGGTTTATGGAAAACCAGGATGCATCACGGTCAACTGGATCAAACATGTCACAACCACCGAGCTCCATCCACCCAAACAGGGAAGCAAGGATTTGAAAGCAGAAGCTCCCGTCTCACCAGGGAGAGTTGCTGTCTCTTTTCAGCCCCCTAATTCTTGATAGATGTTTTTGTGTCTTTTGGCAGACCTTTAGGAATTTAATTAGTTGGATTTGGCATGCCTGGAATATAGGTTATTTTATAAACATTGAGCTGTGCTGTGACAGCTGTCTAAAGGTGCCACAATGCAAAAGCCCCTCCAAAATGATCATGATGAAAATACCTTATGCACCTAATGGCAGCAATGGAAAGGGGCTCTTGCTATGCCTGTGGCCCTAATTCCCACCATCTGTCTGTGTCGTATCTTATGTGAACATTCCTTTCCTTTCACACTTTGCTCTTTTTTCTAGAATCTGTCATACAAACTGGGGAGCAGGACACAGGAATATAAGGCTGTTCCATCATTTGCTCTTATTTTCAGTGTGTGCCCTAACCATAATTTTCACCTTCTTGATCTTATCATGTTGGTTATTCAGTAATTTTTATGTTATTACTTAACTGAAGAAACATGGTAAGAAAACCAAACCCTCCTATTATCTTGTACCCAGCCAAGTACAGAACCCAAAATATCCTAATTTTAAATTATGACAATTTGTCATCTCACTTTTTTCTAGTATGAAGTTGTTAGCGTAAAGAAAGTGTTCAGGACTGATCATATGACCTAGAGAAAGCAAGTGACTTAACCTTCTTTTCCTCAGTTTCCTCATCTGAACCCCCTTTCTGAACTACACGCAGATTTAGAACACTTAAATTTATATGTTATCTCTTTTTTTCTTTTTTTTTTTTTGAGACGGAGTTTCGCTCTTGTTACCCAGGCTGGAGTGCAATGGCGCGATCTCGGCTCACCACAACCTCCGCCTCCTGGGTTCAGGCAATTCTCCTGCCTCAGCCTCCTGAGTAGCTGGAATTACAGGCACGACCCACTACGCCCGGCTAATTTTTTGTATTTTTAGTAGAGACAGGGTTTCACCATGTTGACCAGGATGGTCTCGATCTGTTGACCTTGTGATCCACCCACCTTGGCCTCCCAAAGTGCTGGGATTACAGGCTTGAGCCACCGTGCCCGGCCTATATGTCATCTCTTGAGTTACATACCATGACTGTCTGAAATTTTAGTTCTGTCCTTTAAAAATCTTATAAAAACTCTTCACAAATCTGGAAATACTATTATTTATGAATCTAATGTTTGTTTGGATTGACCCTGGTTTTCAGATTTAACATTTTTATTAGAGCTCAAGCCTTCTGTTCTTCTTCTTCTTCTTCTTTCTAGAATGTATCCATTATAATTCCTTTAGTAAAGACTTGCCAGGTGGTAATGTTTTGACTTCTTTCAAATTGACTTTGGTTCACTCCTATTCTTGTAAGATGAATCTGCCAGGCACAAAATTTGAGGCTACCATATTGTTTCAGAACTTGGAAGAAAATATTCCACTGTGTTCTGACTCCCAGTATTTCCAATAGTTCTGCTTTCAGCCTGACTGCTTCTCCTGAAAAGGAAATTTGTCTTTCCTCTGGTAGACTTTAGGATTTGTGTGTGTGTGTGTGTGTGTGTGTGTGTGTATCTCTGGTGTTATGTAGTTTCACTATTTTGTATCTACGTGTGAGTTTCTTTCCATTTATTAGGCGCCTCCTGAGTATTTCCTGTCTTCCATCTGCTACTAAAACTACGATTACATACATTATGTATATTAGACTTTGTAATTTTTCTACATCCCTTAAAAGCTACGATGGTTTCCCATTTTCATCTGTGTTGCATCCTGGATGATTTCTTCAAACCTTTCTCTACCCAGTTTGCTAATGGTCTCTTCAGTAGTCTGCTATGCTATTTAACATTTCCTTGCCTACATTTCCAGGTCTATTTAACTGCTCTGCAGTTATGTCTTTTCTCACGGCGATTATTTTTCCTTCAATGTGTAAATTTTTAAATTGAATTTCAATTTACATATTTGACCCTCTTACAGATCTAGAAAGTTGTTTGTTTCTGTCAAACTCATGGTGTTTCTTTGTGCAATTAGTGATCCTGGTTGTAAGTTCCATGTTTGAATATGATCTGATAAAATCTCATGGCCCTTGGTTGATGATGCTTTCCTTCCAAAATTATCTGCATCTATTTTTATAGGGAGCCAAGTTGTCCCACACACCTAAAACCACCTTAGTGTGCCTTCAAGAGTCTCAGGTTTAATGTGGAATTCTCAAATGCAGTTTCTCCACCTTGTTGGAGTCCCAGATGATTCTCCTTATTACTGAGCTAATCTGCATTTTTCCTCAGGGATATCTCAATTTAAGTATTCGCCTACATTAGCCTACATTGCCTGGCCCTGATGAAAGCTCAATTTTATTAGCAGGTCGTTAATGACTCCTAAAAGCGATAAAATTTAACGAACATTTCTGAAGAGCAGAGAGGACCAGATAAGTTGTTGGAAATCCAGATTACCTTAGCGGTTTTTCACTGACGTAATCCCAGTTAAACGGTACCAAGAAAGCTATCGAGGTAAAACACACAATTCTGAGGGACCAGGTTCTCATGAAGAAGAGAATCTCAGAAAGGTGGGCCAAAATCCTGCAGACTGTTTTTCCCCTCAAAGCATTATTTACTGACTACTGGCATGGAGTAAGAAGTGGAGGCTCCAGACAGAGGGGTGCAGCTATTTGGGAGGCAGCCAGCAGAGCTTTTAGCAATGTCATGAGGTTGATGACATAAAAATTGGAGTTTGGGGTTGCCATGGCAGCCAGAATTTGAATGTTTCATGTCTCAGTGGGAAGTCGGCAGGTTTCCTTTTAACCATCTGATGAAACCCTAAACTGCTAAAAGGCAGTAGATGAATCCGGAAGTTCCTGAAAAAATCATCGATATTTTCTGTACTGCTGAGAAGTGAAACCATGAAGTTAGATTTCAAAAAGGAAAGACCAGAGGAAATACCTCAGGTTCTCAATTGGGCTTCTAAGGAGAAAGGCAATTCAGAGACAGAATCTGACAAAAACTCCTATTATAGTTTTGGCTGAGCACAGACCCTGAACACATGAGGCTAATCCTCCCCCATATCATTTCATCTTCCTATCTAAAGCTTTATTACTCTTAATTTTTGATATCTAAATTCCTTATAGCTCATATGTAGTCAATGAAACACTTCCTTGAACTTATAAATATCATACTCCTGAAAAGTAATTTTAATAGACACTAAAAATAAAATTGGAATTTCTATTATGAGATGATGCTTCCCGAGATTATCTTTGACGGTAAAAGTGATTTCCTATGCATCTAATTAGTTCAAGATAGAAAATCTTGTACAACAACTGTGAAGGAATCTGTATCATCACATAGGTGGAAATTTAAATAACAAATTGGTTATTGAGGCGTTTAAAAATAACCAATTGATTATTAGAACAGGCAAACCAAACATATCTGAATATAGGAGACCCTCAAAATATTTCAACACTTAAGGCCTGGTTGACTCTGTGACCCACCCTCACAGTAACCCTTCTCCAGTTACGTTACTTACCTGGTCGACTTTGCTTCTTAGCCTTTACATGGTTAGCTGCAGAAACAGCATAGGGCGAAGTGAAGGATCTGCTTTTGGTGAGGGTCATCATCCCCGGATTATTCCAAGAATCAGGACTAACAGCACCATGAACACAGGATTAAAAGAAAATTCAAGAAATTATTCATCAGTTATTGGGCCAACCTTGCCAGAACCCAAACATCATTTCTGTAATAGACTTGCCAATCTGAGTGTTGGTTCAGGTTGTGACAGAACCACGGTACTTCCCAGTGATGAAACCGATTATGTAAAAACAGGTTCCATTGCAGGGATATAGCAGTTACTCACCAAGCATGCTGGGTTAACAGAAAGGAAAGATAACTTTCTGATTTTCCAATTAATAATAATTAAACACCTTCTCACTGGACTCTCAAATTGTGCTCCTCACAGATTTTCTAAGAGACTTGCAGATTCAGGTTAAGATGCAGGTGAATTTACATAAACTAAGTGTCAGAATGCTTACTTCAGTGCTCTTATTATTTTGGTGCATCTGTATTCAAAAACTGAACATGAAATTATTAAAACATAATGGTTTTTTTGCAGTATTTCCTCATGAAGGAAATGGTTAACAGCAGGTCTCTAGCTTACGATTTCCCTTTACTGGTGATGACCTAGAAAAAAAAAAGTGATGACCCATTCAAATTCCCTTCTAAAAAGGGAGTATTTTTTCATATTGAAAAATACTTCATCATATTTTTTCAAGGGAATTTGTTAAAAGGGACATGCTGACAATGGAGTTGACGAAATGTACCAGGAGAAAGATAATGGAGAATCTTCATCCAGCGAATGCTTTGACCAGGACGTACCTGGTCTGCATAGGTTGCTTATTGTAAATAAATGTGGAATGAATATTAACAGGTTCATGGAAGGCTGAGCTAGAGAATGGTATGTAAGTCATGCAATTAATGGGATATAAATTTTGGAGGTATTCCAAAACAAAATTTCTCTGTATGTGTTGCTCAAAATTTACATATTGAATCTGAAATAGACTCTGTACTAATTTGGGAGAAAAGGAATTTAGAAAGTTGTATTAACAGGCTTGGACTGCTCCAAGGGAAAAGTGCTTAGTGTGTGTTTTGCTAACACCTGTGTCCTTTCAAGAACTAGTACATTTGGTACTGGATACATTCTATAATTTATACAAATATGATTTGACAATTTGATCTTTTGCCAGTCTTAGATTGGCAATGTAAGCAGGATGTGCCTCCTCTGTCTGGGTGGCTTACTGTAAATAAACCTGAAATTGATAGAATTATGGGCTCACGGATGCATGGAGATTGCCATAGAAGCTGTATAATTAAGAGGATATAATTTGGAGAGGTTCCAGGGCTAAAATGGTTCCCTCTGTGCAAGTAATACTATGTATGCATTGCTTAAAAGCCTGCATGCTAAATCCAAACCAGAACATGTGGAATAAAGGGACTTTCAGGGAACTGCACTGACAGACCTCTCAATGGAAAGAATGCTAAGCATGTGTTGCACTATTGTCTGTATCCTTTGATTACTAGTAAATTCGGCAATGGGTAAGATCTGTAACTTGAGTTGAGGTCAGTTTGACACTCTAACACTTGTTATGTCCATTTTTTTTTTTTTCCATCTTAGAAAGATTTTTCTTCAACTATTGACCAATGCAGTTTAAAACTTTATCTTTTCTCCTCAGTTCTTACAACAGTTTTCCATATGTGGGGACATTTGCAATGCGGGTTGACCTTCAGCAATTATACAAAGCAACTAAGTGAGGCACAAAAATCCTTGTTTGACACCCTTTTCAGAAAGCACATCCTGGGCATTTCACAAGTTCTTGGCATTAAGGAAATAATGAAATGAAAGGCGCTCTGGATCTGAAACAGAGAACCACACTGACTATTTTCTGGTGGTGTTGGTCCCTTTTAATTCGTTTTGCTGAACTGATTAACTGAAAAGATTTACTGTGAAGAAATATTATGTAATGTATATGTGGCCTCAATATTTGCAGTTCTCAATACATTATACAGGGAATAGGTTATTACTTTTACTTTTCTAAGTAGATTTTTAAAAGACAATGCCTAATATTATTCAGAAAGCTATATTATGAAGGCTAGCTATTCAAATAAATTGCTGAATAGTAAATTGTTCAAATAAAAACATTTAAAATGTGTTCAAAGTTTGCGAAATATGTTAGAATATCTTTAATGAATGTGAATTTAACGAACTCATGATAAATGACATCCTAGTCACATCCCATTAATACATTAATAAATATTAATTGTATTTTACTATTAATAAAACAATAAATCGATGCATTGTATTCTGTATCAATGCATTATAGTCTACAAGTGCTTTCATAGATTGCTTTGTGAGACCCTCACGATAGTTTCCAGCTTTTCATTGGCCCTTATGTCCTGATTCCGCTTTAGATTTCATGAATATGAAATAATTTGGATTCTGTAAAGGAGAATAGCTTAGAAATGCCTTTACATGGTTTCTTCCCGCTGGCACAGCAGAGGAAAGTTGTGTATGTGATGGAAGTTGTGTATGTGATGGAAGTTGTGGTGTATGTGATGGAAGTTGTGGTGTATGTGGTGGAAGTTGTGTATGTGGTGGAAGTTGTGTATGTGATGGAAGTTGTGTATGTGATGGAAGTTGTGGTGTATGTGGTGGAAGTTGTGGTGTATGTGGTGGAAGTTGTGTATGTGGTGGAAGTTGTGTATGTGATGGAAGTTGTGTATGTGATGGAAGTTGTGGTGTATGTGATGGAAGTTGTGGTGTATGTGGTGGAAGTTGTGTATGTGGTGGAAGTTGTGTATGTGATGGAAGTTGTGTATGTGATGGAAGTTGTGGTGTATGTGGTGGAAGTTGTGTATGTGGTGGAAGTTGTGTATGTGGTGGAAGTTGTGTATGTGGTGGTAGTTGTGTATGTGATGGAAGTTGTGTATGTGATGGAAGTTGTGGTGTATGTGGTGGAAGTTGTGTATGTGATGGAAGTTGTGTTTGTGATGAGCCTGTGATGCAAGATCTCAGTCCTCTTCCCAAAGGTGGTCTTCTGCTCTTACTATCCCCTTCTGACTCCATTCTAAGTCCTTAAAGTCCGATCAGGGAACAGTCTCTTTTGCTAAGGTTACAGCGTTCTTTTTGCCTAGATACACGGGCAGGGGTCAATTGCAAGGTCAACTTGGAATGATTTAGGGTCTAATTTAGTTCAGCTTTTTCTATTTCTCTACAGCCTATTTTGTAAGCCCCTACGTGTATTCTTCCATCTAATTTACCCCTCCAATTATGTCATAGTCCCCTTTTCCTAATGACTCCTTGTGGTTGGGTACAGAGATTCTGGCAGGCTAATGACTTGCCCCTAACAACATAATACACTTCTGAGCGCTAAGACCAAGACCCTTCAGATTCTCAGTCCAGTGTCCTTTCTACCAGACTGTATTTAAAATTACCCAGTAGTAAATTATCCAATTGTATATGTAAATGGATGTAAGTTGTGTTTCTAATTTTTCTCATTCTTGTTATTCTTTTGATCAATGTCATCCTCAAGGAGACCCAATACATGAACAGATATGGAAAGGAATAAATAAATGGGCTAAAAGGGAAGAAATTTCACGGCTAAAACTCAGAAGGTTTTAACTTTGGTTTATAATCAAGCCAAAACGAGTTGTATTTAGTGGTGATACTGCCACCTACTAATAAATGGTTTTCCCTTAAAGGGATCAAAGTCTACTCAGAATGAATTTCCCTTCTTCACAATGACGAAGAAATTGCATTGCTTTCAGATATTATATCAGAACTTTTCACAGGACAGTGAGATTATGAGGTAATGCATTAGGCAGTGATGAAAACATATACCCAGGCAAGATATCTATGAGTATTTTTAGGATGAGATAATGAGGATGGATGGGATCATATGATATTCCTTATCTCTATTGTAAATATTTGGATGTATCCATTTTACAAAGAAGAATGACAAGATCCTTGGGCGTTAAGTTCTTAAAAGTTCTTGGAACTTTTTTCCTTGTCATGATTTCAATTTAAACTCTCAAGTTCATTTAACTAAGAGAAGAGACAAGGAGGGGAAATAAGATTTGACTGGAATGAACAAAGAATAACAGAAAGAAGGAAGACATTTGAGAAAGAATGAGTAGATTTTTGATAGAGTCATTCTGTGGGAAGGAAATCATGAAGCATTACCTAAACTACAAAAGGAAATTCAGCAAGGTGCATTGGCAAAATAGGCTCTCTAACGATGCACACTGAAAACATGATTCATTTTATTAAGCAATATTTAACTATAATACTATTCACGTTTATCAGTATTTGCTGCTGTAGAAATTGTCAATGATGAGTATTTTTAGAGAAAAATATTACCATTGACTTCTCTTTCAAACTTCAGAAAATGTCCATGAAACACTGCATAATCTCTTCTTGTATTGTTTACAAGTTTTACAAAAGTCCCAGTAATAGGATGGAGTGGAATTATACTGACATATAAAATATATAATGGCATTTGAGTTTGCTTCCAGTTCTATAGGTTTTTTGGAACACAAATATTAATATGAAAGAAACCAACTAAAAATTTTTAATCAAAAAGGCAAGAAAAGTTGGCAGTCATGAATTTCTTATAATCTGAAATATTTCTGTGAGACTCAGTGTGTTAGTCTACTTATATTCCAGGCTAAGATCAGGAGAAAACTAATGCTGTTATTACTAACATGTAATATGACACAGATGTAGATATTTTTCATTTATTAGGCCATTGATAAAACTAATATATGTTTCTAAAACCTGAAATCATATGGTAAATGTTGTCACAATTAATGATTTTGAATCAAATATGATAAGTATAATATTTTTATTCTAAATAGAAATGGACCCAGTATCTCCCCCTAAATGCACTTTCCTTGGCTATTTTCTTCAAAATTCTTTTTAGATGTTAATATAACCTTTCCTTTAGTTTTGATAATTCTAGCTTTTAAGTTGCTTTGAAAAATTAAAATTAATATCCTCAGGAAAGTTTAAATTATCAAATGTTTGAACATATTCAGGTGTTCTTAGTATGACCTACTTTTGATTTGCTCTTTTCTCTTTTGTCCAGAGCTAAGACAGCTGGTCTTGTGGGAGGCTAAGGACTGGGCTGGGGGCATCTCATAACAATTGCAACTGTCAAGTTAGATGCTTTTGATGTAAGGGTCTCCATACGAATCTCAATGTAGATAAAATTAGCCTACCTTTATCCTGGGCTTAACCTTTCCCATCTAAGGTCACAATGGCAGAGACCAGCTCAAGTTATTCTTTCCACTTATACTTAAGGCCACACAACAGACGTTAAGCCTGATTGTCTGCTGTTAACCCCTATATGGCTCTGCATTTAAACCACCTACCCTTTCCATTTTCAAAGCCGACCTCCAACCAAATGTAATTGCTTGGGCTTCCTTCCCCTGTAATTTATAACTCACTTTTGGCAAGTAACTTCCCTAAGAGACATGGAACCAGCGAGAGCCATATGTTACCTGGATGAAGGTGCTTCCTGCAGTTTGATGCTGGTACTGCGGTCTCTCCGTACCGGTGCAGGCTCCAAGGTGGGTAGACCTGTGGCTGAGGTGGTGGTGGTCCAAGTGGAAGAAACTCGTCTCAACAAGCCAGGGGGCAAACTCCTTCTCAGGCGCTAGGAAAGAGACTTAACTTCATTACCAAGCTTATTTTATATTTCTTAATTTCTATGGAATAGCATAGAAGGAAATGAGCTTTTAATGAGAAGTTAATTGATTAAATTATATTGGTTGAATACCACCTGTCTAAAATCTGGGTGCTCGGAAATTTAATAAAAGACTCTGGCTAAAATGAATGCATATAAAAATAACATTTGGGGGTATTTATTTCAATGCTTATACAATATGTGATTACAGCAGTGAGAGTCAATCACCTCTGAGATAATTTTGCAGTTATATTTATTCAACAGGATTTACGTATCTATTATAAGAAGATTACTTGTTATGAGAAGCTTTTCCTCAAAAGTCACTTGTTTGGGGGCATGGATTAATTTATATCGTCTTGCACCATAGTCTACACCCCAAGTATACTGACTATATTATCTTCATTTACAAATGAAAGGAGCCAAGTGTGAATGTAAGTCTTTCATAAAATGCACCACTTCTCTTATGATTAATGTAAGTTAGACATCAGAGATATGAATAGTGTCAGCTCCTCTTAATAGGGGACGCTGCTGGTCAACCTGCTTTTCCCCTTCTCATTTCGTCTCCCAAATATCCTAAGCAGGATATGTAGCATCATCTGTACTGAGGCAAGAATCTGGGGTCACTAGGGATCACCAGGATGAGGACCAATACCCTAAAGCAGGTCTGGACCTTAAAAGTTTAACTGGGCCGGGCGTGGTGGCTCACACCTGTAATCCCAGTGCTTTGGGAGGCTGAGTCGGGTGGATCACTTTAGGTCAGGAGTTCGAGACCAGCCTGGCCAACATGCAGTGAACTGAAGTTGTGCCACTGCCCTCCAGCCCAGGCAACAGAGCGAGACTCCATCTCAAAAAAAAAAGTTAAACTGAAAGTATTTGTTCTACAACTTCACCAACAGTCACCACACACAGAACCACAACCCACTTTTGTTTGTGGCTGATCCCTCCTAATAAACCGACCGTGCAGGCGTAGTTCACAAAGACATTCTGCTCTTCTGAAGAAGGTAAAAGGTTTTGAGAAGTGAATTATATGTCACCCTGGGATTTAAGAATAGCTCTGATACTAAATAGTTTCCAGTATCTCTTAAAGATCTGAATGTGCATCTCAGAAGGTCATTCAGTTGGAAGAGAAAAAGTCAAACACTTAAATACCAGCTTTCTGGCCTTAAATCTGTCACTGAACTCAGGTCTAATTTGAGGCCTGAAGGAACCAGTTAATGGCTCTCTCCATTTCCTTGCTGTCATGTTACACTTAGGTACATCTATATCAGGGAATTGCACATTAGACAGAAATTATGTAAATACGTAATTGATAAAGTTATGAAGATCACATTCCTGAGGGACTCACAATGGCAGAAACACAGATGTTACTATCAGCTCAAAAGGACAGCTGCTTGTTTACTGAACAAGTGACTGCTGAATGTACCAGAGTCCGACACTCTGATTTTTTAGCCTTTAATATGCCTTATTTTTAATCTATATTCAGACCTGAAATGGGTGAGGATCCTCTTAGTACTTGCTTTTGTAATACTCATGCCATATATATAAAGACACATTTGTGTAATTTCCTTTTTACATATAAATTACGAATTTATAGAAATCACTAAGGACATCTTTTACTTTAATCTGTAATTGACTAAAACTGTTCTGGGTTCAAACGTGGTTGTGTACTGGAAAGTCAAGAGGGTATTTTGAAGTATATCACTCAAGAAAAGAGTAAAGGATGCTTCAGTTTTAGGAGTCAAGGGTTTTAAACAGAATCTGCACTAGAAAGGAGCCAGGATTTCTGCCTTTTCGTTTTTTTTGTTGTGGCAATATCCTTACCATCTTAGAAAAGAGCCTGGCATATAGAAGATTTTTTGCAAGTAACATGAAAGATTAAATCAAAGAACTAACATAAAAAGATAAATTTTTTTATGTACAGAAAACTATCAAATATAAGGACGGAAGTCTTCAGGTTTAAATATTTGTCACTTTGTCACCGTGATCAACACGGCTTGCCTGAGTCACTGATACGAATTTGCAGACGGAGTTGGGGTGACAGGAAGGAGACCTAGAAGACAATTTGTTTTAAAAACAGTTTAACCCTTTAAGAAGTATGTCATTATTACCTACCTTTGGAATAGCAAGCTTGTCTTTTTCAGAGCTCTCCTCAGAGTCAGAACAGGTAACGTTTTCACTGAGGGAAGTGACGGGATTCACTCTGGGCTTGTGAATGGCCTGGAAGGTGAGCTGTGTGCTGAGCAAGTTGCTCACGGCTCTCAAGGATGTGCACACATTTGGTGGAAGAGAAGGGTCTGCCAGGAGGTCGGTAATGAGGCCGTGGGCCTCGCCCATTACGGCTATGTCCACGGTAATACTGGTTCCTGAAGACTGAGACACAAACCAAGAAGAGATCAGGTAAGAACAGGCCTGAATCTGAGGCACAAAGCATTAAGTTGGACTTTTTCACGAAGAAATGAATTCGGCTGGTTCTTTAGGATTTCAGTGCAGTAAAATTTAAACCTCCTATTTCAAATTCTGCTAAAATGTGCCCTACCTGTCATCCTTTTCTGCATTTGTGGCACATTTTTTAATGCTAGAACTTGGGGAGGGGTCAAGCATTTTGAAGAGATTAAAAAGATGAACGCTAGTTTTTAAAAGGTAAAAACTTTCAGAGAGCTGGGGAAGAAAATGTTGTATCACTCCTTATGAAGAGCTTAACATTTTACGTATATGTTCTCTAGGAATTTCATTCCAAAAGTAACTTTAATATGCTATAAAATTGTATTTTTAGTAATATTTTAATGTGATACTTGACCCTGGTGTTTATTCAATGAATAGTTTTCCTAATGGTAGATATTCAAGAAATGTTATTAGAGATAGACACACGAAAAAACCCTCTGTTTGTGTGCCAGTTCACAATGTCTCTGTTCCTGTTGTTCGTAAGAATAAAAACTTCAGTTCTGGGATTCTGTGGCACATCGGCATCGTCTGCCAAACTGCCTATCAGAGCAGAGTCATTCCTCTGTCCTCACAGCACAGAGTATAGAGGCCAGGAAAATACATAAAAATAAATGAAATAAACTCCAAAGGGATAAAAAACCTTAAGTATAAAGTTGTAAGATTAAAAAAAAAATGAGGGACTATTTTTCGTCTTGAAATTAAAATCTTTAAAAAGAATATGAATTCATAAACTGCCAAGGATATTCTCAATGGATCTGACTAAATCAAGATATAAACTTCTGCAGAAGAAGATATACCATAAGCAAAGAAAAAAACAGTCACACAGAGAAGATGAAACATATCCCAATGAGGAGCTTCCAAAAAATCAACAGAGGACAGAACTGAAAAAGGAAGTGAATAGACAATTCAAACAAAATGTAAATAACCACTAAATTAAAGCCACTAATGTCCCTTATCGTTAAATTGCAAATCAATATAATAAAAACAATTTTTATTTATGAAATTGGCAAAACAATAAAAGATTCATAACACCAAGTGTTAGTAATGGTTTGGGTAAATGAGTAGTGGGGAAAAACAAGCCAAAATTTTTGACAAGGAATTTTGATAGTTTAAATGTATATCAATTTGTTTTTTGTTTTTTGTTTTTTTTTGAGACGGAGTTTTGCTCTTGTTACCCAGGCTGGAGTGCAATGGCACGATCTCGGCTCACCGCAACCTCCGCCTCCTGGGTTCAGGCAATTCTCCTGCCTCCGCCTCCTGAGTAGCTGGGATTACAGGCACACGCCACCATGCCCAGCTAATTTTTTGTATCTTTAGTAGAGACGGGGTTTCACCATGTTGACCAGGATGGTCTCGATCTCCTGACCTCGTGATCCACCCGCCTCGGCCTCCCAAAGTGCTGGGATTACAGGCATGGGCCACCACGCCCAGCCATCAGTTTGTATTTTAAATGTACATATCTGACGATCCAGCAAACAACATGCACATCTGGCCAAAAGAAATACTTGTACAAATATTAAACATACAAAAACAAGAACACAAAGGGTATAGCAGTGCTCTGGCAACAACATCCAAAGAATGTAACCCCAAGATGCATGTAAGTAGAGAAATTTGTTTTCAAAATTCATTATAACTGTATTAGAAAGTTGTGTATCTTTGTTTAAAAGATATGGTTAGATTCATAAAATATTGTCTGGAAAATATTGTTCAGTGGGTTGAAAAAGTATGTTATAGAAAAAGTGAATACATATTATTCTTGTAATGAGAAAAGTATCATAATTAGGCCGGGTGCGGTGGCTCACGCCTGTAATCCCAGCACTTTGGGAGGCCGAGGCGGGTGGATCATGAGGTCAGGAGATCGAGACCATCCTGGTCAACATGGTGAAACCCCGTCTCTACTAAAAATACAAAAATTAACTGGGCACGGTGGCACGTGCCTGTAATCCCAGCTACTCAGGAGGCTGAGGCAGGAGAATTGCCTGAACCCAGGAGGCGGAGGTTGAGGTGAGCCGAGATTGAGCCATTGCACTCCAGCCTGGGTAACAAGAGCGAAACTCCGTCTCAAAAAAAAGAAAAGTATCATAATTATGATAACACCTAACATCCATATTTTGTTTTGCAATGTCTATAACTAATGAGTAAATTACTCTGTAAATTATCATATAGAAGAGTTATGTCTGTTACCACCACAACTGCAGTAATAACTATAATAATAACAGTAAAATTGATATTTATTAACCACAAGTCTACAAAGTATTAATTGGTACTATTATTACCTTCACTTTCATTAGACACAAATAAACTTGCCAAAACTAGACGGGTAGAAAATGGAAATATCAGGCTGCATACAAAAATAGCTTGATTCCATAGCTCCGGAGCTGAAACAGTATGGTGAAAAAACAAACAAACAAAAAAAAAAAACAAAAAGAAACCCAGAAAATCTTAATTTTATGTTCTTAAATATGTCTGTAATTACTTAATGCATAATTTAGTAATAGTGCTGTGTTCTGTGTTCACAGGTCCCGTATGAAAATTTAAGTGTAATATTAACAGATTTAGGATATGTAGTCATACATAGGCCATATTTGTACCTACAGGGTTAATTTTATTTTTCTGTGATAAAAGTAGAATTTTGTTTACTTATTTTAAAAATAATTTGTATGTTGCATACTTGAGGCTTATAACATAATGTTATGCGATATGTATAGATAGTCAAATGCTTACTACAGTGAGACAGATTAACGTATCTAACATTTCATATAGTATTTTTGTGACAAGAACAGCTGAAATCTCCTTTTTTAACAAAAATCTCTAATACGATATTTGGTAAATGTAGTCCTCATGTACATTTGATCCCTGGACTTATTCATCCTATTTATCTGCTACTTTGTATCCTTCGACCTGCATCTCCCCATTTCCCGCCCCTGCCCCTAATTCTGCCCAGAGTAAACCACAGTTTTATTCTCTATCTCTGAATATTTGACCTTTTTTAAAAATTAAGATTCTACATGTAATTGAGATCATGCAGTATTTTACTATGTCTGGCTTATATTACTTAGCATAATGTCCTTCGGGTCCATCTATGTTATGACAAATGGGAGGATCTCCTTCCTTTTTAAAGGCTGAATGATATTCCAGTGTCTGTACATACATTCCATGTATTCTTTATCCATTCATTCATGTACGGATGCTTATGTTGTTTCTGTATCTTGGCTATTGTGATTAATGCAATGAACGTGAGACTGCAGATATCTTCATATGGTGGTGATTTTATCTCATCTGGATCATACAGTAGTTCTATTTTTCAATCTTCCTA
Source organism: Callithrix jacchus (assembly GCF_049354715.1). Classification (NCBI taxonomy): domain Eukaryota; kingdom Metazoa; phylum Chordata; class Mammalia; order Primates; family Cebidae; genus Callithrix; species Callithrix jacchus. The sequence goes on from NC_133510.1 coordinate 2,805,767, forward strand.
CGAATGGTTATACTGTTCTGCATAATGGCTGTGCTAATCTACCTTTCTAACAGCAGTGTTCTAGGGTTCCCTTTTCTCCACACCCTTGTCGACATCTGTTATATCTTGTCTTTTTGATAATAGCCATCCTAATAGGAATGAAGTGATATCTTACAGTAATTTTAATTTGCACTTCCTGATGATTAGTGATGTTAAACACTTTTCCATACATATCTGTTGGCCACTTTTATGTCTTCTTTGGAGAAATGTCTGTTCATGTCCTTTGCCCACTTTTTAATCAGGTTATCTTCCCCATATTGTGCTATAAGTGTTATGTATAGATATTAATTCCTTACCAGATATATGCTTTACAAATATTTTTTTCCCAGTCTGTCGGTTGCCTTTTCACTTTGTTGATTGCTTTCTGTCCTGTGCAGAAGCTATTTAGTTTGATGTAGTCCCATTTATTTATTTTTTCTCTTTTGGCCTGAGATTTTGGTGTGTTATCCAAAAAATCATTGCCAAGGCCAATGTTTGAGAGCTTTTCCCTTAAGTTCTCTTGATGGTTTCAGGTGTTATATTTAGGTCTTTTATCTATTTTGAGTTGATTTTTGTGTGTGGTGTAAGATAAATATATGATTTCATTCTTTTGCATGTAGAAATCCTGCTTTCTCAGCACCATGTATCAAAGAGATTACCTTTCCACCTTGTGTCCTCTTAGCACCCTTTTGTAAAATTATTGACCATGTATGTTTAAATTTACTTCTGGGCTCTCTATTCTGTTCTATTGATGTACGTTTCTGTTGTTATGCCAGCAGCATACTATTTTGATTATGATAGCTTTGTAATATAGTTTTAAATCAGAAAGTGTAATGCCTTTAACCTTTTTCCTCTCAGTACTGCTTTGGCTATTTGGGTTTTTTTGCAGTTTCACAAAAAATTTAGAATTGTATTTTTCTATTTCTGCGAAGATGCCATTGGGATGTTGATAGTTATTGCATTAAATTTCTATATTTCTTTAGGTAGTATTAATATTTGAACAATATTAATACTTCTGATCCAGTAACAGGGAATATTTTTCTATATATTTGTATCTTCAATTTTTTTCATCAATGTTTTATAATTTTCAATGTACAAATCTTTCACCTCCTTGGTTAAATTTATCCCTAAGAATTTTTTATGCAATTGTAAATGGGAGTGTTCTTTATTTCTTTTTCAGCTGAGTGCTTATTTGTATATAAAAAATGTTACTGATTTTTGTCTGCTGCCTGTTGATTTTCCATCCTGTAACTTTACTGGATTCATTGTTTGTTTCCTTCTTGGTGGAATCGTTGTAGTTTGCTACATATAAAGATCATGCCATCTCCAAATAGAGACAACATCATTATTCATTTTAATGTTTGTAAAAATGCCAATGAACTAAGTTAACATTCCTTTTTAGAAATAAGTACTTTAAAGTGCATCTCTAATCATTATGCTTCTGAAAATCTCATGCAGTGTGATTCTCTGAAATAGTAATGTTCATTCTTAGCCATGTTCTGATAAACTAACAATTCACTGCACTGTTTCGATACAAATCTGAAATTTTAAGTCAAACTGTTTTCAAGACATACAATTTTAAATGTTTTTGACAATGAAATTAAGTTTGTTGTCTAGTAATAACTAAAGAAGTTCTTTTAAAATGTTCTCAGTACATAAAATCTACATATCTGAAGAAAACATAGAACATGTTCATTAAAATTACAAGTTTTATAGAAATTATTGGGAAGAGGACAAGTCTTTTTATAATTATCAAATTGTGTATCTTTTTTTAATAATACATTTTATTTTTTCTTTCAAGTAATAGATGTATTTCTTATATATACTGAAAAAAATAGTAAAAATTTAAAAAGTGACTTTAAAATAGAAACAACTGAAAACTCATCTTTATAAGTCAATGTCACAGTTATGTAAGAATTGAGAAACTAAGCACGTCATGTATTTTGATGCTACTATGTTGTAGATTTTGCAAAAGCAAAGGTCTTTAAGTGAAAACAAAAGCAACCTTCAAGCCAACAGACAAAGTATCCAGACTGAAATTGGCTAAGAAACTGAAGTGAACACTTCCCACTGGAAAAGCAATCTCCTTTCTATCATGAAGTCAGGTCCTCACTTCATCGTTTTTATGATTCTGGAATAAAATCATGTCACAGTCAACAAATACGTCGCACATAAGAACTTATTACCACTTTTTTGCTCAAATAACTAAAGGCTTTAATGAGGCATGCAATTTAAAACCAACAATCAGATTTGCTTGCAGCTAACCTGCCAAAGCTAACCACATATGAAATGGCAAAAGATGGAAAGATGGACTGGCAGCTGTTTCAATAAACAGCAGGTCAGCTAGAAAGGCTGGATATATCTAGGATGTCCCTATGAGGGAATTTTAGGGAAGAGGGGTTTCCATTTTTGGTAGTGTTTTTTAAGTTATGTACAAAGTAAGAAAAAAATTGCGTGATTCACACAGAGGGTATTTCCATGCCTATTAACTTAGAAAAAATAATACAATATTGAGGTATACCAATGGTACTCAGAAATATTTTATTTAACTGGTGAAATCTTAGATAGTGATAATAAATACTAAACGTTAAGTTTATATAAAAGCCACTTGAAAGAAAAGTCTTAAAACTAACAATCTGAAACCATCTTTGAGTGCAGGGTGAGCTACACTAAGCACAAAACCGCAGTGGAGTCTTGTTATGGTTCAGATGATCAAACAAATCTCCTTTAAAAAGAAGTTACCAAGCAATAGAAAACATTCTACTTCACAGACTCTCCTTATAATAGAAATATTTATATTTAACATTTAAGAAAATACAAGCCTATTTCCCTAGACACTATTTAAATGGCAACCAAATTTGGATTGCCACCTTTAAATAGAAAATGTGGAATTTCAGTATGGTAAACAGTGGAGGAAAGTGCGGTTTTATATATCAAGCCAAAAATAACCGATACTCTTGGTAAATCCACCATTTTTCAATGTAGTTTTTTGTTTTCTGTTTTTTTTTTTTTTTTGAGAGAGAGTCTCATCTGTCACCCAGGCTGAAGTGTAGTTGCACGATCTTGGCTCACTGCAACCTCAGCCTCCTGAGCTCAAGTGATCATCCCACCTCAGCCTCTCTAGTGGCTGGGACTACAGGCTCACACCACCATACCTGACTAATTTTTTTGTATTTTTGGTACCGATGGGGTTTCACTATTTTGCCCAGGCTGGTCTGAACTCCTGAGCTCAAGCAATGCTCTCACCTTAGCCTCCCAAAGTGCTGGAATTACAGGTGTGAGCCACCGTGCCCAGCTGAGTGTGCTGGAATTACAGGTGTGAGCCACCGTGCCCAGCTGACTGTGCTGGAATTACAGGTGTGAGCCACCGTGCCCAGCTGAGTGCGCTGGAATTACAGGTGTGAGCCACCGTGCCCAGCTGAGTGTGCTGGAATTACAGGTGTGAGTCACCGTGCCCAGCTGAGTGCGCTGGAATTACAGGTGTGAGCCACCGTGCCCAGCTGAGTGTGCTGGAATTACAGGTGTGAGCCACCGTGCCCAGCTGAGTGCGCTGGAATTACAGGTGTGAGTCACCGTGCCCAGCTGACTGTGCTGGAATTACAGGTGTGAGCCACCGTGCCCAGCTGAGTGCGCTGGAATTACAGGTGTGAGCCACCGTGCCCAGCTGAGTGTGCTGGAATTACAGGTGTGAGCCACCGTGCCCAGCTGAGTGCGCTGGAATTACAGGTGTGAGCCACCGTGCCCAGCTGAGTGTGCTGGAATTACAGGTGTGAGCCACCGTGCCCAGCTGAGTGCGCTGGAATTACAGGTGTGAGCCACCGTGCCCAGCTGAGTACGCAGTTTTTAAACAACATCGTTTTCCTCTTTTATCTACATCCAGTCTACTTTCCAGTTTCCAGGATGTCCTACCTAATGCTGGCCTTAGACTTGTGCAATTGTTAATGGCCTTGGTATATTACAGTCTATTTTGCTCATCAAAAACAAAGCCCCAGAAAATTCGAGGCCAGAGATAAGAAGTTTAAAAGACAACAACAAGTATAATCCGTATCATACATACTTTTAGATTAGACATGTATCTATCAATCCAGTTGCAGAAAATTTCTTTTAATTCTTATTACTAGGGGGCAAAAATTTTGACAGTGCAGTACTGCTATGATAACAGGGAAATCTTTGAATACGTGTGGAGGTCAGAAAGTATTTGCTCCCTTTATTATAAAAGTCATCTATCTAAGTTTCCAAATTTCCATAAGTTGCAAATTACAAAAAATTCTAACTAGTCCATGTAACTGTGTTACTAACAGAATGTAATATAAAATTATATCTCATTAAGTAATATATCAGATTATTTACTGCAGTGCTGTGTTTGAGTTTGTGCTAAAATACTGCGAACTGGAGAATTTCTAAAATATAAAACCTAAGAATGCTTAGGAAATAATTATGGGAAAAGGGTAAATTAAAACAAAAAAGCACATACACATAATTTTATTTAAATAAAGTAAAGACGCCCAAGGGAAAAATCAGAAAGAGATGGAGAAACGGTAGGGTCAACAGAAATGTATTCTTTAAAACGATGAGGGAGATTATTTAGCAGGGGGGCGTGACAAGGATACTGCACCCAATTCTTGGTAAATTTCCTCTGACGTAGCCCCAGTTTTGTCAAGTTATAGCTTTGCTTCCTATAGTTTAAACTGCAGATTCACTGACAACTTAATTAAATTAAGCTGAATATATCCCTTCCCAGAGGCAGAAAATATAATAATTCTCCAGTCTTCTGACTCAGTGAACAATCTGGCATGTCAAATGCTCTGGAAATTAATTTATTCTAACTGCAGGAAAAGAATTAGAAGTAGCACCTCTTCATAAGTCTACATGAAACTGAAAGATAGGTTACAAATGCTGAAACATTAGAATTGGAAATTATCTAGATAACAGTAGAAATGCTATGGACCTCAACAGGCCACTTTAAAGATATTTTCAGTTTTATAATGATTTCCAAAACCAAGGTTTCCTATAGGCAATACTGTATCCACTAGAGCACTCAGGCTCTTTTCCTCTGAAATCAGATAACTGGGCTGGGTCTCCTGAAGATCCTTTCCAGTTGTGCAGGTAATTCATTTCTCTACAAGATGTACACACACACACACACACACACACACACACACACATCAAAGAAAAAAAGAAAAGGGTTTTTAAATTATTTCTTGGCATCTTTAAGCATTTTAGATTTTTAAAAAAGATTTTTAAATTACTATATAGACTTAGAAAAATCCTTATTTTATTAATTGCTAATCTTCCACAAGTGCTACCTTGTAAGTTGTTATTGAGTCACTGATGGTGTTTCCTTCTTGTGGTAAATTGCCTAGTGTACACTGACTACTCATAAGGAATAGGCTAGTTAGTGGAATTTCCATACTTCTCTCAGTAGAGGTGAGATACGCATTGGCCTAGCGTCAGTTTCCTTTCTTCCCAAATCTCTTAAGGCCCGTTATATGTGTCACTGTAAATTACATATGCTAATGCTAACAAGTATCTGCGAGGCAATGACACCTAGATGAAAATGGAACTAGGTAGCTTTACACACAGAAGTAGATGCTATAAGGGTGAGATGCTAAGAAATGATTTCCATTGAGTCAGGTAGCGGAGCTACAACTCTAAAGATTCAGAAAGAAAATCACAAAACGCCTAAAGGCTTTTCAGTTCAGATTGCTTCCACGTTCCGAAGTTGTTTCCACTATGAAGGAAATGAAACTGGCAATCACGTACAATGAACTATGGGTATGGTGTAAGAAAGACGACCTGAAGCTCCAGTCACTTCAGTGGACACATCCTTGAGAGAAACATTCTTGGCTCTTCATCAAAGAGGTACAAAACCCTGAATACTCTATGTATTAGGTTAGAATATAGTACTAGAATTATATAAAATTTATGTCATATCTTTATGATTCTCTGCTTTAGAAACTTTTTAAAATTCCCCGATGAGCTAGTGGTCCTACTTATGTCTGATAAGAGGGCTCCGCAGTATTTTAAACTCAACATTTCCTTTTGCTTGAAACGAGACACAATGTACTTGCTATGTTAAAGCTATTCATTAACATTCCCGGAACAAGAGACGGAAAGCTAAGCTTGGTTTATGAATTAGCACTGGGGAAGCAAAAAGGTACAAGTACATATTTTCATCATATGTAAGTTTATAAGGCTGTATATGTGGGAAGCTGGAAAGCAGAGTTTTATAATGTTGGGATATAAAAGGAAAGTTTTATTCATTCATCCATATCAAATATTTATTATATGAGGTAATGCATGGGGTCTTTAAGGATGCAAGACCTGAAGTTAGACTGCTTGTGTTCAAATTTCAGATCTGCTAAGGTTTTTATTTCATTTAAAAAATAAATTCACGGTCATTCTTTTTTTTTTTTTTTTTTTGAGACAGAATCTCACCCTGTTGCCCAGGCTGGCGTGCAGTGGCACAATCTTGGCTCACTGCAACCTCCACCTCCCAGGTTCAAACAATTTTGCCTCAGCCTCCTGAATAACTAGGATTACAGGCATGCGCCACCATGCCCAACTACTTTTTAAATTTTTAGTAGAGATGGGGTTTCACCAAGTCGGCCAGGCTGGTCTTGAACTCCTGACCTCGTGATCCGCCCGCCTCAGCCTCCCAAAGTGCTGGAATTACAGGCATGCGCTACTGCACCTGGCCCATTTTATTTCTTTAGCTCTTGTTGTCTCATCTCTAAAAAGGGGTTAATAGTAATATCCAATACATACTCTGATTGAGGATTGACATCATAACATAGAAAGCCTTGGTAGAGTGCTTGACTCAAAGTATATGTTTGATGAGTATTCTATATCATCAACATTATCATTATTGTTGGTTAAACACTTACTGAAAAAGACTGTGTGTGCAAAGGAATGTATGTTGTGCACGTGGGTGTTTGTAGAGCATAGTTCCTCTGTAAATAAAGATACAAAGAGACGTGATTTCTCTACCAAGAAAACCAAAGTAAAACAAGAAAAACAAAACCCCAACTATTTCTGCTTCTTATTCTAGGTAAATGCTGTCAGATACATTATACTCCCTACTCCAAATACTCATAAAAGTCCCGATATTAAAGTTCTTAAAAAGTGACTGTACAGAAGTCCTGGCCTCAGCTAATATGGCTGATTGCATTGGAATGATTTACAACACAGGATGTGAAAAGCATCTCAAAGCAGGCATCACAGCTCCATTGTTGGAAGTGTTTTTTTCTTTCTATTTAGTCATCCTGGGAGGCAAACACAGCCTGGGAGGAATATTCTCGGGGTGGAAAGGGAGTTGGGATAAGAGATGAATAAACAGTGTAAGAGATGACACATAAAAAGGAAATAGTCACTGGGGCTTTTCTCATCCAACTTTGGTCCTTGATGCTGGGAAAAGACGTGTGATAAGTTTTTGGAAGCTGTCTCCTCCTACATCTCGACAGCACAATCTGCCACTCTGTGCCTCCAGCTCTTTCTCTGGAAGGCTATCTGTGATACTAGGAAATGGTAGCTTGGTCAATGTACTAAATTAATTTAGAAGATGAGCTGGATTTGATGCAACGGTCCTCGGGGCATTACCGGTTCTGACCTCAGAGGCAACAAAACTGCACATGCGTTTATACGTTCATAGGACCCATTTATAATTTGAGACTTGAAGTTGGTTGGGAAATTTTTTAAAAATGAAATCATGTGAAAATTTTGCAGTAACTCGTTGTAGGCTGGACCTTGGCTAAAGGCCATCCTAAGGAAGCAGATGTTTGTGTATTTTAATTTTCTGGCAGCGAGTATGAGTTTACATTTGGATTTTTTCCTTAAGATAATATATATGTACAGTAGGAGGAAAACACATAGGGGTCGGGCCCTTCATCAAACTGCTTCCCAACACGTCTGTGGGTAGGTCCCATGTGAGATGTGAAACAAACTTCAGCAGTTACCAGAATTCTTCACTTCCTTCTCTTTTGATGTTCAGAGATAATTCCAAGTCACCAAATGAGATGGAGTACATGGCCTCTGTCCTTATACACGTCCCTACAAGCTATCTGCAAACAAGTCAAAAATTGTTGAAAAATCTGTTTATATTTCTAATCATGTTCTAGACACTAGAGAATTCACTTAACAACTCAAAGTTAACAACTGTACAATAGTGTTTTATGATTTAGGAAATAGAACATACTTATTAAATCACTCTAGCAAGCACCCATATCTTTCAGAAGATAACCTCAGCTGCCTTTACGTCCCACGCTGGTTCTCTCTAATTAGAAATGATTATGCAGCTGGCAAACATGTAGGAAAGTCAGGCAACGAGCTACTCATGTGACTGCTCACACAAATGTGAGAAGGTTTGCTTAAGTATAAATCGCTATAGAAATAGAAAGCGTGACTATTTTTGTTGGTGGAAGAAACAGGAAGCAAAGAACTTAACTGGATTCTCTGATGTGAGCAAGAGTTTTTAACTATGATAGGAATAACTAAGAATCTCTGAAATAAGTATGAATTCAGAAAAGTTGATAAATGTGGGGTGGTCTTTTGTCTGCTAAGTATCAAGAATTGCTGTTAAACTTGAATTGAGGCTTGTTTGCTTAGGCTGAAAACTCAGTGAACAGCAGATGGCAGTATTCCGCCTTCTAAAGACCTATCTGAACAGCTCTTAAGCGCTACTGCCTCATGAACAGGTAGAATTTAGTTTATTTTTTTCACAGAAATCAAAAATAAGGTAATATATATGTCTATACGTAGAAATAAGAAACTGAAATGTGCCTTACCCCTCAGGACCACTGTTGAAGTGAAATTATAATTACATAATTGATGATTTCTCCAAGTTGCAAACATTTTACTTGCTACCTTTCTCCATTTATATAAGACATATTAGAAACATGACTTTTTCCCATGCACAACTTAACATTTTTCCCACATTAATTTTCTACTGTAATTAAAATATTAACAGAAAAAACACCAAATGTATCTGAACACAATGGTTTTGTGAAGTTTTATTGCTCTTTGTTTTATTCACCTTAGCACTAGACTTCCCCCTGCCTCATACGCAGCAGGTGCTTATCTATGCTGACTTGCCTCTGCTACACTTAATCCAGGACACATTCCTTTACTGCTTCAGGAGCAGATAAACAAGTCCACATTAATGCCCATTGGGATAGTCCTTTCTTACGCTGAAAACACCAGACACGAAAGCCAACAACCCTTGGAGCCATCCCTTCTGAGAAACTTTGCATCTCTGACCAGATCTCATGGATATTCACAGACCTTTGTTACAACAGCACCTGCCGCCGTTCTCAGTTCAGCTTTTGGTATGTGTATATGTTATGGTCTGTCTTCCTCCTTTAGGTTCTAAGTTGTACAAGGACAAGGGCAGTGCTCGGTTTCATTCACCTAGTGTGGTACTTGGTAGGCTCTCAATAATATGAGAAATGAAGACTGCATAAGTAACATACTCCAGACCTTCAAAGATGAGTAAATGCCCTCTCTCCAATTCTGTACCTTAAAAGACAAGTAAATTTAAGTGTTTTGAGACAGTTCTTTAGAATAAATCACTGCTTTTCCGAAAACCATCTTAAAACATTCCACCTTCCAGCACAATTGCATGTTCTGATCTCACATGTAAAACAGGTCGACAATCGTTACACTGAAATATTGGAGTCCTGATTACAAACTATATTTAACAACCTGATTCTGGAATAAGCACTATCCAGAAAACAGTGAAATTGCCAAGAAGTAATAGTCCTGACCAAAAAAAAAAAAGCAATCCTATAAATTTTTCCACAATTGGATACATACATGAAAAGAGTAAGCAAAGGATTAGGGTGTATTTTCTGGAGAAGCAGAAGATCTTAACACGCCTGGAGGAAAGAAAGGATGGCCTTTTGAAGACAAAGTTCAGGTGAAGTACACAGTGCTTCATGTTGAAAGGATGACGCTGGAGCATTTTCAGGAAACAGATCACGGCAGAAATATGAGCCCTATTCAAGAGCTCTGATTAACTAGGAAGGGCAATAAGAAACTCCCGTAGAGTCATGACATGATCAGTATGTCTGGAGAGAGGATCAGGCTTTCAGGAGCAAGATTTGGGAAGATGCGTAGCTAAGTGTCTTTCACAGAACAAGGAATCAGAGAAGGAATCTGTCTGGATGAGGACACTGAGGTGTTCAATGATTCAAGGGGCATGTTAGAAGAGACTTCTGGACTGGAAGTACGCACGTGGGCACTGGTGACATACACATGGTCCTTTCAACAGCACGTGGCCATGAAGTGTGTGAAGAGAAAGGACTGTGCTGAGGGTACAGCCATCGTCAAGACCAACTTTTAAAAGCCAGGCAGAAGAGGAGAAATCCACAGAAGGAAGGAAGAAGGGACAAATGAGAACTAAGAGTATCCAAGGGGCCAGGGAAATTTTAAGCAGCAAGGCATGGTCAGCAGTGGATCGGCGCTTGACAGTTTAGCAAATCTTGAAACCTTTTTGAGTTTAATACGTGGAAGGTCACTGGTAACTAGAGAGAACAGTTTCAGTGAAACACTGAGATAGCCAGCCACATCGCAATAAATTAGCAAGGAAAGGAAGACAGAAGACTGATGATTATAGAGACAAGTCTCATGAAAACTGGCTGGAAAATGGAAGATACATGTATGTTAGCATTCAGAGGGAAAACAGGGTGTAGAGACTTATCGAGCGTGTGAACATAACAGATGTTGAAGGGTAAAGACAATGGAATGATAAATAGATAAAAATCCAAAAGAAAGAAGTAAGGGGTACAAGAGTAACCTTTGACAACGGGAGATACCTTTTCCATGGTAACAGTAAGAAACAAGAATTAAAAAAATTTTTATACTTTGACTTTAATTTACACTGTGAATTAGGTACTGCATCCCTTACTGAAAGTGTGATGTGGGCAATGTTGAGGTTAGAGGAACAAACAAGAATGAACAACTTTTGAAAGAGGAATAAAAAAGAGCTGGCTACATTCTCAAGCAATACTAAGGCCCGGCTGGGTACTTTCCGGCGTTACTCAGCATAAAATCTGACGTGAAAAGGAAACCAAGAGAAAAGAGGAGAAGTATGACAGACAGGAAGGAAAGACTGGCCGACGGGATCGGAGATCCTGGTGAGGTGAGAGAACAGCTCTAGAGAGAGCAAGTGAGGGCAGAGCAGAAAAGCTGTAGGAAGCATGAAAGTAGCACATGAGGACTGCATGAGAAGGAGAAACGGGTAAAAGATTCCATTAGTAGATTAGGCTCTCAGGCAGGAGAGGCTGCTGCTTTTTATTAGGAGGAATGAAGGCTGAAAGGGAACTATAAGGCTACATTTCAGAGGCCCAAGAATGAAAGATAAAATATATATATATATATATATATATATATATATTTTTTTTTTTTTGAGATGGAGTTTCACTCTTGTTACCCAGGCTGGAGTGCAATGGCGCGATCTCGGCTCACCGCAACCTCCGCCTCCTGGGTTCAGGCAATTCTCCTGCCTCAGCCTCCTGAGTAGCTGGGATTACAGGCACGCGCCACCATGCCCAGATAATTTTTTGTATCTTTAGTAGAGACGGGGTTTCACCATGTTGACCAGGATGGTCTCGACCTCTTGACCTCGTGATCCACCCGCCTCGGCCTCCCAAAGTGCTGGGATGACAGGCTTGAGCCACTGCACCAGGCCAAGATAAATATTTCTAATACTATCAGTTGGTAACTAAATGCTGAAAGATGCCTGAGAAGGAAAATGATGTAATCAAACAGTAAGCACTGCTTGAGGAAGATCAGGTCACAGAAGAAGGCAGATCTGACCAAGGCTGCCCCAACAATAAACACGGGAAACGAGAACATTTGCAGCACGAAGGTCCAGGAAGAGCAGAGTGAGTTACATTAAGGAGAACCATTTGCACTTGGAAACTGGTAAGATATGGGACATAAGAAATGAAATAGATTTATTCTTATAAGTCATCTTGACTCTGTCCACAATATTCTTTTAGTTTCTTCTTTCAGAAATCGCTTTCAGTGCCCCAGTCTTCACAGAATAATATGTGAATAATTCGCTTGTGAGTTTATAAAATCTATATTGCCTCTGAGCAACTGGCCAAGAAGATGTTCCCTTTGGATATCTCTATTGCCTTCCACAATGCAAACACAGGAGGCGGTGGGTGATTTCAAGAGCCCTCGGACTTTTTAACACAACATTAAACACTTCATAAATGTATTTTAAAAGTCAGTAGGGGTGGCTCATGCCTGTAATCCCAGCACTTTGGGAGGTAGAGGCAGGCGGATCACTTGAGGTCAGTAGTTCAAGACTAGCCTGATGAACATGGTGAAACCCAGTCTCTACTAAAAATACAAAAAATTAGCCGGGTGTGGTGGCGGGCAACTATAATCCCAGCTACTCAGGAGGCTGAGGCAGGAGAATTGCTTGAACCCAGGAGGCAGAGGTTGCAGTGAGCCGAGACCGTGCCATTGTACTCCAGCCTGGGCAGCAGAGTGAGACTCCATCTCATGGGAAAAAAATAAATAAATAATAAAAGTCAGTAAATTTCATTTTCTACAACTAATCAAGGATTCCATCATCAATTGAATAATATGGTTTCCAAACTTATAAATAGATCAAATTTTAAAACTCTTGTAAAGAAAATATTTTTGGAAAACAGAATGAATTTTCTTTAAAGAAACAATGTTATAAGTGATTTTGAAGTTTCAGAGCTAGCTCACACACACACACACACACACACACACACAAAACCACATAGTAAGTATGATAGAATCTTTTTGTTTTCCACTGCAAATTCACCCTATTTTAATTATGTTACAAAGGGAATGTAGAGGCTCTGGAAAAACACCCATTTTTACTTCATTTATTCAACAAATATTAAGTAAAATCTATTGGGTACCAGGTACTATCTACATCTTCGGGCTACAGAGATGAATGAAGCAGAGCTGCTGCCTGTGAGCAGCTCACAGTCTAGTGGAAGGCATTCAGGGCACTGAAAGGGGCCAGAGGATAAAGGAGAAAACCCTGCGGGTGTATTCACTGCCCCTGGTTATAACAAGAGTGCAAGAAGTTGGTTGAAAGGGAAAACAGTTGTTTCTCGAAGTGCAGATCCCAAACACCTGAATCTGTCCATGTGGTTCTTTTCTAAACGTTGAAAATGGCCTCTCTGAACAGAGTCACCATTATCGTTCATACCTCTCCTCAAATGGGATCAAAAAAGAACAAAACACACAAAAAAGCCAATTATCCAGAAAAGAGAATTGTGAGAAGGGTGAAGGACAGATATCAAACATACTTATCACTATAATGCAGCATTTCCTTCCAAATCTTGAGCCCCTGTAAGTTTCATAGACCCAACACCTAAATCTTATCTTTGAAACATGGACGTCAAGGCTTTCTAGCTTCTGAACCCCCCGACAATGAGTTGGGAACTTGAAATTCCCTTCCCTATCATACCTGATGCTCCCTTCTTGCTTATTGGTTTTAAGGAATGGGGTAAGCTTATCTGCAAGTGATTTTGCATATAGGGCAGGTAGGTGTGATATATCTACAGTGTAATACAATTTCTTGATTTTCTAGAATGCAACTCAGAGATCTAAAAAAATGGCATTGTAACGGGAGTGACTTTCAAAATCTGACACCAGTGCACAAAAGGTTACAAATACGCTGCAGAGATGACATTCTAACCCAGGTAGTCTGGATCTGAAGTGCTATGCTATTCACAATGCTAAATACTGGGTACCATTCCTATGAGCAGTCATTTACCTTCAATGATATGAAAATATCCCTTCCAATTTGCTATGCAGTATTTTATAAAAGAAACTGTTCCTCCAATTAATGAGAGCCTAAGTAGGTAAAGATTATTAAGGGGAACTTGCTGACGTCATCCGTAAACTCCAGGATCTCATAGTTCACTCCCTTCTTTCACATCTTTGAAAATGTCAAATTGGACTCTTCCCAAAACCAAGTCTTAGGAAAGATTGCACCATTGATATTTTTCCATCAAGAAAAATGTCACTTATTCTCTCTGTTTCTGATACTTAAGCCAGATTGTTCCTATGGTTTGCCCCAGAAGGAAAAACCTGTGGGCTCTTGTGAAGACTTCTATTGCTAATAGGAAGTCATCTGTCTTCATTTTCCTCTTAGGTGGTAATGAAAAGAAAATTGTATGATGTATCTGTCTACAAGTCTGGGTTAATTACTTCAGGTTAAGAAACTGATTTCAGTTGTTATCTTATTATATTCAGAAAGTTATGAGACAATTAAAAAATATGATTATCCTAGGATCAGCAGACATGGTGGCTCACCAAGACATTTAACAGGCAGATGCCAGGCAGGATCATCAAGGTTTTGTATGGGAAGCATTTCAAAATGATACCTACTCTGCATTTAGCAACAACGTGTTGCTAAATAAAGGAGGAAATTAAGTAAGTAAATAAGTCATTTGGCCATAACAGTGAGTCACTCAGGATTTCTGCTGTAGATCTGTTTTCTTCTTGTGGACATAATTGCCAGTTCAGTCAATGCTTCCCCACACCATTGGCGTAGTAATACCAGCAGATTTATGAAACATGAAGAGACAATAATTGGTAGAGATTCAGCACATGTTCTTTAAGGCAAAGATCTATGTAAAAAAGACAAAATAAATTGAAAAATATTTTAAAATTGTAATCTTATAAGATTAATACAATCACTGATGAAAATATGGTTTTTAAAAAAATAAGGAGGAAGATGTAAATAAAATTGATACTGAATTTCTCTCGCTATCATTTCATTCAATTTTAATTTTGTTTCATCTTAGAGAGATGAGGACTGAAGTAGGATGCCATTGCTTTAATTAAAATATGCCATAAAAATAAATTAACGAAGCTTTATTTAAAGAATGAACATGGAGCAGATGCGATGGCCCCTATGAAAAATTAAAGAATATACATTTAAGACAGAATAAGGTCTAACCAACGAGAGCTTCAAAATGTCTCCCTACTAGTTTCAATATTTCATACAAATACTTTAAACGTGCTATGTCTCTCATTAGCTACATTCTACTCTGGAAAGATTATAACAGCTTCTCAAACATCCATCAAGCATGTCTCGTGGCTGCTGGACCAATTGACAACCTCATTAAGTTTCCTATGGACTCTGATATCAAGACAAACAGGTCCAAAGACATTTGGCAATACTCTAATTCTAAGCTGACTTCAAAGCATATCCACTGGATGCCATGACTGTCTGTACCTTTCATGATAATTTCAACTCCAGAGCCAGGAGTGTGGTCAAGAACGGGCAGGCCAAGTCAGTGGGGTCAACGAGATATGAGGGGAACTCAGCTTCATGCTTCTGGAAGAGGAAATTATTCTTCTTCAGAAGGAAGCATGTTGCTGCCAGCAGCCATTTTTGGATCACAAGTAGAATCAGCATTAGGATGACACCAATTCTGTAGACATTAGCAGAGTAGAGATAATAACAAACTTAGGTGCACTGTAACATCGCTGGACTCACCAAATGCACTAATCCAAGGCTTCCCTCCTCTGGCCCTTCTATACATGAGAAATAATAACATCTCTTTCTTACTACAACTTTTCAAGTTTTCTTTTATTTACAGTTGAAAATATTTTAACTAATACAACATAAGTTTTTGTTTTACCAACTGTATATGTAATGAGTAGATAAACAGGTGGTAATAAAATTCTATAATGTATCAACCTACAAGTCTGGATTAATAAGTTCGGTTTAGGAGAACAGTTTTAGTTATAATCGTATTATAGCCAGAATGTTATAAGAAAATAAAAAATATGATTACCTTAGGGTCAGCAGAACACGGGAGCCTACAGAGGGCTGAATGCTGAGCACTGGCTTGATCTCTTAGCCACGTGACTCACTTCTACAAGGAAGCCCTCAACACACTATCCATATCTGAACCCGCGATGCAAATTAATCATCCAGGTGCTACTCATTTAATATTCTTAGAGAAAGACACTTTAGTCATGTTTGGATTCTGTAAGCTTCTTACAGATGACAGTCATTTTATATTTATTTTCTAACCCCACAGCATTCTGCTCAGGTACCAGACTCCGAAAAAAAAAAAAAAAAAAAAAAGCCCCTAATTAGTTTAAATGAATTCTCTTTTCTCCAGTCCTTCTTGGCCAAAAATAGACAAAAATAAGCTATCCAATCTTTATTGAAGACTTTAATTCAGCTTCATGCAAATTTCTAAATATAGTTAGGACGTCATAATTCTTGACTTCCTCCCTATTGTTTCAATGAGCAAATAATATTTTTTCTTTTGGTCAATACCAGTCTCCCACCACTGTGCTTTTAATTTCATCCTTCTAATAGACAGCATATTTGTTGTTTTCATTGGTGTTTTTCTTTTTCTTTTTTTTTTTTTTTTGAGACGGAGTTTCGCTCTTGTTACCCAGGCTGGAGTGCAATGGTGCGATCTCAGCTCACCGCAACCTCCACCTCCTGGGTTCAGGCAATTCTCCTGCCTCAGCCTCCTGAGTAGCTGGGATTACAGGCACGCGCCACCATGCCCAGCTAATTTTTTGTGTTTTTAGTAGAGACGGGGTTTCACCTCGTTGACCAGGATGGTCTCGATCTCGTGACCTCGTGATCCACCCGCCTCGGCCTCCCAAAGTGCTGGGATTACAGGCTTGAGCCACCGCGCCCGGCCCTGGTGTTTTTCTTATTCATCCTCTTTTTCCTCCCCACTTAAAAACACTTTTAGCATTTCCTCTACTAACAAAATTAGGGTCTTTGACCCCGACTCTAAGGAGGTAACCATTTTTTAAAATTCGATTAACATTTTGAAGGCCATTAAAGAGAGCTCTCCTCTAATTCTCTATCAATATTAATCAATATCTCAATTAAAATATCTAAGGACAACATTCCTGGCTCTTTCTTGCTTCCCCACCAGACGTTACCGAAGCCTCGCACCTCAGGCACGGCCACCTCCTCCTTTTCTGGCCTTTTTTCCAGCTTCTCTGAGAACAAACTCTCTGTCTGCTTTCCTTTTTATTAATTTTCTCCATGTTAACCTGTGCCCTTCCCTCCCAGCCCTCACCCTATGTTATAATGAATACAGTACCCGCTAATCTGTTGTTCCAACACTGACCACTCCTTCCAGCTTCTGGATAGCTCCACTCAGATATTCCAAAGCAATTTCACACTCAACTTTCCAAAAGAAAAGACTTTGTCTTTGGAAATCTTTTCCTCATGTATTTCCCACTTGACTAAAACCAAAATCGTTAACCAAAACTGAGCACCTTGACTCTTGGATTTTATTTGCATTTATTATTTTTCTTACCTTCCACATCAAATTGGTCAGTGGATCTGGAAATTGACACGCAAGACTCTGTCATTTTTTTTTTTTTTGCCTTAAAAAGCCTCTCATCTGTGCTTTAATCCATCTCTCATTATTTCCCACGAGGAAGGCTACAATATATTTTATTCTTCTCGTTTCTTCCTGCCACAAACTTGGCTTTTCCCAATATGGAGATATTATTAAGCAGGATATCTGCCATTTGCGGGCTCCCCAAAGTCACAGAACAACATTCAACTTCCTGGTTTGTCTGTAAGTGTCTTACCATTTAACCTTTAACCCACGCCCTTTCCAGTTACATCTCCACATACTGTACTAATGCCTCATCCCTCCAGCTAACCTGGATTATCTTTGCAGGTATGATGCCACCACCCTGCGCTTTGGTGATGGTGTTACTTCTGCCTACCATTTCACGTCTTTTATATCAGTGTTAATGATCAGGATCCAACTTTAAGACATAGAAACATTCTAGTTTCATTCCCAAACTGACACCAAATTCATCACTTCCGCCTCCAAGTCTCCATAGTACTTTGTTCAATCATCTATTATGGTGTTGTACTATTACTAATTGTGACTAAATTTCTTGCCAGATTATAAATTTGAGAACAAGTTTTGTTCATTTTTATAATCTTAGTACTCAACATACTGTAATAAATGTCTTAATAATTGTCAAAAAACATAATTACTGAAAGAATGAGCTCTAATTGCCTTCTAACACAATATGCTATTCTTGCAAATTGTTCTCAGATGTTTAGAGAATCTCATTATTCTAATCGGTCTGAAAAGTGTGACTTCCCCAACCCTTGTATTCAAAGGAGACCCCCTTCTAGTCCTCACAACCTCCTACTGAGTATCATGTTACTTAAGGCGACTGCCTGCAGTAAGCACGTTCAATTCACAGGCAAACGCAGATTCCCATGAGCAATGACCAGAAGAGCATTGAAGAAAGAGGAGTGGCCTGATTTCCCTGGTACTTCTCCCTGACTACACGCTCACTGCTTATCTTCAGAGCTCCTTTCTATGGTAAGTGCCCAAGCAGAGGTGCACACTTCACAGAAAGTGGCTTTTTTTTATAATAGCAGCACACACGCATTATCGGAAAACACCAGAAAACGAAGGGAAACAATAGAGTGAACAGATTTGACTTACTGCTAGTAATTACAGTGATGTTAGAGTTTTTCAAACAGAAAGACTGGATGCAGTGTTCGAATTCCTTTTATTTACCGTAGGATGATGATTTATTCTTTTACAGAAAGGTAATTTGAACTCCTACAGTCAATCTCTCTGTTCCCTCAAAACAAATATTACCTTTTGAGCTTCCCACTGTAATTAGTACATTGGCAGTTCACAAATATTTCCTTTTGAGCTTTCCACTGTAATTAGTACACTGGCAGTTCATATGCTTTTAAGGCACAATACTCCCTTCCTTAGGTTTGAGGACTTAAAAAAAAATTCCTCTTAAATCAAAACCAGTATCTTTAAACAGACGCAATTCACCAGCTTTCCATAACGTAACCCACCTAAGACTAAGAATTATTGTCTTTCTGCTTGGAGGACATACTGGTGTCTGTGCCATATTGAAAATTAGATGTTAATCATCGCACTTGAATTATTTGTTTGCAATTAGACCAAATGTTGTACTTAACCCTTAATTCTATCCCCAGTGCTTATCAAAATGAAGCGCATACAAATGTTTGCCAAATTATAAATACATTTACTTATTCGCTGATTTCTTTTCCCAGGTAGACTTTCTTACTTTGAAAACAAAACACTGGACAAGTCACAGAAGCATTGCAATCTGTTTGGCTATGACCGTTCTAAAGGAAAGTGAGTACACTGACATTCAGGTGTATTAATCAGCCTCTCCTGAGAGAAGTTAAAATGCATGAGTTCTGTGAAACCCGAATTCTCCGGGTAAGCTTGCGGTTTCCGAGCCTGAGGAAAAAGAATAACACCTCTTTACCAGCCTCTAGACTGGACTCATGGGGCTCAGCACGAGGGGACAGAACAGTGTATCAACTCTTACTACCGCTGACTCCTAAGAATGCGCGCGCTTTGGCAGTCTGCCTTTGTCATTAGCACGTTGTATCTGTGTGTCAGCGTAAAGCCACTCCTATGGCTACTTTACCGTAAAATGTAACTGTATTTTGGATCATGCCTTCAGCACTGAGACAGCAGGTCCTACAATATTGTCTACTAATGTCTTCTCATTGAAAAACAGTATTAGTAGAGTCAGATCAGATGATGGTTTGACCCTAAGGGAGCCTGTCAATTCATTTCTTTGTCATTTCACTGCGTTCGAAACAGGGTTAAATATGTTCATTGGCTCCATACTGTCCTTGAACTGTAGAAGTGCCCGACACGTGCAATAGACGATATCACTATACAGTCAAAAACTTGTTTTAGTCTAAAGGAGATGAATTAACACAACATTATCTTTCTGTAGCTGAGACATAAGAGAGACCTAGGTGTACCGTTTTAGGACTTTAGGGGAAAGGTATAATATGCCAGAAAGGACCATCACCTGTCGTTACATTCAGAAACACATTGTTTTAATTCACGTTCAGGCAAACCTCCACACATAAGAGCAGTGACGATAATAACTATTATACTATCTACAATGGCAATGCTTATGCCTGGTACAAGTGCTCTGCACTTTCAAAGTGGACAGGGAGCGAGGACATGCAAAGTAGGACACTGCTTTATCACCAAGCTTTCCCAAGGTTTATCCTCGGAGAAACACGAAACGCACGTCACAGACCCACCAAAACCTGCATGCTCTTGGGATTTAGGCCCGAGTACACCAGGGGTGAAACATTTATTCATGAATTCATTTCTAATTCCCATTCTATGTGCACACCTTTGTACTGCCTTGAGTGGGAGCGTGTAATTTAAATATGTGCCTGCTGCCTCTTCAAATTCCCATCACTCTGACAATTTAGATTGTTTTCTTTCTTCCCTTTTCTTCTCTTTTTCCTTTCCTTTTCTCTTTCCTTCCTTCTGGTTAAGATGAGGTCTCCCTAGATTGCCTAAGCTGGTCTCAAACTCCTGGGCTCAAGTGCTCCTCCCAGCTCAGCCTCCCAAAGCGCTGGGATGACCACTGTGAGCCACCATAGCCAGCTTGAATTCTGTTTCCTGATATGTCCTTTCTCCTCCGGATTATTCTTGGATGTTGGTCTTACATTCCTTGAAACTGACCACATGACACCTCTCACTCAGGTCTGGAACTTGCTCATAAAAACGAGGTACTGATTGTGCCCCACGATGTGCCCTTTTGCCCTGCAGCTGAGAGAAGAAAAAGGGGTCAGAGGAAGTTGGAAGATTCTTGAAATTTTTTAGTCTTCACCATCATCTCCTAAATCTCCCCAGTCCCTGAAGCAGAATCAGAAAGAGAAATCAGAATAACATGAATACACTGACCAGGAGTTCCTCTCTGACAAGGTGGCATGAGATCTTTCACTAGCTCCGTTGCACTGTAGGTGCCCTATTATGACCAGCAGTGTAGACATAAGACTGAAGCTAGGTAACGTTTCACGTGAAATAATGTGAGCTAAGTTTTAAGTCTTTCTGGTCTCTGGACTCCAAAGCCCTTGGTACACTTGCTGCTTCTTATTTCAGCACAACGTACAGAACTATTGCCACCAAAACTTCCACTTCTGACAGGTATCACGTCATAGATTTCAGATGAGTGTTAGGAAGAAAGCAACCTGGGTAATCACAGCTCAGGTCACCCTTAATATGTCAGATGATTTACAGTGAAAAATATAACTTACAGCAACCATGGCAAAATGTCTTTTCTGGTAAAAATACTTTATACTTTTTTCAATTTCCAATTTACTCTGAAAGTCAATTTATTCAATTACCTGTCCCAGAAATAAGTACATTATAAAAAGAACATACTTGATAACCCCGTGAATTAAAAGCTTGAACAAGTTCCGGGCAAAAAGTAAGTAAAACATGAAGACTTCTGGCAGTGGGGAGGCTGGAGGTACAGAGAGGACAGGTCAGCCTGGCTTGAGACTGTGTCCCTGGGGTTAGTTTCTGAGAGCAGCTCCTGGCATTTCAACATCTTTTTCTCCTACATATAGGCCCCCAAATTTTCTAAAAGTTCCATTTCTCCCCCAAATCGAGGAGGGGCTGACAAGGCAGCAAGGAGCAGAATGATGAGAGCAAAGCTGTTTACAGTATTCTCACGTCTGTCACATACTGGGTGTTTTTTAGTCCTGGGGTCAATTCACAGGACATGTATTTTTGTTCTATAGCCCACCGCTGCCATGTTAGACGCTTCAGGTCCCCTGAGTGTGTTTCCACAGCCATCAGGATCCACAAAAGTCCTTCTAGAGAGAATATTATTTGAATGATCACACTGCAGTCCTAATTGAAGTTGAGCAGTTTATGGACCTCTGAAGCTGACAGTGAAACAAGGCATTCTCTGAGCCTGTGTCCCTTATCAGAGCCACTTAAAGGAACATCATCCTACAAAAGGCCCTCTGGGTTTCTGAAGGTACAGAGCCCTCATTACTCCTACATTAGGGAAAGCTTTAGACCACTTCTGGGAATGCAAATGAATGAAAGCCCATGTGACAGCTGGAATAAAAGCCTCCTGTCTTTTTGCAAAGCATTCAGATGCCATCTGGCAATTTCGTTGACGTCAGCAGGCACAGAAAAACAACAGCCCCTACCGCCTTCTCCATGCTTCTCTTCCACCTCCAATTTTGCTCTCCCCTCCCCAGCAGACAGCTCCAGTGTTTAGTTATGGAGAAAGAGAGGAGCAAAGCAGCTCTCAAAAAAGATTGTCTCTAGTTCTCGTCTGCTTCATGAAGAAAGAGCTTTAGCATTAGGGCTGCAGTGGGATGTGGCCCCAGCTTTCAAATTCCAGTTAGAGGTTGTGTACATCATCATATTAAAAAAAGAAACTTTAAGGCCTTTTTCTATCTGATGTGAGGACTTATTCTGAAAGTACAGGTGCTAAAGAAAACTATTCATCTAACTTCTGATTTGACACATTCTCACTTTGATCGCTGTAAATAAACACCCAGGGTTAAAACTCGGGGAACAGGTCTGCTGCCCCAGGCTGAATTCATTGGCTTAAGAACTTACACACCATACGTACTTCTTTGAAGGATTCACTAGAAGCTTAGATGTACATTTCTATATTTTCCAAAGTTGAAATCAAGTGATAGAGTTATTAAACTATTTGCTTTAGATATATTCCATAAAAATGTATTTTTCTAAATAATTGAACAAAAGACAAATGAGTTAATGTTTGTACTCTCTGTCAAAGAAACAGTAAAATTCTGGAAGATATATTATGAAATACAAATCCTTCCCAGAAGTCCTAATTTTAAAAAATTTCATCCCAATATTTGTACACAGTAGAGTATAGAAGAGCCTAGTAATTTTATCTTATTTTTTGTATGGAGTCTCACTCTGTCACCCAGGCTGGAGTGTAGTGGCGTGATCTTAGCTCACTGCAACCTCTGCCTCCCAGGCTCCAGTGATTCTCCTGCCTCAGCCTCCTGAGTAACTGCGACTACAGGCATGTACCACCAAACCTGATAAAGTTTTATATTTTTAGTAGAGACAGGGTTTCACCATGTTGGTCAGGGTGTTCTCAAACTGCTGACCTTGTAATCTGCCCACCTCGACCTCCCAAAGTGCTAGGATTGCGGGCATGAGCCACCGCACCCGGTAGAGCCTAGTAAGTTTAAGTTATGTATTGCCTACTATTATTTTTTCTAAGGGAAAAGACACTCACAATACCTAGCCTATTCCTGCAATTGAGCAAATACCATCAACAGCAAAGAGGAAAATGGCCTCATTAAAAGCCAACCAAATGGAGTGTTCCTGAAGGTAAGGGAACACACCTCTGAATGAGATTCTATGTAGTACTGATCAGTGCCACTTAGACCACTATCAGCGCGAAAGACTGAAAAACAGTATCACACATCCAATTAAAGAGAAGCCTAAGTAGTTCAGTGTTAGGCAATCTTGGAATTGCTTGGTTACACTGCTGTAGACCTAAGACTTTGTCTTCCCTAAGTTTTGCTTTGTCACATTTTTAAAAAAAGTTAAACATTCTAATATTAAAAATAACCTTTAAACCCATTATTTTCCAATTATAATTCCTCATAAATTTCACACAGCCCAGAACTTAAAGTTTTAGTAGATCTGAGCCGTCTTCACACAGAATCTAAATTTCTCATGAAAGTTCATTCATCCTATAAAGTAGGTAAGTGATTTTAAAGCACATATATGACTACCTCACTTTAAGGCTAAATCTTTTTTAAGAGCTCCCTTTTATCTCATAAACTTTTAATGCTACTCCAGCTCACATGAGGAATATGACGCAGTCTCACTAGTAGAAACAGCGAAGGCAGTAAAGCACACGTGAGAGGTTTGTCGGAGGTGAGAAGAATTCAGAATAGTGCTGTATGATTTGAAAATTTGCTCAGACTAACTTTAAAGGGAAGGATGTCAGATTCACACCCAGACCCCCTAAACTCCCCTTTCCAGATTATTTCCATCTCAACTCTTGCCATTGTTTCTTCTTAAGAAATTTTTGTGATTTCTTCTTAATAGATTGTTTCTTGCCTCTGTGCTTTCAGACCATGGTCCCTGTCAGACCACAGAAGACACACCCCCTTGTGCACTGGTTTAGTCCAGCCCTGAAAGGTATACTCCAGCTATCACCCACCTCCAGGAGGCCTTTGCTAACCTGTCTGTTTTGCTTTGCACGTGCCCAGTGCACGTGTCCTCACTGTCCTCATTTTAATTTCTACATTTGATTTTGCATGTCCATCCTCCTATAAAACAGTGACCTCCATCAATAGTATCATCCACCTTTGTATCCTCAGTGTCTAGCATAGTATTGAGTGTTCAGTATATGGCTGTGGAAGAAAGGAAAGAAGAAAAGGCAAGGCAAGCACAGTGAAGACGCAAAAAGGAAAAGGTATGAGCCAAAGTCAAAACTGAAATATTGCGGAAGCAAGCAAAGCGTGAAAACAGCACTCAAAGATAACTTGTGGCTGAAGGAGAACAATGAGGATTCACTGAACATATACTATGTGTCCAGCAGCATGCTGGGCATTTTCACCCATTATCTCACTTAATAATCAACAAGAGCTTGATGAGTGGGAATGTTACATTTACCTAAGGAGAGTCAGACTCAGAGGTTTTGTTACTGACTAAAGGTCTCTCAGTTGGCAAATGGTGAGGACAGAATCAAACGGAGATCTGTTGATAGTCTAGCGTTACATGATGCTCAATGACACGTTGTTTTGGTTAAAGCAGAATAGAAGGATGGGAAGAGAAGGCAAGGAAAGGAATAAGCTGCTGTTGAAACTGGGTGAATCTCGGACATTCCAAGGATAAATGCTTAGGGCAGAGACAAAAACTCTACAAAGTACGTTTGGAAAATACCAACTCTGGGCTGAGCCTGAACTATGCTCCAGTTACAGGACTCCGTCTGGGTCTCCAACAACTCCCTGGAACAAAAGGTCATTAGTCGCTGCTGATTTAGAGGCAACATCTTCTCTGAACATATAAACTAAGCAAGTTTTCCAAAAACACCTGTCACTTGGTAACTACTGTTTTTTATGAGCTGTGTGTGGCTTAGGGATGGAAAATGAGAACTCCTCTGACATAATCAGGCAAAGGAAAATGTCAAATTAGCAACTAGAGAAAGAACACGATTAAAGTGCTATTCGTAGATTTGTCCTTTTAAGCTTTTATTAATGAGCAAAAAGGTCTAACATATTTTTCTATAGTGTATCAGACAAAACAAAGAAGAGAAAACTGTTCTGAGTGCCTAATCATAACTACCTTTAGGTGAAGTTTATTTTTTATAATCACAGAGAAATCAAGAGAACAGAGAGTGAAATTGCCCAGGAAGCAGGTAGCATGGTTTTCGGGGAAGGAAAGCAAAGACATGAAAAAAAATTAAAATTGCCAGAAAAGGAACATTCAGTGTATTAACTGCACACTTGACATGGATACTTTTTACAAAAAAGGCCTTATCTTGCCTAAGAACGAGTCTGAGTGTGGGTCAAAATAAAGCATCTCAAATTCATAGCCATATTATTCCGAGTTATCCTACGGACTGCAATGCAAGGAAGGGTAATAGAAGTGATTCAGCAGTCTTACATCACTTTTTAAAAAATAAGATATTTCAGTCAATAGTCTGGCATTCTGCCTCAAATCAAAAATACAGGTTGCCAACCCGCAAGGAAAAAATCAGTGTGTATAAATCCTGTCCTAGGGAAAGGAGGTTCTGATATGGGGGGAACTGCTACTAAACTTTATAAATAGAAACATTCTGGAGATGAGATTTATAGAGCGTAACATTCACTCCCTGTTCGACCCCTCTCTCTCAACAGTTTGAGGTTCTGAGCAGGGTCATGTACTACTTGTTGCGATGCCATGGGCAACTGATCACAATCTCTCATTTTCTGACAAATCTATCATGTATTTTTGAGTTAACGAAGTTGCATCTCACTCATTTGTCACTATCTGATGAGCTAATATTTCAGACTTTGATTTTCTAGATTACCTCACAAAATGAATTTCTGGCCCTGCAAAATCGAGGGTTATGTCTTTGACAAGAGACACTTCCTCGGTATCTCACCCTGCTAAAGAGCACAACGAGTCTTTCTCTGGATTCTCTTTTGTGGAAAAAAGCAAGGAATTCACCTTTCACGCAGTAGTCACTTCTAGCACTTGAAGGCTGTGGTCACTAGATGGCTCTCTCTGAACCTGAGCCAAGACCTACCATCACCAATCAACATTAATTCTGTCCTCATCAGTCCAACTCTGTACTTCCCAGTGTTCACAGAAACAGAGCAGCAATCCTGTTCTATAAGAGAATTAATCCATATTTCACATCACTTGTGATTTTTTTTTCCTGCTATTTCTAGGCTATAAAAATAAAAGTTGGAACATTAGTTTCTTAAAATAATTTTCATTGATCAGTTAAAAAAATCAAATTAATAACAGTAAATTATTTAAAAACGAACATTTGTTGAGGCTTTATCTTATGCCAGGGACCAGTCTATGCACTTTATATAGATTATTTTGTTAGTCCTCTTACGATCCAGAAAAGTAGGTACTAATATCACATGCATTTTACAGGTTAGCTCATAGAGTTTAAGTAACTTGCCAAAGGTCTCCCATCTAGTACGTGATGGGGCCTGGACGTAATCCCAGGCTGACTCCAACTCTCCAGCGTGTGCTCTTAACCATTAGCCTCTATAAAGTACCATCTCGTTACTGAAATCCAGTTTAAAGCGATTTTTATCAGCCCTCTCATTCCTAATGAAATCACCGGTAGGAATTAAGCTGGGGCAAGTAAAACAACTCCTTGTGGCAGTCCAGAAATCACTGAGAAAATCATAAACTTCATGACCTCCTAATTCAAAACTATTTATGCATTGAAACAACAGAAATTGTGAGAGATTTAAAATGATTTAAAAAATAAAGTTTTTTAAAATATAGAATTGAATTTATCAGATTTTGGTGCGCCCATCACCTGAGCAGTGAACACTGTACCCAACGTGTAGTTTTTTATTTATATTCAAAAACGTACTCCATGCATGAGGCAAGGGAGAGGGGAGTATTTCAGAACCTGAGTTCTAAGGGAAAACAAACCAGCTAACCAGGCTTCTGGGCAGGGACTTGACTGAGTAGAATATGGACAAGTTACAAGTGAAAGCCAGATATCAGATATTTGCGGGGAAAAGGAAAAAGTGAAGGATAAGGGCCTCGGTCTGTAATTTTAAAATTATTCCACTGAAGTCAAGAGTTCTTTGAGGGGTAGTTTTTTAAGAACAGTTAAGTTTCAGTGATTTCTAATATTAACTTTCTGTTCCCTCTGCATGTTATGGTTGTGGGAAAATGCTATTTTTAAAGGCATTTCCTTTCATTCTTTCACCTCTGTATTCCATCATCAATTCACTCCACCAGCGCACTTGCTTTTGAGTGTAATCAAAAATTACATTAAAAATAAATGTTCCATTTACACATAGACAAAACCAAAACCAAACACAAAATTGAAAAAGGTCTATGGTTACAAAACATATTCCTATAAATATCAATATCTGTAGTTGCCGTGAGAATTGTTTCAGAGTCTAGCTTGTAACATGGATCAATGGTGACAAACCATCACTATTATTTCAATATTCTGCAATTTTTAAATATAATTATTAACTCAACATGTACTATTTACAAAGGACTCTATTTTCATCAAAATAATTTTGTATCATCCCAGCATCTGGGGAGGCCGAGGCAGGTGAACCACTTGAGGTCAGGAATTCGAGAACAGCCTGACCAAGGTGGTGAAACTGCATCTCTACAAAAAAATTAGCCAGGTATGGTGGTTCACGCCTGTATTCCCAGCCACTTGGGAGGCAGAGATGCGAGAGTCACTTGAACCCTGGAGGCAGAGGTTGTAGTGAGCCAAGATCATACCACTGCACTCTAGCCAGGGTGACAGAGTCACATCCTGTCTCAATAATAATAATAATGATAATAATTTTATATCCATTATTAAAGTGACTACAAAAAGGTTTCCTTAGGTCTTATTTTAAAGGCACATATCTTTGTTTATGTGCTTTTCGAAGACTTAAATCAGGAATCAGAAACTTGCTGAGTTTGGAAAATTAAAAAAAAATTCCAGCTAAATAATACCTATTTTAGAACATAGAATTAAATATTTGAACGGAGTTTCTTTTCATTATCCTGATAGTCAATGAAGCTGTGCCCAGTTTTATAATTCTGGTGTCCCACAATGCCTCTACAAATTTTACATTCAGAAATCTATGTACATGCGTATACTACATGCTCGATTTCAAAGAAAGAAAAAATGGCAAAATCTGTCATGTTGCAAATACATCTATGGATGTTATGTAACTGGCTTTATAACAAATTCTAACATGAGGAATAAAAGGCCTTGGCGAGGTGGTGGTAGACATTTGGCTCTAAGCTATGAAGTATGTTCTGTCTTGGCTCCTCATAGCTCACTCATCCCACTACCTGTATCAATGTTATTTAGCCATGTGCTGCTTTAGGAACCTTTAGCAAAACAAACAAAACAAAACCAAAATCTATTATTTTACCTCAAAGCCATGAAAGTCTGAGAACTGGGGGCAACAAGCATTCTGGTCGGCATTAAATTTTTACCCACGAATCTAGTTAAATTTAATATGTTTGTCATACTAAACTATATCAACCATTTCTACTTTGCCTACATTCTGCTAACGGTCAAGTCCAATGTTCTGAGCGATTTTCATAATTTTTAAAGAAAGTTCAGAAAGAACTGTCGTATGCTATTTTTTTCCCCTCAAACCCAAATTCATTCATTGTAAGAAAGGTTGCTTGAAAATCTCAGTAATAAACCTAGAGCCTATAATTTTCTTGGTAGTGAAACCCTCCATTTGCTTCTGAAATCAGGAGGAGGACATGTCATTCTTCTATTTACTATTCATATTTCACCACTATCTTTTATGTGCTACAGTTTTGAAAATGCCAGATTCAAGAGGTTAATGTATACCATTAGCTGTCACTCTTAGGAAATGCCTGCATATTTGCATGTTTGTTAGGAGAGCAACATGCAAGTGTGCGGAGGGGGTGGAGGAGCACTACTCTAATACTAAGCTGTACATCTACTCCTCTGACCTAGCACACATTACTGCTCTTGATGTCACAAAGAATAAATAGCACGATATAATTTGTAGCAATTTTCCTAGCCCCAGGATCAATAGAAAGAGAAACAGAAAAGAATCGGGAAGCCTGTACTTGTCAGAGCGCACACTAGTTCACTGATTTCTGTGATCACAGTCCTAATTTGACTAAATGCTTTTGGACCTAAGAATATTTTTAATATTACCAGTGTGGTTATGACTTGAATTCTGAAACAGCCTTTTCTTCTCTTCTACCCCAAACAACTTTTATTTATCCTTGAAGGCCACCAGTTTATATAAAATTATCCCTGAAGACTTCAGTCTATACAGATTTTTCTCCTCTTCAACTTCAATCGACTATAGTCAATATCAGCCCATTAAAAATGTTATGTCTTCCTAACTTTCGTATACCTTATTATTTTTTAAGCCAAGTTGTAAGATTTGAGGGAAGGAGCCATGTCTTTTGAACCCTATAGGAATTACCCAGCAAATCTTTCTGCCCTCCTAATTCTCCACCTCCAAGTCCTGAGATTATTAAAACAGGCATAGAATCCCCTAAGAGGTGGCTTGTTACATGACTAATATGTCAAGGGCAGGGCAAATTTAATTTAATTAAGCAGATACTTCTCTGATGCTAACTATACAATTTTAATTGATACTTTATGTTTATATTTGTTTTTATATTTACCAAAATTTTGATCTAATGTGCATGGTCTCATTTGTACATCCCAAACACGTTTTTTTCCTAAAGCTTCCTTAATTTTCTTTGTGAATTAATCAAATCTAGACCAGCCTTACAGTTGGTACTTTTCTCTCTGTGAGAGTTCATTTCCACTCCAATTTCTGTAACACATGGCTCTTCGACTGTTTTCTCTGCAATCCCTTAGATTGGTCTCAGTCCCTTAGATTAAGCCTAAGAAACTCTGATGTTTACCAAGGCATTACCCGAGGTGCACCTCCGAATTACCATATATGCTGCTGATGGCTGAGTACGAAGACACTCAGGGCTGGTACCCAGAAGTGGGCTATTGCTGTTAAGTATCCCAACTACCCAAGGTAATGGGGGGGCTGCCTGAGGGCTGGTACTGAGGAACCCACCCATAGTGGCTGGAAAGAGGTTTTCCATGTGACACAGAGAAGAAGCATATGGCAACACTGCTGTTTGCAATATTTAGAAGGTAGACGAGGGACCCATTGGACTTGTAGCTCGAGCAGAGAGAATGGACAACAGGATGTAAGTATCATTTGTTGGTTACTGTGAGCCATATTTGACAAGGTATGATAAGAGACAAATGAGCTCAGAAAAGACTACATTTGTTTGCAAGGATGAAGAAAAGGCTATAGAAAGGTCTAAGAACAGGGAAGAGGCAACTGCATTCCCTTCTTAAATAGCAGAACTACTAACTGAGAAGGGCACTGAGCTCAAGAAGCCTATTGTAAGGATTAAACAAGATGTGGTCACCACACCCATTATACATCCTCTGAATGGATTAAGACGTCTTAGAGCAAAATCAAATGAAGGTGATAGTCCTCAACATAACTTTTCAGTTGGATAAAATACTTCAAAGAACAGAGACTAAAAATGCTTTTCTCATGGAAAATCTTCTAGGTTTTCCCAAAAAAGTCTGAGTCTTGAATGATCAGCATCTAAATCGGGAGTGAAAAGCATGAAGTCTAAGGACACAGAAGTACAGCAAATCTTAAAACTACAACCAGGAAAAAAACCTGATGATGGAGTTATTAGCACACAAAACTGTACAGAATTAATTTTAAAAGAAGCTATGTTTTTGAGAATATTATACTATGAAAAGAACACCGTTCAGTACGTAACACAACTCTAAAATTCCTGAAGACTTACATATAGGAAGTGATCATATGAACCTGAAAGGCCCCAGGATGGCATGCCTTCCAGTGCTCAATGCACAGGTGATCGTGGAAGATAATAAGATCAGGAGACCAGGGAGAGTGGAACTCGGGGCTCAGAGGTAGACAGACAGAGGCTGTCTCCCAGGAAGCAGAACCAGATCTAATAATAACTATTTAAAAATGTATCTAGCCCCAGGATAAAGGACTTTAAAACAGCCTCCGAGTAAAATTTTAGAATTGCTTCGGGTTAGTGATGGTGTGTGACTTTTTTCCTTCCCTTTCAAATGCCAGTGTGTATTGTGATGATCCTGTTTTCCACCTGTGTATCAGTGAGCTCTGAGTGTGTACGCATTACTTGTATTACTCCAGAATGCGACACTTAACTGCCAAAGCCGGACCCACTGGAGTTCTCCTTCCTTCCGCCACTGTGATTAATAATGTCTTAGGCAGTGGCTGCTCCATCATCTCTGTCTCAGAGTAAGGACGATACAGAACAGAGCCCTAGCCAAAGCATGATGGACAACACATGATGGAGCAACAAATCAGCTTCACTGTTTTGAGAGTCGGGGTCTGTTTAATGCTGCCGTACCACCTTGGCTATCCTGACACGGTCCTTGAATTGAAAATAAAGATCCTAAAGAACATAGCTTATTAATGAAGCCTTTCCTGGGGAGCATATCAGACTAACTCCTGCCTTGGACTCTCTTGAAATAGTGTGAAAACTCCTAGAGACAAAGTGAAACCTACAAGAATTTATTCTGACTCCATTGATGGTAATATACGCAGTTTCTCCCTGGAACAAATAACGAGATGAGTGGAATTCTCTCAGGAGCTCCCCTCTCCCACTGGGGTAAATGTTTCAAACCTACGTTTGTTACTAGTTTGTTTCTGAATTCACACCTCTACTTTCTTCCCATCGTTTGAAAACTACTACTTCAGGGCCGGGCGCGGTGGCTCATGCCTGTAATCCCAGCACTTTGGGAGGCCGAGGCGGGTGGATCACGAGGTCAAGAGATCGAGACCATCCTGGTCAATATGGTGAAACCCCGTCTCTACTAAAAATACAAAAAATTAGCTGGGCATGGTGGCGCGTGCCTGTAATCCCAGCTACTCAGGAGGCTGAGGCAGGAGAATTGCCTGAACCCAGGAGGCGGAGGTTGCGGTGAGCTGAGATCGCGCCATTGCACTCCAGCCTGGGTAACAAGAGCGAAACTCCGTCTCAAAAAAAAAAAAAAAAAAAAAAAAGAAAGAAAAGAAAAGAAAACTGCTACTTCAATTGTCTTTACATTTTCAACAGATTTCTCTTAATTACACAAGAAAACAAATGCTTCCCCACCCCCAGCCTGCCCCATGTTTCGTAAATAAAATGACTGCACATTTCCAGTATGTGTTAAATTCCATTTCTGTGCCACAGAACATAACCACAAAATTCTAAAGGAAGAAGAGATATTAGAGGCAATCAAGGCTAGATTCATTATTTTTTTAAATTAACAAAACTGGAACATAAAGGTATTATTTAACTAGTTCCAGATGATGAACATAAAAATATTATTTGATTGGTCCAAGATTACACAGCTCATTTGGAGCTAAGGCAGCTGGAATCCAAGTTCAGGTCTCCTGGTTTCCAGTCTTGTTCAAATTATACCAAACACACATTAAACTGAATATGCACTGATTAAAAAAAAATAGACAGTTCAATGACACTGTGAGGAGAGGGGCATTTAAATGTAGCAAACCCTCTTTGGTTACAATTCTTTGATTGTTCTTTATTATCTACCAGGTGAATTCCCTACTCCTTAGCAGGGTAAACAAGGTATGTCTCAGTGGTTCCTATCTAAGCCATCATTTCATCATATTTCAACACTCTTGACCCACATGGACTGTGTGCTCTGAAATGCTGTTCTTGGCCATGCTGACCTAGTCACTGGGCACCCAAAGCACCACAGTTTCATGCCTACTCATGTAACTTGGCTCTTGCCAGCTCTTTAACATTAGAAAACTATTCTGTAATTCCTTGTTTGTGGGGTTCATGCATAATCTGAGTAGTCTTTATTCCAGTTCCTACTTGTTACTGTAGGAAGATTTAATATTTTCCCCTCTAAAGTACTTCTAATTTAGTGTATTGGATTTGTTGCAGGTGTGATGTATCGGAGGGGGCTAACTCCTCCATCTTCTCATTGTATTTGGGGGACCTCATCTGGTTTAGCTAAAAAAAAAGAAAAACCTCAGTTTCCAACTTATCTTTTTATTTTACTCCTTTGTATAATTCTGTGTTACTCTCTAGGTTGCTGAATCTGTGTTCTGACAACTGGACACATTGCATTTAAAAGACGATAAAGCCAATCTGAGCCTATAACAGCACGTGGCTAAGGGGAGATAAAGAACATTCTCATTATCAATATCTTTTCTGTAACTGAAAAGAAAATTGTTCTACTTGGCAAATTATATTTCTGTGAATATCCATAAATTGAGCACACTTACAATGCAAACTATCTACTTCCACGGGTGGATGCTTAATGCTGAAAGTTCGTTTCTCTTTTCTGTTTATTGCTAGTAGAGGACTCAATCCTTTCACATCATGGAAGACCAAGGCAATTCTTATTTCCTGTTTTCCAGATATCTTAATTCTTCTGCCAAACTACTCATCCCTCTGTTTTTAATTAGTGGTATATAGTCCTGTCTTTATTTCAGGATGTTCAGTCTCTATTTTAGTCAATTTTGCTATTTCCTGCCAAACTTACATTCAATAGATAACATAAAAATTATATGAAATAAAAAAAATTATATGAAATAGTACTCATAATTCAATTAATATTTGAGACTAGTCTTTTTTTCAAATTCCTTGTTTTGGAAAGGTAAGAGAATATTTTACTCCAGAACCATATTTAGAAAACTTTGAAACCAGTAATTGACACATTTTAAAATAACTAAAAGAGTATAACTGGATTGTTTTTAACACAAAGGATAAATGTTTGAGGGGCTCCATACCCCGTTTCCCATGATGTGACTGGTACTCATTGCATGCCTGTATTAAAGTATTTAATGTACCCCATAAATACATACACTTACTAGGCACCTACGAAAAATAATCATAATTTTAAAAAATGTTCAAATTAAGATATAGCAATAGGTTTTAGGTGTAAGTCTTTGTGTATATATGCAAATGTTGACCGAATTTCTTAGTTTTTTTTTTTGCATTGGGTTTTGCTGTACATGAAACTGAAAATTATCAGATTATAATTTGTATTTTGAGCTCATTTGTCAGATTAAATCAAGTACTTTGAAATTACAAAGATAGGAGGATGAAAGAACAGCCTCTCAGTGAAAATCTACAAACAGCTAAAATTAACAGGACCTTTTAAACTTACTCAGGATGCAGCAGAACTCTTTTCACTTGGATGAAAGTCTGTGGATGATCCCAAACGATCTTAGAAAGTAACATGTGTTATCTATTAAATTACATGTTAACATGTTAGATTCCCAAACGTTCCCCATAATGTAACCAGTACATAGCTGATTTCTGAAGTTACCCTGTCAATCAGTTAATACACAAAATGCACATCGAAAGCAAATTGCAAGCCAATTTACCTTAGAGTTAACATTTACTTTTCTATAATTGTGTATTTAATCAAAGCATTATTTTCCCCCTTCTAATTTTAGTCAGAACTTTTTCTTACAGCTTAATCTTAATTGATTTTATAGCTTAATTTAAAATATTATATTAGCCATAATGAAAGAGTTAGATAAATACTAGGTAAGCTGAAATTTGCTTAAGTTAAAATTTTGCTTGATGCCAAAAATGTTGATTAAAAAGTTAAATCCAATTTTAGTAAGAACAACTTTGTCTTAATTTGTTTCAGAAAATATAGGACATCAAAGTTAGTAATCCCACTGAAAATTCCTGAGGAATACTTGTGAATAATATTATATTCCTCCTCATCAATGACTTGAAAACACAGGTATTCTAACCTGGACAAATAATTTGTCTTATGTAATCAAAGATAACTCAATAAATAGTATGTCCAATGGTATTTATAGACACTTGGTAGGAAGACATGTACATTCTGGGGCTTGGTTTTGATGCCATCTTTTGAATATTAAAGAAATCTGTGTAATGCTGGGATCCTGCTAACACTCATTTTGGTAGAATAGATTATGAGTCAGTACAACCTCCCTTTACTGAAGGATGGTATGGAGATATCTTGCTGTTTGTGGGAGAAAAAGATTAGAAGATGCTACAAATTGCTGTATTGGGAACCATGAGACAAATAAGACCTTGTAAGTTGATCCTCTATGACCCAACGGCATCGTGGAGTCATGTTCTGAGGGATCAGAGATGAGACGGTCTCGCCTCATCACGTGGAGCATACGTATAGCAGGATGTACGGGTGGAGTTGGTGGCGGTGGGAGCAAGATGATGGTGGTGATGGTGACGGTGATGATAATGATGAAACCATCATTTAAATGAGTTTATTCCACATACTTTCAAATTTAATTTACTGTACCCACAGAACAAACCTTCAAAGTAGATACTATCTCATTTTCCAGATGAAAAAGCACCACTTACAAAGGTTAAATGTCTCCTTAAGGGCACATAAACATTCAATGACGGACTTGGAATTTTAACTATTTCAAAGATCATTCTCTTCGTCACTATACCAGCCTATCTTTCATTTCAGTTAGTGTGGAATCCTGCAGGACTGAACTTTAAAATGTGTAGTTTCATGAAATTCCAGAAAAACTTAATTATAACCTTTCACTTTCAGAGATGTGCAGCTTTAAGAAGATGAGGTATAGTAAATTTTACCTCCATGGACTGCTGCTGGTTAAATTAGAAGTTATATCACTTTTAGAAGTCTTCCAAAGTTCATATTCAGAGGTAATTTCTACTCCATCATAAATAAACTACTTGCTTAACAGTCTTGTTGCAAATGTGCTAAAGGAGAAAGGTTAATAATGAGCTATAGGTTTAGTGTAGAACTTCTTCATATACTGGACATAATAAATCCAATTTATGTGAGGCAGGCTGAGCCACAAAAGATGCATTGCTATATTTTGTGGGCTAAAATCTCCATTTTTTGTCAGAAAAGCAATTCTGAAAATTTTTTTTTCCTGAACATTTACAAGACTGGAAAACCCACTTCTCCAAGATTGACCTTGCAGTTATTTAAACTTCTGAGATTCAATTTATAATCTCTATTGAAATACAGGGCTTATGTTTCTAATTAAAATTCAGGTTTAGCAAATCCTTAAATAAAAGTGAATTGATTTTAAATGATCATAATGAGCACTAGTATAAAAAAACTGAAGTTTGACCTTACATGGTAAAGTGTTTGGATATCTTCATGATAAAATCATAGCTTAAATATATATTGGGAGGAGGGAATATAGCATAGAAGAGCCAAAAGTAGCTTTTCAAATCAGACAGACTTACATTTGAATAGTCTTACCTCTTTCTAGCTCAGCGACTTTGGCAATAACAACTGTTCAAGTTTGTCTCTTCATAGGTAAAGGGATTCTAATCATAATATCTAGAATTCTGGAATACGAGCTTCATGAGAAAGAAAAGTTCATCTGTTCCATTTCCCTTGGAACGGCTTTACCACCAGCACTCTGCCCATACACAGGAGAAGCCCCAGCGCCTCAACTGAATAAATAGATTGTCTATTCTCAGGAATTATTTTGTAGATTAAAATAAATCACATGAAAAAAACTACCTAGCACAATATATGGCAAAAATATATATTCAATTAATGTTGTTTTCTTTTTCCTTTAATTAATTCAAGGTATGTTTTAAGGATTTTATTTTAAATCTTTTATCTTTTCTTACAGGAAGCCATAAAAAATTACTTATAAAATACAAAAAACTTATCATCGAAGTCAGTTTTACGAAAGACACAAGAATGACCAGTTAAGCATTTTGCTCTCAGATGGAGAACTCCCAAGTTTGGAAATGTCAGTGTGTTTAGAAATGTAGACTCCTCATTTGACTGGTAATGACTGATGAGTACCAACCAATACAGTATGGGGGGAAATATTATATATTGGCACTTCTGAGTTAGTATTTTGTACTACAAAAATAACTTCTGTTAAGTAACACATAAAACACACGTGTGAACTTCAGAATTAGAGGGACCTTGGCAGTGAATAATCTTGTCCAAAGCACTAAACTCACTTGTATAATTTGCATATTTTATATATAAATGACTTGTCTGCTCAAAGAGTTATTCTTTCAGCAGATGTTTGGTGCTCCCTGTTACTGTGATAGGGTATTGCATATTTGTATTTTCCTTCATACATTTTAACATGAAACCTCAAAAATTCCAAATATGCTACTAATCCATGAGGAAAATAGGAAAAAATGCAGAAGGAAGGACATTGTCAATCTTGAGATAAATGTAGATTTGGTACTAGATAAGGACTATGAAGTTGCAATGACACTTTAGTATTTTACTGGGGTGGAAAGATCTGGTTTTCATTTGGGAGATTAGTGAAGAGTCCTAAGCTAATAAAATATTCCGTTTAGCATTCTAAGATAGTTTTGTAACATCTTAAAAAATCATTGTAGAACTTTTACTGGGAAGTTTTTTGGTCCCAGGTCATATTTTTGTACCTCATTAAAAATTAACTAAAAATACATTTAATAAATATACTGAATCAGTTTATTATAAACTTGATTTGGATTACTTTCTGAATTTCTTATTAAAAGGCTTTCAACTATCCTTCTCTAATATAAATTCTGTTGAAAATTATAGAACAAAAAGGTTATTCATACCTTTTCCCAGTAGCAGCTCTATGATTTGGAAAATATCGTCACCATGTATAATTGGTAATAAGATGTTTTTTAAAGTTCAGATTCTGTTAGACTGATTCTCATTATTTAAAACACATGCTTTCATGAATACTGATTGCAATTCCTGTTATCCTCCAGTTAAAAGCAAGGCCACCCCCTAGTCAAATGGTGAAGTAGGTTACATGAAAGTTCTGTGTGCTCCAGTTCCCCACTTCATGCCCCATTCTCTCATTCCTTGATTGAGCATTTCCTGAACAACTTCTGGGTGGTGATCACTGCTGGAGAATCAAATGAAGCACTTCTTGGATACGAGAAGCTACAGTCTGGTGGGAAATTTTCCACAGTGTTCTAAGTTCTAGGATAAATGGATTATGGATGTAAAATGTTTTATGAAAACACAGTGCTTATAATCGGGACTCAGATAATGTTTCAGTTGTATTTAAGAAGGATTTAAGAAGATAAAAAGGAAAAGGTATTTATTAAAGGTTGAAAAATGCACTTATAAAGGCACAGAGAGGTGAAGTAACATATGCCACCCAGAACAGGATATTTGATCTGCTTTAGAGAGGTCAGATATTAATAGAAAAGCTGGGAGTCAGAAAATAACAGGCCTTGTTTTGTTTTCCTGAGAGTTAGTCAGGATGACAGGATTTGAGTTTAGGCTTTGGAAGTAACTGTAAGTATAGAGTAGATGTAAAGGGCTTACAAGAATCGTGTAGGCAGTTGTAAGTGTTGTGCACTGCACAACTCCAAGGTGCTCATCATCATTCATGTAACCTACAATGTGAATGGCTCTCCTTGGAGTTTACAATACTTTTGTTGTGGTGCCAGAGGCCATGAGAAGCAAGACCTGTATCAATCCTCAACGCTGCTTCCCTGTCTTTCAACACAGTATTTAGTGCCTTCATTTCTGTTCCCTCATTCCCTCATCAAACATATTCTCATCATTCTTCATCCATACTAATGAATAAATGACTGATATCAATCTGCATTATAACCTCCCACAATTTATAGATGAACAAACATGAAGTAGTAAAGAAATTCAGCTCTAACTCTAGAACTTGAGGCAGAATTAATACGAAGATTGCTGCATGTACTGAAATCCGTTCATCGTCCACACTAACACATTGAGGTTGATGCTGTCATAACGTGAACACGTGTCATGTCACCTGGGAAACTTCTTAAAGTGAAGGATTTTCTAGTTTCATCTACGACCTTGTCAGTCAGAACGTCTAATAAGTTCACTAGCTGATACTGAATGGACACTGCTAGTCCATAGGAATGACTGCTTTAAAAACAGCCCCCCACATGGAACTAACAAGCCCACTCTGTACAGAAGACAGCCTCGATCTGAGGTTAAAACTCCTGGTTTGCCCAGATTTGGAAATTTCCGCTAAAAGAAGAGCATAGTGACAGGACCCTTCTCTGAAGTACACTGAGACACACGATAATTCAGGAGATTAAGATTTTGGTATCTTGGTCTGTTTATCACTGTTCAGAAAGAATAAAATACACCCTTATGAAGCTGGCTCATGTGCTTTTACAGAAACTTCTCTATGCGCAATCATTAAACCTATTTCATATTTAGGAAAACCACTACCTTATTTTTAAATCTATTTAAATAGCTATAAATGTTTTCCTAATATTTAATCAAAATCTGACTGCTCTATGTTCTACTCATTTGTCCAAATAATACCTTACAGAACTACAAAGAGAAAAATTTCCCTCTCTTTACACCTTTTTTTTTTTTTTAAAGACAGAGTCACATTCTGTCATCCAGGCTGGAGTGCAGTGGTATAATCTAGGTTCATGGCAATCTCCACCTTCCAGGTTCAAGTGATTCTCCTGCCTCAGCCTTCTGAGTAGCTGGTATTACAGGTGTGCATTACCACGTCCAGGTAATTTTTTGTATTTTTAGTAGAGATGGGGTTTCACCATATTGACCAGGATGGTCTCGATCTGTTGACCTCCTGATCCAACCGCCTTGGCCTCCCAAAGTGCTGGGGCCTTAACGAGTTTTATAATGCTTCTCTTATCCTACGATTTTGTTCTGCAAAATCTATTCTGTTGCAAATGCAAATAGGACAATCCTGACAAGGTTTTGAAAGACGATAGAGAGATACAGTATCTGTGACCCTAATTCCCTCATAAATAATTAAACAAACTTTTAAAATAAAATATATAGAACATCTTTGCCTTTTGTTTATACACAAAGTACAGAAAGTATTTGTAGAAGACAGTGAAGCAATACATAATAATATCA
The DNA here is from genome assembly GCF_049354715.1 of Callithrix jacchus. NCBI lineage: Eukaryota > Metazoa > Chordata > Mammalia > Primates > Cebidae > Callithrix > Callithrix jacchus. The sequence goes on from NC_133510.1 coordinate 2,845,709, forward strand.
GTTTTCCAATTTCATAGTTTCTGTAAATGAAGCTGATTTTAAAAAGTAACCATTATAGGGATGATTTTCAAAAACATGATTCAAAAAAGACTTTAAGTGTGGTTATCAAAGCCTGTATATTTGGAAAAGAATACTGTTAACAATATATCTTGTATTTTTTCATACCTCCAAAAAGATAAAGATTTTATTTTTAATACAAGGCATGCTTATGACACACATTTAGAAATTACTTATATCCATATTTATCAATGTACTCAGCCTTTAAAAATTAAAATCAACCCATCTTGCTTGTCCCTTTGAAAATCAATCCTTTCCATTTTCTCTAGTTCTTTTCCATAACTCTCTAAACTACTTCTTTTTCCACATTCTCTAAATTCCCAAAAGATCAAACGAAGTAAAATAAATTTAATGAAGTATATATCTGTTAATGGGACTAATGTACACATTATGAAAAAGTTTAATAAGATTATTTCTAAGCAACTGTCTAGCTACCGACAAAAATACTGCATCAAATATAGAAAATTTTAGTCTTTATTAAATCTACCTAGCTTTTGTACATTATTTGCTGTACTGTGCTGTATGTTTGAAATGCCGTGTCACAGGAAAAGAGAGAGCGAGCTTCAAACATTTGATAATCTAATATAACAAATAAGAGCCTCTCCTGTGCTTCTAGCTATGCATACAATATATATAACACAGTTCATTCCGAAAAAATGTTTGTTTCCGATGCTGTATGCACTGATTAAAAGTCCCATGACCGGCCGGGCGCGGTGGCTCTCGCCTGTAATCCCAGCACTTTGGGAGGCCGAGGCGGGTGGATCATGAGGTCAAGAGATCGAGACCATCCTGGTCAACATGGTGAAAACCCGTCTCTACTAAAAATACAAAAAAATTAGCTGGGCATGGTGGCGCGTGCCTGTAATCCCAGCTACTCGGGAGGCTGAGGCAGGAGAATTGCCTGAACCCAGGAGGCGGAGGTTGCGGTGAGCCAAGATCGTGCCATTGCACTCCAGCCTGGGTAACAAGAGTGAAACTCCGTCTCAAAAAAAAAAAAAAAAGAAGACCCATGACCACCAGCACATAAAGTGATGAACACAGAATGCCCCTTAAACATCTGGAAGTCATAGACATTATTTATATCCCTATTTTTCATAATTAATATTGGCAGAAATTAACTCCAGATAAAAATAATTGATATTTTAATTAGGTAATAATGTCCAAAAAGCTCTTAAAAAGGAACTTACGAATAAATGTTATGACTAATATCAATGCTTTTCTTCTATGCTAATAGAATCTGTCAAGAAGAAATAACATCCACAATAAAATAAGCATCTTATATTCACGAATAAGTCCAGAAACTAGTTGAATTCTAACGCAATGTCTACAAAGTTGTGATGTTAGTGATGCACTCAAACCTCCAATGCTGAAGAAGACATTAATAGATCGTTTCAGACTGGCACTGAGTTACTAGCAAATGCATTGTAATAAGAAAAAATGAACAAATACTTTTTAAGGAAATCTCAGTTTGGTTTGATTATTTATCATGTGAAGCTAAAATAATGCTTTCTTCCTCTCCTGTCTTTTTCCATAAACAAAAGCCATGGTGCCAAGACCAAAACATAAAAAATTGTAAAATTATGTATTTTTCTTCTTTTTGAACAGAAATAGTAATGCCAAGTTCAGCTTGTTCCATTAATTTTAAGCCAAACAAACGGCAAAAAATAGTGAAAAGCCTGTTCATATCATGTGTCATAAGCATCTATTAAAGTTCTTACGTAAATTTCAGATCCCTAAGCTGCATGAGACAGGATCACTCCTAAGCTCAAAAGTTCCATGTGATAAGAGAGAGGAAAAAAAAAAAAGGAGGAAAGGAGGAAGCAGTCATATGCCTTGAGAATGAGAAGAACACATGTTCCCATATGAAAAAGTCAATATTTAAATACTGTCTTTTCCTTAACCGATGCCAACATGACAAATTATTTGTCATCCTGTAATTTCAGTTTACAGTCAGAGTAATACTACCCTGTCCTACAATAAGGTATCATGGATGTTAAAATGAGGGAATCTCAACTTACCTGTATGCTTCAGAAATAGAAAAGCCCCTGAAAGCAGGGGAATCACATAAATAAAACAAACAGCTTTTGGCTTTATTATTCATGCTTTAGAGATAATTTCACTAATTCCTCGAGGGCTACCATATTTTATTATGGATTAACAGATTTTCTCAAGAGACACTGGTTCAGCAAAGCGTAGTTGAATAAACTCCAAGTTCATAAATTATATATTTTCATTTATTTTAGAAATATTAATTAAAAATTCACTATATGCAGGGTTGCAGTAATCAGTATAAAACAAAACCGGCTGCTGCAATTTTACTATTTAGCAAAACTTATTTAAAGTCATGTTGTATTTCTCCTTGAAAAAGAAAACTAAATTGTCCCAGGATTAGATTTCATAAACATACAGTTAATTGGGATACTCTTTAAAAACTCATGCAAAGGTCTAAAATGCAATAATCAGGCATATACTGCCATATATTTGAGGTACCAGAAATGTCACCAAAGTTATGGCACTGTCATTGTAAACCTGAATACAAACAATGAGCAGTAAAAGTGGGGTTCAGACCCGTCAATCCCCCAAATCATTACTCCCAGTATCAAAAAGAGTCACCGCCATGTTTCTCACTTTAATATGGCTTCAGTGGCCATGTGCTTTTCGCTTCATGAGATGGTCCTTTCTACATCTTCCAATCGTCATCTTTGACAGACAACTTCTTCCCCTTCCTCTGCTCCCAACCCTTGGAGAACCAGAGCTTTTACATCTGTTTGCACTTCATCTTCCTTAATGATTTTGATGGCTTATTTTTGTGATTTCTAATCCATCTGTTTGTCTCACCCACAATTTTCTGAGAGGTTTTTTTCTCCCTAACAACAACAACAGAAATCCTCTTTTAAGTGTGTATCCCTGATACTATGCAAACAACTTTCTCTAAATTCAGGGCTAAAATGGTTTGCAAACAAAGAACATAGTTACAAAATTCTAAAATGGAAACTGTTGTAGAGATCCAAGTGGAAACTGTCACCCAGAAATATTTAAACACAGGACCACAGAACTCAGCAAGCAAACTATTTTGATGCAAGTTTCATAACCTGCAGATTTCCAGTAAGAATAAGCTTTATTTGTAACACTTAGAGTTTTCCAAGAATTGCTTACTACACAACGCATCACCACCCAAAAAGGGGGAAAAAACTCTACCATAAAAACAAAACCAAAACCAAAATGTGATCTAGAAAATCAAATCTGACGGTAGCTTCATTTGTGTGACTTTTAAGATAATTTAAGATAAGTTCATTAATATTGCTAATATTATTCCAGCCCCTTCCTTTCTGGTTATCAGCCTTGGATTTACTCATGTTTACATGATGGCTGAATTCGACATAAAATGTGACAATCACTTAATGTTGACAACGTAATTGCTAAGCCATCTTTATTCTCCCAAAGTAAAACTTCTTAAGAAAATCAGTGGGGCAGGCTATTAAACAATATTGTAGTTTGTTCCCTAGAAAGGTATAAAGAAAAATTCCTGTACCATAAATAAGATGTTAATGCTATTAGAAATACATATTTATACATATAGCCTGGATATATATTAAGAAATTAAAACATTCAATTTCTCCAAAATAAAAAAAGTACCAAGAATGTACTAAAAGCCCATATCCTGTTTTTTTGTTAGTATATGGAAATGGATGTTAATATTCATGTTGAAAGATCAACCATTTCCCATTTCCTTTGCCTCAATTCACCCTGTCTAGGTAACTGTCCTCACTGACATATAAACTCCACCCTATATCACCTTTGCCTACCACTATATCTGACGATCTGTTCTAGTTAATATATCCTAGTCTTAGATTTTAATCTTCTAAGAGAATCTGATTCTTTTTGGTATAATTTTTTTAACAGTTTTATCTATAAGTGGAGTAAAAATAAAAAATACACCCACAAAACTTCCCTTTCAGAGTATGTTGTCAGGATTAATAAAATACAAGATCTTACTCAATGCTGCAGATGGCATAAAATTACCCAGCATGAGATAAAAATTATTTCCCTTGGTCAGATACTGCAGTTCAAAGATAAAATTAACTGTTATCAAGTTACCATGTTTTTCTTCTGTTATTCTCTCAAGTGGAAGGCAAAACTTGAGAGCTAGAAAATTTTCAAGCTGTGTATATTTACTTTATAGGAACGTACATGCAAAATACTTGCATTAATTTTCTTAATGTTTACAATAAGGTATCTGGGGAAAAAAGAATATAATAAAAGTCACAACCGCAACATTGGTCAGAAACTATGGCTTAAAGTGAGAGGTATTATTTTTGTTTTTATTTCTCTCAAAATATGCTTTCGTATGCTTAGTAAAATTGATTATTGCTTAAACTATTTTCAGTTCCTGCACATAAACATCTATTATCAGTGGTTGTTTATTTGATTGCTTTGTTTCATTTCAAATAAGGTACCACGAGGTTGTGATTTGGCTAAACAAACACAGGGTAGTGCCCATGTCATCAGAATGATGTCCACAGGCCCCAGCATAAGAGGGTCATTCGATAAGTATTAAACAACATGTCTACTAATCTATAAACATGGGGAAAACAATAAAAGCATAAATGCCAGTGGCAATTTTCCCTTTTATTTCTGTGGATTTGATTCCTGTTCATCAATGTTCTTTTAAGAGACCAGGACCTGTCATAAAGAGTGAGTTACTCAAGGTCATCCATCAGTTTCCCTGAAACACATGTTCCATGAAAGCACTGTGAGAACAGAGCCAAACTCTCTCCTGTGAATCAGTTGAATGCATAAGCATGGGAAGAGTACCTTCCCCCCCACCTTCCACGCCGTGAGACTTCTTGGACATAATTCCACTGTAAGAAAACTACTTTACAATGAAATGAATATGTTCTTTACAAGTTATCTTTGATAGACTTAAAGATGGAAACTGAAAACCTGAAAGCACAAATGCTTGAAGAAGCATTTCCTCATTTTCCTAAAGTGTCATAATCACTAAATATTTATTTACGGTATTCCATACACCTGGCAATTAGATTGTGCTGTAAGTTCAGTGGTTTTCAACTAGAAGCAAATTTGCCTCCCAGGAGACATTTGATGATGTCTGGAGATGTTTTTCTTATCATAATGTAGGAACTGGGGGTGTTGTTTCTGGCCTCTACAAGGTAGGGACCAGGGATGCTGGAGAAATAATACACTGTGTGGGTTCAGCTGTTAAAGAGAAACACTGTTGTGCCTTCTCTGAGGACAAAGATAAATGTCTCTCCATCCTCTTGACACTGTGTGTCCTGTGGATATTGTCAACCATATCCCTATTATGACAGATTTGCTAAAAACTGTGTCTTGCAGTTTGCCAGTGAAAATTAAAGACATACTAAACAGGAAGTAAATAAAAGAAACTTCGAAGTGCGGGGAAAGAGTAAAAAACAATTGTCCAACAGTACGGAACTGAAGGATAAGCTTTAAATATCAGAATGGAGAAGATAGATATGATAGTTAGGTCCCTTCCTGTCACTATTACATGCAATGACAAGGCCCTCCCCACAGTGAGGCCCTAGGCAAATATGTTTTGTGTGGTCCCTGTTAGTACAAGCAAAATGTAAACAAATTTTACAAAACAACAAGCAAAAGAAAAACCCCAAACCAAACTGTCTTTGGAGAGTTGCCAAAAATTAAACAATTATTGGAAGAATTTCTCAACTAGTATTGATAGTCGTTAGGTTGATATATGGAAAAATGAAAAAGGAAAAAGAAATACAAGGACATTATGGGCCGGGCGCGGTGGCTCAAGCCTGTAATCCCAGCACTTTGGGAGGCTGAGGCGGGTGGATCACGAGGTCAAGAGATCGAGACCATCCTGGCCAACATGGTGAAACCCCGTCTCTACTAAAAATACAAAAAATTAGCTGGGCATGGTGGCGCGTGCCTGTAATCCCAGCTACTCAGGAGGCTGAGGCAGGAGAATTGCCTGAACCCAGGAGGCGGAGGTTGCGGTGAGCCGAGATCGCGCCATTGCACTCCAGCCTGGGTAACAAGAGCGAAACTCCGTCTCAAAAAAAAAAAAAAAAAAAAAAAGACATTATGTTCGTAGAAAAAGTAGCAATGGCAGCTAGCTCTAGGGCATAAATTATTCCCTAGTAACGTGTCTGGCATTTGCAAGATGTAATAATGAGCTCCCAGTCTGCTCACATTAATCCCTTGGAACAAATTCCTGGGAAATATGGCTGGTCATCTTTCTAAAATGTATTAAAAGGAATTAACTTCAATAAATAAATATGGCATTACTCCAGATAAATCTGAAAAGGCATTTAAATTACTCTCCACATTCTCTTATCAAAAACAAATGATTGAACCTGGAAAAGAACTGACCTGTCACCGAACCAGGCCATTAGTAGGCTAACAGTTAGGTTAATCAACGTCAGTAGCTACTATTAACAGATCCATTCCCTTGAAATGATACGCAAAAAAAAGTAAAGCGCAATGACTCCCCAGCAGAATTCATCCTTGCGACTCAGCATTATGCCATAGAGGATAACTAATGTAGGTATCTGCTCCTGAGTCTGGAATTCTTACCGTTTGCTGCCTCCAGGACTTGTTAAACCGTGAAGATACGCTCCGAAATAGGCTATGGAGCATTTTGAAGCATACTGATAGTCCACTGCATTTAATGACATTTCCACTGGAATACTCAGCTGTCTTCCTATATTTTACATATAATACTTGAATTATTTAGAATCATACAAACCAGAGTTTTATTATCTAAAAAAACACTTCAATCGTTTGAAGACTAGATGGACAACACAAAAATTTGTTTCTTGTAAGTACTTTTAAGTCCGGCTGATGGTCTGGCTGATAGTAAAATACCAATAACAAACTAAATGACTAAAAACTGGCGAGTGTTTGACTATTGATAAACAAAGACCCGAGGGTTCCAAGTATATTAAAATATTAGGAAGTTTACAAAATTCCCCAACTGAACCAAGGAACCTCAACTACGTGATAGGAAATTTATCGGCCCCTTGGAATCCTCTTCTACCATTTTTAAGGTTTTCAAAGAAAAGCGTATCTTCTGTTGCCTCTCTTTACTTCCCACTGGAAAAGTTTCCTTCAAGAATTAAATAAGAATGAAGAAAAAGCAAGTAATCGCCTTCTGAGAATTACATCCCCTGACTTCATCTGGTATTACTGGGAGCACTGCCAGCTAAGAGTCCTGCATGCTGCTGAACTTTATTATCATTTAGCATCTTTCCACCTTTCGATGATCTACTATTTGACAGTTATATACTTTTAAAAAAAGAAACAAGAAAAATCAGACAGCATTGAGGGAGCTGACAAATGACAGAATTCCTGAGAATAAAGTAGTGTAAGTCAATTTGAATGAAATAAGAGTCATATGCAATGAAGGGTTGGAAGTTACTAGAAGAAAGACAGGTATTTTTCTGTAGAACAAGTATTTGATATGAACAGTACATCTTCCTAAATTCTGTGATAATGCACATATGATACAACCTTGAAGTATAAAGGCAAATTTGAGAAAATCCCTCGTTACTTTCCCAGGGAGAAGCTAAGAGAAGCTTAACTCTATCCTAAGAAATGATTAAGGCTGACTTAAAAAAAAATGAGATGCTGCTAGACACCAACGTCATTTTGTCCATTTCTGACTCCTCAAAGGCAAAAAAAAAAGTACCTGACATGTATCCATGTTTTGCAAATCAGAGTAAAATATGTGAAAATTCATCTTGCAGGCTGGCACACTCACATCTGACACGGCTCTCTGCTTTTTACCAGACATTTCTTGATGCTCAGGAACCAAGCAACTTCCCTTTTTTTTAGATATCTAAAACCATATTTCTTCCATGTGTTTTCTAGCATTCAAGATTTTTCACTATTTTATCAACTTTATGTACTCCACCAAGAAAACTAAAGTCATTAGGTTCATAGTATCTTTTCAGTGTTACAGTATCTGTCCTTATTTTTTCTCTCTCATTCTGCTAGAAAAACCTCGATGACTTTTTGTTTCTTTGGTTTGTTTTTTGTTTTTTCTTCTTGTTTTTTTTTTAGATAGGAGTCTCACTCTTTGTCCCAGGCTGGAGTGCAGTGGCGCAATCTCGGCTCTCTGCAACCTCCGTCTCCTGGGTTCAAGCAATTCTGTCTCAGCCTCCCGAGTAGCTGGGACTACAGTCACACGCCACCAGGGCAGGCTAATTTTTGTAATTTTAGTAGAGATGGGGTTTCACCATATTGGCCAGGCTGATCACAACCTCCTGATCTCAGGTGCTACTCACCTCGGCCTCCCAAAGTGCTGGGATTACAGGCATACGCCAATGCCCCTGGCCTCTACTTTTTTTTTTTTTTTAAACTTCCCCATCAGTTCTTTTTGGTGGATTTATCCACCATTTTCGAACAGGGCCAGCTTCTCTAATATTGTGTAAATGGCTGGTATGGGGTGGGGGTGGGGTATTTCCTTACAGGAAAATACATGAAGACGTGCCAAAAGGACCCCTTTGGAAGAAAGCACCTTCCCTTCCCTGGATCGCACCATTCCCTCAGTCCTTAATCAGCTACTGAGAATTTTCAGTGTTTTCTTTCCCACACTAATTCTTTTCATCTGCCAGTAATTAAGACACACATCTCACCTTAGCAGTAACAATAAATGAATAAATAAATAAATCACTCTTGCTACCACCTCTTTCTGCAATCTCAACTTTCTTTTAAAACAAAGCTCCCCCAAGAGATCCTTCTGGTATCTTTTTTTTTTTTTTTTTTTTTTGAGATGGAGTTTCACTCTTGTTACTCAGGCTGGAGTGCAATGGCGCGATCTCGGCTCACTGCAACCTCCGCCTCCTGGGTTCAGGCAATTCTCCTGCCTCAGCCTCCCGAGTAGCTGGGATTACAGGCACGCGCCACCATGCCCGGCTAATTTTTTGTATTTTTAGTAGAGACGGGGTCTCACCATGTTGACCAGGATGGTTTCGATCTCTTGACCTCGTGATCCACCCGCCTCGGCCACCCAAAGTGCTGGGATTACAGGCTTGAGCCACCGCGCCCGACTCCCTTCTAGTATTTTACACTATTCTCTTCTGCATTCTTCTTTCTCAAAACTGCTTTTTCAAAGTTCACTAATGTCCTCCTAATCACTAAACCCAAAGACATCTGCTACATGTTTTATTTTCCTGAACCCTGGTCTGGGATCTCATTCCACTCTTTGGCGTAACTACTTTCAGTTCTGAATCATTTCTCCTCCACCTGGTCTCTGGTAAGACCGTGCCTGCTCATTAACTCCCTCTTCAGCTTGCTGCTAGCCCTGACAGTGTATTTTCCAAGAATCAGACTTTTATCTGTTTTTTCTTTTAATATCCTTCCGGGAGTCTATCTACTGGTGGAGCTTAATTATCACCTGTATGATTACCATTCCCAAACTGACACCTTTTGTTCTACTCAGGCTTCGAGCTGTTTATCTGAAACCTCATTTTGGAATTGTCAACTTCATGTGTCACTTAACACTGTTAACACTGAACTCACATTCTTCCATCTAAGCTGTTCTGTGTTAATAGCCCTAATTCTTACAGTAGTCAGTTTCAAACTCTTCATCCTTCTAACTTCCTCTGCCTACCTAATCAATACAGTAGAGCATTCTCCAGATCAAACAGTAATTGCTACAGCAATTACCATCCAACAACTGTTTATACAAAAGTTAATTAAAAATTCACATGTATTCAAATGTGTCCCACACTCTTCTCAGTGCAGACATTTACCAAAGCCTTTTCATCCATCTTTTCCTCCCCTCTGTACTTTTGAAAGCTTACCCATCCTTAAAGCCACATCTCAGACATCACCAGTTCTCAGAGGTATTTCCTAGACTACTAGGGAAAAGGAAATAATCTTCCACCTAAATCCTACCTCACTTTGTATATATGAAGTCTTTTTTTAAACGGAGTCTTGCTCTGTTGCCCAGGCTGGAGTGCAGTGGTGTGATCTTGACTCACTACAACCTATGCCTCCCTGGTTCAAGCAATTCTCCTGCCTCAACCTACCAAGTAGCTGGGATTACAGGCACCCACCACCATGCCCGGCTAATTTTTATTATTATTAATATTATTTTTAGTTTGTATTTTTAATAGAGACAGGGTTTCACCATGTTGAACAGGCTGGTCTTGAACTCCTAACTGCTGGTGATCTGCCTGCCTTCGCCTCCCACTGTATATATACAGTCTATATGTCACTTATTGATGGGGATTTTGTTGTGGGAACATCATGGAGTATATTTACACAAACCAGATGGTGCAGCCTTTTACATGCCTAGGCTATATGCTATAACCTGTTGCCCCTAAGCTACAAATCTGCGCTGTTACTGTACTGAATACTGAAGGCAATTGTGACAAATATTTGTGTATCTAAACATATAAAACACATAGTGAAAACATGCTATTATAATCTTGTGTGACCTCCATCATATACATTGTCATTTACAGATATGGCGACATACCCTACATACCATATGTAATGTTGCATCTACCAGATTGCCTTATATGTGAATTATATATATGAATCTTGCTCTAATTTCCCACCATAATTTGTGAGCTCTTGCAAAGCAATAACCTTGTCTTTCAACTTTTCTTCAGTTAGACAGACTACAGAGCTATACACATAGCAAGCACTTAGAAACTAGTTCTAAATTAGGCCGGGCGCGGTGGCTCAAGCCTGTAATCCCAGCACTTTGGGAGGCCGAGGCAGGTGGATCACAAGGTCAAGAGATCGAGACCATCCTGGTCAACATGGTGAAACCCCGTCTCTACTAAAAATACAAAAAATTAGCTGGGCATGGTGGCGTGTGCCTGTAATCCCAGCTACTCAGGAGGCTGAGGCAGGAGAATTGCCTGAACCCAGGAGGCGGAGGCTGCAGTGAACCGAGATGGTGCCATTGCACTCCAGCCTGGGTAACAAGAGTGAAACTCTGTCTCAAAAAAAAAAAAAATTAAAAATAAAAATAAATAAATGAACTAGTTCTAAATTAACTGAGACAGAATTTGAGCAAGGCTTTGGAGTAAAGTATTAAGGGGTCTGTGTTCAAGTGCACCTGTCTGAAATTCCCTTTGAAAAGGTAGAAGGTTTTAGACATACTCACCAAGAAGATAAGAGCAACAACAGAAAGGAGCAATGATCCAAAACACAACGCGTTACTGTTATTATTTTGCAGTAGACAATTGGAAGCAGATAAGAGGTTATTACTCAAGGCTTAATATATCTACCAGAAATTTCCAAAATCTTCGGAAATTCTCTTTCTTTTTAATGTTTTTTGTCAAGGTTCTTACTGTTCTGATCTTTTGGTGTGCTGTGTTTGCTTTTTACTTTGAGAGATTTCATCTGAGTTGAGGAATCAAAATGGGACAAAGGTATACTATATTTGGAATAGCTATTTTGCTGGTTAAGAGATCCAGGAAAGATCTGATGTTTATAATGGTAATTCATGCAAGCCTATTTCAAAGCTTTTGCTTTTCAGAACAATCTTGGGCTTTCAAATATAATCTAACTTTATTTATAAAAATAGTTTATGTTTATATGTGGAATTCTCACATTTTCTAGCTATATGCAATATTAGGAATTTAAAAATTTTTGTTCTTTTTATGTGGAAAATTAACAAAAGCAGTACTATAGAATTGTGAGGGTTTTTTGGGGTCAGTTTATATTGACATAGTGACCTATCTAAACCTGAAGATACATTACACCAAAGTAAGAAAAATAGAGAGTAAATAATATATATTTTAAACAATGATTTTCTACATACAACACGACATTGCTTTGAAAGAACATGTCCTCAACAGCTTGCCTGATACTCCCAACATTCTGAATATCAGAAGGTTTCGGCGGCAATCACCAGAAACCACGGACCTTCTTACCTACACTTGTCTTTACTTTTTTACTGGCTTAGAATCACAAAGAATTTACTGTATGTTAATTTAATCCCTTCATGACTGACCTTGCAGCAAATTCTTCTGAAAATTTTACAGATGTGTCCAGAGGGAGAGTTTTCAGAGAAAATGAAAGGGAGGTGAGAGTGAAGGAAAGAAAGCCAGGCATAAATTCCTTGGGATGATCCTAATTTAATTGGTTTACATTATTTACTCATCAAATTGATAATGGACAGAAATAAAATCAGTCATTAAAATGTGAACTAAAACAATCGATTGACTTGGTTTTATTTTCCTAGTGACCTAAATTAAATAGAGTTATTCATACAAAAGTAATGACAACACAAGAACACATCAGCTTTGGAAAACACTTGAGAGAAGCCCTCACTTCCCAATAAGCTTTCATTTACAGTATTGCATATTCAACTGTCTTTTATAAATTATATTTTTTTAGTAGCAAATACAAAAGGTGTGCCACAGAAGCAATAATTTCCACCCACTTAATTTTTATTTTGCATGTTTACAGTCAGGTATACATAGGCTGCCGTGAGATAAATTATTTTTATATTTCTTTACAAAGTGCTCTAGGAGGAGAAATAATTTTCTTAGTGTAAAGCTCAGCCTTTATTCTGTCAGGGAGAGTAATTATGGAAGCAAAACAAATCCACATTGTCTAATTAGGTCATTAAAAAGCAAAAATGCGTCATGGAAGCTTTTCTCCTTGCCTAAGACATAAAGTGAGACAATGAAAACAGTCTGGTAATATAGAAAGATTTAGAATTTGTTTCTTTTCAAAAATAATAGGTCCTTTCATCTTTTTGTTTCCCTCAGATGAAGACAGTTAATTTAGAGACAAAATCTTCTAATTAGTTCAGAGTTTAGTCTGATTATATTTCAAAATATTTAACCAAAAACAGGAAGCTGAAGAGAAAAAGAAAATCCATGGAAAAAGTGTGAAAGGAACAGAATAAAGAGAGTGGGTTACTGATCAAAATGAATTCTGCAGAGACAAGATGAATATAAAATCTATATTCATATAAACACAACCAGGGATAGCAGAAAGCTCTTAAGAGGAATATCCTGGCATCTGCCTTTGGGATTTGAAATCCAGACTTTAATTATAGATAACTTAAATAAAAACAAATGGCATGGTCATTTTGCATCTTCCTCTCACTACTTTTTATTATCTCTTGAGTTTTAGAAAACTCATGGCTGAAAGCATGAAAAAGAAAAGGAAAAGAAACTTACCTGTGATCCTCGTGGCCCTCGTTTGTGGTCCCATTCTGAATGCCCCATGAGCTGTAAAGATGATAATTGTAATAAGTTAAATGACTATTTTACCTGACAAACATTTTTCCTCTTTTAAAGAATAATCAGATTGTTCCAATCTATATTAGTAATACATTAAATAGCTACTACAAATAAATTAACATACCTAAATGACTAGTAAACTCCTGGTTTGATAGCTAATATTTTAACTTCTAATCACTTTGAGAGTATTTTAATATCATTGTGTGATAAAAGAAGCTAATATATAGTCCTGTCAGGAATATCCTAGATAGATGTCCAACCATGTAAAGCTTTATTTGCATATTATTAAGCCTTTAGCTTAAGAAAATATTCTGGGTAATTAACTACTGTAGTTTAATCTACTACCACAAATGATAAGAACCAAAGGCCAAATTAGTTCAAAAATTTTTCTTCTTCAAAACTATAAAAATACGAAGAGCACTAAAGAGTGAAATTATTAAATATTTAATGTGAATGCCCACAATCACAAAATGTAGATTTTTAATAATAACCTATAATATATTATGTTATTCCTATGGTGGCAATAGCCCTGGGCTACTTTGCTTACAAAGAATATTTACTTAGTGAAAATAACATTTAACATTAAGAATATTAAGGAAATACAAGATACTGACTGAGAGAAATGAAACCAGTCATTTGTCAGTAATCTCATTACTCATGAGTACCAACTGAAGAAGTATTTACAACTAACAAGATGGACTATACATAAATTTATATACATTATTAACATTCCTATATAACAGCAATGACTGTTTAGTAGGCTTAACAATGAACAACAGAGCTGTTCACAATAGCAACAAAAATAACATGCCTTTGAACATTATCAGGAAATATTTGATAATCATATGCAGAAAATGGTTAAAATGTACTGATGGACGTATAGTGCTAGTGGTGAAGAAGATTTAATTCTATAAACTATTGAGTGCTCAGTTCTACTCAAACAAATTTAACTAGATTTCAGGTCTAATTAGTTTTCAATCAAAAGTGAATAGTGTTTTTAATTTTAGAAAATCATAAATTTCATTAGAGAATATAAACATATATCACCAGTATGTCAGATGAGTGCAGAGATACAACAGATAACATGGGAACTCATGATGTTATAGAATGCACTGAAGTTTGCCAGGAGGGTAGATTTAGGTAATCTCACCAAACTCAGAGAAAGTTAAAACTATGATAGATGATGGATGTTAATTTACTCGACCTTAGTGACTACTTTACATTGTAAACATGCATCAAAACATCATGTTGTACATCTCAGGTATATACAATAAAAAAGAATCCATTAGAGGGCCGGGCATGGTGGTTCATGTCTGCAATTCTAGCACTTTGGGAGGCCGAGGCAGGAGGATTACCTGAGGTGAGGAGTTCAAGATCAGATAGGCCAATCCCGTCTCCACTAAAAGTACAAAAACAAGACAGGTGTGGTGGGGTGCACCTGTAGCCCCAGCTACCTGGGCGGCTGAGGCAGGGGAATTGCTTGAACCTGGGAGGCAGAGGTTGTAGTGAGCCAAGATCGCGCCACTGCACTCAGCCTAAATAACAAAGTGAGACTCTCTCTTAAAAAATAAAAAATCAAATCCATTAAAAAATTTTACAAGTGATGAAAATACCTTTCTGGTTATCAAAATATATTATAAAATGTAACCAAAATTCGGGATAATGGTTTAGCATTCAAAATGTAAATGAATGAAATAGTTTGAAATAAATATACATATGTGTACCAACAAAACATAAAAAAGAAAATATCAAAAATATTTTGTAATTGATCTATTTGGCTAATGACTAAAAAGGAGTTCCTGACCAGCCTGACCAACATGGTGAAACCCCTTCTCTACTAATAATACAAACATTAGCTGGGCATGGTGGGGCATGCCTGTAATCCCAGAGCTTGGGGGCTGAGGTAGGAGAATCGCTTGAACCCAGGAGGCCAAGATTGTGCTGCTTCACTCCAGCCTGGGGGACAGAGTGAGACCCTGTCTCAAAAACAAAAAAAAAAAAAAAAAAAGAAAGAAAAAGAAAAAGGGACTTTTGAGAGAAAAAAAAATAATTAGAGCCTAACCTTATAACAAATGCTAGTATTAATTATAGATTTGAGAGAGAAATTTTTAAAAAATGAAACTGGAAATATAAAATAGAATAAAATCCAGGTTAATATTCAACCTATCTTGGAAAATAAAGAAATCTAAATCTTTTTAATATTTTTATTACAAAAGAGGGCAAATTGATTTGGCTATATAAAACTTTGGAGTATTTGCACAAATGTCACATTGGTAAAATATCTGTGGTAAATGGTATGTAAACAGTAATATTTTCAGAATATTAAGTGTTCTTACAAATTTGAAAGATGTTATATATTGCACTGAAGTTTGCTAGGAGTAAGTTGAGAGAACCACAGTAGTAAATTGAGGGAAAAGTAAGAACAATTTATATAATAAATAAATCTGTGGAAAGAAACTTAACTTCATTGGAAGTGAAAGAAATTCAATATAAAGAATGACAAGATAGTACTATTGCCTATTATGTCAGCAAATTAATACCTGAATATTTGGAAAGGAGGGAGGAAACTAAGCACATATACTGCTGGTATTTAACCAACATAGACATGTATACGCTGCGTGTATATATTCTCACATATGTAAACTATATATAATACATAGATTCTTAAAAGTTTCATACCGTTTGAACCAGTAAACTAAGATATAAAATTAATACCTGAATATTTGGAAAGGAGGGAGTAAACTAAGCACATATACTGCTGGTATTTAACCAACATATACATGTATACGCTGCGTGTATATATTCTCACATATATAAACTATATATAATAATAGATTCTTAAAAGTTTCATACCGTTTGAACCAGTAAACTAAGATATAAAAGTTCAGTAAGTATAATGTGCTACTAATTGTATATCCAACAAAATGGAAATTACTCAATAGATTACAGTATACAAAATAATGACATACGGCAATTAAAATTTGGCTTCCAAGACCTTTATAAAAAAGAACGTGTGAAATGTTCATAGTAAAATAAGTAAAAAATACAACAAAGTCATTGAAGAAATTTTAAGCTACTCCTTTTTAAAAGACACAATCCTTTTGAGCCTTGGAATTATGATGATGATTTAATTGCAGTTTGGCTGGCACAATTTTGGGTACATTGACCCAGATAACGATTATATAAAACGGAATGTTACACAGCAGATATTTCTTTAATGCTTTCAGTTTTTAATGTATGGATTCACTGACATCACATCGTCTCAAAAATATTTATTGATACTAATTTAAATTTGATAATATGGTTCACAAATAATAATTAACAAAATAAACAGTATGATTTAGAAACATTGAAAATCAATTAATTAATTGTTTTCTAGAACTATCAAAGACAATCCTTGACACATTTCAATAATCTTGAGACATTTATGATACCTTACATTAAAAACAGGCAAGGCCGGGCGCGGTGGCTCAAGCCTGTAATCCCAGCACTTTGGGAGGCCGAGGCGGGTGGATCACGAGGTCAAGAGATCGAGACCATCCTGGTCAACTTTGTGAAACCCCGTCTCTACTAAAAATACAAAAAATTAGCTGGGCATGGTGGTGCGAGCCTGTAATCCCAGCTATTCAGGAGGCTGAGGCAGGAGAATTGCCTGAACCCAGGAGATGGAGGTTGTGGTGAGCCGAGATCGCGCCATTGCACTCCAGCCTGGGTAACAAGAGCGAAACTCCGTCTCAAAAAAAAAAAAAAAAAACAGGCAGGTGAGATGGTTCTTTTTGGGAGTTTTAAAGTGGCAATAAACTTGAGCAGTAGGCTTCTAGTGAAATGATTTATCAAAATCTTCTGAAAGATTTATAAAAGTCTATGAAAACTGTTGTCCTCCCTACTAATGAGTTTAAACTAACAGGATCAGAAAAAGGTGGTGATTTCTCCCATCACAGTAAAAAGTGGTATATAAGTCTTACAGGCACGAGTTGCAATCCACAATACATTGATTTAAGAAGAATACTCGATGATGACAGTAAGTCAGAAAGGAGACATTTCTGCAGGACAGGAAGTAAAGGAAGTAAAGCATGTAATTCACTGCCTCCTGCCATTGGTTATCTAACGGTGATGATTTTAGTCAAAGAACAAAAACACTCAAAGTTACACTAATTTGGGTCATCACCGGAAGATAAGATCAGTTTGGCAATTTGTAAATCAGAGATTGTAAGATGAGATTCTAAAAATTCACTAAATTTGATATTTTCTTTTAAATCATGAAACAGTAAAATTTGCCAAGTGTGTTATGTATCAGAGAGTTATTTCCTAGCATTATATAACAAGCTGAGAAATATGTACAACAAAGAAATTCTTGTCTGTTCTTAAGTATTTATATATTAATGTCATCTTCATATTATATTATATCCGAAAGGTAGGAGCTGACCAAGAATGTGGATGTGGTAGTATTTTCAAATGTACACTATGGCCACTTTTTTTTCAAAGTAATAAAAAGTGTTACAGAAATCTATATCCTATGTGAAATATATTCGAAAAGGAATGAACTCTGCCTGAGAGAAATGAGATACTCTAATGTTCTACTGTCAGTAGGAGCACCAAAGGAAATAAACAGGATATTTTTCCTTTTGGATTTGAAGAAATAATACAAAGTCTTTATTATTTTTATTTTTATTTTTTTGAGACGGAGTTGCAATGGCGTGATCTTGGCTCACTGCAACCTCCGCCTCCTGGGTTCAGGCAATTCTCCTGCCTCAGCCTCCTGAGTAGCTGGGATTACAGGCACGTGCCACCATGCCCAACTAATTTTTTGTATTTTTAGTAGAGACGGGGTTTCACCATGTTGACCAGGATGGTCTCGATCTCATGACCTCGTGATCCACCCGCCTCGGCCTCCGAAAGTGCTGGGATTACAGGCTTGAGCCACTGCGCCCGGCCTATTTCTAATTAAAATA
This sequence comes from Callithrix jacchus, assembly GCF_049354715.1. Taxonomy (NCBI): domain Eukaryota; kingdom Metazoa; phylum Chordata; class Mammalia; order Primates; family Cebidae; genus Callithrix; species Callithrix jacchus. Next base: position 2,863,944 of record NC_133510.1, read on the forward strand.
ATCTGAGCCAAAATGTAGCATGTATTATTTCAGTGTATTTTCTGTCATTTTGTTTTTAATGTAAACAAAGAGGCAATGGTGGGGGTAGGGACCGCATAGCTGCCAGAGCTGCATTCCCTCCTGTGATTACAGCATTCTGGCCACTAGATGGGGCATGGGGTGGAGAGCCGGAGGTGTAAGGTTAAACTTCATATTAACACTTGATGGCATACGAATTTTTATCCTTTTTGTATTAAAAACATTTACTGTCATAAAAACATTGTCCCCAGATAATGGTTGAAAGACTAACATAAGCAGCATGTTGTCAGAATCCTTTAAAAAAAAAACTACCCTTAGTGTGAAAAACTGACTTAATATTACAGATTATTTAAAATAAAATGAGGCATCTGACTACTGCTAAGTGTCCCTGTTAAAGCATAACCATAGGGACCAAGTTTCACAAAGATATCATCCTAGCCTATTTCCTGATGTGTGATTACAACAAGTAAAAAATACTGGCTATTTACAACAAACAGTAAAGAAGACAGTTGCACATTGAAGTCGATGAATTTCAGAAGGAAATGCAAAATGATGCTGATACTATTTCAATGAGAGAGTCAAAGCACCCTTTCAATTACATAAGATTCATGTTAAGTTGCAGATGACCAGAGTAATCATCTGACATTAGCGGAGTAGCAGATAAAAGACATGAATAGGCCACAGGCAATGAGGAAAAGAAGAAACTGTGGAATTTTCCTTTCTGCAAAATAATTCATTTGGACTAAGCTTTCAAGAGAAATGAATAGCAGCATGCTACTTAAGCAATTCTGGGAAAAGAGAAAGTTTATTGAGATTATATGATATTCTGGAGAAGGAATGCTTATGATTTTAAGATTAGTTATATAAAGTTGCTAGAACTATCAAGCAGACAGGGAGACACTGAGACTGGAAAAATAAATAAAAGTAAGTTCAAATATATCCTAGTTGATAAGAGTACATGACCACTTAATTCAGGAAGAAAAAAATGTTTGTCTCTCACCATCTGTAAAAAAAATGCCCTCTGGCTATTTTATGATTACTCCTCTGGGTAATGACATTTTAATAAGCATCTTACCAGAAGGTCTGGGGATATATAGGTCACCAAGGCTATGCCTGCAAATGGCAAACAAAAATCTTCCCATCTGATGAAGAAATGTTCTAAAAATTTAAAAAAAAAAAAAAGGAGTATCTTTCTTCTCAGTTCTCATTAACCAAGGTAGGCAACAGGAAGACCCTTAAATTGATTGCAGACTTCCTTGAGAAGAAGCACAATCTATTAGAGAAAGCATTCTGAAAACCCCAACTGCTTGGGCTCAAAGTCATTTTGATCCTTATGGAATACATTCTTCTCTCTCTCTTTTATTTTTGATAATAAATTTCTACATCACAGCCTTCAGCTAACAGTATGTTACACAGCACTTAGCTCCAAGGAAAACAGACCTGCTGCCAAGCACAGAATTTAAAAAGTTCACGGGAGAAGCAAGGAAGGAGTCAGCATGGAAACAAAAAGCTTCCATCCAAGCAGAGATATTTTTAACAATAGCATGAGAAATAAAGATCGCGGTGAGTATATTCCTGTAGGAAAAGTATTTTCCTTTAATGCTTACATGTTTTTCTTCTGTTGTTTGTTTACATAAAAATCAATGCCTTTTTAGGAACTTATTGGGAGAAACAATTCACACAACGATTACTAAAGAGGTGAAAAGCTGAAGGACCGTAACTAGATGGGAAGTAAGAAATTCTTTGTGTGTGTGACTTAAAGAGGTGAGAAGTTTTAGATATGAAAAAAAAAGGGTAATGATGGGAACTAACAGTCGCTATAGCTTTCTTTGCACCACCCTCAAGAAAACCATTCTTTTTACAGCAGCTGAAGATGGCTAAAGCATATTTTTAAAGACATACAAAACTAACATAGATGTAAGGCTTTTTTTTTTTTTTTTTTTTTTTTTTTTTTTGTATTTTCAGTAGAGACGGGGTTTCACTATGTTGACCAGGATGGTCTCGATCTGTTGACCTCGTGATCCACCCGCCCCGGCCTCCCAAAGTGCTGGGATTACAGGCGTGAGCCACCGCGCCCGGCCCAGATGTAAGGCTTTAAAGGTTACCACACGGTTCACCTTTTGTTTCACCATTTACCCATTAAGCAAATATGTATTAAATGCCTGTTGTGTGCACAGCCCTGTTCTAGGGACCAACTGTATGTCACTGAACAAAACAAGATGTGGCTGGGCGCGGTGGCTCAAGCCTGTAATCCCAGTACTTTGGGAGGCCGAGGCGGGTGGATCACGAGGTCATGAGATCGAGACCATCCTGGTCAACATGGTGAAACCCCGTCTCTACTAAAAATACAAAAAATTAGCTGGGCATGGTGGTGCGTGCCTGTAATCCCAGCTACTCGGGAGGCTGAGGCAGGAGAATTGCTTGAACCCAGGAGGCGGAGGTTGCGGTGAGCCGAGATCGCGCCATTGCACTCCAGCCTGAGTAACAAGAGTGAAACTCTGTATCAAAAAAAAAAAAAAACAAGATGTATCTCTGTCTCCTGGCTATGACATTTTAGTGAAGGCAGAAGATAAACACATAAACATAATATACCAGGTGGTGATAAAGCTGTGAAGAGCTTAGGATAGAATAAACGTAGGGAGAGCGAGTGGGGTAATGGATGGTACGGCTGGAAGCAGAGGTAAGTTTATGTAAGTACAGTAGATCGGAGAAGCCCTTTCTGAAAAAGAGACATTTTATCAGATAATTGTATAAAGAGCCAGACAGAGGAAAGAGAAGATGAAAAGGCCCGGAAGCAGGAACAGGAGTGGTACCTCAGGAGCAGCAAAGCATCTCTATGCCAAAATTCAGAAAGGAGTTGGGTTTTTGTGATCATAGCTAAACATTTGGTATTTAATATTTTCCTGTAGTATAAAGTTAATCATTAGCTTCAGTAATTAAAAATTACAAGAAAAAATTCTCTAGAGAAATACTAATACATCAGGGATTCTTCCATCCCCAAACTCTTACTTAGCTCCATTCAATACAATAAGAATTGACAGAATATGTCCCACATGCCGCAAAGGCACTCTTAGTCATACTACATAATTTCATTGTCCGTTCACATATGGGTTTTGTTTTTCAAGAGTCACAAAATGGATAAGAGGAGGGGTTAGAACCACATCTACTCTGATGAGCACAGTTTTCGACTTCATAAGAAACTAAAAGCTCTTCTTTGACCTTGGCGTGTTTGATTGGATTCTTTCCTTGGCGTACTCTTTCCTTAATTTCTATACTACTTATAAATATATGTAAGTATAAATAAACGCTCTGTGCAGCATTCCATGTGAGATGAGCCTGCAGCTTCTACCAGAGGCCAGTGCTCTGGACTGGGACAATCTCTTGTAGTTTAGGCCAGCTCAGCCCTTGTTTAGTCTTTTTGTGAAATTGTCCTTTTCTATTTTTCTTTTGGTGTTCCTTTTCTGGATCTCTTATTATTCATGGAGTAAGAACATCAAAATTACCTTGCATTCTTTAGAAAACAAATGGTGGATATCTGCATTTGGTCCGGGGCTTAGGCCAAAAAAGCTGGACAGATTTCCTGGGGTTCCCATATACCGTTTCTCAGCCCTCCAGGCATCAATACTGGGGTTTGGGATCTAGAAAGACCTAATACAGGTGGTGCTGAAAAAATTTACCCACCTGTATACTTTTTTTTAAAACCTCTGCTGGCAGGAACCGCCTGCATAACTTATTTACAAACTAGTAGACCACGTCAACCTTCTGTGGGTGAAACGGAGTGACTAGCAGCCATCGTCTCGTAAACAGAATGCCTTGATTATAGCTACTTCATCGCATCTCCCACTCCTCAGATCAATGCCATTTACAAGGTATTATCAAGTGATGTTGACAACTTCATGGGGAGACGAGAGGACGTTGTTACATTATACAAAATACAGCAAAAAGCCGTAAAAATATCCATTAGGCATCTCTCCACAAAAGTTTTCCTTTTTGTCTTTTTTTTAAAGTCTTGTGTGGGATTTTGGTTGCTTGTTTGTTGGCAGCCACCACCTCTTACCGTTTACCCTGGGAATAGGGTAAGAAGAGTGTGTCTTTTTCTTTTCTTTTCTTTTAACGGAGTCTCGCTCTTGTTACCCAGGCTGGAGAGCAATGGTGTGATCTCGGCTCACCGCAACCTCCGCCTCCTGGGTTCAGGCAGTTCTCCTGCCTCAGCCTCCTGAGTAGCTGGGATTACAGGCACGCGCCACCATGCCCAGCTAATTTTTTGTATTTTTAGTAGAGACGGGTTTTCACCATGTTGACCAGGATGGTCTCGATCTCTTGACCTCGTGATCCATCTGCCTCGGCCTCCCAAAGTGCTGGGATTACAGGCTTGAGCCACCACGCCCGGCCGAGTGTGTCTTTTTCAACATCCTGGTGCCTTTCCTCCAGGATCTTTCTCAGGATCTAAAACTCTTACTGTTTCTCAAACAATTTAGCTTTCTGCTGTATTCCTCATCTTAAACCCTCACACAAATTAACAGAACAAACGGATTCCTAAGAATTCTTAAATTTGACCCTCCTTGTTTTAAAAAACACTGAGAGCCTGAATATACAGCATTGTGGCTGAAATTAACAGATATGTTGGTGATAACTACCTAAGTTCCATTCACTTGGTTGATACGAAATCCCTGATTCGGACTCTTAGCATTTCAATAGAGCAGCCAGTTTAAATTTCAGAAGTACTAGGAATGAGAAGGCTTCAGACAGAGGCAAACTCAGATATTCTAGAGTTTGACATTCCAGCCTCTCTACGACAGTTTCTATATCTATTTCTGATAATGATGCCCCCGTACACTGGTTTAGAATGTTTCCATAATTCTATTTCTGTCCCTGTTATCACAATGATAATAATTACCCCAAACCTATATGCTGCCACGAATCTAACAACGCTTCCATTATTTTCACTTAATACATCCAGTTTACCTTGATTACTTGGAACTTTTACAACTTTCATTGCGAATTTGCATTTGGGGGACTATTAACAATAATGTAATCATATCAGCAGTCTCATGCTTAAGTTTTCCTGTGAGATATTTTATGAAAAATGATAAGAAAATAAAATAAGCTTGTGAAATTCTGCAAAATATCATCCGCTCTTAGAGAGGCCCAGCACTTGTTAGCATGTTAAAGTCTGAGGAACTCAAAGGAACTCGGTTGAAACATTTCTAGAAGTGTGTGATTACAGAAATTTCTTGCTTCAACGGAGATTCACAGTTTTCCATGGAACAGAAACACATTTTGAGATATATTTTTTAGTTTTATAATTTTAAATATATTATTTCATCACTGAGAAATCGTAGAGGCATATGCTCCATATTTTATGGAAATGGAAATGAGTTAAGAGAAGAGAAACAGTAACATAACCAGCAAGTGATTAAACGTGGATGAAAGTGTAGGTTGGCTGGCTGCCAATCAAACTTTTTATTCCTGCTGTGCTGCTTTCAGCAATAAATAATTACTGAGCCCAAACCAAGTATCAGTCCTTGGTACTGAAGTATACTTGTACGGAAAAAGAAAAAAACACCAGATTTGAGTCTTCAAGGAACTCATGGTTGTGGTTAATATGTGGGTGCATTTCTTTAAAATCCATTTTCCACCCTCTAATCTCCATCTCCTTTAAAACAGTGAAATAAGAGAAAAAAATGTAATGTCTCTGAAAATCCTTCCTACTATAAATTAATCATATTTTTTAATGCTGGCTAAAGAATTACCTTAAAATGTAAATTATATATCAGATGTTTAGTTATACCAAATTATCTATTAGCACATCCCAATACAAAATTTTCATTTCTGTCTTCGCCTATCCACTCATGTGTGCATTCTTTCAATATTTATTGGGGAGATATATATATAAAAATATAGAGAGAGTATAAGATATATATATATTTATACATATATCTTATATTTAAAACATATATTTAACTATATATATCTCATGCTCCAAATATATATATCTTATATTTAAAACATATATTTAAATATATATATATCTTATGCTCCATGTAAACATAAAAAATATTGAAACTGACAACGCCAAGGCACCACAGGAGTCCTGAAGTACATTCTGAATAACTAATAAAGTGTAGCCTCGATGCTATGTTAGCTCTTGAGTCCAGACTGCTTCAAATCGCACTTCCAACTGGATATTCAGTCTTACTAGATACTTGATCTTGTCAAGTTACTTAATGTCTTTGTGCCTCAGTTCCATGGCTCTATAACTTAGCTAATAATAGCATCCAATTTGCATGGTTTTGTAAGCATTAAATGAATCATTCAATTTAAAAAGCCTTAGTACAGTACCTGGTACAGAGTAAAGACTCATTAAATAGGAGCTATTATTTTTATCACTATTAATAACTATATAATCAGACAGGCATTACTGCAATCTAATTCACTGAGAAAAGTAAAATTCACATGATATATATTATTACTTTCTATTAAACTAGAACAAGAAAAACCCATTCCTTGACCACGCCGAAACACAATTTACAGAATTTGATCAATCTATAATTGAAACTTCATGCATCATTACGCAGAGTAACATGTAACGCACGTTCACAACCATGGAGTCTACTGATCAGTGGTTTTCTGCAGAGCAACGGAAAAATATAAATTTTAACATTAATGGGTCCTCTTGGGATAGCTTAATCTTCCTCGAGCATAAAGAGTAGCAAAAAGCTACTCTTTTGGGCCAGAGAGGCCCAAACAGCAAATGTTTGAAAAGATCAAGCTAGGGAAAAGCTACAAGAAAGTCTGTTCAATAAGGAAAGGACTTGCACTTTTAGGTGTATTATTATGTTAGCTGGAAACACAATCAAATTTCCAACGCAATTGGTAGGCCTGTTTATAAAAAAACAAGTAAACCAAACCAAATAAACTTACTCCAAAAATTCCATGAAAATATTTCTGAAATAACCACAATTAAACAGGTTTTAGGTTCTGAGTAGACAAAACAAAATGGTTTTCTCATGAGCTATTTAATCGAGGCATTATGAGTTTAATTTATGGGCTATATGAACTCAACTGCAGGTGAAACTCAAACCCCTAAGCACCAATGAATGTGACTACAAATCTGTATTGTACAGTTTGTTAAACTACCTCTTGCATTATTTATGTCAATTTGAGTAAATCAGTAGGAAACAATAAAGGCCTCATTTATTACTTCTAGCTCTTCACCTGTTGTCTTATGACTGGATCATGCTAATATTTCTGTTTCCCTATAGAGTTAGCTTTCATTTATAGCATGCCTCATGAAAAGGCTCATTCAAGGCTACTTCGCACAGAAAATTATTAAAACTCAGACAAACCCACTGGCACAACGTCAGGAGACTAATCTGTAAAACTGATCTCTTTTCTTAGAAAAAAATGGAGATCCTGGAGAAAATAATAAAATCCAGACCAGCCGTGGCAAAAGCTTTAACTCAACAGTATTTATGATTTCTTGCATTTGGATAGATTTAAGGGTCTTTTTCCTTCATATTTATCAAACATCGTGATATATTGCATTAAGTTTAAACAACATATAATTTCTTAGACTGTAGCATTAAAATTATGTGCTGAAAAACATAAAAATTGCTTTGATATCCAAATAGTTTACATTTATGGACCTAAAATATATAAGTCCAAGAAAACGAGAGAGAGAGAGAGAGAGAGAGAGAGAGAGAGAATGTGTATATGTGTGTGTGTGTGTGTGTGTGTGTGTGTGTGTGTGTTTGCTGTTACATATACCAACAAAACTATCTAACTCAGAGGAAAGTTCTCTACTTAAACTATCTCTTTTAGAAATGGTCTTTAAAATTGATAAATAGGTAACCTTAAAAAATAAATCTCAGTAATTAAAACATTGAATCCATTTTAAGTCTTATAAATGACAAAAACACTGAATTGGTTTTTATACGATTTTAATGCGAAAGTTACATTTTTCCAAAAATGCCTTTTGCAAAATTTTTTAAGTCTTATTTTATTCAATGCCTAATTGCATTTTTCATCAGTGCCAAAAAAATCTTCAGCAAAAAGACAAAATTCCCAACATTTTCCCTGCTACTTACTTCCTACTCCCCAGTCGGCTCGACTTTGGGAGGTGGTTGAGAAAAGCACAGGTGGACCACAGCATGTACTAGTCCCATTATATGACCCTTGGGTTTCTTATTTGTCCTCTGAAGTGGATTTGTGTGGAAAATTTAGTTCCAGCTTCAATTGGTAGATTTTAACAAGACATGCGCATTTCGTGCTCAACTTCTTAAATGCTGAAGAAAATAATTTATTCTAAGACTTGAAGATATTATTTTGACCAAGTTTAAAGTACATCTCTGCCCCTAAATTTGACCTTGCCCCTCAATTCTTCTTGGCTCCATGACCTATTTGATATGTTGAAAGTAATTTCATGGGTTTATTTACAATAAACTGGTGCTTTTTTGTAGAAACAGGTTTTATTGCAAATGTATTCCTCTTAGTGATATATTATGCAGACCTCTATTTAGGGATAAAGAAAATAAAGTGAAACAGATAATTTGGCAAAGAAAAGGAAAGAGAAAAAAGAAAAGTATGATCTAAAACTGTAATTAACTGAAGTAGTCAGAATTGCAGGTGCAGAAATAATTAACCAGGTACTTCTCTGTTTCGGTTCCTACCACAAGTACAAGAACGGAGAAACTTATTCATTCTTTCCATTATTTCAACCAAATACAGCGTACTCTCTATCCTTGACAAAAGGCAAAAAATACATAAATAGAGGTTAAGGTATGGTGACTTGTGGCTGTAATCCCAGCACTTTGAGAGACTGAGGTGAGAGTATCACTTGAGGAGGCCAGGAGTTTGAGACAAGCCTGGGCAACATAGTGAGACCTCCGTCTCTACGAAAGTATTTTAAAAATTAGTCAGGTGTGGTGCTTTGCACCTGGTAATCCTAGCTATTCTGGATGCCGAGGCAAGAGGATTGCTTGAGCCCAGGAGTTGGAGGCTATAGTGAGCTATGATCGTGCTACTGTACTCCAGCCTGGATGACAGAGGGACACCCTGTCTCTTAAAAAAGTAAGTTACCAATGTCCTTTTCAATTTGAATTAATAATATCCAGTTAATAGGATACCTGGCTTTTTTGATTATATATTGAAATGGAAAACTCTAAATTATTTTAGGAGTGGAAGGGTCTTAAACATACGATTTAAAAAATATATTAAATACACTTTCTTTGCTTTAATCATAATTTGGAGTATTAAATGTTTTTCCACAAAACATGTTTTACCATTAATTGCATTCCAGAAAAGGAGCAGAAGAATGGGACAAGGCAAAGAAAAAAAATCTGCACATTATCACCACGTCCCGGCCAAAGTTTTCCTAATGAAATTTCCATGAAAAAAATCTTTAGTTTCACATTATTTGTGGAGAAATTTAAGAAGTGGAATTAAGAATCACAATGCGAATGCTTAAATTTCTCCACAGACATGGACGGAAACAAATTCAAACATGATCAGAAAGTCACATTTGAAAACTGAAAGCTACTATCACTGCAGAGGAGCAATGGGGTGACTTTCCTGATAGCCTCAGTTTACACTTTTGCAGAAGTTGTCCTGAAGGAATGGCTATTCCTGTGCTATTTCTGGTTGCAGGTGTACCCCTATGCCCAAGAGAGCAAATTCAATTTTTCGGAGTCAGTAGGTTACACAAAGTATAATCACAACTTTAACAGCATAGCTAAACTGGACTTCCCAGCTTGAGTTTGTAACAATTTTCCTCCATCAAGCTACTGTTATTCTAACTAAATTTATTTTTTAGCAATTCCATATTTCAGAGTTCATTAGAACCAGAAACTAGATTCCTTATAATAGTCCAGTCCAAAATGCAACATACAAAGACAATTTTTACTTTGAAAGAGAAAGATGGTCAGAGGAGGCTCGGAGAAACTGTGCTATGTATTCAATTCCTAAGTCACTAATAGACAATGTGGGTAAAAATGGAATCCATTAAATTGGCAGAGATCTTATTTCCAGGCTTTTACTTGCTGTTTTAACAATCCAGTCCTGTTATACAATTTACCTCCATAGTTTACAACACTGTGATTAAGGGTGGACTCTGGAGCTGAATTTCTTACAATCAAATCCCAGTTTCATTTCTTACCAGCTCTGTGAATCTGGATAAATTATTTTATAATTTCTAGGTGAAGTTTCCTCATTTGCAAAATGGAGATAATAAGGCTACCTACTTCACGTAATTTCTGTGAACTCCAGATGAGATAATCAATGTAACGTCATTCAACGGCTTCTCATTTATTTTAGAATTACATTTGATTTCACTGATACAACCTAAAGGTTTGGATGCTGTTCATCTTGTTTCAATAGTGGAAACATTATTGATCTTATTTGCTATGTGGCATATAATTGGTGTGTGTTAAGGAATTCAATATATGCTTTTTAAAAAGAATAACTGATTGGTTTTGTACAGAAAAAAATGTAGTAAGGCCAGATGCAGTGGTTTACACTTGTAATCTCAATATTTTGGGAGGCCAAAGTCAGAGGATCACTTGAGCCCAGAGACCAGCCTCAACAATGCAGTGGGATCATGCATCTACATAAAATTTAAAAAATTATCCAGGCGTGGTGGCACACGCCTATAGTCTCAGCTACTTGGGAGGCTGAGGCAGGAGAATTGCTTGAACTCAGGTGATTTAGGCTACAATAAGATTTTTTAAATTCTACTGTTGAATACATAAGTTGTAAAGAATTTTTATGCCTTTACTCTCAGAATTTTTTGTCATCCTGTGCCTTGTGTTGCAAAAATGCTAGCTGTCCGTCCTGTATATATTGTATCCTTCTTCCTTAACCACAGAACTCCAGTTCTCATAGAGGTGGCAGTGGGTCCAGGTAAGAAATTACTTCTCGCAACCTCAACTCCCTTACAGATCAAGAGATCATGGAACACAGTCCTGGTTAATAAGATACAGGCAGAAACTGTGTGAAGCTTCTAAAAAAAGTCTTTAAAACGGGAAAAACTTGGCTAGCTTGTGTCTTTTGCCTTTCTGCCTTCCCGTTGTTGCTGCCCAGAAGCAATAAAGGATTCTGGAGATAGAGCAATGATCATCTGACACAAGGGACCAAGAAGGAAAGATAATTCCCTCTGCCCCAACATCTTGAAAATGTCATCATTAAGCTCTATTTGAGCAGAAGTATACAAATACACACACACACAAACACAAACGTGTGATTTTTTTATGGCAGGCAGCAAATACATACTGGAAAAGGCCCTGGAAATGGAAAAGAAATAGAACTACACACTTTAGCTGACTGTGAATTTTCTCTGAAGTAAAAGCGTATCTTTCTAATGATCTGATTGTTAGAAACCAATGTCCATTACGGGTTTGATTCTTGCCATGTATGTAACACATCAAATGCAGTCTCCGAGTTAACAAACATGGTAGAAATCACTTACGGATGTCTCAGTCTCTTTTGTTGCCATATATCTGGCTATAGAAGGACTCACTACTTAAAAAAAAAAAAGAACAAATGCATGTAGTCAGAAAAGCCAGGTAGACCTAGTTTAGAGAATAGATATTTCAGAAGTGTATGCTATAGAACTTTGATTTAATAGCTGTTTCCGGGAAAAAAGAAAACAGCTTTTAGAAATGTTGGGCTAGACATGCTATGTTTAATATGGAATATCACACGGCTTTTAATATCATGAGCTCAGAGTAAGAAATAAAGCAAACAGTGTCTCTGAAGCTACCTTAGAAATTGAAATTTATCATAGAGCATCTTGGGTACTACAAAGCAGAGTTTGGAAAACACTAAAATTGATAATTTTATTGTCTAAAATTGTACAGCTTTAATTAAAAAACTAAGAATTTCAGAAAATAATATAAATAATGGCAGGTACATCATGAAAATAAATATTAACCTTTAAATCTAGCCTTTAGAATAATTTGTCATCGAATTTTGTTTTAGAAATAAGCACACACCACAATGGCATTAAGAAAGTAAAAAGGCAATGTGGGGACCGAGAGAAAATATTTTCAAATCCTAAGTTTGATATGAGACTTATACTAGAATCCTTGTATATAAAATATAGAATTTCTCTACTTTAATAATGAAAAGAAAATAGTTGAATTGAAGAATGGGCACAGGATTAAACAGACATTTCTCCAAAGAAGATACACAAATGTCCAGCAAGTACATGAAAAGATGCTCGATATTAGCTATTGTTGGCATGTAAATCAAAACCACAATGAGATACCATCTTATAACTTTTAGTATGGCTGACATAATATTTTAAAAACACACACGTAGAAAATAACAAGTACTGTTGAGGATGAGGAGAAATCAGGACCTTTATACTCTGCTAGGGAAATGCAGAGTGATACAATCACTTTGGAGAAACCATTTGATACTTTCTCAAACTTCTAAACAAGGATTTACTGTATGATCCAGCAATTTCACTTCTAGATATATACTCAGAGAAATGAAAACACCTGTCTACAGAAATATTTAGACACAAATGTTTATAGCAGCATTATTCATAATAGCCAAAGAGCAAAAACAACTCAAATGTCTGCTAACTAATCAATGGATAAACAAAATATGGTATATCCATAGATGGAATATTATTTGGCAATAAAAAGGAAGGAAGTAGAAATGATACACGCTACACCATGGACAAACCTCCAAACATTATGCTAAGTGAAAGACATCAATAAAAAGAGATGGCAAATATTTTAATCACTTTTATAAGAAAAGTCCAGAATAGGCAAATGTATAAATAGATTAGTCGTTGATTGGGACTGGAAGTGGTAAAGAGGTAGGTGGGAATGAGAAGTGACTGTTAACAGAAATAGGCTTTTTGGGGGGGCATGATGAAAACGTTCTATTAGCAGTGATCGCTGCGACACTTTGTGAATACACTAAAAACAATAAATAGTACACTTTAAATGGACAAATCACATGGTATAGGAACCATATTTCAGTAATACCTCTATGCACATACACACACATGTCACAGTCAAGGGTCTCCTTGAGGAGACACTCATGACACCAGTCTTGTCATCCCTATTTAAATTTGAGAAGCACTGTCATAAACATTGAAGAGTAGAGTAGGGAATTGTAACTGACTTCTTCATATGTAAGATATTTTTGCCATATTAAACAGTAAGTATAAGCATGGTTTACTTCTAATAGAAGTGGTAAGTATGTGTATGATGATCATTATCCCTATTCATAGTGACTCTGGAATTATTTAGGAATCTTTCACTTACATTAGTTCCACCTGCAGAGTCTGAACCAAATGGAGATTTTGTAAGTACTTACAATGTTTTTATTTCAAAATTGGCTCCAGGCATAATGCTCCACTGAAGAGACGCAATACCTAACCTTTTTGGATTTGTTATTTTAAACTATAGTTCACATAGTAGCTTTCATTTTCTTTTTTTCTGTGAGTAGATCCCTCTTAAAACACTTGAGCAGAGATTTCAGCACTAATATGAATACATAAAACGTATTAATCAAATAATTCTCCAAATAATTAATGTTTTGACCAGTATGTGACCCTTCACATATATTAATAATAATCATATAATCTAATATTGTATGTGGAGAGCTGTTGAATACCTTCTGTGCAATGAAGACAGAATGCTGGCCATCTCATTTTAATAGGGAAGAAAAATATGTAAGCATATTAAAACAAAATGTAAGCACACAAAACATTTGTTTTCTGTATTAGTGGTTGAGTCCTTATTACGTACCAAACATGTACTATTTATGAATTATTTTATAAATCCTCAAAATAACCTTCTAAAAAAGTATCACTTCATCTCTCTCACAAATGATAGGACTGTGACATACAGAACTTTTACGCCGTGGAATCCTCTGAAGGTTCCACAGACAGAATGCAACCAGCATAGAAGGTCTGCCTTTGAAACACTAGCTCATACTCTCTACATTTTATTCCTCCATATATAAATGGGTAGGTGCTAGGAATCACTAATACGGAAACAATGAATTCTTCCCTGAAATGCTGGGGCATCAGTGAAAACTGAGCTAAAGAAAGGAGGTAACGTTTGAGTTGGGTTTTAAGGTATGTATAGGAGATTACCAGGGATGGAGAGAAATCCTAGGTAGACCAGGGTCAAGACATATGAAACCTTATACATGAAGTTTAAGAGTTCAGGATATACTTAAGGCAAGAGGAGACATCGAGAACTTGAAAGTATGAATTATATGGACATACTTGTATTTCAGAAAGACGAATCTATCAACGTAATAGCAGATTATTTATGTAATGGGAGAACTTGTGGGAAGAAAGCTGATAGCAAAATTACTTAGAAGACCTTTGCTAAATGTAGAATTAAATATCATTTTTTATTAAATTTCATACTTATTCCCTTTTCATCCCACAAAGAAAGATGGCGTCAATTCAAAATACATTTCAATTGCAGTAAAGCATTTCAGCCTTTCACATTCAATCATTCAATGATTAAGCCATGAGGATGCAACTATGTCAACAGGTATAATCAGCCAAAAAAAAAAAAAAAAAAGCAAAGCCTAATAAATTAGAAAATGCAGCAAAAGGAGATGGAGGACTGACATTTCAAAGGGGGAAAAATATGATTCCTTTAAATAGGTAATTTACATGTCAATTGCAGCCTGCGCCCCCTTCACAGAGCCAGAAAATGTGTCCAAAGGTCTATCATGGTTGCCAAGCGCTGAGATTTCAATACTTTTAATTACACAGATTCGTGTGAAGTCTTGTCTCACTCAGGACACTGCACTAAAAGTATAAATATGAATATGGATGAGAAGATACACTTACCTCATCATATACATCCTTTTAGGAGAGATCAACATAATTGTTTTGACTTCGGGGTCATTGTGACCCATTAGAGGAAGATCATATCCACCTTGCCTATTAGAGAGGACCAAAAAAGAGGAAGTAGGAAAAGCAAAGGTTGAGGCCTTCAGAAAGCCATAGGTACTCAGGCTCTGATGAGGAAACCCATATTGCATATATTAACTAATTGAATAATCATCGGGTACCTACAACCTGCCAGACACATGTTTGTAAGAGCGACAAAAAGCTGAATAAGTCTGCGCCTTGAAGAAACTCTCATTCTCTAGAGGGAAACAAAACATGTAGATAATCATAATATAATATTAATATCATAACCCTCAAAGTATGTTTCTCAGTGCCAGGAAAGGCTGCATAATGTGTGGCTTGAAGGTTGAAGAGGGTTTTATCAACAAGACATAAGGTAGGTCAGGTGGTGGGGGCTGGAGGATCATGCCAGGTGTATGGAACACCCTGGCAAATGCTAAGAATGGGAAAACACACGGGCAATTTGCTCAGAAAAAGACGGGTTCACTGATGACCCATACTTAAGATGCACTAAAAGAAAAAGGCGGGGGCTGGGCGCAGTGGCTCTCAAGTGTAATCCCAGCACTTTGGGAGGCCGAGGCAGGAGGATCACAAGGTCAAGAGATCAAGACCATCCTGGCCAACATGGTGAAACCCCATCTCTACTAAAAATATAAAAATTAGCTGCACATGGTGGCACACGCCTATAGTCCCAGCTACTCAGGAGGTAGGAGAATCGCTGAACCTCGGAAGCAGAAGTTGCAGTGAGCTGAGATCGAGCCACCGCACTCCAGCCTGGTGACAGAGTGAGACTTCGTCTCCAAAAAAAAAAAAAGGTGGCAAAATCTGATGTAATTTTGAAGGGCTGATATGGCAGGCTAAGAATTTGGTAAATTCATAAAATAGTTACTACTTTGTTCTGATTTATTCTTTAGAAAGACGGAGTGTAAGAAAGTAAGTATCACAGATTGGGGTCAAGTGCAGATGGGTGACTATAGGCAGAAAGACCTGTTATGAAACGTTCTACAATCCAGCAAGAGACAGGACTGCAGTCAAGGCAGAGACAACAGGAACGCAACAGAGAGGGGAGATGGGCACCATCTCGGAGGCGGAGTTTTATTTACTTAAAGAAGTTGAATACGGGCAGCCATGAATAAAGGAAGACACTACTCACAATTTGTGTACTTTTCATACTGCACTATCAGTATCTATTTTGAAAAAAATGCAACTCCTTGATGGCAGGTCTAGCTCCCATTCACTTAGCCTATCACTGTGCCTGGCACCTGCAAGTTAGTTAACTAGTTAATTACATAAAGGCTAAAATGCCAAGTAGTATAGTTTAAGTTCCAATTTATCGTTACTACCATAATAGTATTATGTTTGAAAGTTTTCTCAATATAGCATGGGACACTTACATTCTTATTGACTGTGTTGACTAACTTTCAATAAAGAGAAACTCATACACAAAAACCTGAATAAATGTGCCTAGTCAACCCAAATGTTTATTTCTTGTCAATATCGCTAATATTCACACTGAATAGAAGTTATTTGCCTGTCATGTTTAAGGACATCACTGTGGCCAATCTGAATTTTTAAGAAATCAGAGAATCTCTCAGACTGATTGGTAAATGGATAGATTTATACCTTCAGTTCCATATACCACAGCTGTCAGCTTAACAAACTTAAAATAATTACCTAAATAATGTAAATAAATATAAAATAATTACACAAATAATGTAAATAAATATAAAATAATTACATAAATAATGTGATTTAAAATAACTATGTAAATCAGTGTTAAATACCACACAGTATATATACCCACAAATCACTCCATGTTAAATGAGAACAAGACACACGCCTAGGATCTAAATCCTTGTATTTCTTACCACAGATTTTGTCAGTTTGCCTTTTTTTGTCACATGCATCTATCACTACTTTTATTCATGGCTCTTTCTATAGCTTTTCATAAAGACGACTCTACATGTGTACTTTGTATTCAGAGACTAGATTAGTAAAGAAACACAAACTAAATAAAAATAAAGTTTCTTAGAATTTTCAATGTATCTGCTCCATATTTTGCTCTTTGCCACTTTCATCTCTGAGGGCAGAGGCTGGAACTTAAAGGTATAAATCTATCGATTAGACTTGCACACAGGACATAAGAGATAAAAAAAATAAATTTTTTATTTCAAAGTTCCTAAAATTAAATAACAAATAGAAGTTTATGAGATGGGCTGAACGATTTAAAAATCAGCCCGAATTTTCAATGTAAAACAAATCCTCTGATAAATCCAAGTCTTCAATTAACTTTTCAGGTACTTTAGAAAGTGCTACTCTTGTCAAAATAGTTGTATCATTTTAAGAGCCCAATGTCTTAGTTGACATTGTAATTCTCTAATGAGGATATCCTTCCCAGAGTTCAAATAAATAGTTGCACCGCAATTTTTTTCCCCAACAGAATAAATTTCACACCTAAGTCTCAGTTCTGGAACCTTTAGAAACTCATGTCACCTGTCTGGGCTTCGCAGAAACACATAACATAGGATAGGCTACTACTGTCTTACCGCTGTTACTGTCTTACCTTCTAGCAGGGATTTTATGATGGAGCAAATGAGAGACCCAAGGAAGTGCTTTCTTATCTAATATAATGATTGTGAGTAGAGGAAATCTACTTACGTTGTGATTTTTAAACTTAACTATACATTTTGTGAATTTAATATGGTCAAGTATCCAGAGTATAGAATTATCTTTGATTTTAACTTTTTCTCCTTCACATCAAATAAACATTATTTTTTCCAGTAATGATGGAATAAAGGGATCACTGCTTATAATGTATCATCAGCCGTCCGGCAAGAACAATATGGGAGAATGTTTACCTGGATGCAGTTAATTTTTTTTTTTTAACATAACCTTGGCTTTGCTGAGGTTAGTAGAGTAAATTGAACAATTTTGTCTCAGAATATTAAGATAAACCAAAACTGCTCTAAGAGGGACGAAGTATATAGGGGAGTCACACAGGTATCACAAATATGTCCTGATGGGGGGACCCTCTTAGCCTCTGGGAACTTCAAGCAGCCTACTTTGGGGTCCTAAGGAAGAACGCTTATCCTGACTAAAACCTGAACCAGATAAGAGCAGGTATCTTTTCATTCTCAGGATCCCAGTTTGAGCTTACTATAAAAGTTTTAATTAAATAGTCAGAACTTACATTGGATGGATGTGTTTAAAAACACGGTTCATTTCTACAAAATGGACCGGGCGCAGTGGCTCAAGCCTGTAATCCCAGCACTTTGGGAGGCCGAGGTGGGTGGATCACGAGGTCAAGAGATTGAGACCATCCTGGTCAACATGGTGAAACCCCGTCTCTACTAAAAAATACAAAAAATTAGCTGGGCATGTTGGCGTGTGGCTGTAATCCCAGCTACTTGGGAGGCTGAGGCAGGAAAATTGCCTGAACCCAGGAGGCGGAGGTTGCTGTGAGCCGAGATTGCACCATTGCACTCCAGCCTGGGTAACAAGAGTGAAACTCCGTCTCAAAAAAAAAAATTTCTACAAAATGAACACAGCATTATTCCATGTCATGTCCAGAACAAGGGGCCTGGAGGAGAACGGACTGAAGCTTGTTCCATTTCTTAATTTGTTGATGCCTATCTCTTTTTAATTTACTAATTAATTTTAGCTTAAAGGAGAAAATTGTTTAAGCAATACTTTTCCATAGTGCCAATTCTTAATAAAACGTATTTTAAAGCTAGGCATGATGGCTTACACCTATACCCAGCTACGTGGAGTTGTGGCTAAGAGTGGGAGAATCATTTGAGCTCAGGAGCTAGAATCCAACCTAAGGTACACAGTGACACTCCATCTCTTAAAAAAGTTTTTTTTAAGTTTTATATAGTCATTAATATACATTCATAGACTCAGTCAATTCTTGAAAAAATATGAATCTATTATTGGGTACTCACATTAGAGTTATTTCACGAAATGTATATTTAAGTCTTATTTCTACTACCTGGAGTTGGGTATGCCCATTAGATGTAGTAATATGTACAAGTTTAGCTGATTAATTCAATGACTACTATGAATTATGATACAGTTTATAAGCTGTAATTTGAGTATTATAGATTGCAGTTTGAGTATTCACACTAAGCAAAGGAAAATATATAACAATTATATTATTCTCTAGATTTCAGTAGTCAGCTATGAGAAGAGAAAAAAATAACTGAAGAACGTTTATCTCCTCAAGTTTGGGTGTTTATTTTAATAAATGAAGTCTGTGCCTGAAATTATCAGACTTCAAGAACACGTTATAAATGAAGCAATTCAGTATAAAGATAACTAAAAACAAAAGTATGGGCAATAATAGAAAAACAACCCTCATAACAATTTGTGAAATGTGGTGCCTTTATCTTTACAGAAAAAGGAAGAAAATGTTTTATTTCTAGAGACAGGCCTTGAGCACTGAACCTAGGAATTAAATTGGGTTCCAGACTTGACTACCTTGCAAATTAATTCTCCAAGAGATCGTGACCAGTAATATCTATGATGTATGAGTTTGCTAGAGCTGCCATAACAAGGAAAACAAATTCAGTGGCTTAGAACAAACATAATTTATTATCTCACAGTTCTAGATGCTGGAAGTCAGAAATCTAGATGTCAGCAGGACTATGCTCTCTCACATCTGTAAGAGAAGAATCATTCCTTGACTCTCCCTTGCTTCTGGTGGTTTGCTGACAATCCTTGGGGTGGCTTGGGGTGGCTTGGCTTATAGATACATTATTAGAATTCTCTGTCTTCAGAAGGCCATCTACCCCCAAGGGCTGTCTGCGTCCACATTTCACTTTTGTGTAATGATACCAGCCACGTTGAATTAGCGCCCATCATAATGATCTTATTTTAAGTTGGTTACCTCTGCAAAGACCCTATTTCCAAATTAAAGTCACATTTTGAGGTGCTAGCGGTTAGGATATCAGCATATCCTGTGGGGGAAACAAATTCAACTCTTAATACATGGGTCTCAGTTTTCTCAACTTTATAATAGGGAAGATAGACTTCCTGAAGGGGCTCTCAACCAATTATTCATGGAGCAATTTTCATTTTCCTCAAGTAAAATAGATGCTTGATAAGTGGTATTGCTAGCACTTGCGGAATGAAAGAACTTGGTAAGAACTGTGCTGCCTTCTATGCTTTCTGGAAAAACCTACTTGGTAAAATTACACATGGAGTAATTGACCATATGATTCTTCTGGCAGATTTTATTGAGAGATTTGGGACCTCTAAATTAGATCATCTCCAAGATCTTTCTAGCCATGACGTTTATGATTCTAGAGCATACTTAAGATATGAATTCCTAATACAGAGATAAAATCAACAAAATTAGACAAACATAGCTGTCCTGCCCATGAAGTTTTAACATGAAAACCTAAAAACCAGGAAAAAAGTCCCTCATGGTACTTAAAATATGATTCTTATTAACACTTTTACTAATGCTCTTCAGTTTCTCTAAATTAGAGTCTATTCTCTGTAAACCCTGTTTCTTCTGTAAATATATACTTCTCATTTTGATAAATCATAGTATTCATAAAACTGTCAGCAAGTACTATTTGCTAGATGTTATACTTCCAGCCTCTGTCACGATGTGGGCTCTGGGAGGGTCATATACCTCTCCCTGCCTTCAGTTGTTTCAGCTGTCAGAGGCAGATGTTAATTAAAATGCCATCAGGCATGTCCAATGGGCATACCTTATTTATCAATATCTTATTACTAAATTATTATAGATGCAATCAGGACTAGGAAGATAACGGCCTCATCCAAGATTCTGAACATTATAAACATAATCAAGGTTGCAAAGAGCCATGCTAACAGGACTTAGATAATCCCCGTGGAAGCAGAAGCTTTCATTCATTTACCATGGCTAGCCACTAGGTTTATCTTCTCTGTTCCTGCGCCTCTGATTCAAAGTGTCATCATTCCTCCTGGGGCATCTACCGAACTGCCACCATCAGAACATTTCACAATATATTATTCAACACTAGCGTGCTAGTGCAGATCACAAAACACAACCGTGTACATAATGCCAGTAGCTGGGATTTCAGAAAAGAAATAAGATGAAAGCAGGGCTGCATTGAAAAGACCAAATCAAATGCAAATCACTGTGACAGCCTCGTAGGTTGGAAACTATTCCCAGCCTAAATTTTTAGCAACTGAGAATTACTACTCCCGATAAAAAGAAACAATTAAAGT
The DNA here is from genome assembly GCF_049354715.1 of Callithrix jacchus. Taxonomy (NCBI): domain Eukaryota; kingdom Metazoa; phylum Chordata; class Mammalia; order Primates; family Cebidae; genus Callithrix; species Callithrix jacchus. The sequence goes on from NC_133510.1 coordinate 2,885,080, forward strand.
TGTCAGAGCATTACAAAGCCTCTGTACCCTTTAATCATCCTCTTAAAACCTGCTCAGAGGACCGGGCCCATTCTCACAAACTCCCTCACTTTCAATCTGCGTCTGAACCTCAGCAAATCGAGCACTTCCAGCTGGGCAGACAGAGCCTGAGAAAGTTTTGTGAGTTTTGCTTTTTTTTTTTTCCTTTTAAAGTTATACAGACACACATAAAATGTCTGCTTCTACATTTTAGCCACTCCGACATATAAAATGATGGAGTTTAAACAGTAAAATAACAATATGGTTGGGGAAAAAAATTTGCCCGTGGCATTAGGTATTATAAACATCAAGGAGTGCCAGTGTAAACCTTTATTCAAGAGACTGAGTTCTTTGTCAGACAATGCCTTTCTTTCAAAACATCCTTGCTGCCATATGTCTGTACCCAGCCAGCTGCAGATCTAATAAGAAAGTTCTTATTCATGTTGTATAATGTTTTACAGGTTTGCACCGGGGGTCACTCACTGGGAGTCCTTTACGTCAGAGTCAGAACTCTAACAAACAAACAGCAGAAAGATGCCAAGAACTGCAGATTGAGAGGAGGGAGGACCAGGGGACTGAAGAAAAAGAAAAGAAACTGCATCAAGCTCGTAGCCTTTTGATTTATCTGCCACTCATTGAATGCCAGAAGCAATGCTTTTGTTATTATGATTAGAGAAGAAAAAGAAAGGAAAAGGGGCAACTATTAGGTTGTACAAACACTATCACCAACTGTAAGATCAGAAATACTTAATCAAGTCCCCTACCTATTTAGAAAGGAGAGATGCATTCATCGTCTCAAATGTTTGGTAGCTATTTAATTATGTTTCTGCTGTAGTACTGATTATGTTAAAATACACACACACACACACACACACACACACACGCACGGAAAAAGTGTCTCCTAATGGCCTTAAAACATGCAGATGTCTTATTAGCTTCACAGTTTACTTCAATAAAGGACTTGGCTACATCATCAATCATAAACACTGTATTACCAATACAAACTCACGTTGACATGAAATGAGATTCAGCAAGTACAGACAACAGTTTAAGGTAGGCACTAACGGAAATGGCATGAACTGGCATCCATTCACTTTTCAAAAACTGAATGGAAAACAGCTTTTACCGAGTCTTTCCTATCTCAAGTACCATACGTCTTGCTATGAACTCCTTAGGTCAATTTGTAGGTCATTCACAGAACATGGATTTCTGCTTCTGGATGTTCAGAGGTTTAGAAAGCATATTATCATACCCATATTACTTTATTTTTCTATGATGACTTGCTTTAATTGTAATGCTTTTTTAAATAAACGTTGATTTAAAAAATAAATTTTCAAGTGAGGTTTTAGATCTCAGATATTGTTCAAAAATTTAATCACAAGCAAATGAGTTTTTAAAACAACATAATGCAATCTCAATGAAATTGAAATATTGCTGGCTCATTTAAAATACAGAATCTGAAAGCCAATAAATAGGTGTTTACAGAGCTGCCAACTAGAAGTCAACTTGAAAATAATATCAATAGAGAGAAAATAATCTTATTGAGGAAGAACAGCATGAACTAAATAGAAGGTGAGCCAGTGTGTAAAGGGGTGAAGACATGTACCAATCCTCAAGCATGATGTCCACGTCACCACAGAGGTCTCAAACAATAATCGTCATATGAAATCAGAAGTACAAGTGGTATTAAGAATTTCAGAATACCTTACTGGGGAATGTGACATTAGTATCCAAAGCCTTAGGACCTTTTGTCCTCCAGTATAAGATTGCTTTCTTTTACTGTGAAGAGTGATTTTTCTTTCTCACTCTTGTTTATGAATACCCAGAGAAAAGCACAAATCTCCAAGTAAAACATTTTTCCTCAGTTCTCAGTACTGATAAGATAGCAAGTTTTGGTTACTCATGATCTCATTTCAGTTTTCTGATTTTGTCAACTTTCCTCTGATATCTCAATCCTTCATCCCCTTATACTTTTAGAAATACTCTTTATAACCTTAGCAATCAGCCTAAACCCCCCCAAAGACTAATATTTTGTAGTCTGTCAGATTTCACTGTCTTCAAAGACATTCAGCCAGCAGCAATGTTACCCAGCAGAATATCAAAATCCCATTAAATCATATAAGCAATAACTGGTGCTATATTTTGAAATAGTGACTGATAGTAAAGGGTCTTTGCTCCAAACAATTTTCATGTTGCTTCAGTGGAAGCATCTTGGAAAGATATTTTGAAAGTACACATGATAAAGTGACACAGATGATGTCAAAAAGCTCCCCACCTCCAAAAATCAGAATGTTCCTATGTTAAAAGATTTGAAAAAGGAACAATAACTTTATTGATTCGTTGGCTGATTGATTTTTTTTTTTTGAGACAGAGTCTCCATGCCTCGGGATCCACCCACCTCGGGATCCGCACGCCTCGGGATCCGCCTGCCTCAGATCCCAGGTGCTGGGATTACAGGCGTGAGTCACCTTGCCAGACCAACATTATTCTTCTTCAAATCAATTTTAGTCCCTCAAACTTCATCTTGTTGGCAACATTAGAAGTTCTTCAGTTGTAAAACTGAACGTGACATTAACAAGAACAGTAAACAATGATGACTACACAACATACTTTTCTAAGCATACTTCCGGGGTGACCTCATTCAGTCCTCACAACACATATATTACTATTCCTTTTATACAGATGAGGAAACTGAGGCACAGGGAGAATAACTTGGCCAAGTGTCCAGAGCAGCAATATAGCCCCACCTTCTAACCACGAGAGTGTAGGGCACAGAGGTTACCTCTGAGGGCAAGGAATGGGGTGAGATAGATTAGGGACCACAGGGGCTTTCCAAGATTGTATAATGGTTACTTGTTAGGCTCAGGGGTTGATGCCTGTGTGTTCATTTTATATTTTATTATTATTATAGTATAAAAATACATAAAATGTATAGCTCTATATAAAATATTTTAAAATGATATGCACATATAATACTATACATGTTATATATACTCTTTAATGTGTGATCTATTTCACAATTTAAAAATTTATATAATAGGTAATTTTTTATTTAAATTTTTAAATAAAATTTAAATAAAAATTTAAATAAAAAATTTAAATAAAAATTAGCAATTATATAAATTTTTAAAATTAGCCTAAATAGCATCTTGACTGAAATTAAGATTTAGGCAATAAACTTCATCATCTTTTAGTGAACACGCACCACGATCTTGGCAAAATTTTGTCACATTCTAAAAGATAACTGAAGATCCCCCCTCTCTTATTAGAAAAAACTTTGGCAGTAATGAGTACTCTAGGCTGTGATTTTCTCATTCAAAAATGAGGAAATGGGACAGATCATTAAAATAACTTAGAGTTTTAGAATTCTAAGGATGTGAGGAGTTAAATGAAGCCACAACTGCTAGGAAAATTTGTCACATAAGTCTAAACGCAGTGGGTAATACCAGCATCTGTTAAATCATGAGTACAGATGAAGACTCACTCTACAGAGTGCTTCTATTTCGTTCTTCCTACCCCTTTCTGAAGTTGCCCCCTGGGGCTGTGATGGGTAGTTCTACAAGCAAACATGACAATTAGTAACTAGAGTTAGTTGGCCATTAAAAAGCTCTGAGTCCTTAGACAAGTCATATAACCACTCCTCTCTTTATACATTTTTACTAACTATATGAAAGCACGTTGTATCCGTATACACACATGTTAAGTAATGAACTTGTGTCTTCCTAAAGAGGCATGTGCAGTTGAAATAACATTTTAAATGTTCCCAGCAGCACTTGATGAGTCATTTTAAAGCAAGTAACTTTTCTATGAAGTGAATCATCCACTGATTATTATCTTCTATAACTGTAATTTTAAAAACATGTTTTACTTTAAGTGATACATTCTTACATCAGAGAAGTATCGTTTTCTGAAAGAAATCTCAAGAATCACACACCCAGTTAGAAATTATAAATTTTATTGTTGCTTTGGTCAATAGCTCAGGGGATTCAACTAAGAAAATATCAAGGTCTAGGACACTAAAAATCAACATTTGACTTCGACATTAAGAAATACCTGTGCTATCTTAAACAGCGCCACAACGAACGTATGTATGCACGTGTCTTCATAATAGAACGATTTATAATCTTTTGGGTATATACCCAGTAATGGGATTGCTGAGTCAAATGGAATTTCTATTTCTAGATCCTTGAGGAATCGCCACACTGTCTTCCCCAATGGTTGAACTAATTTACACTCCCACCAACAGTGTAGTATGTATCTATACGACAATCCTGCAGGATGCAGGATGTGCATACATGTACCCCAGAGCCCAAGTACAACTGAAAAAAGAAAAGAAATACCTCCATATAAGTGGTCCTAAATAAGCCAACTGTCAAAATGATGGAAGCACTATTAATGTAAAAAGAAAGACAATTTTTCTTCTAGCTCTGCAGACCAAAGAATTTTCCGTTGAAAGTCCAAAAGAGGAAAAGGAAATGAGAGAAAGAAGACAAGCTCTAACAACTGAGACAAGAGGAAAAGGAGAGCGCCCTCCTGTAAGCAGAATTCTGTATACTCTCTGCACGTTCTCCAGGTTTCAAGGAGAACCCACGGCAGGCAGCTGAGGAGTCTGGATTCCATAAACTGGGAAGGGAAAACACTTACCTATACGGCAAGAAGCCCTGGCCTGTGAAAGTCAAGAGGGACCTGCGGCACCACGACACCTAAACAGAAACGTAAAACTTCAAGGAAGGCATTACACTTGGGATTCGGCTAGGATGCTGCCACTTCAACATACCAACCTCGAGATCAACATAGCCAAGTATTATTTATCATTCATTAAACTTTTCACTATTTTTAGCCTAATGCTACCTGTCCCTATCCCCCTGTTATTATACCGCAGGACTTGGTCTTAGACCACTTTCCTCCTCCATGTGCATTCACTCTCTTTTTGCTCAGGCTAGAGTGGAATGGCATGATCTCTCGGCTCATTGCACCCTCTGCCTCCTGGGTTCAAGCGATTCTCCTGCCTCAGCCTCCCAAGCTGCTGGGATTACAGGCATGCGTCACCACGCCCAACTAATTTTGTATTTTTGGTAGAAATGGGGTTTTTCCGTATTAGTCAGGCTAGTCTCTAATGCCCAACCTCAGATGACCCGCCTGCCTTGGCCTCCCAAAGTGCTGAGATTACAGGCGTGAGCCACCGCACTTAGTCTGTTTTTTAAAATGTCATTTACATGACCATGACTCCCCAGTTAATATTCCCAGTGCCAACCTTCCCCATGAATGTCACACTCACAAATATAGCTTCATACATGGCTAATGAGTTTTGAAACAAGTTTCCTAAAACCAAATGTGCTATTCTTCCCCCAAAGTCTGCTTTTTCCTGCCCCTCCCCATTTCATTGTTTCCCATCTTAGTATGACGAAACCCCAGACAGCAGTAGGTACCATCAACCACCTCAGGGTCGTCCTGCACTCTCACAGCACATTTCCATTTTATTCAGCAGTAAATTCTGGAGGTTCAGCTCTTCAAAAGACATCACAATTCCAACCATCCCTCAACGCACTAAAATCTCTAACCTAGATTAATGCAAAGCCTTTCTACCAGATATTCTCACATCGTTCAAGTGCTGAAACAAAAGCAATACCCCAAAGAGGCCAAAACCACAGCCTTTCACACTGTCTATCTTCTTTCCCTGCTTTATTTTCTGTATAAAACTCAGCATTTCCTGGCATGTTTAATAATCATCAGTTAGTACCTGTCTTTTGCAGTAGTTTTCAAACTCTCACAGTCACCTACAGGTCCTGTTAAAAGCCAAATTGCTGGACCCCACTCTCAGAATTTCGGATTCAACAGGTCTAGGCTGGATCCTTGAGAATTTGCATTTCGAACAATTCCAAGCACAGTGATGCTTGTAATCTGGGAACCACACTTTGAAAGCCACTGCTGAATGGAGTGTCAGTTCCTGGAGAGCAGGGCCCTTGTATTGGTGGTCACTGTACCCCCAGCACAGGGGACAGCACACGTGAATGCTGCTGCAGGGGAAACTTAAGCATACCCCTAGAATGACCCTGTACAGCACACGAGCCTGAAAGTATGTCCCAACCTAGGGAGTCTGGGAGTGGCCAACCCAGAGATTTGTTCCTTGTGTACAAGGAACATCCGAAACCCCATCCCATCCCATGGAACATGGGCCGTACCGAGGAATGAAGCCCTGAGTTTTGGGTTAATGAGGGTTGCCAGGCGGAGGTCATTAATGAGAGAGAGTTAAGTGAAAACGCTATATAAACTGCATGCTTTTTGCAAGTGGTTGCTGTTTCCCTGCCCAGCCTGCCGCCACCGGACCATTTCCGTAAGTAAGTTGACTCTCCTGTCCAGCCCACTGCCACGACTCTCTCCTCTGTATGTGAGCTCCTAATGAAGCTCCATGTCTCCTTTCCTGGCCCTGGGTCTCTTCCTCAGCCTCTTGAACCTAGTGCCTTCCCTGTTGAGGTTAATGCACAACAATATTGAGGGGGTTTGGCACAACAGATGCTCATTAACATTCGTTGGAAAAAAATGAATTAATCTTGACATACACCAATTTTAATATAACAGACATTTCCATGGGCTGTTGGTTCTAAATAATTTATCTCAAAACAACAAAGTATAAATACACACATATATCTTTTTTAAAATGGACTATGTATCAAATTGGAAATCTGGGCATTACCAATTGCCAATCATCATTAAACACATTGATAAGCAAGTGTACACGTTCAGTATCACTAATTCACAACTGAGTACTCAATCCACTAAATGTCAGGGCTCCACGTGCAAGCCCAGACCCAGAAAGTCCAGAGTCTTGCCTGCCTCGGCTGATCACCCCCAGCCCCAGCCTGCGTTCGCCTTTATCCTTGATTGCCCAGCGGAGGTCTCCCCGGACATTAAGCTTCTAAACCCACTCTGCCGTCTTAACTGTTATTATGATACTGTGAATACTACTCACCCCACCCTAACATCCTAACTACTCTCACCCCACCTGCCATTGTAACTGAACTTACGGTAATGTATACTCCTTGCCCCTTCCCCCAGCAGTGTAGCTGATCTTACTCCATAACACCCCGTCCCCTCCCCAAAAGATTTACCCCAACCTATAAAACCAACTCCTATCCCACTTCCCTTCGCTAACACCCTTTTCAGCCTTAGCCCACCTGCACCCAGTTGAATAAGCAGCCATGTTGCTCATACAAAGCCTGTTTGGAAAAATCTCTATATAAAATGTGTTTAATATTCGGTACTATTGGACGTTTTAACACTAAAGCTCACTTACCTTTAAAATGACTATCTAAAATGTTCGATTATACTCCCCACATCTATGGTTTTCTAGACTTAAAAGAAATCTCTATTATTCATGTTACTAGTCCTCTTTCCTACCACAAATTTTATCTCATAGAAGCTAGATTGTGTGGAAGTTCCTGGCCCCAAAAGATGTGTATACATTTAAAACTTTGTCCACCTGCTTCCTTCCTGCCCAGCCAGCCTGTTTCTAGACACCTGTATGTTAACCTGATTCTTATAACCCCAAGAAAACGAAAAAGCTCCAGGAGACAGTCGGGAGTTGGGCCAGGAATATATTTGAAGCAGAAGGAAAAGATATACATCAAATAAAAGGAATGACACTTGGAACAAAATATGTTTTCATTCACAGGAGAAGCCGGGGCCATTCTTGAGTTCAAAGTGTAGGGTTGGACATGAAGAATGGCCCATCACAGAGGTGAAGAGCATGTTTCATGAGCCAAGGTCTCCCCTCTGGATTTCCTCCCTCAATTTTAAATCATCAGCCCCCTTTGCAGTATGAGTCCCACAGGGGTTGCCAAATGAAAAGCAGAGAACTCGCTGCATAAAACACAGGCTCGCATTTCTCAGAACAACGCTTGGCTCTGCCTTCTGCTTGCCTGACTCTGACCCCATTCCTCCCTTTGCCACGGGGCTGACAGCTGATGGTGGGTGCTTCTGAGCATAGGGAGCCAAGAAGCGGCAGAGGGATCATGAAACCTTGGGCCGAATCCTAGAAATTATTTGGCAACTGAATCTGTTGTCCTGCTATTTTATGTTTTCATAAGCACACAGTAAAACAAGCCAACAATCAAAAAACACAATATAGCAAAAACTTCTCATTCCATTGCAGACATAGGAAAAGAAATTATAAATATTTCTTAAGCATCTGCATGTGTCTTTCGGCTGATTACTCATGATGAATTTTTAGTCCTGTGTTGGTTGATAACCAGCTCAAACCAGGATAGAAGACGCAGTCTAAACCACTGCATCTTCAGGAAAAAATAAAGTCAATTTGAATGGAAATTCAAGTCAAATAATTAGCTAAATCTGTTAATTTTAGCTCCTGAATTTTTTTAGAAATCATGATGTCACTGCCAGCCTGAAACCAACCCACCCAGGGAAACACATTACTTACAGAAAAAAGTCCAGGGAATTTGGCACGGCATAGACGGGTTTTCATTATCACATGCCTCCCTTCCAGCTCTTCAGTTGCTTCTCTTTGTATCCTGTGCTTTGGTGACACCTGCACTACTTGAATTTCACCAAACATGCTGGATTCTTCATTACTGATAACAGTGACTATGGTGCGATCCCCAGGCTTTGGCGTTAAACCTACCTAGGTTCAAAGCTTAGCACCCTCACTGAGTAGCGACGTCACCTTGGGCAAACTTCATTAAATGTGAATCAGCTGCATCATCATTGAAATGAAAATTAAGGACATCTACTTTGGAGGAGTATGGAGAAAACTGATGTGAGACGATGTCCCTTACAAAAGTACCTGGAGCAGCACAGGCCTTACCTTCCTCACCACCCCTCTGCCAGCTCCTGCTCATCTCTCAAATCCCTCAAAAGTCGTTTCTCAGGCCGGGCACGGTGGCTCAAGCCTGTAATCCCAGGACTTAGGGAGGCCGAGGCGGGTAGATCACGGGGTCAACAGATCGAGACCATCCTGGTCAACATGGTGAAACCCCGTCTCTACTAAAAATACAAAAAATTAGCTGGGCATGGTGGCGCGTGCCTGTAATCCCAGCTACTCAGGAGGCTGAGGCAGGAGAATTGCCTGAACCCAGGAGGCGGAGGCTGCGGTGAGCCGAGATCGCACCATTGCACTCCAGCCTGGGTAACAAGAGTGAAACTCCGTCTCAAAAAAAAAAAAAAAAAAAGTCATTTCTCTGATTCAGCCTTCCTTCTCTGGTGTGCCTTTTCTGTTTTGCCACAGGACTGAGAAAATCACTCAACCCGGCAAAAATCACTTCCTCTTCCTTTGCTATTGGGAGCTCCATCTTACACATGGTCATTAGTGCATTTAGTTTGTGATGTGGGAAATATATCTACATTTCCTTCTTCATTAATCGGCAGTAGGCATGCTGTGTCTAAATCATCTTTGTATTAAATACTTAATCCTTGCCACAAAGCGGGTACTTTATAAATGTAGAACTTAAGGAGTACAGAGATCAAAGGGAACATTCATACAGTGTGTTCTATAAGCACATATTTTTTAAAAGCACTAGCCTTTATTATTGCAGATATCAAAATTGAGATATACATTACTTAATTTAACAAAGATTTGTCAGTAATCAATTCCATACCAAGCACTGTAGACATAAATGTGAATACAACATTTCCTTGAGAAGTGACTCAGCTTACGGGGTAGCCAGGGACGCTGTGTGCACAACTCCAGGGGGGCACTATTCATCATTTGGCCACTCCCGGTGTTGTGTAATAGGAGTTTCCAGACTCCATGATAACTACTCATTTTAAGAGAGGGACTTTCAAAAAGAGAGAATAAATAATAACTCTCTTTATAAGTATGGCGAAGTTAAAGAACTACTCCTTAAGAAGCCACCTTTAGTCACATAAACTACAACAGTCAATAATCATATACTTCCTACTCTCATAGAAATGACAATTGCTACCCCTAAAGTTATAAAAAACATTTTACACATTATTCTTTAGCAACACAGATCAATACAATGACTACTTACCACATGTAGCCAGTTCAATTAAATTAACTGAAATCCCTCAGTTGCACTAGCTACACTTCCGGGATGCAATAACCACATGTGACTGTGGCTACCAGTTACAATAACATAGACATAAAAAAATCCATCAGTACAGAAAGTTCTGTTTAACAGTGTTGCATCTAGATAGTCTTTTTTTTTTTTTCAAAAAAAATCTGATTATGCCTCTGTTCATTTAAATCCATTAAGTGATTTATTAACTCTTTTACAAAAAAAAAATGGTCACCATTCTCTTTTACATGCAAAAGGGGGAAAGAGTTGGAAGAAAAAAATACTTCAGATCCAAAATATCTATTAATCTTGGTTTCCAAAAATGGAAATACTCCAATCCAATATCAGGAAGGCTTTTTTTTTTTAAATGACAGAGCAGTTTAGTTAATTTTAAAAAGCAGTCTTCCATTCAAAATATCTATTGCTTTCACTTTCTTTTTGAATTCAGTTATTTTCTTAGCCACAGGTAAAGGGATAAATTTGTCTATACTTGGAGATCTTCTCCCAAATGAATCCTATCTGTTTTCTACAGTATTAAACATCTTTGAAGCCCTAACTCTCAGCCCTCTAAAAGTTCAGTCACGGTCATAGCAAGGATTAGAAAGCTTTCAAAACATGTCCCCTAAAAAGAATTGATTCTTAGCCTTCATTCATGCAAAAAAATTCTAAGTAATTTATTTGAATATTGAGAAGATCACTCTTCATAAACCAGTCTCATTCTTGAGAATTTTCTTTGCAATTCACTCTTGTGGGGCAAATATGTTGTGTCTCCCCATTGTTATGGAGATAAAAATATTTCGATATTCAAATAATATATGGGAATTACCCATGACCGAATAGCGGCTACTAAGGAGGGAGACATGAGTCCCTGTCTGTCTTCAGAGAAGAACATAGCATAGTCAGTGTTTCTCAAATGTGTCTTGGACCACCCAGACAGGAGTCTCTGTAAACAGGGTATTACTAAATGGATTTCTGTGGGCCACATTCAGGATCCCAGGTTTATTTAGTCATAATCCTAAGGCTGGGACCTAGGAATGTGCATTTGACAAGTTAGCAAGATTGACATGCACATTCTAGTTTAACAACCATAGTCGAAGTTGCAGGGAAAAGGGAAAATGCCCCACATGACATTTCCTGACCTACTGAATGAGTCTGGAGAGAGAAAAACTGATATTTAAGATAATTGCTAAGTTTTATAGCAACAAACCCAGGGGTCACGTTCCAGTGATTTTTATATATCATCTGTAAATAAATATAATCTTAAGGATATCCAGTAGAATTAAATCATAATAAATATTCAGGTTGCTGTAGGAGGAAGCTGTAAGAAACACAGCATAAATTTTAAGACACTTATTTATGTCATCATGGTGCCCATTACACAACTGAGAAAAACATTCTGAATAGGAATTACAATAATCACACAACATTTGTAAACCCAAGCAATCCAAATATACACAGAGGGAAAGTATCCTCTTTTCTCCCCATTGGTTAAAGTGTCACAGTAATCCCCATAGTGCAACCCCTGCTTCACAGTATAAAGTGGTCAAGAAGCAGGGCCGTGTCTTGGTTTGTTGGTCATGTTTTATTCTTGGTACCTAGATTAAGTTAGTTGCTAAATCAAACTGTTTTTAATCGAAGGGGGTATGCTCTAATGATAACAAGTACATCAAATGGCACTAGCTGCTCCGAAAGAAATAAACCAACTTTCAAAATTACTAACCATTTCCTGGAATCGCATTGGAAAGTATGAAATAGAAGAAAACGTTTCTGTGTTGACACAGTCAAACTCCAAGGCTTTACTGGCAACTTTGCCATTCAGTAAATGCCAGTGAGACATGAGCAAACCATGTGCTCTCCTGGGGCTGATTTTCCCATCTGTACAAAGAGGAGCAAAACAAGATGCTCTTCTTGCTTTCAAATGCTATAATTTGTATTGCGAGAAACGAGTTCCTCATCCTAGCTATAGATTTCGGCCTCATAGAATAAAATATTTTAGCTCATTCTTTTAAATAAAACTTATCTCAATGTAAATTATGTTAGTGACATTAAAATTCCCACTGGTCTCTGTAATTAGTTAAGCTTCACTACACAGGAAAATATTTAACTTAACAAATTAGAAAATAAAAGGTTGAGGGCCTGTCTCTAGAATCAGACTTTCAGAAACATTTTTACTATTAAATTAAACACAGTGAAGACAACTTGAAAAATTTAAAGAAACCATATTAGAAAATAACTTGAGAATCCTATACCCTGAAAGAAATTATGCAGCACAAATCCGACACTGGGGCTTCATTTTTCACATGTGTAAATGTATAGCTCTTCTACATGCCCACTAATGACGATGCTGGTTATAGCACATTGAAAATATATGTGAAGTAGAACCAGCCGTGTAAATTACAGGATTGTTTCACTAGCATTTTGCAAGACACAAATCAAGCAAATCATAGTTTTCTTTTATATTTCCACTTATTTTAAGTGCCACTCTAATAAACAGGAAATGAATAAAATTCACCAATGGCTCACTAATGGACCTCACATAAAGCAAGATCTTGAGGTATCACTATCCAGAACGGTCAGAGACATCACTAAAATAAATACCTAATACCCATCCCTTTTTTAATGAGTTTGAATAAGAATCTGTGAAAAAAAAAAATACCTGTCTTTACATTTTCATACTGATTGTTATTACTTCTCCCTTTACTTTTGGGAGGTTTTGAAAGGTCAAAAACTTTCCTTGGCATGGCCTCTTGCCCAGAAAATACTAAGCAAGCCATGTTCTGCAAAAAAAAAAAAAAAAGTGAGATTCCACATCAGTAAGGAGATCGGCAATACTCTAGTCTGCTTCAGATTTCTGTGTTAGTCAGAATATTCCACGTGTTCCATGGAAGGTCAGTTTATTGTACATTCTTTGCATTGTAACCCAGTTTCCAGAGTTAAAGTTTGAGTGTCCATAGGGCTAGCATTTCCAGTTTGTCATTATCTAACATAACACATCAATTGTCTTCTAGGAACTTCCCAAATCACTACCTATAGATGTGTAAAGTGGACTTTTTTAAGCTAAGGACTCTGATATATTCATCGACACTTGCTTTTGTAAAAAAAGGAGTCAGTGTATTACATATTTGACATATATTCTGAGGTCATTCAATCAGAAACACATTTAACATGCTAGTGGTATATTATAATCACTATCAACAACCATTTCTTCAGTATCTACTATATGCCAGGCAGTATAATAGGCCCAAAGTGCCATGGTTTAAATATCTGTCCTCTCCAAAATTTCTGTTGAAATGTAAATGCCATTGTAACGGCACTAAGTAAGATGCAGTACTTGAAGAGCTGAACAGGTCATGAGGTCTCTACCCTCATGGATGGAATTAACAGCATTACAAAAGGATGAGTTCAGACCCCTCTTGCCCTCTCTTTGCCCTTCTGCCATTCGATGATCCAATGAGAAGATCCTTGTCAGATTATTGATACCATAATCTTGAACTTCTCAGCGTTTAGAACTGTTCTAGAAATTAATTTCTGTTCTTTGTAAATTACCCAGTGTCAGGTATTCTGTTATACCAGCAGAAAATGGGCTAAGACAGGTACATGTTATTGAAACCGTTTTACATAAACTTCGGTTACGTCACATGCCAAAGTCACACAGCTAGTAAGACACAAGTAATGTCTGAAAGTCAAGCTAAATTCCAAAACCATGTGCTTTCTATTATGCTGCACTGTCTCTCAATCTTTTCTAGGACGCTGAACTAACAGTAGGTTTATCATTCAGGCAAGTGATGTTAACACTAAGCAAACCTATAACTGAAAAGCTAAAGTGTAACAACTATAGTCCTGGAAATGAAGAATCAGAAAGTGTAAATGACTTTCTCAAGGACACAAAGCTCAAATGTTGTAGAAACAGGACTGACATTACTTCTACTCTTTGTCTCAAGGGTCTGTTCTTTTAGAAACGATAAAGTTGCCGTCATTGCTTATATTTTCACATCAAATGTTATCAATCATGCTTTACTTTAAACGCAACACAAGGAGTATAATTTACACATATGATGCATGGATTTATTAAGATCAATGACATTTAGAGAATTTAATAGAAGTTTCCTGCATAGTTTACAAAAAGGCTATTCCTTCCAAAATACCTTTTTATTTTCCAAACCATGTTAATCAGTTGAGTAATCAATGATAATATCCTAGGATGATGTGAAAATAAAAACAAGCAAAATGTTAGGTATAGGCAAAGGTGTATTATTGACTTACTTGATTATGCCTTGCAAATTTTGATAACCTTCTTCGAAAATTTCAAACAGAAATAAAATGCCTGTGTCTCACCATCAGAGACGTGGGTTTAACTGTTTTAGGGGGAAACCTGGGCACTGGGATTTCTACCTTTCCCCATGTTATTTTACCATGCAGCAGCTGCAAGTTTAACAGACTTACAGATGCTTAGTGGAGGAGGTGGGACTGACAAATGAGTTTCCGTCGTCTCAGGTGTGTGTTATATTCACTACCTCTGCTTTTTTGAAACAAGCCAAAGGTAATGGTACTTTAAGTTGGTAGTATTATAACTCAGAAATATTTTAATCTCATTTAGTGGCATTATTTAAAGTCCTACTGACTGATAAATTGACTGGAATCAGTCTAAATTGTTTCAATTATGTCAGTAAAACTTCAGTGGAATCTCTATCAGATGTGTCAAAACTGTGTGGTCCTTACGGTTTAATATAACATACATATACTAATGTAGGAAACAGACAAAAAGGTCATAAAAAATCTGAAAATCTTGAAGTAATTTTTAGTGTGTATTTCCACAGATTCCATTAGAAATTAATACAACTGGGAAAACTACATCCAACAGTTTGTAGATTAGGGAAAATAATACAAAACCTATTGACAACCATCCCAAGAGCTAATACCTTTTTCAGAGAAAGTGAAAGTCATGGATGGATTTTGTATCTGTTAGACAAAGGTAAGTTGCTATTACTCATGAAATAGTTTATTTTCTGCCTTTCAAAAACAAATTCTCTTCAGCGATGTTGCAACATTGAGGGGTGGCTGCCATTCAAAAAGACTGTGGCTTCTCGAGATGGAAATCATGTAACTATTTCAAAAGTTCTTCAAGGTTTCTTATCATGCTCTTCACAGTGTCAGGAAACGAACAAAAGAAATTACCCAGTGTCTTTTCAATTGAATTCTGAGGAATTTCTGATAAGTCCTGTGGGGATTTTATTAAATACAAGGATGTGTATTTGATTATTTTTACTAGGCTTTTAACAATTCTAGGGATGAACCTTAAGTTAGACCAAACTTACAGCAATGCAAAGGTTTTTGTCCATGGCAATGCAAAAGACAGTGTTCATAGCACTTCAAATTCATTTAGGTTGACTGAAAATATAGATTTTTGAGAGTCATATTCTCATTTGACCTGATTTTAACATCTTCCTGATTCCCTCATAAATCTTAAAACTTATGAGTTTAAAAATCTCTGACTTATGTTTATTTTATGGCCCTATAATTCATAATTTTACCTTTTCAAAAATTACAATTTTAACAAAGGAAAAATTATCTCTAGAGTTCAAAATTATGCTTTCGTGGAAGTAATAACAAAAATGTATTATATCATTAGCATCTGACGTTTTCTTTCTAAGGTTAACAAAACCGTCTTAAGTATTATTTTAGATTTTTCTGTTTTAAGCTGATAGAACTTTTAGAGACAGTCCCTGACTTACTAAGCTTCCACTCTTGATTTTTCCTCTTTACAACAGCGTAAAGCCAACACGCACTCAGAAGCCGTACTGCAAGTGTCCATGTAACCGTTTCGCTTTTCACTTTGAATACAACCGTCAATCAATTACAAGACATACTAACATTTTATTATAAAATAGGTTTTGTGTTAGATGGCCTTCCACAATTGTAGGCTAGCAAGTCTCCTGAGTACTTAAGCATTTACGATAGGCTAGCCTAACCTATGATGATTGGTAGGTTAAGTATATTGAATGCATTTTCAACTTACGATATTTTCATAGGAAACCTAGAATACGTTTACTAGGGCATAACCCCATCACAAGTTGAGGAGAATCTGTATAAACACAAACTCTGCAAACATTATTACTAATTCAGTCACTGTACCATGGTAAATTCCCTCATAAAATGGTGCTCTAAAGAAACAAAAATCTAGAACTCTTTAGAGAAAGTCAGTTTTACCCTCAATATTTACTATTACCTGAAGCTAAAACATTCCATCTTGAACCTCAGATTATATTGTTGGACTTCTCAACTCAAACGTCTCTCATGACCTTAAGCTGAAGTTCCAAATGAATTTTTCATGTCTCCCAACCTCCCCAATCACTCATCAAACGTCT
This sequence comes from Callithrix jacchus, assembly GCF_049354715.1. NCBI lineage: Eukaryota > Metazoa > Chordata > Mammalia > Primates > Cebidae > Callithrix > Callithrix jacchus. The sequence continues at coordinate 2,901,497 of NC_133510.1, forward strand.
CCTCTTTTGTGTTCTTTCTTACATGCCCCTTCTAGCCATCCAGCCTCCAAGTATACAAGCATTCAGGTCTGCTACCAACCATCTCATCCACAGCCAGTATCTCTACTCCCATTTCCACTCCAAGAGCTGAGGACTCCTCATGAGTCCCATGGTTTATGTCAATTGTGATTTTTCTACGTCCAAACTTCACATTTTAAATTTGTGATTCTTGCTGATCATGGAGCCAGTATGATGCAGTAGATTGGAAACACAACTTCGAAACCAGTCATGGTGGCTCATGTCTGTAATCCAGCACTTTGGGAGGTCAAGGCAGGTGGATCACCTGAGGCCAGGAGTTCAAGACCAGCCCGGAAAACATGGTGAAACCCCATCTCTACTAAAAATGGGCATGGTGGTGCGTGCCTATAGTACCAGCTACTCTGCTTGGGAGGCTGAGGCAGGAGAATTGCTTGAATCCGGGAGGCAGAGGTTGCAGTGAGCAGAGATCATGCCACTGCACTCCAGCCTGGGCGACAGAGTAAGACCTAGTCTCAAAAAAAAAAAAAAAAAAAAAATCAACTTTAATTTGGAATAGCCTAGGTTCTCCACGAGAGAATAAAGGATGCTAAACATGATATGAAAACCCTCCATGACTTGGCCTTTCCTACCACATGGGCCCTCGCAACTGTTGCTTACACGACAAAAAATGGGGTGTGATTTCCCTGCAATTTCATCGTTTGCTTCTTGCTCTTTCTGCCTTAAATACTTTCTTGCGTCCACTTGTCTACCTTTTTAAAACACAATTCAAAGCCTTACCACTTCGACTTCTTTAAACAACTTTCTAAGCCCACCCCTATCCAGACCCAATATGCTCACTTGTATCATTGCATAAAAAATATCTATTGAAATTATCTGCTTAGGTACCTAGTCCCTTACTGAGCGGTGAGCATCTTGAGAGCACAACACAAAACTATCACAAACTTTAAGTCCGTTATATAGTCTTGAGTTCGGCTCAATTAAGTATTTAAGCATAGAAAAGACATTTAGACAATGCACAGACTATATATTTCTTTGAGATGCATACCTAGAATTTTTGAATCGAAAATGAATAAAAGTATTCTATCAATATTTGCCACTTAACATGACTAACGTTCCTAGTATGAAGGCTCTTCTGTGGTCGTTAAGTCACTCCCAGAAATAACTAGTAAATTGATAAATGAAATAAGAAATGCTGTCCTAGACTCTCTTTCCAGGTCACATCCACACCACCAGAGGGACACAGAGATAATGTAAGTGGGACATAAATAATTTTTATAAATAATCTGAGGATAAGGACTCAGATTTTTTTCTCACTCCCCATGTTATGCTTTTTTTAAACAATTTTTCTCATTATATGAAACTATGATTTTTTTAATGTTGGTCAGCAGACATCATAAAATAGACAATATTTTACCAAATCCCCTATTCTCTAGTCTACTCAACACCTACAAATATTTCTAACATACTGTATTAACATAGTTTACTACCAAAATTATATAAATTTATAATAGAAATGTAAAAATATACATGCATTCAATGACTATAACCATGGTTTGATTCTAAAATAGCAGGACCTAAAATTTTCAATATAGCATGTAACAAAATGTAAAACACGAAAGACCAAGAATCACTGCTCAAGGGAATATATTACATTTAAAAATATATATGTAGGCAGAAGAGGAGCAGGCCTTTGGCAACACCTTTGGCAAAGCAGAAATGATTCTGTGGACTTAACTCTGTGAAAAGAATGAAATACACTTATTCATAGGAAGCGCAGAGTCGTAAGAGTAAGAATCTTGTGACTTCTATTATGAACACTGCATTATTAAATGCTTATATTTATACAATGGTAGGTGTTACCACAATAATAATAAATAATATGCTTTACCTTGAGTCTTTTTCTCCCAGTGAACAATTTCCTTGGAGTCTAGCCCTCCTAAATCTGTCATCACTCTCACGGCAACAGGACACTACCTAATGTGATGAAGTTGAAATTTACTAAGCAGCGTTCAGGTGCCTCTCATAGTGGTAAATGTAGGCTCTAATATGCCCAGAAATTCCTGGAAAATCATGTCACTTAGAGCTTAAAAATGTGCTATGTGCTGCCAGATATTCCATTGTGTAATTAAAAATAAGCAAACACCCACAAAGGGAAGCCCATCAGACTCACAGCAGATCTCTCGGCAGAAACACTACAAGCCAGAAGAGAGTGGGGGCCAATATTCAACATTCTTAAAGAAAAGAACTTTCAACCCAGAATTTCATATCCAGCCAAACTGAGCTTCAGAATTGAAGGAAAAATAAAATCCTTTGTGAACAAGCAAGTACTCAGAGATTTTGTCACCACCAGGCCTGCTTTACAAGAGCTCCTAAAAGAGGCACTACACATAGAAAGGATCAACCAGTACCAGCCATTCCAAAATCATACTGAATGCTAAAGAGCTTCAACATAATGAAGAATCTACAACAACTAACAGGCAAAACAGCCACTTAGCATCAAAATGGCAGTATCAAATTCACACATAACAATATTAACCCTAAATGTAAATGGACTAAATGCACCAATCAAAAGACACAGACTGGCAAATTGGATAAAAATCCAAAACCCATCAGTGTGCTGGATAAAAATCCAGGAAACCCATCTCACATGCAAGGATACACAAAGGCTCAAAATAAAGGGATGGAGGAAGATATACCAAGCTAATGGAAAGCAAAAAAAAGCAGGAGTTGCAATTCTCATCTCTGATAAAATAGACTTTAAAGCAACAAAGATCAAAAGAGACAAAGATGGCCATTACATAATGGTAAAAGGATCGATACAACAAGAAGAGCTAACGATCCTAAACATATATGGACCCAATGCAGGAGCACCCAGATACATAAGGCAAGTTCTTAATGACTTACAAAAGGACTTAGACTCCCACACAATAATAGTGGGAGACTTTAACACTCCACTGTCAATACTAGACAGATCAACCAGACAGATAATCAACAAGGATATCCAGGGCTTGAACTCAGACCTGGAGCAAGCAAACCTGATAGACATTTACAGAACTCTCCACCCCAAATCCACAGAATACACATTCTTCTCAGCACCGCATCACACCTACTCTAAAATAGACCACATAATTGGAAGTAAAGCACTGCTCAACAAATGCAAAACAACTGAAATCATAACAAACAGCCTCTCAGACCATAGTGCAATCAAGCTAGAACTCAGAATTCAGAAACCGACCCAGAAACGCACAGCTTCATGGAAACTGAACAACTGGCTCTTGAATGTTGACTGGGTAAACAACGAAATGAAGGCAGAAATAAAGAAGTTCTTCGAAACCAATGAGAACGAAGACACAACATACCAGAATCTCTGGGACACATTTAAAGCAGTCTCTAGAGGAAAGTATATAGCAATAAGTGCCCATATGAGGAGAATGGAGAGATCCAAAATTGACACCCTATCGTCAAAATTGAAAGAGCTAGAGGAGCAAGATCAACAAAACTCAAAACCCAGCAGAAGACAAGAAATAACTAAGATCAGAGCTGAGCTGAAGGAGATTGAGACACGAAAAACCCTTCAAAAAATCAATAAATCCAAGAGCTGGTTTTTTGAAAAGATCAACAAAATAGACAGACCACTAGCCAGAGTGATTAAAAATAAAAGAGAGAACAACCAAATAGATGCAATAAAAAATGATAAAGGGGAAATCACCACAGATTCCACAGAAATTCAAACCATCATCAGAGAATATTACAAACAACTCTATGCGCATAAACTAGTAAACCTGGAAGAAATGGATAAATTCCTGGACTCCTGTGTCCTCCCAAGCCTAAACCAGGAGGAAGCTGAAACTATGAATAGACCAATAACAAGGTCTGAAGTTGAGGCAGCAATTAACAGCCTACCACACAAAAAAAGCCCAGGTCCAGACGGGTTCACAGCCGAATTCTACCAGACACACAAGGAGGAGCTGGTACCATTCCTTCTAAAACTATTTCAAACAATCCAAAAAGAGGGAATCCTTCCCAAATCATTTTATGAGACCAACATCATCCTGATACCAAAACCCGGCAGAGACCCAACGAGAAAAGAAAACTTCAGGCCAATATCCATGATGAACATAGATGCAAAAATCTTCAATAAAATATTGGCAAGCCGATTGCAACAGCAAATCAAAAAACTTATTCATCATGATCAAGTAGGATTCATCCCGGGGATGCAAGGCTGGTTCAACATACGCAAGTCTATCAACGTAATTCACCACATAAACAGAACCAAAAACAAAAACCACATGATTATCTCAATTGACGCAGAGAAGGCATTTGACAAAATTCAACAGCCCTTTATGCTAAAAACCCTCAATAAACTTGGTAACGATGGAACGTATCTCAAAGTAATAAAAGCTATTTATGACAAACCAACAGCCAATATCATACTGAATAGGCAAAAACTGGAAGCATTCCCTTTAAAATCTGGCACTAGACAAGGATGCCCTCTCTCACCACTCCTATTCAATATAGTACTGGAAGTTCTAGCCAGAGCAATCAGGCAAGAAAAAGAAATAAAGGGTATTCAAATAGGAAAGGTGGAAGCCAAATTGTCTCTATTTGCAGATGACATGATAGTATACCTAGAAGACCCCATCGCCTCAGCCCAAAAACTCCTGAAACTGATAAGCAACTTCAGCAAAGTCTCAGGATATAAAATCAATGTGCAAAAATCACAAGCATTCGTCTACACCAATAACAGACTTAAAGAAAGCCAAATCAAGAGTGAACTGCCATTCGCAATTGCTACAAAAAGAATAAAATACCTTGGAATACAACTCACAAGGAACGTAAGGGACCTCTTCAAGGAGAACTACAAACCACTGCTCAACGAAATCAGAGAGGACACAAACAGATGGAGAAACATTCCATGTTCATGGTTAAGAAGAATTAACATCGTGAAAACGGCTATACTGCCCAAAGTAATTTACAGAATCAACGCTATCCCCATCAAGCTACCATTGACTTTCTTCACAGAACTGGAAAAAACCACCACGAACTTCATATGGAACCAAAAGAGAGCCTGCATAGCCAAGTCAATTCTAAGCAAAAAGAACACAGCGGGGGGCATCACACTACCGGATTTCAAACTATACTACAAGGCTACAGTAATCAAAACAGCATGGTACTGGTACCAAAACAGAGATATAGACCAATGGAACAAAACAGAGGCACCGGAGGCAACACAACATACATACAACTATACAATCTTTGATAAACCCGACAAAAACAAGCAATGGGGAAAGGATTCCATGTTTAACAAATGGTGTTGGGAAAACTGGCTAGCCATGTGCAGAAAGCAGAAACTGGACCCCTTCCTGACACCTTACACTAAAATTAACTCCAGATGGATTAAAGACTTAAACGTAAGACCTGGCACCATAAAAACCCTAGAAGGAAATCTAGGCAAAACTATCCAGGACATAGGAGTAGGCAAGGACTTCATGAACAAAACACCAAAAGCATTGGCAACAAAAGCCAAAATAGACAAATGGGACCTAATGAAACTCCACAGCTTCTGCACAGCAAAAGAAACAGTCACTAGAGTGAATCGGCAACCAACAGAATGGGAAAAAATTTTTGCAGTTTACCCATCTGACAAAGGGCTGATATCCAGAATTTACAAAGAACTCAAACAGATTTACAGGAAAAAAACAAACAAGCCCATTCAAAAGTGGGCAAAGGATATGAACAGATACTTTACAAAAGAAGACATACATGAGGCCAACAATCATATGAAAAAATGCTCATCGTCACTGGTCATCAGAGAGATGCAAATCAAAACCACATTGAGATACCATCTCACGCCAGTTAGAATGGCGATCATTAAAAAATCTGGAGACAACAGATGCTGGAGAGGATGTGGAGAAAAAGGAACACTTTTACACTGTTGGTGGGAGTGTAAATTAGTTCAACCATTGTGGAAGACAGTGTGGCGATTCCTCAAGGCCTTAGAAATAGAAATTCCATTTGACCCAGCAATCCCATTACTGGGTATATATCCAAAAGACTATAAATCGTTCTACTATAAGGACACATGTACACGAATGTTCATTGCAGCACTGTTTACAATAGCAAAGACCTGGAATCAACCCAAATGCCCATTGATAATAGACTGGATTGGAAAAATGTGGCACATATACACCATGGAATATTATGCAGCAATCAGAAATGATGAGTTTGTGTCATTTGTAGGGACATGGATGAATCTGGAAAACATCATCCTCAGCAAACTGACACAAGAACAGAAAATGAAACACCGCATATTCTCACTCATAGGTGGGTGATGAAAAATGAGAACACATGGACACAGAAAGGGGAGTACTAAACAGTGGGGTCTATTGGGGGGAAAAGGGGAGGGCCAGTGGGAGGGGGAGGTGGGGAGGGATAGCCTGGGGAGAAATGCCAAATGTGGGTGAAGGGGAGAAGAAAAGCAAAGCACACTGCCATGTGTGTACCTACGCAAATGTCTTGCATGCTCTGCTCATGTACCCCAAAACCTATAATCCAATAAAAAATTTAAAAATAAATAAATAAATAAATAAATAAAAAAAAATAAAAAAATAAGCAAACAGAACCTTTCTGGGAGATGATATTTTCTAAACCCCAAGCAATAACACTGCAAAATGTTGATTATTTTACCTGGTACTTCTGCTGAAAGATATGAAAAAAGCAGGTATCAGTCCATCAGTTTCTGGGGCCTCTACAAAGGGGCACTTTTCAAAATAGCACTTACTGAATTGTCATCTCTTGGTATAAGAGCAGCTTTGTAATAACTGAAGAGTGTATGATTTGGAGAGTGGTTTTTTTGTTTTTTAAACAAAATTTCTCTTTTAGAATGGCTTTGTACAAAAAAGTTTTGAAGATAGCCGAGTCTCATATATTGCACCCCCCCACCAGGAGCCCCCTTCAGGTTTCCCTGCTGTTAACATATTAGTATGGTACATTTGCTGTAACTAAAGGACCATAGCGATACATTATTACATACAACCAGCATTTGACTCAGATAGACTCAGTTTTTAGCTATTGTCTTTTTCTGTTCCAGGATCGTATCTAGGATGTTACAACACATTTGGTCTTTAGTCTCCTCAGGTTCCTACTGACTGACGGCTTTTTCTGACTTTGTTTTTGATGACCTTGACAGTTTTAATGCTCACCATGTATATTGTAGAATATCCCTCAAATAGGTGTGTCTGAATTGTTTTTCATAAGATGGAGTGATGGATTGGGGGAAGACAACCATACAGGTAAACTGGTATTGTAATCGCATTATGTCATAGGTCCATACTATCCACATGACTTATTGTGATGGTCACCCTGATCATCTGGCTGATGCGGGGTTTGTAAGGTTTCTCCAATGCAGAGTCTCTCTTTCTCTTTGCCCATTTCTCTCCCATTTCTCTTTGAAAGGAACCACTGTGAGTAGTCCACACTGAAGGAATGGGGTTTTATACTATACATCATTGAGGGGGACAATATCCACATAAACCACCTGGAATTCTATTACGTGAGACATGCTACTTAGCCCACCTATTTATTTTTAATCATTTCTACTAGTATGGGATCATGAATATTTATTTTATACTTTGGGCTATAATCTAATACTACATTATTCATTCTGTTTCTTAGGTTGTTTAGCCACTGGGAACTCTTTCAGTTGGCTTCTGTGTCCAATTCACATACCACCATCACTGTGTGTGTGTGTGTTGTGTGTGTGTGTGTATGTGTGTGTATGTCTGTATGTGTTTGTGTGTGTATATGTGTGTATGTGTGTGTGTTTGTGTCTGTATATGTGTGTGTGTGTGTAATGTGTGTGTTTGTGTGTGTGTCTGTGTATGTATGTGTGTATGTGTGTGTATATGTGTGTATGTCTGTGTGTGTGTGTTTGTGTGTCTGTGTGTGTATGTGTGTTTGTGTGTGTATGTCTCTGTGTGTCTGTGTGTGTATGTTTGTGTATGTCTCTATGTGTCTGTGTGTATGTGTGTGTCTGTGTGTCTGTATGTGTGCGTGTATGTGTATGTGTTTGTGTGTGTTGTGTGTGTATGTGTGTGTGTGTATATGTGTTTGTGTGTGTATGTCTGTGTATGTGTGTTTGTGTGTGTATGTCTGTGTGTGTGTGTGTGTGTGTGTGTGTATATTTCCTAATTTATGGGCACTAAAAGATACTCCAAACTTTTCTTGTATATTCCCGAACCATTCCTAGAATAAGTCACTTTTTCACAGATCTCTGATTCCTTTAATTTGCAAAAAATATTAGAAATCATGACCCCAGTGCTGGGTATGATCCCTACTATTGGAGCATACTCCAGATGCTCCACTCCAGTATACAGAGCAAGGAAACACATGTGCATAAACTAACCCCTGGCTTCCTATCTATCCATCTGTATCAACATGAAGCCTTTTGAAAGTTTTTGATGCCATCAACTAAACTGAAAATGTTTTCCCCAAATTGGCAACACCTAGTCAAGCAGATCCCATTTTTCAATCAGGGGTGACTTAGTTGTTGCACTGGAAAAGTAGCAGTCTTTTTCTTCATGTGGCTGCCTGCTTGACTCATGACGGAAGTGGTTTGATAGACTCCACTGTGCACTTCATGTTTGGTCACTTTTTCTAGTCTTAACACAGAACATGGCACATGGCAACATTCAATAAGCTTCTTTAGCAAATGAATGAAGGAGAAGACACATAAATACGTTGTATGCCCTTCCTTCCTCTTCGCTTTCAGAAAACGCTTCCCTTCTTAATTTATAGAAGAAACAGAGGACGTGCTATGGAATCTTCCTCAACTTCAGGCCCTGCTTCCAAAAACCTACCTGCACCATAGCTGTATCTTCTATTTCTACAGAGAAAACAGTATTCATCTTCACCCCATGTTAACAGATCCATCTGGGGGTTACACTCCCTTTTCCTGCCTTTTCCAATATATAGTTGCCTAATATCTCCTGTGTCTTCACCTTCTCCATCTCAGCCCTCAATTTGCCCTCAGCGTACAAACTCAAGTCCCTCTCTTTTTGCAAATACAGATTTTTATCTCCAAAACCACTTCTGGCTAGCTCTCTCTTTTTCTATTTTTCTTCATATTTCAGAATTCTGAACTGCCATCCATTTCTCTACTGTACTATCTGGCTTCCCCCTCTAATTAAACATAGTCAATTTATACCTAGTTTGCTAATTCTAGTGGAATTTATTTTAATTGATCTAATATATCACACATCAACAGAAAAGAATATACATTGTTCAATTAAACTGGTTGACAAATTTGTACAGCAATTAGGGGAAAAAACCACAATTTGCTTATTATATGAAAACTACCATTTGTATAACTGAATTCCAAAAGTATTCAAGAACTATGTTAAAAATCAGTTAAACAAAAAAGTTTAGAAGAAAATACTGATAAAATGTGTTGCTAATCCGATTTTAGAACTTTAAAAATGAAATAATGTCTACCACAAAATGATTAAAAATTTCCATTTCAAAATTGTATTAAATGTATGTCAAGCAACACATTTGAAATGCTTTATCACATAAAGGAAATATATTTAAAATGTATATGAGCAGACAATTCATGAGAAGAAATACAAATGGCTAAACAACATAAAATGCTCAACTTTATAATAAATAAGCTACTTTTTCTACCTATCAAATTTAAGAGTAAGTTAAATATCTCCCCCAATTCTAGTAAGTATGAATTAAAAGACCAGCATTATTTATGGTTTCTAGAGAATGGTAAAAATATATATGATTTTCAATTTGTGTTTATTTCTAGATTTTCTAAGTGGCACTAAAAAGAAGAAAAGACATTTAACAACCAGACAGAAAACATTATCATCTAGTAACAAAAATTAAAAAAATAATAATAACAGAGGCTACAATAGATATTATAAAACAAAAAAGTAGGCAGAGCTACCTGCTGGGATTTTTATGATGCCAAAAAGACCCTTCTAAAATAGTTTCCTACATCTTTTTTTTTTTTTTTCATGATTGCATTTTAGGTTTTGGGGTACATGTGCAGAACATGCAAGACATTTGCATAGGTACACACATCTTCTTAATGTAAGTTTTTGTTGAAATTACTCTTTAAAAATTAAGGTACAAAAACAAATACTTCTAGGGTAAATAGTTCTCACTAGACAAAAATAACAGACTGCTTCTGGAAAAGAGGTTTTAATAAGGGCAACAGAAACTAATGTAGGGGTGCCCAAAAGAGAGAAAGTGAACATTCTGTAGGGGAAAAATGGGTGGTGAGCTAGAAGCCCAGAACACTAAAGAAAAGGCTGTACCCAGCACCTAAAACTAGACACTTTAAAAGTCCCTTGTCCAGAGTATCCTGCTATGGGTCCTGTTTCAAAGGCAACAGCTGTGGACACAGATGTGGTGTTTTCTTCTGTGATACAAGCCGAGGCCCCACTGGATAGAAGCAGATTAATGTAGCTCTAATGGTGGCAGATTAGATATTTGACCTGTTTGTTAGACATAACTGAATCTGCGTTTCTGAGAACAGCTCTTGATGACGCACGATGTCACAAATCCAGCATAAGAAGGGCAGTTTGAAATATGGTGACAGAATACACATGTTAGTGAGTGAAAAATGCCGGCTACATATGAGAAATACTGACATCAACAAATTAGATGAAGTTTTGTTTTCATTTAAAGGTACAATTCCTTATCTTGTAAGAATGGCCTCCCCAATAATAAAACGAATGCTCACACATATGGATTTTTGATGCTTAAAAAACAAGTACTGGAGAAAAAAATTCAGAAAAATGTAGAAACCCAGATTTTCCTTTTTTTTGGTATCAACTACTTGGTTAATTATTTCCAGTATTCGAGCTCACAAAAAGGCTGAGAAACTGATCACTACAATGAGCTTTTTAGGTGGCAGAAATAGGAACTGATCACAGGTGGTACAATTGCAAAGCTACCACAATATTCTAACTGCAATCTAGGTTGCTTTCAAGTTGTTTGCCGAATTTCTAACTGAATACTCTAAAAGATATGATGTCTAAATGGATTCCTCAATTTTTTTCATATATATAAAATTGCACATTAGGTTCTGGGGTACATGTGAAGCACATGCAGGATTGCTGCACGGGCACATACATGGCAATGTGGTTTGCTGCCTCCATCCCCATCACCTATATCTGGCATTTCTCCCCATGTGATCCCTCCCCAACTTCCTACCCCCCACTGTCCCTCTTCTAATACCCCCCTTCCACAGACCTCAGTGTATGGTGCTCCCCTCCCTGTGTCCATGTGTTCTCATTGTTCAACACCCATCTATGAGTGAGAACATGCAGTGTTTGATTTTCTGTTCTTGTGTCAGTTTGCTGAGAGTGATAGTTTCCAGCTTCATCCATGTCCCTACAAAGGACACGAACTCATCATTTTTTATGGCTGCATAGTATCCCATGGTGTGTATGTGCCACATTTTCCGTGTCCAGTCTATCATGGATGGGCATTTGGGTTGGTTCCAGGTCTTTGCTATTGTAAACAGTGCTGCAATGAACATATGTGTGCATTTATAATAGAATGATTTAAAATCCTTTGGATATATATCCAGTAATGGGATTGCTGGGTCAAATGGAATTTCTATGTCTAGGTCCTTGAGGAATTGCCACACTGTCTTCCACAATGGCTGAACTAATTTACACTCCCACCAACAGTGTAAAAGTGTTCCTACTTCTCCACATCCTCTCCAGCATTTGTTGTCTTCAGATTTTTTAATGATCACCATTCTAACTGGCGAGAGATGGTATCTCAATGTGGTTTTGATTTGCATGTCTCTAATGACCAGTGATGATGAGCATTTTTTCATGTTTGTTGGCCCCATGTATGTGTCTTCTTTTGAAGTGTCTGTTCATATCCTTTGCCCACTTTTGAATGGGTTTGTTTTTTTCTTGTATATCTGTTGATTCCTTTTAAATAAGCAATACTGCATGAAATGAAAGCACTCCAAGAATGCATTTTTCTAATCAAATTGCTGTTTACCCAAATCATTCCACAAATATTTATTGAGCAACTATTATGTGCCAGGCACTGCTCTAGATGCTTAGGAAATATCAGCAGACGAAACTCACACACACACACACACACACACACACACACACACAAACAGCTAACATTGTAGAGCTCATATTCAAGTGAAAAAATTTAAAAATATATGAGTAAATTTTAGCAGGTGTTAGAAGATAAGTCCTTTCGAGTATGATAAAGAGTGCTGGTATGAAGGAGGGTGGGGTTTCCATTTGAAATGGGAGTACCACATGAGGGATCAGGCAGGCAGAAGTTGCATTTAGTCAAAGACTTGAGGACACAGGCAGAGAGGGAGTGAGCTGTGGGGATAACTGGGGAGAAAGCGGTCCAGGCAAAGAAAACAGCCAGCACAATGAGAGTGTGCCTGGCATGCACAAAGAAGGGTAAGGATAAGTATGGCTGCATCGAAGTAAGTGAAGAGGAAGGTAATGAGAGATGAGGCAATAACAGGAAAAAGAGCCCAATTGCACAGTCCACGTAGGCAATTGTAAGGTCTAACATGGAACCCCTGGAGGGTCTTGAGCAGAGGATCGACATTAACTGATTCAGGTTCTGAAAGGATCACTCAAGCTAATATGTTGTGGATAGACAGTGGAAAGGTGGGAGCCAAGGGAACCGCTAGGTTTCTGCAGCAATCAGGGCTAGGCGTTATGCTAGCCTGACTAGAGTTACAGCAGTAGAGATGGTAAGAAATGTCAGATTCTGGGTTATTCTGCAAGGAGGACTAACAGTACATTGGAGGTGAGGTGCAAGAGAGAAAGAGGAGTCAGGGATGCCTTCAGGATTTCTGACAGAGGAACTGAAAGGCTGGAGTTGCCATATTACAAAGGATGGAGCAGATTTGGAGGCAATAATTGGAAGAGTATGAGATGTCTATTAGATATCTAGGTCAAGAAGCCAATCACTGCAACTGGATATATGAGTGTGGGATTCAGAAGAGGGGAAATTGTGGATATAAAGCAGTTATCTGCCTGCCATTTGATTTCTAGTTAATAGATCAAGGGATGTAAAGCATTCATTGGTCAATTAATATACGTCACACACAATGCCACGCACTTTCAAATACCTTGTCATTTACTTCTTTATAACTTCCTTGTAAAAACTCCTCGTATTTATAGACTTGAACTTTCTGGGGACTAATAAATTAAGTTGAGAAAGCCTAAGAAACTCTCTGTGGCTAACCAACTTCCTTTATGGCAATTAATTTTAGAAGAGGCAGAACTTGGACACAGATGCAAGTTTTTCCATTAGCTATACAGTATAGTCTCTCAAAGGGCCAATACAAACAGAAATGAAGCTTACATTCTGGCTTCTGGGATGAGGGGGAAAAAAGAAATCTCAGAAGTGAATGCAGAATGTGCAATTACCCCCTAGTATCATAATAAATTCGCTTTATGTGAATTAAGTTTAAAACTAAGTTTAATAACCTTTTATAAAGAATGAAAACATACGTGGCCTTTTAAATTTTGAACCAAAACGTTTAAAACATTTTATGGTTTTATTTACTAAATAAGTAATCTTCTTGAAAAATTACCTGTTTCTCATAAGATATTTTATTTTGATGACAAATATGAGCTAACTTGTGTACCTATGTGAAACATTAAGTAATCAATTTCTCTAAAACATGACATGAACATAATGGATTAACTTGATGCCATATTTTTCAAAAACACATAGAATTCTCTCTCTTACCAAATAATTCATCCTTAAAAGTTTTATATGTTACTTCTCTTATCCATTTTAAGTATATTCATAATTACACAAGATGCACATCATAGACAACTAACCGGGCTAAAGTATCAAACATCATTTCTGAAGGTATGTAGGAACCAAATTCTAAATTCTACTATGGAATTGTAAATGGCTACAAAATATGCCAAGCTTGAGAAAAAAATACACCTATAAGATTTCTTATTACAAACTAACCTACATATGTTATTATGACAAAAAAATCTTGTGAAATATTTCTTTCATAAGGTGATTAATAAAAATGTTTCATGTACTCATTCAGGCACTGAACACCCAACACCATAGCCTCTATTCTCTGTTTTTAGGGAAAAGATGCAGAAAAAACTTTCAAAATTATGCAGAATGTTATACTGGAATGAAATACTGTGGGTATAATGCATATTACAGAAACAATATATACGAAATACATGTTTCTAAAATTTACAGTATAACTTTCAAGGAAACAATTTGGAGTGTTAATTTTCACATGCGTTATGGTTTTATAGGTGAGGTTAGCTCAGAGAATAAACACTGACTTAGCACTAACATTTACAAAATAAATTTTTGGAGAACACATTTGTTTAACCTGACACACACACACACACACCCTCTTTTGAGAGTTCCCATAGCTCCTTGATACCAATATATATTATTTGGCATATTTTAATACTTATTCAATATTTTCCAAATTAAAAACCCTATCCACTGAACCCTACTGTGTTTCCTAGAAACTAGTAAAGTTAGTAGACACTGGAATGTGTGTCCGGGGCACTAACCAAAGGACTTGGTGCCGTATTGTCTCATAAACCAGAGAAGCTCCATGTATATTTGATTTATATATGGCAGCTCCATGCAATATTTTCTTGCAAAAAGCCTTCTGTCACAGAATAACTTGGAAAACCACTGTCCTGAAGACTTCCTCATTAAAAAGATATTTAGAATTATTTAGGTATTAAAGTTTCACATTTATGTAACAGAACTATGGAAAGAATAGTGAGACCATCAACGGGCACTTGTAACATGAGTAAATGGTAACATTTACCATTCAAAAAAAGACATGGCATAATAAATCTTCTTTGTTCAATTTACCATGAAGTCTAACATTTGAGGCAATATTAGGTACGATTTTAACTGAACACTGAGTTCTTTTCGGTAATGTGCAAAGACTCACCATGGTACATGTCTACATTGAAGTAAATAAAACACTTCAGTACAGAAGCCCCCCCACCTTGAGAAGACTTAAAAAGGTATGCTGTACAGAAAGAGAGCTCTATACTTTACAGAACATTTTTCATTGGGATCTTATTAGTCTAGCAGTTGAGTAAGACAGATCGAGTGACCATATGCAATCTACAGATGAGAAAATGAGGAACAGTGACAAACAAAAATGATGCATGAGAGCTTTCCAAAGTGAGCAGTAGGAGAAAAGGAGACTCCTAGGTCAAGTTCCAAGAAATTGACCGTGTAGCACACACAACCATGTCACTGTCTAATGACCTAATGCATTATGAATATACTGTATCAGGATCTCAAGCAATAGGCCATAAATAGAGGACTCCAGAAAGCAATTCTGGTTATGCACTTGGAATGAAATGTAAACTTAAAGAATGGAGCACTTCTTTTTGAGCTAAAACCTCAGACAGGTTTGGCCTAAGCACTTGTATTTGCTAAGCAAGAAGCAACTTCCCTGTATAATTACGAGGAAAAGACCTCTGATGTTTTCCTTCCAGCTACTAGCATACACTCAGAGTCCTAGGCAGAAAAATAGCCCTCAAAGACGTCCATGTCCTAATCCCTAGAATTTGCGAATATGTTACATTACACGGCAAAAGTGACTTGGCAGATATGATTAAGAACGTTGAGTTAGAGCGATGATCCTGATTATCTGGGTGGGCCCAATGTTACCATAAGGCACTTATAAGAAGAGGCAGGAGGACCAGAGTTATTAGAGATGTGAAGATGGCAGAAATTATGGTGATGTGATGTGAGAAGGAATCAACTCACCTTTGCCAGCTTTGAAAGTGGACAAAGAGGATCACAAGCCGAGGAACTTGGGCAGCCTCTAGAAGTGAGAAAAGGCAAGGAAACAGATCCCTCTCAGATACTTGAGAAAGGAATGCAACTGTGCCAAAACCTTGATTTTAGCACCGTGTGGTCCATGTCAGACCTCTGACCCACAGGTCTGTGTCGTTATATTGAATTATAAAATTAATAAATTTGTGCTTTTAATGCCATTAAAGTTTACAGTGATTTGTAATAACAGCAATAGAAAATTAATATAGTCTTAGAAGAACATGATCTCTTTAATAGATGAAGAGATATTTGAAAAATTTTTCAAGAAATATTCACTTAAAGTCTAAGATGTATCAGACTCCAATATTTCAGATTAAAAAAACTAAGACATGCTCCCTGTGGTCTGGAGTGAATAGTTTTTTCAGATACATGAACTGGATTGTGTATACATGTTACATGTAGATACACACATTTATCTGTGTGCAGGATGACAACAGAGTAACAGGAGAAGAAAAGGGAAAATAAAGGAAAAGAGATTTTAGAAATCACTAAGCTAACTGTACCAGTGAGGAAACTATAATCCAGTCTGGCATTCATAAAGTTTAACATCCACTTGCCCAGATATAACTAGTACTTCTTTTGCTGGATTAACAAAATGAAAGCAGTGTGAAATCGTTCTCAGATTCTAATACGAACAGTCCCTACATTTAGATTATGAATCAATCAGCCCTAGATGGTTCTGAAGACAATCAGTTGTCATTGCATTTTCTTCTCCAACAAAAAAGTTTAGGCTAAGCAATTGATTCATATTTTCTAATTCTAACAGTAAATTAAAGATTCTACTACATTTGAAAACTACAATTTAACAACGATGTACGTTAGGATGGTTTATAAATTCTAATGAATATAAAAAATGATGTATATTTTAAAATTAGTACCTAAAATAAGCAAAACTATTATACAGAGAAATGTATTGATACAGTAGTTATGACCTAATAATATGCATCTGGGAAACTTTGGTTTTTTAATAATACTATTACATCTGACTTTAGTCTCAAAAAATAGAAATTCAAATTAGATGACTCTATACAATAGAGAATGATCAATGTGCATCTATATAATTTATATGTCTAGGATATTACCCATGTCTTCTCCTGAATGGTTTCTGACTGATGGAATTTTTCTATTGTGGTTAGAAAATCAAAGAGGAGGAGACAAAAGCATTTTATCTTGAATTATTTTTTTCCACAGAGTTTCAACCTCTATAGCTGAATTTGGAACCTTCTTATATCAAAAATCTATTACAGATAAAAGTATAGTCCTTCTGTGGAATATCTGTTAGGTCTGGGCATCAGAAGCACAAGATTGGTGAATATTTAACATTAATTGGCATTATAAATGAGTACAGAAACCAGATTTCTTATTAGTATTATCTAGTATTCTAAACTAGCGTAACAACCTCATAAACTTCATGTATCATCTCTGGTGAACTAAGGAGTTCTAAATACATTAAGTTTGGGGAAAGATACTATGGTGATACTGTAGAAGATAATAGATTAAAGGCCTATACAGTGTATATGATAAGGACTAAACGATCAGGGTGATAATTATGACGGCTGTAACAGTTTCCTTGTGCGAGACTCTGTGATACATGATCTCATTTGGGCTTCACAGTGATCCAGTGGATATGCATCATCTCCATTTACAGTTGAAGAGAATGACTTAAATGACTTAGGGGGATTAAGTATCTTTCACAAAGGGACACAGCTAGTAGGTGATACATCTAAAATTCAAACTCTACCCAAAATCGTGTCTGTCCAGCTCCCAAACCACACTTCTTAACCATCTTCTATTGGCAAGAGTGAATGTCCCAAAAGTGTCCAGAAGGACTGAACTGTGTCTGGTATTTCTTTCCTCAATCCATGGTACAGAATATTGCGGAACTCAACCATTAGTTTCCTTTATATATAGTCTTAGTTTCCTTGATATAAACTGGATAGACTGGATGATGTTAAAAGTTCTTTTTCCCTCTACTGTCATTCATTTTTTAGTCATGTATTCCATAGACAAATATACATGCATTCCCTTTGCCAGACCTGCTCTGAATGAACCAAGCAGGGAACGTCCCTGACCTGATATCACTCTAGTGAGGAAGACAGACTATAAACAAACATTTTTGGGGAGGACTACTTCAGGAAAGGTATTTCTGGCAAGGGACATTTGAATTATCATGAATAAAATGATGAAGTCATAGCCATATATCCTAGCAGAAGAGTTTTCTAGGGAAAGGAGATTCATTCCAATGGCTCCTTTAAAGTCTAACCACATTGGACATCTTTTGGACTAAATGTGTTTTTCTACATGATTGTGGGATTCACACCTTAAGTGACACATTTTGGATGATAAAAAGAAGTTGGAAGTGATCAGCAGCGTTCAGCTGAACCCTAATTCTTTCCGAGACCTGCTAATCTATAAACTGAAAATCTGCCATTTGGGATGGAGTCAGACACATGATTCAACAGGAAGTACCAAACTACTAACAGTAACTCATACAGAATAAGCTAAGGTATTATACGTGGTGAGGCGATAATGCCTCACAAAACGTATGTGATTATCTTTTGAATTAATATTGCTCTGTGAAGTAGCATTTGTAAATTAATGAACAACTGTATTCCCCAGTGCTTCAAAGTTCATTCAAATGAATTGGAAAGCTTAACAAATACAGAGTTTGTAGAAATCGGAATGAGTCTACATATATGACATATCATATCAGGATGCAGTGCAGAAAGTGAGGTGTTATTTAGCATGAGACGGGAGTAATGACAGCTTCCTGTGCTAAATTCGATAGACTGAGAGCATAATGCAATCACTTCTGTTACTGTTATGTTCTCAAAACCCAGCACCCTCTGTTGATTTCATGACCACGGCAGCAAAGTAAGTTGAATTTTGTAAAGTAGTCTGGAATGATCATTTGGTATTTACAATCACTACAAAATAGCTTCATTTTTAAATAAATACTCATTAAATGAACAGAAAGCAACTCTTGGTATGATTTGGTAGGCAAATAGGCAAACAGAATTTCACTACTTCACTCTATGAATAATGTCACATCACGTCTAGTGAAGTAAACAGAAAGTTTTACTTCATTTAAATAACCAAAATGTTGGCACAAACCAGGTTGTGGGAATCATTTTATTTCTATTTCGAGTAGTAATATTGCATATAACTAGTTTAAATGCTCAATCATGTTTGCGGCCATTATTTTAATTCTATATATAAATGTATTCACTTCGCAGTTTTCAGGCAATAAAAAAAATCTGACTTGATGCTGAGGTTGCATGGATTATGGCACTGTAGAGATTTATGCTGAAATAGATGAGGGAAATCCTTTGACTTAAAAATATTTTTCCTTTTCTTAATTAATTATTCTAGACGTTTCATAAGCCCAAAGAGAAAAGTGGTACAACTCCTTGTTCACAGAGTTGAGAACCTAGTATTAGGAGAAAACATTGGCCAGCTTGAACCATGAATCCATGTTAATGTTTATTTTCCTGTTTATCGTATACTTATAAATTCTCTACAGGGAAAGAATGAAAGCCTTGCGCGGTTGCAGTGGCTCATGCCTATAACCCTGGCACTCTGGGCGGTTGCAGTGGCTCATGCCTATAACCCTGGCACTCTGGGAGGCTCGGGCAGGCAGATTGCTTGAGCTCAGGAGTTCACGACCAGCTTGAGCAACATGATGACACTTCCTCTCTACTACAAATACCAAATGAGCTGGCATAGTAGCAAACACCTGTCATCCCAGCTATGTGGGGCTGAGTCAGGATGACTACTTGGACCCAGGAGGTCGAGTCTGCAGTGAACCGAGATGGCGCCACCGCACTCCAGCCTGGGCAACAGAGCAAGACCCTGTCTCAAAAAAAAAAAAAAAAAAAAAAAAAAAAAGAATGAAAGCCTTGTACACATCCATCAATATTTTAAAAATCAGAGAAGTAAAGCCCTGCAGCAGGACACAATATACATATCTTTAAAACAATGTGAGGAACGTATTTGATTAAACTACTTCTTTATAGATTTCTGCTTAGCAACTTGGCTGAAGAATGGCCCAAATAATGTAGAAAAAGGTCCTGAAGAAAGAAAAGAAAACATTTTAGAGGATATCACGTGGAAAAAGGGTTTGAAGTGCAAGTAAAAAACGATCGCACGACTAAGTTTAGATGTACGAACTGTTCTTCAGTAATACAGGCAAGTATTCTCTTCAGAGAATCATCGTTTTTTCAACAGTGCATACAAAATGCTTTCTATTTGAGCATCAAAATATATTGCTATCAGTTAAAAAATAACGGACAGGCCGGGCGCAGTGGCTCAAGCCTGTAATCCCAGCACTTTGGGAGGCCGAGGCGGGTGGATCACGAGGTCAAGAGATCAAGACCATCCTGGTCAACATGGTGAAACCTCGTCTCTACTAAAAATACAAAAATTAGCCGGGCACGGTGGCACGTGCCTGTAATCCCAGCTACTCAGGAGGCTGAGGCAGGAGAATTGCCTGAACCCAGGAGGCGGAGGTTGCGGTGAGCCGAGATCGCGCCATTGCACTCAGGCCTGGGTAACAAGAGCGAAACTCCGTCTCAAAATAAACAAACAAATAAATAAATAAAATAACGGGCAATATTCCAAGTAAGATAAAATGCACTAAATTTAAATTAAAACATTTTGCTCATGATGTATTCTACTTTATCATATATAATATGATATCTGAGCTCTCTTTTCAAAAACACCCTTGACTTACAGGAAAACTCCTTTTTTTTTTTTTTTTTCAGGTCAGATGGGTAATGTGCCGACATGGTAACAAGGTTCAAGCGCGTCGCATCTCACAGAAGCGTGTGAACACGCGATCATCATGCTCACGAACTACAAAAGGATCAAGGAAAACGCTTAACTGTCTCCCTATACATTGACTTGGATCCCATGTTGATTTAAATATTCTCATCAAAAGCAATAACTAAGAAGTTTGAGTAAGAGAATTTTTGTGAATTTCATCATAGTGAAAAGAAACTCTTGCAACCGAGACAGGAGGCACAGACTCGCTTCTACAGCAGTAAAGGAGATACGATTTGCTACGGTGATTAAGGGCCCAAGCTTGCGTTTGAAGGTGGGCTTCGCCGGTGCCCTCAGCAAGTCATTTAATCTTGTCAAACTCAACTCTTATCTGTAAAATCAGAGTAACAGTATGAAACAGGGGAGCTGTGAGGATTAACAAGCGCATATGTAAAATGCTCCATATATATTTGACCATCCTCACCACTCAGAATGTGTTTCTTTTTTTTTTTTTTGAGACGGAGTTTCGCTCTTGTTACCCAGGCTGGAGTGCAATGGCGCAATCTCGGCTCACCGCAACCTCCGCCTCCTGCGTTCAAGCAATTCTCCTGCCTCAGCCTCCCGAGTAGCTGGGACTACAGGTGCACGCCCCCATGCCCAGCTAATTTTTGCATTTTTAGTAGAAACGTGTTATTATAAATTCTAAAACAGATACAAGGAACAACCTCAGGCACGATCCACAGTGAAACTGTAGTCGGCATCATTTTGAGAGTCTCTTTATTCATTGCATATCTCTAACCATTTTGTAAGAGTCCATGGCAATGACATACAAAGATGACTAAAGATGAATAATTTCAAACAAGTCCACAGTAGCCAATGAGAAGCTACTGCACATTAGGTACAACATTAAGCATTTTACAAGTATTTGCTCTTATAATCTGCCCAACAATTCTACAGGAGTATGCTCTTTAATCTACCATATAAAGGTGAGACCATCAAATCGTTAGACTAATTGTCCAAGGTCACAGGGTTGCTAATGTCAGAGCACACAACAGGACCCCTCTCAAACTCCACAGGCTGTAACACTTTTTAAATCCTTTTTAATTTTAAAGTAATTACTTTCCACAGGCCCAAAAGCACAAAAACACGTGCCAATTTTCTACCAAAAAGTATAACACACATGTGCCAATTTTCTACTAAAAAGTATAACACACATGTGATCACTGGTCCTTCTCTTTCATGAAAATGTCAGGCATCAATCACTTTACATTCTTCCCTTTAATGCTGCTCCTTTTTGCATCCATACTGGGGAGGCAGAAGGAGAGAGGAAGCAGGTGGAGAGGAAGGAAGGAAGGAAGGAAAGAAACCATAGGAATAGAAAAGAAACACAGGACAAGAAATATTTACATCATTGTACTCTTTATCCATAAAAAAATGTTCACTTTTATAGGTTCTACCTGTAAGACAAAGCTTGAAGAAGTAAAAGTCTTTTTAAAAACTTATTTTGAAATCATCTGAGATACAGAAAAGAGTAACAGAATACAGTCATCTCTTGCTATCCCTGGAAGATTAGTTCTAGGACCCCGTAGACACCAAAGTCAAGGGATGCCGGGACCTGATATAAAATGGTACAGTGTTTGCATATAACGTATGCACATTCTCCTGCTCACTTTAAATCATCTCCAGATTACTTAGAAGACCTAACCCAATGTAAATGCTATGTAAATAGTTGGCACAGTCTGCAGTCTAGGGAATCATGATTTTTTTTTTAAGTCTGTACTTGTTCAGTTCAGACTCAATCCCTTTTTTTCTTGAATATTTTCCCTCTGAGGTTGGTTGAATTCATGGATGCAGAACCTAGGGGTAAAGACGGCTGACTATACAGAGTTCCTACATTTCCATCAGTCAGTGGGGCCTTATATTTTAATCCGCAAGCTCCACAATGCCCACCAATCTATGAGACTTGGGGATTTTATATTATTTAACACGAGGGTAAATTTTCCTTTAACACATAAGCATAGTTAGCAGTCTATATAACAAATATTACAGTGGAAAATGTTTGATATGGATAAATGGAAAAACAGTAGGATACAGTCTGATGATTTTTCTGGCCAGTGTTTCTTTTGGCCTACCATATAACACTACTAAGTCTCTTCTGCTAGAACACGTTTCTGCATAATCAGCTCATACTCAACTGGTAAACAGTGGGATAGCAAAAGATATTCGGACTTACATGAGTTCCTTCCCACTCCCTGCCACCTGGTTAATGTTTAATCACCAAGTTACAGCAGGAGAACATAAAGTGTGAACAGAATTGAACAGAACAGGGCAAAGAGTAGTACACAGAGTAACCCATAATGCCCATTTACATCCACAGTGTTATTCTTTGTTCTGTTTGACCAAAAAGTCTCTACTGAAAATACCCAACGTTTGCTTTTTCTGATTTGGACGCGTTTTGCATTTGCTGCCCTTCCAACTCTTCTCTTCATCTCTTTTGAACAATCCACCTGCATCTGTTCTTTTTCTATGATTAGGTTGATATTGACTGTATCAGATATTTATTTATTTGTTGGTACTCACGTCTCTGCCTAATGCCACTAGTTTTTTGGTTGGAATTTTTATTTTTTTCTCATGGTCCTGTTTTCTGTTTGTTTGCTTGTCTTAGGGCACAATTTGCAGAACCTATGTTTTTCAAAAACTCACATATCACATTTTAGCAGAAACATCTGCCCAAGACTTTATCTTGTTAACATTAAGATAGAGGAGACTCAGAATAGAGCCCTTTATACAGTTAAGAGATTATTAAGAACTCACTACATTTCAAATAATCAGTTTATATATAATTATGGTTTAAATATAAATTATAAGTTCATACAACAATTGTAATAAATTATAAAAATTACTATCTGTTATATACATTTTTCAGTTGAGATTAAGTTATATTTCTGGGGTTGACACTACAAAGTATTTAATCAGCTGTATCAGAATCACATTAAGTTGTTTTGGTTTAAATGTTATGAGAATGTTTCCTAAATAATTACATCCTCTTTAGGGCACAACTACTTGGAGTTTTCATCAAAGTGACTTGATAGTCTTCTTGAGAAGAAGGATCTAATAATCTAGCTTCCATTATATAATAAGTGCCCACCTTAACATGTAACAAACATCCATGATAACCCTAAACTTTCAGATAATACGGTAAGTGGAATTCAAGTACAAGGCTTCCTCGTGGAACTTTTCTTACATTTCCCTAGTTCTTCTCCCTGCCGAGGGCATAAAAGTAAGATAAAGTATTCTCTTCTGGAGCCTGTTCAACTTTCTGTCACTTTCATATAGTATATATTTATTTGTCGTCCTATCTTTTAAAAATCCCACAGTTGTGGTTGAAGACTTTTCTCTTTGAGCACAAAGCCCATGTCCATTAGATCTTGAAGCTAAAGTTCAGTACCAGTCCCTTTTCTAACCAACATAACAAAGCAAAGCAAACTCTGAAGAAGTGTACTTCTTAAAACCTGAAGCCAGGCACTTAATTTTGAATGAATTCCAACAACTGAACATGAGCAACTCATTGATAAGAGCCAAAATAAATTCTTAGTATAGATCTCAAAAGACTTTGGCCCACGAGGTAGTAGAGAGAGAATCTGGGGGGTTGGCATAGGGGTGTGCGGTATCCAGGTCCACGAGGACATCAGGAATCAGGGCTATCATGTCAGAGCTCTGAGAACTGTCAGTTTGTTTGTGGGTGCTTCTATCACACTGACCCAGAAAGCTTCTTGAACAAGTTCTAAGGAGCATAATGGTAACAGTGACATAACAGGCAATCATGTCTTCATCTGTAGAAGGGGGCTTGTCCACCTATACAACAATGCCAAAGGATGGCTCTGGCCTTTCAATAATAGCAGTTCTGTGAGTTTATCACCGTACCACTTCATTTGTGCAGCCAGGCATCAAATACACGGAGTACTTAATTAGTATGAGGCACTCATCTATCTCCTCCCTCCTTATGGATAACACAGAGTGGCCAGAACAGTACATGCCTTCTAACTAGCACAGAATCAGCTCCCATTTCTCACCATTTCTCACGCTATTCTGTAACCCCTGCTTATCTGTACTAACAATATGAGTACCAGAAAGGGGGAAATATGAATCAAATTCAGTATTATTATAGTCTGATGACAATGAGAATACAAATTATATGATTTATTTTAACATGTGGAATTCCTTGTTAAAGAATTCCAGTAACAGAAATTCACCCGACTTCTCTTTTTTTTTGAGATGGAGTTTAGCTCTTGTTACCCAGGCTGGAGTGCAATGGCGCGATCTCGGCTCACCGCAACCTCCGCCTCCTGGGTTCAGGCAATTCTCCTGCCTCAGCCTCCCGAGTAGCTGGGATTACAGGCACGCGCCACCGTGCCCAGCTAATTTTTTGTATTTTTAGTAGAGACGGGGTTTCACCGTGTTGACCAGGATGGTCTCGATCTCTTGACCTCATGATCCACCCGCCTTGGCCTCCCAAAGCGTTGGGATTATAGGTGTGAGCCACTGCGCCGGCCCAGACTTCTCTTTTTAACGAACAGTTAAATGTTGTCCATTTGGCTTCTTACCAAAGAAATCCAATTAAAAAGTTACCAGGCGCTCTGCTACATTGCTATGGGAGTGTAAATTGGTACAACCTAACAAAATACACAGAAAGCTTAAAAGTATTCCTACCATTTGGCCTAATAATTTCAGTTCTAGGAATATTCCATAAAGAGTTAGGTTCCGCAACCTGAAGTTTTTTATACAAAACTTTTTATGTCATGATTAATTGTAGTAGGGAAAAGTAGAAAACACACAAACGTATAACAAGAGAGAAAGTTATGTAATAGCCATAGAAAAAATTGACACGACCATTAAAAATGTTTTTGAAAACGTAATACAGAAAAAAATGCTTGTGAAACAGACAAATTTTAAAAGGAACATTCAAAATTAAGTACATTGTTCTATGTAAAATATATAAAATGATGAAGACCCAGAAAAGATTAACTACTTATCTTAGGTTAATTAGAAATAATTGTTTTTTTTTTTTTGTATGATTCTACCTTTGAAAACACTGAGCTGTGATCACAAATTAAAGAAATCCAAAATCTGGTATAACGAAAGCATTTTAATTATTTAGCTGTCATGCTAGGTGCCAAGAAGAAAGCTTCAAGCCAGAGCCTAAAGACCTAGATTAACAGAGCATGTGTCAGTGACCACAAGAAGAACAGTCAAGAAAGCAAGAGAGGGAAGAGGAGGAGGACAGCAGAATTCCAAGCAGGCACCGACTGGACACATTTCAGACAGGCAGACTTAGGGCAAATGAGAGTATGTAAAAATTCATGCGACGTTCTCTTGTTCACTATCCGTATGGAAGAATTCCCAAATTGAAAGATTTTAGACAGACACTATGTTTAAATAAATAAATAATGATGTGGAATCAGTGTCTTTATATGAACCACGTTTGTGCTAAGTAACTTATCTGATGAAACACAGTTGTACGGAATTTAGGACAGATTGTCATCAATGCCACCAAAACACAGGGCTTTTATTTATTTACTGCAAAATTGTTTAAAATGTTATTTTCTCTAATTATCTTCAATCACCTTTAGCAAACAGTGGGTAGAAACCTTTTTCTTCAGCCTAAATTTTCTATTACAGGGCAAAGTAGTCCTAAATATTTCAGTGCAGAATGACATGTATGAATTTCCACTCCAATTCTGCCCAGAAGTAGAAAAGTAGCAAATAAATGTCACTTTTATTCACACTTGGTCGACTTGAATTGATAAAATGCATTCCATAGGAAAGGGAAGATTTGCTTCACAATTTGTCATGTAAGGAGAAAGTTTGAGGACAAAACTGTACACACACACAGACACAGACACACATACCCAGAGACACACAGACACATAACAGTCACAAGATACATTATTCCATTAAAAATGTACATACAGCATGAGCTTCAAGTCACTCACCTATGAATATGCTTCTCTGGCATTACAATTAAGTCAAAGACTTCCAATAGTTGGCCCTGAATGGGATTCCATGGTTATCAATATTTTCATAAACACTATGAACTCTAAGTGTAGGGCATACAGTGGCATCAAGGAAATATTTTAAAAGTTGTTCTTCAGTAAAGTTAAAGGTCATGTAAAAACTCTATAAACCTTTTCTTCCTCTATAAAATTGAATTGGGTTCGGATCAAGAAAAATAAAAGGCTTCAGCCACTTGAATATTTGTACTAATGTCACTCAGTTACATTCCTTCTCATTAGAGCGGCCTGAAGAAAACTCAATCTAGACGACTCAAAATAGTCAAGACTCCCTTGCTTCACCCGAATCCAAAATTAGAGGTTAAAAGGTCAAATGTTACTAGAGCATTGTGCATAATGGTAAAACACCGAAGATGGTCTGAATCCCCTTATAAACCGAAAGGTTTGAATGTATTCTGGTATACCTATTCATTGGAATACACTGAAGCCATGAAGACAGTTTGTGAAGGGGTGTAAGTGTGAGTGTGTGGAGACAGAGGGAAGTACGGCACATCTGTGTGTTTGCTGGTCTGTATATGCACAGAGTCAGCCCTTGGTGTCGGAGGGGAACTAGCTTTAGGACCCTCATAGATAAACAGTATGAACACATAAACTATACACGTCCTCTCGTACACTTTAAATAATCTCCAGATTACTTAAAATACATAATATACTGTAAATGCTCTGTGTTATATTTTTATTTATATTATTTTATTTTATTGTTGCATTGTTATTTTTTCTAATATTTTCTATTCTCAGCTGGTTGAATCCACAAAGGCAGAACACACAGATACGGAGGGATGACTGTCCATATATGTATATGTGCATACACAGAGAGAGAAGGAGGCGATCAGGATACATTGCTAAGTAAAAATCAGAAACAGCTAAAAGGTGCATATAAAATTAATTCATAAATAAATTAATCCATCAAATGTTAATGATACTACTAACAATATTTGCTGACAATTTCTATACAGGTGGTACTCACCTACACACTTCGTACATATTAACTCATTTAACCCTCACAATAAGCCTATATTATTGGTTCTATTATTCTCCTCTTTAAATAAGGAAAATAAAGCACAGAGTTACTAGGAGACAAAGTGCCTTACTAGCAAACACAGCTAGCAAGCAAGTGTTTTTGCTATTTTCCTGTCAGTCTTCATTCTCGCCACAACCCCCCACCCTCGCTCATCTCTTTCCTCCTCCTCTCCCCTAAAGAGCCTGATTTTACAAATTACCACACCTGGATTCTGGAGTCCATGATCTTGTCAGGATTCAGCCCATGAGAGTAACCATCAGTGAATACGGAATAACAGAAGCAAAAGGTTGAGGTGAGAGTATTCGTAAGCACCCCTCCCTGCCCCGCCCCACCCCTCAGCGCGGCACTGTAATCCAGTAGTGGCCGCACATCTCTGCTCACAGCCACAGCTCTTGTTCATAATCCCTTTCCCGCAGGTACTGCTCTCACGGGGTTTCCGTTAAACCTCCCCCTCCTCAAGCCTTTGGTCCTAGCAGTAACAGCTCTCACTTTTTGGGCACCTAGGTTACCTCATCATTCTTTGTTGCTTTTCTTAATACGTCTATAATAGTCCCATCTTCAAAGTCTTCAGTGACCTCTGAGTCATCTATTTCCTTCCCAGACTGTTACTCACACAACAGCAGAGACAGGATTCGAACCCAGACACTCTGGCTACAAAGGCTGCACAATGCCACTACTCACTCTTCAATACTGCCTGCCTCCCCGCTATGCTGGTCTATTAAAAGACCACTAGGCCAGGTTCACTGGCTCACATTTGTAATCCCAGCACTTTGAGAGGTCAAGGTGGGAGGATCACTTGCGGCAAGGAGTTTGAGATCAGCCTGGCCAATAGGGTGAAATCCCATATCTACTAAAAACACAAGAACTGGCCGGATGTGGTGGCACACACCTGTAATCACAGCTACTCAGGAGGCTAAGGCACAAGAATAGCTTCAACATGAGAGATACAGGTTGCAGTGAGTGAGCTGTGATCACACCACTGCACTCCAGCCTGGTAAACACAGCAAGACTGACTAAAAAAAAAAAAAAGAGAGAGAGAGAGAGAGAGTAAGACTGTACTAAATTATCATCAGAAATTTTATCTGGGAAATAAGATTACAACAGGGAATTTAAATCTGTATGTTTTACAGTTCTACAACATTTGAATTTTATTATCTATTTATCCAACACAAATGCATTGATGATGGACCACACTTACTACTTTAAAGAAATTTGATTATTCCTGTAGAATAACAGACAATCCACTTTGTAGTTAAATATCACTTGACAATCTTAGCTACAATGTCTTTTCATAAAGTATGAATAATCATTCTCTGACACGGAGATCTAGACAATGTGTTGTAGATTTGTTACCCAGTATGAGGCCTACATGACATAGGTGAATTTCTATCCCACCTCAACTCTGCTTATCTTCAGAAATAGGACGCCTGAGGCCAAAAGTCCCCCTAGTGACCAAACTGGCCAAGACTTGTGGGATCCAAGATGACAGCTTTCTTGACCACCGAAGACCCTCTAACTTCCTTATAATCTAATTTTCATGCTAAATGATACACCCCACAGCACTATGACAGTTGACAATCACCATGACAACGACCCACTGAAATAATAAAAGGGGGAAAAAGGCAGCACTGGTTTTGAGGAGTTCTCGACCCATTCCCAGAAAAACACTCGAATGTTCCTCCCTTATTTCTAATGCCCATCCCTTTCATTAGAGGTGCTTGTTTCTGTGACTTTCCAGCTCTCTTCTCCTCAGTTCCACGCCATCGAATACAGCCTGCCCTGCTAGATGTTCACTCAGTTTTGGTATTGGTTTTGCAGCACCAAACAGGCAAAGATGCCATTTTGATGGGAAAGTGCTGTGTCGGTAACATCTTGATACTCTTGGACTGAAAAGAAAAATTCTTGAATGGGTAAGTATTGAAGGATTGTTCTTGAGTCAGGCTCACTGTTTCCCAGGCTGGAACGCAGTGGGCCTCAAATTCCTGTGCTCAAGTGGTCCCCCACCTCACCCTCCTGAGTGACTAGGACAGTTACACGCCACCATAACGGGCTAATTTCTATATTTGGTACAGACAGCATCTCACTCGGTTGCCCAGACTGGTCTCCAACTCCCCAGCCTCACGTGATCCTAGGCCTCCCGAATAACTGAAGTCACAGGGATGAGACACCACCTCTGGCCTAAAGGTTCATTAAATTACTGTTTCTCCTATTTTAATAAAGTGCCAGAGTGCTAATAGGATCTAGCTCTTCTGATGGGATGAGAACCACCAAAGGAAATGGTTAACATTATACTTTTACTATTTAAACAACAGATCTTCACCACCAGAATTTTATGGTCTTCTTTTGGGACACTACTGATGTTCAATACAGTAAATTGGCTTCACATTTCATCAAATCGCTAAATTGTATCAGGTACATTTTATAGGGACTGGAGTCTAAGTTGCATCTCGGCCTCATGACTGCTACCCTAACCTCAACCGTCGCTCTGCTTGGCCACAGTGCTGAGAAACTCGTGTCCTCCTTTCCATGCAGCAAACACGACACGCTCATGCAGCTTCTCCAGTATTACAAGTTTCTTCCAGAAATGGCCTTCAGCTGGAAATGGAATTCGATATGAACAATTTTGCCTCATCACTAGATACTTTGGAATGTATGTGTTTTTTCTTTCTTTCTTTTTTTTTTTGAGATGGAGTTTCGCTCTTGTTACCCAGGCTGGAGTGCAATGGCATAATCTCGGCTCACCGCAACCTCCGCCTCCTGGGTTCAGGCAATTCTCCTGCCTCAGCCTCCCGAGTAGCTGGGATTACAGGCACGTGCCACCATGCCCAGCTAATTTTTTGCATTTTTAGTAGAGATGGGGTTTCACCATGTTGACCAGGATGGTCTCGATCTCTTGAACTCGTGATCCACCCACCTCGGCCTCCCAAAGTGCTGGGATTACAGGCGTGAGCCACCACACCAGGCCATATGTGTTTTTTCTAAATATTCAAGGATCACTGCTATAATTTTCTTGCTAGGTAAAAGAAATTTCAATCTCCATTTTTAAACAGCAAACAAGAACTAGTAACAGATATGTATTCCCGACACTACATGGCTCAAGCAATGTTTTATATTAGCACCTAACATTAAATTAACCAAATTCATTCAGGGGAAAGAATCATAAAAACTCAATCTTTCTTCGGTTCTTTCAATCTTTCACCTCCTCTCAATCTGAAATATTAAACCCATCAATTATATATGTGGCATTTTTTAAAAGATGAATCTAGCTTACCAGAAAAAAAAAAAAAACAAACCCAGAATTCCCCCACCTCTGGGTATAGAAAGCCTCCAGATGTCACTCAAATTCAACTCTCTTACTAAGGATTTACTAATGAATGACTGCCAGCAGTGAATATACTCTGGCCCCAAATCCTTCTGCTTCTATGACGTCAAGACCTCCACAGCCCTGTGCTTCCCGAGCAAACATGTGAGAAAAATTCAGGTCATTCATTATCAGAGCATAAATGCTAACAATCAGTGTCTCCCAGCCATTGCTGCTTTCCTGACCTAAGACCCATCTGTCATCAACATCTAAATCAGTGAACATTATTTTCAGACTTAATTTTGCTGGAATAAAGCCATTTAGTTTGTAGGTGAGGCAAGAAAGGCGATTAACCATACATCTTAAGTAAATGACGTATCTTATAATCACATATGTAAAACAGTTCAGTTAGGCATTAATATACCTGGGCACAAATTGTTACCCTTCCTCTGTAGAGACTGATAGCCATGTACTGACTTTTCATCCTTCCATATATGAAATATACACAGAACAAAAGAAATAGTCATTTTAATCTAATTTTTCTGGTTACGGTAGTTTACTGACACCCAACACAGTTTTTGAAATCAAAACGGTCATAAGACTCTGGTATAAGGAAGCCTGTGTCATTTTTCATGCCCAGCTCAAGGCTTGCTTCTGCTGTCAGGGCTGCCCGAAAGACTCACTGGCTATGTTGCTCCAACTATGTAAATCACAGCCAGACTCAGTCTTCATGAGGCATTTTCTGTATTAATCTCTAGGATCAACAAAATGCATCCCTTCTCTTGTCCATGCATGCGAACGAAAATAAAATAGAAAACCCTTAGTGAAGGAAAGAAACGATTAAGAGAAAGTAACTGCAAAAATCTATACTTATCTGTAAACTGAAAACACTTACACAGCCATATTCAGATTCAGAGTGTGGTATTCTGCAAAATCTTTGATGATTCTCAGTTTATTTATTCCAGAAGAATTATCCGTTTATTCCTAAAGAACTGTTAGTGAAAAGTATTTACTAAAATATAAAATGTCACTTTGAACCTGGACACTTCTGGCATAATGATGTGATTATGCATATTGCTTTTTCTTTTCTTTTTTTTTTTTTTGAGAGAGGGACTCACTCTTGCCCAGATTGCAGTATCGTGGTGCAATTATAGCTCACCACAGCTTCGACCACCCAGGCTTGAGCAATCCCTCTATTCAGCATCTCGAGTACCTGGGACTTCAGGTACAAGCCACCACATGTAGCTGAAGTCCCAAGCCACTGGAGAGGCTGAGGTAATTATTTGTTGTTGTTGTTGTTGTTGTTAAGATGTCTCTCACAATGTTGCCAGGGCTGAGCTTGAACTCCTGAGCTCAAGGGATTCTCCAGCGATGGCCTCCCATAGTGCTGGGGCTGCACACTGGTGTAAACCATTGCACTGGCTGTGAATTGCAATTTGCTTTTCATACTGAAGAAGCTAATTCTTTTTTTTTTTTGAGACGGAGTTTCGCTCTTGTTACCCAGGCTGGAGTGCAATGGCGTGATCTTGGCTCACCACAACCTCCGCCTCCTGGATTCAGGCAATTCTCCTGCCTCAGCCTCCTGAGTAGCTGAGATTACAGGCACACGCCACCATGCCCAGCTAAGTTTTTGTATTTTTAGTAGAGACGGGGTTTCACCATGTTGACCAGGATGGTCTTGATCTCTTGACCTTGTGATCCACCCACCTTGGGCTCCCAAAGTCCTGGGATTACAGGCTTGAGCCACCGCGCTCGGCCAGAAACTAATTCTTTTAAAAGCTTGTTCACTTAAAGAGAGATATTTGCCTCATGAAAAACAAAACAAAGATGAATTTTTCAAACGTGAGTGAAAGCTTAATTTAACAAAGCTCTATAATTAGCAATTAAATACAATCCTTAAAAATAAATGTTAAGAATTCCTGTTCACCAGTACAGAACCACATTCTCACATGCCTTTTTTCAAATGGTGTGACTGGTATCATCAACTGATTCACAGAAAACCCCAAACTCCAGAATCAGGATAGGACTGATTTTGAAAGGGTAAGGAGGGATTTGGTGGGAATGTCGGTAGAGTGCATGAGAGAGAGGTTTACTGGGAGGAAGAAAGTGAAAAGGATAATATAGTGTACCCTCCCAAGAGTAAAGAGCTCAAAGAAGGGATATTTTTGTTTGTTTTTAAGTGTCGTGTATTTCATAACACTCCTGAGTAATGCTATATAGGTGGTGTCAATGTCAATAGGAAGAAATATGCATTATGCTTTTATTTTCAATCATGTTTGTTTTAGGTGAAAAAGCAAAAAAAAAACATAATTGCAATTGATGAAAATAAATGTAAATATGAGCTATATTAAAAAATTGAGAAAGACTTCAAAATGGGCAAAAAGAAAAAACAAGATAAATTAGTAGGTGCCCTGAGTAGCTCATGTGTGTCTCTGCCTTTTATTGTCTTTGAGCCATTTTACAACTCTGAAAAAATAGAGACTGAAAACAATCTCATTTACTGTCAGAAAAAATGACAGAAATAGAAATGGATCCTGTGCCCAATGGAACACAATTGATTGCTACCTTGTGGAAATTGACCACTTTTGCGTCTTTTTTTTTTTAAGAGACCAAATCTCAGTTTGTCACACTGCAACTTCTGCCTCCTGGGTTCAAGCCATTCTTCCACAACAGCTTCCCGAGTAGGTGGAATTACAGATGTCTGCCACCACACCTCGCTATTTTTTTTTTTTTTGTAGTTTAAATAGAGACGAGGTTTCACCATGTTGACCAGTCTTGTCTCAAACTCCTGACCTCAAGTGATCTGCCTGCCGCAGCCTCCCAAAGTGCTGGGATTACAGGCATGACTCACCATGCCCTGCCTTCTCCATCTTTTTGTGAATTTATTTCAGCACTTCTTTTCTGACTTTAGATGTGTGTGATACTTTAACTTCTCATTTGAATAAGATGTAGTATCTTACTGGTTCCCTCATTCATTAACCAGTTAAAAAGACTCTTTGGCATGCATTCATTCATATTTATGTCATAATTTATTTTTTAAATTATTCTTTAGCTCTACACATAGGCATATGTACACACACTCACAGATAGACATATATACGAATCAAATTTAATATTATATTATGCTTGGATTTTAAGTACTTTTCTTCACATTGTTTTTTAAAATTTGTTCAGTAAGCATGGATTACTTCAATAATTAGAAAAAAAAAGCTTTAAAAAATATGAAAAAAGTAAAGTAATTCTTTCAAAGTATCTACACTTACCTCTAGCTCTCAAACGTGATTTTAATATCTGTGATTAGGCCAAGCATAGTGATTCATGCCTGTAATCCCAACACTTTGGGAGGCTGAGGCAGGCAGATCACTAGAGGCCAGGCACTGGATACCAGCCTGGTCAACATAGTGAAACCCCATCTCTACTAAAAGTACAAAAATTAGCCAGATATGGTGGCACATGCCTGTAATCCCAGCTACCAGGGAGGCTGAGGCATGAGAATCACTTGAACCCTGTAGGCAGGGGTTGCAGTAGACTGAGATTGCACCACTGCGCTCCAGCATGGATGGCAGAGCAAGACTCTGTCTCAAAAAACAAACAAGCATAAATCTGTGATTAGGTGAACCACTTCGAAGCAGCCAGTTTCTACATCACCACATCCATATTTTGCTTTTTAAAAACAGGAGGAACATACACTGTGGGAAGTAAGATTGTTAATCTTAATGAATGTATCACTCTGATACGGGTTGACTGTGTCCCCACTCAAATCTCATCTAGAACTGTAAAACCCATATTGCCCATGTGTCAAGAGAGACATCAACTGGATGTAATCAAATCACGAGGAGGGTTTTCCCTAAGCCATTCTCATGATAGTGACTTCTCACAAGATCTGATGTTTTTTTTTTTGAGACAGTTTCGCTCTTGTTACCCAGGCTGGAGTGCAATGGCGCTATCTCGGCTCACTGCAACCTCCGCCTCCTGGGTTCAGGCAATTCTCCTGCCTCAGCCTCCTGAGTAGCTGGGATTACAGGTACGCACCACCGTGCCCAGCTAATTTTTTGTATTTTTAGTAGCGATGGGGTTTCACCATGTTGACCAGGATGGTTTCGATCTCTTGACCTCGTGATCCACCCGCCTCGGCCTCCCAAAGTGCTGGGATTACAGGCGTGAGCCACCGCGCCCGGCCGATCTGATGGTTTTATACGTTTTAGGCAGTTCCTCCTGCGTTCATTCTCCTTCCTGCCACCTGGTGAAGAAAGGGCCTTCTGCCATGATTGTAAGTTTCCTGAGGCCTCCCCAGCCAGGCAGAACTGTGAGCCAATTAAAATTCCTTCCTTTAGAAATTACTCACTCTCAGGCAGTTCTTTATAGCAGTGTGAAAACAGACTAACATATGCTCTATCGATATAAATGTCAAGATAATATATTTTTAAAGGTCTATCAGGCCAAAATAAGAATTTATACATGTGTTCTAGATGAGCAACTATCCCTTCAATTTTATTTGGAGAAACACGAAAACATTAAACTTCAAGCTGTGTCCTCCAAATATTAGCAAGGTAAGGTTCTCAATCTGGTTGGTCAGGCCACAATTGTTCCAAAGAACTCATCTCAATTATTGGATATACAGTTTTATCTTCCGCTAATCCAAAGGAAAAAAAAATCTTTGCACTGCATAGCCTGTCATATTTAAAAAGCACAAATGCATTAAAGATAGTAATAATACTTAAAAGTAAAATTAATTCTATAAATACAAAAAGGTAAGTAAATGTCAGAAGGCTAAAAGGACATTGATTTCATGTAAATATAGATAGGAAAATTCTTTAAATTTGCTTGTTTTTATGTCAATATCAGCACAGAGTTCATTATAAAATCTCAGTCCATCTTCTTACTAAATAAGCCAATATGGTTGAGTAAATAATATTTTATTGTCTTATTCTAAGCACTGAGAACAGAAATAAAAAGTACTCTGAAAACTTATTAAGACTAATAAAAAACTTTTTAAGACTAATCAAAAACAAAGCTTCAGAATTTTTATGGGTTGATTTGTGTCCTCCCAAAAAGGAAACTGCAGTCCTGATCCCCAGGGCTAATAAGCATGACCTTATTTGAAAATAGGGTCATTGCTGATGATCAAGTTGGAGCCATTAGGCCAGGTTCCATTCCAATATGTCTATGTCTTTGTCAAAAAGAAATAATGGACTCAGAGACAGACATATAAAAAGAAAGCATGGGAAGAATGCCGTTACAAGCCAACAAATGCTTGAATCCCCAAAAGCTAGAGGAGAGGCACAAAGTAGATCTCCCCTCACAGCGACAGAAAGAACCAACCTGCTGACACCTTGCTCTTTGACTGCCAGACTCTGGAACTTGAGACGATGCATTCCTGTTGTTTAAGCAGTACTTTGTGACAACTCCCGGAAACCAATAAAAAACTTGGCATTTCACTGTCTAATTTCAAACGCTACTTTTGATCTCAAAAAAATATGCTGAAACTTTGCTATTCTCTAAACACATTAGTAATGAATGAACAAGATATTTCTCAAGAGTCATTTCTCCTCCAAACTCACCACCCATCAACACACAAACACACACCAGAAAAAAAGAGCATAAATAAATAAATAAATATTTGAAAAGGATATAGTAATTTTTCAAACACAAATTACAACTGGCCTTTCTTGTCATCCATATACCAGTGACCATTATTAGTGCTGTTCCCTTAACATCAGTTATTTCACACTTTAAAGCCATACTTTCAAATTTTGAGGACATTTCAAAATACGTTTTATCTTAAGTATAAAAATCAAATGAGATAAGGTAATAAAGAACGAAAGGTAAAAGACAAAGCAAATTAAACAAAATTCAAGTGAAAAATTGCTGAAATGTTGATTAAACCTAAGAGGGCTCACTAGCCATCAATAGACAGTAGTGTTAGTGAAAAAGAATAAGCACATTGTGTTATACAGAGAAAACCCTCTCCTTCAGAAATCAGAGATAAGCCAAAAATCACATTTTCCCTTATACAAAGAGATTATAAATTATACAAAAAGATATGTTGATATCAGAGAACACTGATTACACCTGTTTATTATAAGTGGGCTTTATCTAATAAGCAATAAAATATTAAAGAAAAACCTTATATAAAAATCAAACCGACTACTACTGAATTACATACTATACCTCTACCATTAAACATAACATCCTTTTAAGAGATAAAAATCTCAAGGAAATTGTAACTATTTGTTTAATTCAGAAGGACTACGTTGGAAAGGGAAGACACAAACTGAGAGTTATTACAGAATTCTGACTGCATGACCTACTATACAAAGAAATGAAGTTCCTCAGTAACAGCTAAAAATATTCTGATATACATACAAAGAGATTATTGAAAATATTCCAGAAAGAAGGTATAATTTAAAGAAACAACAACAACAACAAAAATTGTTCACTAAGCTATGAGTCAGTTGGGTACAGGAGGAGTAAAGGAACCAGCAAGCTGGGAAGTTCCATGCAGCCTGCTCGCACACGCACCAGCAGGCTGGGAGGCTCCATGCAGCCTGCTCGCACACGCACCAGCAGGCTGGGAGGCTCCATGCAGCCTGCTCGCACACGCACCAGCAGGCTGGGAGGCTCCATGCA
The DNA here is from genome assembly GCF_049354715.1 of Callithrix jacchus. Classification (NCBI taxonomy): domain Eukaryota; kingdom Metazoa; phylum Chordata; class Mammalia; order Primates; family Cebidae; genus Callithrix; species Callithrix jacchus. Next base: position 2,939,178 of record NC_133510.1, read on the forward strand.
GCCTGCTCGCACACGCACCAGCAGGCTGGGAGGCTCCATGCAGCTCACACATGCAGAGCCCTATAGACAAGTCTTACATGAGGAAAATTAAAAGCATTACACATTTTTTAAATCACATTTTAAATGTCTATACATCTACACTCAAAGATGTTGAGATTAGAATATCATATAATCCATCATTAATATTTACCTTTTCCTCCAAATTTTTCCTTGAATTTAAAAAAGACTTAATCTGAAGCTATGTAGCAAGATGATTTCTCCATAGCAATTAAATTAGAAAGCAGATCTCTAAGCATTACAGTAGAAACAGAGTAATATAAGGAGATAGGGAAGTGACATATGTTTTACAATTAAATAAAATGTATCAAAGATAAAAGTATCTCTATTAAAAAGTCAAAGTTCTAATTCATGCAACATATACTTGGTACTGGGTTATTCTCAAAGCAGAGAGCATTTTAAATGAAAGAGTGTGATTTTTTTTTCTCATTTTCAAGTCACTTGTCAGAATTCGTTATAGCTTCCAGTCTTTTGGAAGTTTTGAGAAGACTGATGTGTAGTCCTCAAATCTCTTTGCAAATGTTGTCTGAAAAAAAGGATGTCTAGGAAAAGCAGTGCTATAAAGAGAGAAACTATCACTTTTATGTTTTAAAAAAAATCAAGCAGAAACTTTTATTTGCCTAATTCCTACTTCACGTCGTACTTTGCACTTTCTAGGAAAAAAAGTCTTTCCAAAGAAACATGAAACATTGATTTGAAAGAGTAGAAGCAACCAACTAAAAATTAAGAAATTGTTGCAAATTAAATCTGTAGTACAGCTGCATGCATTTAAAAAGAGCAGCTGTTGAAGAAATAAAAGTACATTCTCTGTATCAAACTACAAAACATTAAAAAACATAGTGACATTTGATTAAATGGTTATTTACTAGAGACAGTTCCATATGGCTTTTACACAGATTCTTCACATAAACACCAGCTTCTCTTTTTACATTAGAAGTTGAGAAGTGCTTATCTCTAAAACAGTCACACATACTTAGTTCCAATTTCGTTCTTTGAGAAAAAAATTTATTTTATTTTAATGTGTATTATATCTTGGCCAGCTTGATTATGTATAGCTGGGCTTTAATGCTTTGCATTGTTCAACTTCATGTGCCAGAATCTGCTTCTCTTCATCTAAACTCCTCTATTCCTCAACTTGAACATGACTTTTTTTTCTTTCCCTATATGTGCCCAAATAAAACACTGAAGTAAAGCTCATTCAAGAGAAACAAACACCTATAGAAAAGGGGGAATTTCTCTATGCCATGACCTTTTGGTAAGATATTTTGGAGCAAAAATATTTGCGTTCTTATGGCTTAGAAACATTTTTCTACATCGGGTTTTTTTTTTTCTATACAGTAAAATAAATGCATATGTGCAATGAATCTTTTTAGTCACTAAAATATTTTCATTTCTTAGTTAAATGATAATTACGTAATCATATAAGTCAAAACAAAAAGGAGAAATAATCTTGTGCTTTCTGTCCATGCTAGAGAAAATTACTTGGGGAACTTATTAAAAATATCTATTTCCCAAGTCACTTAGGTAGAGAGTCTGAATAAATCGTTCAAGCCAAAAACCTGTAGAGTTTGGAGGATTTGTGAATAGATGCTGTAAGCAATAAATGGGATTCATTTCACCGTTTTTAAACATATACAAATAAATATTAAAATGCTTCCTTTACTTATTTTTTGTTGGCTGTTTCATTGTATTACTCTATATTTAACTACCAAAAAGTAGGCCTTACAGTAGCCCAGTTGTGATCAGGATTTGATGTAATATGACGAGGGTCTTCATATTGCACTGACGCTAACTGCAAAATCCCTCTCATTGGTTGGCCACTGACACATCTCGAAGATACAACTAGGACTAGTTAATAACAACAACAAAAAGGTCAGTAAATACAGTTGAAAGAGCCTCATATAGCAAAGAATCACTTTTAAGAATTAAATGATCATATAATAAACATTCAATTTCAACTTGAAACATTCATTATTCAGACATTCATTCACCAATCTCTCTGTGATGGGCTAAAACCCTACAAGGTTTAGGTCTCCTACTCTCTTTTTCATGTCACCTTTAGAAGGAAAATAATTTAGACACCTGTAATGCTACAGAGTTATTTGATAGTACAGTTTTACCAACAGTCCCTAATTATATCATCTATAACTAAGTTAACATGTATGCTGTATCTACTCTGCCTTCATCAAGTCTTTCAAAAATAAAAGCATTCAATCAAGTTTCCATAGAAAGAACAACAATATATATTTGGCTTATATTTCAGTAGTTGATATAATTTTTAATTAAATTATACAATTACAATAGTAAGTATAAATTGGCCTGGTAACCACAATTAATGGACATTAGTTGGTATTTTTAACAGAGACCAGAGCACTGGTTAAGCGAGTAAGTTAGTTAAGGTCAGGTCAATGAAGACAATTTCTCCTGTGGTTTCATTTAAGAACCTGATCGTGTTCTGCCTTCACGGTCAATGCTAGTTTTATTTAGTTACTTTGGAAGCTTCTCCCACTTAGAACTTACCTTTGTGAAAAGATAGTGGAAAAAGTTATTCACAAATTTTTCTTTCTCACTTCCTCACTGTGGTTTCTAAGCTGAAGGAATTAGCTTCTGGGCAAATCATTACTTTTAGAAAAATGAAAGTTAAGTAATCCAAAGCAAAGAGAGGAGGGAAAGTTCTTCCCATGAGATGAAAATGGTCAATAAATTAAGGGAATTATTCCTAATGACTTGCAAATAATCTAGGCATTTCTTCAATAATAAGATCCTCTGTGTTTTGCAAATGCTGTACTTTATTTCTTTAAGAAATAACATTTTTAGAAAATGTAATTGAACATGTTAAATTATACAATGCTTAGGACATGCAGCAGTTTGTCCACAATCAAAATAATTTGTTTATTCTAAAAGAAAGGTCAGGAAATAAGTTTAAACGCCCTGAATGCAGAGGGCCCCTACTTTATAGCTAAAAAACATTATGTAACCTGGATGATGTTCTATCGTTTGACTTGGAGTTTTATCCTGTGGTTTTTCTAGAATTAACTGTCTTTTGTAGCACTGACACTAACCGCCAAACCTCTCTCATTGGTTGGCCACTGACATGTCTCAAAGATACGTCAAAGACTCAAACTTTGCATGTTCTCACTTCAAAGACAGTAAGGATTTGGACTCACAGCTATTAAATGAAGCCAGGAAGCAGCAGCAAGAGCCTGATGGACAGATGAGCTCATCTTCACTGCTGTCCCCACAGCCAAAAGAAAAACTTTTCTCCAGTACTTGCTTTTGTCAACAGTAATGAAAAGAACTCAGAAAAAGATGATTAAATCTTGACAAACAAAGCCTTTTAAACATGTGGGGACTTCAGGCTTAGATCATCCAGCTTCTCGATTCTGCTCTTTTGTATACCTTCCAATGGCTTTGCTATACCAGTCAATGTAAAATCAATTTGAGACTCTGTTGAAGGATGTTCAGCTATTAACATCTGAACTTGTAGGAGTTCAGAGCAATAGGTGAGAATCTTCAAAGCAATGGCAACTGCAGCTACAGAAGTCTTTGGTCCAAGTGCCCTCAGTGCAATAACACTTTCCAACCACACTTTCTGCTGCACTGCCCCAGGAAAGCCTTGTATAAATGTGTCCATGTTTGACCACAAACTCAAAGGAACAGGATATAGATACAGGATGAGCAACCAAAATACTCTTCTGCAGTAAGATTCTTTTTCCTTAATTCCCTTTTCACTCACAAGAAGGGATAATGATAGTTCTTCAGTCTGGCCCTCAGCAACCAAGATACATGATAAACTCAAGAGATGTGCTCAAGGTACCGCAGAGAAGGAAACACTGAAAGAAATTTAGGTAAGAAGGTAATACATGAATTCAGCACTGATCAAGCAGGGGTAGCGTGAAGTCCCCTGGGCTTACCGGCACAATCACGTCCTACCAACGAAAAGAGAGCAGTTCATCAGTGCCCGCTGGAACGAAACCTCAGCTCTGATGATGTCTTTTAGACTACACGACATTGGATACAGCTTAAGTACATAAGAATGATTTATTCAGTGTTTTTCAGTTTCTATTAACAGTGTCAGCGATCTTTTAAGGGAATGACTAAAAACCTTTTCAAGAAGGAAGAGTATTTAGAAGTATTAGATGCCATAACTCAACCACTGTTCTTGAGAAATACAGCAACACTGCCTGAAAAATAAAAAATGAATTCCAAACTAGCTGCCATTTTTCTAAGCAAAAGTATAGATAAGAAGCCTGGCCATGATAAAATGTGGGTTTTAATAAATGTTGAAAAATATCACAAAGTATGTATTTTCAAATTAGTATAATTATTTTCTGCTTTTTAATCAGGATAGTGAAAAAAATGCATGAGAAAATTCAGAGGCTGGTAGACTTTTCAACTGCCCAAAAGTCTAGGCAAAAAATGAATGTGCCAAAATTTTGATCTGGAAATGATTTGAGATTTATTGTCAGAGAGGGACTATTTTAAATTAGAATTAAGAATACTGAAGTACAGCCCATAAAATATTGGCATTGTCCTGGCTTTTGTAATATTAACACTTGTACTGATTATGAAAAAGGAAAATTCATATATATTATATTTCAAGACAGGTGGGTATATCTGGATGAAAAGTGTTATTTCCTGGAAAATTTTACATTTACAATAAACCTTTACATCGTTAAGTTTACCAGCAGTTTTTAACCTTGTTTAATATATGCAGTATTTATTGAGTCCTTCCTGAATGTCGAGCACTGTGCTAGGTAGGTACCGAAAATACAAAACAAAAAGAGTAAGAGTCATCAAGGGCTCTCTCAAGGCAGGTGTGTAGCGGTCAGCCTATTGGCTCTGGATCCAGGGCTTATTAATGATATAACATACCTCATATGTTTCCAGAAGCTCGCTCTAATGAGTGTATAAAATATAAATGGCTCACTAGGGTATGTATGTCCGATTACAACTACAGCTGTTGCAACTATGTAATATGCCAGTATGTTTATTTCCTCAGTATGCTGTTTGGAACCATTGCTCCTTCCAATTTAGCTGTCTTCAAACATGACTCCCCTCCATGGGACAAGAGGCCAATAGCAATAAACCATCCTTATTTCTAAGAGCACTTTATAAAAATTTAGATGAAGAACAATTCCTAAAGCTAATCATCCTTCTCTTACAATTATTATAAAAACCGCAATTGTTGACAGACTATTTTGGAAGAACATGCGTCTCCTGCAGAAGCTTAATGCCTTACACCTTTTATGTATTTGTTTTAATTAATTACTTGAGGAATGAGTACTTTCAAGATTTCAAGAAGCCAAACTTGTAGCTTCTGGTAGAAGATTCAATCTGAAGAGAATGGCTCACTGCGGCGACAAGGAGAAAGGCAAGCTGTCGAAGCAGAAGAATCATGAGAAGACTTTCAAGCACCATTCTTTGTTTTCTAAAGGAAGGTAGGGGCTGGGAGGCTATGCTGTTTTTCAAAACGTCTCACCCTGCTGCTGCTTCAAGGGTCCGACTCCCAAGGCTAATCTACTCAATGACAGAGAAAAGGGAATCATTCGAGTTTTCTTCTTCTTATACACAATGGTATTCCTTTCAATCAGTAGTGTTTTAATTACCTTGAAATATACAAATCCTTCACTCCCTTTTATGTTCAAGGGAAAACATTTTAGCAGAAATCAAGATTATTTTAAAAAATCTATCAAGCTAGATATTGAATTATTTCTTTGACTTATGGCCTTAACAGTTTGCATATTTGCTGGAAGTGCTGTTCTTTACGACTCTACCAAAATGCAGTATTTAAAGTAGTGCAGGAGTTCATTATTGCTGATCAGCAACTGGAAAGCTAGAGTCCCTTCTTCCTTGCTAACCGCATGATAATTCTCAGGATAATTAGGGGCATAAATCTGCTGGCACATAGTGTTTGTTTTTGCTGTGATTTTTTTTAATAGGAAAAAGAGGAATTTATGGTAAAATATTATCTCTTATTTTCCTACTTAGCAGCACCAGATTTCACAGGCAATCTTAGTCAAATATATAGGATTTCTTTGTTTCAAAAGGTTATATATACAGTGGACACTGAAATTCTTGAAAATGTCAGAAACATGTCTTTCCTTTTTTGTACTGTGGCAATGAGGAAGTGCTCCCTGTGCATGTGTTAAAGAGAGAAACAGCCTCAACATATGGCTTAGCAGTGAGTATAAAGATGGAATGATTAACCCATCCATACCAAGTCACCAAATAGTAGTTAACAAGCCAATGCCTCGTGTTCCGTTTCTTAATTCATAACCAACAGTAATCCTAACAGACAAATGAATGTTCAGCTGCCACTTCATCGTTAATGACACAAAAGAATATAGGGCATTCAGCAATCATATCCTTAATAATTTTCAATGTATACTTAATAAGTACTGACATTTTCAGCCCACGGATTCAAAACAATTTGATGGGATTTGCCAAAGGTTATAATTCTGTTGTCATATCTTTTTGCTCTTAGGGAGAGGACTTTCCATCTAAACCCCAGGCATTGGTTTGTAACCCTGTGGACTCAAGCATACGTTCAAGGGATTCATAGTCTATTCTTCTTGGGTGATTTAGAGAATCATATGAAGCAAACTCCTCTTCAATGCCAACTGCATTCTCCTATAGGTTTACAGGTATATGATGCCACAAGATTGAACAGGTAATAATCAAGACACACTAACCCTATGAAATTTTAAGTTCCCATCTTTTGGGCAAAAATACTGAATTACTTATTTTACTCAAAGAGTCATTCGGTTTCTTTAAATGTCCCTTGAAATTCTTTAATTATTTTTTATATGCCAATAACAGAAGAGTTGACAATCTCTACTTTTGAAGATCATAACATCCATCACATATATCCCACAAAACTCAAATATCATCAAATCAAACATTCTATAGCACAACATAAAAATCTCATGTTTCCTTTTGACCACTTGGCATAGATATTAACGAGGCATTGATTTTTCCCAGTCTGAGGACATTAAAGGACAATAACTTTGTGACAGACATTAAAGGTCACTAACTTTGTGACATTAGTATTTCGTCAATAACAGCAATGCTCTACTCATGTTTTTCTACATATTGCCACGATCCTCAAAATAAGAATAAAAGCCAGAACAAAATCTTTGACATCTCAAAAGAAAGGACAGTAAATTACTTAAAAATGCAAAGATTAAAGTAAAGAAATTTAGACAGAAAACATGCCCTATTTTAAGCTCCAACTTTAGTTCATGCTAACGTGCAGCATTTAATCAATTCTTGTGCTCATGGCTTCCCATTCCCCGTCACCTTCCTCCTGTTTCTACTTGGGTGCTTGTCTAGCTTCTGGCATTCCACACCAATAGTTCCCAGGAGGTCTGCCTCTCAGCATCTTTCCTTCTTAGGGGTACAGCCTGTTTCTTCAGCTCATTTGGATCCCATTTTCTTTTTAGATACACAAAACAAAACTGAAAGCATTTCCTTTGTTTATAACATACAGAGAGAGAGAGAGGGAGGGAGGGTGTGTGAGTGTGTGTGTGAGTGTGTGTGTGTGTCTCTCTCTCTCTCTCCCCCAGGCTGGAAGTACAGTGGCATGATCTCAGCTCATTGCAACCTCTGCCTCCCCGGTTGCATCAATCCTCCTACCTCAGCATCTCGAGTAGCTGGGACCACAGGCATGCGCCAACATGTCTGGCTAATTTTTGTATTTTTTGATAGAGACAGGGTTTCACCATGTTGGCCACTCCTGACCTCAAGTGACCCACTGGCCTGGGCCTCCTAAAGTGCTGGAATGACAGGCACGAGCCACCACAGTGGCCAGTCCCAAGACTCTTTTAATGAATCATTTAATTAGGTGAAGGGGTTGCAAGTGTTCTCTCTGTATCTTTTTTTTTTTTTTTAGTACTTTACTAAGATTATGCCATAGAACAAAGCTCACATGAAAAAGCGAGCTCACACTAAAGGCGCTAGGGCCAGAGACTTGGACATGCTACCGATTTTAACATGGGAGGAAAGAAAGGAGCTCAGGAATTTTAAAAGGAATACACACACACATACACACACACACACACACACACATACACACACATACACACACATACACACACACTACACACACACACACTACACACACATACACACATTCACACACACACACACACACACACAAATATATATTTTTTCTCTCCTACATTTGGTATAAGTGATAGATGGTAAGGAAAAAGAAATATTCCCCCATCTTTAAGTGGAAAAAATATTGTGTCACTCATTTCTGATCAACAGTGACCTAAAGAGACTACTTACAAATGATTGGGCTAATCTGACCTCTGAAGACTTTAGCCACAGCACTGTCCTACTACCATCTCCATCAGAATAAAAAAGGTAAGTTTATAGTCTGTTAAGATGAGTAACGGCCCCCCAAAGATAGCCACGTCCTATTCCCTGACCCTGTTAAAGTTATTTTATAGAACCAAAGGGAATATGCAGATGTAACTGAATTAAGGATTTGGAGACAGGGAGATTTCCCTTATCATCTGGATGGGGCGTAAATATAATCCCAAGTGTCTGCAGAAGAAAGCAGCAGAGGAAACTTTGAGGACAGCAGCAGTCAAGGCAATGTGAAGACGGACACAAGATGCTAAACTGCAGCCTTTGAAGATGGAGGAAGGGGCCAGGAGCCAAGGAATGCAAAGAATGAAGCTCTAGAAGTGGAAAAGGAAAGGAAAAGAATTTTCCCCTCCAGTCTCCTGAGAATGCAAGCCTCTGCCGAAACCTTGATTTTGGCCCAGTGAAACTGACTTCATCCTTTTGACCTTCCAGTACTGAAGGAGAGTAAATGTGTGTTGTTTTAAGCCACTGAGTTTGTGGTAATTTGTTATATATGCCAGAGAAAACGAATCCACATATATTAAAATTGAAAAATAACTTTTGTCCTGAAAATCACCTTAAAGAGAGTGAAAATTCAAAAAACACCCTAAGAGAAAACACTCACAATATATCTAGATGACAAAAGACACATATCTAAAATATGCAAAGAATTCTTATGAAATACAAAGACAAACCACCAATAATAAAGTGAACAAAAACAAAAGTATTTCAAGAATGACTCCTAAATATATAAAAGAGGTTCAACATCATTATTCATTGCAGACATAAAAATTAAAACCACAGTAAATTTCATTTTACACCCAACATATTTGCTGGTCTATAGAACAACTAGAATTCACCCGCCCTGCTGGGGAGAATGTATGTTGTTACAACCACTTTTGAGTGTAGCTTGATTCTATTTAGGAAAGCTGAACAAGCACATACCATATTTAACCTAAAAACTTAACTCCCAGGTATATACCTTAGAGAAATACTTGCACATACACACTAGAAGCCACATGTAGTTTTACTCATATTGTTAATAATATTCAAAAAAGCATTGAAAACTATCTAAAACCGATCAATACTAGAAAGGAGCAACGTTCTAGGACCTTCATACAATGCATTAACACACAGTTGGAAAACGCATGAACTATAATTATACATACAACATGGTTGAATCTCAAAAACATAGCTGAATGAAAAAAGAAAGTCATAGAAGACATAGTATGATACTAATGTGTTCAAAAATAGAAAAAAGTAAGCATAGATGTATATAGATATATTTAATTCTATTTTTAAGAGATCCTATGGAAAAAAAAGCTAGGGAATGATTTTCTTAAAACTCATGCTACATTAACTCTATAGGGAAGAGAGAAGTGTGGGATCAGGGCAGAGCACTCAGGAAAATGCAGTCACTGATAATGTTTTATTTCTTAAGTTGAACAGAACACTCTGAAAGCAGTAAGAGGAAAACGCATCAAGTTGGCTAGCGTTTGCTGAGGATACACTGAATTACTTTCTGGAACTGAGTGGTCCCTTCCTAGTTGTCTCTTCCCATCCAGTCTCCCAGGAAACATGTTGAAATACAGATTCCTGAGCCCCAATTCTAATCCACTGAATTAGATTCTCTGGGGCTGGTATTCAAGAATGACGTAGGTCATGTCAACATAAATTCAATCATGACTCTATAGGGGCTATAAGTCTTAGGAGGAAAGGGATATATATGTCTCTTTCAGTGTTTAATTTGTGTCTCATATGCATCAATGTTTGCTATTTAAATTGTACCAATATTATACTCTTTCATTTGCATAATATGCATAATTCAAAGTTTTTATCTAAAACATTTAATGAAGCAACTCACTAGAAGTGTTCTAATAGGAATTCAGATGCCATTTCCAAGATCTTACCATTTTAAATGTTATTATCCATTGTTCATAAAGCTATGGGTCTTATAACTTACTGCATATAGGATCACATACAATATGCATACGTTGAGTATCATTTACAATATATTAATTCAAACATATTTAAAAGATTTACCGGCCGGGTGCAGTGGCTCACGCCTGTAATCCCAGCACTTTGGGAGGCCGAGGCGGGTGGGTCATGAGGTCCAGAGATTGAGACCAACCTGGTCAACATGGTGAAACCCCGTCTCTACTAAAAATACAGAAAATTAGCCGGGCATGGTGGTGCGTGCCTATAATCCCAGCTACTCAGGAGGCTGAGGCAGGAGAATTGCCTGAACCCAGGAGGCGGAGGTTGCGGTGAGCCGAGATCACGCCATTGCACTCCAGCCTGGGTAACAAGAGCGAAACTGTCTCAAAAAAAAAAAATAAATAAATAAAAAATAAAAGATTTACCATGTTGGTGAATAAAAATTTCAATGTATTTAAAAAGGTGACTTTGAAAATATGCATTCTTTATTATCTTTAGACATTCAATGCCTTTAAATATTTAACACCTTGTGATAATAAGCTGTTTATTTTTCTAATATTCTGCTCTTTAATTCCAAGCCAAATTTTAAAATTCCTCAAAACAAGATTAAAAGTTACACATTCCAACACTGAAAAAAATTTCAGAAAAAACCCTGATAAGATTTAGAAAGTAAACTGTTCTTTATTTTTTTCTCAGTATACAGGGTCACTAGCTGCTTACTGTTTTTCTGAGAAATAGTTCTCAAGATGAGTTGCAGCTGTGCTAATGTGGTCATTTAGATTAATAAAACCCCTGCGGGATGACTAGATTCAGAGACAGAGTTAACAACTGAAGAGTGTAGGATTTTATATCCAAGTAAATAGTTGCACCTTTAGGAAGAAAACAAAGTGGTCTCTCCCGGTTTCTAGAATTTCCTACCGATTGGGGTTTTGCAGCGGGAAGGAAAGGAGGAGCTGAAGTTGTAGGAATGTACAAAAGCTACCTCTCCATAAAACTAACTGCCAGGATGCCAGCCATCAGGCAGTAGAGATTTTCCACAGAAAACACCCCGAAAGAAATGAAAGGAAAATGCATGGAGTTGGCTAGAGTTTAACACAAACGATGTAAATTACTTCCTGGAACAACTGAGTGATCTCTTCCTGGTTGTCTTTCCCTATCCAGCCTCCTAGGAAACATGTTGAAAATGCAGATTACTGAGTCTCCACTCTGATCCACTGTATCAGATTCTCTAGGGTAGTATCCAAAAAATGATCTGGGTCATGTCATCATACATTCAAAGACAAGACTCTACAAGGAAAGATAAGCCTTAAGAGGATGGCGATGTGTCCACCTCTTTTGGTATTAAATCCAGAGCCAAAATGCACCAGGATGATCACAGGGCTATTGGCAATCTATGCCTTTCTGACCAATCACGTCAATGCCAGCTGGTAAAAAATATTCTAAATGTTACCATCTCATTTACATCCTGAATGCCAGCACAGTAGGTGGCAGCCATGTTTAAAAAAGTATTCAATAAATACATTCTTTAAAAATCAGAAAAATAACCTTTAAAAAGATATCATGACCGGGCGCGGTGGCTCACACCTGTAATCCCAGCACTTTGGGAGGCTGAGGCGGGTGGATCACAAGGTCAAGAGATCGAGACCATCCTGGTCAACAGGGTGAAACCCTGTCTCTACTAAAAATAAAAAAATTAGCTGGCCATGGTGGTACGTGCCTGTAGTCCCAGCTACTCGGGAGGCTGAAGCAGGAGAATTGCCTGAACCCAGAAGGCGGAGGTTGAGGTGAGCCGAGATCGCACCATTGTACTCCTGCCTGGGAAACAAGAGCGACACTCCATCTCAAAAAAAAAAAAAAGATATCATATATCAAATATTGTTTTGGTATAAAATCTAAAACCCATTACTCCTTTGAAAAGTGCACTTTTAAATAAATAACACCAATTTGCCCAAAATCCAAAACTCAATTTACTTTCTTACTCTTTCAGTCCTCCTCCTGAAAGTCCTGGAAAACTTGAGGAAATAGGGGAAAAAAAATGGTTTTTGAAACCGGATTTGCTGTTCAGAAAGTAATAGCCGCTGAGATGTGGAAATGGGAACCCAGACGGGAAGAAAGAGTATGATTGGACTCTGTATTTCTAGAAACTAGGATTTATGAGCAGAAACACAGAAGAAAAGGGATAAATTAAGGCCTGTGGTTCTTCCTTTTGCCTGGCTACATGTTAGACTCACCTGGGGAGCTCTTTAAAAAATACCAACATCTGCCCCTGCCCTGGATTTAACTGATCTTGGATGGAACCCTGCAATCAATCATATTAAAGAGCTTCAAAGATTGTAATGTGCAGAAAAGGTTGAAAACCGGTTGTAGACAAGTTAAAAATTCGGTTGTGCTCTACCCTAAACATAATAGCCGCAGGATGGTCTCGATCTCTTGACCTCCTATGGAGATTTTGAAGAGTTCAATTGCTAGAGTGGTCTCCAGATCCACTGAATTCATCTCCAGGGTAAAACCTGGGAATGGTCATGTACAGCTTAAGCTGTAAAGGCACAATATCATAGACAGGGTGGCTTGAAACACAGACATTTATTTTCTCACGGTTCTGGAGACTTGAAATCCAAGATCTAGGAGGCAGCATGGATGATGTCTTATGAGGGCTTGCTCCGTGGAGTACAGACAGATACCTTCTCACTGTGTCCTCACATGTGAGGACATGGGAAAGAGAGTTCAAGCTCTCTGGTATCTCCTCTTATAAACAAACTAATACCATTACAAGGGCCCACTCTCTTGGCCTCATCTAAACCTAACTGCCTCCCAAAGGCCCCTTCGCCAAATACCATCACATAAGGATTAGAACCTCAACATATTAATTTGGGTTGGGAGGAAAGGACACAATTCAGCCCACAGCAGTGCACTGTAAATGTTTTAGAAAGAGTTTGGTGCCTATTAAAGACTCATGCATACAGATTCATAATTCTGGGATTACTATTTAAGAAGAAAAGAGATAAATTTCATTTCTACACCTCCACATTCACACCCTTAAACTGTTCCCTCGTCCTGTCTAAAATACTTCTAGTGAAAGAGTATCATAAATGATAACACATTTCCTGACCATTTGCAAATTTTTATGAGGGGCAATCCAGATTTGCTATTTAAGGACGTAAGCTTTGCAATCAGATGGTTCTAGCTCAAATCTCTCATTAGTGTTCATACCTGAAACCCTGGGACACAACCCCCTTTACAAGTAGATGTCCCACTCAGACATCAAGAATTCTTACTTCCCTCTTTCTCACTGAACTCAGGCAGAGCCTCAGAATCCTTCTTATCACTATATTCCACCTCAAGTCAAAACAACATTCAAAACAAAAACTATTTTCCATTTCTACTTTAAAAACTCCTATTTTGTGCCATAAAGCCCAATTTGATTGATAACACAATTAATTCTTTCTTAAAACATAGTTCTGGTATACTAAAAACAAAAACCACCCTAACGATTAAAATAATGGAGGACACTGAATGATTAGTGTTATGTAAGTCAGAGAAAACAATCTGAGGTTTGCTAACACATGTGGCAGGGATAGAGCAAAATAGAAAAAAAAAAAAGATTAAAATATGATTTCCAAGAAGACTTGGAGATAGAAGTATTAATAAATTCAGAAAGCAAGAAGATGCAATTTCCCAAAGTCATTACTGGCAGAGAATGTCATTCCGAGTTTCCTGAAAGCCCATAAGGAACAGTTCTGCCATGGGAATATCTATTTCATCTGCCTTCATTCTGCACACTGACCTTTAACTGCAGAACTAAAGTGCTATTTACAATTACAGCACTGTTAAACTGTGTTAAATAATTTACTGTTTTCATTTCCTAAATAACTTACTATTTCCCTATTCCTCCAACATAATATTTCCTTTCAAATGGCATCAATAATATATGTTGTCCCTAAAAATTTATAATGTTACTCCACACATTATTTACAGACATATAAAGACACCCATGTTTACTAAAAGGGATATTCTGGGGCTTTTAAACTGAAATAGTTCCTAAATAATTATTATCGGCAACATAGGATTTGAATTAATGTATTAAACTCAAAGTAGCCAGTTTCTAGGCTGAATAAGTACTCTGCACATGTGCGTATCTTAGGAAAGTAACTGTAAGGCAGTTTGAAAGACTGATTAGAGAGTGGGAGGCTAGAAAGAGAAATCCCTTAGGGACTGTGACGGCCATCTGAGTGGAGACTGACTAGCTGGACTGCAAGTGAAGGTACAGGGAGGAGGTGACAGACATGAAGCTGGCAGAATATTACAACATCATAAAAGTAAGCAATGAAGTTCAGAAGGCAGGCAAAAGTGGATCTGGGCTGTTTCACCCAAGTACTAACTAGAAGGGTAGCTCACTACGACGGTGGCTAGGAAAATCTGAAAAACATTAAGTCATTCCATGTTAAAGAATGGCTTAGAGGTATTTAAAGGCTAAACATGAACAAATAGATCTCGGAATCTGCAAAAACATAAAATATACTCATGGCATATGATCATGTGATTTCTGTTCAGCATCCCTGACTCTTTATATCAGCACTTTGGAGGCCGAGGCGGGTGGATCACGAGGTCAAGAGATCGAGACCATCCTGGTCAACATGGTGAAACCCCGTCTCTACTAAGAATACAAAAAATTAGCTGGGCATGGTGGCACTTGCCTGTAATCCCAGCTACTCAGGAGGCTGAGGCAGGAGAATTGCCTGAACCCAGGAGGCGGAGGTTGCGGTGAGCCAAGATCGCGCCATTGCACTCCAGCCTGGGTAACAAGAGCGAAACCCCGTCCCAAAATAAATAAATAAATAAATAAATAAATAAATAAATAAATAAATAAATAAATAAATATAAATAAATAAATCTCAAGCATACTACCACTGCGTTCTGAAATGCAGAGAAGAGGCAGAGACCTCCCAAGGATTTAGACTTCCCCTCCCAGTTCAGTGTGGAATTGTGAGAACTCTGATAATCAGACCACATTAGAGATACACTTAGTGACTAAGTGGCAGCCTCACCGCGTGCCAAATACACCCCTTAGTAAGCTCTCCTCTAGAATTATTTAACAACATAACTCCTGTCAGAAAAGATGTCTGAAACTCCGAGAGGATGCTTAGTGGCTCTTCCATCCTTTGTGTAGAGAAGTCCTACGAAACCCGATTACAGTGCGTGCCAATTCCCTACTAACATGCAGTGAACACACAATTCTTAAGTGCTTCATTTTAATTTCTCTCAACAGAAGTTAGGTTAAAAGTCATAGTAACAACACTGAAATAATTTTCCTAGGTCTGGCATGCTTGAAGCTGTGTATAGAGAGGACTACAGATAAGCTGTGCATGGAAGGGGAAAACTGCAAGGCCAGGCAGCCGCTGCTGTCAGTGTAATTTGAATCACCTCTTGCATGTTTTTATAACCATGATTAGCAAGAATTTACTAAATTTCTAATGCCATGCCAGACATTTATCCTTATCATCTTATTTAATGTTTACCAACAGACTCACAGAGCCCACATTATTGGGCCAATTTCGCAGATGACAGAATGAGATTCAGAGAGATTGAATAAGTTGCTGCAGATCCCAGACTAGTACAGTCACTGGCCATTCGAATTTTGAGACAAAAGACGAATGATAATAAGTAACACATACAAATGTGAAACATATAATATGCAAAATGTTATTAAAAAGAAAGCATAATTCTGAGACAGTCCAGAGTATGAAAGACTCAGAAATCCATCGCAAATGGAAAAATTAAATGCCATAATGAATTTATGTATAGAAATCAATCCTAATAGAACAGTGTTGCTATTTTAAAACCTAAACAATGCTATTTAACTTGCTTAAACATAAGGGACAAAATCACAAATCTGGCTACAAAAATAAAACGTGCTATCAATTTTATAAGTGTTTCAAGAAATGTTCTTACCCATTGACCAACTCTTTACTGTCTAAATAGCTCAAATATTCAGAATAACATAGATATCTTTAAAATGTATTCAAAATCTAGTAAAAGACAACAGCAGATGCATATTCAATGTTTGTAATAGTGTATCACATACAAGAATAAAATAAAGATTTTTTAAAAAATCCTTTAAGCAAGCATAGTAAATTCATTATCATAAAACATTTAATGTGAAAACATCTAGGCTATGAGTTAATAGAAGGAATACGAGGCAGGAATATAGAAAATCATTCCTACACTATCTTTATTAATGCAAATCATTTCAGGAATAAAGATCCCTAGATATACCAACAAAAAATAGCATCATCATTATTCCTTTTATTTTAGTTTTTCCTTAAAGGATCTCATTCAGACACTTCACATACTTCTAGTCTGTCATTCTAACGAAGTCTATCTGCCTTTCCTCAAATCAGAAGTTTTCTAAAAATGGTAACAACCAATAACTCAGAATTCATATTTAACAGCAGTCTTCTTTCACTCCCAATTAGATTAAAAAAAAGATTAAAAAAATGAGTGTACATATTAAAAATAACACGTATTACAACAATCAGGAGACAAGCTTTGGAAGGCGTATTTAACAAGAGATGCCCACCCGAGAAGGGCAAAGCAAAGAACTCTCAAGAAATGAATGAAATATGTGCTTATTTCCGAAAGTTGTGAGTTCAACTCTGGCGTTCAAGTGACTATCTTTTACATGCATAACTATAAAATCAGATGGTGGGAAAAGACAAGTCCTGTGAGTAACTGGGACGGTGGCGATGGCTAGGAAGAAAGCAAGCAAAACGTTCATCCTAAAACCCAGACTGCAGCTCTCCACACAGCCACAATTATAGAGTCGTACTTACTAATGGATTAAGTGATTTTCATATTCACATTAGATTTTTCTAGAATCCAGCAACTACAGAAGAACAGAGCCATAAACACACGAAGCGGCAAAAGTGCCTTTTATATGAGACATTTTAAAAATAATACACTAGTCACGATTTAACTTTTAAATCACGTCCTTAGGAGTTCACTGAACATTTTAAAAAGCATTCACATTCAATGTATTACTCATGGCCATTCATTATATCACATTCAATCACTAATTACAACTCAGCACACCCTGTTAGACGGTCCACGGCCTGTCACCCATTCACCCACTTCCTCACCTCCTGGAAACATAGAATTGTTGCTTTGCGATCAGCAAGAACTCTGAATTATTAGAACTTTTGTCTATATGCTTCATAATATTTGGATTTAAAAAAAATTATTTGCTCATATGAAAAAAATAGTTTCATTCACAGATTGTAGCTGTCAGGGCTAAGTGTTTGTGCTCCATAGAAGCATCTTGTTTCTTTGCTGGACTTCCAAGTGTCTGGCTGTCAGGAATTGGAATGGGAACAATTTCCATGCTACATAACACAGCTCAGTGTACTGGACAAAGGGTGGGGCCTCAGGACTCCCGTGACTATTTGATAAATCTCTAGGGAACATGCTTTTTAAGAGTCTGAAGAGAGAAAATATGGGCCAGGGGGTCAGGTTTTAACCTGCTGACTTAATTCACTGGCTCTTCACACTAGACAGCGGGCTCTGCACCACTTTCATTAAAACTCGGTTTCTTATTGATCCAAAATCCCCACAAGGGAGATCTAGGATGAGTCATATTTTTGGCACAAGATGGTGTTATTTATAACGCTTCCCTGTTCTGGAATATTCTTTTAGATATAGTTTCTCAAGTTCTAAGAAGTAGGAATTGTTTGTCCTATCTTCTTTCCCCATTTCATGCATCTCCAGGACCTTCAACTTTTATAGTCCCTGTTTTATTCAGGACATGCTATCATTTTAAATTTTTTAAGTAAAAGTACCAGCCAGGCACGGTGGCTCCCACCTGTAATCCCAGCACTTTGGGAGGCCAAGGTAGGCAGATCACAAGGTCAGGAGTTAAAGACCAGCCTGGCCAGCATGGCAAATCCCATCTCTACTAAAAACACAAAAAAATTAGCTGGGCATGGTGGCACGTGTCTGTAGTCCCAGCTACTTAGGAGGCTGAGGCAAGAGAACTGCTTGAACCTGGCAGGCGGAGGTTGCAGTGAACCAAGATCACATCACAGCACTCCAGCCTGGGCAACAGAGTGAGACCCCATCTCAAAAAATAATAAATAAATAAATAATAATATAATAGAAAAATAAATAAAAGTACCTAGAGATGAACATTCTAAAACACATAAGTACTTAGCTTGAGGAGTTGGTAGAAAGTTTATGTACTATCAGAGCGGTAAGCATGTATAATCCAACAACTTAATATAAGCCAATATAAGGGCTACTTTGTTCTTAGAATATATAGTCTACAAAAATGAAAAATGGCATAGTGTTAAAGAGAAGAAATTGTTAAGCAACTTCCAATTTTATCAACTTTTATCCTCAGAAAGGAAGATTTGATGAACTTAGACCTGGAATTTAATGAACTATATGTAACTACACATTTTAAAACATTGAAAATAAATGGGGTATCATGAACCTAAAACACAGAAATTATATACAATGGCTAAGCCTCTAATTTCATTTTTAGAATTCTATATTCTCATATGTAACTAATTGCTTCTTAATTCATAATACTGAGATTTGCTAGGGGTATAAATAGAGGGTGACATTTTATCAGTTCATCATGTGGTGAGAATGTTTATCCTAAAATAACTGTTTTTCTCTCTATAAGATATAATTTGATGGTAACTAGTTGGGTATGTCTAGAAACCTTTGCATAAATAAAGACCAGAACTTCTTCGCACATGAGAAACTAATGTCTGTACCCATATGTCTCATTTTATTCAGTCGCAGATCAGCAATTTGTAGCCCTGCACTCCGTCTTCAAGAATGAAAATTTGCATACTGTACAATTTTGGTCATAGGAATTAGTATGGGCTTAGGGGCCCACCCAAAACCAGACTGGCTTTGAGAGGAATCATGATTCAGCTCACGGTAAAACATCTTACCATCATAACCATCCAGAAATAAATCTTACTTATATATATTTCTTGAGCCTACAGAATGACAGACATCACAATGAAGTACAGAAAAGGTAATTATCATAAAAATTAGCCAAGCAATGGGGAAAAATAATAACATACTCAATATCAAAGTTATAGACATAAAAAGCAAGATCTGAAAAAAAATCTAATATCGATTTACTAAGTGGCAGCAGACCTTGTTAAGTGAATATATTGCTTTCTAAGTACATATAACCCTCATTTTGAAGAAGATATATTAAATTGTGGATCTCTTGAAATACCATTTAAATGATCACAGGTGTACTTTGTTGAATTATTATGCAATTATATCTGTGTGCATTCAATATAATGCTAATAAGGGCAATAGGATTTCCCATCATTTCGATGATACATGGCACTTTTTCTTTTGGAAAAACAGTCACTCTGAGAACAGAGCCATCTAGTGGCAAGTGCAGAATGATGATTACAACATAAAATTAACTGTAAGCCTAATAGTATCATTAGTAAATATTATCATTAACCTAAACTAAGCAGTAACAAATTGTAATGATTCTGCTTTCCGGATAAAGAAATAAATTAAGTGAAAAATCCAACTATAAAGTAGGTGTACATTCTTTATACCTTATGGTCTTCATTTGTAAAAGTCTATAATAAGAACTACACACACATGCACACACACATACATACATGCACACATACATACATGCACACACACATATACATACATGCACACGCATGCACACATACACACATACATGCCCACACACATACATGCACACACAATACACACATATACATACATGCACACACATACACACGCACACACATACATGCAGACACATATACATGCATGCACACACCTATACACACATGCACACACATACATACATGCACACACATATACATACACACACACAGACACACATGCAAAAACGAAGTATGCCAAAATCTAAAAAGTTCTCAGGCGTTGGAAGTGGAATTAAGTATGTTTTGTCCCCTCTTGACGCTTTTCTGCCTTTGCCGCAGCAGGTACCTACTACTTTTGTAAGTAGATAATGTAATATTTAAAAATATATTGGGAGAGTACTGAAAGAAATATGAAAAAAAGCGTAAATTCAGTAATCCTTCAGAAAATATACTTTGCATTTCTAACTATACATCCTTGTAGATCTAGAGATTGTTTGCTATGATATAAACAAAATAGTACCTTTTGACATATTTACCACAGGCTTAGACGATTCTTCATCTAAGAATAAATCACATGCTTAGATATTAGGCATATAGCATTTAACATTTGAGCAACAAATAACAAGAATAACATAATTATGTAAAGTTTGAAAAATACATACAAATTATTTGTCAATATAATTAATATTGAAAAAACGCAGTGAGGTAGAAAAAGAAAAGATAATTACTTTCACTTTATAGATAAAGAAATGGAGATTTACAGACATCACATATTTATCTCCAGCTCTGTCAAGGATGGGGTAATAGTCTTCTGACTCCTAGTCTATTTCTTTCCATACTATAACAGTTTTGATACCTGGAACTTACAATATCTGTAAGTTATTTTCATGTTTATTTTCAAAAAGTCTTACTGGTGGCAATCGCTACTCTTATTATTCCTCTCATTAGATAGACACAGGTGATATACTATAATTGAGATAATTTATCACGGGCATAATCAAGAGTATAGATTTGCCAGGTGCAGTGGCTCATGCCTGTAATCCCAGCAATCTGGGAGGCTGAGACAAGAGGATTGCTTGGGGCCTGGAGTTTGAGACCAGCCTGGGCAACATAGGGATACCCCATCTCTACAAAAAATAAAAAATTAGCCTGGCATGGTGGTATTGCACCTGTGGCTTCAGCTACTCAGGAAGCTGAAGTAGGAGGATCCCTTGAGGCTGGAAGTTCAAGGCCACAGTGACCCATGATCTTGCCACTATACTCCAGCCTAAGTGACAGAGTGAGATACTGTCTGACCAAAAAAAAAAAGTATAGATTTTACTTTGTTAAAGTATGTTGATATTTTACAAGAGGTTTTAACTAAATGTAATACCAAACTGCATGAAAGCTTGAAGCAAATGTTTAGAGAAATAAAGAATAAAAGGAAACTTTAGACAATGAAAATAACACTTTTAAAACTCAAACTAAAATTTAAATTAGAAGAAAACAAATCAGAATAATACATATGGCAACTCTGAGAAGAAAAATACAATTATTAAAAGGGGCTTATTACTGACCCTAATCTTCACAACCAACCAAAAAGTAGTTCTATTTTTTTTTTTTAGATGGAGTCTTTCTCTGTGGTCCAAGCTGGAGTACAGTAGTGCCATCTCAGCTCACTGAAACCTCCGCCTCCCAAGTTCAAGCAATTGTCCTGCCTTCTGAGAGGCTGAGACTACAGGTGCCACCAGGCCCGGCTGATTTTCATATTTTTAGTAGAGGCAGAATTTTGCCATGGTGGCCAGGCTGGTCTTGAACTGCTGACCTCAAGTGATCTGCCCAGCTCAGCCTCCCAAAGTGCTGGGATTACAGGCATGAGCCATTGCACCTGGCCTCTAGTTGTTCAATGTTCAATCTTCCCGATATTCGAAACTGATTTGGAAAAATTCTGGGGTTAATTACTTGTCAATGATAAGAACACTTTTCTCATATTTTCAACCTAAAATTAAAAGTTGGATGTGTGATCCAAGATTAGTAATAACTCTGGTGGTGCCGACTCTGGCTACATGTGAGTAGCATCCAGAGTAGACACACACAGCGAGGAGGTGGCGAGAAAAGTGCTTCGTCACTTCATCTCTTTTCCTTCCTTTAGTCTGCCTTCATCCCCACTCTCACCGATATTTTAAAACGTCTTCTAATACTATTTATATTCTGATGCATTGCAGATAGATAGTAATATGCCATTTTGGGGAAAAGATAGGCTATTGTAAATGTGTACATTGGCATTTTTACTGATAACTATTTCTTATGCACTTGGTAAATCAACTGGAAAAAAGTTCATTACAATTTTCTGTAAGAGTATTTTGATACATTTTTAAGAAAACAATAATCAATAATAATCATCATCACCATCATCCCTTTTAGTTACTGGGTTGAGCCCAAAAGTTAATATATATTATTTAGAGAAAGAAGTAGATAAATGATTATCTGGTTTTTCCAGATAAGTATATAGTTCTGTATTATATCCTTATTGAAAATTAAAGAAGAAAAAGATAGAAGCAAATGTGCTATATATATTACTGCTTCCAAAATTTCAAATATTCACATAGCAATCACCTTGGTGATTCTACCACGTTATGGACCAACCACCCATATTACTGTACACTTAGTGTTCTTCTATAAGTAAAATTCTGTTTCCAGTTGGATTTATTTTTTAAAACTCTATATCATGACTTAAATGGAAACTCCGTAATACTTTATATAAGTACAAAGTGTCCATAAACTAAAGTCAAGGAAAGATAATGCCATCTCTTCCAATTCTCACAAGATCCTCTTTTTTCCTGACAAACACTCATAGCCCGAGTCCTGTTCTGTTACAAAGTTGATCAGTGAGGGTTGGAGGGACATAAAAGCATCCTAGCTCCAAGTTGAGATCTCTTCCCCTTATCTAATTCAGAAATATTAGAGTAGAAATGAAAAGCAAATAATTCAGTAAACACTTAATATTATCTACCAGCTTATCTGCTTGTATCTAAAATAATCTTTTACACCACCACTGATATGGACTCTATATTTCAAGAAATACTGTAGACTATTATACTAGGTATGCATTACTCAAGTAAAAAGTTGTATTTTATCAAGAATGACGGTGGTTAAGCTACACACAGAATGGCATTCACCCATGATCTGAATGACTGAGGGAAGGTAGTGTTTGCTTCTGTGAATGGCAGTAGTGAACCATGGAGGGGTGGGGAGCCGGGGCCTGGAGGCTACAGAACTCCTCTGAGATTGCCAAGTCCCACTTCCCTACTTAAACTGATGAACCACACAGGCTTTAAAATAATGAGGCTGAAGCCATCTTTTCAGATGCAAACATTTTAAGTAAGAATTGCTAATAATCTTGAGAAGATTACTAAGTTTATTTTCCATAATTAAAAAGTAGTATTGCCTTTGTTCAAACTAATCAGTTAGAATTCTACCCTGCCATTACCATATACAATTCTCATATTGTTCCAAAAGTTTAAAGTTTTGATTTATCTGGATTTTAATTTTTTGTATTGCATTCTTTATATAAACTATGTATAAGATGCTTCAGAAAAGCACATATATCTTTCCTGATACCATCCTATTTCTCCAATTATTCATTTCCTAATGATATTTTGCTTTTAGTAAATTACAGTATATGCTTTCAGCCAATGAATTGCCATTATTGTTGATCATTCACTTGAAGGTTGGTTATTAAAACAAGTAGTATGAAAGAAGAAAATTACTAAAATGAATTAATGAATACATGTGTGAAAACTTGTTGTTGGCCATCAGCGGCAACCCCATCTTTCTGATTCACAGGGGGCAGGAAGGCTCTAAACTACATTTTCCTTAATGCTTAGCCAGCTGGCTTCTTGTCAGGTCCTGCCAATGGGACGCAATGATTAGAGATTTGAAGGTGATAGGAAGTATAGGTTATTTTTTTCTGCTGAGGCAACAGCAGCAGAGGGCTACTGAGAACCACTGTAGGTAACTATGGTATCCAGCTTGGTAGTTTCACAGATATTAGCAGTACTGGCTCCTAGGAGGCTGCTGTGCCACAATGGCACGATGCTGTTGTGAGATCGCAGCAAAAGCACCAGCGTCTCCTGCAATTCAGCATCAAACACAATTTCCTGGCCTCCAGCCTTGGGTGGTAACAGCATTCTGATATTTGGAAAACAGCCCTTTCTCTCTTTTGTGCCTCCAGTCCTTCTGTTACTGTCTTTGCTTTGATTCAATGTCTTACTGCTTATGTTAGAGTAGGTTCTGATTTTCTGACTGGGCACTACGGATCCACAATAAAACCAATATAATTCGTAAGTATGTCATCTTCTTATCATTAGTGGTACTATATTGAAAAGTTTTAAGCATATATTTCAGATTAATGCTATGAAACTTTTGAATCTATATGTATGAAGGTATATACACTAAAATATGAAGAGCATGCTATACGATGTAAAACAATCTCTTGATGGTCAAATTATACATTATTTTTTCTTCATATATTATTAGTAACGAACGCACTAAAAGTTATATGTAAATTTAAAAAGATAGAAATTATGCTAGTAACTTCAAAAATGCCTATACAATTTTTACTCTGTACAAATAACATATACTTATTTATATTTTGTATACTTATTTAATATATTTTCTGTCTTTGCTTTCCATAAGGATGATTTTCTGTTTGTAACAAGGTATAGAAGAAGGCCCACAGGGTTTGGAAAGATTTCACAACTATTCTAGTCATAATTGTAAAATAGCAATAAAAGTGTATCTTCCAGGATGGTTAAAGAAATTACAGATATTAAAAAGTATTTAGAAAAAGTCTTATATTTTCCACCCATTCTTTCCTTTTAAATGCAACTTGATACATACTCAACATACAAAATTACAAATAACAGATGTGTACTGTACAAATTTTTAGAAGTACAAAGAATCACTAAACTGGGAAGGAAAAGTCACCCATAATTTCTCCATCTCATAAGAAAGCACTGTTAACATTTGACATATTTCCATCACCCTTATACCTACGCACTTTTATTTATATATTTTTATAGCCTTACATACTCTTTTTGTATAAATTCAAATTTTTCCCCTTAAGGTTTTATCATAAGCATTTTTTAATCACTGTGAGCCATAGCAAACACCATGTTAATGGTGGCTATATAATGTAGTGTAGACAACAGTCTAATGGCCTCAAAGGCTATATCCACGGACAGTATCCTAACGTGTGTCTTTGCTTTTTGCTGGCATAGCTCTATGTTTCTGAATCGTAGGAAGGGCAGCTTGTCTTCCTACCTATGTCAGACAAGAAGAGCAAAACTGACAGTAGGGAAAGCCCCTAGGTGTTGCTCTACCTGTCTGACAGTAGATAGGCAGACAAGAATGGGATTCTTTCCAGTTTTATCCGCTTATAGTAAGTGAAAACTCCTCCCACACAGGCAGTAGGTTGAACGTCACCACGGTTTTCTGTATGTATTTTTTCCTGTGTTTCTAAGGGCACATTAGTAAGAAGGTGGAAGAGAACTACTGACCAGATGCTGTTTCCAAACTTAAGCCAGCACACTCTTAAACCGACACAAAAAGATTTGCCTCGCATTATACATTCATCCCAAATCTTTTTGGAAAGTTTAATATTTATATACCTCAATAAAACTCAGGATAAGTAAAAGGACTGTTCTTGAAAAACAAAGGAAATAGTGGCAACAAACGAACTAGACAGAAATGGGAATTGTAGAGGCACATCTGAGGCGATCAACAGCGGGATTTTCAGAAAACACATTAACAACCTTGAGGCAAAGCTGAAAAGGCAACAAGCACTGTTCTTTGTACTTTTGCAATAAACAGGACAGCTGCTTTATCCATAATAAACACATCCAGGCTGCGCGCGGTGGCTCAAGCCTGTAATCCCAGCACTTTGGGAGGCCGAGGCGGGTGGATCACGAGGTCAGGAGATCGAGACCATCCTGGTCAACATGGTGAATCCCCGTCTCTACTAAAAATACAAAAAAAAAAAAAAAAAAAAAAAAAAAAAATTAGCTGGGCATGGTGGCGCGTGCCTGTAATCCCAGCTACTCGGGAGGCTGAGGCAGGAGAATTGCCTGAACCCAGGAGGCGGAGGTTGTGGTGAGCCGTGACTGCGCCATTGCACTCCAGCCTGGGTAACAAGAGCGAAACTCCGTCTCAAAATAATAATAATAATAATAATAAAACACATCCAGGTGAAGATGAACTTATATAAAATAACGAACATTCACTGGTATATAAACTGTTCAAACTCCTGAAATCCGGAAGAAAAAAAATCTGGAAATATTTTTGAAGACAAAAATGTCAATGATCATATCTCCCAGTTAGTAAAGTTAGTATCTAAAGGAATCACTAAAATAATCACATTATCTAACTATATAAACAACATTGTTAAAACTTACTGAGAAGACAGGCTCGAAATGCAGCAATTTTAGGGAAATAAAATAACCCTTCTAAATGGCAATCTATGTGACATGTTTATTAATTTAATCAGGGCATAGTTCAGAAGTTCTTTTTAAAAACATTTTTACAGCATTGCCATAAACCAACTATGACATATTTAATTATGTTTCAAGTTATTTTTTAACAGATATAATAACTCAGATAAGAAAATGTTCTACTTTCAACCTACCAAAAGTAGATTAACCCTTACTTTGAATAGAGACATTATGCCCTTTTCTATTCTGGTTTCATTAAAACTTAAGGAAATCTGTATTCTATTTTGGGTCAACCACTAACATTATATAATAAGTTATATAGAATTCCAGTTACATAAGTGTATATAGAATTCCAGTTAAAATATTTTGTATAAGGATAAATAAAACATGAATGAAGTTGTACATATATGCAAGTATTTGTATATGTGTTATATGCATGTATATGAAGAAATTTTACTTCATATGCACCTCGTTTTATCCACAAGCCAAATACTACAAGTATAATACTATTGGGATTCCTATGAAAATCTAAGCTACTCATATAAATTTAGCGTCTCAGTGTAGCAATGTTAATATGAAAAGCAAAACTAAATGAAAAAAATAGAAAATTTAGAATAATGTAGAACAAATAGAATAATAATAAAGAGCAAACTTTCCCTGATAAGAATTAGAAAACAGAATATTTTTCCTGTTGTATATTCCATACTAGAAACAAATTTCTTTTTTTTTTTTTGAGACAGAGTTTCGCTGTTGTTACCCAGGCTCTTGTGCAATGTCGCGATCTCTGCTCACCGCAACTTCTGCCACTAGAAAGGAATTTTTCTTTTTTTTTTTTTAATCAAGTGAGTTCAAGCAAGAGACATCAGTTCACACGAGAAGAAAGGAATTTCTTCACCACTCAACGTCTTTTCTCAGATTTTGATTTAAATTTTCTTGTTATGTGAATTGTCAGGTTTTGTTTGTTTTGTGAGGTTTTGGTTTTTGTTGGAAATAGATGCATTTCTGATAATGAAGTCATTGATTTGACTGTATAAAATGGGATTAAAGGGATTTCCTGGAAGGAGGCTTTAGCATACCTCAGCCAAGGAAGAGAAAGCAAAACTAAGGTTATTTGAAAAAAGCATCTCCATGTTTAGGCTAAGAGTTATTCTCAGAATGGTCCCCAGCTGGCGAACTCATCCAAAAGCATGAGCCCTTTGCTTGATTCCTGTGGGTAAGTCCATAACTTTCATTCTTTTAGCTGTCATTAAGTACTATTTTTAAAGGTACAAGGGAGCTACAGGGATTATTAAACTTCTAATAAACTGAAATAACCGAATCACTAGTTGCACCCCCATGTAATGCTTGGGAACTCTCCCCATGGACACACATAAACATAATTGCATTTCCAGCAAATTTTTTTGTTGTTAATTCTTTATTACAGCATTAATATAGCTAGAATATGGGACAAAGTTGGTCAAGTTTTTAATTACTGCAATGCTGGCCTGTTATTGTAAGTTGGTTTTGCTTTGGAGCTATGGATTTTATCGGTTATATGAGGTTTGGTTCATGCTGCAATTCCGAGGGATGCATATTTTCATCAATACTGGGGCATATAATTTCCTAAGAAACCAACTTTATGGTTTGAATGTGAAATACTAATACTTATTTTATTAAATTCTCCCCAAATGTGTTTGTATAGTATCTCTTTGGTGGTGTAATGCATTACATAGCAAACTAACTCCTAGGGAACATATCACAAAATTCAGATTTTAAAATTCTACCTGCTTAGTATTTTAGCAAAGTTAAGTTGTATCACTTATTCTTGTCACTCAGCAAACTTATTTAAAGCAAAACATAGTAAATGCCTCCGATTCTCTCTAAAGATTCTAAAATATGTAATCTCTCTCCTCATTGAAGGAATGCTGCTACAGATGATGACCCCTTCATGAGGGAACCTATAGGTCATCAAGATGTCCTGGATATAAATATTTAAATATTTACCATCTGTTCATTTTTAGCACTCCCATAAATTTTAACATTTTTTTCATGTATTTCTCTTACCAAGGAAAAATGCCATATATTGTGGTCAAATGCCAATTTATCATTAATATGTTACATCGATAAAATGTTCCAGGGATAAACAGTCTGATGGAGGAAAGCTTTAGATACATCACACAGTAGCAGTCCCTAAATGTGTTCAGGTAGACCCAAGAAGACGTATCTGGATGGATTATTCCACTATCTACCTCTTAGACCCTTCCCAACCCTTTCAAAGTTTTTAAATACTCACCTGGCATCATGCTACAAGAGAAAAGGAGAGAAACAGGAGAGGAGCAATTACTATGATGTTTACCTATATGCTTATAGTTAGAAAACTTACAAATTTTAGAACAAACATAGAGACATGACAGGGATTTGTTGAAAAGTAGCCTACCATTTCTTAGTAAATACAGAATTCCATAACAAACAAGAGGGCTTGCTCACACATTCTTTAATCTTAATTTATTTTGCAAGCATCTGGTGCCTGCTCACTCCATGCCAGAATCCTGTTACCAGCACTATTCTTTAGCAATGAGTAACATAAAGCCAATGAAATCTAATTAAAGGGCTCTGCCCAGAAAAGAAGCTATCAACAGAGTAAAGAGACAGTCTACAAAACGGGAGAACGTTTCTGCAAGCTATGCATCAGAGAAAGGTCTAATATCCAGCATCGGTAAGGAGCTTAAATTCACAGGAAAAAAGCAAACAACCCCATTTATAAGTGGGCAAAGGACATCAACAAATACTTTCAAAAGAAGACATACATGGGGCCAACAAGCATATGAAAAAAAAAAAGCTCAACATGACTGATCATGAGAGAGATGAAAATCAAAACAACAATGAGATACCATCTCACACTAATCAGAATGACTATTATGAAAGTCAAAAAGCAACAGAAGCTGGCGAGGCTGTGGAGAAAAAGGAACATTTATCCACTGTTAGTTCTCCCATTCTGTAAATTAGTTCAGCCACTGTAGAAAGCAGTGTGGTGATTCTTCAAAGAGCTGAAAACAGAACTACCATTCAACCCAGAAATCCCATTACTGGCTATATACCCAAAGGAATATAAATTGTTCTGTCATAAAGAAACATTTTCACGTACGGTCATTGCAACACTATTCACAATAGCAAAGACATGGAATCAACCTAAATGCCCATCAATGGTAGACTGGATAAAGAAAATGTGGTACATACACACCATGGAATACTATGCAGTCATGAAAAATGAGACCGTGTCCTGTGCAGGAAGATGGATGGAGCTGGAGGCCATTATCCTTAGCAAACTAACATAGAAACAGAAAACCAAATACCACATGTTCTCACTTCTAAGTGGGAGCTAAATGATGAGAACACACGCACACATAGACGGGAACAACAGACACTGGGGTCTATTGGAGGGTGGAGGATGGGGGAAAGGTGAGGATCAGAAAAAATAAATAATGGGTGCAAGGCTCAATACCTAAGTGACTAAATAATCTGTATAAAAAACCCTTGTGACCTGAGCATACTTACATATCTAATCTGTGCATGTACCCCTGAACTTAAAAGTTAATAAATAAATAAGCAAGCAAACGAAGCCCTGCTCTGACTGCGCTTACATTTGAGTTAAAGAATCTATATAAATTGTTTGAGTTAAAGAATGTATATAAATTGTTCTGTCATAAAGAAACATGCACATGTATAGTCATTGAAAATAAGATGTCATAAAATAAGATGTCAGCTGCTGATACAAACAATGCAGAGAACTACGGTTAGGTAAAGATAGAGTGGGGAGGATAAGTGTGTACAAATTGTTTTCAATCAAGTAATACGGGAAGACTATTCATGAGGAAAACTGGAGCACAGGCAAGGAAATGAAAAGATAATCTATGTGTACATTGAAAAAAGTACATTCCGGGCAGAGGAAACAGCAGGAGTCAGAAATCCAAGGTAAAGATCTGCTTAGCAGGTTCACGGGAGAGCCAGGAGCTGATGTGACTGGAGTGATGGGGAAAGTGTTAGAACATGAGTTTAGAGATGCCACACGACACACGTGATGGCTGAGCTCATTTCCTGGGTGAACAATGTCACATTTTATTCTAAATGAGAGGCGACGCGACTGCAGGACTGCAGAGAAGACATGGTGTGCTCCACCTTTCAAAGGATGAGTCCTGCTGCTGTGTGATGGGTAAACTAGGAGGCAAGAGGGAAAGCAGGCAACAGAGAATGCGGGCCACAGATGATGGTAGCTGGGTGGACAGTTAAATGCTGAGACTCTAGATACTTTAAAGTCAGGTGGAATGAGAGAGATCAAATGCGAGTCATAAGAGAAACAGAGCTGAGGAAGGAGGACTCGAAAATCTGAGCAACTGGAAAAATCTAACGGGATTATCAATGCGTCAACAACACGATTTCCCAGACATAATCCCTAATTATATTCAAAACAGGGACAAAAAAGTATCTAACTTTTTACAGGCTTTTCCTCTCTGGCTCCTTTAACCAAAAATTGAACTTTCTGTTTTGCTTAGTTCTTAGGTACTCCTGGCAAATCACGGTTCTCTCTTTCCATTGCTCTTTTCCATTGCTGAGATGCCATACACCGGCATCTCAGCAAACGACATGATCAGGTCTGTCATCCCAAACCAGTCATCGTCAATCTGGGAAATAAAAACCTAACTTCACCGTGGTTGGCTTTTAAATCCCTTGCATCTGCAGATTCAAAACAGTGCCGTAGGCAGACATTAAATGGCATTCTTTCTGAAGGTACCTAAAGACAGAGGCTAAAAACATTTTAAATCTTGCCAAGACAGCATCGAGGAAGTACAGCAAGAAGAATTAGCAGTGTCTTGAGCAGGTGAATAAGGTGCCTAATTCCCTACCTGGGGCCCCTTCACCTAACCAAGGTAACATGGTCTGAGCTATCAAAAGAGTGCAAGGGTCAGAAGTCATCCAGTGTCAGGCATGCTTCCCTTCCATGTGTTTTCTGTCTGTAGCTGACGTCTATCATTAAGTTAAAGCCAAATGAACCACAGCCCATGAGGAGAGGGTGACTGCGGCACAATTCTGCCAGCATTTCCCCAGGTGGGTTTTGCAGATCATTAACCACATAAGATTCCCTGAGATGGAAAAAAGCTTCTCTGATCAAACAAATACAGCACATGTTCTATCCTGCATTCCTTCTGTCAAAATGTACGATGTTCTTCCCTTCATTAGAGGTTTTGTCAAGTCCTGTGAAAACTAAATCATTAACTGCTTAACTAGCATTTCCCAAACTTGTTTTACCAACAGGTAAAGAAAACAAGAATGTTAATCTGAAAAAGGAGAAGAGGATGACCATTTAGAGACACGATACAAAGAAAAACTGTCAACATTTTGTGAATGACTTAATGAATGGATGAGGGAGAGATCGATACTGAAGATGACTTCAGTTCTAATGCTGATGACCAGAAAGGGGGGGGAAATACACATTGAGACAAATGACTTCCAAATTCTAAAAAAAATTATTTTGTTTCAATTACACTCATGAGGCATGATTGCTACGACCCACGTGCTAAATCAGGCACTAAGAACAAGAACAGAAAGAGACTAATCTTGTATCTGCACACATCGGGCTATATGAACCCGTGAGAACTAGTCTGATGCATGCAGAGGAACACCATGATTCGGGAGCACTAATATTTACCGGGACTAAGTACTCGCTTTGGGAATATGGAAAGCCTTGTTCAGGAGAGCATTCCATGAAGTAACTTCTAAGCTGAGACCTGTGGAGCCAGAGCATGTTGGTCAGGTGATGAGAGATATGGTTCAGGTACAAAAACAAGGCAGATTGACCAGATGAAGAGCTAGTGAGTCAGGGCTAAACTACTCAACAAAGAGAAATGTTGAGTAGTTAAGTGTGAGCATCCCACACAAGACGA
Organism: Callithrix jacchus; assembly: GCF_049354715.1. Taxonomy (NCBI): domain Eukaryota; kingdom Metazoa; phylum Chordata; class Mammalia; order Primates; family Cebidae; genus Callithrix; species Callithrix jacchus. The sequence continues at coordinate 2,971,578 of NC_133510.1, forward strand.
AAGGGTGAAACACAGTTAAATAAACAGCTGTGTGTCATGTACAACTGCGACCACATTATAGGCACAGATATTTCTGAATGAATATAAAACCCGACTCTTTCCAAAGGAAGTCCAATGCATTTATCTCACACAAGAGAAAATTCTAGATACGGGGGTGCCATGTAACGTGGCAGAATTAAAGGAAAGGAAATTAATTGCCTTTTGCTTTGGGTTCCTTCTCACATTCAAAAAGGTCACTGGTCCTTTCTCCCATAACAAAATTAAAAACCCTAAGTGAATGAGGCTGGGTGCAGCTGCTCAAGCCTGTAATCCCAGCACTTTGGGAGGCCAAGGCGGGAACATCACTTGAGACCTGGGAGGCCAGGGTGGGCGATCACTTGAGGCCAGGAGTTTAAGACCAGCCTGGCCAATATGGCAAAATCCTATGTCCACTGAAAATACAAACATTAGCCAGGCGTGGTGGCACACACCTGTAATCCCAGCTACTCAGGAGGCTGAGGCAGGAGAATCGCTTGAACCTGGGAGGCAGAGTTTGCAGTGAGCTGAGATGGTGCCACTGCACTCCAGCCTGGGCAACAGAGCAAGACCCTCAAAAATAAATAAATAAAAGGAAAGAAAGACCACTGAATATTTAGGAAAACTGTTAATACACTGAGGTCTGAAACAAGCCTTATTTGGAAGTTTGAACCAGATTCTTAAATACCTGACATTTTATTATGATTCATATCTTCCACAGCCTTTTTCAAGTGACCAAGGCGCATGTCCAAATACTAGAAATTTGCTGACATACCTGGAGGGATTAAAAGGTAACTACTAGATTTAAACAGTGAGCTTTGTAACACTGAAACTGCAAGCACTTTCTGCAGCAACTGAGCTTCTTCACTTGTTCACCTCCACTGTGATTCGGCTGGAGTTAGAAACTTGAACAAGTTCTCAGACCAAGTCAGAAGGCCAACTAGGTAAATGTATGTTACATGTTCCAATAACATGTAAAGGAGCACCGTCCATTTTAGGCATCACACTTGTTCATCTTTTATAATAATCCATGAATCTCTTTTTCACTTTTCTCAAATAAAAGACAGCTTCAAACTGAAGCAGTTTTCTATTTTAAACACAATTATTAAAGTATATTGGTCTCCAGTGGGCTCAACTGAAATATGTGAAAATTTACTTTGACCTAGTTGGCTGAAAGAGTTCTCATGTACCCAAGTAAACCCAATTTTTGTTTAGCACCCACTGGCCGTTATGCTATTCTTCAAATCCCCTACTGAGACCTGAGCAGCTCAACATTCTGACATGTATCTTCATTTGTTATAAAAACACATTACTCGGTCGGGCGCGGTGACTCAAGCCTGGAATCCCAGCACTTTGGGAGGCCGAGGCGGGTGGATCACGAGGTCAACAGATCGAGACCATCCTGGTCAACATGGTGAAACCCCGTCTATACTAAAAATACAAAAAATCAGCTGGGCATGGTGGTGCGTGCCTGTAATCCCAGCTACTCAGGAGGCTGAGGCAGGAGAATTGCCTGAACCCAGGAGATGGAGGTTGCGGTGAGCCGAGATCGCACCATTGCACTCCAGCCTGGGTAACAAGAGCGAAACTCCGTCTGACAAAAACAAAAACACATTACTCATCAAAATATAAGCACATTCCTAGACAGCATCTTTGATATACCAGGATGCAGCCAAATTCTAGATGACTCTTGGTTGAAAACAACCTGAACTACTCCTTCTAACGCCTGGAGCCAATTCTGCATTGGAAGAGCATTCTCTCAAATGTCAAAATAACATGTAAAGGAGCACCGTCCATTTCAGGCATCAAACTTGCTCATCTTTTATAATAATCCATGAATCTGTTTTTCACTTTTCTCAAATAAAAGACAGCTTCAAACTGAAGCAGTTTTCTATTTTAAACACAATTATTAAAGTATATTGGTGTCCAGCGGACTCAATAGAAATATGTGAAAATTTATTTTTAATCTAGTTGGCTAAAAGTTCACGAATATGGCACTGCCTCTTTGACAACCCCTTTGAAATTGGAATCTCAAAAGTCGGGGGAAAGGGCTAACTCACATCTGTGACTTACTGGCCCCTGGATGGCAGGGACTAGGTCTCATTCACTACTGTGTCCTCCGTGTTCAGCATAAACCTTATAATTTTTGGAAACGAGACAAGTGTAGTAAGCACTCGATAGATAATTATTAAGTAACAAAGCATCAAGCTCAACAAAATAAACCACAGTAAATGGCAATGTTACGCCACAATGCATTCTGGGAAAGGAGCAACACAAAATCCAAGATGGGGCCAGCAGGAGGCTGACGAAGGACATCGAATAAACCCACAAATGTGGAATGAAAACCTTCCATAACATCCAGGTTGATGAAACTAATGTATTGACTTGGCAAGGGCTTACTGATCCTGACAACCCTCCGTATGATAGGGGAGCCTCAGAATAGAAATCAACTTCCCAGCAGAGTACCCATTCAAACCACCGAAGATCTCATTTAAAACAAAGATCTGTCACCCAAAGGTCGATGCTGAAAAGGGGCAGGTCTGTCTGTCAGTAATTAGTGCCGAAAACTGGAAGCTAGCAACCAAAGCTGAACAAGTAATGCAATCCCTCATGGCAGTGGTGAACGACCCCCAGCCTGAGCACCTGCTGCAGGCTGACCTAGCTGAAGAATAGTTTAAGGACAGTAAAACATTCCTCAAGAATACTGAGGTGTTTGTAGAGAAATATGGGGAAAACCGACCTGTGGACTAAAGTCTGCCAAAAGTGGTTCCAGCAACTGTGAGCAGAGACCCTGGGAAAGTGCATTTGGACACCCCTCAAAGCAGGACTCTGTGGAAACTTACACATGCCACCACCTGGCATTCATTTTGGCAGTTACTAACTTTCTACAGTTTTCTCAATCAAAAGTGATCTAGGCAACCTGTAAAGAAAGGATTAAAAATTTTAAATGTTCTAAAAAATAAAAAAATAAATGGCAATGTTTGTAAATGAAACACTCTGATTGGAAAAAGAAAAATGTCGTGTTTTAATTTTGCTACAATTTGCCCCATAAAATTTTATTTTCTAAAGTAACTATGAAAATGGATTAAGTTTTGTCTAAAATAAAAGACCTGGAATAACACAGATTATTACTTCATCAAAAGGTAGAGTCATTAGGAGAAAAGATGATTCCTCTATATCCCAATCTTCTCTTCTTAGGGGAAATTTTGAGTAGAAAATCTTTTCACTATTCAGGTCTGGACTGTGCTTTTAATAAAATACAATGTTGAAATGGCTAAATCGCATTGGGTGCTATGCAAGAAAACTTTTTAGCTACTTTATAAAGCAGCTTTTACAGACTTAGCAATCCAGTTGTTTATCAGGTGATAAACACATATGTTAAGAAGGATTACTGCACTTTAATGGAGGAAGTTGGAAACCAGAATAAATTCCATTTAAAGAGATTAACTGAATCTTTTGTAACAAAACCTCTTTTACAATGCAGGGAGAGTCCTGGTCAAGATGGCCAAATGGGAACAACTCTGGTCTGCAGCTCCCAGCGAGATCAACACAGAGGGCGGGTGATTTCTGCATTTCCAGCTGAGGTAACGGCACATATCACTGGGACTGGTTAGGCATTGAGCACAGCCTATGGAGGGTGAACAAAAGCCCCTCACCCGGGAAGCTCAAGGGAGTGGGGAATTCCCTCCCCTAGCCAAGGGAAGCCATAAGGGACTGTGCCATGAGGAACGATTCATTCCAGCCCAGACAAAATGCTTTTCCCACGGTCTTTGCAACTAGCATACCAGGAGATTCCCTCGAGTGGCTATACCACCAGGGCTCTAGGTTTCAAACACAAAACTGGGCAGCTATTTGGGCAGAAACCGAATTAGCTGTGGGAGTCTTTTGTTTGTTTGTTTGTCTTTCATATCCAATGATGCCGGGATGGCCAGTGAGACAGAACCATTCACTCCCTTGGAAAGGGGGCTGAAGCCAGGGAACCAAGTGGTCTAGCTCAGTGGATCCCACCCCTACCGAGCCCAGCAAGCTAAGATCCACTGGCTGAAAATTCTTGTTGCCAGCACAGCGGTTTGAAGTCCACCTGGGATGCTCGAGCTTGGTAAGGGAAAGGGTGTCCACCATTACTGAGACTTGAGTGGGCAGTTCTCCATTCACTGTGTAAACAATGCCATCAGGAATTTCGAACATGGCAGAGTCTACTGCCGCAAAGCCATGCTAGCCACCCTGCCTCTCTGTGCAGGGCATCTCTGAAAGAAAGGCAGCAGCCCCCATCAGGGGCTTACAGATAAAACTCCTATCTCCCTGGAACAGAGCACCTGGGGGAAAAGGTGGCCATGGGTACAGCTTCAGCAGACTTAAATGTTCCTGCCTGCCAGCTATGAAGAGAGCAGTGAATCTCCCAGCACAGCACTCGAGCTCTGCTAAGGGATAGACTGCCACAAGTGGATCCCTGACCCCCATGCCTCCTGACTGGGAGACACTTCCCAGCAGAAGTTGACAGACACCTCATACAGGAGAGCTCCGGCTGGCATCTGGCAGATGCCCCTCTGGGACAAAGCTTCCAGAGGAAGGAACAGGCAGCAATCTTTGCAGCCTTCAGTGGTGATAACCAGGCAAACAGGGTCTGCAGTGGACCTCCAGCAAACTCTAGCCGACCTGTAGCAAAGGGGCCTGTTAGAAGAAAAACTAACAAACAGAAAGGAATAGCATTAACATCAACAAAAAGAATATTCAGACATAAACCACATTTGAAGGTCACAAACATCAAAGACCAAAGGTAGATAAATCAATGAAGATGAGAACAAACTATCACACAAAGGCTGAAGATTCCAAAAACCAGAAAGTCTTTTCTCTTCCAAAGGATTATAAGTCCTCGTGAGCAAGGGAACAAAACTGGATGGAGAATTAGTTTGACGAACTGACAGAAGTAGGCTTCAGAAAGGGGATAATTGCAAACTCCTTTGAGCTAAAAGAGCATGTTCAACCCAATTATAGGAAGCTAAGAACCTTGAAAAAAGATTAGAGTAATTGCTAACTAGAATAACCATTTTAAAGAACATCAACCCCCAGAGCTGAAAAACACAGCACGAGAACTTCATGAAACATACACAAGTATCAACAGCAGAATCAATCAAACAGAAAGAAGAAAGAATATCAGATATTGAAGATCAACTTAATAAAATAAAGTGTGAAGATTAGAGAAAAAGGAATGAAAAGGAACAAAGCCTCCAAGAAATATGGGATTATGTGAAAAAAATCTAACCTACATTTGATTCGTTTACCTGAATGTGACAGGGAGAAAACCAAGTTGGAAAACACTTTTCCAGATATTATTCAGGAGAACTTCTGCAACCTGGCAAAGCAGGCCAACATTCAAATTCAGGAAAGACAGAGAACATCACAAAGATACTCCTTGAGAATAGCAACCCAAGACACCCAGTGGTCAGATTCACCAAGGTTGAAATGAAGGAGCAAATGCTAAGGGCAGCCAGAGAGAAAGGTCGAGTTACTCACAAATGGAAGCCCATCAGACTCACGTGGATCCTACTGCAGAAAAGCTACAAGCCAGAAGAGAGTAGAAGGCAATATTCAACATCGTTAAAGAAAAGAATTTTCAACACAGAATTTCATATCCAGTCAAACTAAGCTTTCTTAGCAAAGGAGAAATAAAATCCTGTACAGACAAGCAAATGCTAAGGGATTTTGTCACCACCAGGCCTGCCTTACAAGAGCTTCTGAAGAAAGCACTAAATATGGAAAGGAAAAACCAGTACCAGCCACTACAAAACATACCAACATGTAAAGACTATTGACACCATGAAGAAACTGTATCAACTAATCGGCAAAATAACCAGTAGCATAATAGTGACTGAATCAAATTCATACATAACAATATTACCCTTAAATGAAAATGGACTAAATATCCCAATTAAAAAAACACAAACTGGCAAATTGGATAAGGAGTCAAGAAACATTGTTGTGCTGTATTCATAAGACTCATCTTCATGCATTTCTTAATAAAGAGATGGAAGAATATTTACCAAGCAAAAAAAAAAAAAAAAAAAAAAGCAGAGGTTGCAGTACTAGTCTCTGATGAAACAGACTTTAAACCAACAAATATCAAAAAAGACAAATAAGAGCATTACATAATGGTAAAGGGGTCAATGCAACAAGAAGAGCTAACTATCCTAAATATACATGCACCCAATACAGGAGCACCCAGATTCATAAAGCAAGTTCTTAGAGACTTGCAAACAGTCTTGGACTCCCACACAATATTAGTGGGAATTTAACATCCCACTGTCAATATTAGAAAGATCAACAAAACAGAAAATTAACAAGCATATTTAGAACTTGAACTCAGCTCTGGACCAAGTGGACCTCGTAGATATCTACAGAACTCTCCACCCCAAATCAACAGACCATACATTCCTCCCAGCACCACATCAGACTTATTGTAAAATCTACCACATACCTGGTAGTAAAACACCCCTCAGCAAATGCAAAGAAACAGAAATCATAACAGTCGCTCAGACCACAGTGAAAATAAATTAGAACTCAGGATTAAGAAACTCACTCAAAACCACACAACTACATGGAAACTGAACAACCTGCTCCTGAATGACTAGTGGGTAAGTAATGAAATTAAGGCAGATATAAGTAAGTCCTTTGAAACTAATGAGAACAAAGACACAATGTACTAGAATCTCTGGGACAGATAAAGCAGTGTTTAGAGGAAAATTTATAGGACTAAATGTCCACATGAGAAAGCAGGAAAGATCTAAAATTGGCATTCTAATATCACAATTAAAGAACTATAGAAGCAAGAGCAAACAAATTCAAAAGCTAGCAGAAAATGAGAAATAACTAAGATCAGAGCAGAACTGAAGGAGAGAGAGAAACACAAAAAAAGAAACCCTTAAAAAAAAAAATCAAGGAATCCAGGAGCTGGTTTTTTTTTTAAAAAAATTAGCAAAATAGACCACTAGCCAGATTAAAAAAGAAGAAAAGAGAGAAGTATCAAATAGACACAATAAAAAATGATAAAGGGGATATCACCACTGTTCCTACAGAAATACAAACTACCATCAGAGAATATTATAAACACCTCTACACAAATAAATTAAAAAATCTAGAAGAAATGGATAAATTCCTGGCCACATACACCATCCCAAGACTAAACCAGGAGAAAGTCAAATCCCTGAATAGAACAAAAACATGTTCAAATTAAGGCAGTTATTAATACCCCACCAATGAAGAAAAGCCCAGGACAAGTTGGACTCACAGTTGAACTCTACCAGAGGTACAAAGGAGAGCTGGTACCATTCTTTCTGATAGAAACAATAAACAAATAGGGACTCCCCACTAACTCATTTTATGAGGCCATCATCATCCTGATATCAAAACCTGGCAGACACACACACACACACACACACACACACACACACACACACACACATAAAGAAAGAAAGACAATTTCAGGCCAATATCCCTGATGAACTTCAGTGCAAAAATCCTCAATAAAACACTGGCAAACCAAATGCAGCAGCACATTGAAAAGCTTATCCACCGTGATCAAGTCAGCCTGGGATGCAAGCCTGGTTCAACATATGCAATTCACATAATCCATCACATAAACAGAACCAATGACAAAAACCACATGATTATTTCAATAGATGAAGATAAGGCCTTTGATAAAATTCAACACCCTTCATGCTAAAGACCCTCAATAAATGAGGTATTAATTGAACATATCTCAAAATAATAGGAGCTATTTATGACAAACCCACAGCCAGTATCATACTGAAGCATTCCCTTTGAAAACCGGCACCAGACAAGGATGCCCTCTCTCACCACTCCTCTCCAACACAGCATTGAAAGTTCTATCCAGCGCAATCAGGCAAGAGAAAGAAGTAAAGGGTATTCAAACAGTAAGAGATGAAGTCAAATTGTCTCTGTTTGCAGATGACACGATTGTATATTTAGAAAACCCCATTGTCTCAGTATAAAATCTCCCTCAAGATGATAAGCAACTTCAGCAAAGTCTCAGGATACAAAATCATTGTGCAAAAATCACAAGCACTCCGATGTACCAATTATAGACAGAGAGCCAAATCATGAGTGAACTTCCATTCACAATTGCTACAAAGAAAATAAAATACCTAGGCATACAACTAATAAGCAATGTGAAGGACCTCTTCGAGGAGAACAACAAAGCCCTGTTTAAGAAGTAAGAGAGAACACAAACAAATGGAAAAATCATTCCATGCTCATGGATAGGAAGAATCAATATTGTGAAAATAATCATACTGCCAAAGTAATTTATAGATTCAATGCTATTCCCATCAAGCTACCATTGACTTTCTTCACAGAATTAGAAAAAACTACCTTAAATTTTATATGGAACCAAAAGAAGCCCATATAGGTAAGACACTCCTAAGCAAAAAGATCAAAGCAGGAGGCATCACACTACCAGACTTCAAACCATACTACAAGGACACAGTAACCAAAACAGCATGGTACTGGTACCAAAACAGATGTATAGACCAATAGAACAGAACAGAGCACTCAGAATTAATGCCACATACCCACAACTATCTGATCTTTCACAGACCTGACAAAAACAAATAATGGGGAAAGGATTCCCTATTTAATAAGTGGTATTGGGAAAACTGACTAGCCATATGCAGAAAACTGAAACTGGACCCCTTCCTTACACCTTATACAAAAATCCACTCAAGATGGATTAAAGACTTAAATGTAAGACCTAAACCCATAAAAACTCTAGAAGAAAACCTTGGCAGTACCATTCAGGACACAGACATGGGCAAAGACTTCATGACTAAAACAATAAAAGCAATGACAACAAAAGCCAAAATTGACAAATGGGAATTAATTAACTAAAGAGCTTCTGCACAGCAAAAGAAACTATCATCAGCATGAACAGACAACCTACAGAATGGGAGAAAAATTTGCAATTCATCCCTCTGACAAAGGGCTAATATCCACAATCTACAAGTAACTTAAACAAATTTACAACAACAAAAGAGCAAACAGCCCCATCAAAAAGTGGGCAAAGGATATGAACAGACACTTCTCAAAAGAAGACATTTATGCAGTCAACAAACATATGAGAAAAAGCTCATCATCACTGGTCATTAGAGAAATGCAAATCAAAACTACAATGAGATGCCATCTCATGCCAGTTAGAATGGTGATCATTAAAAACTCTGGAAACAGATGCTGGAGAAGATGTGGGAAAATAGGAACACTTTTACACTGTTGGTGGGAGTGTAAATTAGTTCAGCCATTGTGGAAGACAGTGTAGCAATTTCTCAAGAATTTAGAACCAGAAATGTTTGACCCAGCAATCCCATAACTGGGTATATACCCAAAAGATTATAAAACATTCTAGTGTAAAGACACATGCACACATATATTTATTCCTGCAGTATTTACAATAGCAAAAGACTTGAAATTAACCCAAATGCCCATCAAAGAAAATGTGGCACATATACAACATGGAATACTATGCAGCCATAAAAAAGGATGAGTTCATGTCCTTTGCAGCGTGATAAATGAAGCTGGAAACCATCATTCTCAACAAACTAGCACAGGAAAAGAAAACCAAACACCACATATTCTCACTCATAAGTAGGAGTTGAACAATGAGAACACATGGACACAGAGAGGGGAACATCACACACCAGGGTCTGTCAGGGGGTGGGGAATAGGGGAGGGACAGCATTAGGAGAAATACCTAACATAGATGACAGGTTGATGGGTGCAGGAAACCACCATGGCACATGTATACCTGTTGGGAAAAGCAGCAAAGGAGAAAGGACTTCAGAGTGCCTACATAAATTGGTTATGAGTAACACATAAACAAGGAACAACAAACTGCAGAAGGCCGCAGGATGCCTCTGGGACGGAAGGCCTCTCCATGCCTCATGTTCCAGTGCAGGGCGACCTCGGCTCTGTCACCATAAACATTGTGCTCAAGGACATAAAACCCCTTCGTAGCACTGTGACGTAGCCAGAACTGTAGGCTCCTTGTAAGGCCCACATTCCATCAACTGCACATAGATAACAGGCTAAGATAACCACATGTTCTTATTTTGTGAAACTCCCAAACCGCCACTGTTATCAGTCCTTGGAATGAAACACCAGTTCCGGCTCACTGATTCACTCCACCATCACGTAACCCACTCCCTACCATTACTCCACCCCTACCCTGTAGATTAAAGTGGTTATAATCAATAAATAGTGTGGATGAGCAGAGTTCAGGGCGTCTTCCAGAGTAATAAGTGACGGCACCCGGCCCCCTGTCTTTCTTAATCTGTCCTTTTCTCATTCCTTTGTTTCCACCAAACTTGGGGTACCCATGGGTGATGTAGGGCTGGCTCCCTACATTTTGGTGCCCAACGTGGGGCTCGTGGATTTCCTATGTCCCGACCCACCAACATGTGGGGCTCATGGATCCCTACATACACCTATGTAACAAACCTGGACATTCTGCACATGTATCCCAAAACTTAAGGTACAATTTTAAAAATTCATGAAAACAGACATTTGTAAACTCTTCTTTCAAAATGTAATGTGGTAATCCCAGCTAACTCAGGAGGCTAGGGTGTAGGGATTGCTTGAGCGCAGAAGTTTGACACCAGCCAGGGCAATACAGTAAGACTCCATCTCAGAAAAAAACAAAAAAAAAACCTTTTTATAATAAAAACCTTAAATACTGTAATGCAGATTACTCTTTACAAATAAAATGTTTTAGTGAATCTGAGAAATATCAGTATTATCAATATTAGAAATTATGTAAGTGCCTGCATTCACATCCAAATTTATGAAAAGAGAGGAAACCGTCCAGGTTGGGAAAACCAAGGCATAATATTAAAATGTCTTAACTCCAAGTTACTTCAGTGTACAGAGTCCGTTAACAAAAGTAACATACCCACCTCAGAATTTCTGTAGGTTACAATACTGTTCTCTTCACTAATTTTACCCATTTTTGTGTAAATGGAATTCACTGTCTACTTTGAAAGAATGGCCATCAGTTTCCTAGAACAGGCAGCCTTAACATGACTAACGAAGTTTTAATATATGGTTAACGGGTTCCTCCCTGTGACTTCCCATCTCAGTAAATGACAGATCCATCCTTCTTCCAGTCTCTCAGAATACAAATCCATTAATGTAAGAGAATGTAGGAAAACCAGTGTTTCTCCTACTCACACATCACTCAACACTTCTGACACCAGAGCCTTCCACAGCCACCAGCTGAGCGTCCTCTAATTCAATTCAATCCTAACACTGTCCACCTGGAGATAGCATCAGCCCTCGGCGTAAGGACTAAATCCCTCATGACTGCCCCCCCCCCGTTCAGATGCCAATTCCAAATCCCAGGTTGTGACCTGTACTTCGAACAGCCAGCTATAAATCCGAGATCCCATAACCCACCTCTTCGGGTTTGATTAATTTTCTAGAGCAGCTCACAGAATTCGGAGAGACATTTCATATATATTTACCCATTTACTGTAAAAAAATTACACAGCATATGGATGAATAGCCAGCTGGAGAGCTGCATAGGGGGAGGTATGGGAGAAGGGGTACAGAGCTTCCATGTCCTCCCTGGGTGGGTGCACCAACTTCTAGGAACCTCTCCATGTTCAGCTACCCAAAAGTTCTCTGAACACTGTCCTTTATTTAGGGTTTATATGGAGGCTTCAATTCTACAGGCATAACTGATGGCATCACTAGCCACTGGTAATCAGCTCAACCTTCAGCCCCCGAGAGGTTGAGAGATGGGGTTGAAAGTCCCAACTCTGTGGTCATGCCTTGGTCTTTCTGGTGACCAGCCCCCCTCCAGAAGTTACCAAGCGCCTCCAGCCACTAGTCATCTTATTAGTGTGCAAAAGACACTCCTATCCAGGGTTTTGTGACAGGACACAGGGATGAAGACCAAATACATATTTCACACCATCACAATTAGCAAATTCAACTGGCTCTGCTGTTAGAACATCTTCCTTCCACCTTCACTGTCGGCTCCAAGCCACCGTTCTCTCTCACCTGGATGGCTTGCAAGAGAGAGACTTGTCTCATGCTGCCTCCTTCACCCATCTACAATCTGTGTTCCACTTGCTCTTCTGAAGAGCAAGTGAAATGATGCCATCCTCTGCAATGTCTGTATCAGAATAAAATCCACAGCCCTCAGTGTGTCCTGCACAGGCTGCCAGGGCATTCCTCACTGCTGCGTTCATGACCCCTTACCATATCACCCTTGTCCCACCAATGTGCCCTCACCTGTGAGATTCACGCTTGCTGTTTTTTTCTGCCTGTACTGCTTGTTCCTCAGCCATCCACGTGGTTCTCATTTCCTTGCTTCCTTCAGAGAAATAAGCAAATGCCTCCTTATCATGTTTCCCTGACCAGCCTATACAGGATAGCATACATGCCCCATAACGACCTACAGATAACACTGAGCTTGCTTTCCTTCACAGCATTTATTCCTCCAAATATATTATTAGCTATCAAAATGAAATTTGTAATGAACAGAAGATTTACCTCTTGTTAACTGGAATTCTAAATGCTTAGGGAAGAGTCTGGCACATAGTAGGCTAGAATTAAAGGTTCCTAAAAAGTATTGACAAATCAGGAAGAGAATAAGATGATGTATACCTGGCATTCAGCACACAAACTCCAGTGGCAACAAGAGTACTGTCCCCACTACTCACCAGTCTTGTTCCTGGCCTTCCTCGAGTGTGAGATCACCTCTAAGAATGAGCCTTCTAGTGAAGTGGTGGCCTAGACTCCACAAACTGTAACACGTAACAAAGCTGGAGGAAAGCAGGAAAATAGCATCCCTCCCTCACCCCATCTCAAAACACTCAACACACGGGTCCTCCCTCAGTAGGCACTCAATAATACATGGCCGTCAGGAAGCATGACCAGTTTTATTTTACTAGGGAGGGAAGCAGAATGAGAGAGATGACACTTCCTCACGACTTGAGCTTATACACGCGGAAGGAAGGAAGAGTTGTAGCAGAGAGGCAGGCTCTTCGAATTCTCACAAAACCCAAATTCCTAGATTTGCTTTGGATGGGAAGGGCTTCAGATCAGGCATGTTGGGGGAGAAAGGGTGAAGGGAAAAATGCTCAGACTATGCTATTTTAAGTTATTTGGTAAGAATGGCTATTTTTCCCTCTGATATTCTTGAACCACCCAAATGTCATGTTTCTATGCCCTGCTGTCTGGATGCTGTCAAAGGCACGGCTTTGAGGTGAAAGGACGGAGTCAGTCATATGCTCGTCTTCTCACATGCTGCTACCACTGCTGATTTTTTTAAAAGCTTTGTGACCTAGAAAGGAGATGTACGGTATGAATGATGCACGGACTGCAGAGAGCATAGGGCGTCATCAGTCTATTTATACCTCCAGGAAAGAAAAAATGAGTACAGCGCAATGGCTGTATATTCCAAGGACTGAGTATGCGAAGATCATCTGGAAGAGACAATAAACACCACAGTGAGGGCGGCATTTATGTCGTCGGTGAGAAAGGAAAGGTGAGGCCGTGTTCCCGTGTTCCTTGATCTTTCCAAATTCTGTGGACTTTTACAGAATTTCAAGTTGATCCTCTGATGTTTCCCATGACTGGATAAAGCATCCCACATCTGCATTAAAGACACTGCCACCCACATTTTAATATACCTTCATCTCATATGTGCACATAGACTCACATGTAGCTGTAATTCACAGCCGTTTGGATGTACTGTAAGTCCTGAGGGAAAGTTTTTTAGGGTTAAGAAAGCATTTGCAAAAGCCTTACAGTTACTTGTGCTACTTAACTCCAAAAACGGGGTAAATGAGATTTACACAGATTGGTACAACAGGATAGAAAAAAAATTCTTTTTCTCAAGGTGTATAGTAAATTTCCCTTAAGATGTGAAATCCTGCCAGGGCAATGCAGGGAAAAAGCACCCAGGCCCAGCTACTAACAGTTATTCCTGCATCACTAGAGAATTCAATGCCAGGCTTTACCTTCGGACTTGCACTTGTTCCAGATGCAAGCGGTATAACACGAAGCCTAACAGATACGATGTTCTCAGATGCACCCACTTTGCTTTTTTGTGACCCGTTTATTTGTGCAATTACTGCCAGCTTCACTTGCTTTTGGAGCTATTTTACTAGCAGTGGTGACGGGTTTGATGACAGCTGGCCTGAGTATGAGGTGTTTTCTAATGCCTGACATTAGGTATTTCCTAGTGCAAAATTTACTGATCCCACATAGGTTCAAACCTAGAGCCAGGATTCCTTAATGGAACACAAACGGATTTCCTTTGGACACCCTTAAGGTTCACAGCAAATACTTCCTGTTTCTATTACTGTCCAGGTCTTCTTATCATGTCTGAGGTAGACAGTTTAAGGCTTGATTCTTCACCCTTCCCTTTCATCTGCTGAAATCCCGTTTGGTTTCAATGCACCAAGCATGCACCGTTATTTCACCCTGTGCCCTCCTTCCACAGCCTGACCTACAAAGGACTGGCACTGAGCCTTGGCCTGTTCAGATCTGAGAGAAACAGCAGTTTTACTTCTTTCATTTGAAAAGCTTCCAAGGTAAATTTTGAACTTGTACATGTCAATAATTTGCTGTCAAGCCAATTAATTCTTAACCCAGCTGCTGCATATAGGAAACAGAATTCTGAATTTAGAATTACAACAGTATAGGCTATGCTTCTCAAAATGTAAATGGACGATACGAATTAATACAACCGATTTGTTTTATTTGGTTTGGTTTTGGTTTTTGAATGGGTTTGTGGGTTTTAGAGGTATTGCTCTGTTGTATATGTGTATTTGCGCGTGGAAAACTGATATTCATGATGGACAGGTCAGGAGCTGGAGAACAGGGACAGGAGCTGGAGAGCGAGCAGGAAAGAAAACTCAGATATAGGTACTCTGTAAGTTAAACTCACAGGTCCTTGATAAATATTGGCTGTTTGATCACACAGTGGAGGGAAAGGAATGACATGCCATATTATCTTTGAAGACTCCTCTACGTGCACCACACTACTATGAACAGAAAATTGATTTTCATGTGCTCAGTAGTTGCAGAGTTCTCTTTTCTCTTAACTTTCTGCTAATAAACCAGTTCTGCAAGGTCTTCCCTCCTTCCTTTCCTTCTCTCATATTGCCACGGGGGAGCTCAGAGAAGGAGTCTGCCTTTAAATGGAGATAAACCTAGCACAAACACAATCACTGTGCTTTCAGTAGGTTATTGAAGTACAAACATTCAGAGGGAGTTTTAAACAATTTGGCAAATGTTCTGAGAGGCAGAGCAATGATGTTCCATGAGAAAATTTGCTAAATGAAAATAAGTAGAATAATTAATACCTATTTTCTCTTTTCAAAAAAGAAATTTCATTTTCATGGAATTAGGGTTTTTATGGTTTTCACATTTCATCCTTAACTTAGGCTAATGCCCCTGTTTATAATATTTGGCATAATTACTGTGGGGCAAAAGGATCTGTACATATATATTTAATGTCCACACAGCAAATGAAAAGAGATAGTCTTGTGCAATTTTAAAAAATAGCTAGCCAAAAGAGTGACTAGTCAAAGTTTTTGAAGGAAACAGATATGTCTTTTAGATTTCCTAATTTTATAGACATATCCTCGATCACACCGTCATCATTCATTCTAAAAAATAATAAGGTATCACCTAAATAGCTGTCAGGATTAATTGTTAAATAAGTACATTCATAATTCCTCCTGTCACCCACATCCCCCTACATAGCTCTGCAGATAGTCGAGCTCCTATATGCTGGTTAGGAGTTAGGAATACAGTGCTACAGTTTATCAACACCCATAGACAGAACCGAGTAAGATTTCCTCTCACTTACATTTATGTTAAATCTCCCTCAAACCAATTTCTATTTAACTTCTTGCAAAAAGAAATAAAAACCAGCAGTTAGTGTTGACAAATCAAACTAAAGGTAAATCCACACTATATATTTGGATAAAGATATAAATTTATATATTTACATTCGTATACATGCATTTACATATACATTTATATAGTTTACACCTATTCAGGAGCACTTCGTTATGGAATTTTGATGCAGTCAAACTCTGCTCATTACCATTGATTGATAAGTTATTTATGAAAGATGATCACGATCTCCCTAAAAAAAAGGATCCCTCAAGCATGATGTATTTCCAGGAATAATGCCCCCTATTTTCTGTGACACTGCCTTGTTCTTCAATACTATCCAGTAGGTGGACGTCCAGTAGGTGGACGATATAGTTTTAACACATTTTTGTGCCACATCCATGAAATGCTTTCATGTATTGTGTTAAGTTTAAGCATATGCTTCAACAGTCAGTGTTTTCAACCGAGATAATGATTTTGAAAGATACGATCACACATGTTCAGGATTTTTTTAGTTTTAACTTCCAAACTGCTACATTTGACTTGACACTTTTACAAACTACTAGTGAACATACATTTCAAAAGAATTGTCTCACAATTTCAAATCTTTAACACGTTGCAGTGCTGTTAACTGTTTCCATGTGTCTCCCACTTGCAGCCACGTAGTAGAACTGTGCTTCCCTGTCTCCTTGACATTTGATGAGGCTATGGGAGGTCAGTCAAATGTGTGTATGCATCGCTACCAGGCAGAAGTGCTAAGAGCCAGTGTGTGATTGCCGTGTTCTCTCCCTCTCCCATGTGACTGTGAAAGCATATGTCAAGTGGAGCTTCCTTCAGGGGTAACTATGACAAGCAGAGTCTTCCTTTCAATCTGCACAAACATGAGGGAAATCTTTTTTGTTGTAAGCCATTACAATATTTGTGGCTGCTGTTACTGCAAGATAACTTAGCCTATCCTAACTAGTATACATAACGGGTCATGATTATGGATCAGACACTTGAAATTTGGGGAAAAAATTACATTAGTTAACTTTAAAAGCCATTTTAATATGGAATAGGTAGTGCCAACGATTAAATTCCCTTTTGGTGTAGAACTGCATGTCTGAAAACAGATTTTCAAATTTTTATGAAATAGAGCGTTAATAAGCATTTCAATATTTCACAATAAATGAGAAAAGCAGAGCAAATAGATGGATCCAGAAATGCCAAAGCGTCATCCAGGAGGTGGCACTAACCTAAGGAAAAGCAGAGGAAGCTGACAAGATTTCAGAGAAAGGAAAGTAGTTCCAAATGAAGCTACACAGATTGGCGGGGCCTTGTACACCATGGGAGAAACAAGGAATGCATGCTGTGGACCCTGGGAGCCCTGGAGGATCATGAGCACATGCATATATGATCAGATCTGTAATTCCAAATGGTGTGTCTCGGTAGTTTAAAAGCAGGGTGGAAGAGAGGGACGGGTGAGATGAGACAGTAACTGGGAGGAACACATAATTCACTGTGCTCAAAAATATCCTCTGAGTGACCAGAGCTTACAGAATGAAATATCCATCCTTCCTTCTAGTACCAAATACCAACATCAGGGAACAAAGATTAGTGGTCAAGACCCCAGTCCCCAGTTTCAAGTTCACCCCCTGCCACATATTAGTTGTATCATGTCTTGAATCCTTTACCCATACATTTCTATTTCTTGGTTAACATGAGGGTTAAATAAATTATGTCAAATGCTTGTTTTAGCAAAGTACCTGGCTTTTAGTGAGAATTAACTTGTCAATCTAATGCATTTTATGACCCATGACATAATTGCACTATTCTTCTTCAATGCCGTATTTTTTTTACTCTTAGGCTACTAATGACATTGCCTATGACTATGTCTTTCCCAGGTCTCTCCCTTTTCAAATTCCACTCCCCCTTCAGGATCCCACTCAATGACTACCTACTCCGTGAAGGATCCCACTCAATGACTACCTACTCCGTGAAGGATCCTACTCAATGACTACCCACTCCATGAAGGATCCCACTCAATGACTACCTACTCCGTGAAGGATCCCACTCAATGACTACTCTACTCCATGAAGGATCCTACTCAATGACTACTCTACTCCATAAAGGATCCTACTCAATGACTACTCTACTCCATGAAGGATCCTACTCAATGACTACTCTACTCCATAAAGGATCCTACTCAATGACTACCTACTCCATGAAGGATCCTACTCAATGACTACCTACTCCATGAAGGATCCTACTCAATGACTACCTACTCCGTGAAGGATCCCACTCAATGACTACCCACTCCGTGAAGGATCCCACTCAATGACTACCTACTCCGTGATGGATCCCACTCAATGACTACCCACTCCGTGAAGGATCCCACTCAATGACTACCTACTCCGTGAAGGATCCCACTCAATGACTACCCACTCCGTGAAGGATCCTACTCAATGACTACCTACTCCGTGAAGGATCCTACTCAATGACTACCTACTCCGTGAAGGATCCTACTCAATGACTACCTACTCCGTGAAGGATCCCACTCAATGACTACTCTACTCCGTGAAGGATCCCACTCAATGACTACCTACTCCGTGAAGGATCCCACTCAATGACTACCTACTCCGTGAAGGATCCCACTCAATGACTACTCTACTCCGTGAAGGATCCCACTCAATGACTACCTACTCCGTGAAGGATCCCACTCAATGACTACTCTACTCCGTGAAGGATCCTACTCAATGACTACTCTACTCCGTGAAGGATCCCACTCAATGACTACTCTACTCCGTGAAGGATCCTACTCAATGACTACTCTACTCCATGAAGGATCCCACTCAATGACTACTTACTCCGTGAAGGATCCCACTCAATGACTACCTACTCCGTGAAGGATCCTACTCAATGACTACTTACTCCGTGAAGGATCCCACTCAATGACTACTTACTCCGTGAAGGATCCTACTCAATGACTACTTACTCCGTGAAGGATCCCACTCAATGACTACCTACTCCGTGAAGGATCCCACTCAATGACTACCTACTCCGTGAAGGATCCCACTCAATGACTACTCTACTCCGTGAAGGATCCTACTCAATGACTACTCTACTCCGTGAAGGATCCCACTCAATGACTACTCTACTCCGTGAAGGATCCTACTCAATGACTACCTACTCCGTGAAGGATCCTACTCAATGACTACTCTACTCCGTGAAGGATCCCACTCAATGACTACTCTACTCCGTGAAGGATCCCACTCAATGACTACCTACTCCGTGAAGGATCCCACTCAATGACTACTCTACTCCGTGAAGGATCCCACTCAATGACTACCTACTCCGTGAAGGATCCCACTCAATGACTACTCTACTCCGTGAAGGATCCCACTCAATGACTACGTACTCCGTGAAGGATCCCACTCAATGACTACCTACTCCGTGAAGGATCCTACTCAATGACTACCTACTCCGTGAAGGATCCCACTCAATGACTACCTACTCCGTGAAGGATCCCACTCAATGACTACTCTACTCCGTGAAGGATCCCACTCAATGACTACCTACTCCGTGAAGGATCCCACTCAATGACTACTCTACTCCGTGAAGGATCCCACTCAATGACTACCTACTCCGTGAAGGATCCTACTCAATGACTACTCTACTCCGTGAAGGATCCCACTCAATGACTACTCTACTCCGTGAAGGATCCTACTCAATGACTACTCTACTCCGTGAAGGATCCCACTCAATGACTACTCTACTCCGTGAAGGATCCCACTCAATGACTACCCACTCCGTGAAGGATCCCACTCAATGACTACTCTACTCCGTGAAGGATCCCACTCAATGACTACCTACTCCGTGAAGGATCCTACTCAATGACTACTCTACTCCGTGAAGGATCCTACTCAATGACTACCTACTCCGTGAAGGATCCTACTCAATGACTACTCTACTCCGTGAAGGATCCCACTCAATGACTACCCACTCCGTGAAGGATCCCACTCAATGACTACTCTACTCCGTGAAGGATCCCATTCAATGACTACCTACTCCGTGAAGGATCCTACTCAATGACTACTCTACTCCGTGAAGGATCCCACTCAATGACTACCTACTCCGTGAAGGATCCCACTCACTGACTACCTACTCCATGAAGGATCCCACTCAATGACTACTCTACTCCGTGAAGGATCCCACTCAATGACTACTCTACTCCGTGAAGGATCCCACTCAATGACTACTCTACTCCGTGAAGGATCCCACTCAATGACTACCCACTCCGTGAAGGATCCCACTCAATGACTACCTACTCCGTGAAGGATCCTACTCAATGACTACTCTACTCCGTGAAGGATCCTACTCAATGACTACCTACTCCGTGAAGGATCCCACTCAATGACTACTCTACTCCGTGAAGGATCCCACTCAATGACTACTCTACTCCGTGAAGGATCCCACTCAATGACTACCTACTCCATGAAGGATCCTACTCAATGACTACTCTACTCCGTGAAGGATCCCACTCAATGACTACCTACTCCGTGAAGGATCCCACTCAATGACTACTCTACTCCGTGAAGGATCCCACTCAATGACTACCTACTCCGTGAAGGATCCCACTCAATGACTACCTACTCCGTGAAGGATCCCACTCAATGACTACCCACTCCGTGAAGGATCCCACTCAATGACTACCCACTCCGTGAAGGATCCTACTCAATGACTACCCACTCCGTGAAGGATCCCACTCAATGACTACTCTACTCCGTGAAGGATCCCACTCAATGACTACTCTACTCCGTGAAGGAACCCACTCAATGACTACCTACTCCGTGAAGGATCCTACTCAATGACTACTCTACTCCGTGAAGGATCCCACTCAATGACTACCTACTCCGTGAAGGATCCCACTCAATGACTACCTACTCCGTGAAGGATCCCACTCAATGACTACCTACTCCGTGAAGGATCCCACTCAATGACTACTCTACTCCGTGAAGGATCCCACTCAATGACTACTCTACTCCGTGAAGGATCCCACTCAATGACTACTCTACTCCGTGAAGGATCCTACTCAATGACTACTCTACTCCGTGAAGGATCCTACTCAATGACTACCCACTCCGTGAAGGATCCCACTCAATGACTACCTACTCCGTGAAGGATCCCACTCAATGACTACTCTACTCCGTGAAGGATCCCACTCAATGACTACCTACTCCGTGAAGGATCCTACTCAATGACTACTCTACTCCGTGAAGGATCCTACTCAATGACTACTCTACTCCGTGAAGGATCCTACTCAATGACTACCTACTCCGTGAAGGATCCCACTCAATGACTACTTACTCCGTGAAGGATCCCACTCAATGACTACCTACTCCGTGAAGGATCCCACTCAATGACTACCTACTCCGTGAAGGATCCCACTCAATGACTACTCTACTCCGTGAAGGATCCTACTCAATGACTACCTACTCCGTGAAGGATCCCACTCAATGACTACTCTACTCCGTGAAGGATCCCACTCAATGACTACTCTACTCCGTGAAGGATCCTACTCAATGACTACCTACTCCGTGAAGGATCCCACTCAATGACTACTCTACTCCGTGAAGGATCCCACTCAATGACTACTCTACTCCGTGAAGGATCCTACTCAATGACTACTCTACTCCGTGAAGGATCCTACTCAATGACTACTCTACTCCGTGAAGGATCCTACTCAATGACTACCTACTCCGTGAAGGATCCCACTCAATGACTACCTACTCCGTGAAGGATCCCACTCAATGACTACCTACTCCATGAAGGATCCCACTCAATGACTACTCTACTCCGTGAAGGATCCCACTCAATGACTACTCTACTCCGTGAAGGATCCTACTCAATGACTACCCACTCCGTGAAGGATCCTACTCAATGACTACTCTACTCCGTGAAGGATCCCACTCAATGACTACCCACTCCGTGAAGGATCCCACTCAATGACTCCCTACTCCGTGAAGGATCCCACTCAATGACTACCTACTCCGTGAAGGATCCCACTCAATGACTACTCTACTCCGTGAAGGATCCTACTCAATGACTACCTACTCCGTGAAGGATCCCACTCAATGACTACTCTACTCCGTGAAGGATCCCACTCAATGACTACTCTACTCCGTGAAGGATCCTACTCAATGACTACTCTACTCCGTGAAGGATCCCACTCAATGACTACTCTACTCCGTGAAGGATCCCACTCAATGACTACTCTACTCCGTGAAGGATCCCACTCAATGACTACTCTACTCCGTGAAGGATCCCACTCAATGACTACTCTACTCCGTGAAGGATCCCACTCAATGACTACTCTACTCCGTGAAGGATCCCACTCAATGACTACTCTACTCCGTGAAGGATCCCAGTCAATGACTACCTACTCCGTGAAGGATCCTACTCAATGACTACTCTACTCCGTGAAGGATCCCACTCAATGACTACTCTACTCCATGAAGGATCCCACTCAATGACTACTCTACTCCGTGAAGGATCCCACTCAATGACTACTCTACTCCGTGAAGGATCCTACTCAATGACTACTCTACTCCGTGAAGGATCCCACTCAATGACTACTCTACTCCGTGAAGGATCCTACTCAATGACTACTCTACTCCGTGAAGGATCCCACTCAATGACTACTCTACTCCGTGAAGGATCCTACTCAATGAGTACTCTACTCCGTGAAGGATCCCACTCAATGACTACCTACTCCGTGAAGGATCCCACTCAATGACTACCTACTCCATGAAGGATCCTACTCAATGACTACCCACTCCGTGAAGGATCCCACTCAATGACTACCCACTCCGTGAAGGATCCCACTCAATGACTACCTACTCCGTGAAGGATCCCACTCAATGACTACCCACTCCGTGAAGGATCCCACTCAATGACTACCCACTCCGTGAAGGATCCTACTCAATGACTACCTACTCCGTGAAGGATCCCACTCAATGACTACCTACTCCGTGAAGGATCCCACTCAATGACTACCCACTCCGTGAAGGATCCCACTCAATGACTACCCACTCCGTGAAGGATCCCACTCAATGACTACCCACTCCGTGAAGGATCCCACTCAATGACTACCTACTCCGTGAAGGATCCCACTCAATGACTACTCTACTCCGTGAAGGATCCCACTCAATGACTACCTACTCCGTGAAGGATCCCACTCAATGACTACTCTACTCCGTGAAGGATCCTACTCAATGACTACCTACTCCGTGAAGGATCCCACTCAATGACTACCTACTCCGTGAAGGATCCTACTCAATGACTACCTACTCCGTGAAGGATCCCACTCAATGACTACTCTACTCCGTGAAGGATCCTACTCAATGACTACTCTACTCCGTGAAGGATCCTACTCAATGACTACCTACTCCGTGAAGGATCCTACTCAATGACTACCTACTCCGTGAAGAATCCCACTCAATGACTACCTACTCCGTGAAGGATCCCACTCAATGACTACTCTACTCCGTGAAGGATCCCACTCAATGACTACTCTACTCCGTGAAGGATCCTACTCAATGACTACTCTACTCCGTGAAGGATCCCACTCAATGACTACCCACTCCGTGAAGGATCCCACTCAATGACTACCCACTCCGTGAAGGATCCTACTCAATGACTACCCACTCCGTGAAGGATCCCACTCAATGACTACTCTACTCCGTGAAGGATTCCACTCAATGACTACCCACTCCGTGAAGGATCCCACTCAATGACTACCCACTCCATGAAGGATCCCACTCAATGACTACTCTACTCCATGAAGGATCCCACTCAATGACTACCCACTCCATGAAGGATCCTACTCAATGACTACCCACTCCGTGAAGGATCCCACTCAATGACTACTCTACTCCATGAAGGATCCCACTCAATGACTACCCACTCCGTGAAGGATCCCACTCAATGACTACCCACTCCATGAAGGATCCCACTCAATGACTACCTACTCCCTGAAGGATCCTACTCAATGACTACCTACTCCATGAAGGATCCCACTCAATGACTACTCTACTCCGTGAAGGATCCTACTCAATGACTACCTACTCCGTGAAGGATCCTACTCAATGACTACCTACTCCATGAAGGATCCTACTCAATGACTACTCTACTCCGTGAAGGATCCTACTCAATGACTACCTACTCCGTGAAGGATCCCACTCAATGACTACCTACTCCATGAAGGATCCCACTCAATGACTACCTACTCCATGAAGGATCCTACTCAATGACTACTCTACTCCGTGAAGGATCCTACTCAATGACTACCTACTCCGTGAAGGATCCCACTCAATGACTACCTACTCCGTGATGCTCCTTTGCCTCAGTAAATAACCTATTTTAAGTCTGAACTACAACACAGCTTCTAAGTGCCTCATGGTACTTAATGACATATTTGCAGAATTTATTTTTCTCAATTATATTCTACTCTCCTTTAGCCAGTATCACTGCCTATGTGTCCACGTACATTCCCAACAGTACTTTGTTGGAGTGCCTTGAATTTACTGAGGTTCACTGCTGAACAATCCAAGGAATTAGATCCAATCCTAGCATATAATTTCATTATAATTTATCAGTATAATACATGCTTTCATTCGTGTGTCAGAAACCATTTTACAAAATGGGTAGCTTTCTCCCTCCTTTTCCCTATAAATAATCAAATGTGAGACAGGTTAAGTCATTCTAAAATGGCATAGCATATTGATAAGAAATCCCAAAAGAATCTATCCATCCCTGATAGAAAACCTCTAGCTCCAGGAGCAGAAAGGGAAGACAGCTAATCTTCCATCATGAGT
Source organism: Callithrix jacchus (assembly GCF_049354715.1). Taxonomy (NCBI): domain Eukaryota; kingdom Metazoa; phylum Chordata; class Mammalia; order Primates; family Cebidae; genus Callithrix; species Callithrix jacchus. Next base: position 2,996,372 of record NC_133510.1, read on the forward strand.
TAGATCACATTCTTCAGTCCACAGGCCTAAGGACAGCACGAAGCAGATCAGGATCCCTGTGAACAACTGGCTTTTAACAGATAGTTTTATTTTTCCCCAGACTCCACCACCAAGTAAACCTCCTGGTCCTTGATACCCTTTGTCCAGGCCGTGTAAACAGAAGTGTTGTGTAAGTCATGTGACTTATTGAGAAATAGATTTGTACTAGAAAATAAATATTAATAGATTTGCACGTGGCCCCTGTAGCTTGATCATTGTAACCTGAAAAAGATACGTCTATCCCAGTCCTTTTGGGTTAAGAGAGCAAATAAAAGTAAAAGGGACTTGGAGAATAATTTTGCTTACTACTCTGATTTCAACTTTTCTGAAATGGACTTTGAACATTAATATCCACTTCATGAACTTTTCACTACACTCAGTCCCAACCAACCCATGGAGCCCTGCCACCAATTAATTACTTTAAAATTTAAGTCTTTTAAAGGCCAAAAATGAAATCCTAACTACTCCTTGTAAAACCTGGAGCCGGGCATTATTCTACACATGATCACTTTAACTTTTCATACCTCACCACAATGCTCCCTGCACAAGTTTGTCTCACACTCATTAGACTCAGAGCTTAATTAGATTTCTTTGGATCTTACACCATACAATCACTTTTAAGTTTTTATCTTTTTTTTATATAGACCCAACTAAAAACAATCAGAAAAAACATACACAGAAAGATTATGGATTTTGAAAGTTGATATCAATTTAGATATTGATATCAAAATATGTAGGGAAATGATCATTTATGTAGATTATTTACCAAAAAATGTCGTCAGAAATGCAAAGCTCTAGTAAGTAGTGCTGGCTGTCTGTTCCTATTTTTTCCAGACTGACTTATGCAACATCCTGATGTTTAAAACTATTCTGTCATGGAAAATCTGTCTCTAGGGTGGGGCGAGAGGAGGGTGTCCCACTTTTTTTTTAAAGTTATAATAAGAAGCAGACAGTTAAAAAAATATAAAAAACGGGTACTCTGCAAACATTTTGAATTACGTATTGCAAGGCTACAAGGTAAAGGCAGAAATGTGCATTTGAAAGTCGAAACTTAGCAGACACCCGTCTTGCTGACATCATGAACAGAACAGTAAAATCAAACCATTTTTCCTTATAGGAGAAGCAATCAGCAATAGTCAGTGATCTGAACGTTGTTAAGCACAATAGGTCATATATCGAATGGAGTTTATTTCATTTCCCCTAAATTCTACGCTAGAAATATGAAGACTATCAAGAAATAATGATAATTTCCCCTTTCATGAATATAAAGAATCAATGGGTATAATAAAACTTCATTCAGGTTTTTCTCTTTTCTATTTTGACTATAAGATATATGGATATAGACAAAATTCATACTGAATGTCATAAGTCCATGTTATGAAAAAATAAATTTAGAGTACTTTTCCAAGTGAGTCTTAGTATCTTCAAAAAGTAAACCTTGCTGCTTTTATCCCTTTTCTTGCAAAGCTACGGGCTTTCAAAGTCCTATTGTTATTTTCTGGATCATTATAGAAAAATCATATTTTGAAACTGTAAAGATTTCACTTTTTTTAACATTCAAAACTGACTTAAGGATGGAATATATTGGTCAGGTGTGGTAACTCACACCTGTAATCCCAGCACTTTGAAAGGCTTAGGCAGGCATATCACTTGAGGTCAGGAGTTCGAGACCAGCCTGGCCAATATGGCGAAAGCCTGTCTTTACTAAAAATACAAAAAAAAAAAAAAAATTAGTCAGATATGGTAGCACCTTCCTATAGTTATAGCTACAAAAAAGGCTGAGGCAGGAGAATCGCTTGAACCTGGGAGACCGAGGTTCCAGTGAGCCAATATCGCGCCACTGCACTCCAGCCTGGGAGAAAATGCGAGACTCCATCTCAAAAAAAAGAGATAGCATATTAAGTGACAGGAGAATCCAAGAGTTGTGAGTTTGGCTCAGTGACTGGAAGTCATTATTGGACTACATGCAAAGCATATATCTGGACTTCACGTGCGTCAGAGGAAACATGCTAACTCAGGTCATGGCGCAGTCTATATCCTGTGTGATCCAGGTACTATGTCAGAAAGCTAAACCACTCCAACATGTCCCCTCTACGGTATGCGCCTGAATGTACACCATATGTGTCTCTCTATATTTTGCATTGCGTTTTAGATGAATAACGTTGGAACCGTATTTTCTCATATTATATACAGCACACTTGAAGGGAGGAATTACTATGCGGTTAAAGCCTTACAGTAAACACTGAAAAGTGGCTGTGCTGGAGATAAACTGACACTTTAGGGGGGCGAACACCTGTGGACGCTTCGGAGCTTCCTTAAAAGATAAATAGCTATAACTTAGAGCACTCTGGAGAAAACAGAACTAATTCTTTTTAGCAACACTCTACATCCAAGAAAAAGAAGACTTCTTTAGAGAGACTCAGCTATAGGAGATCCCAAGAAAAGTCTTAACATGAGCAATAGCCTCGCACAGGGCTGCTCTGTAAGACGATTGTAACAAAACCATTTCCTGCTTTGACCGGTAATCTTACCGGGGAAAAAAAATCCTTTTTCTTTTCATAAAAAGAGGTTTAGATAAAATTAGGGGAGAATAGCTTTATTTAGTATAAACAATCCTCAATTTAGTTCAGGTCAACCTTTCAAGCTATGCACTCAAAGGCATGTCTGCTACAGTAAAGTGTAAGTCTATTTCCATTATAGGCCTTGATCACGTTTGCATATGTTACTCCTCTCATCTCACGTTGAACTGTAATTCCCAACGGTGGAGCTGCAGCCTGATTAGAGGTCATGAGATCGTGGGGGCAGGTTTCTCATGAATGGCTTGGTGCTGTTCTCATATTAGTGAGTTTGTTCTCCCAAAATCCAGTTGTTTAGAAGTATGTGGCAGCTCCCCGTCTTCGCTTTGCTCCCTTTCTTGCCATGTGACATGCCTGCTCCTGCTTCCTTTCTGCCATGAGTGAACGCTCCCAGAGGCCTCCCTAGAAGCTGAGCAGAGGCCAGCACCAAGCTTGTACAGTCTGCAGAACTGGGAGCCAATGAAGCCTCTTTTCTGTATAACTGACCCAGCCTCAGGTATGCAAGAATGGCCTAACCCACAATACTAGCAGCACATAGTAGGGATATGATCAATGCATGTTAAATAACTGAATAAAGGCTGAGTCTGATGCAACACGGGTTTTCAATTGCTGGCCATAATACATTTTTAACTAATTTATAGCAAAAATCAAAAAATAAGGTCTGAAATTTTTGTCACGAGTCATCTACTCGTCTCTAGTCTCAAAGTTGATTTAGCTCACATCGTTCAACACTCTCAACTTCTTTTTTTAGTAGCAAAGTCCAGATGTGTAGTCATTACTCAAAGGAATCAGATAGCATCGAGTGCACATGTGCACACACACACACATACACACACATGCACACACACATACACACAAACACACACACATACACCTATACACATGCACAAACACACACATATACACACAAACACACACATATACACACATATACACACATGCACACACATATACATACACACATACACACATGCACAAACACACACATATACACACATACACACATATACACACATGCACAAACACACACATATACACACAAACACACACATATACACACAAACACACATATCACACATGCACAAACACACATATATATACACACACATACACACATGCACAAACACACATATACATACACACATACACACATGCACACACACATATACACATACACACACATATACACACATATAAACACATGCACAAACACATATACACATACATACACACATGCACAAACACACACATATACACACAAACACACACACATATACACACACACATACACACACACACAAAAACACACACACACACACACACACACACAATCTTAAATTTAACCAGAACTCCAGGAAGGAGGGGAAAAGAAAAGAGGGAAAAAGAAGAAAGGTCATAATTATTAAAACTGTAGAGGAGGTATGATTAAAAATTAGCTTTATCATCCTGCAAAGAAAAGCACTGTTCTAAGGGGAAAGCTAGTTCAGTATCATTTAATCCTAAACCTTGCCATGACTGGAAGTGAGGACTAATTTGCAATTCCACTGAAAAGGTTTGAAACTATTTCCAGTTTTCAAATATGCACATGATCTTCATTGAGGATTTAAGCCTCTCCTGTTTTCAATTCCCCTCTACAAAAGAAAGAGAATATATTTTATAAAACCACCTGATCTCATGAGAATGTACATTTCCTGGAACTGTGAACATGCAGAGTAAGGCTGCTCTTATTCATTTCCCTCAGAGAGCAAAGGTGACTAGAAACCAGAATCCTGGCAATGAAATCATACATGTCTCCTGATAAACGCCCAGTTCCTCTCACTAAATATTTTCTCCCTAATCCCAGACACTATAACTGTCAGTCAGTTTTGGTCTGTTATTTCAATATGAGCAGTCTGACTTAAGTGCCATAAAAGTCTTGGGAAAAAAACATTTTTGAACACTGGTGCACTCAGGGGACTGATAATGGAATATGAACCTTTCACCCCGAAAATGGCTCCCTGGGAACAGAAAGCAGCATAGTTTTTTTTTAGTATAGCCCCTGTCCGCCACCAAATCCCCCCTTCTCCCAGGTGGTGCTAAAACATCTAGCAGCTGCTGTCATGGAAGCTGTAACTTCCTATACAGTCTTCTGGAATGATCTGGATAGTTTTAGAAATCTGTCAACTTCTCTGCTTAGGAAAATTTGCATGCAGTGAATGTGAGGATTTTGTCAAAATGCAGATTTTGATCCAGTCGTCTGGAGTGGAACCTAAGACCCTCCATTTCTAGTAACTCCCAGATAATTCAGATTTTGTTGACAAATCTTAGTTTGAGTAAGAAGGATCACTTCCATCTTTATCGGTGTAATTTGAGGGACACCAGAAAAATCCCTCCCACACTAAAAATCTCAATCTTGCCTACCTAAAGCAATACGATAAATATGAAAGAAGTACGGCCGTGGTGGGGTGGACTGGGGAGAAGGAAGTCCAGTTTCCCTTATTTAAATTGCTTGCCGAGCTCTGACACTATATTGTACTAGGATTTGTTAGTCCACACTTGCAGTCTAAAATTTAACCGTCCCTAGCTTTGTGCCTGTATTATAGCATAAAAGCAACTGAGCATTTCTCACGTGGCCCTTACAAGAGCTGTGAGTTAAGCAGAGCAAAGAGAATTACCATTTTAGAAAAGGAGAAAATAGATTGGCCAAGGTAAGCAACTTACTCATGGCCTCCTTACTAGCAGGAATTAGATCCAGGAACCATATTCAAATCTTGTGATTCGCAAATCTAGAGCCTGGCCGTAATAATAGTGCCTTTCCTGTCACCAATCTTCCTACCTCCCGGACAAATGTTCTTTGACGTCTTTACACTATTGTTCCAGCAGCTGTCTAACCAGGAGAAAAAGAAACATCAATAGCATATGAGGTCGTTCCAGGTTCACTATTTCAGTACAAACTGCACCTTAGATGAATTTTTTAAATCTGGAAGACAAGCCTAAATTCTGTTGGGTGACATACAAGAATTAAGATTCTAAGATTTCATTCAACAGCAGAAGGATATTTTTAATCACCCTGAATACAAACGCTAGTCAGAGATAATCGAGGTCATGGAATGAAAATGTTCCAGGATCAAGAATCTCACAGTGACTCTACAGTAACAAAGAATGTGGTGGGGATTCCCTACGACAGAGTGAGAAATGAGAAGCACCTCCAAGTTCAAGACCCCCACAACATTGCTGCATTGTTTGCTGCTGTGCTCCAGCACTCAGAAAACTGCTTAGAATGCAGGTGTTCCATACATATTTTAAAATCAAATGAATACCTGAAGTCGTACTATAACAGTGCACAATGTAACACATGCCAGAATGTCTTTAAATGTGGAATCCTCATTTCTTTGTCAGCGGATTCTTTTTCACATTAATATGAATCCAGAGTTTCTTTAAAATGTTTAATCCTTCAGATAACTGGAGACATTTTGCTCTTCCCAAACTAAAGATTACTCTTTAGTATCTGAAAAAATATGATCCCAATGCAATAAATCTCACTCTATACAAATAGCATATTGACTCAAACAAGGGAAAGCCAAGGGCTCAGACTGTTTTTCAAGTCTACTCCTCATAATATTGTGGGAGTTTAATTTCTGATTTCTCCCTAGATCTTAGCTCAGTCAGCATTTCCTGAAACAAATATAGATTTTTTCTCAGCACCATGGACTTCCCCTTCGTAGATGTCAGATGATTTTATATTTATTTGCTTTACCTGTCCCTGTCACTAGACTCTACTCCCTCATAGCTCTGGGATCAGGGCTGCTTTTGTTAACAGGTATACTCCTCACATCTGCCTGCTCCTGATCCTTACCAGGTTTAAGAGTTACTAAAAGCTAGCAAATACTCTCTAAAAGCATTTAATTCCAGCCAGTCTACCTGGCTCTCCCTTAAATGAAGAAAGATTACAATAGAGGTTTTTTCTATAGTTTCTATACACACTATACCTCACACAAATTCAAAGCCCCTATAGAATTTCAATGGAAATGAATTCTAAGTTTCCAGCATTGCAAATGCATGCTCCCACCCTGGTCCAGCAAAGATTTAGGGCAATACAATCAGTAGACATGAGCAAGAACAAGCAGAGTCAAGACTGTTGTAAGAGAAATTCAGCTGAAGTGCAGGGGGAAAAAAGTCACCTTCAATATTAAACTCTTGATTTGACAAATCAATGAAGATTAAGCACTTTACGGTATTTTTTTTTTTTTTTTTCTTGAGACAGAGTTTCGCTCTTGTTACCCAGGCTGGAGTGCAATGGCGTGATCTCGGCTCACCGCAACCTCCTCCTCCTGGGTTCAGGCAATTCTCCTGCCTCAGCCTCCCGAGTACCTGGGATTACAGGCACGCACCACCATGCCCAGCTAATTTTTTGTATTTTTAGTAGAGACGGGGTTTCCCCATGTTGACCAGGATGGTCTCGATCTCTTGACCTCATGATCCACCAGCCTCGGCCCCTCAAAGTGCTGGGATTACAGGCGTGAGCCACCGCGCCTGGCCGTTAATGGTATTTTAAAAGAATACCAATGTTGCACATTATTTTAACAATGTGAGAGCCTAATACCACCTGCATCAGAAACACTGAGTCCGATCTCAGAGTGGAAATAAGTAATTAATCACCCAATTTTTCTACTAGCAATTCTTACTCAATATTAGAGTGACAGAGGCTACTAAACTTAAAACATGGGGACAATCTAGGACTTTTATCTACACATGATCTGTCTCCACAACCCGTCTTTGAAAAATCACAGTACCTGTGAAGCCTTAAGAAACATTCCACAAACAATGAACCTGAAGGCAAAATTGTGACAGAGGAGATATATATTTTGTCTGTATAGTTAAAACTATCCTTCCAGCAGTACATGCTTTTCTTAAGCTTACTAAAACTGCATTTTGTGTATTTAAAAAAAAAACGGTGTTCTTAAAATTCTGAGAGTAAAATATGTACAATATTTATAAAAAGTTAACTTGAGTCTTGAATTTATTAAAAACCAAATTGCAGGCAAAATAAATTGGAAATAAACAGCTTCCTTGAGAGAGTAGTGTCAATGTCTGTCAAAATTTTCACATTTTTAAAGTCATCTCAGACATAGAGACCACAAGCAGAACCCAAAGATAATAACATACATCACTACCCGTTGCTGTAATTTCCAAGCCTGTGAGCCACTGTCGTATCCTACGGATCTCAACCTTTTTTCCTATGTCCTAACATATTCTCAGAGTGCTATGAACCCTTGTCTTGTTTCATTTCAGGAACACACAGTCTCCAGCTTTTCTAAGGGGCAGAGTGGGCTGTCAGTTTTTCTCCCTTCCTGCAATATTCTGCTGCTATCCCACGTAAGCCAGTGTCACAGGTCTGCTGTGTCCTACCTAAGTTTGGTTATAGAGTTAGGTTGTAGAATGATCCCATTGCCCTTTGAAGGGAATGATTCAAAGAAAGTCAAGTTAATAAAAGGAGGATTTTGGGAGTCTGCTGGGAAAGTTCTGCCTCACTCTTCATCTATTCATTGCTATGGCTGGATATGGGGTTCAGAGGTGCTTCAATTACATTGTTTCATTTAGAGGAGGACAAAATCAAGAGAATTCCTGGGAAAATGGGGCCAAAACTCCTTATGGAGTTACCCTTAAGACCTTCTAGACTTCCATATATAAGACAATATACTTTGGTTATTATAACGTACAGAATTTTTAGTTGTTTTTTTCTACTCCAGTACAAAAAAAGCATGAAAATACATTTTTATTACTTCATAACCATTTACCTAAGTTTCAATAATGAGTTATTCTAGTAAATACCACTATAATAAATTGAATATTGCTTCTGAAATATAACGCAGGTTTTAAAAAATATTGCTCAGAAAGTAGTAGGCGAAATAGACTAAGGAATTAGCACTCTGAATTTTTATGAAGGTATGGAAAAAGGAAAGAAGAGAAAAATAATTAAAGCTCTTCCTCTTTTTTGAGCTACTTTATTAAGTTATGATTGACATACAAAACGCAACACATATTAAATATATACAACTTAATGAGTGTGGAGATAAGCATGTACTTGTGAAACCATCACCCCAATCTGCACCATAAACCTATCCATCAACTTCAAAAGTTTCCTCCCATCTTTCCTGTGATAAGGACACAACATAAAATCTACCCTCTTGGTACATTTTTAAGTTGACAACACAGTACGTACTGTTAACTGCAGGCAATATATTGCACAGTGGAGCTTTACAATTCACTCATCTTACATAACCAAAACTAAACACCCTTTGACTAACACCTTCCCATTTCACCCTCTTTTTTTTTTTTTTTTTGAGACAGAGTCTCTCTCCATCACTCAGGCTGGAGTACAGTGGCATGATCTCAGCTCACTGAAACCTCTGCCTCCCGGGTTCAAGCAATTCTCCTGCCTCAGTCTCCCAAGTAGCTAGGACAACAGGTGCATGCCACCATGCCTGGCTAAATTTTTGCATTTTTAGAAGAGACAGGGTTTCACTGTGTTAGCCAGGATGGTCTTGATCTCCCGACTTGTGATCCGCCCGCCTCGGCCTCCCAAAGTGCTGAAATTACAGGAGTGAGCCACCGCCTCAAGCTCGCCCTCTTCACTTAAGAAATTTTCCAGCATCTCATATAAGCCCAGAAACATAGTAAGAATTCTACAATATCTAGAAAGTAAATGATTTGCTTTTCTGTCAGATTATCTACTTATCTGGTAAACTGCGAAATCAGAGCCATACCACCTCTGTGTGACTTTAAGCAATCATTTGGCCACCTTAGGCCCTTTCCTTGTTCCTCCATAAATAAAAATATCTTTTCTAGTTCAAATATTTCATAATCATCGGCACACTATCACTGCTTTCTGCAAAAGATCTCTATAAAAAAGAACCCATGCTGGTAAGCAGATTAATAGTTGAAGTCAGGTTACCAACTCACCTAATCTCATTTACCTTAACATTTTCCTTTAATTCTCAACAAACGGTAACTTATGAACTTACAACAACTGCAAAATGTGCTATTAAACTATTAAATGAACACATATTCTTTCAAAAGGTTTATACACAACTGGACGGTACGGCACATAGTCACCTCTGATTTTATGATTTCTCTTAATTCCTGTTCTTTAATTTCAAATAACTGAAGTATAATTTTATACCATAAAAAATTACACATACTATAATTACATATATATGTAAATAGCAGTGGGGGATGTGTGCGTGCATGTATGTGTGTGTGTTTTCCTGACTAGTCACTATTTCACAGGCAAGGCAGTTTCCTAAGACTTAACCCTTTTGATTGAATTTAATGCTCACGGTAACTTAAGTACCCTCATCTTAAATGTAAGAACCATTCTCAGAATGGCAGCTAAGGAAACTAACATCATGAAACTAACAAACTCCTTTTTCTCCAACATTACATATGTCAGGTATACAATCCTCATACTCTCGAATGATGAGAACTTTTCCCCACATGAACATACATGGCAGAGCAACAGTTCAGTGAACGACAACGAAAAATCATCGTATAAACCTAACGGAGAAACCTTGCAAAAATTAAAATATACAAAATCTTTTTTTCTTTTTGGTTCATTCATTCTCACTGTCGCCTTATTTCATTCTCCATCTTTTATTTTGAAAACATGTAATCAACCTGATTCAGACATAATTACAGAATGGAAAACACATAAATAAACTTTCTATTGGGGTAGTAATAAAGATGGGCAGATAACATTCCTTCCCACAAATGAGACAATCTGAGGGAAATACTACTCTCTCAGAACTAGGTGGACAGAATAGAACTTTTAAAATGTCTTTCAAAGAACCGGAATATTTAACTATTGTGGCACCAACTGCAGCCCAGAAAGAGTGACTTGCCTGGAGCTGAGGAGGAAGACATCTGTAGCCCTGTACAAGAACATGGATTTAAAGAAGTTCTTACAATAAACTTCTCTCTCCTCAAAGACGCAAAGCAACAAAAGAAAGAGGCCAAAAATATTACCTTCACTAGGACACGACTCTTCCAAGCTCAGTGAAACTGTGTTTACATACACCAAAAGTGGAAAACTGAAGGGCTCAGGAATTCAGGTTGCAACCAATGCTTCTATACACACCAGGGGACAATTCACGGCACAATGCAGTATTTTAGAATAAAATGCAAAATTTCTATGCAGTAGCTCACCTCAACTTTGCTCACTTTCATGGTTTTGCAAATAATTCCTTCCAGGGCAGTGTTCTACATCTTGCTCTTCAACAGTAAAATAATGCGCCCAGCCCCCAAAACAATTAAAAATGTGAGTAATCCATCTCTAAAACAAAACTGGCAATTTTGCTTTAGACAAAAGAAAAACTAGTTAAAAACCAGAAGACTCATTAAAGCGATGATGTTTATCAAGAACTAAAAGATGATTATATCAGATTTATAATATCAGCAAAAGCTTCTTTGATTCAAACAAATACTTTTCTGAAGAAACTTTCTCTTCCATTAGGGACAGATACTTCTGGATGAAAAATCAAAAAGTTTACTTTGCCTTCAAAAATTTTAAATGTGCATTCTTTCTCAAATGCCAGGTATCTTGATGAACTTTGAAACACAATGAAATAAGAATGCTAAGCTATGAATATTTTAATCTTTTTAAACCATGTTTAAGCAGTAGAGTTACCTTGAAGGAGTTTCTCTGATTACGTGTACTGTTCTCTTAAAATGCCTCTGCACAATTATGTTCACTTCTGAAAGCGGCACTAGCAAACAGCTAAATACCATATGCTACAAGTCATGGAAAAAAGAGTTTAACTACAGTTCACATAAAACAGAGAACTCAAAGGAAGGTTATTTTGAAAACATACACAAAGAAATTTAAAAAACATTTAGAGGCATTTCAGAGTTCAAGCCTACAACCATGTGGCAAATGTAGCAGATGCTGGCATTTGGGTGCTGGAGGGATGTCAAAACTAGATAGAAAATCCATGTCTGAGATGGATGGAACATGGATTTGATGTTTCTGTGTCTGAAACAAAACAAGAAACTGAAATGATGAAGGTAAAAAAAAAATCAACAATAACCACAAAAAAGCACACCTTTTCTCTTGTCCAAATCTGTATATTTCAACTCTTTCTTTCATAATCCCTCACCTCCCAGCAGGTGTTGAATGCAGCAGATGCTCACTGAAGTCATCCAACACCACCCACCTTCTAAATGAAAGTGATCCCATTACATTACTTTGAACCATTTCTCCACCACACAGAGTTACTTTCGTGAAGACTGTTCTGGGTTTAGGGGAGCAAGTCACAGAACTTCAGAAATACAGATGTGATCAATGCAATATTCAAAACTAAAGAACCTTGCATTCAAAATGTTCTTTATACCACTATTCTTTCAAATTTTTAACCATTTGGAAAAGGACTGTAGACAGCAGCACTCTATGAGGGAACAATTTGAGGTGAGAGTTAGTAATAAAATAACACAGTCAAAGAGTAACTGAAGAAAAAAGAAGGAAATCAGAAGCAAAACCCACATACGCTCTTTTCTGACCACTATTTATCAGTAGAACTTACGGGCTTCCTTGTGGACGCCAACTTCACAGGACTGAGGAATGCCTAGAGACCGGATGAGGCAATCCACTGTATTTTGTATTTCATCTCTGCATCATTCCCATTACTGGAGGTGTAAATTGCTCTGTTTTATGCATTTTTTACAAATTCGACTTCACAAACGTGCATCACTTGTGTTAAGCACTTTTTATGTATGTAAAAACACTGAAATTCTCTCAATAAGTGAAGAGATGTTCTTTTGTACATTTGCATTTGTGAAATATAAAATTTCTTGAGATCAGAGCTTTGGGTGACTGTATAAACATTGGTAACCTTAACAGTTTTGGGGTTTTTTTTAAGACAGAGTTTAGCTTTTGTTGCCCAAGCTGGAATGCAATGGCGCAATCTGGGCTCACTGCTACCTCCGCCTCCTGGGTTCAAGCAATTCTCTTGCCTCAATCTCCTGAGTACCTGGGATTACAGATGCGCACCACCACACCCAGTTATTTTATTTTATTTTTAGTAGAAACGAGGTTTCACCTTGTTAGCCGGGCTGGTCTTGAACTCCTGACCTCAGGTGATTCACCCACCTCAGCCTCCCAAAGCCTATCACAGTTTTTGATGGATTTTCCCAAAAGACTTAGGTTGTTTGATATATTATTTCAGATAACCAAAGTTAGAAAGCTGGTTGCACACAATTATCTATCACAGTGATGTGTGATTATACATTGTCCTTTTTTGACCAATTTTGTATCGGGACAGTTCATCTGCTCATAACTGTTATACCAGTATGACTGTTGTTAGCATACTTGAGTGCTTATGTTTGCGAAAGTATGTATGTTGTTACTGCATATTTTGTTGTGTAAAGTGGCCTAGAAAGTATTCTATTTTTACGTTTCTTAACTAAATCCTCTTTTAAAAATATAAATATCTTTAAAGTAATATTTTCATTTTTTTTAGAATTACATTTTCAGAAATTTGATGTTTTGGGGATTGTGATTTTCTGGATTTTAGACTTTAGCGATTTTTAATCTTCTAGGATTTTAACATTCAGGATTGTGTCTTTTGGGATTATGACCAGCTCCCAATTTAGCCAACAAGAATTACCTAATTGGATGTATACAAACAATTCCTTAAATGTATCCACTTTTGGTTCAAATAAATTCATCATTGACTTAAATGGCGTGGAATTACTATAATATATTTTAGATTATAACAAACTCATATTATCCAATGCTACAAAAGAAAAGAGTATGACTGTGTCTTTTAATTCTGAATTCAGATAATCTTCTCTACCTTTTACACAGTCCATCTGATGAAGAAATATATACATTCTTTGGTTAAATGTATTAGATTACCTGTTTCCTATAAAGATATAAAATTATGAAGTCTATTCATTGCTTTTTAAATCAATTATACAAACTGCTGAAAGTGAACATAGTCCAATGTCTTAAACTTGGTAATATTGACAAGAGGAATCTAAAGGAGTTCTAAGATCTAGCATATACCTTACCATAAGCAGAGCTTATTTCAAGATACAAGGATGAAATACGGAAAGAAAAACATGACTGTAAAACATAAAGTCAGTTTCCAAGGTCATACTACAGCTATCTTCTATTATATTTCCCAGTAATATACTTTCATTTTGCTCAATCCTTAAAAAGAACCCTCAGTGCAATGGTACAAACCTCAAATATTGCCCTGATAAAATTCAAAAGCACACAACATTTCAACCCTTCTTAGATAAACAGCAACTAGAGTTCAGGGACAAACGCTATGGCTTTCTCTGATCAGTTCCCAACACAATACAATATTCAATGAGTCTTGCAGCAAACTGTTTTTGCAAACATGCCTAAAAGAATTCATAACTACCTACTGAACCTAAGTCACAAGAATTTCTAAAATTTGGGGAAATAACATTACCCTGTGTCCCTTCATCATGCATTGTTCCTTGATCTGTTCTTAAATAACATTTCAAAACTAGACTGAATAAAAATTAATTATATTGACTTTTAGCTCCTTAGAATAGTCAATAGGGCCATCAAGTCTAATTTTAACCATGCATACAATCATATAACACCCCTTTAATGAATTTTCTGAGGATTTAAATCCTTTAATTCCCAAGCCCAGTGAAAATATGAATGCAAAAATTTTATTTTCGTGAATGTAACTGAATGTAAGCTTCAGCCGTATACAGGAATTCTTATATCACTGCTGCAAGACTCTGTCTTGGCACCCATTAGTTTTTACCCTTAGTACTGAGTGAAAATAGACATGATACTTCCATTGTGTTAATTCTACTCTTTGTTTTCTAGGGCAATACATAAGTGTGCCCATTTTTCTACATGACAACCTTATAAATAACTGCAGACACGTGTTTTAGTCCCTCTGAGTCTTCTCCACACCATACAGTCCCACTCCCTCCATTTTTCACATTTCCAGACTTTTGGCACTCCAATGTGTCAAAGTCCTTCCTAAAATTGTGTTGTCTTGAATGGAACACAGTATTCCAACCATGATCCAGCCAGTGTGAAGTACGTCAATATTACTTCCCATGGTGTGGACGCTCTTCTTTCTACTTATACTGCCTAAGGAATTCTTAAGGGTTTTTTTTTTTCCCTTTTTTTTTCTCTTTTAAACAGTTGCAACATACAGTTGTCTCATATTAAGTCTGTAGTCAAGTAACAGCTCCAGATGTTTTTCACAAACTGAAAATTCTCATATTCAGCTCTCACTTGAAGCCAGCAACCACGAGCTCTAGTAACAAGCAGAGAACTCAGATGCATAGCTGCCTGGATGAGAGATAAATACGTGAGATAATCCACTGCAGTTTGCTGCAAAATGTCTTCTAGTTGCCATTCTAATTGCTTAAAATTTCAGTCAACAGAATTAAGTCTTTTCCTTTGAAGAAGTCTTGACTATTCCAATACATACTTCTATATTTTACTACTTATTTTGTACTGAATATGTGCCAGTCCCTATTCTAAGAACTTTAAAGGTTTTTTTTTAGTAACTAATTTAATCTGAGTCACAACTCTATGAAATAGGTGTCATACACATTTAACAATGAAGAAACTGAAGCACAGTCAATTTTTTTCTTTTTTTTTGAGACGGAGTTTCGCTCTTGTGACCCAGGCTGGAGTGCAATGGCGTGATCTCGGCTCCCCGCAACCTCCGCCTCCTGGGTTCAGGCAATTCTCCTGCCTCAGCCTCCCGAGTAGCTGGGATTACAGGCATGTGCCACCGTGCCCAGCTAATTTTTTGTATTTTTAGTAGAGACGGGGTTTCACCATGTTGACCAGGGTGGTCTTGATCTCTTGACATTGTGATCCGCCTGCCTTGGCCTCCCAAAGTGCTGGGATTACAGACTTGAGCCAGGGCACCCAGCCTGAAGCACAGTCAATTTAAGTAACTTACCAACAGTCACATGACTTATAAGAAGGAGAGCCAGGATTTAAAACCAGGTTAGTCTAGTTCCAGAATTGAGGCTCATAATCATTATATTCTGCTGCTTCTCTACCCTCCCATAAATGCTTGGTGAAACAGGCACGGTGCCAGATACTTGGAAAAGTAATATAATATCACCATTGTCATCATCGTATTTCTATGTTTGTCTTAGTTCTCTTAAATAGAACTATACTAAGCAACACAGAAATAGGTCACAGACAATCTGATATAACTTTTATATTCAATCCTA
This sequence comes from Callithrix jacchus, assembly GCF_049354715.1. Taxonomy (NCBI): domain Eukaryota; kingdom Metazoa; phylum Chordata; class Mammalia; order Primates; family Cebidae; genus Callithrix; species Callithrix jacchus. The sequence continues at coordinate 3,012,217 of NC_133510.1, forward strand.
AATATGAAAGTACTTTTCAGGGCTGTTGAAAGAATTAGAAAATCAGTATCTGTAAAGTGCTTAGAATAATGTCTGGCCTAACCTAAGTGCTAGCTCTTTTTAAATATCAATTTTATAAATGTATTTATTCATACAAATATGCATATATAAATTCATGTTTACAAGTTACAAAGTTCCTTATGGCTAGAAAACAATAAGCTTTTAAGTGAGTCATTATGAGACTTCATTTTGAAAGGTGAAATGTTCTCTTTTAAAAGAGACACACATTGAGACTTGAAGGAGGCAGGACCATCAGAAACATTATATGATGAAAAAATAAAATCTCTTGGTTTCTTTAGCACCCATCTTACGGTGGAAAGAACCCCACTGGCTTTATGTATGTCGCCACCTTGTTTAGTGATTAAAGATAAGACTACTCCAAAAAGCATGCATTACCACCAGATGTTATTGGCCACCTAGGCCAGTTAAGGCATGTGCCTCTTTTAAACACTCTAAATGGATATTTATGGCAACCCACATGTTTTTAGATGACCTTGTATTAAATACAAGGTCATCTAAAAACATGTTCTTTTGTCACTTCTTTCAAATGAATGGCACAGGATTCCTCAGACTGTCATATTTGCCTAAGATGAAGTGCTACATACTATGACACTAAAACTAAAAGCATCTCATTACTAGCATGGCCTGAGTATGCCAAGTCCTCATTTGGTTTTGAAGTGAGTTTGCTGTGCTGTGCACAGAGACATAGTACAATGTGAGCGTTATAAGGAACAAAATTCAGGAAGGAATCCTATAGTCATTGCATCGTGATCCACTCTCTTGATATGGTTGTTCTACTGTTAATATTGTTCTTTTCATTATTCTAATCATTGTTAAGACTTATCAGTTTGTTACTGACTAGTTTTCTCTACAGTGTGATATAAACTTGCACATTTTTCGATGATCTTCTGATAAGCAGATATTCTGACATGTATGCCTAGCAGTTCCAACATAAATTATCCATAAGACAGGTGTGAACACCATTCCACACCACCCCTCAAATATTTATTTTTGTTTTACATGAATAGGACATCATTTTTGATTCATCTATGTTAACAATTTGCAGTGAGAAAATGTTTTTATGAAAATAAAATCCTGAACATGTTTTAACTATTAGCTTATAATCAGCAATTCATTTATGCTCCTCTACATCTATTTGTATCTACAGAATAATTTTTCTACTAAAATAGAAACTTGTGATCTGAGGGAAGTGGGGAGAGAAAGAACAGCTGAGAGGTCTACTGATGTAAATTACCCCCTCTCCAAACACCTTCTTCTAGCTCACGTCTCCATTAATCGCTACTTTCTCCTTTTCAACTCACAACTCAAAGTTGGCTACCTTGTTTTATAGCCACCTTATTTTATAACAAGAACTAATATGAGTACTACAACGTATTAAGAATTTCAAGTTGAGAAGTGTGGTGGCTCAAGCCTGTAATCCCAGCACTTTGGGAGGCCGAGGTGGGTGGATCACGAGGTCAAGAGATCGAGACCATCCTGGTCAATATGGTGAAACCCCGTCTCTACTAAAAATACAAAAAATCAGCTGGGCATGGTGGCACATGCCTGTAATCCCAGCTACTCAGGAGGCTGAGGCAGGAGAATTGCCTGAACCCAGGAGGCGGAGGTTGCAGTGAGCCGAGATCGCACCATTGCACTCCAGCCTAGGTAACAAGAGCAAAACTCCATCTCAAAAAAAAAAAAAGTTTTACTTTGGCAATACATATTTTTTAATACTGCACTTACACTTAAAACAACAAAAATCCACTTTCTACTTCTGGTTTATATATCTTTCACCAAATGCCGCTTCAGGGAACACTGCTCTTTCTTCATTCTTACGCTAAGTACACTAACCCCACTCATACCCTAGTTATCACTCACCTGGTTAGTACTGTAGACACTATCTGCCCTTTTTACTCCTCCAAAATCTAAACGGATTTTTAAAAAATCTACCTTCTGGTCACACCGTTACCACCTGTAGCCTTATCTTGGGATGTGTTTCGGTAGAAGTGCATGTGATCTCAGTGAGCTGGCCCTGCATGGCACCAGGAGGCTACAGGAAGCTGGAGCGCTGTCTCTGGCTCACTTGCTACAGAGGGAATCAAACTTTTAAGAGGGGGCATGGTAATACTGGTGGCATAAGAAGGATGAAAACAAGGTGGAAGCAAAGCACAGATCGGCCACTCACCGGCTCTAAAATCTTACGCATGAGAGTCCCCTTAACCTTCATAATTATTTCTAAACCAGAATTAATGATTCTGAAAGTCTGTTTTTGAAGGAACACCTTTGTTTGTCCAGGTGCATGAGGCTGTTTTCCTCTGCCACAGAGAAACAAGCTCAAGGCATTATAAAAAGTGTGCTCTTAAAAAGAAGACGTCAGTCTTAGCTGTCCATGTAGTGTAAACCATTTCAGGATTAGAGTCGCAAGAAAGAAATCAACTAAAATGGATACGAGCACATAGGCATGCGTGTTTACACTGTGTCTATGAAAGAGAAGGACTGATTTGGGAGAAACACTGATTTTCTAACAGATATCATATGTAACTGCCACTATTTATTATAACTTTTATACCTATGAAGATGCAAAATTTATTGGGCTCTATTTTACATCTGCATACATTTCCTCTGTATATTCTATAAATATGTATACTTTGTTAAGATGTTGTGTATAAATACATTTTGATCAATGAAAGGCCACTTTTTTCAGAGGTCTGAATATAGAATACAGCATTAAAATTTGGTACTATATAAAACAAAGATATCAAAAATCAACCCAGCCTTCACTGGCTATACATTCCAGTGATTTCTAGCAATACAAGTCTAATATCATGCCCCTAAAATATTAAACTATTACCATGACATAATTAATATAACAAATTAGATAAAGATGTCAGTATTTAAAATCTGTGTCCTTCAAATAAACATATAAGTGTTATATTCTGACAGTCACAACTCAAGTTTTACAATTTTAAGAATTGCCTCCAAGGCAAGAGATAAACATACTAGAACTAAGATTGCCTTTTAAAATTCAAACCTTTCTAGAAACATAAAAACACTCATATTTACCTTTGGAACTGTTTAACAAAATTTGCCTATTTTCTTGAAAGACGGAGGACATGATACACTAAGTACATACAGAGTTATTATCATGTCCTTCTGTATATATTTTAGAATATGACTTTGATGGAAATATGTCTATTAAATTATGGTGTTTTTCTGACAGAGAATATTTTCTAAAACAGGACACTGTATGTATTATAATGGGGTCCCTCAATAATAATGTGCAATGGAATAAAAGGTCTATTTTTATTCAAAGGTACGAGATTTAATATATGACTACAACTTCATATTAGATTCCATTCTTCTGATACCCATTTGTAATTACAAAAATGAAAATGCACTTCAAGGCCTGGATTGTCTTTTTAATAGACTAGACAGTAGTTAGTGCCACCCCTAAAATTTTAAAGTAAATATAGCAATAGTTCTATCAAAAAACACAAGTGAAGTTGAGATTTTTCAATTATTCTTCTAGAGGAAATTTATACTATTATATTCATAAAACGTCACAATTTACCTGGGAAAGGAAAATATAGTCACAACACAGACTGAGCCAAATCATCCTAGACAGGCTATTCTCAGAGCTTGAATTTTCCAAGAATTTGCCCACTCTTCACATTGCTCATTACCAATCTATGTTTTTAGGACTTCAAAGGCCAGCTATTCAAAGGAGCAAGAAGCTAGACAGACGTGAAACCTGAATACCGCTGTCAGGAACACAGAGTGCTCTGGCCCAGCCACAAAACCAGGCCTCGTTTCACCTCTCCCACTTCCTGTTAATAGCAAAGGTTAGAAACAGATTCTGTTCCCAAGCACAAAAGTGAGTATGGATGGTTTTTTTTTTTTTTTTAATTTTTATTACCAATAAAACTCTGAGGAGTACACACAGGTACAAGTGTTTTATGCTGTTTGCTTATTCTATGCCAGGGCTATAAACCCTTAAGATAAATGGCAACATAATTGTTAAATTCTACAGATTAACTTGGCTGCAATGAAAGCAACACTCCTCAGCGCTCACGGCACGGTCACTGTCTTGAGTTGTTATCTGCCACGAACACAGATTTAAGTCTGATAAAGACATGATTGTCACAGTTAGAGCTCCTAGTACTATAAAATGGCTGCTGAACATTAACATTTTATTTATACAATGGCAAAAATAAATGGCAGAAAAATCCACTTGTGAAAAAAATCAGAGAGATATACAAATAAATGGGCCTAAAAGCGCCACGATATGTTAAGGTGGCTAATTGGACCCTAACAATTTCTGGACTCGTGGAATATGTGTTTATCTAACAACTGCTCTGTTTATCAGTATAATTGTGGTTTTACCATCTCAGTGTCCTCTTTTATCCCTACCCCAAACTTCATTTCTGCCCTTACTTAAATACCTCCAATTATCAGAAAAAAAGAGAAAGACTCTTTATTTTTTGCTCCTAATTCTACCAAATGGGCCAATATGGAACAAGCCTAACACTTACACACCTGTCCTTCCCCTATTCCTATTAAAGTATAGTTTGATTGCCTACCAGATTCAGAACATATGAGTAAGACATTCTTCCTTTTATTGCTCAGTAACTTATCTGTAATCTGATAGCAAAGTGAAATGGACTACACTTTAACCCAGAAATGTCTAGAAGCTTGTATTCCAGAGAGGCTGGTGTGCATTCACAGGGATTTCATTTAGCACGCAATAGCTGTCCTTCTGGGACTCTGCTCCATGAAACAATAAAAAGGCTTGTGCTTCCTGTACGGTGCTCTTGAAAAAAATCACATAACCAAGCTGTCACCTGGAGCCTCCCTGTCCCTTGCAATACGTGTAGAATTGCCCTGACTGCCCCCCAATTCCACAGTCAGTTGAAAGTTCCTGACTCATCTTAACTCCTGGCCAAGACTCCTGCTACCAGTAATTACCAGTGGGTTGCATTCCTCTTGGATGCTACTTATTCCAGAGTAGACCCTACCCTACGTCAGTCAACTCCACATGAACTCGGACAATTCTTGTGTTAAAAATAACATAAAACTTGGAGGTAAGCAAAACTTGAGACTTGACTGAGTTTAGACGGTGGAGATAGGAAGGATTTATAGGGAAGAGTCACACTGCAGTTTTCTGTGAGTCCTGTCAAGTTGTCAAGAACACTGCAAAATAGTCTCTCTCTGGAACACAAATAATCTCTCTTCTCTGAGCCCTGGCTTCACGTGATACTGAAGCCCTTTGGAAATAGGCAGAATGGTGTTCTTTCTATATATGCACTAATATCTAAAAACTTTTCCTTATCTTTGTAAATAAAAATTATAGTGACAAGTCAGCAAAATACTCACCTAATTTTTGAAAAAATTCCTAAACTAACCCATGCCACAGTTTCTCTTCAATGCCATTTGATATGGCTTGGCTCTGCCTCACCCAAATCTCATCTGGACTTGTAATCCCCACATGTCGAGGGAGGGAGGTGACTGGATCATGGGGACAGTTTCCCCCATGCTGTTCTTGTGATAGTGAGTGAGTTCTCACAAGATCTGATGGTTTTATCAGCCTCTAGCATTTCCTCTTCTTGCACTTCCCTCTCCTGCCACAATGTGAAGAAGGTCCTTGTTTCCCCTTCACCTTCCACCATGATTGGAAGATTCCTGAGGTCTCCCCAGCCATGTGGAACAATAAGTCAATTAAACTTTGTTTCTTTATAAATTACCCATTCTCAGGTATTTCTATATAGCAGTGTGAAAACAAACTAAAATAATATTAGGCCAGGTGCAGTGATTCACATCTATAATCCCAGCACTTTGGGAGGCAAAGGTGGGTGGATCACTTGAGGTCAGGAGTTCGAGACCAGCCTGGCCAACATGGTGAAACCCCATCTCTACTAAACATAAGAGTATTAGCTAGGCATGGTGGCACACTCCTGCAATCCCAGCTACTCCAAAAGCTGAGGAAGGAGAATCACTTGAACCCGGGAGGCGGAGGTTGCAGTGAGCCGAGATTGCCCCACTGCACTCCAGCCTGGGTGACCGAGTGAGACTTCATCTCAAAGAGAAATAATAATAATAAAATATTTAATCATAGGGTTGATAATTTAAAATATATATTAAATAAATGTACTTATTTCTGGTTCTCTAATGAGTTATAGGAGACATTTAACATTTATATTTTATTATAAACTGAAACAAAAACATTAGCTACATGAAGCAACATATTTTGACTTTATTTTTTGTGAAACTTGATACTTTGAAAAGCATCCTTGGTATTAAAAAACACATAGTAAGACCCTGTCTCTAAAATAAAATTAAAAAAAAAAAACAGCAGGACATGGTGGTACACACCTGTAGTCCCAGCTACTAGGGAGTCGGAGGCAGGAGAATTACTTGAACCTAGGACGCTAGGAGTTCAAGCCTGCAGTGAGTTACGATTCCACTGCTTCACTCCACCCTCAGTGACCAAGCAAGGCCTTCCTCAAAAGAAAATAAGCTTCACTTGGTATAAGTAAAAAAACAAACAAATAACAACAAAAAAACCCAGCACTGAAGAAGAGCCACCTTCAGTGTGTAACTCCCCCCTCTCAATAGCAACCCTGAAGGAGGTGTCACAGGGAACTGGAAAAATCTCTGCTCTAAGATTTTTTAAAGAAACTTTCATCCAGGGGCCAGGTGTGGTGGCTCACGCCTGTAATCCCAGCACTTTGGGAGGCCGAGGCGGGTGGATCACGAGGTCAAGAGATCAAGACCATCCTGGTCAACATGGTGAAACCCCGTCTCTACTAAAAATACAAAAATTAGCTGGGCATGATGGTGCGTGCCTGTAATCCCAGCTACTCAGGAGGCTGAGGCAGGAGAATTGCCTGAACCCAGGAGGTGGAGGTTGTGGTGAGCCGAGATCACGCCATTGCACTCCAGCCTGGGTAACAAGAGCGAAACTCTGTCTCAACAAAAAAGAAACTTTCATCCAATTTTAATTATCAGATTGAAAACCATTATTCTGAAGCACAGCGTGCTTCGTTTCTTTAATCCATTACCCCACATAGAGAAATATATCTGAAAACGATAATCGGAAGTACAAGCAAGAGTGTACTAAAATATGTACTTCAGTATTATTTACACAGACAAAACCAGGAGATCATCAACTAGCCTAAAAGAGAGAAATATTTAAATAAAATATGATACAATTATACATGGAATATTTAGAAGTATAGAATGATTTCTGCAGACTTTTAATGCCGTACAAAATGGGTGATAACATACTGCTAATTTGAAAATACAGAATCCTAATCCATATATACTACTATCCTGGTTATGTAAAACACAAAAGCATTAAAAACTGTGGGAAAATTAACACTACATTGCTCACCATTATTTTCATTGTTTTACTCTCTTCTTTCAGAAAGTATTCAGGCTAATGGCAGGTTAGGGAGACGGTTGCCATGGGCATGACCCAAAAAGAAAGGAGAAAAATCTGAAATAAATAGAACATAACTGTCTTTATATTCTGTGGTTAAAAAAGAAAGTCTTTAAAAATCATCTTTTAAAAATATAACCACATTAAATAAAATGGCTGAGAAAAGTATATCCCGTGAAAAGCGGAGAAAAGCTAAGATGCAGCCAGTGGTGAGGTCAGTTCACAAAACCTACCAGCAAATTTGGTGCACGTAATTCAGTGAGACCACAAGTCCAGCACCCATAACCAATGCAACCAGTCATGTGCATTCCTCAAAGCAACAAGAACAGCCTTCCTTTCCTGAGCGCCTACTATGTGCCAGGCTCTGTGTTCTGCAGCAATATACATGCATCATCTCATTTAATCTTCCCGACACATTGCGGATTCGTATTACTGATACTCCCTGTTACAGGAGGAGAAATTGAAATGGTTTAAATAACTTTATCTACACTCAAAGACTAGGCAGTGAAGGAGGTCACAAGCCGACTTCTTTCTATTCCAGAAGTCTGTTGTGGAGAACAGTTTACAAGGAGGCTCTGGGGACCTTTTTTGGTCATCTTAGATTCTCTACATTGGAAAACTAGAATAACTCAGCGATATGGAGAATGGACTTAAGAGACAGACAGTCTGGAATTCCAATCCGTGCTCTGCCACCTATTGGTTTTCTATTATTTTTGTGATAATAATGTATAATTATATCAATAACAATTGTTACTGTTACTTAAAATACGTAACATTCATGTGCAAGACACATATGTGCATTATATTATCTCATTTAATCGGTGTAACAAAACTCAGAGATTATATAAGTACACTGACTCGAACACTTAGTAAGTACTGAACAAATACCTGCTTTTATTATCCTACATTTTTTCATTTCAAGATGTTTTCTAATTTTTACCTATTATTCCTCTGTAAAACATTGGTGGGTTATATGCATACTTTCAGGCTTGTAATAGGGCGATCACAAGGCTTCAATTGCCTACATGAGCTGCAGACCCATTCAGAAGCAGTTCTGGCTAGACCTGGGTGGATGAACTCACATGCTTCTTGATGTCTCTTCAAGTTTTAAACAATCTTTGCCTCTAGACAAAAGGAAAATATATCCCCTGAAAAGCAGCTTTTGGCACTGAAAAAAGTCCAGGCTTTTGGCACATAAACTGTAATTTTTATTCATAAAGTGCTACCACTGGAAATTAAAAATAGGGTTTTACCTCTCAAGAGTATGATATTGCAATTTTGTCAAATATTCTTAAATGTACCAGTATCTAAAGACATCATTGGGGATTTGCTAATCTGTCTCCAAATAAATCAGTTTTTAAAATTCACAGTAAAACAAAAAGGAAATTATATCATTCTAATACTAGACCTAAAATAATCTTTTTCTACAGCACTTCTGTGTACTGCAGTTTATTTTTTGAAAAAGTAAACTGGTTCTAAAAATGAAGGACGGCCATATAATGTCACATAAATAGTTCTGCTAATGACTGATCGAGAAAAGGGGTAAAGTCAAATTAAATGTATTTACGTATAGGGTATCAACGTCCACATTATAGCATGAATTCCAGTTGCAGAAACAAAGTTTCTCATTATTTATACACATTATACATTCTGGTTAAAGTTCCCAACCATCATGGGTAAAATTTCTATTTCTGTTTTAAATAAAAATAACCAATTTACTCCCTTATTGGATAAATTTATGAGAAAATAACACAATATCTCACCTTATGTACTTTCAATATAAAGACAGATTTCATGTGAATTTAAATAATTTACAGCTATACAAAATACCTGTTCCTAAAGGAAAGTTGCTTCTAAATTAAAAGTGACCAGTGGTATAGTCTGTATATGTATGAAGGACCTGGGCAGAGAACAGTTTTCAAATAATCTAAAGAAATTAACCAACAAGTTTAAATTGAAGAAATCAGACAGACTGTTTTCTGAGTTTTCAGTGACACATACATATACACACACATACATACACACACACATACATTCACATACAAAGGTGGGTTATAACCATTTGTATCTTAAATTTGTAAACTTTATTTAGTTGTCAATTATTCTGCATAGGAAAATAAACTAACAGTAGTTTGTCTGTTTAGTTTAGACCATTCACAGTCAGATTTTTAAGTCCAAGGGTGTTGATATTCTCAAGTGAGAATTTTCAATTTTTTTTTTTTTTTTAAGAGATGCGGTCTCTCCATGTTGGCCAGGCTAGTCTTGAAGTCCTGACCTCAGGTGATCCACCCACCTCCGCCTCCCAAAGCGCTGGGATTACAGGCGTGAGCCACCGCGCCCTGCCGAGAATTTTCATTTTTTAAAGTCACATTGGCTTTCCATGTCCACCCCAGTTTCATATGCATTCATATACCCACTTGGGAAATTTCCATGCAACTAAAGTTAATACAATGCTTTGGATATTGCTGAGCTATGGATGCATACCTTAGAATTAATAATCTTGATTTTATATTTCTAAGTAAAACAGTGATGGGGCCCATCATGTAATCGTTTCAGATCTACCAAAATGACATCTTCTGAACCAAAGCTTCAAAAGACTGGTAGTTATCTAATTTTACACACGAGGAAATGGAAACACATTGAAATTGAATATCACATCCTGAGTCACAACCTATTATGAGTCCAGGTTTGGACGGAATCCCATTTCTGTCTAACACTGAAGGCTGTGCTGCCGCTCTGTTTCTGTCTCCAATTCTAATATCCTGTGAGCTTCAGTCAAACTGACCCCAAAGAGCCTAAGAGTCATCTGTCAGCATATTATCATGGGATGAGGAACTGAATAAAAGAATGCCAAAGGCTTATTCAGAGTGAACTGAATACTTTATCACAAAATAATTACCTTGTTTTGGGGAAAAATAAGCATAATTACCCTGAGGGAAAACCTGATAGACTGTGGCTTGGCTGTAACTACAATTCAGACACATGTTTTATCTGTCAAACTCAGGATCCTTGCCAAATGAGAGCCAAAAAAGGAGCGTGGGAAAGCCTGTGGGTTGGGGTAAGGGTTAGGGAAACAGCTGCTATGGGCATGATACAAAAAGAAAGGAAAAAAATAGAAAGGGAGAAATCAGCAATAAATAGAACATAACTATCTTGACATTCTGTGGTTAAAAAAGAAAGTCTTTAAATAAAAGATATTTGGGAAGGTAAAAAAATGTGCCGTTAAGTTTATCAGTAATCCTGTAAAGTTTAATCTTTATGATAAAGAAGAAGTAATGAGTACTTTATAATCAGAGTTGTATTATGTTTGATACACTTTTAGGTCTAACAGTGGTTTACATTTATTAGATTTTTAAACACTGACTTTTTGCTCTTAAAAATGCCTTTTTACACCATGAGAAAAAACAGCTACGAGAAAAAAATAACAATAATTCAATGTAATGGCTATGCAAGTATTCGCACTTTGCTCGAAGAAAAAGACAAATAATTGAGTTTCTATCTTCAAAGAATTGATCCTCTCGGAAATCGGTACATTTGATTCCTCCAGCAAATACTACCTGTGTTTGCTAAGCACCGTGTTTCATAATTTAACAAATCTGAATACTCAAGAGAGATGTGAAAATTTGCTGCCACTAAAAGGTGTTAAATATAAACATAGAAAAAGATTTTTGACACCTTCTCAATTTATAATTCAATGCAGACAAGTATCAATGGGAAGCCGAATTGTATTTTTCGAAACCTACAAAAGAAACGTAGACTCAAGAGACTTCCTGTGCCGTGACTTAAATGTACACGGTCTGACAGAATTCCATTTTATTCATCCTCATTTTGATCATACCAAATTGGATGATGTGTGAGACTTTTTCCTGCTTTATGGTTTGAAATCTATAGTTGACACCCTAAACTGACCTGTACTCTCTGGTTAAATATTTGTATTCTCAGGAGTGCTTCTTTTTCTACAAATATATTTTGTCTAATTCCATGGACCTACAGGCCATTTGTGGAGAGATGATTCCAAAATCTGTACCCTATAGGCAGATAATCGTATATAAGCGTCCATAAATATTACGCCATATATTAATATACAACAGTGTACAATATCGCAGAATTCCTCATTGCCGTCTCTCCTCGGGAATCATATTCTGCTATCTATCATCGTCTTTCACAGAACTACTCAAGGTATAAACCCAAAAGCTATTGCTGTCTTCCGCCTTCCTGTCACATTTTAAAATCTAATAGAATTTACAGCAAATGCTTTTAAACCTGTATTAAACATCTCTGAAATCCATCTATTTTCACTCTCCCCAGCCATCACCCTCTCCTCTGCTGTCCTGGCTGCTGGTTGCCCACATCCATTCCTGGCTTCCTTTCATTTCATGTCATTCTCCATAATGCAGGAGAATGGCTACTGTAAAACACAAATTAAACCATAATAGGCCCCTGACTAAGCCTTTAAACAGTTTCCTTTAAGGCTCATTTCAAAATCCTTGACAAGTAGAGATAGGCCCTGCATCATTCGGCCCCCACCTGTCTCATCTCATACTTGCTGCTCAGGTCCCACAATCTCCCCAGCAGTCATGATTTCTCAGTGCTCTCTGTTCCACCAACGCTGCTTTCCATCTCCCCAGCATTCTACAGTACAGCTCCATCTTGTCCCAGGCAGGGGTGTCCAAGGGAGAAAATGCAGTCATGGGTTCCAAGTTTCTGCTTCTGGTTGGGCCAGTGAAGCCCCTCCCTCATCCCACTTTTCCACTTAAAACTAGAGACAGAAACAAAGAACCATGGCTTCAAGCAAGCCTAAAACAAAAGGAAACAGACAACCACAGCAACAAAATAAGGTGGGTTGAACAAGCTTGCAAGTCTTCGCACAGGCTGCCTGGAAAACTCTGGGTTCCTCTTTGACCAGGGACTTCCTCTCAACTTTCCAGGCTTGGTTAAAGAACACTTTCTCAAAGGTTTCACTGTTCCCACAGATGAACTAAAATTCCTTTGTTATCCAGTATTTTACATCCCTTTGATCATATTCATGTACTTGTCATACTTAATACATTCCTACTAAACTATAAAAAAACAAAAGGACACGATGGTGTTACTCTGTTTATTATTTTATTGTTTTATTCCTAGCAAAGTACGTAACTGGTGTTTAATACGTCACTACTGAGCTGATTTATACAATATCTGGTTCTTGCCACATATGTGGTATAAGCTAATATAGCTACAAACTTTTTGGTTTTTTGTTTCTTTTTTTTGAGACGGAGTTTCGCTCTTGTTACCCAGGCTGGAGTGCAATGGCGCGATCTCGGCTCACCGCAACCTCAGCCTCCTGGGATCAGACAATTCTCCTGCCTCAGCCTCCTGAGTAGCTGGGATTACAGGCACGTGCCACTGTGCCCAGGTAATTTTTTGTATTTTTAGTAGGGACCGGATTTCACCATGTTGACCAGGATGGTCTCGAACTCTTGACCTCCTGATCCACCCGCCTCGGCCTCCCAAAGTGCTGGGATTACAGGCTTGAGCCACCGCGCTCGGCCAGCTACAAACTTTTAAACATGCCCTCCCTCACTCTTACTGTAGTGTTTGGTTTTTACAGTTACTAAGACGGTCTTAAATATTAACAGAAAGAAGAAAAGAAGGCCAAGCTGGTAAATCCTGCCTACCTGAGTGAAAGGATGGCTGAAGGCGGGAAAAGATCACTAAAATAACTCTTCCCACTTGACGATGATCTTGAGTTTAAGGTCACTCAGAAAAGGACAGGAGAGTTAAGGAAAACAGAACAGTTCCAAAGAAACAACAACAAAAGCATAGGACTAAACAATATTCCTTACATATACCCTATAATCCACGTAAGGAGGAGGCGCAGCATCTCATGTGCCATAACAGCATTCTAAATCCTGTTGCCATTATTGACTCAGGAGGGTTTTGTTTGTTGGTTAGTTTTTCACTTTCTATGTATTTAATAATTGCCCATAGATATATTAACTACTTCTAATATTGAGATAATGCTAGACAAAATATAGATTAAATCAAAAAAGTTGTGTGAGTCTCAGGAGAAAAGGAACCCTAATAATTTCTTAAATAGTCTTACACGTAAAAGCACTTTCAGGTAAATTAAGAGTGGGAGATTTAGAAACAATGAGGTAGGAGGTGACAATCACGTAATAAAAGCTTTTACAGCACATCTGTAACTTATTCCATCATTGTGCTATTAATATTAAAATGCCACTAACACAACAAACAGTTATTGCCCACTTAGTACACATTTACACTGTGCTTGCTAATGTGGCGCTAAAAAACAAGCATAAATTTTCAAGAGACTGAAATCTAGTTAGTATGGCTTCTAACAAGTACGACATAGTCTACAACAGTGTTTAAGAGTACGAGTGTCACGGACGGAACTACACAGGGCTGCAGCAATAGTGAAGTTTCAGTGAAAAAGGTAAGCTGTACACAGAACATACGGTATCTGCATCGGTCATGGTAAGTATGCTGAAACTCTTGGCTGAGGGGAATTAAAGGCAAAAAGAAGAAGACACAGATAAAAACACCGAGAAAATGTAATTACTATAAAATAGAAAGGAAAGTCCTTGGCTAAGAATGGTGGAATATACATTGAAGCACATGGTAATTTTTTAAAGGGCCTACCTAGCTTATAAAGGTCTCAGAAATTCCATTGAAGAGACAGACTACCTGGAGACATTAGGTGAAAACGTGTAATGTTTTCCACAAAAAGGGGGCTATCTCAGACCTCTCCATTGAAGTAAACACCCATGGAGTTCCATTCACGATAGTCCCACTGGCAACCAGCAGATGAAAGCCAGGTATATAAAGATTATTCATGCATTACAGATGATGACTGTAAGCAGGGAGAGAATCTCCAGAGACCTGTTAAGATGTTATTTCAGTAGCTCAGGTGAAAAGTAATAAAACCATAGGCCTTCTAGTTGTCAGCGAGAGCATAAAGATAGGAGAAAAAAGTAGCAGAATAATGCCAACACAAGCAATGTCAAAACTCTGACAGAGAAGGATCCAAGATGGCGGAGACCATCATTCTCAGCAAACTGACACAAGAACAGAAAATGAAATACCGCATGTTCTCACTCAAAGGTGGGTGTTGAACAATGAGAACACATGGACACAGGGAGGAAAGCACTACACACTGGGGTCTATTGGGGGGAACAGGGGACAGATAGTGGGGGGTGGGGAGTTGGGGAGAGATAGTATGGGGAAAATGACAGATATAGGTGATGGGGTAGAAGGCAGCAAATCACACTGCCATGTGTGTACCTATGCAACAATCTTGTATGTTCTTCACATGTACCCCCAAACCTAAAATGCAATAAAAAATATAATTAAAAAAAAAACTCTTGACACATGCTACAATACAAATAAACCTTGAATACATTATGCCAAGTAAAATAAGTCAATCACAAAAAAAAGACACATACTGTTGCTATTCCATTTCTAAGAGGTACCTGAGGTAGTCAAATTCACAGAAAGTGGAATGGTGGTTACCATGGTCTTGGTAAAGGAAGAAATGGGGAGTAATTTTTTAATGTGTTCAGAGTTTCAGTTTCGCAAAACGGAAAAAGTTCCGAAGTCGGATGCTGATGATGGCAGCACATCGTGAGTGAACTTAAAACCACTGAAATGTGCACTTGAAAATGGTTAAGGTGGTAAACTTCGTTACATGTATTATACCATGATTTAAAATATTAATTTAAAAATAAACACCAAAATTTGGAAGGAGGAGAAAAAAAATTCCAGATTACTGTTAGATGACTAGTTTAGAAGGTGGGGTTAATGGCACTGCTATGGAAACAAGGAAGATCCAGCCTGGCAAGGCAGAAGAGTATGAACTGTGAAATACGTGTGATGGGGCATCTACATGGAAATATTTCATAGGCATCTGGAGACAAGAGATAAGGGCTCTGTGGACAGAACAGGAAATACGCAGGCTTTTATTTTAGCGTCACCATTTCGGGGGAGAGGGGACCCAGTTTTCATGTTCAATTCTGAGCCTTAGATTTTAACAGAGATGTTTTCAAAATAGACTGTATATTAAAGTATTTTTTCACATTTTGATGCCTCTGAATTGGGAAGGTGAACAGCATCTTTTAAAAATAACTCTATAGAGACATAATTGATGAGTAAAAATTATATATATTACAGGATACATGTTAGTTTTCACCCAACACAACAACGAAAGAAACAGCAATCTTTTGATGAAAAATAATTGCAGCATCAGTAACTCTAGGTAGCTTAGAGAGGTGGTTACTTATAGAACGAAGGGCAGGATCACAGTGTAGCTTCAGGAAGAAGGACAGCAAGAATCATCAAAGTCCTGATATAACTGAGATCCCTCTTTCTCTCCCCACACTGAGAGAGAGAACAGAAATATGCTTCATTTCTCTGTGAATTGACCGTCTCCGCTTCAAGCCCTACAGCTTTTGCATGTTTGAAAAGACTGCCTTAACTCTCCCCTTGGTCCCAATACTGAATGCCTGGATCATAATCTCTCTGCTCAGTTTGGGTACAATTCAGTACAGGCAAGACAACAGGTCACGCCAAAGAAGTGTGGCTTCCCTGAGTATGGCTACAAAAACTGCCAGCCCAATACCACAGTAAGATTTAACCAGTGCACCCCAGGGAAGAGCAATGTTTAAGAAGTATGAAAATGAGGTCAGACAATGGACAGTGGAATTAAACGAACAGCTTTAGTCTGGGGCAGGAAGACATGGGAATCCTAACAGGCATGTAGGACAGAAAATAAACACTAGGACAGACGACCAAAAGCTAAGGAATTTGCTGAATGGCCAATAGCAAATAGCTAACAAGGAGCAGAATCACAGCTTGCTCCAACCTGCACTTGGATTCAAAGCCTTTCCCTTGTAATATGCCCATTGCTTTGTACTGGCTTGATTGTGGTAAGCTCTCGTTCATACAGTGTATTTCAATAGTGACTAAACATTTGTAACAGAAAGACTATAGGGAAAATCACTATTTGAGGTAGAAGATTTATAATATCAGCTCTCTGATGATATCCAACCATAATATTTCTTAAGATTATTATTTTCATTTAGTGACTTCATTTTGAAAGTATTCATTATAAGGAAATGCTTTCTTCCAACTATCAAAGATTTCACGATTTTGATAATTTCTAAATGAAAATGTTCTCTCTACATAGCAACAAATTGTAGGTAAAAAAATCTATATTTTTGTCCTTCAGAAATTTAATTCATCTTTAAATAAGAAAGCTAATAATAACAAATATATTCAAATCTGAGAAACAATGTTTTCTAGAAAGAGTTGTAGAAATGACCACAATTAGCAAAAAAAAAAAAAAAAAAAACAACTCAAATAGAATTTTAAAAAGTAAAACCTATTCAAGAGTAAATATGCTTGTGGCTTCAAGCAGCGTCACTGACTTACAGATATAACAACTATTAAGAATTTGAATAATCTATTAAATACTACTTTTTGATTCCAGATGCATCTGTCTAAAAAACTACATGAGAAGCAATTCAAGGGGAAAAGAGGAGATGATGATGAAGAGGCTGGATTCTTAGCCTACCTCCACTATGTCAATAGTCTGGATCAGATGTGTTTGTTTTAGCCATCCATTCACTGAATTTGCATGGAATTTCATTTTTAAAAACATTCCATTTCTAGAAGAAAGGGAGGGAGGGAGGAAAGGAGGAAAAAAGGAAGAAGGAAAAACACATAAGCCACTCTTTTAGAGTTTTCCAGAATCCTCATTCTCAATGGATCCATCATTGCACTCAGAAACTATGCAATAGAAATATATGTACATATAATTAATGTTGTTATATAGCTTGATATTTATATGACATTCAGAAAAGTCTGCTGAAAAACTTAAGGCTTGTTGTAAATAAAATGAAAATTATAACAGAGAGAATGGCAATCAATTATATAATCACTCAGAATTATATATTTTCCCTTAAAACTTGTTTGTATAGTCTATGAAATACAAACATGGAAAATCTGGGAAGAAAGTTCTGAATAGGGAAAAAATGAGAACAGATGTTATATTAAAATAATTATGTATAAATCCATTTAATCTTTGAAAAAGAAATGAAAAATGACCCTTATGAAAAGAAATTCTTTAATGAATGCCATCTGCAAATTAAAGTCAGCTTCAGTCAATTTTATGTGAAGTGCTGTCCTTAATAATGAGGGGTTTTCTATCATCAACAAAGACAAACAGTCATGTACACACTACAGTATAGACTATCACTAGGAATATCCATTTTTGTAACTATAAGCTTTTATTGAAGGTATGCAGGTTCTATACCAGTATTTTATGTAGGAAGACTAATAACAATCGTTGAAATTTCTTAAGCTCATCTATACTCTTACAGATTTCTGAAATAGTAAGTTATAATACATGACTGTTCTAGTAAAGTTTTGTTTTAAAGAAAACACATTTTACTAGACTTCACTACAAGAGAAGTCCTAAACAATGACATTCTATAAAAAAATAATTTTTAAATACTAGTTGCTTTTCTTCATGTAGTCAATTTAGATACATAATATACTGTAACTATTCTATGAAAAACATATGAAAGCCAAGTGGAAATAGTTTTAAAAAAATTATAAGTTTATAAAGATTTAATAATGGGCAAAGAACCTGAACAGACTGTTTTTAAAGGAGACATATAACTGGCCGACAGGTATGTGAAAAAGTGTTCAAGCTCCGAACGCATCAAAACCACAATGAGATATTACTCACACCTGTAAGGATGGATACCACCAAAAAGACAAAAGACAACAAGAGCTGGTGAGGGTGTGGAAAGCAGGAACCCTTACATGCTGCTAGTGTGAACGTAATTTAGTACAGTGATTATGAAAAACACCACCAAGATTACCCAAAACATTAAAAACAGAACTGCCGTAAGATCCAGCAATCTCATTTATGGGTCTACATGCAAAGTGAATGAGAACAGCGTGTCAGAGAGATACCTGGCCTCCCAGGTTCATTGCAACACTATCCACAAGGCCAAGACATTGAAACCACCTAACTGTTCCACAGTATATAAACGGGTAAAGAACATGTGATGTGTGTACGTATATGTAGATACACACAATGAAACACTATTCTGCCATAAAAAAAAGAAGAAAATTCCACCATTTACACAACACGGTGAACCTGCAGGCTATCATGCTAAGTGAAATAAGCCACACCACATGATCTCACTTACATATGAAATCTCCAAAAGTTGAACTCATAGAAATAGAAAGTAGAATGGTGATTGTCAAGGGCTGGAAGGCAGAGGAAGTGGGGAGATGCTGGTCCAAAGGCAGAAACTTTGTTATAAGAAGAATACGTTAAAGTTCTGGGATCTGATGTACAATATACTTAAAAATACTGTATTGTTTATTCAAAGTCTGCTAAGAGAGCACAATTCAAGTATCTTTGCCACCACTTCCCAATCTGCCACACACAGGTAACTGTGATTGATGTGTTAATTTGATTGTGGTCGTTGTTTCACAATGTATACGTATATCAAATCATCACATTGTACGCTGTGAGTATATTTGATTTTATTCGTCAATTATATCTTAATAAAGCTGAACAAAGGAGAAGACAATGGGCTGTCTATGATGAGATCAGGAAATAAAGACCACACAAGAAAGTAAGGAAATGCTAAACTGTGCGGTGCCACGTGTGAGCAGCTCAGGTAAATGAGAATGAAGCTGTACACATTCAGAAAACTTTGTGAAAAGAGATGGGCCTAGAAATGCGGAGCAAAAAGATGAACAGGATTTTAGTAAGTGCAGAAGAGAATTTAGGTCATCCCAGAGACTGGATGGGAAGGAACCCAGCAGGCTCACAGAAAACAGGAGGTACGGAATGGAGTAAGCAGAGGGTGTGCACAAAGAAACCAGGAGAGATCTGGGTTATAGCAGTAGACGCCCATAATAGAATGGACAAAATGCACTTAGCAAAGATAGAAAAACTGCTGAGGGGACAGAGAAAGATGAACTAGAAGCAGCGGTTTGGGCAGCATGGACCACACTTCCTCTTATCTATTTCCCGTTTTCCATTTCCTCTAACACTCATCCTCCCTGCACACCAAATTCAAATGCTTACACAGAAAAGCTGATCCTATATTCATTCTCTCTCTGAATAAAACTGTTTGTCAAAATATATGTTGGGGGAAGAAATAAAGCTAGCAGAAAACTGTCCTTGCGTCAGCAAGCAGTAGGGAACCATTGTCACTCCTCGTCGGGTATCAGCCAGTAGATAAATACATAATTTGAAGAGAGGATTTACATGCTAGTTCCTACTCAAAAAAAAAACAAAAACAAACAAGCAGACAACCAACCATTGTAACATACACTTGTGTGGAAAGGCTATGTTGCCTGGCATGTGGCCAATAGCTGAAGGGAAATGAATCATGCCTGGAAAGGAAATAATTTAGACATATATAAATAAGGTGGTCTGACGTGGACAGGTCAGAAACCTTTAGGAATTCTTATTTCCATTAGAGAGATATTATTAGATAAAGACAGATCCGTGGGAAACAAGCTAGAATTGCTAATACCATTCAATATATTTATTTTGTAACCAATAAATCAATTAAAAAATTTAACAACTATCTGTCATGCACATAATAATTAGGTTCAATTCAGAGTAAAGCAAAAATTAAGAGATGTGGTTCCTGACCTCATGAAACTTAGAATTTATTTTATTTTTAACTCGAAAATTACCAAAGTTGTCCCTTTTCCTTTTTAACCTACAGTATGTGGCTTTCCATGTAAGTGTGATTTTATTAAGTCCAGGACCCAATTAGTTTTAAGCAACATGCATCTCCAAGATTATAATTAAGTCACTTTTGCTAAAATTTCACTCAAAAAATGTGGAAGAAAAAATATATCTCCTCTGAGATAAAGTTACAAACCCAAGAAATTTATTTTTTAAAAAACTACAGTAAAAGATAAAAGCTTAAAAAATGACACATACTCCATATGATTATGCTCTATTTTAGTTTATCTCCAAGTAATAATATTAAAACACTTAAGAATCAGACTACATTTTTCTTTTAAAGTATTATTTTCCAGAAATCTGGCCAAATGTTGTTACTTGAGATATGTAAACACACCTGCCAAAAAAGAGAGAAATTCCTGGAAGAGCTTTTGAAAGAAAATAATTCATTAGGAAGTTGAAGTAGAAATCTAAAGAGTAACTAAATTATTAATTTTTCAGAGTTCAAAAAAATTTCAAAATTGAGTGCCTTCCATGACTACAGTCTCTCAAGATACACTTATCTATATGTATATCTATGTATCTACATACATATTATATATAACCAAGTTTCTAATTATGCCAGATAAACTTAAATAAAAATTTATTATAATTGATAGTCTTAACATCTTGCTTGTTTTTATTTGAAGCTCAGATTTGAAATAGCCCTGAAATAAAAATGTTCCATGCCTTATAAAAAAGACAAACTGTAGGCTGTCATCCTTCTAAGCTCTCCTTCTTCATCACGGGATTGTCATTTTGCACATTCTGATGTTAAATGACTTTGTTTTCTTTAATAAGCTATTCCAACAAGCTCTTCATTCATAACACAATTATAAATTTGACTCTAATGGAGAAAGGCTGCTAGATGGTAAATGCAATGGTGCTCACAAACCCTAAGAGCTGTTCCACATAGGAAAAATACATTGTCACCCTCAGGCCCACTGACTACAACTGTGAATAAATAAGACTATCCACTCGACAAGCATGGTTAAGTGCTCCCCTGCAAAGCTGCGATTCAAGCAAAGATACCTGCTAACCACACTGGACAGCTAACCGGAAAGGGGAGAATCAACATTTAAGGAGGCACACATGCTAGTATAAAGAATGAAAAGTAGAGACATACAGCAGCACTAGGAAAAGAACTCTGAGCATTGTAACTGTCTCCGAGCAGGATATGGAGCGGTTACATTTTACAATAATTCAATTGGTAAGGGTAAATCTTGAGCAAGCAACAAAAAATTTAATTAAAATCACCCACACAATAAGAAAATGAAATTTGGTTACCAATGTAACAGCAACAATAAAAAGTCATGTGATGGCATTCCTTAAGGAGAAAGAAAAATGAGGCATTACTACATAATGAATTGGAGTTATACATTAAGTCCCTAGTCTTATGTAACTTCCTTTCATCAAATGTTTCTCATTCATACACAAGATTTTTCCATTTTCTATTTTGAGTTTTAAATATAATCTTTACTGGTACCCAAGCTTGCATTTCCCAGAAACATGAGCTGACCCACAGTACCCATCATAAAGCATTTAACTCTTACAGCTCAGTTAGGATTATATCAACATGATCCTGCGCCTCTGAAGGGTTATTCTCATACAACTAGGATACAGATCTATTTTACAACCTAGTGTCAGGAAAAAATTTATTTTTGACAACACTGAAGACATAAAGGAAAAACCAAATTTCTATTTTACAAAAAGATAAAAGTCTGTACATGATTTGCTCAAAATTGTTGAGTGTGTTTATAACAGCAATAATGAACTTCCATTCATAAACATCTTCCACACATTCAGTATAATATTTTTCAAAGTTGTTACACTTAAAAATAAAAATTCCAACATCTGGGGCCCACCATAAGATGAAAATCGGATGGGGTAGTGCTTAGTAAATGATTTTATATTTGATTTCCTAAGGATGAGTCCAAATCACAACCAGAGTTCAGAAATCCAGGATCCAGGCCAGGCGTGGTGCCTCACACCTATAACCCCAGTATTTTGGAAGGCCAAGGCAGGCGGATCACTTGAGGCCAGGAGTTCAAGACCAGTCTGGCCAACATGGCAAAACCCCATCTCTACTAAAAATACAAAACTTAGCAGGGCATGGTGGCGGACACCTATAATCTCACCTACTTGGGAGGCTGAGGCAGTAGAATCACTTGAACTCAGGAGGCAGAGGTTGCAGTGAGCAAAGGTGGTGCCACTGCAAACAGAGAAGAAAGAAGAAAGGAAGGGAGGAAGGGAGGAGGGAGGAAGGGGGGAGGAGGAGGGAGGGGGAGGAGGAGGAAGGGAGGAAGGGAGGAAGGGAGGAAGGGAGGAGGGGAGGAGGGGAGGAGGGAGGAAGGGAGGAAGGGAGGAGGGGAGGAGGGGAGGAGGGAGGAAGGGAGGAAGGGAGGAGGGGAGGAAGGGAGGAGGGGAGGAAGGGAGGAAGGGAGGAAGGGAGGAGGAGGAAGGGAGGAAGGGAGGAGGGGAGGAAGGGAGGAGGGGAGGAGGGGAGGAAGGGAGGAAGGGAGGAGGGAGGAAGGGAGGAAGGGAGGAAGGGAGGAGGAGGAGGAGGAGGAGGAGGAGGAAGGGAGGAGGGGAGGAAGGGGAGGAAGGGAGGAAGGGAGGAAGGGAGGAAGGGAGGAAGGGAGGAAGGGAGGAAGGGAGGAAGGGAGGAGGAGGAAGGGAGGAAGGGAGGAAGGGAGGAGGGGAGGAAGGGAGGAGGGGAGGAGGGGAGGAAGGGAGGAAGGGAGGAGGGAGGAAGGGAGGAAGGGAGGAAGGGAGGAGGAGGAGGAGGAGGAGGAGGAGGAAGGGAGGAGGGGAGGAAGGGGAGGAAGGGAGGAAGGGAGGAAGGGAGGAAGGGAGGAAGGGAGGAAGGGAGGAAGGGAGGAAGGGAGGAAGGGAGGAAGGGAGGAGGAGGAGGAGGAGGAGGAGGAGGAGGAGGAGGGGGAGGAGGAGGAGGAAGGGAGGAAGGGAGGAAGGGAGGAAGGGAGGAGGGAGGAGGGAGGGGGAGGAGGGAGGGGGAGGAGGAGGAGGAGGAGGAGGAGGAGGAGGAGGAAGGGAGGAAGGGAGGAAGGGAGGAAGGGAGGAAGGGAGGAAGGGAGGAAGGGAGGAAGGGAGGAAGGGAGGAGGAGGAGGAGGAGGAGGAAGGGAGGAAGGGAGGAAGGGAGGAAGGGAGGAAGGGAGGAAGGGAGGAAGGGAGGAAGGGAGGAAGGGAGGAAGGGAGGAGGGAGGAGGAGGAGGAGGAGGAGGAGGAGGAGGAGGAGGAAGGGAGGAAGGGAGGAAGGGAGGAGGAGGAGGAGGAAGGGAGGAGGAGGAGGAGGAGGAGGAAGGGAGGAAGGGAGGAAGGGAGGAAGGGAGGAAGGGAGGAAGGGAGGAGGAGGACGAGGAGGAGGAGGAGGAGGAGGAGGAGGAGGAGGAAGGGAGGAAGGGAGGAAGGGAGGAAGGGAGGAAGGGAGGAAGGGAGGAAGGGAGGAAGGGAGGAAGGGAGGAAGGGAGGAAGGGAGGAAGGGAGGAAGGGAGGAAGGGAGGAAGGGAGGAGGAGGAGGAGGAGGAGGAGGAGGAGGAGAAATAATCCAGGATCCAATTTCCCAGAAGGGCTTGTTAGCTCCCTACTACTTACCTTGGACTCCTACCTTACAACTTCGCCAGAACTATCCACAAAGCTCCACAGACACATGCGGAACTTGTCTCTGTGAATTTCTGAGTACCATTCATTAAGTGGGGACAATCACTAAATTCCGTACTATTGCTGTCAGATTTAATGAGATTTTATATATTTAAGACATTATCTAAATTCCCAAGCACTACCTGCATTCAAGTTATGGTATCTCATTTCCTCAAAAACATTTATTGAGCATCTACAGGGCATTGCAATAAACGATGTGGGGCACAGGAGAGGTGGGCTCGATTATACAATAACCATCCTCAAGAACTCACCCTCACTTATAAAACTATTCACATTCCAAGAGGGAGAATTTAAGTGCCATAAGAGAGCAATAGATACAGCGCTACGGAGACTCAGAGGGAGGAGAAAGAGCTTCCAATGGGGATGGTCAGAAAATACATCATGAAGCAGGTAGAAGATGGGTAAAATTTCACCCTGAGCTGGTGGGAGATCAGGACAGAGAGATGAGAATTAGGGGCACAGGGCAATAATGCGGTAAACAGAAATAGGAACTGTCAACCTATCTCTCTGCCTTGAGAGAGGAAGAGTGCACTTCAAAGTCACTAGAAAACCGGTGTGAGGAAGGCAGCAGCAGTTTAAAATGACTAAACGGTAGGAAGGGTAGATAGGAGAGGGTCCTGAATCCCAAAGCTGGAGGTATTTCTTTCATTTGAAAGTTATCAAAGGATTTCCATGATTAAATAAATATTAACATTCAATGTGATCAGAGCTGCACATCAAGAAGATGTAGTTTCGTAGTGCAACGCCATCTTCAGAAGGCAGGAGGGTAGGGCCACCAGTGAGGAAGTTACCGCGATGGCCCATCCATGAAGTCATGCAGCCATAAACGAGCACAGTGAGAGCAGAAAAAGGACAGAAGGACGGGGTATAACGATTATCACTTTGAGGAAAGTTATATTCTGTACATTCCAGTGATGTTTTGGCCGTCTGCTGTAACAGAAACAGGAAGCCATCAGCACCAGACCGACCTGGACCAAAACCCAGGCGCAGCATCTGATAAACAGCCAGACTTTGGGTGAATTACTTCATTCCTTCGAACCTCAAAAATAAATAATAATATGCACCTCTAATCTTGAGAGGATTCGTAATATCTCTAAAATGCTTGGCATACTAGGAGAAAATTAGCGATCGGGAAAAGAACAAACAAAAGAAACAAAAGTGTATATTAAAATATAAACAATGTTAAGGAGTCAGCATGAGCTTTTATAACAAGACTCAGCTACTACCTCCACTCTCATCAGTGTCTGGCTGTGCTAATCCTTTAGACAGAAGGACTCTCGAGGTCTTTCATTCTTCAGTATCTCTCTGGCTTCAGGTAGCAAGCAGCTCCTTACTTTTAAAAATAGAGCTCAGTCGGACATGCGGCAGAACACAAAAATAGACTACTAGAAGGTAAAATGACACCTGCATCCCTGGCTCCTGGATTCCTATGTATTTGGAACAGAAAACGGATTAGTGTGAAAGTATCTTTTAATGGATGTCTCAAAGTAGACGAAACACGACAGGGTTAATGGTGAACTGTGCAAACACTGCAAGGGAAGGATTCTTACAAAGCTTTGAGACTATACAAAATAACTTGTTCTCTCTAATTCAATCACTGGTACACAAAACTTTGCCTAATTTGAATAATCAGATTGAAAATTAATACAAATATGCAAATGATTGCTTAAAGCAACATTCAAAATGGGGTTTGTAAAAGGCTTTCCATATATGGCTATACCATCTTTAACAATAGTCTTTTGAATTCAGAATATTGCTATACTGATCTTGTAGGTGGAAAATTAATTTATCTCCTTGAATAATAGTTTCATCAGTTCCAAAGGGAGCCTAATTAAAAAAAAAAGCATTATGTTAACTTGAAATAAATGTGTTATTTTGTTCACATTTTTGTTATTTGTTAAGAGAGGCTTCTTTGCTTCTCTGGGATTACTAAAATCATTAGTATTTTAAGCCTTCTAAATCAGCTTTTCAATAGTCTGAATCCTATATGTAATGACCAGCTAAGCAATAAAATTTCAGGTTTAAACCAAAATTCAAAGGTCCTAATAAATGTGCTAAAAGTGTTTCATTTATGCTTTTTATTCTCTTCTTGTAAGCTCTAATCTTTCCATGAGGAGCTGATTGATTAGGATCAGTTTAAGAAGGTGTTCTAGTTTTAAAAATGCAGTAAAACCACCCACATTTGTTCTACCTCCTTGTCAACTTGGTGATTTTATACAAAAAGTTTACATCACTGCCATTTAAAAAAATATAAAAATCTTCCTATTTGTACAAACATATTCATAGCAACGTTATTCATAATAGACAAAAAGTGGAAGCAACCCAAGTATCCATCAATAAATAAATGGATAAATCAAATATGGCATACATATACAATGGAATATTATTCAGCCTTAAAAAGGAAGGGTATTCTGACAAATGCTATGACATGGATGAACTCTGAAGATATTATATCAAGTGAAATCAGCCAGTCATAAAAAGACAAACATGAATCCATTCATATGAGATCCCAAGAATAGTTAAATTCATAGACAGAGAAAGTGGAATGGTAGTTACCAGGGGCTGGGAGGAGGAGGGAATGGAAAGTTGTCATTTAAACGTGTACAGCGTATCAGTTTGGGAACATGAAAAGTTCCGGAAGTGGACTGTGGTTACAGTTGCCCACCAATGTAAATGTACTTAATGTCACTGAACTATATACTTAAAAATTGTCAAAACGGTAAATTTTATGTTATGTACATGTTACCACATTTAAAAAAAAATACAGGAAATCTTGTAGCACTGAGCTTCTTAAAATACTGAAGTTCTAGGAATGAATGAGTAAACAAAAGTTTTGGTTTAAGAATAGCATATCCAATCCTTGGAACTAAAGAAACTTGTTGACATGTCTCTTTCCATTCCTTTAATTTATATATTTAAGAATCACCCTGCACATGGGCTACAATGAAGGCCACTAGAGTAAATGCTCTCTTATTAGGCTGTATCATTTTACAGGACACAGAGAAACCAAGGCTAAAAAATTAAGAGCAGTTTTTTTGATGGTTCCCTTTCATATTTATGAAAATACTAGGCTTTTTATAACCCAGAGACTCAGTATAGATTTTCAAAACAGTATTGGCAAGGTTATCAAGATGAAAGTTTGGGAGGTAAATTTGAATGAATTAACTGAGGACACAGAGTGAGAAACCTGATATATCTAAATTGAGAAAATAAAAATTTACTGCTGTTACCCCTAATATCACCAAAGGCCAAAAAAAAAAAAAAAAGGGAAAAGAAAAGTGAGCTAAGAGTGATTTCTGCAAATGGGCTGTTTATTCTCCAGATCAATGATAACTTAATAATTCCTTCTCTCACACACCCTTCTTTTTCCTCCAGTGAGCCATCAGGCATTTTCCCACTTTCCTCTAGGATCGTTTAGCCTTATTACTCATCTGGAAATAAAGTTCAGAATTCCTGCCCTAGCCAAAACACGTTAGACTGAATCAGATAGTGATTGCCAGTACTTCTGAAAAAAAAAAAAAAAAAAAAAAAGCAAAACAACACTGTCATTCTCATGGAGAGATGGATATCACTGTTTCTTTAAAATGATTTAAATAATCAATTAAGGTTCAATTAAGTATTCAATAATCTTCTACTTCTTCTAAGCCTCTCCCTATTTAATCAACATGATCTAAACAACTGTTTTCTTTTCATTCACTTGCAATGTCCGCTTTGTCAGAGTTTGTATAATTAGTTTTGTTAGCATCTAAGAAAATGAGCTGGTTCTCTTTGTTACTGAGTTGCCTATTTTAACAATTTTGAATTAATAAATCTAGTTTGTAGGCCATCTTTAAAATATATACCCAGCGGGCAATTATTTTACACTTGAAATTGAAAAGAATATCTCTATTTTTTTTCAAAGTGCATGGAACAGCATATTTGGGAAACATTTTAAAGTATCATTCAATAATATTATTTGAACCCAGTTATGATATTGCTAATTATGCTATATTAATTTGAACATACATTATCATACACACCTTACTATATTATACATGCACACTTACATAATATATTACTATATTAACTTGGTAAGTTGCTTTTAGTATGAGTTATAGGAAACATATTAACTTATAAGTTGTTTTTAGTATGGGTTATAGGAAGCAAACTCAGCTTTGAGATATACTGTAAATATTATTCTTTATATTTATCTTCATAGGTAATAACAGGGCTCAAAACGTTTATTGAGATAAGCCCAACTTCCTTCTCCTGGCAAAAATCCACGAAGGTATATAAACACATGATACTATGCCTGGCATT
Source organism: Callithrix jacchus (assembly GCF_049354715.1). NCBI lineage: Eukaryota > Metazoa > Chordata > Mammalia > Primates > Cebidae > Callithrix > Callithrix jacchus. The sequence goes on from NC_133510.1 coordinate 3,040,441, forward strand.
GATATACACAAACATTTTTAACTATGATTTACTAGAATATATAGAGACATTAAGCTCACTGTGCCTGTCTTCAGCTGTAAAATGAGAACAATAGTATCGACCTCAGAGTACTAATAAGAATTAAATGTAGTTACAAACACAAATTTTTAGAATTTAGCTTGGCTTTGGGTAAGTAACATACAAGGTTTATTAAGTTGTTATTATTATTAGCATCATTATAATCTTAGTCAACCCCTAAAACATTTTTCTGGATAGCTTTAAAAGAGTTTTTTTTTTTTTTTTTTAATGTAAGAAAACCTAAGCTTTGACAGATGAAGCACTACAATTTACCTAAAGCCATAGAGTTAACACATGGCAGAGCAGGGATTTCTCTAATTCAAGGCTTTCTGACCACTCCATAGTGATCAATACTCCTCTTAAAATATACCAAGCAGAACTGGTCACATGCAACAAACATAGCAGAGGATTCTGAAAATTTTGCTTTCACAATCTAGTCTAAAAGATAGTTCAATGAACTGCGGCAACCTAACCCTTGGGTCCAACCTCGCTCATCATGAAACTGTAAAATGATTTCTAAATTTAAATTTACAGAAATTTACCTTTTCACCTATTATTTTAAAATTCAATATTTTTTAAATTTAATGTTTACTCATTATTCAAATCTATGCATATTTTGAAATTAATATTTAATCATCTAAACTATCTATGCCTTCTAGTTTTTGTCAACTGGAAGTTTAAATAATATGCTTTCTATGTTTTTATTGAAGTTCTTAATAAATTGTTAGAGAAGACTTGGTCAAGGATAGAGTTCTGGCTTTAGAGATTCAAGTTCTAAATTCTTCTGCATTTTCCCCCTACTCACCACCCAGACCAAACTGTACTGGCTTCATGATAGCACTACATGCCAACTTAGGAGATAAAGGCATCAACATGACCAGCTTTATCGTGCCAGTAAAATGTTAATGGTCCCACAGTTTATCCACTTTTAGAAAGGTGACCGAAGAGAAAAACCGAGAGAGATAAACCAGCAAGAAGGGTAACCTTAGAAATTAGAAGAAGACTGTTTTAACAATTATATACTTCACCATTTATACCGGAGAGCTATGAGGGGTTTTTAATACTTGTTTCCTAAATTATAAAAGAAATATATGTTTTTTGAAAAAAAAATTAAGCAATATGACAATATAGAAGAACGGGCCAAGTGTGGTGGCTCATGCTTGCAATCTCAGCGCTTCTGGAGGCCATGGCCAGAGGGTCACTTGAGCATAAGTGTTCAAGGTAACAGTGAGCTATGATCATGCCACTGCACTTCAGCCTGGGTGACTGAGCAAAATCCTGTCTCCAAAATAAAATAATAAAAGAAGGTAAAATTTTAACAAGGAAAGAATTCTTTTTTCTTTTTAACAAAACTCACTGATAACCTCTGTTATTAACTTGGCATTTTTCATGTTAGTTTACTGTCTTGAAGGTTGCATCTCTATAGATCTCTCCAAATTGTCAAATATTATTTTCTAGTTATAAATCTATATAACTGTGCTTTGCTAGATACATACATATAATGACTCTATTCTAGTTATATATAGTATGCATATGAATACTAAATATATAGATATTATGTATAGTATATATTTATATGATTATTGGTAGCATAGTATTTATATAATCATACAAATACTATGCTACCAAAATCAATACACATTCTAAACATAACAGTAGCTACAATGTATTGAACATGTAATACTTTCCAGCTTGCAAACAATTTTATGTATATATATATACATAGTATATATATTTAGTATTCATATGCATACTATATATATGTATACTATATATAACTATATAATATATATGATTATATATATTTATATAATCATGTAAATACTATGCTACTAATATCAATACACATTCTAAACATAACAGTAGCTACAATGTATTGAACATGTAATATTTTCCAGCTTGCAAACAATTTTATTCATCCAAACAAGCCTGTAAAGTAGAATTTATTATCCACATTTATAAATTACATTCTGTCGTAGAGGGATTAATCATTTTATCAAGGCCACATTGCTAACAAGTAGCTACAGTGGAACCCAGAACTCAGCCTTGATAATAAATCCGGCATCTTAATCACTGCACTGTATTTGAATCCTTCCATGAATAGATCCTGCCATCACTACTTTTATACTTAGAAGAAGGAACAATTCTATTTCTATTGATTCCATTGTTCTGTCCATATGGAATACTGATTAAAATAAATGCAGAATAATCTATGATATCTCTCAACCTTGGCATTACTGACATTTTAGGTCAGATAATTCTTTCTTATGGGGCGCTGTCCTGTGAACTATAGGATGCTCAACGACATTCCTGAACTTTATCTAGTAGATGTCAAACCAGCAGCTCTCCTCAAGTCATCAAAGCTAAATGACATCTTCAGTCAGGGGCAAAATTTAGCACTGTTGATAATCAACGCAATAATCTCCTTAAAAACGTGAAAAGACAGAGTAAGCAGAAGCAGAATAACAGATTCAAGTTCTTGCAAGTTTTATTTGCATTATAAAATCATGTTTTCTTCTGTGGACGTTATAATTGTAAAATTTAGTACTTTGAGAAGAATAGGTAGAGTTTGATATCCTTATTATCCTTCTCTGCTAGCTATTTATACAAACTAATGGTTGACTATATTAGATAAAAGTATTCCAGGTGCAACTCTTTAGATTAGTAGTCCATTTCATTGCAATGTTAACTACAGTAGAACTTCTTTTATTGCTCAAAGTGACACAAAGAGGTTTCTTATTTATCCCAACTCATGAAAAAGTATATATCCCATCTCGAAGGCAGGAATATCCTTTTAGAAGTTCAGTGTTGTAACTACACTCTGTTCTGATTTCCCTATAAGTTACACGCATGGACTCATAAACTATAGAAAATAAGATGAAACCTAACTTTATGGGGAAACATTATGAAACAGTCTGCCATTCAAGGCTATAACACCAGTAATTAAAGTCAAAAGCAAAATCTAAATGACCAATGAAAATACTGAGTCAAATATTGCCTCTTGTGAGAATATTTAACTGGTATGAGAGAAACCCCTGAAAAGCTCCTTCCTCTACACTGTATTTATTTAAATCTCTCTTTGTAGGAACTTTGTACAGGAAGGTAAATGCTCTTTTGGTCCACAAATTAGGTTCATGCCCTTCTTGGTTCAAGTTTATAGAGCTGTGATTTGTAAACTGTTTTTCTCACGTCAACATACCTGATGGATGTGACACACACATAAGTAACCACGGCTCACTACAGCATTGATTCAGGAGGTTGCGGGTCCCCTAGAGAGAGCATATCAGAATCGAAGGCAGGGTAGTGTTTAAAAAGCCTGCCACGTGATAATCACCCTTGCAGAAGACAAAGAGTCATTGTTCCTGCCATCTCAAAGCATGCACCTAGGATGAAAAGCTCATTTCATCATCAACAGTACCACCTTATTTTAATACTGTTTCCAAAAGTATGCATAATTTAGTGCATCAAATCTTAAGCTTTCCTTTCCCACATTTTTTTCTGTGTTCTTTTTTTGTACTTTTTAATTGATGTATCAGAATTGTACATATGTTGAGGTGCATGTAACGTTTGGATATATGTATATAATGTGTAATGATATAATGTATAGAATCTATAACGATTCTATGGCTGATTCGTATTACATCAGGTAACTGGATGGTCAATCACCTTAAACATTTATCCTTTCTTTGTGTTTGGAACTGATATAGTCTGGCTGTGTCCCCACCTAAATCACATCTTGAATTGTACCTCCCATAATTCCCATATTGTGGGAGGGACCACGTGGGACATAACTGAATCACGGCAGCAGTTTCCCCAATACTGTTCTCATGGTAGTGAATGAGTCTCACGAGAGCTGATGGTTATAAGGAAAAGCCCTTCTGCTTGGCCCGCTCTCTGTTTGCTGCCATCTATGTAAGACATGACTTGCTCCTCCTTGCCTTCCGCCATGATGGTGAGACCTTCCCAGCCACGTGGAACTGTAAGTTCAATTAAATCTCTTTCTTTTGTAAATTGTCCAGTTTCTGGTATGTCTTTATCAGCAGAATGAAAACAGCCTAATAAAGGAACATTACAATTTTTCTCTTCTGGCTATTTTGAAACATAAAATTAATTATTGTTAACTATAATTTCCCTACTGTACTATAAAATACTAAAATTTATTCCTTCTATCTAACTGTATGTTTGTATCCATTAACCAACTCTCTCCATTTCTTCCTTCCCTCTTCCCTTCCCAGCCTCTGGCAATCACCAGTCTACTTTCTACGTCCACAAGATCCACTTTTTAGGCTCCCACAGACAGGTTTTGTCTGTGCCTGGTTTCGTTTATTTAACATAATTACCTCCAGTTCCAGCCACGTTGCTGCAAATGAAAGGATTATATTCCTTTTACGGCTGAATAGTATTCCATTGTGTATATGTATCACATGTTCTTTATGTGGACGCACACTGAGGTTAATTCTATATCTTAGCTATTGTGAACAGTGCTACAATAGACATGGGAGCAGACTGATTTATTTTCTTTTGAGCACATACCCAGGAGTAGGATTGCTGGATCATATGAGAGTTCTGTTTTCAGTTTTTTGAGGAACCTCCATACTGTTTTCCATAATGTCCAACTAGATTTTATTATTTATTTATTTAGAGACAGGATCTCACTACATTGCCCAGGCTGACCTTGAGCTATTGGGCTCAAACAATCCTCCCACCCAGCCACTTGAGTATCTTGGACTAAAGTCATGTGTTACCACATCTAGTCCAGGTACATTTTAGACCTGTAGTGATAGTTATAAATTTGTCAAATTGTTTTAATATTTATGTAGTGTTTTTGCCTCCCAATTTTCACTGTTCTAGCTATACATAAATCACCAGAAGATATTTAACAAAGCAGAAACCTTAGTTATCTTCCTATTTGCATCGGAACTAAACAAAAACAGAAGATCTAAAGTACCAAAGGCACACGACAGATGAATGGAGCACAGTATTAACTCATGGGAAGGTCTTCAAAGATTTAGCTGATAAAAACAAAATATCCATCTATAGATTATGCTGACAGAAAAGCAAGAGCAGTCCTAGTATGTGTTGGGGGTCTTAGTATCTAGACTACTGGTTCGTAAGTAGGTATATGACAATTTTACACATTCCCCTTCCTGCTCACCCACATTTTGATATTCTGTAGGTTTAGCATTGATGCTTAGGCAAGTGTGTGTTGCAGAAAGGTTCATAAATAATTTTTCTACAAAACCAAAGTTTGTCACCAAAGTTTGGTGACAAACTTTGCTTTGTTCCAGTCAGACCACATTTGTTGTACCAGGCTCTGGACTTCTCAATTTCAAAAGACCGTATCTGAACAGAGAGGAGGGGAAAAGAGAACAAGATGGCATGGAAAAGGACTTAGTTCCCTATCACGGCAGTGATCAGGCAAAAGCTCAATAAAGATCACTTGCTAGGGATTTCATAAACTCAGCTCTACCCTTAACTTCCCTCCAGTCCCGTGATACAACAGCAGTGATGTTTTTCAGGAAAAGTAACACACACTTAAACTGAAAAGGCCTCCAAAAACTCACTCTGATATACAAAGACAACCTAGAAGAGTAGTAAAAGCAATGGAGATTGTACAGTGCAGGAAACTTCACTATGTGAGCAAAGAATGAACAGTGCATTGCACTTCCGGACCCTTGATCCAGAGTCAGTGGCCCGGAATTGTACATATATGTATAATATATGTACATATGTGTGTATATATATCTATATGAATATGTGTGTATATATGCATAATATATGTACGTATGTGTGTATATATATCTACATGAATGTGTGTATATATGTATAATATATGTACATGTGTATATACCTAGATGTATGTATATATGTATAATATATGTACCTATGTATGTGTGTATGTATATCTATATGAATATGTGTGTATATATGTATATGTACCTATGTATGTGTATATATATCTATATGAATATGTGTGTATATATGTATAATATATGTACGTATGTATGTGTGTATATATATATATGAATGTGTGATATATGTATAATATATGTATGTATGTGTGTATATATCTATATGAATATGTGTGTATATATGTATAATATATGTACGTATGTGTGTATATATATCTATATGAATATATGTGTGTATATGTATGTCTGTATGTGTGTATATATCTATATGAATATGTGTGTATATATGTATAATATATGTACGTATGTATGTGCGTATATATATCTATATGAATATGTGTATGTGTGTATAATATATGTCTGTATGTGTGTATATATCTATATGAATATGTGTGTATATATGTATAATATATGTACGTATGTATGTGCGTATATATATCTATATGAATATGTGTATGTGTGCATAATATATGTAAGTCTGTGTGTATATATCTATATGAATATGTGTGTACATATGTATAATATATGTACGTATGTGTGTATATATCTATATGAATATGTGTGTATATATGTATAATATATGTACGTATGTAGGTGTGTATATATATCTATATGAATATGTGTATGTGTGTATAATATATGTAAGTCTGTATGTGTGTATATATCTATATGAATATGTGTGTATATATGTATAATATACATATGTATGTGCATATATATATCTATATGAATATGTGTGTATATGTATAATATATGTCTGTATGTGTGTATATATCTATATGAATATGTGTGTATATATGTATAATATATGTATGTATGTATGTGCATATATATATCTATATGAATATGTGTATGTGTGTATAATATATGTCTGTATGTGTGTATATATCTATATGAATATGTGTGTATATATGTATAATATATGTATGTATGTGCATATATATATCTATATGAATATGTGTATGTGTGTATAATATATGTCTGTATGTGTGTATATATCTATATGAATATGTGTGTATATATGTATAATATACATATGTATGTGCATATATATATCTATATGAATATGTGTATGTGTGTATAATATATGTCTGTATGTGTGTATATATCTATATGAATATGTGTGTATATATGTATAATATATGTATGTATGTATGTGCGTATATATATCTATATGAATATGTGTATGTGTGTATAATATATGTACATCTGTATGTGTGTATATATATCTATATGAATGTGTGTATATATGTATAATATACATATGTATGTGCATATATATATCTATATGAATATGTGTATGTGTGTATAATATATGTATGTCTGTATGTGTGTATATATCTATATGAATATGTGTGTATATATGTATAATATATGTATGTATGTGCGTATATATATCTATATGAATATGTGTATGTGTGCATAATATATGTAAGTCTTTATGTGTGTATATATCTATATGAATATGTGTGTACATATGTATATGTTTGTACGTACGTGTGTATGTATATCTATAAGAATATGTGTGTATATGTATATATACACATACAATGATGCTAGCTAGCATCACTGAATACAGCCTAATTTATACAGACATACATTAACTGTAAAAAGACAAAGCAGAGTAAGCATCTAGGATAACCCAAGAAAAACATCAAAGTGGAACTCAACCTGATAATTTTACGAGGCTGACTTCTCTCAACGGCCTAGGTTGTCCCTACTGTTAAAGTAGGTTTTAAGCAGTCATATGAACCAGCACTCATCTGCTCAAGGGTAAGAACCCTGCCCATGTACTTTTTAAGTGTGATCATAGGTTACAACACTATATTGCCTTAGGGATCGTTAGGGGGTTACACAGAAGCTGCAGTCTGTCCTGACTCAGTAATACCTTTCATCGGCAGGATTCAGAACCAACAGCACAAAGTCATCTGCCTTGTAAGATTTAGGACCGTGCTTAACATCTAATCTTCAGGGTGATAGTCTTTGCACAGATTAAAATGTCCAAAGCCTACAAGCTTTCTGTGTTTGTGGTGATAGACTGGGCATAAGAAGCTCCAGTTCTAAAAAGCATGTACGTACTAATCAGGAAAATATGGTAAACTAACGTGGCTGTGATATTAAAATATTTCTTGTGAACTAAGAAAATTGAGCAGCTTCAAGCAGACAGGGTCACATGAGGTTGTAAAAGTAACACACACGGAATATGTCCAAACCAAACACATCATCTTCCCACCTTTACCCCGAAACTAAAATAAACAAACACTGAGCTGACACTTTTTCTCTCAGTGAGTAGGGCCACTATTTTTCCTGTTTCCCAGGTTCATAACTTTAAGTGCTGTTCATACCCTTTGTTAATACCTTCCCAACTGCAGGGGGTTTTTTCCTTAAATCATCTTTCCTCCCCACCACTATCTTTTTTTTTTTTTGAGACGGAGTTTCGCTCTTGTTACCCAGGCTGGAGTGCAATGGCGCGATCTCGGCTCACCGCAACCTCCACCTCCTGGGTTCAGGCAATTCTCCTGCCTCAGCCTCCCGAGTAGCTGGGATTACAGGCATGTGCCACCATGCCCCGCTAAATTTTTTTTGTATTTTTAGTAGAGACGGGGTTTCACCATGTTAACCAGGATGGTCTCGATCTTTTGACCTCGTGATCCACCCGCCTTGGCCTCCCAAAGTGCTGGGATTATAGGCGTGAGCCACCGCGCCCGGCCCCCACCACTATCTTAATAAATCTTCAATGTCTCTAACCAGGACGTTTACAACACCCTCTTAAATGACTCCTTGCATCCATCTGGGTCCTCACCTAATCCACTGCTAGTAAAATTAGGTTCAATCTGTTATATCACTCTTTGGTTAAAAAAGACAATGTTTGGCACACATAAAATAATCAAATTCCTCAACCGAATCTTAAAACACTCAAATTTTCATCCTGCTTACTCTCCACAGTGACCCCGTGCCCCCCTTATCTTACCTCTTAAAATTTCCCAGCACTCTACCTCCACACCCCAACACAAAAGCAGGGCTGCCGGTTCCACACGGCTTTTCCGCAACAGGTGCGCACTCCACACGTGGTATCCGGCTCCACCACACATCTCCATCCTTCCCTACCTCATGTCCTCTGGGCCTTATATAGAAATATTCTTTTACAAATACACTGGTTTTTTTTTCTATTTTAGATACATTCTTTATATTGTACCAAAATGGATTATAGCTGGCCTACCACTAACATAACACATGAGAAAGTTAAACATAAATCAAAAGGAAAAGTCAGAAAAGATGGGAAGACAGACTCCACCAGAAATCCACGTTAAGAGGGGGATGGTATTTGAGCATTAAATTTAGCTGTGACCTTTCTGCAGGGCAAAGTTCTCACGACTCTCTGTTTTTCAAAGCATTTATCCCTTGGCACTATAATCACTTGTTACTGCAGTATCTTTACTCAGGGAGCGTGCAAGGGTGGTTCATTTCTGAATCTTCCCCCAGCAATCCCCACACTTTCTGGGATGTTGTGGGCACTCTTCAAATGTTCTGGAATAAAAAACGCCAACAGTGTAAGTTTTCCAAGGAGAATTCCCACAAGCCAGAGATCCCAGTTGCAGTGTAGGAGCCGACCATGCTAAAGGTGACTTTCCCACTGAAAACAAGCAGCATTTACTAGTAAGTACTGGCACTCAGGTCTTCCTTACAGCCAAATTCCTGAGTCCACTAATCACCTGACATTCTGATGGATGAGATATAGTTTTATTATTAGTGTGCCTCTGCAGTGGATAACCTCTAGTTTTATGGAAAAGTTGCATCTCTGACCTGCAAGACTGAGATCTGGATTCCACCCAAATACTAACCTAAGTACTGGTTGCCCCTTTCCTCCTCACACACACAGAAAAAGAGAGAGAGAGAGACAGGACATGCCTACTAATCTCTGTCCCCTTAACTCAACCATCACAGACATAAGCAGCTAGCTGTCCTTAGACAGAACAGTGAAAAGTGGGTGGAATGATTGAGTACAAGTGATTTTTCTGTTTACATTCTCTGATTCTGTCATATTTTCTTCCAGAAAGTTTTTTTTTCTTGGTTAAGTGAGAGCATGCTCTCTATTTTTGTAAGTATTATAGAAACTGTTTTAATATTATCAAATTTATTTCTGCAAAATCGTACAGCTCTTTAAAAAAAAGCATTTTCATAATCCTATATGTGGCGGTATTTTAAAAACATTATATACACGTTGCTTTTTTTCCCCTATTCATTTATTCAAACGCAATAGCACATGGAAATGTATAAAGTTCCTTAGTCTTACGCAGGAAATGCAGGGAATGCTCAACAAAACCCTGAGAACCGAAACTGAGGTTAATCAATATCACACACAGTGTATGCAACTCAAATACACAAAACAACAAAATTTAGAAATAACTCATTTTTAGAAAACATGCTGATTACTTTAAACAATAATCATGATGAAGCTAACTTTCATTCGTAACCTTAGTAGCCTGATGATCAGTGAGCTGGTCTCACTACGCTCCTTCTGCATGTTTTCTAAGCAATTTTCTTTCCTTGTACAACAATATTTCTTTTCATGTTCATGTCAATGTATCAGTTGTGGCAGCAGCCGTGGAGTTTTGTTGCCACCTCTGAAACAAAAAGACATCAAAAAGCCTTTGTAAAAACGGAAACACATTTCGGTATGTATTTACATACACATGTATGTATCTACTTCCGTAAAAGTATAACTTCAGGTAAAGTTACACAATTGTCTGTATGCTGATCTAAAATTTCAGGGATCTACTTTGGAGGATCTACTGTGGAGGATCTCCAATCTTATAAGAAATTGTAAGCCTGTCCAGCCATCTGGGTCAAATATCAGGAATGCCAAAGGATTTAACTTCCAAGGGTGTTTCATAGAGTATTGAATATCACAATTACCATTCAAAAAAGCACCTGGAAGTGCAATTTCCCTGTCTCCAATCCAAACAACTAAGGCAGAGGCCCTACTAAATATTCTGTGAATATATCCAAAGGAACAGGGTCAAAGGACTACGTTTCTCTATAAAGTTTTGTTTTTCTCATTATAAAATACGTCTGCAGGGTTGAAAACTTAGAAAATATAGAAAAGTAAGCACAAATCACCCATTATTCTCCCACATAAACAAGAATGAACATCTTGAGAGTTTCCTTTCTGCTATGAATTTGGCCTATCCTCAATTCTCTTTCATGATTTCATTTTCCACTCATCAAAAGTATTTTCCCACATGATTTTAAAACTCTTCATTTCACACATTTTAAAACATCTTATCTTTTGTTGTTACTAAGCAGTATGTAAAAATGTTTCATAGTCAAAAATAACCACCATGTGGAATCAGCAAACTCTAAACTTACAGAGCAATCAGCTATCGTAATTTAAATATTTATATAGCACCTATCACTGAAGTGCTCTGTAGGTCAACAGATGGTCTGAGTTAATATGAAAACAAAATAGAAGTATTTCCTCTATAGAAAGACCTGGGATGTATTGACAATAGATTGTTTATGGAAATGGGATTTGTCAGACTATTCAAAGACAAATAGAGAAAGCCTTGAATTTTCTTTGAAAGTCTCATGTTTGTGCTATACTAGAGCTTAAGATATTTAGAGCATCAAAGGAATCAAAGAGGACACAAATGTAAAAACGTTCTATGCTCATGAATAGGAAGAATTAATACTATGAAAATGGCCAAAAGTAATGTACAGATTCAATGCTATTTCCATTAAACCACCATTGACATTCTTCACAGAATTAGACAAAAAATACTTTAAAATTCATGTAAGACCAAAAAAAGAGCCCATATAGCCAAGACAATCCTAAGCAAAAAGAACAAAGCTGCAGGCATTATGCTATCTGACTTCAAACTATACTACTAGGCAACAGTAGCCAAATCAGCATGTTACTGGTACAAAAACAGACACAAAGACCAATGGAACAAAATACAGAACTCAGAAATATGATTGCATAACCACAACCATTTGATCCTCAACAAACCTGACAGAAACAAGCAATGGGGAAAGGATTCCCTATTAAATAAATGGTGCTGGAAGAACTGGCTAGCCATATGCAGCAGAAAATAATCGAAACTGGACCCCTTCCTTATACCTTATATAAAAATTAACTCAAGATGGATTAAAGACTTAAATGTAAAGCCAAAAGCTATAAAACCCTAGAATAAAATCTAGACAATAGCATTTAGGACATAGGCATGGGCAAAGATTTCATGACGAAAACATCAAAAGCAATTGCAACAAAAGCCAAAATTGAGAAATGTATCTAACTAATGAAATTCCGCATAGCAAAACAATCCTCAGAGTGAACAGACAACCTGCAGAATGGGAGAAAAGTTTTGCAATCTATTCATCTGACAAAGGTCTAATATCCAAAATCTCCAAGGAACTTTAATAAATGTGCAAGAAAAAGGCCAGGCCCAGTGCCTCTCACTATAATTCCAGCACTTTGGGAGGCCAAGGTGGGTGGATCACTTGAGGTTAGGAGATCCAGACCAGTCTGGCCAATATTGTGAAACCCCAATTCCACCAGAACAAAAGGAAGAAGAAAAAAGAAAAAAAAAACCCATTTAGTAAATGGCGTTGGGAAAACTGGTTAGCCATGTGCAGAAAGCAGAAACTGGACCCCTTCCTGACACCTTACACTAAAACTAACTCCAGATGGATTAAAGACTTAAACATAAGACCTAACACCATAAAAATCCTAGGGGGAGAATCTAGGCAAACCCAGCCAGGACGTAGGTGTAGGCAAGGACTTAATGAACAAAGCACCAAAAGCATTGGCAACAAAAGCCAAAACGGACAAATGGGACCTAATCAAACTCCATAGCTTCTGCATGGCTGAAGAGGCAGTCATTGGAGTGAATCAGCAACAGAATGGGGAAACATTTTTGCAGTTTACCCATCTGACAAAGGGCTGATATCCAGAATCTACAAAGAACTAAAATAGATTTACGAGAAAAAGACAAGCCCATTAAAAAGTGGGTGAAGGATATGAACAGACACTTTACAAAAGAAGACATACATGAGGCCAACAAACATGAAAAAATGCTCATCATCCCTGGTCATTAGAGAAATGCAAATCAAAACTACATTGAGATGCCATCTCACGCCAGTTAGAATAGCGATTATTAAAAAAATCTGGAGACAACAGATGCTGGAGAGGATGTGGAGAAATAGGAACACTTTTACACTGTTGGTGGGAGTGTAAATTAGTTCAGCCATTGTGTGGCAATTCCTCAAGGACCTAGAAATAGAAACTCCATTTGACCCAGCAATCCCATTACTGGGTATATATCCAAAAAACTATAAATTATTCTACTATAAGGACACATGCACACGAATGTTCACTGCAGCACAGTTTACAACAGCAAAGACCTGGAACCAACCCAAATGCCCATCAATGATAGACTGGACAGGGGAAATGTGGCACATAAACACCATGGAATATTATGCAGCCATCAAAAACTATGAATTTGTGTCCTTTGTAAGGACATGGATAAACCTGGAAACCATCATTCTCAGCAAACTGACACAAGAACAGAAAATCAAACACCACATGTTCTCACTCATAGGTGGGTGTTGAATAATGAGAACACATGGATACAGGGAGGACAGCATCACATACTGGGGTCTGTTGGGGGGAATAGGGAAGGGACAGCAGGGGGTGGGGAGTTGGGGAGAGATAGCATGGGGAGAAATGCCAGATACAGGTGAAGGGGAGGAAGGCAGCAAATCACCTTGCCATGTGTGTACCTATGCAACTATCTTGCATGTTCTTCACATGTACCCCAAAACCTAAAATGCAATAAAAAAAATTTTAAATTAATTTGATATTATTTTTTTCTGTTGGTTCTGTCTTTCTGGAGATCAACTTTTGTTGTTGTTTTTTTAACCTCTTCTTGTCCTTGGGTATGAGGAGGCAGCCTCTCAGTCTTCATCATTCTGTGAGGTCACCTGCCAACATTTTCACATAGCATTCTGTGTTTTTTCACAATCTCTCTCTATGATACAGCTATGAGCCTACTTTCATTTTTATTCTTCTTATTTTATTCTAGAGAAGGGGTCTTGCTCTACCTCCCAGGTTGAACTCAGGCTCAAGTGTGCCTCCCACCTCAGCCTCCCAAGTAGTGAGGACTATAGGTGTGGGCCAGTGTGTCTGGCTCCATTCTTTTTATTTTTACTTATTGACTTAATTTCAGAAAGTGAAGATTTTTTAATGTAACTATTTTGACAGGAAATGCATAATAAAATGCCAACTCTACTTACTTAAATAACGGTTTGGGCTGGGTGTGGTGGCTCATAAATGTAATCCCAGCACTTTGGGAGGCCGATGCAGGCAGATCACTTGAGGTCAGAAGTTTGAAACCAGTCTGGGCAACATGGCAAAATCCCATCTCTACTGAAAATACAAAAATTCATCAGGCATAGTGGTGTGCACACCTGTAATTCCAGCTACTCGGGACGCTGAGGCACAAGAATTGCTTGAACCTGGGAGGTGGAGGTTGCAGTGAGCTGAGATCATGCCACTGCACTCCAGCCTGGGTGAGGGGGTGAGACTCTGTCTCAAACAAAAGAAAAGAAAACCAGTTTGGTGGGTAGGTTGATATTCTCTGAAAATTATGATCCTATTTTCTAGAGATTATCATATGTTAATGGATTAAGATTATTTTTTAGAATATATCTTTGGCGGAAAACAAACTTATTCCCAAGTTTCTCAGCACATGCAAATATATTGAAGAAAAACCTAAAATCAATTCACTCTTTAATGCAATGGCAACAAGACACCATCGAATACAGATATAGGCCATTATTGACATGGCTCCATCTGCAGAATTGAATAGAGAATCCGAACCATCAAAATGACACGTAGTAGCAAGTTTTCAAGTGCATTTCATGTCAGAATAATAAGGTCTTGACCCATAGGTCCATAGGATTGATCTATTTCAGTTAGCAAAAAAGAATCATTTTATGCATTCATTTATTCACCTAATCATTCCACAAATATCTATTAAGTGCCTAAAAGTAGCCTAATAGTTCTTGGTACTGAGCACACAGCAAGGAACAGATGAAAGTTCCCAATTTCATGACATTTGTATTTTAAGTGGGAGGGGGATAGGGAAGAAGAAAAAATTAACAACAATAACAAAAAAAAAAAACCCAACCCCATTAAAAAGTGGGCAAAGGCCATAAACAAACACTTCTCAAAAGAAGACATTTATGTGACCAACTAACATATGAAAAAAATGTTCAACATCACCAATCATTAGAGAAATGCAAATCAGAACTACAATGAGATATCATCTCACACCAGTCAGAATGGCCGTTAATAAAAAGGCAAACAACAACAGGTGCTGGAGAGGCTGTGGAGACATAGGAATGCCTTTACACGGTTGGTGGGGAAATATATTAGCTCAAACATCGTGGAAGACAGTGTGGTGATTCCTCAAAGACCTAGGACCAGAAATACCATTTTACCCAGAATCCCATTACTGAGTATATATCCAAAGGAATAGGAATCATTCTATTATAAAGACACGTGCATGCCTATGTTCACTGCAGCACTATTCACAATAGCAAAGGCATGGAATCAACTCAAATGCCCATCAACGATAGACTAGATCAAGAAAATGTGGTACCTATACACCATGGAATACTATGCAGCTATAAAAAGGAATAAGATCATGTCCTTGGTAGGAACATGGATGGAACTGGAGGCCATTATTCTTAGCAAACTAACACAGGAACAGAAAACCAAATACCACATGTTCTCACTTACAAGTGACAGCTGAACAATGAGAACACATGGACACAGGGAGGGGAAAACACAAACTGAAATCTGTTGGGTGGGGTAATGAGTGAAAAAAAGCATCAGGATAAATAGCTAATGCACGCTGGGCTCAATACCTAGGCGACGGTATCACAGCCACAGCAAAGCACCATGGCAATTACCCCTCATGGCCTATGTAACAGACCTGCACACCCTGCACATGTATCCTGGAACTTAAAAACTAAATTAAATTTTTAAGAAAAAGATATTTAGAGCATCAGCACAAATACATCTGTATAAAAGGAAGAGCATGTGAATGACACAAATTTATTAAAAATCCATCTTGTTAAAATGAATTTTAAAATGTAAAGACATTTATATCAAAATAAAATTTCAAAACCAACTTTTAGTATACAAAACATTATAGTATCCTAACAAACTAAAAAATTTTAAAGAGTTTGAGATGCTTGATTCGAATTTATTTACATGGAATAAGATTTCATGACCTTCCTAAAAGTCTGGTCTACAGTTCTTACATCTTCTGGAAGGTGGAGGCAGAAGATAAAATTAGAAAACAAAAGTCAACTCAATCAGATGTTTTTAAAGCAAGAAATAAAAATAAATATTTCTTTAATATTTGGTCCCTAAAGGAACTCTCTAGCCTCAAAGGAAGTATCAGCCAGTCAGTACCCAACTTGGTAGTACAGATTTCAGTATATTTTTAAGACCGGCCCACCAACATCATTTTGGCCCAACTCCCAATCACCTCTGGATTATTGCGATGATCTTAATTGGTTTCCTTCTTACATTGTAACATCTGTTCTCACTCAACACAGAGAATATGAGAGATCTTATTTGACATAAGGCTGGTAGCATCCTCTCTTTGCTCAAAACCCTTCAATGCTATCCCATCTGCCTAAGGACCAGTCTCGCAATGATGCCTCATGACCGATGTGATCTGCTGTCCCTTCCTCCTCACCTTGCTCCATCTTCTCCTATATCACAGAAGTGGAAATCCATGGACTGTCTGTAACCAACTTAGGAAAGAGATGACCACTGCAGGCAGAATTTATAAATTGAAACTAATAGGAGTAGACTGAGACTCCACAGGACTCCTGCTGCTGCTAGGGCCAAACCAAAATAACTACGTCAGACTAGACTGAAAGATCATTCAGTAAGTGGAAAAATCTGAAAGAAGAGTGGTCTGAGGGTTAAGGTCTAGAGTAACCCCCCACGGAAGCTGGTAAAAAGGGAGAGCATCCTGAGGAATATTTTCATGTGATAAAATAAACACTCAGTACCTTCCACTGAGGGCCCCAGCTGAGCCAGGGCTTAGCTGTTTTATACAGTTAATAAGCAGAAAGTCCCTGTCGCTTGAGAATAATGGCACCACTGTTACCTAATGAGAAAAAGGATGGGCATGACTGAAATTTTACCGTGAAAAATGAAACTAAACTTTTTGAAAATAATTTTGTTTTTCGAGACAAATTGTGGGTTTATAATGGCAGCTAGAGTACTAACCAAATTTAAAGCACAAATCAAGTTTCTGTGTATGGGGTTAGAAGACACGCTACACAATGATTCCACCAGTTTCTTAAATGCCTCTCTTAAGCCTTTTTCACGGAAGCACTGAAGTCCCTGACAGGTCTCTCCTTCTCCTGGTACCTTACCTGGCTCTCGGGACTCCTCGCTTGGCATTGGCTTTGGTTACAATTTAAGCAACTCCCTAATGCTGTTTTAATTAACTTCCATCAAATTTGCATATCTCGTAAGACCTGTGAGTCTGTGTGATCAAATGCAAATTTGTTTGCATCGCTGTACATGGTGCTGTCTGAAATTTAGCCTATAACCTTCAATGACCTGGCCCTAACGGGCAAGAATATGTACTATTCACGTTTAGCTGGGTACCACGCTTACAAGAACCTCTGACCATTATTCTATTAATTTAACCTTCACTACCTTAAGAAGGCAGTTACAGGGCCAGGCGCGGTGGCTCAAGCCTGTAATCCCAGCACTTTGGGAGGCCGAGGCGGGTGGATCACGAGGTCAAGAGATCGAGACCATCCTGGTCAACATGGGGAAACCCCATCTCTACTAAAAACACAAAAAATTAGCTGGGCATGGTGGTGCGTGCCTGTAATCCCAGCTACTCAGGAGGCTGAGGCAGGAGAATTGCCTGAACCCAGGAGGTGGAGGTTGCGGTGAACCGAGATCACGCCATTGCACTCCAGCCTGGGTCACAAGAGCAAAACTCCGCCTCAAAAAAAAAAGAAGGCAGTTATATTATTTTTATGGTTAGACAGGGTCACTAAAGTTCTGAAAGTCTGAGAAACTGGTATACATTAGAAGCTTCGGTCTGTGTCAGTCTAGAGAGTGCATGTATTCTTTCTACCGAGCGTTTGTACAGCAATTTATTTTTATTTAGCCTTTATAAAAGCCATATAAGATAGGTAATGAAACTGATATTCCTATTCCTGTTTTACAGATGACGAAATTGATATGCAGGGTGATCAAAAAAACTTATTTGGGGTATCATCAATGAAGTTTTTTGAACTTCAACAAAATGAAATCAAAGTGAAACATTTATGAACGTCATAGGCTCAGGAACTATGTTGTCTGTATACAGTTTTCCTTATGATACTGACGCATCCAGTCTGAGCCAAGTACTATTAAACTGTTTGTTGAATTGGATTGCAAAAGTCAGAACTTCCTGTACAGTTTCAGTAGGCAGAATTTATAGTCCTGTGATTATAGTCCTGTGATTCTCAACAAAAGCAACTGGGGTGTTCCTTAAAACTGCAGATTTCTGGACCCCACTCTACACTTAACTAAATCGAGTATCTGAAGGGTTACAGGATCTATTAGCTAATATTTTAGAGGTCTGCATTTCAACATTTTTCCCAAATAACTTTTATTCACACTAAATTTTGAGAACTACAATAAACAGCTCGGTTAAGTGTCAAATGATGTGTAATTACATGTAGGTGAAATTAAGTAATGTCCTCGTTGACTTCAAAACCATCTAAGGCAAGGTGATTAATCTATTAACCAGGGGCATTTACTGTTAGAATTCATAAACAGAAGTTTGATTAACATGGCATTATAGTTATGTAAGAATAATTATCAACAGAGGAAAAGTTAGAGAAAAAAGAGAAATCTAGTCATACTGAAATGCTTACAAGGTAGTAAATGCAATGTAAAATAGAGAAAGTTCTGAGATTTTAAATAAACTTACTTGCTGACATTTCTTAATCAATTCTGGTCATATAAGAGGTAAAAGTTCACACAAGACTGCTATTTGCCTACATGTATAAGTAGAAATGATAAATGTGTTAAAAAGTTAAAGAATAAGAATCAATGTCTTGAAAACTAATGAACATCAGGAGAGTTTGTGGATAGCATTAGGACCTTTACACGGACCGTCATTCCCTGAGTGCTTTTGGTCTAATGACTGATTTTGAGGCAATACATGAATGGATTTCCCACACAGAATCCAAGAGTATCTCTATCAGGGTCTTCTCCACTTTCCAAATCGTAAGGGGTTCTAGATTTTTAAATGCACTAATATTATGTCCTCAAAAAACCATAAAATATTTTTTGAAAACTGAGGAATTATTCATTTGATTTCAATCTAGTCTTTCTGTACAACAAAAACACTACCATTAGTTTTTGCACTCGTTTTATGGTGGTTTTCATATCTGAATGCCACTTTTTTTTTTTTTTTTTTTTTTGAGACAGAGTCTCGCTCTGTGGCCAGGCTGGAATGCAGTGGTGGGATCTCAGCTCACTGCAACCTCTGACTTCCTGGTTCAAGTGATTCTCCTGCCTCAGCCTCCCAAGTAGCTGAGATTACAGGCACACTCTCCATGCCCAGCTAATTTTTGTATTTTTAGTAGAGATGGGGTTTCATCATGTTGGCCAGGATGGTCTCCATCTCCTGATCCCATGATCTGCCTGCCTCAGCCTCCCAAAGTGCTGGGATTACAGGCATGAGCCACTGCACCTGCCCTCCACTTTATTTTTTAGATAACTTACTTAATCAGTGTTTACTTACATATGTATCCAACATTCCCAGTCTAATTCTCACACTTTTCATTAGGACTAGTCAATTGCTTAAAGGAGTTCCACCAAAAACACTTAAAAGCTCTAGCGGCAGCTCTGTAAAGGGTTAAGGTGAGCACATCTAATTGTTATTCAAGTAAAAAGCAATGACAAGAAGTGGACAAAATGAGGCTACTGCCTTAATAACTATGTTTAATTTAGAACCTATTTATCTAGCAAAACACAACTTCAATTTAGCAAAAAACAATCACTAGGAGTAAAGACAGACACTATTCAAGATGCTACACACAGTTAGCTCCTTGTCTCAGACTGTAAAGTTAAATGATTTTGCTTCTAAAAGGTTTTACAAAATTTAAACTCACAAATAGCCGACTATGTTTTGATTATTTTCATTTAATTTATAATTAATGTCTGTTTGTAATTTATTTTTTCAAATAAAAACCATATTCGGATTTTTTTTAAATGGTATATCCAAAAAATCCTCAAACTCTGAAAAAGTCGTCCATGATAGCAACCTCTCTAAAAAGCTGTCTTTGAGAACACTTGACATCTACAGATAAAAAGCAACCATAAGGTTGGAAATCACTTTTTTCCTAAACATTGTACTCCAAGTTCATCTAATGTCATGATCATCTGCCTGACATACTCAAAAGATATGTCCCTGATTTCAGTGAGAGGATTTGACAATACCATATCTTCTTTACGTATCAAAACTGCAACAACAAAGCATTCTTACTTGACTTAAATTTTGTTATTTCCACAAGTAAAGTTCTATTAAAAACTAGGTGGACCAAAGAAAAAAATGACTGAATATAAGCTAAAATGTATTATTCAATACAACCCTATAAACTTCTGATTTTTCAGTTCAACTTGACTCTGAAATTATGCTACTAAATTTCTAGATCATTCCACATGATGGAACTAACACTGCAGTTGGATGACATTTTAAATAAGTCAATTTCACAATGTCATCTCTGGAAGCAACCACTCAGACTTGATTTTGTAACTGATCACAATTAAAAGCTAAAATAGAGATAAGATTTGATTTACATTAGACTTTTCAGGAAGTACAGCTATTCAGTAAGAACCTCTAACAGGAATACAGACTAGTAGAGTGTAAAAAGGTGATAGCTGAAGAGCACATGTCACAGCCCTGTGGGATGGAATGGAAGAAAAGAAAGGCAGAGTTTTTTCTTTCTCAGTGTATTAGTTGAATGTGAAAAAGACTTGAATTTGTATTTTTCTAAAAGATGAACCCTAATTTCAGAAATCTTTCAAAGGTTTATACTACAATGATCTTGGTGGTAGCTTTTGGTTATTTTCAGTTGAGAGTGAGCTAAAAATAAATATCTAGGACTCATGCTGAACATGGGATTTCCCACCAGTAAGGACACAGGCAAATGCAACACCTTATATAACACGTGCAAGAAAATATTTTTTTAAGTAACAAAAATGCAAGCATCATATTTAAAATGAACACTTATAGGTTTGTTGGTAGTCTTTTTCTTTTATTCTTTCCATAGCAATTTCCTTAAATAAATTTAGTCACTACCTCAATCTCAGGTGAATGGGGAGATAAATATTTCAGGTTAAAAATCTTTTCTTTCTTCTCCATCCTTTTTTCCTACCCTCCAGCCAGCACTTAGAATAAGCAAGACACTGGGCCAGAATTTTCTAAATGAAATGCTTATGGCTGAGACAAGGAAGCTACAAAAAGTTGATTCCTTCTGTAATGAAAGTTGTCTCAATCTGAATCTGACTTCTTTAGTTCCTGAGACTACAAAGCAAATTCTCAATACAGCATAGGCAGTTCAGCAGGCTCTCCCCCTTCCACACTTCCTGAGGGACTGCTGCTGAGGCTGGACCCCAAAATAAGATCTCCCAAACAAGGAGATGGTTAATACCACGAGGACAGACACTGTTTGCTAAAGAGCATTTCTGCAGTGGATCTCTAAGATATGATAAAAAATAAAAACGATTTCATTTATTTGTGTTCATGCTAGCTTAAAAATGGGCTAAGGATGCTGAGTCCACATAGCAGTATAGCACTTGCCACAAAAGTAAACATTTCCCCCCTGAATAATATCTCTATGACTTCAAACTTCCATTAGGTCTCTTTAAGTGGTTTATACCTGGAGAGGAGGAAACACTTGCCACAAACATAGCATAAATATTCAGTTATTTAAACTACTTCTCGAGATGGAAAATTTTTACTAAAATCCTATTAAACCAAACCACAAGATTCTTGCATAAAATTATTTCAGTATTCTAACAAGGTACTGGGAGAGACAGAATAGCATTCCTTAAAATTTTAAACACATTCTGAGGAAGAAGAATCTATTGGGTAAAAAGAAAATAAAATGAAATAAAATGTGCATGTAGATAAGAGATGGAGAATGGAAAAAGACTGACCAAAAAAAAAAAAAAAAAATACCAGAACAACCTCTAAATTAATTTAAATCAACCTCAAAATTAGCCAGAGCTTATAGTGACTAGATACGATCAAATATAAACTCTTTCAAGCAACAGATGTGTGTAACAATGACATTTCATTCTTCAGCTAGCTCCTTCAAGAAGTCTAAATTAAGTCAGCTTTACCAGAAGTGAGCCAGCGTCTACATTATTTCATTTCATCCAAATGTGCTTCTGTGTATACCATGATTCTATCGGCTTTTGATATTTTTAGAATTCCTAACAAGTAAAAAAAAAAATATATATATATATCTATCATAAAAAATCTATATTTAATCTGCAGTGTAAAGATAAATAACATACCTTATCCTAATCACTAAAAGCATCACAAAGAGATATAAACATTATACGCAAAATAGTCTTTTAAAAAGTTAATCTATATATCGATATATAAAGGAAAATGTCATATGTAATTTTCTCTTTAGTTCTTGCTGTAGCATAAGAATTATGGCTATTGTTAATGAATTCATAGTCTGAGGAAAGGTGATAGAGAGAACATGACATTAAAAATTTCCAGATGTTTTTCATCTGAAATCAGTTTGAAATTGCAAACCAGAGTGAACTCAGAAAATGGCTCCAAAAGTTACCTAATCTCAATTCTAGTTTAAAATTTTCACACTATCAAAATCTCCAATCCACTCTATACACAAAACGAACCATTTCATCGTGTTTCCATGAAGTGGTATTTATATAAGCAATAGTGAAAAGTCATCAGCCCTTTACAGACGCTGCTGTAATTTTCACCCATTAAAGCTACTAGCAGGTTTGCATTTTTGGTTTCCTAAGTTACAAAGATAATGACCTGCACTACAAACATAAGCACTTTCATTTCCAAAGAGACGTTAGATAACCCAATTACAGACTGATCACCGTGAACGTGTGCTGTATTCACAGTGTATCCATAAGCAATCCCTGTTACATACCAAACTTCAAGAGGCAAATTCATAATTAACTGGAAATACTGATACTCTTATAAATCAGTTTAATATAAAGGTCTTTTATTAAGGAACTCTGCTAAATCTCCCCCTCCAATTAAAATACTCATATTTTAAAATAAGTGCAATCATGTGAAATGAAGAAAAAAGGAAAATCGACTTGGCAATGTTTGAGTGGCACAAAAATGAGCTACCAAGATTACAGATAAAATTTTTAAAGACTGCATATTAAGTGTTATCATTAAATCCACAAAGATTTTCCCTTATAACCGAAGAGGTGACATTACTATTTCAAATATTACCAATCTTTAACATATAGAGCGACACTGTCCAATATGGTAGCTATTAGCCACATGTATCTATTTAATACTTAAGACGGGGCTGGGCAAAACTGAAATGTGCTTTAAGTGTAAAACACACACAAGATATTAAGACTTACAAAAAAACAGAATGCATAGGTTTTTTTTTAACAGTGATTACACGTTGACATGATATGCTGGGTTAAATAAAGCATGTTATTATAATTTGTTTTACCTGTTTCTTGTGCGTTTCTGGCCTCTAGAAAGTGCAAAATCAAATATAAGGCTTGTGTTATATTCGTACTGGACAGTCTTTATCTATAATGTTTACAGGACTGTTTTCATCGAAGCCACTGGGTGACACTGTTTCTTCACCAAATTGATACAACCAAAGCAATTTCCTGGCAGGGGAAAATCACACATGCACACACACAAATCATAAGTGCACCTACAGGTACACATGCGCACATAGACACACACACACCTCAGCACACAGCATGTGCCTTTTATAACCAGTCATCTTCGCAGGATGAAAGAATGAGTATCCTTAATGTTATTCCTATGTTAACAGGACTGGCTATACTTGAAAGCTTCAATCACTCACAGATTCCTGAATAATAAATGACAGCTCTAATCAAATAAAAAACACAGACATTGCTTAGTTGGTGACTTTGCTCCAACAGCCTTCCATCTTCTAAATAGCAATGTTCTTCATGACCTCCTCTGATATTATTTCCTATTTACTTATATTGTAATGAAATTCTAAGGAAACGCTGCAAAATAACATAAAAAAATTGCCAGCTGTTTTTGCTAATGAAGAAACGCCTTACTGATTCACAGATTATGTTTTGCCTTAAATTTTGAAATCCTGAACATACAAAAATCAATGTATTGAAAATCTAAAATAAAAATATTCAATATGTAAGCCACTGCTGAAAAGTTTTGTTTGATAAGACTCCACAAAGTTAGACTTTTCAGCACAACTGATATTCATTTATGCAACCACGTCAAGAAGAATTCATTCCAGAGGCTACCTGGTACTACTTGTTAACCAGAAAATTCATTGTAAGGGCTGAAGAAGCTTTGTGTTACTTACACATCGGACACTCAATCTGATTACTCAGTCTTCTAATTCTGAATGAGAATTTAGAGCTGGCTCCATGTGTAAGATTGCAAATGATACCTAGGCTCAAAGTGACCAGCCTTTCCTACCGTGCTTCCCCAGCAGTACAGTGAAGTCAAAGAGGAAATGGACACCAGCCATCCTGCCTTGGGCTATCTATCGACATTTAGCTAACTCTGTTTCCTTCTCTCTAAAATCAGACTGACTCTAGTCTTCTCACTACACCCTTTATAGAATGAAGCATTGAAAATATCACTGCAACCAGCTATTTACAGTCATAAACCAACTCAAGACATAAATACAATCAATCAGTGTGCTATTTTGAAGTGTAACATGTCCAAAATCCAATAATATTTTACTTTTCAGAGCAGACTGTAAAGGTATACCAAACAAATTTCTATCTGAAAAAATAGTCTCCATGTCTTCAAAATGTAAAGTTGCTTAAAATCCAAACCATTTATGTTTAACCATTTATGTGTTGAGGACCTTCTGAAAATGTATGACACTAAGACTTGCTGCCCATAAGAATGAACAAATGAAGTTCTGGATATAATTTCAGAGAAGAGATAAATGAGTCCTGGAGGCAGCTTAAAACCTGCTGCAGGGCGGGCTAGGTGGCTCGTGTCTGTAATCCCAGCACTTTGGGAGGCCAAGGCAGACAAATCACGAGGTCAGGAGATGGAGACCATCCTGGCCAACATGATGAAATCCTGTCTCTACTAAAAATACAAAAATTAGCTGGGTGTGGTGGCACATGCCTGTGATTCTAGTTACTCAGGAGACTGAGGCAGGAGAATCACTTGAACCAGGGAGTCGGAGGTGGCAGTGAGCTGAGACTGGGCTAGTACACTCCAGCCTAGCCACATAGTCTCTGTCTCAACAACAACAACAAAAATACAACACACAACCAGACACACCTTCTCCAAGTTATTATACATACGCATTTCTGCATCATCTAAGAGGTCCTTTAGATATTTCACTGTGACTTCCCTTTTTCTCATGTTCATGTCTCATTACTCTCACTAGGCTCTAAACTTTGGAGAGACGGATCCTGTGTCACATCTGTTTGTATATTATTTGTATGATTTTTAGCACAAGGACTAATGCACAGATAAAATGATTTGATCTGAGATCTGATAGGTTGATTGACCAAAGGCTTTTATGGATAACGTTAGCTATAGGTAGCATCTTCTTTTAAAACAGTGGTATGCATTCACAATGAACAGGTATGGCCAACTAATATTTTTTACAATTGCTATTCAACACACCTTCCTCTAAACTACAACTCAGGCAAATTGTTAGACTTGTTTTCCCAGGGATCAAACACGTGTGTTTTATACTGATGACAGCACAAACATACATTCTCAAAGTTAAAACAATTGCCAAGTAACCCTGGCAAAGAAACAAAAACTCCTTTAATAAAAAGTACCACATATTGTGAAAGTATCTATAGGTAATTACCAAAAGGATACAAGTTTCAATATAGAGGAATCATATTCATTTGAACATTAATGGAACATATCTTTAGTACAGGAATAGGAGCCTGGACTCTCTGAGGGTCTTTGGAATTATTTCACAGAGGTTCATTAAATACATGAATGCAGAATCTAAGCATACATTTTTTAAATCTCAATCTGAGGGTTTTTTTTTTTTTAGAGGATATGAACACCACACAGAAACAGAGCAGGAAGACTCCACTGAAGAGGAGACACATGGCAACTAAGTAAACAATTCACCATAAACCTGTAGGGTTACCCGTCACTTCCCGAAGCATCAGACATTTCCCCGTCACCCAATGCAAAGGCACGATACAATAGTTGCATTGATTATCTTCACACTCAAGGACAGTACAACTCGCAACAATAACTCTTTCTCAAAAATACAACTTCCATCCTAATCCCAAAATAAACTCTTTCTCTGGATAGATAAAATAACAGGGGTTTTCAATGAAGTTAACATTGACACTACTGGGCTGACTGACATAAATCATATTAATGGAAAATCTTAAAATATATAGGCATACTTCCAATCTTGAGGTTTATAAACATCCCACCTTGACATAATGAGAACTTGCTTAAAATAGAAGTAAAATTGAATTTGGCAAAGCCTTTATTCAACTAGCACTCTGAAGAGATTATTTCTCAGATCTGAATTTTCTAATAGAATATAACAAATTCACACAAATGTCATTGAAGATAGAATGAATGTTTTTTCATGCCAGTGTCACTCACCCTTGCCTGCCTGTACCCCCTCCCCCAAGGCTTTTCAAAATGTATTTCATACACAGAGTCACTGTTCTGGTTGTTTATTTAATTAACATGACAGCCCAGCATACACAGCATTTCTTTCAGTTCTACAGTTTTAACTTTTTACACTTTCAACTCAATACAGAAAGAGTAAAATTACTGTTTTCACTCCTTCCAGCCTCTGTAAATTTAGATAGATTCACTGACAATTTATGTCACTTTAAAAAGTTTTTCACTATGCTTTAAATATCTGTATTCACAAAGTAAAATCACAATTTTTGTCCCCCCACTCAAAAAAAAGTTATTTTCCTTCACCTTTCCAAAGGGATACAGAAATCTTGTTTTCCTTTTCCAGTATTTTCAGAAGTCGACATTAATCAATTTTAATTCTGTCCCCAAGGCATAAGTAATCTACAGTGCTCTTTGAATCACCGTAAACTGAGCAACACTGCTGAAATGTAGAAGCTACAATTTAATTGAAAGTCCATGATTATTTCTGAAACTTACCTAATTTGAGCTATATGTTATATTTAAACAATTTATTCTACATTTTTGAAAATAAGCAGGTTTTTGCTTATTTTCACAGGTTTATGGTGAATTGTTTACCAAAGAATAACAATGCCTCCCATGCAGTGCCAACCATCCAACACCATACCCATGTCTCCTATTTTGGCTTTGCTGCTGTTTGCTTTTTTACTCAAGTTTCTAACATCACTAATAAAAAACTTGACTCTTCTTTCGTAACTAATTTTAGTTTTTAATTACACAATAGAAAGCATATATCCACACATTTCTGGATGATGCTGTATCTACAACAAAAAATTTATTAAGTGGCACAAACACATTAATGGACACATTCATGTGCCTTTTGTTTATCTGAAACCACAATTCAACATACTACATTTTTCTTAACAGGTAACTAAAATAAAATTGCATTGGTTTGAAATCTTTCAAAAGTGAATGTGTAAGGTGGTCTCAGTAATTACAGAGGAGTGAGTAGCCAGTTATATCTCTTTACCAAGAGAATGGAAAGATACCCCTTCAAATACAATTTCCAAAAGCAAAAAAAGAAAAGAAAAACTAAAATTTTACATTGAAAAACAACATATTAATCATGCATAATATCTAATAGTCCAAGAAAGTCTAGGTAGCTCTGTATATTCCCATGTTTGGGGCTGAGGGCACAGTGGTAATTTGAGAGAGACATATCTGCTCTGGGCTGTGAAAGTCCACTTAGAAAAGATACGCACACCTTAACAGACACTTGCCTTCTTGACACCGGCAGCCAGAAAAGTGGTCTGACACACTCATTTACAAAATCAGCCTCAGTACTGCGGACACTGGGTTGCCAAACAAACTTTATGGTTCTTTAAAGTTTAAAGAACCATAAACTTTGTTCTTTCCTGAGAATAAAGATATTTTCACTTGCATTCAGAGAAACCAGTGCTATAGACTTAGAGTCCTTGAAAGGAAAAATGGGAGAGAGAGAGAAACATGTATCTGGTTTCTCTTCTGGGAATTTTATCATATATTCTGTTTGCACTTTTAGAACTGAGGGTCACTGAAGAGGGATAGTTCATAAGTAACCAGCCACTGCCATTCATACAGAGAAGAAAATGATGGAATTCTCTCACCTGTAAACCTAACAATGAGCAAAGTGCAAATAAACTGTCAAGAGGACGACTGACAGACTGTGCTTTTAAGTTCTGAAATGACTACTTAAAATTCACTTGTTGCCTAATGAGTATTGTCTTGAGTAGACGTTTCTTCAGAAAAAAATCTGACTGACATTCAGGGGAGTGTTACGTACTTATTTTATACTTATTTTGACTTTTAACTTCACAAGGTATGTAAATGACAGTGGTACACTTTGCACCCTTCGTCAGAAGTTTGTTTCCTTATGATAAAACAGATAAGCCATTTACTCTGTAGCTCCTGAACTTTTCACACAGTAAGGTTGACGAATATGATACTGTCCTATCTCATAAGACAGTACCCTATGTTAGTTTCCACCCACTCCGCACAATTATGCTCGGCAACAACTTTTAATGGGTCATATGTAAAAACTAGTCTTCAGTGACACACACACACACTCACCCACTCACCCATGGCCTCATTGAAACTTCAAGTATCTCAATATCTGCTAAACGTATTCTTGCTTTTCCACCAACCATAAGACATAAAGTTTCTCACTTTAGAATAATCTTCGTTAATACGGCCTTCAAAAAAAAAAAATAGTGACCAAAGAAAACTACAGAGATAGATTACCATCATGCATTTTCCAACAGTATTCATCAGCAAAACATAAAATATGCAATGCTTAGTTCGATAACTTTGCAGATAATTCCAATTCTCCATTTATCAATTTAAACCAGAGAAAACCAATAAAAGTGTGTGGGTTAATTAACGCTGCCGGTTGATTCGCCTAATCGCCTTCTTCGCTTAAATCCACCCTTAATTTCTTAACGAATGTTAATATAACATTAAAAAAATTAACTTCACGGGGTAAATGATATCAACTTGGAATCAAGTCATTTGTGATTAGGTCCCAGATTTCCCTGAGAAATTATGGTTGTGAAATTTGCTCACATCACATTTCCCTGTAAGTTAATGAATAGTGTGTTCTGAACATACTTAGAGCTGTGGTGTTTTCATTTAAAAGACATTCTCTCCCAAAACTGTGAAAAGAAATCAAAATGTTAATTTACCCTCAAACAGGTAACTTACTTTATTATAATGATTTCCCATGTTTTACCAAAACTAAGTATCAGTCAGTGGCCTGTTTTCTCCTCCACTTAGAGTAAGCTTAAGCACAAGAAACATTTGTTTTATCTAAACAAAAGTAAACTACATTTGCTTTAGAATAAAGAGACTATGGTGCTGTCTTCTACTCTGCTAAATAATGTCAAACAACCACAGGTCTGTGTAATCAACTCCATTACAGAAACAAACCAGCCACCCACACAAGGTAGTCACTGCAACATCTTAGAAATACCCAAATGATTATCCACAGAATAACCCTGAAAGAAAAAGCCTACTTGTTCTTAGGATATTCTCTTGCTCCCTAAAGTTGTTCTAACATAAATTTAATGGGAAAAGTGTAAATTTCCACTTGCTGTATCCAACCAGCTCCTCCTCCCCATCAAGTGTCAAATCCACTTCAACTAGAGAGGCGAAGAAATCTGCTTCGAATAGAGAGGCAGACACTTCAGTATGCCTTTTTAGCTACAGCATGCATTCGAAATTGGGATTCGTTCTTTTATGCCCTTTATAGCAACTATTTCATCGTCTTAAATCATTTAATGATAATAAGGAGACTCGTCCCCAAAACTGACTAAAGTTTTATTAACAACTTCACTTAAAACCCCAGCTTTCTCCTCCTCCCACGTTGTGGGAAGATAAACGTCTCCAGCAATCTTAGAAATGGTCTCCCGAATTAGTATTTTCTGTAAAATCTGCATAAATCCATTTGAATTTATAAATATCCACTTAAGTATGCACATACTAAAGAAAACTGTTGTGTTTTTATTTGACACTAAAGCGCAGTTGACAATTTCGAACAATTCCAAAGTTGAGACATATTATTCCCCAAGTTGAAGTTTGTGATACAAAACACACTAGCATGTAATAATATATGCCCCTAAATTATATTTAAAAACAAATTGGGCACCATCAGCTGAAGTCTCTCCAAATAAAACTTACTGCAAGACCAGAAAGTATCAATTCCTCACCTTCAAGCATAGCTTGCTTTGCTCTAGAATCTTTTCACTGGTTTTCATAAATACTTAATATCATTTCATTAAAAAGACATTTTCCTTTTTAAAAAGTAGAAGTCTAGTAAAATCTGTGTTGAAAAAAATCACTGCTAAAAAAACTAAACTTAATTCTAAAATTTCTGCTAAGGAAGGAAAGGGTGAGAGTACTTTTTAAAGTAGGCAAGCCATACCCCAGGTGTAGCAGATCTAAAACTTTGGCCCAGCTGTGGCAGACCCTGCAAATGCTATCTAGTTTTATTACTCAGTCGTGTTTCGATTGTTCAGGTTATAAAACCACTGTGTGAAAGAGAGGGGGGAAACCTGCTAATTTCTTATCAATTCTGAAGTTAGACCATTTTTCTAGGCTGTCTTCCCTTTGGTTCCCAGCGCTCGGATTCTCTCCACTGTGCGCGGGTTCCCAAGTGTTTCAAGTTTCCCCAAGAGCCGAGAGAGGAGTTGACAGTGTGCTTACCTGCTCCCTCGGTATGCAGGGCAGGGAGGTCCTCCGATGGGACTTGCTGCTGCAGCCGGACATCTCGGCGGACACGACGGAGCTGGACCGCCTCCTCCTCTTAAACACCGGGATATCTTCCTTGGTCCCAGCAAGCAGCTGGGACCCCAAATGCTCCCTTGGAGCCGCCTCCGCGGACTGCGGCAAGATTTGTTCCACGTACCTGGCCAGGAGGATCCCCAGCAAGCCGGCCAAGTACGCCAGGTAAGGTCTCCAGGCGACCTTGAACCTCTCCAAGGAAATGAGGGACACGGTCCTGACCGCGCTAGTCAAGGCGATCATGAGGACGCCCAGCCTCAGCCTCAGCACCAGCCATGTCGCGGCGGCCAAGCAGCTGAGCACCACCCCCGCGGCGGGGAGCGAGAGTAAGTGATCCTCCCCGACGCCCAGCCCAATCTGGACGAGCGCTTCCCCCCCGCAGCAGGCGGCCAGCAGCGCGACGGCCAGAGGCAGGCGCACCCCGGCGCGCAGGAGGTACAAGCCCATCCAGAAGAAGGCACACAGGAGACTGAAGAGCAGCGCCGAGGGCTGGAGCCAGGGGCTGAGCCGCGCGCCGCCCCCGGGAGCACCTCCCAGAGGCCCCGGGAAGACGCCCCCTTGAGCTCCCGGGGCCGCTTCCTCCTCCTCCTCCTCCGCCGCCGCCGCCGCCGCCTCCTTACACTGCTCTAGGTCACAGTCGACCTCCGCGCGGACCAGCTTCACCAGCAGCGCCAGCAGAAAGGACAGGGAGCCCGCGCACAGCGCGGAGGAAAGTTTCCGAGGGCGCCGGAGCGGCTGCAGCGCTAGGTCTCCCCGGCTGCCGAGGCGGCCCGAGTCCCGCGGCGACGCGGGGTCCGCACGACGGTGGCAGTCCCGGCCCGCCCTGGGGGTTCGGCTCACCCCACTGTAGACGGGCTTGTCCCTGACTCGTGCTGCGTCGCCGGGCACTGCCATGGTATGGGGTGCCCGCTTCACGACGCCCCCGTGGGCCCCCGACGCCCCCGCCCCGACCCACGCGCGCGCGCGCGCACACACACACGAGACACCGCACGCCCGCCCCGTTCCACCCTCGCAATCCTCGTCCTCAGGCCCACAGTCCGCTGAAACTTTCAGCTTTCGAGTAACTCCTGGACAAGGCTAGAAGCTCCGGCGACACTTCACGCTAAAAGCCGGCGCGGGCAGCAACCATCAGGATTCCCCGCTTCTCTCTCTGAGAATCTCTTACGGATTCTCGGCTCCACCCCCGCCCCGGCTTCTGTCCTCCGGGGTCTCTTCCTACTTCGGGGTTTCAAACATTGCCCAATGCATCCCGCGCGCAGGAGCCGCTGGCGCTGGAGGAGCCGGGGGCGCAGGGCGGGCTCCGGGCCATTCCGAGGCGCAGCTCCGCGCCCAGCCCGCGGCAGATGGAGGTCTCCCTTCTCTTCCTTCCTGCAGCTCTTTTTCTATCACTCTTTCTTTCTCCTCGGCCGATTCTCCCCGGCACGGCCCCCGGACGCGAATCGCCATTCCCTGGGGCAGAAAGCAAAGCCTCCCCCGCCTCTGTCAATCCGATTCATGGCAAAGAATAGAAAGAAAGAAAAAAATGGAAAAGGGGCTTAGAAATTAGAAGTTGCTAAGTCCGTCGGAGACAGAGACACACGGAGAGATCGGCGGCAGCCGCAGAAGGGAGGGAGGGAGAAGGAGCGGGCAAGGGAGGAAGGGAGGGTGAGAGGAAGGGAGGGTGAGACGGGAGAAGGAGATTTGCTTTTCTTTATCTAACCCCCCCCCCCCCCACCACTTCTTTTTGGTGCAAAGTTGGTGGTGGTTTGCAGTTTTGCAAACGAAACGAGTGGAGGCGACTGCTAGAAATTGTATAAAACTGGCAGCCGGAGCGGTCGACAATTCCGCTTTCTTTCTTTAAGACAACTCCCTAGGAAAGCGTTCTCAGCCGAGCTCCCGCCCCTCCTCGGGAGGAGGCGCCACCCTCAGCACGGTGGCTCCTTTGCCGGGAGAGCGGCCGGTTCACCCTGCAGGCTGGAACAGGGGCTGCCGAGGCCGGTCCGCCGCTCAGCCCACCGCAGCCCAGGGGTGGCCGTGAGGCTGAGCTCCCTAAGAGGTTGGAGGGAAGAAGGAAAAAAAAAAAAAAAAACAAGATTGTGTTTGGCTATTTGACAGATGAGAGCCAACATACTTTCTACTGTCACTGACAATGACAGCCGCTTCCACTGTCTGATTCAAAGATGTTCACAGGTCCCCAAGTCAGGTACAACAGTAATCCAATTTCAGGTGACTCTGTAATGCTTTGGTTGCTCCTGCTGGAATGTCTGTTTTCATCAGAGAACCAAAGCATGGCCTGTTGGTTCAAATGATGAAAGAATCAGCCTTACCTAGACCACAAGAGCATAAAGAGAAGGGAGGGAGAGGCAGAAGTCATTTAAATTCAGTGTATGAGTATTACACAACAGTTTTTGACTGTGGAAGGTGAAATTATATGGAGTTTAAGTGACCGTACCCTCAATAAAGGTTAACAAAGTTTGAAAGCCCAGATAGTTCATCGAAAAATAAGTATCTCAACGGAGAGGTGAGGACAGGTGGGTGGGTTAACACTAGGACAGACCTTAGAAGACTGCCTATGGCTGCAAAATAGTACATTTACAAGAAAAGCATATGACAAGTCTCAGGACCCTAGTTACTAATGAGTAGGGGTCCATTGGCTTCGGCAGTATGATATTTCAGAAACTAACAAAAATGTTCAAGCTGACTTCTTTTTTGGCAGATTATGAAAAAGAATTCAATATCTGTTGAAGGACTTAAACTCTATTGATGTTCCTTGGGATCCAGTTGTCTTTTTAAAACTAAAACAAGAATATGATACTCCACTTTTAACATGGCTATCTTAGATGTCATTTGCCCTCACTAATAATAATCTTAATAATAATCCAATTTTGTCTTAATTATGTTGACATTTCAGGTTAAAGTGTATGTACAGCCTAGAGCGTTTCGATAATTGATTCAGTATGGCCACTGCATTTTGTATGTAGGCATGAAGCAATAAAAAAGCCAAAGGGAGATCCTTGAGATAATTTATGGGGACAGTGGGAAAAAAATGGCTTAAGTTTTAAACAGCTTCATGGGAAGCACCCTGCTCTAGTAAGAGGCAGGTATTAATATCATGACATAAGTAGACACGAGGAACTGTAATGGGACAGCTCTTCGCTGTCAGGTGTCCAGACTGTGCTACCACACAGGAGTCTGAGGTAGGCAGCTAGTCGATGGCAGTGGGCACCATCTGTTTAATAATTAAGGAAACAGGAGCAGCAATGTGTTTGCCAAAGACAAATGAGCCCCCTAGCATGCACACATACTTTCCTGAGTTTCATTTTTAGACATATGATTCATATGCCAGATCCTACCTGAGACACATCGGAGTGAAGAACCTTGATTGGAAAATCATTTATATCTGTTGGAATCAAAAATAACAAATTAATAAACTGTAAAAGTCTGGCATATATCAAGGTTAGGAAAAAAAAAACCAGCATAGTAAGGGAAATTTTTGAATATTTCAATTTTATCTGTCCCCTATCCCCACAAGTATCTCGGCTCTTACAATAACATCCTGGCACCATTCAATAAAATAAGGAGGCAACGCCCTGGCATCCAGGTCTCTTTAGCAAATCATAATCAAAAAGTTATTTGTCCCACGGAAAGGAGGAAAGAAAGAAACCTGCAGGGCTACACTAACTGAAAGCAGTGACTAGTAATGTACATGTAACATACTGTTAAATGAAACTCTTAAGCTGCAGTAAATAAATTCGACAGTCACATATAAACACTGCCCCTTTTCTACAGATGGTGGTGAGTCCTAATTCACGAAAGTGACAACACAGCCAAAGAATAAGGAAAATGTACATGTAGAAAAACAATAGAGCATGGAGAACAGAAATAAAAAGGTAAATTTCACTTGATAAATCTTCCACCTAGCCAGATCTAGCCAGCATGTTTTTATTAGTTTTTTGGGAAGACGATCTAACCCTATCACACTTGCGCTTTAGTAAATATAGTTACTCGTCAGGGAATTCTATTGCAAAATTCAGAAAGTTTATGTTTCAGAGTATGGGTTCAATCGATGGGTTCAATTCTCTGCTACCTATTTGATTGTTATATATGTATATCCAATAGTTCCCTAAAATATAAGGTGTCCAAAACAAAATCCTTAACTCACAATTCCCTTCCTCCCTGTCCTTGACCCACCAAACTATTTTTCTTCAATCTTGTTACATTCCAGTAAAGAACATAACCATCTACCTAGTTGCTCAGGCCCCAGAAAAGGGAACTGCTCTTGATTCTTTCCTTTGTTTATCTTGCTTTACTTGTAGCCTATTAGGAAATCCATTTTATCCTGTTTCTAAAATATATTCTAAATCCATTTACTTTTCACTGTCTCTCTTACAATAACCTACCAAAGACCCACCATCTTCCTCGGACAGGACAATTGCAGTAACTTACTGATCTTGCCCTACTTATAATTCATTTTCTATATAGCCAAGTAATTTTTTTTTTTTTGAGATGGAGTTTCGTTCTTGTTACCCAGGCTGGAGTGCAATGGCACGATCTCGGCTCACCGCAACCTCTGCCTCCTGGGTTCAGGCAATTCTCCTGCCTCAGCCTCCTGAGTAGCTGGGATTACAGGCACGTGCCACCATGCCCAGCTATTTTTTTATATTTTTAGTAGAGACGGGGTTTCACCATGTTGACCAGGATGGTCTTGATCTCTTGACCTCGTGATCCACCCGCCTCGGCCTCCCAAAATGCTGGGATTACAGGCGTGAGCCACTAGCCGAGTAATATTTTTAAAATACAAATTGAATGATGCCCCTCCCCTACTTAAAACTATCCAAAGGCTCCCCATTGTGCTTGCAGAATCCAGTCCTCATCACAGTCCTCGTGATAGTCCTACAAGGACCTTCATGATCTTTCCAAGTCACTCTCTCTGACCTCTCCTATTCCAATGCTCCTACATCACTGGTGAAGCACTAGTTATTAGAACTTGCTTCAATGACAAACAGACCCTCTGCTGTCTAACATGGTAGCCACTAACCACATGTGGCCATTGCATACTTGAACCATGAGCTGAACTTTTGTATTTTATGTTATTCTAATTTAAATTTAATTTTAATACATTCACTTGGCTAGTATCCATAGTGATGGAGAATGCACCTCTTATACGTCAAGCCTCCTTTGTGCTCTTTATGCAGGTCAAATAGGAAACCTGCTCAGGACCTTGGTATCCAGAGATTTTCACATAGCTGCCCACTTCTACTCCACCGAGTCTAATCTCAAATGTTACTTTATTTTAGAAAGGGTTTTTTTTCCCAACAATCTTATCAAAAGCTTTTGGGACACCCCCATGTGCACATAAACACTTTCACTATCACATTGCCCTGTTTCATTGTATTTATAGCACTTATCACTATACAAAATGGTCCTGTTCATTTATTTGTTTTCTCACCTATCATTTATCTCTGTTTACTAGGGTGTTAGTGCCATGTGAACAAGGACCATGAATGTCTGTCTTATTTGCTGTGCACCTCCAATTACCAAAATAGTTCCTAGCACATGGTGGAAGCTTGTCTTAGTCTGTTTACTGTTGCTATGAAAGAATACCTGAGATTGGGGAATGCGTCACTGGGTGATTTCATCATGTGAACATCCCAGGGTATACTTACACAAACGAGATGTGTCACCTACTACACACCTCAGTCGTATGCTATAGCCCATTGCCTCTAGGCTACAAACCTACAGAGCATGTTACTGTACTAAGTACTGTGGGCATTTGTAACACAATGGTGAATATTCGTGTATCTAAACATAGAAAAGGCACAAAGTACCATATTTTAACCCTATGGGACCACTGTGGTGTACATCTGTCATTGGCCAAAACATTGTTGGCAGCGCACAGCTATATCACTACTTAAATTACTCATCTATTAGAGACATAGGTAAGTGTCAAAGTTTTGAAAACTTTGTATTGATTACGTGATGAAATGTGTGTAATCCATAGCAGTTTTCTGGTAGGCTTAGGGATAAAACCATGTAAACATGCATTTCGGGAATGAGTAAGCTGAGAAATCCAGACTTAGGAGATGCCTGAAGATGAGTGACTAAGATGTCACAGCTCACATTGTGATTTGTGACATAGTCTCCAACTATGTCGGTTAACAACAACAGGGGGTTAAGATTTAAAGAGTAAACATTTTGCCAAGGTAGACCTTATTAATACTTATTATTTCACATATAATCAGGGAAAAAATGCAGAAGCCTTGCCTTTTTAGATGCATCATCTGCCTTTTTTTTAAATGCTGCCACTCAAAATGCAGTGTCTGCCCAATGAAATGCTGATACACAGCCAAAGGCTTATCTGTTACTGACTTCACGAGCAAGTAACTCAGGTTTACAGCTGCTAATGATGGGCAGGCCATTCTATAATGTTAGAAATTAAGCATGATTTGCATTTTTAAACTAGAGTGTATTATTGAGAAAAACTGTGAAGGTTATTGACAGAAAGGAAAATATAAGCATAGCCTATTTCCTTTTTATATTTCAATACCACTGAATTTCAAAGTTAGCTTTACTTACCTGTAAATGTTATAATAACACCCAAGCTGCTACTTTTTGTATATGTGATAGAAGGATGCCAGGACAAAAATTTATATCTGGCACAGAAACATATAAATGTAATTCTCTTTTGCATGAAATCTACCAAGGTTTCTAAATATTAATGCATGAAATCTACCAAGGTTTCTAAATATTAATGCATGAAATCTACCAAGGTTTCTAAATATTAATGGAGTGTTTTAAGCTACCTTATCATTTTGGAGGAAATTCTAATAAGCAGTCAAATGTCTAAAACTAGGCAATTGATAGAAAGAAAAAACACAGGTAATTTACTAATTGAAAATGTACCCCAAGTAATTGAAACTACTGCTCTTTTCCATTATAACTATCTAAAGAGAAAGCACATTTAAAATTAGAATGGAATTTTAACATGAATTAAATAATCACTCATCTTTAAGTAAATATAATTAAAAATACGTCACTTGACTAGTTATCTTACTTATATTTACAATTCTCTTTTTTTGTGACTGTTTTGGATCTTACAGAATCTAGGGCTGTTTGTTACATCATCTCTCAAATTCTTTCCTCCCCTAAAGCTTTAGCCTCAAAAGGGCAATTTCATTTATGACTATGAAATGTCTGGTCGGCTTTCACACAATAGCTATGTTGTGAGAGTAGAGAAAAAGTATTACAGTATTTAAAAATAATTACCTGTGGAACCTGTAGAAAAGAAACAATCGTGTCTAGAAATACTTATTTACACTTAAAGACAGACTCAAATACAAAAGTCAAAATGCTTAATGTTTATTATCCGCACCCCCACCCGCTAACACAAAGTTCAGAAAAGAAGCATCATCTCAGACTGTCAGTATAATCCATTTCTTGTATTCAGTGACTGAGAAGGAAGTGCTCATACTAGTTAATCTGGGTTGTTCTCTGCCTGAAACTGTAAGGCATTTTTTTCATTCTACCAGAACCACAGAACGATGGTAACTTTCCACAGAAATGGCAAATTACCTACAGAGCTTAGGCTCAATGATTTCCTTTAGCCAAAATCTAGAAATAGGGCATTTTGAGCTCAGAAAGTGATACATGGAAGAGAGCAATGTGGTTCTCCCATTCCAAAATACAGGTAATAATGTGAGGCTTCTCTGGTAATGTCCGCTTTTCCTGACCGAATCTTTACATTGATTTTTTTTTGTTTTACTTCATGTTTGTTTTGTATTTTGCTTTCTAAAGATTCATCAATAGGAATTTTTAGTCCATTTACTAATGAGAACTAATTTGGTGTTATTGTTCTGATTTTGTTATTATAATTAATATAGTACATAAAAAATACAGATGACACATAAAAGTTCTGGAAGTTATGGGTGACAGATAACTTGGTTAAAAGGGGCCAGAGAAAGGTCTCAGATTACTCTAAATTAAAATAATTATCATCACTCACCATGTATGTTATTTCATTTCATACTTAAATATCAATTATTCAAGGGACAGACAAGCACAGAAGAAACCCTCAAAGTACAAGTCATTTCATTACTGTATATTAATGTCAGAGAGTTTTCTTAAATTTACTCATACAGGTTTATTTGAGAAAAAGGGATTTCTCATCTACAAATACATTTATATCCCAACAAGAAAGTTCCCCAAACAGGTATCTTGTTTTGCTACTTTATAAAATAAGAGTTCACAACAATTTTGAACCAATCTGTCTGAGTTTTCTCCCATAGAAATGGTAGTCATTCTACTAAAATTTCCATACATCTTCTTTCTTCTAGACCTTACGAAACAGCCAATAGTGCTACCCAACTGGAACAGGCTTGTAGAACACAGGGATGCATCCTTAGCCTTATAAAAATGCCTTGGGATTTTTAATGAGCAGAAGTGGTCAGGACCTCAATCATACATCCCATCCAGCAGATGGTTCTCCTGTAGCTCAGTGCTCCATAACCCAGGCTGAAGTTGGCTCCGTACCACCTTGGGATGGAAGAGGGCCACCTACTGAATCACCGCCACCACATCCTGCAGCATCCTCCATCCAAGTCTTCCCTGGGCCCACCCCTGCTGAACTTCCAAGGTCAGAAGAGATCACAGCTTTAGAGCATTTCATTACAAATTTTAATTTTCCAGTCTCTGGTTTTCATATTGCATTTCAAGATCAACATCCTTATTAGTAGTCGTACATTTTTTATTTTGAAATTTTATAACACCTTTTCCACTGGGAAATTCCAAACAGGCTACTGAACTTCATTACCACACAGGCAGAAATCCTCCTAACACCCTCTGAAGGAGGTGTTAAATGACAGAGAGAGAGAGAGCACACACCATCATCTACTCTCACAAAAGTCCAATCCTTAATAATTAATGAATGAACAGACATCTTGAGTCCAGTGGTCACTGGGAGTAATTGGCGTATATTTTCTCAGCTGCCTCTAAATGAAAATGGTAATATTTTAACCAATATATTTGGGCTGACAGCTAAGCTAAAATAAGGTCTCTCTTGCCCCCAAGCAGTAGAACTAAGCGAATCTGAACAGGCTACTCTCTGTTACCACTCGATTGTGGAAAACTCACATGTTGTGCTCAGTAACTGAGCATTTCAAGTCCTGCTCCCATTTACAATGTCTTTCTCTATCGTCGATTAAAAGATTGTGAAAACTGGGAGGACACAAGGTGACATTTGTTTTGTACCTTTTCTCTGTCCTCAATCCTTCCTTATGTAAAAACTTTTGGTGTTTAAATGGTAATATAAGAGAAGGTTACTTTCAGCCATAAAATCAAGAGTTCCGCTATCAAAATGAAATGACATGACATAAATGCATAGTTCGTGCTATAGCTTGGTGGCTGCCAGCCTCATATTAAATGCCCCCTTTTATAACAAATATTTTATAGTATCACTGAAGCAGATGCTGTCAGTTCCCTTTCATATCCCCTAGGCTGTACACACCAGTGACGTCCTATTGCTGGTCTCTGCTCAGGGACTTCTTGCTGCAAAGAGTACTTGGCTCACACACATTGTGGCAGTCCAGAAGATGCTAGCCTGACAGAATATAAAATGACCTCACACAGGTTCAGACAATTGGGGAGGAGAAGGTGGTTGGGGCAGATCTTCTACCTCGAACATAGTCAGTGTTTCACGATACCTAAAACTTTGGATGTTGCCTAAACATATTGGGCATCTCACGCCAGTAGACTAGCAAGTAAAGGAGCTACTAGAATGATTTTCATGAGCAGATAGGGTTGCTGCTACATAATGAAGATGGGGAAAGATAGGACTGAAACTCAGAGAATCCATGAAGCTGCCCTAATGTTGTTTGGATCTCTGTCCCCACCCAAATCTCATGTAAAACTGTAATCATCAGTGTTGGAGATGGGGCCTGGTAGGAGGTGATTAAACCATGGGGTCAGATCCTTCATACATGATTTATCACCATCTCCTTGGTGCTGTTCTCATGATAGCGTTCTCACGAGATCTGATTACTTAAAAGTGTGTATTACTCCCTCCCCACTGTTTCTCCTGCACCATTCATGTGAGACGCCTCACTCATCCTGTACCTTCTACCATGATTGGAAGATTCCCGAGGCCTCCCCAAAAGCAAAAGCTGTAAAACCACAAGACAGTTAAACCTGTCTTCTTTATAAATTATGCAGTCTCAAGTATTGCTTCAAAGCAATGTGAGAACAGATTAATACATACCCATTGGTGCTTCCATCCCAGGGGACAGCCTGGTAAGAAGAGGGCAAGTTAGAGTCCAGAACTTTCCTGGATCTAGGTTTGTGTTACCCAACTAGGCCAATGACTTAGGCCAGTAGGAGAGCTGGCTGAGAGTTAAGGTGAGGAGACTAGAGTGCGGGCAGAAGAGGAAATGGAGAATATCAACTATAACCTCAGGCCATCCGCAGTAACTAGACTTGTAGCTTATCCCACTGATTATCTTGTCTTTGTCTTAGAAACTGTGTGTGTGTGTGTGTGCACGTGTGTACACGTGTGCGTGTGTGTGTGTGTGAAATGGGTGGGGACTGGGTATCTCTTTGTAGAATGAGTAACAGAGCAGATTAACTTAAAGCAGGGCATGAATGAATCTGGAGGATCCAACAGACGGATTGCAGCAGATGATGGTAGTGCTCCCATAACCAGCCCTCACCTTCCCTGTAACTGCCTGCAACCCTTTCTGCAAACACCTGTGCCTCCCTGTCCAGACTCTTTCTTTAGCCACAGATGAATGAATACACAATCATATTGTAAACATTTTGTAACCCAGGCACAAAAGAACTTTTCTAACAAAGTCATTCGAAAATGAAAATGTTAACAACTTTGGGCGTTAGTGATGTTCCTTCACCAAGAGTGTCTTAGCAGAGGGTAGAAATTATTTAGTAAGATTTACCAGAGAGTCAATCAAGTGTGTTGGGAGGTAGAGCGTGGTCAAAGGCAACACAGAGAAGCACGCAGTAGATGAAAGAAAGAGGGTTCAAATAAAGGCATAAAGTGTTGATTAAATGCTAATCAAAGTCACATTCAATGAGCAGAGCACCCTAACACCCAAAATAAAGTCCAAGGAAGCTCCCAGACTCCAAATAATGCAAAACAGAGCGTAACGGTGCTTATGTAAGTCTGGAAAAGCTTTTACTTCTAAACCTGTGCTCCTTGTCTTGTACAGAAAAACAGTGCATATACACCTGTGTACCTGTACGCTTTAGATCCTCTCCGTGACCCACTAGTCTGCATAACCCTGCATATCACAATCTCCAACCAGTGGCTCCTTCCTCACTGATGTGCTCCATTCAATAACGTATTTTATCTACGGTCTCAAACGTTGATTCGATTGTTTAGGCTTCTGCACATTAATCACTTTGCTTCTCCCTGGCATGGCATTTTGCATACCAATTGGTAAGTAAGAGGCTCCCGTGGCACAACCCTGGGACCCCTCCATTTCCACAGATAACTTAGGCTTGCCTTTCTCTGAGCCCCAGAGAGGCCAGCCTAGATAATGACTGTTGAAAATGGCATTTGAAAATGCCATTTTCTAAACAAAAACCTTTATTTTTATGTTTTCAGAGTCACAGTAGTGGAAGGGTCTAAATATAGTACAGATTTAGTTATCTCTAGCTATATTTAGGCAAATTGGCCAGGATTATATTTTTGAAAGTCATAAGCAACTTCATGAGAATGGCAATAGCAGAATATGCTGGTTTTTTAACTTTTTAAAGCATTTAGTCAAAAAGGATCACCTCTACCTCTCAGGCATTATGTAAGTTGGAAAAGGAACTCATACTCAATAAGATTATTTATGAATTTGGGCTTGGACACATTGGAAGTTTGAGATGATGAAAGAAACAAAATGCATCACACAATTTGTCTTTTAGAAGAGCCCTCATGAGGTCAGGAGTTCAAGACCAAGCCTGGCTAACATGATGAAACCCCATCTCTACAAAAATACAAAAATTAGCCGGCATGATAGTAGGAGCCTGCAATCCCAGCTACTCAGGAGGCTGGGGCAGAAAAATAGCTTGAACCCCAGAGGCAGAGGTTGCAATAAGCCAAGGTCGTGCCATTGCACTCCAGCCTGGGCGAAGGAGCAGGACTCTGTTTCAAAAGAAAACAAAAAAAAAGAAGAACCATCAGGAAATCAACACCATAGTTTTTGGGGAAAAGGAAGGAGGCTGTAAGAGTCTAAACTAGTAAGTCAAATGGGAAAAAAAGAAACAAGTCTGTACAGTTTAATCTAATATGGAGAATGCATTTCTTCTGATCTCACCATAAGTACCATTGAACTGAAATAAAGATGAGGCTATCCTGTAATGCAGGGGGTGTCAACAGACAGAGTTGTAAGCAGAGCCACATGATAAGCAGGAGAGATAACGAAGGAAGACAGAAAGCAATACCATAAGATACTCCAGCAGCTATGGCGGTCGTTAGGAAATTTGTTCTTCACAGTTATCACTGTTTGGATTCGTGTTCTGTGATGGCAGCCCCGCATCCCTCCATCCGTGACTGCGGCCCCCATCCCTCCATCCGTGACTGCGGCCCCGCATCCCTCCATCCGTGACTGCGGCCCCGCATCCATCCATCCGTGACTGCGGCCCCGCATCCCTCCATCCGTGACTGCGGCCCCCATCCCTCCAACCGTGACTGCGGCCCCGCATCCCTCCATCCGTGACTGCGGCCCCGCATCCCTCCATCCGTGACTGCGGCCCCCATCCCTCCAACCGTGACTGCGGCCCCGCATCCCTCCATCCGTGACTGCGGCCCCCATCCCTCCAACCGTGACTGCGGCCCCGCATCCCTCCATCCGTGACTGCGGCCCCGCATCCCTCCATCCGTGACTGCGGCCCCCATCCCTCCATCCGTGACTGCGGCCCCGCATCCCTCCATCCGTGACTGCGGCCCCGCATCCCTCCATCCGTGACTGCGGCCCCGCATCCATCCATCCGTGACTGCGGCCCCGCCTCCCTCCATCCGTGACTGCGGCCCCGCCTCCCTCCATCCGTGACTGCGGCCCCGCATCCATCCATCCGTGACTGCGGCCCCCATCCCTCCATCCGTGACTGCGGCCCCGCATCCATCCATCCGTGACTGCGGCCCCGCCTCCCTCCATCCGTGACTGCGGCCCCGCATCCATCCATCCGTGACTGCGGCCCCCATCCCTCCATCCGTGACTGCGGCCCCGCATCCATCCATCCGTGACTGCGGCCCCGCATCCCTCCATCCGTGACTGCGGCCCCGCCTCCCTCCATCCGTGACTGCGGCCCCGCCTCCCTCCATCCGTGACTGCGGCCCCGCCTCCCTCCATCCGTGACTGCGGCCCCGCATCCCTCCATCCGTGACTGTGGCCCCGCATCCATCTATCTGTGATTGCGGCCCTGCATCCATCTATGCCCTGACTAATGTGTCCTTGGAAAATCAGACTGTGAATATGAACTTCACAAGGTATCCTTTGGCCCTTTTTCCACTTCCATGTTAAT
Organism: Callithrix jacchus; assembly: GCF_049354715.1. Lineage (NCBI taxonomy): Eukaryota > Metazoa > Chordata > Mammalia > Primates > Cebidae > Callithrix > Callithrix jacchus. Next base: position 3,085,145 of record NC_133510.1, read on the forward strand.
TATTAGTAGATTATCATATTTTTATATCCTGCCCCGGGTTAGTACCTTCTTCTGATGGAAGATATTGGGCAAAATATTACAGTAACTAGGCAAAAACTTAGAGCATACATCTAACTGCACAAATTGTAAACACTTCAAAGAAGAATAAAACATAACATAAAATGTTCAGATGTAGAAGTTGTCCTTTCATTTTAAAAATAACATGGACTAAAAATAGATATTTTTCTCAATAAATGTACAAAAATTCCCAAATTATACTTAGACACACTTATCTAAATAGGGATGGTAATTTGGTAGGTTCAGTTTATCTCTGTACTAAAGTAACTAAAAAACTATAGATTCCTAAAGAGCTATTACCCTAAAATGATTCGACTATTTCAGCTTGGCTAGAAATAAACTATTATCCATCTAAAATGTAAACTCACCAGTTCCCACTAAAACTTTATTTTTAATCACATTCATCCCATCTCAAATTGAGCCTTCTTCGGAAAGACAGTTAAAATATTGTAGAAGAAATGAACAATTCTTCACCTGAGTGTTTATTTCTCTGTCCTTGGACCATGGCCTGAATTTGGTGTGGGAAAGAGGCACAGTTCAGATTTTTCCACAGGCCTTCTTGACCTACACAAGTTGGCTTGCTATAAACCAAACCCCTGCAGCTTTCCTATCCTGGCAAAGCTAGGAAAGCCATAAATATTTTTTGGCAAAGTAGAACCCTAAAATAAGACAAGGTTTTTTATTTCAAGATCATATAATGTTGGTCAAAGTGGCATACTGAGGCAACTAGCTAAAACTTATTTGTAAAGCAAATATGTGGTGATATAGAAATATTTCTCACACTAATCCCTGTCAGCGACCTCGCTGAGGTTTTATAACACTAGGCTGTATGAGATGTGTTGTTTCGTATGGAGATTATAAACAACTCTGGATTCTGCTAGTTGAAAGGAAAAGGTGCTGATGTGCATTAGCCATTCAGAAACAGAGCTCCCACCCAGAGGGGCTTAAAGTATCAGAAACGTAAGAGCACTCCTTAGGCCAGTGGTTTCCAAACTATCGTGCATTTCAGAATCCACCAGAGGACTTGGCTAGGCTCAGCCCCAGAGTTTCTGACTCGCTAGGTCAAAGGTAAGCCTCAAAATGTGTGTTTCTCACAAATTCCCTGGTACTGCTAATTCTGCTGGCTCCAGGACCACACTTCAAGAACCACTGCATTAGACTGGCTCGGACATCACAGTAACCCTTCAGCAGAAGGAGAACCTCAAGTCCCGCCCCCTCAGTACTGCATTTTCCTGTATTGTTTACTTGTGCTAAATCCACGAAGTCATTTACTCAGTGAATATTTGGTATTCAGTTTGTGGAGAGTTAATCATTTGTGCCACCCACGTTTAGAATTTGAAAAGCTACTCACAAGTTAAAGTAAAGGGAGGGTCCCAAACCTGGGCTCCCATTGTTTTCCTCTTAGTATGTGATACCACGCGATAACTCAGCAAAAGTACAATATGAATATATAGAATACATAAAATAAGAGAGGCACTTTAATGACCCTCTTTATGAGAAAGTGTGATGGAGAATAAGCAAAGGATGCCTGGAATTTACATTACCTCATTTGCACTGAATAAGTCCGAGATCCAGAAAGGTTACGTGATTTTCCGAAAGTTATGCACCTGACTATGAGTATTTTCAAGCAAATGGAAGAGAAAGACCAGTATTTGAGTGCCATGTTAGAAAAGGGGCCAGTCTACACAGTCCACGGATGTCTAGCATACAAATATGCAGGTGTTACACTGGAGTTTTAAAAGTCATCTCTGTTGGAAACTGGCTGTCTCAAATTTAAAACTCAGTTTGCCTAACCAGCTGTAATTGTCATCATACCACTGGTATGGAAGATACACACAGGGTTACAATGAGGCCCCAGCAAGCTAATGCCCAGATCACTCAACAGATGTATAATTGTTGTGAAGATAAATACACAGGTTGCTGCTACAAAATATTTCAATCTTATAACACATTTCCTTCAATCTAATTCTTTGTCTACCAAAAACATTCTGTCAATTTATATCTCCACTTCTAGCTTGCTTAGGGGAAAAAATATGCTGGTCAGGCTAAAGAGCAGAACTTATTCAGTTGTATTTGTCATTGTATAATAGAATTGCTCTTCCCCCCATCTCTCTCCAAAACCCCCAGCATCTTTCTTGCTTTAAAACAACACATAGCATTTCCTTTGTTGGGTAATTTCTCTCTCCACTCAGCCCACACTATCAAGGTAGGGTGACCTCACTTTCGGCTTCAGGACTGGCTAACGTGAATGGCATAAATAAGGCAGTGTAAAATATTTCATGGCAATATAATTCCCTTAATGTACTTGAACAGTGAGTAAGATGGTAGATTGCATGGTTTTCCCCAAGTCCTTTTTACCCTTTCCTGTGAGAGGATGACATATCCTAGCCCTTTGACCTCTGTTTACCCTCCTTAGTGACAACAGCTCACTTTTACCATGTTGACATTTGCCTTAGCTGTGTGTCACCCACATCCCATCTCCCTGCCCTGGCGATCGGTCCATGTATGGGTACGTGACCCTATGGGAGCCATTACAAGATCCAGAATAGCTGGGAAAAAGAGGTTATTCCTTCCACACTAAATGTGAAATCTGGAACGGCAGTAGTGGGTTTTCATTAAGGAAAGAGATCGTGTCTGCAAATGAATTCAGTATGTGGGGGAAAATTAACCCAGGTAATTGGTTGAGCCTCAACATCAAGGCAGCCAAACTTCCAAAGTTTATTGGTCATGTGAATCAATAAATTCCCTTTGTGTTTAAGCCAGCTTGACACTGGGATTTTTCTCACTTGCGATTAAGAGTCCTAAACTATAACAGAGTAAACTAATAAGGTGGGCATTATCCAGCCTCTCATGCATTTAGAAAATGCAGTTTGCCTCTGACATTCACAGACTCTGGGTGACTAACACGATTATTTTGGCTGGGAGGTCAAACTCTGACCCTAGGTAAACTGACTAAGGCAAATGTCACCCTGTCAGGCTTACTAGCGGCCAGCTGCTTTGCTATGAATTCTAAGGTTATCAAGCATCCAACATCATCCTGCCTTTTTCTTTTAAATACATACAGATTCTTGGGTGGTAGCTTTATCCTGTTTGATTTCAGAGATAAGCTCCAGGGAAGAAACTCTTCTCTTTATGATACTTGGAGTTGTTAAACAAATCAACTGGCATTTACTGAATGATCATGTTTGCCAGCCAAGTGTTAGTATGTTCTATTCTGTAACAATAAGTTATTTTAAAACAAGCTTCTATAAAGAACGCTGCCTTGTAAGTTCAAACCAAAGGCCAGAATCATGCTGACAAATTACTAGGCTCAGATTTTTAACATTATTAATACCCAGAGAGTTTTTTTAACTGAAGCTTCTATAAGAAAAAGTATTAAATAAGAACGGCTTTGCAGCTTACCTGTATTTGAGGATAAGTATATGTAACATATCAGCGATGACACTGAGTAGAGTTTGGAATTATTTTCTAATTCTGTAACAGATTAACAGATTAGTTTTCATCTATTGTCAACTTAACACATACATCCTCTTCTTTATACCCCTAGGTCTTCTATACTGGGTTAATTATGTCTGTACTAAAAATACAAAAATTAGCTGGGCAGGGTGGTACACTCCTGTAGTCCCAGCTACTCGGGCAGCTGAGGCAAGAGAATCACTTGAACCTGGGAGGTGGAGGTTGCAGTGAGCTGAGATTGTGCCACTGCACTCCAGCCTGGGTGACTGAATGAGACCCCATCTCAGAAAAAAAAAGATAATTACTTCTTTGTATGAAATTCTATATTACTAATAGTAGAAAAATCTTAGTCTACTATTGCTTTTCAGGTTTTAATACAGTCTTCATAAACTGTACCCAGTTAAGTATGCAGGCTGTTTCACTCCTTCCTGTCGGCTAAATGGCTACTGCTAGTATTTATTATACGGGGACTGGCTTCTGTCTCTATTGGAGCAGCCCAGCAACTTTCTGTCTTCTGTGAGTGCTCTTTGTCTGCTGCTTCTGTGTTCTGCCAGAGCCGTCGCCGTTGCAAGGAGGGGGGTGTATATTCTGCTGCTTTTTGGCTGGGAGAATAAATTCCAGCTTAGGTCCAAGTTGAAAATGAATCCCCCAATAGGCAAAAACATGGGCTCTAGTCTACTTCCTGTGCACCCCATTAAAATCCCCTTCGGCCTCAGGAGCCTGAAGGTTTACAGTGGAACCATTTCATGCTTAATAACATGTGCTACACAAGGCACCATGGGAAATACAAAGGCATGGGCCGTGCTGTCTGCATTGAGAAATGAAAACTCTTGCATGGGAGACAAGATGTGTCTGTACATGGAAACACACATGCATGTGCATGCACACACACAGGCCCACACCCTGAAACTAATGTGAGATGGTGGACAGAAAAATAATAAATGCATGATACTGATAGTTTATTGATGAGAAAAAAATCAAGGTAAGTTCAATTAGTCAAGAAAGGCTTTCCAAATATCTAACTTGAATGGTGCTCTGGAGGCCAGGAAGGACTTAAAAAGTTATGTGAAGTCTGGGCTGGCCAAAGGAAAGCTTCTCCAAGTGAGCTGAGCCCTCATATCAATTTAGTTAAAAAACCTGTTCCAACAATTGCTTGTCATAATGTGGGCCACATGTGTACAGGCCGAATTCTTCCCATTTTAATTGCTTATTTTGGCTCTACAGCGTTCCAGCCTATATCTTTTTGGCTTTCATTTGGAAATGTCTATTTAAACAAGTTTCTAATGTTGTATTTGTTGAGATCCAACAGAACAGTGGCATGTATTTTAAACCTGATTGTCCTTATGTGAAAAACCACCAAAGTTTTCTAAAAGCTTCCAAAAATATTTCATGTTTAAGAGTCATCAAGTAAGCAATTCTATCAGTTTTCTAAGTGAAGCCGTAAGTGTGCTGTTCTCTTGGTTATTAACTGATCTGTTTGTTAGAAGCCTTTATTATAAATCCAGTCATTCTGCAAATATTTCCCTAATGCTTTTAAAATAAATAAAACCCAAACTTTGCCTTTAAGCAGCAATAAAATCAGGAATGCTTCAAAGCAAGAAATTCAAAGTGCAGCTCGATGTGGCTGTGAGAGAGCTCCACTGTTCAAAGACATTGGAAAATGATCCTGGAAAGGTGGAATATTTATATGTCAAGTCTATCTGACCACAGCTTTAGATCATATTTGAGAAAAAAGAAATCCAGCCGGTGGCCATTGCTTTTTTTGGAATATGCTCATTGGCTTCATTTGTTACTTGGGCTCATTTATAAATACATACATTTATATATTATGCATTATACTATACTTTTAAAAGTGAGAGTATCTCAAGAGTTCGTGTTATAGCAACATAAATAAAACAAACACAAGGTATACAATTTACTTAAATAGAAGTGTCCTACTTGTAAAGTCTAAAAGAAGTACTTTGTACTTCATAATTTTGAAGTAACGGCGTGATCCTATTTGGCCAGATGCCTTTAACAAAACAGACTGGTGAGAGAGGTGAAGGGTGAACTTGTTACTCACTGAACCTAGAAATGACAAATCATTTGTCATACTAAAGAAAATATCACATGAGCTTATAATATAAGTTTATTTTACTCATTAAATCCTGATTTCTACGTCAGCTTTTTCTATCTTTCTCACAGATGCAACACTGTAAATGAGTCATAGTGGGATGCTTCCCCTGAGAATTGTTTTTCTCAGGAAAATGAAGGAAGTATAGTCTTACACTTTTCTTCTGAAGTTCGCAAAGCTTTTAGCTAAGATACTCTTAGTGAATACGCTACTTTTCTTTTCTCTAATTTAAGAGATTTGTTTTTTTAAAAACATTTTCCAGAAAACATTCATTGTATTGCTGCCTGTATCTAACAACACAATATAAAGTTAGAAACAAGGTAAAGCAGATTTAACTATCTTTTCTTCTTCTTCCTTCCACAGTTATACATTTTATGTATAAAGAGAATTTCTAATAATCTCACTCACCTAATTAGATATTATTTTTAGCAAAACTGAAATACTGTCTTTGAACATGACAAATACTCACTTTTTGTGTTTTCTGTGTTTTGGTATTATAATTCCTCATAATCTATACTATCTTGAAAAGAATTGAGCTAAGTAATTGGTCTAAAATCTGAGTTCACAATGTTGAACCTACCAAAACTGGCAAGTATAAGTTGCCTAATAGATGTGGATAGCTTTCAAAGATACATAATAATGTACTGTCGCCACTTTTTGTAAAAGAAAGTAAGTGAACTACGGCCCCATTCTTTTAAAAATTGTTTTGAAGATGAGTATCATATCTGCTTTATATTGTAGTCCATACATACAAACTATCTGATTTATATCAAGATACTCTAAAGATACTACTTAATTATAGAGTAGAGAGTAAATGGCAGTGTTCATGTCCTAATTACCAAATGAAACATAATTATACATTTTATGGTAAGGATTGAATACCGGCCACTGGACCGTATAGCTATACATTTTCAGATTGAGTTCTAACAAGACAGCTTCATCAGGTTCCATTTATATGCTCAATGACCTGAGCACATCAAGGTCAAGGCCTCCACCTTTCCGGATTCTCAGTAAGTAAGCCCACCCATTCATGGCTTTCCTTAATTTAGAAAAAGTGTAAGGTAACTCTTGTGTTAATATTAGTAAATACATGTACACAATATTCTCCCCTTACAAAAATAAAACTCGATCAGCTGCCGAAATAGGGACCCACATGTCTTTCCATCGTCTCTATAAGTTATTGGCATAAAACTTCACGTGAAACAGTAACATCTTCTTTTATTATTATTTTTTGTTATTTCTAATTTCAACTATTATTTTGGAATCAGAGGTTACATGTGCAGGTTGGTTATATGGGTATATTATATGATGCTGAGATTTGGGGAATGGTCAATCCTATCACCCAGGTAGTGAGTATAGTAACCAATAGTTTTGAAACCATTGTTCCCTATCTCCCCCATTCCCTACAGGAGTCCCCAGTCTCCAGTGTTCCCATCTGCATGTCCAGAGTACCTAATGTTTAGCTCCCATATATGAGTGAGAAGGTAAGATATTTGTTTTCCTGCTGCCGTGTTAATTCACTTAGGATAATGGCCTCCAGCTACATCCATGTTGCCAAAAGGTCATGACTTTATTCTTTTGTATGGATGCATAATATCCCATGGTGTGTATGTCCATTTCCTGTATCCAGTCCACCAATAATGGACACCTAGATTGATGCCATGTTTTTGCTATTGTGAACAGCACTGACATAAACATACAAGTGCACATATCTTCTTGGTAGAATGTTTATTTTCTTTTGGATATACACCTAGTAATGAGATTATTGGGTTGAATAGTAGTTCTATTTTAAGTTTTTGGAGAAATCTCCAAACTGCTTTCCACAGGGACTAAATTCATTGACATTCCCACCAACAGTGTATAAGGTGTTATACACTTACATGCTTTTCTCTGAAGGCTCACCAATGTCTGTTGTTTTTGACTTTTTAATAATAGCCATTCTGACTTGATATGCATTTCTTTGATAATTAGTGATGCTGAGCATTTTTTCACTTTTTTGTTGGATGCTTGGATGCCTTCTTTTGAGAAGTGTCTGTTCATGTCTTTTGCCCCCTTTTTAATGGTATTATTTGGTTTTCACTTGTTGAATTGGTTAAGCAGCTTATTCTGATTATTAGACTTTTTTCAGATATATAGTTTATGAAAATTATCTCTCATTCTGTAAACTGTCTTGATAGCATTTTTTCTGTGTAGAAGCTTTTTGGTCTAATTAAATGTCCCACTTGTCAATTTCTGTTTTTGTTGTGCATTGCATCTGTTTTTGAGGACTTACTCACAAATTGTTTCCTGAGGCCAATGTCCAGAACGGTGTTTACTAGGTTTTCTTCTATGAATCTTATAGTTTGAGGTTTTATATTTAAACATTTAATCTATCTTCAGTTAATTTTTTCCTATAATGAGAAGTAGGGGTTCAGTTTCAACCTTCTGCATCTGGTTAGCCAGTTATTCCAGCATCACTTATTAAATAGAGAATCCTTTCCTCATTGTTTACTTTTGTTGATTTTGTTGAAGATCAGATTGTTTTAAGTGTGCAGCTTTATTTCTGGGTTCTCTATTCTGTTCTATCCAGTCTCTGTGTCTGTTTTTGTAGTAGTGCCATACTGTTTTGATTACTGTAAGCTTATATAACAGTTTAAAGTCATGTACTGTGTCTCTAGCTTTGTTTTATTTTTGTTTTTCGTTTTTTGTTTCGTGTGTGTATGCGCCTGTGTGTGTGTGTGTGTGTGTGTGTGTGCACGCTTAGGATTGCTTGGCTATTCAGGGTTTTTTTCTGGTTTCATATGAATTTCAAAATAGTTTTTTCTAATTCTGTGAAAAATGACGTTGGTAGTTTGATAGGAATAGTGTGGAATCTATAGATTGCTTTGACCAATATGATCATTTTAACAATCTTGATTCTTCCAATCCATGACCATGGAATGTTTTTCCATTTGTTTGTATCATCTATGATTTCTTTCAGCAGTATGAAACAGTAACATCTTTTCTGCTCAATTATACCCTTTATTTCTAGGAAACTTTCAGCTCTCAGAAGAACAACTTTCACATGACCCTACCTAAGCTTGTATCTTTGTGTGCTAAAAGACTACTAGAGTGTTTAACATATAATAAATATTGTCAAAAGACAGTATTTTTAAAATAGAAAATCATAATTCATGTAAAATATATAATGAAAGCACATCATTTGAATTTATAATTTAGTGGGGAAACAGTAAGATGAAACAATTAATTCAAAGGAGGAATTAAACAACCATATTTACATAGCCAGTGAAGAATACTGAAATTAGTTTACAAAGAAATGCAAAAATGGTTTTTCTGGAGGGCAACACTTGCATTCTATGGATAAGAATCACCTGCATTATTATCAGTTTTCCAGAGTCTATAGACTTGTAAAACAGTTTGAAATATTAACAGGTGATGGTAACCAGTGTGGGAGGCCGAATTCTAAGCTGGCTTTCATGATTTGCAACCCCTTTGCTATTCCCATGATTCCATTATGTTATGTGGCAATCAGGATTTTGCAGAGGTAATTAAGGTCACTAATCAGTCAACCTTATCATAGGAAGATTATCCAGATGGATTTAGCCTAGTCACATGAGCCCTCTGAGAGCAGGGGCTCTCCTCCAGTTAGAAGCAAAAGGGAGTCAGAGATTTGAAATATGAAAAGGATCTGACATGCATTGCTGGCTTGAAGATGGACGAGGCCACGGGGAAAGGATCTGAGCATGTCCTTTAGTTGTTGGAAATGATCTCGAGCCACTAGCCAGAAAAAGAAAAAAATGAGCACCTCAGTTATGCAACTGCAAGGAATTGGATTCTACCAACAACCCAAACAAACTTGGAGGAGAACTTTCTCCCAGAGTTTTTAGATGAGTATTCAGGCCAATGAACAAATAAGGATAGACTTGTGGTACCCAGAAAAGAAAACCCAGCCCAATTGTGCTGTATTTCAGACTTAAAGTACTGCAAGCTAATACAAGAATATTATTTTAAGCTGCTAAGTTAGTGATAATATGTTATGCAGCAATAGAAAATTAATACATAATTAATTATCTCTGCCTATTTCATAAATACCAAAATATTAAAAAGTATGAAGTGTATACACAGAAAACAATCATTGATAGCTTAGAGATTTTCCCCTTGAAATTAGCACTTAGTGATTTTAAATCAAAAAGTGTAAAGCTTTAAACATAGGTCATATTTGAGAGATACGTGAAAGTGGAAAAGATCTCTAATTTAGTTAGATTTACTGTATGGAATACACAAAAGGAGCCACAGGCAGCATCCACATGCCTCTTTACTCTCTGACCATGATTTGAAACTTAATAAGCACTGATTTAAGAGTAACTATCAGTTTTTCTACAGTGCCCTGCATTGATAAATACATTTTATTTTTTTTTTACAAAACAAAAGCACTTGTGAACATATTGACTACAGTCCTATCCTGGAGAGAAGGCAGCTTACTTTCTGTCACCTGCAGAGGCATTGGAATGAAAGCATAATCATTTGTATTGAGATTCTGAATCCAATGTGCCAGGTTTGAGAGTTTTTATTTCTGATTGGCTGGCCTTTGGAAACAGGAAAACAGAAAGAGGAAATGTCCATGTTTGAGCTGGCACGTGCCATGCAATCTTTATCCAGCACTGACAAGTCCCTGCTGTTGGAATCCTGCAGCAGTTGTGCAGTTTGTCTTCCGATATTAACAATAACTAGAGAAAAGATTAAACTTTTACACACATCTATATATTCTTAAAAATCAACGTGTCTTCTGAAGCTATGGTATGCTACATTTTTTAAAAATCAAATGGATATTTTAAGTTCATCTTTAAATTTTTGTAACATTATAACATGTTGGGGGTTTATGCAGCATCTTTTAAAGATGTTTACTATCTAATTTTTCTTTTAATCAAACAGAATTACATAAAGCTAAAACACATTTTGCTAACTGATTCAAGCTTCTTTCTATCTCTAACCTTTCATTCCCGACTCTTAACATCTGGAAACATGACTTGTAATTTCTTTTATCAGTATGAAACAACGTGTATGAAACAGAAGCGATTACTAGTAAGCATTTGGTATCTCGGCACAGCAGTTTAACCCTTCCACAGCAAACCTACTTTCTAATGGCATGTTTTAAAATGCATATACTACAGCTGATGCATGGAGAGATGCCCAGTTACAGACACTATATATGCACCAGGGCTTCTTACTTTTCACAACCGTACTCAAGAGTACTGTGTGTGTACATCATTTATACACATTAATAAAATAGAAACATTTAGAAATGCACTAGGGGATATTTCCATTTTAAGAAACTATGTATTGATTGATTTTATAGCACAAATAATCATTTCTAGATATTATCTCCTTTCAATGTGTTGCGCCTGGCATATGATAAGCATAAGAGAGGGGAAATCAACTTAAAAAACAGCACTTTGTAAGCAGAAAAATGTTTTCGTTTTTTATTCTAATTGGTGTTTAGAAAATATTACATCAATAATATTAGCATGAATTATTTTTATTTATTATTCAAAGTGATCACAATATATATGGTGATATATATTTTATATGTATATTTTATATGTATATAATTTATATAGTGTGTAAATATATGCACAATATAAATTTTATATAAACATAATTTTTATATAAGATATCAATATATATAATATAGTAGAATATTGTTTTATTTTCCACTATATGATATATAATATATAATTAGATATAATGTATAATTACATATATTATATAAAATATATAATTATAGATAATTATAATTACATATGCATAATTACATATATTATATATAATGTAAAATATAAAATTATATATTATAGATTATATTGTTATATATAATATATATAGCTTTATACTGTGCATTACATAATATATATTGTATATGCAATATATAATATGATATATATCATATATCATATATTACTCTATATTATATAATAGATAATTTTATATTATATACAATATGTTCTACTATATTATATATAATATAGTAGAATGTATATAACAATATGTTATATACTGTATAGCATGTATATATATAGCACAAACTATACTGTATATTGTTATGTATTATACTATTAGTTATATATACTATATAATTATAAATACTATAGAGTATATATACATTATATATAATATATATTATATAATTATGTAGTGCAATACATAATATACTATATATTACAATTATATAATTATAATTATATATTATACTATACTAATATATATCATATATATTATATTGTGTAATATATAATTATCTATTGTATAATACATAATTACATAGTGTAGTATATATTATACTTTTATATATATCATGAAAGTATATATAAACATATATTAATATATTATATGTATGTATAAATTATATATATTATGTATATAAATATATATAATTATTATATATATTATACTTATATAATATAAATATAATATACTTATATTATAATTATACTTATATATGTGTAAATATATATATTGTACTTATATATGAATATATAAGTATATAAATTATATATTACATTAGATATTACGTATTTTATATAGTGCTATATATGATACCATATTATATAATATAGTATCTATGGCATATTATATATTATATACTGTATATAGCATATATATAGTGTATACATAGCATATGCATATAGCATATACACACTATATATAGGATATATTATATAATATAAATGACATATATTTTTAATAAATTGTATATTTCTTTTGACTGTTCCAACCTTCCACTTCAGAAGGCCTAATTTACAATTTGGAATACTTAGCCAGCATACCCACTTCTTGTCATCTGTAATGATGCTGAATGGGAAGACAGGTGAGGATGAAGGCATGATATGTTCATATAGGTCTAATCAGGCAGCTAAAGCAGAAATATTTCTAAATAGCTCATATAATGAAGACCAAAGTTATTCAAATTTTTTTGAAAAATAAATGCAATACACATTTTTATATTTAATTATATTTTTCCATTTTTAATTTTAGAAATTTGCTCAGCCTGAAATAGAAGAAAACAACTGAGGCCAATCTGTGTATATTAGTTTCCTATTGCTATAACAAATTGCCAGTAACCTAGTGGCATAAAACAACACAAATGTCTTATTGTACAACTGTGGAAGTCAGAAGTTCAGAATCATTTGCATTAGCTAAAGTCAAGTTGTTAGGGAAGATTTCATTTCCCTGCTTCTAGAGGTCATGTGCATTCCTAGGGAAGACTATATACAATATTGTTACACCTCAATAAAAAAAAACATGAATATATGAAAACTGAAGACTTTTGAAGCCACTTTTGCATTTCTTCATGTGTGTGTGCATATGTGTTGGGGATAAGTTGTTAGGACTTCCATACCTGAATATCAATAAGTTTAATCAATTTGTGTTCGTCCCAACACGACTCAGATAAACTGAGGTAAAGTGTGTTGGACGAAACAGATTAGAAAATTTCTCTTTAAACTAGGGTGCTCTTAACAACCACAACACTCCTAGACAATTGACCACAAGCCCCATCTTGTTCAAGCACTGTCCCTTGCTCTAAATTCTTAAGCACCTTATTAACAAATCACTTCTTCCTTCCTTCCCTTTCAATATTATAATTAAATAATTAATGGTGTAATTTTTATTTTATAGTTATCCCTCAGAAAATTCTTAAAGCTCTGTTAAAATCACAACGATACCTGTCTTGTTACCATGGTACAACAGCAACTAATAGAATGGTACACAGTATATATTCCGTTAATATCTGTTGAAAGAGGGAAGGAAGAAAAGAAGGAACTAGGGAAAAAAGAAGCAAGGGAAAAAACAAGGTTCAGTTGCTAGTTTGGGCCTGAATTAGAAATAATGGTGCATAGGTGCACATCGACATTAAAATCTGCCTTTATATGGAGCCTGGCCCATCCTGCCCAGAGTTACAGGGCGATGTCATAAAACATTTTGCTCTTCTGGACGGAAGAGAGAAAAGTTATGAAATGGAGCCCTTTTGGGTAAGAAAAGCATTGTGAGGAATTTGGGCAGGGCAAGAGGTCTTTGAATCAGCATTAAAAAGGCCTGCTTTTGACGTAACTCTTTTAGTAATTATCTGTTTCGTTTTCTCCTTCAACATTCAATAAATATTTAATAAATGAATCATGATACAAATGAATGAGGGCCACGATGGAAACAAGCCAGGGCAATATGGTCACAGAACCTCAAGGGCTGCAACGCAGACGAGGTCACAAATGCAAACATCACAGAGCAATAGAGGCTTAGCCCAAGACTTGAAAGATAAGTAGAAGTTACCAAGGTGAAGAAAGAGGGAGGAGTGTTCTTCCCAGATGAGGTGGCTGTGCAGGCAGGAAGGCTAAAAATGACATAGTGCATTCTGAGAATTACGTGTGATTTGCTATGAAGAGAGCAAACAGTAGGAGGATGTGATTGGGTTGATTATCAAAGATGAGACTGAGGTTGAGAAGGTTTGGGTCTTATCCCCAAATCAGTGGGGAGTTTTAAGGTCAGTTAAGGAATCTACATGACTGGATTTCTTCTCCCAGCTGCACAGCAATTGAGTTATAAGGGGGGTCAGAGACGGGGTTTCTTCTAGATTAACAGAGAGGTAACTGCAACAGTTTTGGAAAAAAATTATGAGCAACTCTACCAATGCATAAATGGTGAGAATGTACAGGAGAGGATGGTGGTTAAGTAGAGAGGGAAGGCAGAGGATGGGGGAGCGGGTGGAGTCACTGAGGTCTCCCAGGTTTCAGACTAGAGTGTCTCGATGATACCCAGTCAACGAGAAAATGTCAGAAAGAGACTGAAGATTTGGGTGAGTGGGTAAGGAGTATAGTTCAATACGTTGAGCTTGACACGCTGCTGGGAAATAACAGTGTGATTAATGGCTGGCTCTGTGCTGGGCACTCTTCTCACTGTTTTACATGTAATTGTGAACCTCAAATGAGAACATATAGAAGCACTTTTGGGGAAAGTGTAATATTGTTGTACGTATTCGTATTTATTTGTTCTTTTCTACATTTATCGTGTTTAGTAGAGTAAGGCATCAGGGTTTTTTCTTTAAGTTGAGAAAAATCACACTACAAAAAACGTAAAAAGATAGTAAATTGACAAACTATCATGTATTACTTTTTTGTAAAGAGGAATGATTTAATGGGACTGTATTTTTAAATGCTTCTAAAATAATGCCTTTCTATACAGTTAGTCCCATGAATTGAAAACATGTTATGCTATTTTAAAGTGTTTCAGTTCAATAGGCAAAATATTTGAATAAGAATTTCAAAGAATCATTTATTACTCTCGCTTAGTTCTTCTAAGCACGAATCTCTTCACTGACACACAGCCAACCCATAGGAGGAGCCTGATCACCATTAGCTCCTGCAGACATTGGCCCACTGTAAAAACCAGTGTATTCATGAAGCACGGTATTCGTTTTACCTGTTCACATTTGCAATTCTTTATGCTTCACAGTCTGTACCATAGCATGATCAGCTTTCAATGCTATAGTAGAACATATCGTTCTAGAACTAGGGTGCTTCGTGTTATTCTGATAAGCAACTCATTAAAGTTTGAAATATTTTCTCTTCCTTTAACTGGTATGTTGAGCAAACCATTTACCATGGATTGAGAAACTTGATAATAGAAAAAAACCTGTTGAATTGTAAATGAGATACTGAGTATGAAAATAATGAATTCCACACTTTTCTCATTTGAAGGCAAAGACCATGAAAGTCCACTGAAGCAGCAAATGAGACGATCTTGTGTAATCTGATACTCGGAAATACAAATAAACGGCACAAAAGCTAGTAATATGTATTTAAGAATTAAAAAGCTGTGGGGTGTAACCAATTAAATGTTATTATTTGAGCTGTTGAGAGCAGTGAGAAGAATCCTGAATTTAGAATCAAGGACCTAGGTTTACGTGCTCGTATGATTTTGGACATCTCTGTAATTCTCAAATTCCTAATCAATGCCCAACGGTATTTAGGTATTGTATACATTTTAAAAATATGCATTTTTAAGTTGTGATCATTATTATGAACACCGGAGACTCACATGACATATGTAATATTTAAAAATCCTCTTCATGGGATAAACTGTATTAACTTTTTTACTAAAAATAAAATAGAAATGGCTAAATGACAGCATGTTTTCTAACTGTATTAGTGAATTTCAATAGGAGGCATTTGTCATCATTCTACTTTTTATCAAAATAATAGTAATAATATGTCAAATGCTAGTATTACTTCAAACTATAGTAAATTTTAATTAAATATTTTGATACTAGCACTGACACTGTACATTTATAACATTCTGTGTACTTTTCATATAACTTGGGGGAAGAAATGAATCTTATCAGATAAGACTTCCTTAACTTAAACAAAATAGGAAACCTGACATCCTCTCTTCCAAACTCGTTATTTTTTGTTTTAAACTGTCACCAGCTGAAACAGTGTCTTCTATTGTTTATTTGTACATATTCTGTCTCTCTCCAATAGAGTGCAAGCACGAGGGGGCAGGGACTTTGTTTAATTCACTCTTGCATTCCCAATGTCTAGCCCACACTCTTATACGAAGAAAGCCCCTTAATAAGTATCATTGAGTTGATACATGTCTTCTACCAGACACTGTGTTATATTAAATGTGCTTTCTCATTTAATTCTTATATTAACCCTTGGAATTAGATAGTAGTAGAAACACTTAAATAGTGCTTCTGTGGTGTCAGCCAGCGTTCTCAGGGCTTCACTCAAATTAATTCTCTTATTAATCTGCAAAGTATTCTCATATGCAGATAAGAAAATGGAGTCGCAAAGAAGGTAAATGACTTCACTGAAGTTATTTATCTGGAGAATAGCTGAACTCGATTTTAACCTAGGTAGCATGGCTCTCGTTTCTGTGATGTTAACTGTTACGTTACAGATCTTTCTACATGTTTATCTTACATGTTGGATAGTGGTGGCTGAGAACGTTGAATGGAAATTGTACTGTTTCCTTACGTATGTTTTATATTTATGCTGTATTTGTGTTTATCATTTATTTTATAATGTATTTTATAATCAGTAATTACAGTGTTATAATGGAAAATTAATATAAAAATCGCAGAAATCTGTTTAAAACTAGTCGTATTTAGAGCTACTGAATTACAGATGGTTAGAGCTAAATAACTTGTCACCCATTTTAAAAATTGTTATTTTACGCACAAGGCTCAGACAAGTACGAAGACAGTCTGTGGTCACTGAGAATATTAGTTATCAATCTGGTTTGAGGTTCTTTCTCTTGGGTAGAATGCTTTCAGATGAGTAGATCAGACAGCACAGTTTTCAACTCCGGCCCTCCCTGCTTGCCTTTTGCTAGTAAAGCATAGATGCTATGGTGATAAGCGCTGTACAAATAATCAATGGAGCAGAAATAACTGTACAGAAGGGAGGAACGAATGGTCTTTTCACCTCCTTATGTTTAATGATTAAACTGTGCATCCTCACAGAGGTTTTAGAAATGATGAACAGTCTAACCATCATTTAGCTATATATATTTTCAGATTTTTAGATTATTAAATATATTAACTACTGCTGTACCAATTACTTGAGCAAAGAAATAAACTATACCTGCAGTGATAATTTTACTGTTTACCTCTTCTGTTGCTTGGTATAAAATAAATGACGAAATTGAACTTAAAAATTTAATATTCATTTTCCAGATTTTGTAATGGACATTATAGTTTTATTTTTTAAATCAACAGGTATTTATCACCTTCCTTCAAGGCCAAGTACTATTCCATGTGCTGAATACAGAGAGAACATATTAGGCAAATAAGCATGAATCCCACTATCAGGAAGTAAGAGCTATCAGGAAAGAGAAAAGATGGAGGAGACAGGGAGAAAGCACTTCTGGCAGAATGGCCTCAGCAGACCCCTTTGAGGAGGTAACGTGCATCAGGGACTTGAACGGATTAAGGAACTGATCTGTAAGAATGTCTGCAGAAAGTGTATTCCTGAGAGAGGGACGGGTAACTGCGAGTGTCTAGGAGATGGGAATATACTTGTCAAATGTGAGAAAGAGAAAGAGGGTCAATGTGACGGAAAGGAGTGAGACAGTAGAAAAGCGAGTGGAGGCAGGCACTGGGGTGAGTCAAGACTGAAGAGAGGCTTGTAGACCATTGTAACAACTTTAAACTTTGTTACAAAGTGGGAACCCAGTTTGAATAAGGGTGTGCCATATAACTAAGTGATATATTTTATTCCAATAACAGGCAGGAGGATTAATTTTATGTGTCAACTTGACTGGGCTAAGGGATGCCCACATAGGGGAGAAAACATACTTGTGGGTGTGTCTGTGACAGATTGGCGTTTGAGTAGATATGCTGAGTAAAGATCAGGGCATTGTCTAGTTGAAGGACGGAACAGAGCAAAGAGGTAAAGGTGGGTGAATCTGCTCTCTGTCTAAGCTGCCTCCACTGGTTCTCAGGCTTCAAACTCAAACTGGGTCTTACACCATTGGCCTCCCTGGTTCTCATCTCTTGAGTTTGAACTGGAACTACACCATCTTTCCTGGGCCTCCAGCTTGTAGATGGCAGATATTGGGACTTCTCAGCCTCCATAACTGTGAGTGAAACCCTCATAATAAATCTCTTTCCATATACACACACACACACACACACACACACACACATATCCTATTGGTTCTGAAGTGCCATAATATATCTGATCCCAGATTTTGCAAGTGAGAATAACGTATAAGAAAGGATTCCATCAGTAGACCAGAAATGAAGAATTCCTAAAGGCAGAGAACCAGTGGCAGTTGACTAATAATGAAACCTGAAACGCTAAAGCAGGTAAGATCTTTTGTACAAAGAAATTAGAAAAGAAAAAAAAAATCAAAACAGTTGACACATTTGGAGGAAGTGCAGATAGTCACAGGGGAGCCCTGAAGACGGGCCCGTCCAAGGATCAACACATGCAAAAAGAATCAGACCATGGAAATGAATTTAACTGCCTGCAGATCACCTACCGGAAATGTGTCCCTTGCCTTCTTCAACTGCCTGTGCATTCACTGTAGCTGCTACTAGTTGCTTTTAAGTTAGGCTAAAATTTCAAGAACTTCTCTGTAACTGAAGCGATATTACAAATCCTAGATTTGGGATCTGAGAAAAAGGCAAAGAAATAGCTAATGCATGTGGGGCTTAATACGTAAGGGATGGGTTAATTGGTACAGCAAATCCCCATGTCAAACATCTACCTATGTAACAAACCTGCATATCTTACACATGTATCCTGTAATTTTCCTGGCTTTTCTATGTCAGCTTTTGCTTTTGCTGACATAGAAAAGCCAGGAGATCAAATTACATTTTTTTAAAAAAGAAATTAAAGCATTCCTCCTTTAAAAAAAGAAATTAAAGAAATTCCTCAGCGTTTGTCTCAAGAGACACACAACGAGGAGGCCAGGAAAATACTTTAAAGAAGCTAGTGATAAAATAAAAACTTGGGGGGCTGGTAAGATGGCCAGGAATAGGAACAGCTCTGGTCGGCAGTTCCCTGTGAGACCAATACAGAAGGTGGGTGATTTCTGCGTTACCAACTCAGGTACCCAGTTCATCTCACTGGTTAGACAGTGCATGCGGCTCGTGGAGGGTAAGCAGAAGCAGACTGAGGCAGAACCTCACCCAGGAAGCACAAGAAGTCGGGGAACTCCCTCCCCTAGCCAAGGGAAGCCATGAGGGGTTGTGCCATGAGGGATGGTGCATTCTGGCCCAGATACTACATTTGACCCACGGTCTTCACAACCCGCACACCAGGAGATTTCCCCCAGTGCCTATACCACCAGGGCTGTTGGTTTCAAGCACAAAATTGGGCAGCTGTTGGGGCAGACATCGAGCTAGCTGCAGGAGTTTATTTGTACCCTAGTGGTACCTGGAATGCCAGCAAAACAGAACTGCTCACTCAACTGAAAGGGGGCTGAAGCCAGGGAGCCGAGTGGGCTTGCTCAGTGGATACCACCCCGTGGTGCCCAACAGGTTAAGGGCCACTGGGTTGAACTTCTTGCTTCCAGCACAGCAGTCTGAAGTCAACCTGGGATGCTCAAGCTTGCTTGGGGGAGAAGCATCCCCCATCCACCATTACTGTGCTTGAGCTGGTGGTCTTCTCCTCACACTATAAACAAAGTCCCCTGGGAAGTTCAAACTGGATGCGAAATTCATCGTAGCACAGCAAAGCCGCTGTTGCCAGACTGCCTCTGTGGATTCCTCCTCTCTGGGCAGGGCATCTCTGAAAGAAAGGCAGCAGCCCCAGTCAGGGGCTTATAATAAAACTCCCATCTCCCTGGGACAGAGCACCTGGGGAAAGGGGTGGCTGTGGGCACAACATCAGCAGACTTAAACATTCCTGCCTGCTGGCTATGAAGAGACCAGTAGATCTCCCAGCATAGCGCTTGAGCTCTGCTAAGGGACAGATTGCCTCCTTAAGTGGGTCCCAGACCCCCATGCCTCCGGACTGGGAGACACTTCCCAGCAGAAGTCGACAGACATCTCCTAGAGGAGAGCTCTGGCTGGCCTCTGGCAGGTGCCCCTCTGGGATAAAACTTCCAGAGGAAGGAAGAGCAGCAGTCTTTGCTGTTCTGCAGCCTCTTCTGGTGATACCCAGAAAACCATGGTCCAGAGTGGACCTCTGGAAAACTCCCGCAGACCTGCAGAAGAGGAGCCTGTTAGAAGGAGACTAACTAACAGAAAAGAATAACATCACATCAACGAAAAGGACAAGCATGCAAAAACCTCATCTGCAGGTCACCAACATCAAAGAGTGAAGGTAGACAAATCCATGAAGATGAGGAGAAACCAGTGCAAAACGGCTGAAAATTCCAAAAACCAGAATGCCCCTTCTCCTCCAAAGGATCACAACTCCTTAGCAACAAAGGAAAAAAAAAACTGGACAAAAAATGATTTTCATGAATTGACAGAAGCAGGCTTCAAAAAGTGGGTAATAACAAGCTCCTCTGAGCTAACGGAGCATGTTCTAACCCAGTGCAAGGAAGCTAAGAACCTTGATAAAAGGGTACAGAAACTGCTAACTAGAATTACCAGTTTAGAGAAGAACATAAATGACCTGATTGAACTGAAAAACCCAGTACAAGAACATCATGAAGTATACACAAGTATCAATAGCTGAATTGACCAAGTGGAAGAAAGGATATCAGAGATTGAAGATCAATTTAATGAAATAAGTTTTGAAGACAAGATTAGAGAAAAAAAATGAAAAGGAATGAACAAAGCCTCCAAGAAATATGGGAATATGTGAAAAGACCAAACCTATGTTTGATTGGTGTACCTGAAAGTGATGAGGAGAATGAAACCAAGTTGGAAAACACACTTTAGGATATTATCCAGGAGAGCTTCTCCAATCTAGTAGGACAGGCCAACATTCAAATTCAAGAAATACAGAAAATACCAAAAAGATACTCCTCAAGAAGAGCCCATCAGACTAACAGTGGATCTCTCTGCAGAAACCCTACAAGCCAGAAGAGAGTGGGGGCCAATGTTCAACATGCTTAAAGAATTTTCAACCCAGAATTTCATATGCAGCCAAACTAAGCTTTGTAAGTGAAGGAGAAACATCCTTCACAGGCAACCAAATGCTGAGAGATTTTGTCACCACCAGGCCTGCCTTACAAGAGCTCCTGAAGGAAGCACTAAATATAGAAAAGAAAAACTAGGACCAGCCCCTGCAAAAACATACCAAAATGTAAAGATCATTGACACTATCAAGAAACTGCATTGCTGGCATCATAGTGACAGAATCAAATTCACACATAGCAATATTAACCTTAAATGTAAACGGGCTAAATGCCCAATTAAAAGACATGGACTGGTAAATTGGATAAAGAGTTAACACCCATTGGTAAGCTGTATTCAAGAGACCCATCTCACTGGCAAAAACACACATAGTCTCAAAATAAAGGAATGGAGGAAGATTTACCAAGTAAATGGAAAGCAAAAACAAGCAGCTTTTTTTTTTTTAGGTTGCAATCCTAGTCTCTGATGAAACAGACTTTAAACCAACAAAGCTCAAAAGAGACAAAGAAGGGCATTACATAATGGTAAAGGGATCAATGCAACAAGAAGAGCTAACTATTCTAATTATACATGCAATCAATACAGGAGCACTCAGATTCATAAAGCTAGTTCTTAGAGACTTACAAACAGACTTAGACTCCCACACAATAATAGGGAGAGACTTTAACACCCCACTGTCAACAAGTCACAGATCAACAAGACTGAAAATTAACAAGGATATTCAGGACTTGAACTCAGTGGATGAAGTGGACCTAAGACATATACAGAACTCTCCACCCCAAATCAACAGAATATGCATTCTTCTCAGTACCACATCAGACTAATTCTAAAATTGACCACATGATTGGAAGTAAAACATACCTCAGCAAATGCAAAAGAACAGAAATCATAACAAACAATCTCTTGGATCAAAATACAATCAAACTAGAACTCAGGATTAAGAAACTCACTCAAAACCACACAACTACATGGAAACTGAATAACCTGCTCCTGAATGACTACTGGGTAAATAATGAAATTAGGGCAGGAATAAATAAGTTCTTTGAAACCAATGAGAACAAAGACACAATGTACCAGAATCTCTGGGACACAGCTAAAGCAGTGTTTAGAGGGAAATTTATAGCACTAAATGCCCACAGGAGAAAGCAGGAAAGATCTAAAATCGACACCCTAACATTACCATTAAAAGAACTAGAGAAATAAGAGCAAACCAATTCAAAAGCTAGCAGAAGACAAGAAGTAACTAAGATCAGAGCAGAACTGAAGGAGATAGAGACACAAAAAAACTCTCCAAAAAAATCAATGATTCCAGGAATTGGTTGCTTGAAAAGATTAACAAAATAGATCACTAGCCAGACTAATAAAGAAGAAAAGAGAGAAGAATCAAATCTACACAATAAAAAAATGATAAAGAAGATATCACCACTGATCCCACAGAAATACAAACTCCCATCAGAGAATAGTATAAATATCTCTATGCAAAGAAACCACTATCAAGTTGGCTTCATCGCTAGGATGCAAGGCTGGTTCAACATACACAAACCAATAAAGGTAATCCACCACATAAACAGAACCAATGATGAAAACCACATGATTATCTCAATAGATGCAGAAAAGGCCTTAGATAAAATTCTGCACCATTTCATGCTAAAAAACACTTAATAAACTTAGTATTAAATGAACATATCTCAAAATAATAAGAACTATTTATGACAAACCCACAGCCATTATTATACTGAATAGGCAAAAACTGGAAGCATCCCCTTTGAAAACCAGCACAGGACAAGGATGCCCTCTCTCACCACTCCTATTCAATGTAGTATTGAACGTTCTGGCCAAGGCAATCAGGCAAGAGAAAGAAATAAAGGGTAATCAAATAGGAAGAGAGGAAGTCAAATTGTCTCTGTTTGCAGATGACATGATGGTATATTTAAAAAATCCCATCATCTCACCCCAAAATCTCCTTAAGCTGATAAGTAACTTCCACAGTCTCAAGATACAAAATCAATGTGCAAAAATCACAAGCATTTCTATATGCCAATAATAGACAGAAAGCCAAATCATTAGTGAACTCCCATTCACAATTGCTACAAAGAAAATAAAACACCTAGGAAAACAACTTACAAAGATGCAAAGGACGTCCTCAATGAGAACTACAAAACACTGCTCAGGGAGTTATGAGAGGACACAAACAAATGGAAAAACATTCCACGCTTATGGATGGGAAGACCAATATTATGAAAACGGCCATACTACTCAAAGTAATTTATAGATTCAATGCTATTCCCTTCAAGCTACCATTAACTTTCTTCAAGAAATAGAAAAAACTACTTTAAATTTGATATGGAACCAAAAAAAAAAAGAGTCCATATAGCCAAGACAATCCTAAACAAAAATAACAAAGCTGGAGGTATCACACTACCTGACTTTAAACTATACTACACAGCTACGGCAACCAAAACAGCATGGTACTAGTACCAAAACAGATATATCGACCAATAGAACAGAACAGAGGCCTCAAAAATAATGCCACACAACTACAACCATCTGATCTTTGACAAACCTGACAAAAACAAACAATAGGGAAAGAATTCCCTATGGTCAATGGTGCTGGGAAAATTGGCTAGCCATATGCAGAAAACTGAAACTGGACCCTTCAATACACCTTATACAAAAATTAAATCAAGATGGATTAAAGACTTAAATGCAAGGCCTAAAACCATAAAAACTATAGAAGAAAATCTACAAAGCCCATTCAGGACATAGGCATGGGCAAAGACTTTGTGTCTAAAATACCAAAAGCAATGGCAACAAAAGCCAAAATTGACAAATGGAATCGTATTAAATTAAAGAGCTTCTGCACAGGGAAAGAAACTATCATCAGAATGGACAAACAAACTATGGAATGGGAGAAAAATTTTGCAATCTATCCATCTGACAGAGGGCTAATATCCACAGTCTACAAGAAATGTACACAAATTTACAAGAAAAAAACAACACCATCAAAAAGTGGGCAGAGAATATGAACAGACACTTCTCAAAAGAAGACATTTATGTGGCCAACAAACATGAAAAGTAGCTCATCATCACTGGTCACTAGAGAAATGCAAATTAAAACCATGAGGAGATACCATCTCACACCAGTTAGAATGGTGATCATTAAAAAGTCAGAAAGTAACAGATGCTGGAGAGGATGTGGAGAAATAAGAATGCTTTTACACTGTTGGTGGGAATGCAAATTTGTTCAACCATTGTGGAAGACAGTGTGGCGATTCCTCAAGGATCTAGAACCAGAAATACCATTTGACCCAGCAATCCCTTGACTGGGTATATACACAAAAGATTCTAAATCATTTTACTACAGGTCTACACATGCACACATATATTTATTGCAGCACTGTTCACAATAGTAAAGACTTGGAACCAACCCAAATGCCCATCAGTGATAGATTAGATAAAGAAAATTTGGCACATATATACCATGGAATACTATGCAGCCATAAAAAAGAATGAGTTCATGTCCTTTGCAGGGTAATGAATGAAGCTGGAAACCATCATTCTCAGTAAACCATCACAGGAACAGAAGACCGAACACTGTATGTTCTCACGTGTAAGTGGGAGTTGAACAATGAGAACACATGGGCACAGGGAGGGGAACATCACACACCTTGGCCTGTCAGGGATTAGGGGGCAAGGGAGGGAGAGCATTTGGAGAAATATCTCATGTAAAGACAGGTTGATGGGTGCAGCAAACCACTATGGCACATGTAAACCTATGCAACAAACCTGAACGTTCTTCACCTGTATCCCAGAACTTAATGTATAATAAAAAATAAAAAATAAATAAAATAAAAACATACAAAAGCAATAAAAAGTTATAAAATACTTTAAGTCTTCCACTCTCAGCATAAAGCCTGCCTTATATAGACCATTGAAAGGGCCATCAAGTAGCCTCCCTGTATATCCTTGAGGGTATCTTAATTTTTAACCTACATCATCCTTTTACACAAAATTCTCAATCAGACTCCTCTCCATTACACTGTGGGGACAGGGAATGGAAGAAATTCTAAAATATTTTAGAGAAAAATACAAAGCATACTCTCAAGGAATGGGAATTAAAATAGCATCAGAATTCTCTTTAGTCATTCTTTCTGGTAGAAAATAAGCAAAGGGCACATTCAAAACTCACAATAAAATACGATATTTCTGGCATATATTGAAAATTTAGAAAGCTTTACAAAGTAATCTGTAGGCTTCCCTGGCAACTAATAATTGGAACCTATAGAGCCAAGCCCATTGCTTTGAGACCAATACCTGGAGGGCCAGTTAAAGATGGATTTCTTGGTCTCATCCTCAGAGTATCTGATTCCGTAGATCTGGGATGGAATCAAAAAATGAACAGTTCTTTTTTTTTGCTTATTTTTTTCCTAATATATATTTTATTGCATTTTAGGTTTTGGGCTACATGTGAAGAACATGCAAGATTGTTGCATAGGTACATACATGGCAATGTGGTTTGCTGCCTTCCTCCCCATCACCTATATCTGGCATTTCTCCCCATGCCATCTCTCCCCAACTCCCCACCCACCACTGTTCCTCCCTTAGTTACCCTCAACCGACCCCAGTGTGTGATGCTGTCCTCCCTGTGTCCATGTGTTCTCATTGTTCAACACCCACCTATGAGTGAGAACATGTGGTGTTTGATTTTCTGTTCTTGTGTCAGTTTGCTGAGAATGATGGTCTCCAGTTTCATCCATCCTCCTACAAAGGACACGAACTCATCGTTTTTGATTGCTGCATAATATTCCATGGTGTATATGTGCCACATTTTTCCAATCCAGTCTATTATCAATGGGCATTTGGGTTGATTCCAGGTCTTTGCTATTGTAAACAGTGCTGCAATGCACATTCGTGTGCATGTGTCCTTATAGTAGAACGATTTATAATCCTTTGGATATATACCCAGTAATGGGATTGCTGGGTCAAATGGAATTTCTATTTCTAGGTCCCTGAGGAATCGCCACACTGTCTTCCACAATGGTTGAACTAATTTACGCTCCCACCAACAGTGTAAAAGTGTTCTGTTTCTCCACATCCTCTGCAGCATCTGTTGTCTCCAGATTTTTTAATGATCGCCAAGAATGAACAGTTCTAAGTGGTTCCCAGGTGTGGCTGATGCTGCAGATCTTGGGATCACACTGTAAGAACCACTGCATTAGGCTCTGATCTGCAGTCATCACCATCCTTAACCTTTCTGAATCACTAACTCATGTTATCTAACTGGCTACTATTTAATACCTGCAATTATTTTGTAATTAATAAGCAGTCATTCTCAGTTTGAAAAAGCCCATCCTTTACAGCTAAGAACTACCGAATATTTGTTCATATTTGAGCATACAGCATTAAGGTAGCCTTTGTTATTTTTGAGAAGTATTTTTATTAACAAAGGAAAATAACTAAAAAGAAAAAAGAAGCTTTACTGAATTTATTTTACATATCCTGTACTATGGTTTGAATGTTCGTCCTTTTCCCAAAATTTATATGTTGAAATACTAATGCCCAGAGTGATGAGATTAAGAGGTAAACCCTGGTGAGGTCATCAGATCGTGAGGGGCAAGAATGGGATTAGAACTCTTATAAAAGAAGCCCAAGGGGCCTGTTTTTCCCTGTACCAGGTGAGGACACAGCTAGAAGGCACTATCTATAAGGAACAGGCCCTCATCAGACACCAAAGATGGTGGCACAATGAGTTTGGACTTCCCAGCCTCCAGAACTGTGAAAAATAAATGTGTGCTGCATATAAATCCCCCAGCTTATGGTAACTTTTGTTATAGCAGCCTGAGTGGACTAAGACATTCTGGCTAGTTTTTATTTATGTAAATGCATATACGTTATTCACTAGTTGCAGATACACCCAGAGTCACGCCCTTGTTTCTCCTTCTACTAGCAACTATGCCTCGGGTGACAAAATACATTCTATGCCTCAGCTTTCTTATTTACCAAAACGAGGATGGAATGCTAATGACACCTTTCTCATAAGATGATGTTGAGGATTAATTGAGCTGATGAATGCCCAATACCTGTCGTAGTAACTATGAAATTGATGATTCTGATAAATATCATGTCATCCAATCCCAATTCTTTTGGCTTTAAACATGCTGGAAAATGTAGATTTTTATGACTATAGTGGCACTACCAAGTGTTATTGAATTTGTTTTACATAAAAGAATGTCTGGGCTTCTTGGTTGCCAGATACAGCTTTAACTTTTAGGAGAATGATTCCAATCGTGGTGGAAACTCTAGTATTGCATAATAAAGCACACATTTATAAAGAATTATTTTGAAAAAGAAAATAGCAAACAGTGGTTGGTATCGAGCAATAAAAGTAAAATTGGTGACTGCCATTTGTATCACAGAGACCAGAGCTGACAGAGAGAACGAGCCTGTCTATAAATCTGACAGGTGATAAAGACCAAACTTACAAAAGTATTAAAAAGTTATAAAATACTTTAAGTCTTCCACTCTCGGCATAAAGCCCTCCTTGTATAGACCATTGAAAGGGTCTTTAGGTAGCCTTCCTTTATAT
Organism: Callithrix jacchus; assembly: GCF_049354715.1. NCBI lineage: Eukaryota > Metazoa > Chordata > Mammalia > Primates > Cebidae > Callithrix > Callithrix jacchus. The sequence goes on from NC_133510.1 coordinate 3,112,928, forward strand.
CCTTGGGGGTATCTTAAATCTTTTGAGAAGTATTTTTATTAACAAATAAAAGAAAATTACTTACTCTTAATTTTTTTGAGAAGTATTTTCATTAATAAACAAAAGAAAATTACTTGCTGTTCAGTAAGATGAAGTATCTTTGTGTCTGACTCCCCAGTGCATACATATGAATTCCACTCTGACAAAGGGGGCACAATTTCCAGTTTTACTTTGTTATTAATTTTACTGAGACTAGCAATTTATAAGATGGATGGACTATGCTAAATAGCAATACTGTTAGAGAACTCTTCCTTTTAAAGTATTTTAATCTTATTATGCCTAAAATAATTTGGGTAGAGATGCTACATTTGGCTTCCAAAGTATACTTTGCAAAACAAAGGTAATAATAATAAAAGCCAACTTATTTTCCCATTCTGCTGTACTTAGAAAAGATATATTTCAAGTTCTATTCAGAAAACTATTTGTGCTTAGTATTTTAGTCATTAAATGAAATGGGTTATATAGAAGAGCATACCTGTACCAGGGATATCTGTGTTTTTCTAGACATAAGTAATAATTGAACAGGCTATAAAGTTCATTAGAATCAGCTTCTGACAAATGTATTAACCCTTTAGAGAAATTTTATGATACTAAGTGCTTGTTTTTACCCATGATTAAGCATAGATTGCAAACAAAACGTTTCCTTATTTGAAATATTAAAACAAAGAGCATGTAAGAATTCTAGTTAAGGTATAAGAAGACCTGACTTGTAGACTTGGCTCTATTACTCAATACTTTGTGACCTTAGCAAGTTTTTCTCCAAAAACCTTAGTTTTCTCATTAATGAAATGAGAATTTTAAAAAAGTGATTTCTAGAGACCCCTCCATTGATAAAATTTTTGGTATCAAGGATTACATATATGTAATGCTAATTTTAAAGGAGCATAAACTGACATCTCTAAAACTAGGTAATTTACTTAGAAAAAAGTTAATTATTCCTGTTTGTAGTTCTAACAAAGGCGAATCACTTTAAGATGACAGCAAGTGATGACAGCATTCATCAAGGTTTAGCTCCTTCTGACGAGGGCTGACATTATGGAAAAAAGAACTAGAAAATTCCTACCCACTTTAGAAATTCATTAACATGCTGGATTCTTGCCATGACACGCAGAATTACTGTTCTCAGCTCAATTTTTCTTCTACATCAATTGGTCACAGGGGACTTTCTTGGGGTCCAGAGGGAATGAGACTCTGGCAGTGAGGCACATGCACACCCACTGAGATTTCAACAATTTGCTTGTGCCTTTAAGACCAGGTGTTTGAGACGCCATTTCTAACTGTATGTCACCCTTTCATGGGTATTTAAATAAATTTAGTAGGTAGCAATCAGAATTTGAAAGTTTAATAGAATAAAAATGTTTACACTGCATGAGATAGAGTAAAAGTATATTTTGTTACACAAAACATCTTTTTAAATGTATGTATATGGCCAGGCACAGTGGCTCTAGCCCATAATCCCAGCATTTTAGAAGGTGGGTGGATCATGAGGTCAGGATTTCGAGACCAGCCTGGCCAATATGGTGAAACCCTGTCTCCACTAAAACTACAAAAAATATATCTAGAGTCAGGCATGGTGCTAGGCAACTGTAATCCCAGCTACTCAGGAGGCTGAGGTGGGAGGATTGCTTGAACCCGGGAGCCAGAGGTTGCAGTGAGCCAAGATTGTGCCATTAAACTCCAACCTGAGTGACAGAGTGAGGCTCAATCTCAGAAAATAATAAAAATAAAATAAATGTATGCATATGAATATTTATGTGTGGGGTGGTAAAGAGGATATCAGTCAAAACAGTTTGAAAAATGTTCTTATTATAGAAATGATAAAAATGATGTTGAGCATGTCTGAATTCATGATGAATACATACACGATCTGTCAGTACCTAATTTATGATGGCCAGTTTGAGTCATACACTCCCCTGACACACTGTGTTCAAGCATTCAGTTCACACCCAAGCCCGCAGCAAGCCAGAAACCCTTTCTCAAGCACGGTTACTCGCCGTAAAAACATTGGCTTTGCTTTGAACTTCAAGGGTTACTGACTCCCCTGTAGGGTTTGCTACAGTCTGTATGACATCACGATTAGTCAGAGACTTCTAACATCACGGTACCTGCTGGTCAGAGAGGCTGCTTGTAGGGGTTATCTGTATGGCAGGCTAGCTGGTGGAGAGTTTTCTCCTGCTCTGGGCACCACTGAAAGCTGGCAGCTTTTTAGGCCACCTGGTACAAAGGTCAAAGCAGGACACCAAATGTGGTAGAAACCGCCTCCAACTCACTGATAAAGTGTTCTTTCTCCAGCTTTTCTGTGTCCTCGTGTTTTAAGCTGTGTCTCCTATAAATAGCATATAAATTGAATTTTTAAGATACATTTGAATAATTACTCTTTCTAAAAGGCAAATGTATATGAATATTATTCTTACCAGCTTATTATATATTTTTTATTCATTTCTCAAATCTCATTTTTATTTGTAGGTCAATGTTGAATGAAACCTGTATTAGTCCACTTCAGATCCTGGGTTTTCCAGATTCTAATTGAAATTGCCAAATTCAAATTCATCTAATGTTCTTCCTTGCTTAGTAGAGCACCCTAAAATTTCATTTTTATACATATTCCTGAGACAGTTTCTAACATATATTAAAACAGATTTGCAAACTTAGTGTATTCTCCTCCAGGGCATAATTTGAATTTGACTCCCAAGGCCATGTTGTGATAGAAGGGTAATAAATCTTGAAAAAATAAAAACCAGCTTCCTTTGAAAGTAATGATCTCAGGTAAGGGAAATATACCTGAAGCTAGAAAAGGAAATGGTTAGTTAGGCAAAAAAGAGGCGACATGAGAAGGGTAGAAGAAGAGCTACTTCCTTAAGCAGGGAAAGCTCAGAAAATGGAAAGTTTCAGAATTCCCTGTTTAGCCTTCTGATTTTCCTAAACAACTTCATTTCAATTCTCAGAGCTCTATTTGTTCCAGATCAATCCCCTGTTACACAAGAAATCTCTCAAGGCAAACCCCAGACTTATTCTGAGTTCTCTTTAGTCCTTTAGTTATGAGTTAGGAAACTCTTTCAATATGATCGTAGAAATTCTCCTCAACATCTGTCTTCCATTTCTGGCACTATAGTGGTTTCGCTGCCTGGAGGAACACAGAAAAGCAAAAAAGTTTGGAACATACGTTAGGCATTCAGAATGTGTCAAATTCAGTGAACTTGTTTAGAATTCAATGGATGTGTTAAATAGCAAATTAGACACAAGTACAAATGGAATTCATAAACAGGAAGGTAGAATGGAAGATTGTGCAGAATGTGCTATAGAGAATCAAAGAGATGGAAGGTGTGAACGAGACATTAGCTTTTACTGGGGAATAGTAAATGCCTCATTGGAGGTTCAGAATAAGAGACTAGAGAATGGTAGGGAGGCCATATTCAAAAACACCATGGCTGGGAATATCCAAAACGGAAAGATAACAGAATCAGGTTAAAGAAGCCCAGTACATTCCAAGGAGAATATACACATTTTTTTGTTGTAACGTAAAACTGTAGAATGCAATTTACAAAAACAAAATAATAAAAACACAAAGGGATCTTAAAAACATCCAAAAAATAACAGATTAAAAGAATAAAGGGGTTGGCATGATGGTTTACACCTGTATTCCCAGCACTTTGGGAAGCTGAGGTGGGCAGATCACCTGAGGCCAGGGGTCTGAGACCAGCCTGGCCAACATGGTGAAACCCTGTCTCTACTACAAACACAAAAATTAGCCAGGCGTGGTGGCACATGCTTGTATTCCCAGCTACTTGAGAGGCTGAGGAAGAAGAATCACTTGAACCCAGGAGGTGGAGGCTGCAGTGAGCCAACATTGTGCCATTGTACTCCAGCCTAGGCAACAAGAGGGAAACTCCTCTGAAAGAGAGAGAGAGAGAGAGAGAGAGAGAGAGAGAGAGAGAGAGAGAGAGGAGAAAGCAAACAAACTCACTGCCATGTGTGTACCTATGCAACTGTATTGCATGCTCTGCACATGTACCCCAAAACCTAAAATGCAATAAAAAAATATAAATATAAAAAAAGAGAAGAAAAGAAAAAAAAAGAAAGAAAGAAAAGAAAAGAAAACAGAATAAGGGTCACAACTAACCACTAATACTACACAGTAACAAATAGGCTAAAAGACAAAGCAAGAGTATCTTTAAATGCTGAGAGAGAGAAAATAATTATCACTCTAGAATTGTATTCCCAGTGAAATGTTTTTCCAAGTTTGAGAGTGGTATAAAGACAATCTTACATAAACAGAAACTAGATTTTAATACTAATGTTTATTGTTAAGGGAACCTCTAAAGCATGTGCATTTGAACTACTGACACTGATTCAAAAAGGAAAATGGAAATGGTGAACAGCAAATGGAAATGCGAGGAAACTCGACCCCAAATATCTAATATCTAATAATACCTAATTTCTGGGTTAAACAAATAGAATAGAATTAAATCCTTCATGGGTAAAACTATGGCATAAGTGGGCCAAATCATACTACAAATAAACTTACTTTGAACAAATAATAATAGACTAAAATTTCCAGGAAAAAGGGCAAAGATGGGCAGGATGGATTAAAATTCCCAGCTATCTTATGCCACCTAATCTGATATGCCATTGAATATAAGATTTACTATTATGGCGCAGCCTGCTCCGAAAAGAAAAACACTACCCCTGAAACTGTGAAACTTTGCGTTAATATTAGTCCCGTGTGAGGAAAGTTCTCTGGGACTCATTAATCAGCCACAACAGCCTCTCTGCTTGGAAATTTTTTTTCATTTATTCTGAAGGATTTGGGATTGTTTCCACCTTCAGTTGTTTTCTCTGATGTGTGATATATAATATTTTTGCATGTATCTAAGAAATAATACATAACAATTTTCTAGACTTACAAGTATCTTCCTTAAGTCATATTCTACTAATAAAGCATTACTGTCTCAATAAGATATAAATTAAAATCCATATACTCTATGACATTTTAAAAATATATAAAAGAAGAAAAAATTGATAAATCTACCAGAATATTAGAAAATTAATATATCTTCTTCAATACTCTACAGATCAAAAGGAAACTGATAAGAATTGATATAATGTAAAAAATACAATGATAAATTATGTATAAACATAGAGAGGTATATTAAATTCATCAAACCTCAAAACTGCAAAATATATTTTTTCAAGCATACACAGAACATTTGCAAAAATTGCCATTGTACTATATAATAAAGTGAGCAAAACAAAATTCAAATATTCAATATGTTAGAAAACATACTGTTTTTAAAAAGGCACTGTAGAAAGTTGAAAAATTTAAAATATACTTCTTCATAATTCATAAGTCAAAAACATTAAAAGTAAAACTAGAAAATAGCAAATATCAAAGAATATTAAAAATACAACCTATCTATGCCTGAGAATTATACTAGTACTATTGTAGGGAAATAGATACTCTTAAGTATTTATATTAGATGAGAATAAATCTAATAATTTATTAATTAACTAAAAAGGTTTATAAAATGAACCATACCTCCATAAAAATCGGAAGTATAGTATTAAAGATAAGAGCAGGAGTTAAAGAAACAGAAAAAGTATGTACATAGAATCAACAAAGTTATTTGGAGAGATTATTGCATTGGACCAATCCATTTTTTAAAAAATAAGATAAGGTACAATAATATTAGTAATGAAAAGAGAATTTATGTATGAACCAGACATTAAAGAGATTAGAAAGAATATTATGGAAAATTTATGCCAATAAATTTGAAAACTTGATTCAGATGAAACAGCCTTAGTAAAATATGAACTACCATAACTAACTGAAGAAGAAAAATAAAACATTAATGTACAAATAACAATGAAATTCTTCCTACAAATATAATATTGGGCTCAGATTATTTTGTAAGTGAGTTCTATCAAACACTCAAAAGATAATGTATTTTGTACCAATGCCTTACAAAGAGGAGAAAAAGACATTTTTGGTGAGGGTGGCATAGTGTGGGCATGAAAATTCAGTAAGGAATAACAGACTATTAGATACCACCTTCACTCCTGAATGTAAATGCAAAAGTCATAAGCAGATTAGCAAAGCAACTTTACTAATTGTTAAGCTTTCTCTTTGAAATCAGGAATAAGTCATCAATATACCCTATAATCATTTCATTTTATTATACTGGAGGCCTTATCTAACAGAACAAAACAAGAAAAATAAAGCCTAAGAATTGGGAAAGGAGAAAGAAAACTTTTATTATTTGAAGATTAGATAATTATTTCTATAAACAACCTCAGTTTTCTACAGACAGATTATTAGAATAATGAAGAGTAGAATAAGATAGATTGTCTGATATAAGGATGATGTACCAAAGCCAGTTGAATTTCTGTATATACATAAATAATAGTTGCAAAATTTAATTTAAACAAATGTACTCTTTACAATAAGAACCAAAATGTATGGTAGTCAGAAATAAATATAAAACATTCAGTTGAAAGAAATTATGATCTGTATAAACAAAAATATATAACATGTTTATAACTAGAAAGACTCAAAAATATGTCATTATCCCCAAATGGGTTAATACATTTAATAGAATTCTGATCAAATTTCCAAAAGAGTTTTTCTTGGAATTTGACAAGCTATTTTCAAAAGTATGTGCAAGTACAAAGAATCTGAAATAGCTAAAATATTCATAAAGAAGAAGATAAAGGAAGAGGAAGAAGGAAGTGTCTTATTTTCTCATTATGAAGAAAATTTAATAATGGTATAGAAAAATAAACCAATGGAACCAAGTAGAAGGCAGGCCCAGAAATAGACCTATGTGTGTATGACTAATTGACGTATGTGATAGAAATAGAATTCTTGGTCATTTGGGAAAGAATAAACTATTCACAAATAGGGCTAGGGCAATTTTCTGTCTATAAAAGATAAATAAAACTTGAACCTTGCTGAACCTTGTTTTTCTTCTCTCTCTCTCTCTCTCTCTCTCTCTCTCTCTCTCATACACACACACACACACACACACACACACACATTATTTCTATATACATTAAAATTTACTTGTGAACATTTTAAAAATTTGCTGGAAGCATAGGAGAACACAGAGTGGGAAAAATTTCTTAAATAAAGCATGAAAGACTCAAGCCATTAAGAAAATGATTCATATATTCAAATACAGTAAAATGAAGAACTTCCAATCACTGAAAGACAACATTAAAAAAGTAAAGATAAACTGCACATTAGGTCAGGAAAAGATATTCTTAAAATGCATGACTAAGAAAATCTCATCTCCAGAATATGTAAAGAATTCCCACAAAGCAATATGTAAGAGCAAACAATTCATTATAAAAACGGGAAAATATAAGAGGCATTTCACAAAAGAAGAAATAAGAATAGGCAATATCCATATGAAAAGATGCTTAATATTATTAATAGTTAAGAAAATACAAATAAAAAGAAAGTTCTCATTTTATATCCATGATTTGAAGAAAAGTTTCGATGATTTATAATTTCAAATATTGGAAAGCATATAGTAGAATAAGAATATGTAGTGTGGCAGGGCACGGTGGCTCACGCCTGTAATCCCAGCACTTTGGGAGGCCGAGGCGGGTGGATCACGAGGTCAAAAGATCAAGACCATCCTGGTCAACATGGTGAAACCCCATCTCTATTAAAGATACAAAAAATTAGCTGGGCATGGTGGTGCGTGCCTGTAATCCCAGCACTTTGGGAGGCCGAGGAGGGTGGATCAGGAGGTCAACAGATCGAGACCATCCTGGTCAACATGGTGAAACCCCGTCTCTACTAAAAACACAAAAAATTAGCTGGACACGGTGGCGCGTGCCTGTAATCCCAGCTACTCAGGAGGCTGAGGCAGGAGAATTGCCTGAACCCAGGAGGCGGAGGTTGCGGTGAGCCGAGATTGCGCCATTGCACTCCAGCCTGGGTAACAAGAGCGAAACTCTGTCTCAAAAAAAAAAAAAGAATATATAGTGTACTTGTGAGAATGTAAATTGTTACAACGTGTCTGGAAAACAATTAGGCACTAGTAAAGTTAAGGTTGTGAGGATACAGCAACTCACCGATTCTGTTTCCAGGAGCGTATCCCAGAGAACTATCTCTGCATGCATATCTGGAGACACACACACAAATGTCAACAGACATGGTTTGAAGTAGACAAAACTGGAAATAATGGGTGGGAGACTAGATAAAAAATCATCTTAAATTCATATAGCTGTATATACTATTGGTATGAGAATGAATGAACTAGAGTATCAATGTGGATTAAACTCAAAAAATAATATTTAGGAAAATGTCACTGACGTATACATAAAAGTATGATTTACTATCAGCATAGAAAGGTAAAAAGGAAACAATTATGATGCACATTTGTGGTAAACCCATAAAAAAGTCAAGGAAATGATGAACACAGGTTTAGAATACTGACTCCCGAAAAGTGACGACAGGAACGGTAGTATGCTTAAGTTGCAGCCCATTTCCTCATTTTTAAGCCAGCTGGAAAGCATATGCCAATTTGTTTTACTGTTCTTTCTTAATTTCTAAATATATGCCAAGTCTTCCCTTATATACATTTCATAATAAAACAGTTAAGTGCCCTCATTTTAATTTTGTGTCTTGAGTAAAGGAAAAGAGAGTTTGAGCTTGTTTTATCTATCCGATGTTAAAAGCAGACAACCTCTCTGCAGTCCTTGTGTTTAAGTGTCTCGGACAGGTAGCTGCACTGCCATCTCTGGCCTTCCTACTGTTAGCAATTGGTCTGATGCAATCCCTGAGAATAATATAGTATTGTTATATACTACTATGTTATTTCACTATTGCATGTCCAAGGCTGAAGGTCTAGAACATTATGGAACACCCACTGTCACTTCATCTTAGACTTAACCAACACGAATTCCTCACATTTCCTGAAGCTGTTTATTTATTTTTTTACGAGACTGGCTGGAGTGCAGAGACAAGATCATAGCTCACTGCCGACTCCAACTCTTGTACTCAATCAATCATCCCACCACAGCCTTTTGAGTAGAACTTCTTCAAGCTTTGTTATTTGAAAGCTACTCTTGAATATTACCTGCTGCATCATTCAGGGTTCTAACTAACCTGATATAATCTCTTTGACTAAAATGTCCTGATGCTTATTAACCATAGCAAGATACCATACAAAAATATTATAACTACATATTTATAAAAGATGCTACACAAACTATATTTCAGACACCCAGAAGAAATTTTACAAATCTTATCAATTTCACATGGGCCCTGGTAAGCTAGCAAGTGGTGTGCAATTGTAGTCCCAGATATTAGGGAGGCTGAGGCCAGAGGATCACTTGAGCACAGGAGTTGGAGACCAGCCTGGTCAAAAAAGCAAGTCCTCTGTCTTTTAAAAAAAATTGCCCTGGTATAAAAAGGGAAATTAGAAAATAATAAATAACTAAATAACTATAAATCATTTTCAAATAGGCTGGACAAGCTAGCAAAGTGGTGTGCATTTGTAGTCACAGATATTAGGGAGGTTGAGGTCAGAGGATCACTTCAGCCAGGAGTTGGAGACCAGCCTGGTTGAAACAGTGAGACCTCTGTCTCTTAAAAAAAAAAAAAAAAAAGGCTCTAGTATAAAAAGGGAAATTAAAAAAATAAATAACTAACTATAAATAAACATCTACCAAAGTGAAAGACTATTAAACACTGCTTACAAATTTAATAGACCTTATAGATTTCTACCCTAATGGGCTTGCTGTGACAACCTAAACAGCTTTTAATCCACAATCATTGAAGCAGCAATGGCTCTTTGCAGTTTATATTTTGAAAACAGGCATATCCACTATGGCTAGAAAAACGCGGTTATTTAAAAGAGTGAAGGGAAAGCCTAAGAGTAATTCATGTAATTTAGACAAAGAGTGGAACATTTCAGTGCTAGTTAACAACCGATACAGCTTCAGTTAGCAAGGAAATGCAAGGTCTTTTTTCTTTCTTTTTTATTCTTGATCACAGGAAAACTGACCTGATGAGGAGATGGAATCACTGACACCTGATGTCTCTTAGCAAGAGCTGGGGATGTCAGAGGGATCTTTCTAATTCCGATATCCAATGTCATCTGGTAGCTACTGGACAGTACCCGTCTCAGACCATTCTTGATTACCACCCTAGAGCACTAGTTCCAAAGCACTGTTCCTTCCCTAGGGTCAGATGCAGATACAGTTAGCTGGAAGCATTTCAAGGTAAAAGAAACAGCTTTTTGAAATGGGTAAAAAGAAAGAATCACTGCCAATGAGTGAGTGAAACCTGCTTGAAAGACTAAAACAAGAAAGATTCCCAGTCTGAAGTTTCTTATTATTTTCAATCATATGTTGAGAGTTACAGGGATAGTGTAAAGTTGTAACTTTTAATATTGTAAATAAACAACTGTAAAAGTGTTGCAAACGCAGGTGCGGTAATCATTTCCCATAATTTTCCATTCAGAGTTGAAAATGACGGATCAGGGCACCACTTACTGAGGATATTTTCACTAAGTGGTCCTGGAGATGCTCCTGATATGCAAACGTATGTATGTATCTGCGTCGACGGTGGCATTTCGGCGTTCTTTTGCTGGATCGATTCTTCTACTTGCATTTAAAAAAAATCGAGTAGGCCGGGAAAGGTGGCTCACGCCTGTAATCCCATCACTTTGGGAGGCCGAGGCGAGCAGATCACCTGAGGTCCGAAGTTCAAGACCAGCCTGACCAACATGAAGGAACCCCGTCTCTACTAAAAATACAAAATTAGCCGGGCGTGGTGGCGCGTGCCTGTAATACCAGCTGCTCAGGAGGCTGAGGCAGGAGAATCGCTTGAACCCGGAAGGCGAAGGTTGCAGTGAGCCAAGATCGTGCCACTGCACTCCAGCCTGGGCACAGAGCGAGAGTCCATCTCAAAAAACAAAGAAACAAAAAAACACGAGTAAATCTTATTTAGCCACGAATATTACATAATTAAGTCCTCAGTCCTCAGTTCTAATAGCACTGAATATGAAGAATTATTAATATTTAAGCATTTATCTCTGAATGGGCCATGCTGCTTCCAGTTCCTGAGGCATTTTACACTGAATCCTCTCTGTCCGGAGAACAACCTTCCCTTCTTTTTCATCCTTCACCTTCGACTTCCCATCCCGCAGAAATCTGCCAACTGCTCTCTATGCCTTACCCTATTTAATGTCACAGCAACACCCGGAGGTAAAGTCACTCTCCAATGCTCAGAGGGGTGAGCTTCACACATAGCTGTAATAATAAACCGTGCCACATTTTCCCAGTCCAGGGAGAAATGCCAAATGTGGGTGAAGGGGAGGAAGGCAGCAAAACACACTGCCACGTGTGTACCTATGCAACTATCTTGCCTGTTCTGCACATGTACCCCAAAACCTAAAATGCAATAATAATTAATAATAATAATAATAATAAACCGTGGCATTGCTCCTCAAAGCCGCCTCTATCCGATTCGCCTGGATGAAAGCCGTGGCAGTGAACACCGAGAGCAAGCAGCTCAGACTTCAAAGGCATGTCTGTGTTGTAGCTGACAGGATTCAGTGATGCCTGAAGCTGGGGTTGAGGGGCAGAGAGTAATCAAGGATAATTGAGGCTTCTGATCTGGGTTTACACGGATCACCGTAGTCAGAGAGCAAAGAAGAGCTCTTGAAGCCAATTTGATGGGAGGGATGGAGAGTTCAGTTTGGACAGACTGAGCTCTGGTTCCTGCGGGGTCCGCTTACGAGTAAAACAAGTTCGTACTGTGATTCACAGAGAAAATACGATGGAGACACGCAGGAGTTCAGGGTGGAGGAGGAAAACAATAATCCTGTTGGCCTACAAATAGTGTAACTACATAATGCATGTATAATATATGCATATATCTACATAATAGAATATTAAGTGGCATTAAAGAAATATGCCTAGTTTTCTAGTCAAAACACAAAAATGTTAACATTATAACATATACAAAACTTCTTGATTTATTTAGCTTACTTAATGAGTTGCCGCCAAGTTTTATAAAAATCCAAAACAGCCCAAATATACAAAACTTGATTTGGAAAGGCAAGTGTTATATTATCTAAGGCTGGAATAAAATATAATTTGATTGATTGTAAAAGGTTTGTTCCATAAGTTGGGTTGGTTTTACATTGTGAAGTCACTAACAACTCTCATTTGATCCAGAAATTTTGAGAGTCCTGTACCTACTCTTTAAGATGATAAAGAAAAATCAAAGAGGACTTAAAGAGTTCCAGCCAGTTTTTGTTTCTCAGCCTTAAGTACCTACCTTACTGAATTTACTGGCCGGTATTTATTTTTTAGGAGGGCATATTTCTTGCCTTTAGTGGGGACACTTTCTACAGGAGCTTCTATGAGGTTGTAAATAAAGGAAATGTCTGGTTAGGCATGGTGGCTCACGCCTGTAATCCCAGAACTTTGGGAGGCCAAGGTGAACAGTTCAACTGAGGTCAGGAGATTGAGACCAGCCTGCCCAACATGGCAAAACCCCACCTCTACTAAAAATACAAAAAATTAGCCAGACATGGTGGCGAGTGCCTGTAATCCCAGCTACTCTGGAGGCTTCAGCAGGAGAATAACTTGAACCAGGGAGACAGAGGTTGCAGTGAGCCAGGATTGCGCCACTGCACTCCAGCCTGGGTGACAAGAGCGGGACACTTTCTCAAAAAAAGAAAAAAAAAGGAAATATTCTATTTTTTTATCTCACCTGCTCAAAGAGAGAGAGAGACATATAATAAAAGGGAAAATATAAAAGAAAATAAAAAAATATGATCAAATTTAAGCTCTAGATAAACTTTCAAAAACGACAAAGCATGAAATATGGTTATTAAATTAAATAACAATGTTAAAACTTCTTGCTCATCACTATGCCATATGTGCTAATCTCTTTTAAGTCCCCAGCTAGACATCAATTTTTAAAAGAAGTTTAACAAAAAAATAGTATGGGAAATTCTTAAATGGGCTTGGTAACAATCTGCTTGCAAATTGTTCATTTATGTGACCAAAGGGAAAGCAGAACTCACATCAAGTACTGCATGCTGATATGCTTCCTCCAGCTGATCCCACATACCTTCACTCAAGTTGCTCATATTTCTCCACAGAAATGTCACAGAACGTCTGTGCAAGCTAATTTTTATGGCTTTCTAGAAAGCTTCAGAAACCCTTTTTTTGCCTGTTAGTTGTTGTAGATTCTTCATTATGTTGATGCTCTTTAGCATTTAGTGTGATTTTGCGATTCCTCAAGGCCTTAGAAATAGAAATTCCATTTGACCCAGCAATCCCATTACTGGGTATATATCCAAAGGACTATAAATCGTTCTACTATAAGGACACACGTACACGAATGTTCGTTGCAGCACTGTTTACAATAGCAAAGACCTGGAATCAACCCAAATGCCCATTGATAATAGACTGGATTGGAAAAATGTGGCACATATACACCATGGAATATTATGCAGCAATCAGAAATGATGAGTTTGTGTCGTTTGTAGGGAAATGGATGAATCTGGAGAACATCATCCTCAGCAAACTGACGCAAGAACAGAAAATGAAACACTGCATATTCTCACTCATAGGAGGGTGATGAAAATTGAGAACACATGGACACAGAGAGGGGAGCACTACACACTGGGGTCTATTGGGGGGAAAAGGGGAGGGCCAGAGGGAGGGGGAGGTGGGGAGGGATAGCCTGGGGAGAAACGCCAAATGTGGGTGAAGGGGAGAAGCAAAGCAAAGCACACTGCCATGTGCGTACATACGCAACGGTCTTGCACGCTCTGCTTATGTACCCCAAAACCTAAAATCCAATAAAAAATTTAAAAAAAAAAAAAAAAAAAAAAAAGAAAGCTTCAGAAACATGGTCAGGAAATAGTCTCCCCCTCAGCTCACTCACTACGCTACTTTCAGAACTCTAGCTGGGTCTTAGACTGTTTTGTGCTGCTATAACAGAAATATCTGAGACTGGATAATTTATAAAGAACAGAAATTCCCGTCTTACAGTTCTGTAGGTTGGGAAGTCCAATCAGGGCACCACAGATTCAGTTGTCTGATATGGGACGCTCTCTGCTTCCAAGATGGTGCCTTGATGCTGTGTCTTCAGGAGGGGAGGAACACAGTGGCTTCACATGGCAGAAGAGATGAAAGGGTGAAGAGGGTAGAAACCGACTCTGCCAAGCCCTTTTATTAGGCCATAACCCATTCATAAGGGCAGACCTCTCATGACATCAACATCTCTCAAAACCATCTCCTTCCTAACACTGCTGCACTGGGGATTAAGTTCCCAGCATATGAATTTTGGAGAATGCCATCAGACCACAGGAGGTCGTACAAAAAACTCTCATGGTGGGCTTTTGAATATTCAACTGCCACCTAAACTACAGCTACTGGTTAACTAGAGCAAAAGATACCAGGTGGTTTTGACCCTGACATATCTAAGTGATCTAAAAATGCTTAGCTTTCTGTTGTATATAGAGTCACTTGAATTTAAAATAAATCTCTGCCCAATCCATAGTCTGTCCATAAAATACATGGCCAGATTCTTATATCTACACAAATTCTGAAGTTCATTAGCACAGTGAGTTTTTTTCTTAGAGTACAAGTGACATTATTTGTTTTTAATTTTTAATTTTTGTGAGTACATAGGTTTATATATTTATGGGGTACATGAGTTGTTTTGATACAGCAATGTGTAATAATCACATCATGGAGAATGGGGTATCCATCCCCTATTACAAACAACCCAATTATACTCTTTTTGTTATTTTGTCAAGTACGATTAAGTCAGTATTAACTGTAATCAACCTGTTGTGCTCCCAAATGATACGTCTTACTCATTCTATTTTTTTGACATTAGAATATTTAAAGATAACATTTTGCACATGAGGAAAGCAAGCCAATGAAAGGCAATAGCCGGTAGCTTGAAAGGTGACAAAAGCCAGAATGTTACATCAGGTTCACAGCCTCCCAGTTCAATAATCTTTCTCATGGCAAGATTTCATCAGGAATGCTGAACACGTGAGAGGCTAAGACTGTGTATTGTGCGTCGTGGACAACAGTGGAGATCGCTTGGGCCACCCAATTGTTATTTGTCTAGGAAAACTGTTTCCAAAAGAATGAAAAATTTGAAAAAAAAAATACATACATATATGAGACTGAGTCTTGCTCAGTTGCCCAGGCTGGAGTGCAACTGGAGTGCAGTGGTGCGATCTCAGCTCACTTCAACCTCCGCCTCCCAGGTTCAAGCAATTCTCCTGACTCAGTCTCCCAAGTAGCTGGGATCACAGGCGTGTGCCACCACCCCCAGCTAATGTTTGCATTTTTAGTAGAGACTGGGTTTCACCATGTTGGTCAAGCTGATCTCAAACTCCTAACCTTGTGATCCACCCACCTCAACCTCCCAAAGTGTTGGGATTACAGGCGTGAGCCATTGTGCCAGGCAGATATATTTTTTTAACACATAAACTTCTGCTAGAATAATCTTAGGAGGAAAAGACACCCCATTGCACTGGTTTAGAACAAGAGGATTAACGAAGGCCAGAAACATTACATATAAAGTAAAGTTTTCAGTGACTAAATGGGCACGTGAAAATGAGGACGATTAATTCTGTATTTAAATCATTAGACTGTGCTTGTGGCTAGTGATTCACAAGGACTGAGTAGCTTCATGATGAAAGTATTTTGCATGTTCCTCTTCCATATTACCGAGAAAAATAATGCAATGATAATTAAGTATTGTGGCAGCATTTCTTTTCTGCTTCTCTTTCCTACTACATTGTAAGCTCCATGAACATTTACAATGATAAACAAACAAATAAATAAGTAATAAATATTCATTATCGTTATTCTATTAGTACCAAGCAGAGTGCCCTATGCGTGGTGGATACTCATTAAACCCGTGTTAAATGCATGAATAAAGAAGGGACCTGTGTAATAACAGGAGTAGGGATTATAGATTATTGCTGGTCTCTTCTGTTCACATAAGCATGAATTTGTCATCAGTCCATTTACTCAAACTTAACCCTGGGATAAAGAAATAATTTCATACGGTGGAATTCTTCCAGGATCAAGGTCAAACCTAGACTGTGCTGCCTACTTAGGAACGTAATTGACTTCTCTGGGCCTTAGTTTTCTCAAACTAGGAACAGTGGGATTACCACTGGCCAGTGGTTTCCTCTCAGGGTTCTCATAAGGATGAAGTAAATAACACCACGCAGAGATAGACTGAATATATCACATTCAACTATTTCGCCGAAAGGTCTACAACTCCTGTTGCCACCCCCAGCACCGTCATGGGACTCACTCTGGGAAGCTGCTCTTCTCCCATCTCATACATATTTGTTTCAGGCACAGAGGTTCTTAATAGAAGTCATTTCAATGATAAAGGCAACTGCATGAATCTCCAGTATAAATAAGGTGTGAAAAAGGAAATAAGTACATTTATTTAAAATGACATTTTCTGTAGAACAACACAGTTTTTCTTTGCCTTTGAGAATTTCCAAAAGAAAACTTATAACACATTGTTGAATTATTGCCTTTTGGTGAATTTTATTTCTAGAAATACTAGATTTTTGAATGATGACAATAGGGTCTGAATCTTTAAGTTCCATTCTCTGCTAATTCTTTGACCGTAGATTGTCTCTTAGAGAAAATGCTTTTTGTCCTGCTTTTACAAAGGCCATAAGGGTTTTTTCAGGAGCTGAATAGTTTTCAGACTTTTTGAGCACAGAAATGAGTTTTTAAATTATGCTTCTATATTTGAACTTATGTTTTTATTGGAGAGATGTTTCCTCTTGAACTATAAATATAATACTTCTGATAAAAGTATATTCTCAAAGATGCTGACTATTGAGCTCACCATAATTGTGTGGCTTAAGAAAACAAAAAAGTACTTTTTTACGATGGAGTGTTTAAGTGTGTGCCTGAATAGCGTCTCTCTGTTTCTACGCAGTAAACCAGTTACTTTTCTCAGTCAGTTACAAAAATAAGGGGATCCAGCTTAAAAAAAGATCGAGTTTTTTACTGTACTTGAAAGTAAGTGTTTTGTTGGCTTACTTTAAGATTGTCTAAGTTAGTAAATATTTCAGAATCTTATCAAGAAATTTTATAGGAGCCCCCACTCATTATATGGTTAAATACAATTGAAATGAGTTGACTAATATTTTGGAAGCCTATTTTGGGAACACGACTCTTGTAGCTAGTCATCATAAGTATCCACAAGAGAATTTTTTTTTTTTGGATGACCACCAAAACGTCCTGCACAGGACATTCTGTGAACGATTGCTCATTTAAAAAAAAATTGTGTAAGAGTGAATTTGTTCAAGAAGCTTTTAACCCTGTTGATAGTGTATATGTGGTTAAAGTTAACCAACAATTCAAGTGCGACAGTAATTTTAGTGGAAACACCAGACTTTGCATCAGAAAGGTTCCGGGTCAGCTAGTTTTAAGAGCCTGGGTAGATCGCTTAATCTTACCTGATCTCTAATTCCTCCACTGTATAAAGGGAACGCTGATTATTTGTAAGAAATTTTTAGATTTAAAACTGTGCTTTTGGATGTGAAAGTGTTTTTTAAATTATATTTGCAGAAATGTTAAGTTTTATTTAAATATAACGTATGTTAGTACCACAGTTTGTACAATAAATGATATAGCCATTCAGAGTAGAAAGCAAGCAGCTTGTACCAGCACCATATTTTTTCAATGAAGTATATTTAAAGTTCATTTAAACTTGAAATTAAATTAGGCAAATTATAGGAAAGCACTGCCTTGATTATATTTATGAACAAAGGCTCTTTCTCAAGTTAATGGTGAGGCTTTTTTTCTTCCTTCCTGCTTTTGCACTAACTGAAACCATGTCTAGACTTGAAAACCTAGTTGAGAATTCAGCATCATTTAAAATGTATTGTCCTTTCTAGAGATATCTTGGCTAATTTCAGCAGGAAGTGTGCAAGGACATGATCAATAGAGAGATGAAGAGAATGTGATCAGCAGCTCATTGGATCTGAGCCCAAGTAAGCCATCAGATTTTTTTTTTTTTTTTTTTTTTTTGAGACGGAGTTTCGCTCTTGTTACCCAGGCTGGAGTGCAATGGCGCGATCTCGGCTCACCGCAACCTCCGCCTCCTGGGTTCAGGCAATTCTCCTGCCTCAGCCTCCTGAGTAGCTGGGATTACAGGCACGCGCCACCATGCCCAGCTAATTTTTTGTATTTTTAGTAGAGACGGGGTTTCACCATGTTGACCAGGATGGTCTCGATCTCTGACCTCGTGATCCACCCGCCTCGGCCTCCCAAAGTGCTGGGATTACAGGCTTGAGCCACTACTTTGAGTCATAACCTTCAGTACATGGGCTGTATCTGAATGGGTCATTTAGTTTCCTGTGACATCAGGCAGCTCAATTCCCTTATCAAAAAAAAGTTCTATTTAAGTTCCTCTCTGTCTTTTAAGTTCTTGATTGAAACACTAAATCAGAGCTGAAAGGGTTAAACTGACAGCTACAAAAAGACATTTTCCACTTTTCATTTCTCCGTGCAACCCAATTGCAGTCTCTTTTGACTTTTATTTATCATTTATATGTTTTCATTTTCTAGTAAACAAGTTTTACTGTGCAATTTTATCCCTTCTCAAATAATCATGCTATTTTATTGTTTCACGATTGCTTTTCAGATTGACTTTCTTTCGCATGTTGCTAAAGGCAAGTCTATACTTTTCCTTATATTTTATAGGCACACCCTTTCATGGCAAGGAAAAGGAGGAAGAAAGAAAGACAAAGAAAAGAAAAAAAATAAACAGCTTTCACAAATCTCTCAATTTTTCAGAAGAATGTTATAGAATAGTTTAATATTCAATTTTAGATATTTGAAATGGAGTTTGAGTCGTGCCCTTACTTACTAAAAAGCAAAAGAATAAGGAAGGCAGAAATTTAATCAGCATATTTTAGATTTGCAGAGGATCTCTGAAATGTAGTAGCTGTGGCCAGTAACATGTGACCAGACTACTTCGATACTGGCAAATCTGGATTGGAATCTTGATAACACTGTGCACTATCTATGTATTCTTTTTTTTTGAGTTGGAGTTTCACTCTTGTTACCCAGGCTGGAGTACAATGGCGCGATCTCGGCTCACTGCAACTTCCACCTCCTGGGTTCAGGCAATTCTCCTGCCTCAGCCTCCTGAGTAGCTGGTATTACAGGCACGTGCCACCGTGCCCAGCTAATTTTTGTATTTTTAGTAGAGATGGGGTTTCACCTTGTTGACCAGGATGGTCTCGATCTCTTGACCTTGTGATCCACCCGCCTCGGCCTCCCAAAGTGCTGGGATTACAGGCTTGAGCCACCGCGCCTGGCCTCTATGTATTCTTGAACAATGACTTTATGCCTCTAAACTTCATTTTCCTTATACAGGAAATACAGACATTCACATAAATGTCTTGTGAAGATTAAAATGAAATAATACATATAAAGACTACGGGAGTATACCCAGAACATACTAGGTACTCCACAGTTGTAAGTTCTCTGACTCCTTTTCTGAAATAATCCTTTGTTCCTACAGATATTAAGGCTGAGGGATTAGTGTACGAAAGCATAATCGATTTCATTGCAACTAATACGGGAATTGGCACGTAGAAGTGAGATGATAAGTAACAACCTATAATATATGGGATCAGACTGGGGGTTAGCCTGATGACAGTGGGGAAATTGATATTTCAAGGTGAAAGGAGAGCAATTATGCTAGGCACAATTAAAATATATGTCTTACCCTGTTCAGGCTGCTATGATCAACTACCACAGACAAAGTAGCTTACACGAGAAATATTTATTTTTCACAGTTTTGGAGGCTAAAAGTGCAAGATCGGGTGTCAGCTTGGTTGGGTTCTTGTTGAGGGCCTGGAGGCCCCAGTTTGCAAATGACCGTTTTTATCCTACATTCTCACATGGCAGAAGAGCTTCTTCTTCCCCTTAGAAAAGCCTTAAGCCCATCACGAGGGTTTCACTCTCGTAGCCTCCTTTAAGCCTAATTACTTTCCAAAGCTCCCCACCTCCCAATACCATAACACTGGGGACTGGGTTTCAATATATGAATTCTGGAGGGACACAGACATTCAGTTTATAGTAGTTAGAATGTAAACAAAGTATCTAATGGACTTTTAGCTCGAAACATTTGAAAACAGTAATTGGTGCCATTGCTGATTGCTTTCGCCTTCCTATGGCAAGGTGTAAGAAGGATATGATCCTGGAAAAGAGCAGCTTGATCTGCAAAAAGAAATAAAAGGAAATAGAGAGCGGACACGATTCTAGAGTCTCATACAGATGAAAGAGAACCTTTTCTCAAGTGTAAATGGTAAAACATAAAACTTTAAAATGCTATAAGGCTAAAGCCTGGTTAAAAAAAAACTTGGCTTTGTGATAAGAATTAAAACAAGGATATAATTGGTTCACCCATTGTTAAAACCTCTGAATAGATTAAGGTGTCATAAATACATTCTTAAAATTGGATTTAATTACTCAGTGAATAGAGACTAAAATTGTAGCACTCTCACCAAATTGTGGTTTCCAAGGTACATATAATCACTCGAGAGAGAAGCATGAGGAAGAAGATAAAAACACACATAGTTATTTAGATTTGTTATATATTTATATGCATAAATATTTATTAAATATATATGTCTAGAAATACATATATGTTTATATATATATATATATATATATATATATATATATATATATGAGAGAGAGAGAGAGAGAGAGAGAGAGAGAGAGAGAGAAAGAGAATATCTGGAAAGAAATGTGACTGTGAGTACATGAAGGTAATTGGAATTTAATAGATAAGAAACCATCATTTTAAGAGTGCTTATAGCTGTAGATACTACAGGTCTGAGCTAAGAAAACGTATTTTTTTTTGAACAGAAAATGCTTATGGGCCTTTATATTTCTACAGGCAGGAGATTGCTTGTAGCCCCAGATGGACCCATATCCAATGCTTACTTCACAGTTGGGGCCAAACAGGATAATGAGAAAAAGACAGACATATAGAAGGAAGGAAAAAAGACTACCAGGGAATAATGGGCAAGGAAGCTCCTCCCTGGAAACGGAACTGGACATAATCAAGTCCAGTCCAATTACACCATCATAATTAACCTCTGGTGCCTAGAGGTAATTAATAAACTAGCATATACAATATAAACATTTTCCAACAGATTTATTTTTGATTCTGTCATCATAACAGGTATAAGCAGCAGAAATGACCACAGTTAGCTACGAACCTGCTGTATCACATTCAGAAGGCACCTGTGGAATCTTATAAAAGTACTAATTCTGATTCGTCTTCAGACAGATGACACTCAGTCACCACTATTCACATGCATATTGCAACAAGGTGGTTAGCAGAAATATGCTGAAAGGCAATTTATACACCCAGTAACATCCAGCCTATTGCAAGTCATTTAGTAGAGCTTTAAAAAATGAGTCTTGGCCACAATGATTACCCATTCTTCATAAATGAACATAGGAAGTAGTCTCAATTTAAACTTCTTATAACTTAAATTCTACTTATTGAAAACATCATTAGGCATGCTGTAACATTTTCTGCTGATTTTCTTAAAGCTCCAGCTTCAATCATGTGGCCTCCCTACCCGAAATCTTTCCACGGCTCCCCTTTACTTTGCAAATGATGGACAAACTTCTTGCTCTGGCATTCTGAGCCCTTCACCACGAGACTCTCTCTAATCTTGCTAGCTTTAGTTCTTGCCACTAGCATACTTGCATGTAACTGCAACAAAAAGGTAGGTGAGTAGGATGGGTAGTGTTTCTGCACCAGAATAGAGAGCAATTTCATATTCCGAGTTAAAATCACAGGTTTTTATCCCCCCAAATTTTGTTTGGGCTCTTAGAAATGATGACACCAACTGATTCACGCTGTCACAACACCTGACTGTTATACATCGGCTTTTCTGCCTAATCAGCCCTTGTCTTAAATTGTGTCTTTGGGGTACTCACCCCGAGCTTTCAAACCCAGCTGGGCTACTGGACGCTTGCCTTTGGAAAATTGCCTGCCCCTGTGCTGACACCATGGTATCCACCCACTGCTGCCTACTGCTCTTCGCTCCAGACTTCCTTTTGGCAACTGTGTTGTTCCTCTGGCTTTGATCATTCCTGACATCAGTCTTTTTTTTTTTTTTTTTTGAGATGGAGTTTCACTCTTGTTACCCAGGCTGGAGTGCAATGGTGTGATCTCGGCTCACCACAACCTCCGCCTCCTGGGTTCAGGCAATTCTCCTGCCTCAGCCTCCCGAGTAGCTGGGATTACAGGCACGTGCCACTATGCCCAGCTAATTTTTGTATTTTTAGTAGAGACGGGGTTTCACCATGTTGACCAGGATGGTCTCGATCTCTTGACCTCGTGATCCACCCGCCTCGGCCTCCCAAAGTGCTGGGATTACAGGCGTGAGCCACCACACCCGGCCCCAACATCGGTCTTTATTGTGACTTTGTCCCAGCTGTCATTCTGTCATCCGCTACTCCTTTCTCGGCTTCTCCTATTAACCCAAGTTCATATCTTCAGGTAGGCGTTGGGAAAACCCTCTTTGGGGAGTTGGCAGCAGTCCTCACACTATGCCATACGCTGTGGGCAAACCAGCCTCGTCATATAGTCAGAAATTTCCTTCTATCCACTACTGTTCTGAAGGAATGGAAGATACTATCTGCTCTCCTAGATATATCCCAAATGTCATTTCTTCTGCGATGTTTCATTTATCTGACTTACACGTATGAAATGAATCCATTCTCTCTGCACTCCCATAGCACTTTTAAGCCAATGCTCCGTTTGTCTTCAGGGCACTACTCAAATGCCACTGTCTGTAGCTCTCTTTGAAGTTCTCTCCCCTCTCAGCAGAGGAAACAATCCCTTCTCCTGTTTTCTTGACATTCACAACAGATCAAAGTTCCTCAATGGCAGGGACGTGTTTTATTCTTCTTTGTAGTCTCCGTGCTGAGCTTAGTGCCTGCAACACACTGAGTTGTCAATGGGTTTCTGTGAAACCTGTTTACATGGACCTACCTCCATTATATTGTTTAATCCTCATAATGATAAATTTTAAAAAAGAACACCTATTATCTTCGGAGAAGAGGAAACCAAGACTCAGAATGGTTAATTAATTTAGTCTAATCTCCCATAGGTATAGCTAGAACCAAGTTTTAAACAGAATTTAAGTCTAATTGACTTAGCCCTTTTTTTCCTTCCTTGCCTTTCTCCCTCCCTCCCTTCCTTCCTTCTCCAAATGCCAGAGGTTCATAGGCAAAGAAAACATGCTTTTATCTTGAAGATAATTCACAGACTAATGGTGAAGATAAAAAAAATTAAACACATAATAAATGTGACACTCTCTGTAATAGAAAAAAGCTTAGAATTCTACACATAAATATCTATGCAGATTAGTTGGGAGTAAAGAAGGGCCAGGAAAGCTTTTTATATGGAATCAGTCCTATATTGGATCGAAGGATAGGTAGCAGTCGGTCAAATGAATACATTGGGGAAGGAATTTTTAGTCAGGAGGAAAGCATTGCACAGCCGTGGGAGGATGTGAGGACATGGCCCTGCCAAGGAGATGCAGGCACACCAGCATGGCAGCCATGCAGAGTATGAGAGCTGGGCAGGTGGGGCATTGACACACTCTGGAAGAGATGATATATAAATAATAGAGGTGCTGTCAAGCAGAAATAGTCAACTCAGGTTTTTAATTCTTTTCTATTCTGTATTTGCTTTCTTTCTTTTCTGATCTTTATTATCTCCTCTCTTGCTAAATTTGGGTCTAGTTTGTTCTCCTTTCTTCTTAGTTCATTGAGGTATAATGTTAGTCTATTTATTGGGATTTTTTTAACTATAGGCATTTATTACTATTAATTTTCCTCTTAGAACTCCTTTTGCTGCATCTTCTAGATTTTGGTATGTTGTATTTCCATTTTTATTTGACTCGAGATACTTTTAAATTTCTGTTTTGATTTCTTCTTTGACACATTGTGGTTATACAGAAGCCTGTTATTTCACTTCCACGTGTTTGTGAATTTTCCAAGATTTTTTCTGTTATTTATTTCTCGTTTCATACCATTGTGGTCAGAAGTAATACTAGATATAACTTCAATTTTTAAAAAATTTGTTAAGACTTGTTTTGCATCCTAACATATGGCCTATCCTGGAGCCTGTTCCATGTGTTCTAAAGAAGAATGTGTATTTTGCTGCTGTTGGATGAAAAGCTCTGTATATGTCTGTTAAGTTCATTTGGTCAAAAGTGCTATTCAAAACCAGTATTTTCATATTAACTTTCTGTCTCATTGGTGTAGCCGTTGCTAAATGTAGAGTATTGTATTTCCCAACTGTTATTGTATTGCTATTTCTCTTTTCATGTCATTACTATTTCATTTTGTATGTAGGTACTTTCATGTTGGGTGCATGTACAATTACTATTGTTATGTCCTCTTGATGAATGGACCCATTTTCATAAAAAAAAAGACCTTTGGCGTCTCTTATGTCAGATTTGTACTTGAAGTCTATTTTATCTGACATAACTATAGCCACCACTCCTCTTTTTTGGTTAAAATTTATATGAAACGCCTTCTTCCACTCCTTCGTTTTCAGCCTGTATGTTTCTTTAAAGTGGGTCACTAGTAGAAAGCATATCATTGGATCTTGTTGCTTTTTAATTCATTCTCTCTATATATTTTGATTAGAGAATTTAATCCATTTACATTCAATGTTACCATTGGTAATTATGAATATGTTACTGCTGTTTTGTTATCTGTACTCTGGCTCTTTTGCAGACCCTTTGTTTCTTTCTTCCTCTCTTGTTGTCTGCCTTGGTGATGTGGTAATTTTCTGTAGTGCTCAGCTTTCATTCCTTTCGCTTTATGGTTTGTGTATCTTCTGTAGTTTTTTTCTTTTGTGATTGTCATGAGGCTTACATAAGACATGTCATAGTTATAATAGATTAATTTAAGCAGATAACAATGTAATATCCATTACATACAAAACCTCTAGATTTTTACTCTCCCAGGCTTCACAATATTTTAATGTCACAATTTACATCTTTTTATATTGTTTATTACTTAACAACTTATTGTAGCTATAGTTATTTTTGAGTGTTTTTCTTTTAACCTTCATATTAGAGATCTGAATGGCTTACACAACACCATTACAGTATTGGATTACTCTGAATTAGACTATATATTCACCTCTACCAGTGAGTTTCAGACACTGATATGTTTTTATGATAGAAAGTATTGTTCTTTAGTTTTTACTTAAAGATTTCCCTTAACCATTTCTTGTAAGGCAAGTCTAATGGTGATGAATTTTCTCAGCTTTTACTTGCCTGGGAAAGACTTAATTTCTATTTCTGAAGGACGGCTTTTCTGCATATAATACTCGTTGTTGGCAGAGTTTATTTTTCTTTCAGCACTTTGAATACATCATCCCATTTTCTCCTGGCCTGCTGGGTTTCTATTAAGAAATCTGCTGATGGACTAATGAAGATTCTCTTGTATGTGACATTTCACTTTTTGGGGGGCTTTATAAATTCTCTTTGTCTTTGATTTTTGACAATTTGCTTATAATATGCTTTGGTGAAGACCCATTTGGGTTTATTATGTTTGGAGACCTTTGAGCCTCATGGATCTGGATAAACCTATCTCTTTCAAAGCTTGGGAAGTGCAGCAATTATTTCATCAAATATTCTTTTTGTCACTTTCTCTGTCTCCTCTCCATCTGGAAATTCCAGAATAGGAACATTTCTTCACTTAATGATGTCCCATAGGTCTCATAGGCTTCCTTCAGTTACTTTCATTTTTCTGTTTTTTTATCCTCTGCCTGGAAAATTTCAAAAGACCTGTCTTCAAGTTCACAGATTTCTATTTCTGCTTTATTTCCGCTGTTGAAACTCTCCATTTTATTTTCTATTTTATTCATTGAATTCCTCAGACCCTAGATTTCTTTTTGGTTCTTTTAAATATTATCTATCTCTTTGTTTAATTTCTCCGTCAGATCATGAATTGTTTTTCTGATCCTATTGAATTGTTCATCTGCATTCTCTTATGATTTATTCAATTCCTTAAGATAGTTATTTTGAAATGCTTTCCAGGTCACTTGTAAATATTTATTTGGGGTCAGTTACTAGATAATTATTGTTTTCCTTTGGTGGTGTCATGTTTCCTTGCCTTTTTTCATGTTTCTATGTCCCTGAATTGATGTCTGTGCATCTGGTGAAGCAGTGACCTTTTCAAGCTTCACAGAGCAGCTTTTGTAGGAAAAGGCTTTCATCTGCAGGTTGGTCTAAAGGTAGTAGCTGAGCAGGGTGTTGTGGCTGTTGCTCTGAGTGGGGGCAGTGGTACATGCAACTTCTTCAGCTGTGATTAATGTCAGCAGTGACTGCAGATATCTGAGTGGTCAACTGTAGGGGTTTTTGTCAATGGTGGTGGCAATGTAAGTTATGAGAGTTCTTGGTGGCAAGAGCTTTAGAGGACTTTCTACTCTTGTCTTCTCCATGGTTGGGAGTCTTAGCTGAGGGGTTTACTGTTAGTGTTGGTCCTGTCATGACTCCTAAGCAGCTGCAGTGGCACTGGGATTCAGGGAATGGGTGCTTATTAGAATGGCCATGGAGCTGAAGTCCCACATTCAGAGTCTTGCAAAGCTGTTAATACTATGGCACCTGGAACTTGATGCACAGGTGGATACAGTTTGCTCACAAGTGTGGGATATGAGACTCTGAGAAACACCCCAGAGCTCAGGTGCAGGAGGAAGGATATAGCCATGACTCTGACTCTGGCAGGCAGAGTGCAGCACCAGCATGGCTCCGGGAAAGAAGGAGTGTTCTAGAGGCTTGGATCTCAGGGATCAGAACACAGCTGCAATTGAGGTCCTGAAGCAAACAGTACACAATGGCACTTCAGGCCCCGGAAGATAAAGTACCATCAAATGGACCCTGCCATTGTGAGACACGGCAGCAACCCAGGTTTGTGAGGCTGGGTGTAGTGGCAGCAAGACCCCAGGAATGGTGAAGCACAGCTTTGGCTTGGGCAAGAAGCAACACATGCAATAACTCCACTCGCCAAGGAGGCAGGGCACCTCAGTCTCAGACGGCAGGGCGATGGTACAGTTCAGCAAGGTGGAACTTCACCTGTTTGTTCTGGAAGGGGTGGTACAGCCCAGCTGAGGTTCTCATTCCCTGGAGTGGGGAGCTCTCGGAATCTCAGCTCTGGTAGTTGCAGCTACATGGGTTACCCAAGCCTCTGGTTCCCTGGTGGGGCACGACACCACATCAGATGCCCAACTAGGATGGGGGATGAAATAACTATGTAGTAGCTTGGCCTTAGAGGGTAGGGCATAGTAGCAGCTTGGCTGGAGAATGTGTGGACCTGGGTAGGCATGGTACAGTAGCAGCAAAGCCTCAGGGATGCAGGGGTGCAGTGCCTACTCACAGCTAAAACAGGATGCACTGTACTAGTGGCTCTGGTTCCAAGATGTTCCAGTGCATTTGCAGCTCAGGCCATGAGGAGAACAACACTGGCTCCTTCTGTGGGGTTAGCACTTTTGTGTGGACTCCAGGTAGCTCCCTCAACTGGGCTCAGAGTCTGTAAAGATTCCAGAAGTCTCCCATAGCAAATATCGCAGGTGTTCATAGTGGTGATGGGGGCTGCTGGGGTCCTCTTGCTTATCTTTTCCACTCAGGTCTAAGTCCTCCTACTTCCAACTGACATTGCCTGCTGGAGGGATAGCGGAGGTAAAGTGTTTTTATCTTTTCTCCGTGTAGCTCTTTGGGGTTTCCATGGTCTACAGGATTTCCGATTCTCCTTTGCTGTGCTCTGGCGCTCTCCTTCAGTTATTTTTGCTGAAATCTTTATTGATGTTTTTTGAAGGGGGGAAACGAGTGGTAGGAATATCTAGTTGGCCATCTAGCTGACATTGCTCCTCTTAATGGTGTCTATTGATGGACACAACTATCACACAGTAGTCTAATTTTTTAATTTGTTTTATATTTATGGTTCTTTGTCCTATTTAAGAAATATTATCTATTCTAAACACTTGAAGATCTTCTCCATTTTCCTCCTAAAACTTTTTATTTTATTTTTTATCTTTAAATTTATAACTCAATTTATTTTGCTTTATGAATATCTGATTTCACACCATTCATTTTTAAAAAATCTCCCTTTTCTGCTGCACTTTCATTTTATGATAAAACAAGAGAAAGTATTTAACCATTTAAGTGTAACCACTAAGTATTTTAAGTGTTTACAGTACTGGAAAAAATGTACACATGTTACTTTCAAATACAGCGAGATCTCTGCAGAATTTTATAAAAGAGGTAAAAGTTACGAGAAGCTAGGAAATATTCTCTCAATGGTCAAAAAGAACATAAAAATAGTTCCCCAAAATAAAGACAACTGAGCTTTAGCTTTGATCCTCTATAAATTTTAGTATGCATTATAAATTGCTTTCTGCCCCTTAGAAAGGAACACCTACCATCCAATACAGGATCACTAAGAACAGTCCATGCCAAAGAGAACTGATTTGCTTTTTAAAAGCCTGGCCACACAGGTAAAAAATGGTAGTGCTATGAGGTACTACTATGCCTTAAAATGTCTTCATGAAATTAAAACAGCTGGTATAGACTATCACAATAACATTTAGACAGGCATGCTATAATTACATATGGAATAATTTGTCAGTGATGGAATTACAGCCAGAGTGTTGATTAACGGGACTGAATATGAACTTATCATATAGCGCCTACAAACATTACCCTGTTCTGACCTGTCCAAGTCTGTCAGTTACAGTGACGCGGCACAGAAGAGATGCTTACTACATTTTTTCAGAGATGTCACCTGGTTAATGCAGTGTGAGGTAATGAGGAGTCTAAAATTTTTCTGAGAAATTTAAGCTGCAAGACCAAATATTTACTAAAAATAAATATAAATAAAAATGTGAGTCTGCATCTAAAAACTAATTCATTAGGCATAAAATAGATATTTTTGTAAGAATGGCTATTACATTTTTTTTACCAAAATAAAGGCCAAACTGGTTTTGGAACATATTGATAGAACGATGCATGCTGTATGCCGCACTTGCCTGGCTTCACATGTTCCAGGCGGGCTGGCTGGATATCACAGTGCTAGCAGGAACACTAGCAAAACATGACACATTTAGGGAAGATGACTAAAACGGCAATCAGAAATTACTGAAAAATTTGTGTTTTTTAGGCAGACAATGTGAAATTATACATCTTATTCTCCCATCTGACAGGTTTTCTACATAAAAAAGGAGAGAATAGAGAAGAACTCTATTCTCTTTTAGGGACAAAGTCGATTTATAATAAGCCCTTTTTAATAGGAACAAAAGAGTATGTGAAAAACATATTTTCGACTTGCTGAAAAGTATGACTTTCTAATACAGGTGAGCATTTCTGATTCTGTTGTAATTCATTTACCCTTTCACAGTTGTTGAATGACTATTCTGTGTCATTATTCTATGTATTGAAGAGACCAAAAATAATGAGAAAAAATACCTACCCTCAAAGAGCTCATAATCTAATAGAGAAACAAAGATAAGAATTACATCTGACCGCCCCTCAGAAACCATAGGAGCGGGAAAAGAAAAGAAGAGAGAATATCCAAATGGCTGACTAGAAGCAGCCAAGAGGAGCTTCTTCCACTAAGAGACCAGACCATTGAGAACGGACACACTCCGAGCAGATCTTTGGAAGAAAGGTATCAAGGGTGGTTGGCGGGATGGTGCAGAATTTGGGTGAAGGGAGAGGAAGGTGAGAACAGTACATGGGTTTGCAGAGCTCCAGGGCTAGTTCCTGGCCCCAAGTGGCTCCCAGGGAAGGAACCGGTTAATCAGACATGATTAGTGGCCGCTCTTGCCATAGACCTCCAGAATCCTAGCTGCAGATCACCCCACAACCCCAGAGATACTTGAGCTGGCAGGGAGAGCTGCTTGGAGAGCTGGCAGGGACATTACTCCAGCCTGTGCAGAGCCCAGAGTGCCTGCTGAGGGAATAGCTACAGTGGCGTATGACGATGAATGCCCAGTCCCCAAGGCTCACTGTGCTCCTCTAGGTCTCTTCAGCCTTTGCTGACTGTCTAATCTGGACAGAATGGGGCTATTTTGCCCATGGGACGGAGCCGGTATGATCTGTGTGCGTCCTTGTGTGCTGGCCTCTCCCAAGGTTCCTGCCTGTCTTTACCCACTTACAGCACACCTTCAGATGCTCAACCAGGGCGTTTCCCAGCAGCCACCGCAATAGCTCCTTCACCAGCAGACCCTGCCTAAACATCAGAGAACATCTACAGATGGGTCTCTGCTGGTGTGCACCCTCCCACCGCCTGCCCTGACCACTTTGCCAGCATGCATGGATCTTGCCTTGCACTGCTTCCCCACTCTTGCATGCACATGGGGTTGGTGACCCTGCTGCCCCACTATTGCTGGTGTGAGTGTGTGCATGCCAACGTTGTTGCCACTGACTCAATGAAGCACTTTTGTCAGTACGGCCCCACTGGTGTGTTGTTAGTGGACCAGGTATGTGTCAGCCTCTCCAGTGCACCAGGTGCTCAACCCCAAGAGGCCAGAGAAAAAAGCTGTGGGGGAATAAAAAAAGCTGCGGGCCTGGCCCAAGGCCCCCAGGTTTACAGCACGCAGCTGAAGAGTTCTGAGCTGAGCCTTGGAACCCTGAAATTGTCCAGAAGGAAGCCAGTCAACTGAACCCAACTTATACCACACTCAAGCCCTCCAGGGCATTAAAGAATATAAAAGCAAAAAGCCACAGGACAGTGACTTTAAAGTTAAAGGGAAATCCGCCCACACAAATGTGAAGGAACCAGCTCGAGAACTCTGGCAACTCAAAAAGCCAGAGTGTCTTCTTACCTCTGAATGACCTCACCAGCACCCCAGCAATAGTTTCTAATCAGGCTGAAATGGCTAGAAGAACAGACATAGAACTTAGAATTTTTTTTTTTTTTTTGAGAGGGAGTTTCGCTCTTGTTACCCAGGCTGGAGTGCAATGGCGCGATCTCGGTTCACCGCAACCTCCGCCTCCTGGGTTCAGGCAATTCTCCTGCCTCAGCCTCCTGAGTAGCTGGGATTACAGGCACGCGCCACCATGCCCAGCTAATTTTTTGTATTTTTAGTAGAGACGGGGTTTCACCATGTTGACCAGGATGGTCTCGATCTCTTGACCTCGTGATCCACCCGCCTCGGCCTCCCAAACTGCTGGGATTACAGGCTTGAGCCACCGCGCCTGGCCAGAATTTAGAATTTTTATGGCAACAAAGATCATCGAGAGTCAGGAGAAAGTTGAAACCTAATAGAATCTAGAAAATTCAGTAAAATGATACATGAGCTGAAAGACAAAATACTCATTGTAAGTAAAAACCATGCTGATCCGATAGAGCTGAAAAATTCTCTACAGAAAAAGTCATAGCACAATCAGAGGCATTAGCAGCAGAATAGAACAAGCCAAGGAGGGAATCCCAAAGCTCGGAGACTGATCCTTCAAATCAACTTAGTCACAAAAAAAAAAAAAAATAAAGAAAAAGTCATGGTCAAAACCTCTGAGAAATACAGGATTATGTAAAAAGATCAAATATATGACTTGTTGGCATCCCCGAGAAGGAGGGAGTGAGAGCAAGCAGCCTGGAAAACACAGCTGAAAACACTGCCCGCAAAAATTTCTGCAACCTCGTGAGAGAGGCTGACTTTCAGAACATCACAGAACCCTTGCAAGATAGGATACAAGATATTCATCCCCAAGTCAGACGGTTATCAGATTCTCCAAGGTCAACATGAAATAAAAAGCACTAAAGGGAGCTAGAAACAAGGTGCAGGTCACCTACAAAGTGAACTCCATTAGGCTAACAGCAGATCTTTCAGCAGAAATTCTACAAACTAGAAAAGATGGGAAGACCTATACTCAGCATTCTGAAAAACAAAAAAAGAAATTCCAATCAGGAATTTCATATCCAACCAAACTAAGCTTCATAAGCAAATGCTAAAGGAATTTGTTACCACCCGACTTGCCTTAATAGAGGTCCCTGAAAAGTGCTAAACATAAAAATGAAAGACCATTACCTGCCACCACGGAAACATACGTAATAGTCCACTGATACCATAAAGCAACTATGCAATCAAGACTACATCCCAACCAGCTAACAGCACAGCAACAGGATCAAATCTACATGTATCAATATCAACCTTGAATATAAAAGGGATAAAGACCCCACTTAAAAAAACGGAGTGGCAAGTTGAATTCAGAAGCAAGATGCAGCTATATGCTGTCTTCAAGAGACCCATCCTACATGCAATGACACCCATAGGCTCAAAATAAAGAAGTGGAGACAGATCTGTCAAGCAAGCAGAAAACAAACAAACAAACAAACAAAAACAGGGTTGTTATTAGTATTTCAGACAAAACAGACTTTGAACCAATGAGGATCAAAAAGGACAATGAAGGGTATTGTATAATAATAAAGGTTTTAATTCAACAAGACTTAGTAGCCTAAATATATATGCATCCAACACTGCAGAATCTCGATTCTTAAAATAAGTTTCTAGAGACCTATGAAGTCTGAGATAACCACAGAATAACAGTGAAAGACTTCACATTTCGCTGACATTTTAAAAGAGATCATCAGGACAGAAAACTAAAAAAGATATTTGTGACCTAAACTTGACACTTGATCAAATGAACATAGCTGAGATCAAAAGAACACAGCAAAACAAGAACAAAATAGACATTCTTCTCATCTGTACTTGTCACACACTCTAAAATTGACCGCATGCTCAACCATAAAGCAATTCTCAACAAATTCATAAAACCTAAAATCATACCAACCACACTCTTGGACCACAGTGCAATAAAAATAGAAATCAATACCAAGATCTCTCAAAACCACACGACTATATGGAAATTGGACAATCTGCTCCTGAATGACTTTTGGATAAACAATAAAATTAAAGCAGAAATCAATAAATTCTTACACAGCAATGAAAACGAAAATACAACATACTTGAATCTCTGGGAAACAGTTAAAGCAATGTTAAGAGCCAGGTTTATAATGCTAATCACCTACATCAAAAAATTAGTAGGATCTCAAATTAGCATCATAATATCATATCTAGAGGAACTAGAGAAACAAGAGCAAACCAACCCCAAAGCTAGCAGAGGAAAAAAATGATAACAAAAATCAGAGCTAAACTGAAAGAAACTGAGTTGCAAAAAGCCATACAAAAGAATAACAAAACCAAAAGTTTGCTTTTTTTTTAAATAAAAAATAAGAGTGATAGATTACTAGCTAGACTAATTTAAAAAACAGAGAGTGAGGGAAGATACAAATAAATGCAGTCCGAAAGGAGAAAGGGGACATTACCATGGACCCCACAGTAATACAGAAATCTGTCAGAGACTGTTACGAACACCTATATGCGCACACACTAGAAAACCTAGGAGAAACGGATAAATTCCTTGAAACTATAACCTTCCAAAATTGAACCAGGAATAAACTGAAAACTTGAACAGACCAACAATGAGTTCCAAAATTGAATCAGTAATTAAAAAAACTTACAAACTAAGCTCACAGCAAAATTCTACGAGACATATTAAGAAGAGTTGGTATCAGGGCCGGGCGCAGTGGCTCACGCCTGTAATCCCAGCACTTTGGGAGGCTGAGGAGGGTGGATCACGAGGTCAGGAGATCGAGACCATCCTGGTCAACATGGTGAAACCCCGTCTCTACTAAAAATACAAAAAATTAGCTGGGCACGGTGGCACGTGCCTGTAATCCCAGCTACTCAGGAGGCTGAGGCAGGAGAATTGCCTGAACCCAGGAGGCGGAGGTTGCGGTGAGCCGAGATCACGCCATTGCACTCCAGCCTGCGTAAGAAGAGCAAAACTCTGTCTCAAAAAAAAAAAGAAGAATTGGTATCAATCTTACTTAAACTATTCCAAAAAATTGAGGAGTGTCTCCTCCATAACTCATTCTGTGAGTCCAGTGTCAATCTGATGCCAAAACCTGGTAGAGACTCAATGAAAAAAGCAAACTTCAAGCCAGTATCCCCGAGGAACATATATACAAAAACCTTTAACAAAATACTAGCAAATTGAGTCCAGTGGCGCATCCAAAATTGATGTATCACAATCAAGTAGGCTTTAGCTTGGAATGCAAGGTTGATTCAACATACACATATTAATAAATGTGATTCATCACATGGACAAAACAAAAACCAAAAGCTCCATGATTATTTCAATATAAGCAGAAAAAAGCTATTGATAAAATTTAACATTCCTTCATTTAAAAACTCACAAACCAGGTATTAAAGGAACAGACATTAAAATAATAAGAACCATCTGTGACATAACTACAGCAAACATCGTATTGAATGGGCAAAAGCTAGAAGCATCTCCCTTGAGAAATGGAATAAGATATGGATGCCCCTTCTCAACACTCCTATGCAGCAGAGTACTGGAAGTCCTAGTTAGAGCAATTAGGCAAGAGAAAGAAACCAAGGGCATCTAAGCCAGGTGTGGTGGCTCATTTCTGTAATCCCAGCACTTTGGGAGGCCAAAGTGGGTGAATCCTGAAGTCAGGAGTTCAAGACCAGCCTGATCAACATGGTAAAACCTGTCTCTACTACAAATACAAAAATTAGCCAAGGGTGGTGGCATGCATCTGTAATCACAGCTACTCAGGAGGCTGAGGCAGGGGAATCACTTGAACCTGGGAGGCGGAGGCTGCAGTGAACCAGGATCATGCCACTGTACTCAAGCCTGAGCAAAAAAATGTGAGACTCTGTTATAAATAAATAAATAAGTGGGCTTCCAAATAGAAAGAGAGGAAGTCAAACTATCTCCATCTGCATATGACATGACATGATTCTGTATCTAGAAAACCCCATAGTCGTGACTCAAAAACTCATTCAGCTGATAACTTCAGCAAAGTTTCACCATATAAAATACATGTACAAAAATCATTAACATTTCAATACACTAATAAAGCCCAAGTTGACAGCCTAATCAAGAACACAATCCCATTCACAATAGCTACAAAAAGAATAAAATGTCTAGGAATAGAGCTACCTGGGGAGGTAAATAATCTCTACAATGAGAATTATAAAACACTGCTGAAAGAAATCGGAGATGATAAAACAAATGAAAAAGCATTCTGTGCTCATGGAGTAGAAAAATCAATATTACTAGAATAACCATACTCCCCAAAGCAACCTACAGACTCATTGCCATCCTATCAAACTGTCAATGCCATTTTTCACAGAATTAACAAAAACTATTAGAAAAAATACCCTGAATAGCCAAAGCAGCCCTAAGCAAAAAGAACAAAGCCAGAGATATCACACTTTCTAAATTCAAATGATACTACAAGGCTACAGCAACCAAAACAGCATGGTACTGTTAAAAACAAGAAACGAAAAGCAGACACATGCGCCCATCAAACAGATTACAGACCCCAGAAATAAAGCCATACACTGATAAGCATCTGACCTTCAACAAAGCTGACAACAACAAGGAACGGGGAAAGGACTCCCTGTTCAAGAAATGGTGCTGGGATAACTCACTAGCCATAGGAGGAATATTGAAACTGGATCCCTACCTATCATCATATACAAAGATCAACTCAGGATGGATTAAAGACTTAAATGAAAAACCTAAAACTATAAAAACCCTAGAAGAAATCCTAGGAAACAACATTTTGGACATAGGCCCTGGCCAAGATTTCATGACAAAGGCTCCAAAAGCAATTGCAACAAAAATAAAAATTGACAAGTTGCACCTAATTAAACGGAAGAGGTTCTATGCAGCCCAAGAAACCGTCAACAGAATAAACTGACAACCTACAGAATGGGAGATAATTTTCACAAACTATGCAACTGACAAAGTTCTGATATCCAGGATTTATAAGGAATTTACACAAATTAACAAACCAAAAACAAACAATCCATTAAAATATGGGCAAAGGACATGAATAGACACTTCTCAAAAGAATATATGGATGCAGCCAGCAAGCGTATGAAAAGATTCTCAACATTACTAGTCATGACAGAATTGCAAATCAAAATCACAATGAGATATCATCTCTCACCAGTCAGAATGTCTATTGTTAAAAATCAAAAACTAACAGATGCTGGTGAGGTTGTGGAGCAAAGAGAACACTCAGACACTGCTGGTAGGAACGCCAATTAGTTCAACCACTTTGAAAAGCAGTGTGGAGATTCCTCAGAAAAGTTAAAACAACTTATAATCAACTCAGGAATCCCATTACTGAGTATATACCGAAAGGAATATATAATTTGTTCTACTATAAAGACACATGTACACATGTTTATCACAGCACTATTCACAATAGCAAAGACATTGAATCAACCTGAATGCTTATCAATGGTAGACTAGATAAAGCAAATGTGGTACATACATTCCATGACTATTACACAGCCATAGAAAACAATGAAACTACAATCCCTGCAACAAAAAGAACATAGCCAGAGGTATCACACATTCTAACTTCTGGTAAAAACAAACAAACATGAAGGCCTCACCTTGCTTATAATATAAGCAAATTAAGAATAAAAAGCCAAGTACCACAGGTTCTCTTAAGTGGGAGCTAAACATTGAGTACACATCTACGCAAAGAAGGGAACATTACACACTCAGGCCTACTTGAGGGTAGAGTATGGGGAGAAGGGTGAGTATCAAAAAACTACCTATTGGGTACTATGCTCATTACCTGGGTGATTAAATAATCTCGGCATTAAACACCCCACAACATGCGATTTACCCATGTAACAAACCTGCATATGAACTCCCTAAACCGAAGATAAAATTTGGGGGAAAAAAGAGAAAAAATAGAGTAAAGTATCTAAAAAGTGTTGAGAGATAAAATCACCAACCTAGAATTCTATGCTCTATGAAGTTATTCCAAAGTGATGAAAAATAAACCCTTTCTCAGACAAACAAAAATCGGTAGAATATGTTGCCAATAGACATGCCCTATAAGAAATGTTAAAAGGAGTTCTTTAGAGGGAGGGAAAATCATACAGGTCAATAACTTGTTCTACATAAAAAAAGAAAAAACATCAAAGATGGAAAAGTGAAGATAAAAACTTAAATTTTGAAATTCTTCATTGATCTAGCAATAGTTTGTTCAAAGTAATAGCAACAATGTATTTGATTATGCATGCTTATATCGTGTGTTTTTGAAAGCAGGCTTGAATTAGTTGCAAATGTGTGTTGCAAACTCTTGGGCCACCACTAAAAATAGTTTTTAAAAAGGATTAGTGGTGGCCGAGCGCAGTGGCTCACGCCTGAAATCCCAGCACTTTGAGAGGCTGAGGTGGGTGGATCACGAGGTCAAGAGATCAAGACCATCCTGGTCAACATGGTGAAACTGCGTCTCTACTAAAAATACAAAAATTAGCTGGGCATGGTGGCGCGTGCCTGTAATCCCAGCTACTCAGGAGGCTGAGGCAGGAGAATTGCCTGAACCCAGGAGGCGGAGGTCGCGGTGAGCCAAGATCGCGCCATTGCACTCCAGCCTGGGTAACAAGAGCAAAACTCCCTCTCAAAAAAAAAAAAAAGGATAAGTGATATACTAAGAAGGGACAGAAAACTGATTATGTAACATGCTTAGTGAAAACCAAAATGGGCAGAGAAAGAGTGAATAGGCACAAAGCACAAGGGCAACAAATAAAATTCTAATAAATATGCTAGTTATTAATCCAACCATATCAATAATCGACAGTCTAAATGCACCAATTACAAGGGAGAAACTGTCAGAGTGTATCAAAAAATAGGACCTAACTATAAGTTGTTTACACAAAACCCACTTTAAATTGAAAGATGCATACACATTCACAGTACATGGATGGAGAAAGATAGGCCAGGGTAACACCAGTCAAAAGAAAGCGGGAGTAGCTAGATTCATTTCAGACAAACAGAAAGCAAAGCAAAGAAACTGATCATGGATAAAGAAGAACACTGTATCATGATAAAGGGATTAATTCTTTTTAGCTGAAGGCCTCATACTACTTGACTTCAAACTGGCATAAAAAAGGACACATTGACAAAGGGAACAGAATAGAAAGCCCGGAAATAAGTCTACATATTCACAGTCAATTATCGTTTGACAACAAATGCCAAGAACCCAGAATGAGAAAAGATATTCTCTTCGATAAAGGGTGTTAGGAAAAGTGCATATCCACACGTAGTAGAATGAAATTAGACCTTTATCTCACCATATGCAATAATCAGCTCAAAACAGATCAAAGACTTAAATGTAGGACCCAAAACTATAAAACTACTAGAACAAAAAGATTAAAAAAGCTCTATGACATTGGTCTGGATAATGATGTTCTTTTATTTGACTCCAAAAGCTCAGACAACTAAAACAAAAATAGGCAAATGGAAATACAACAAAGTAAACACTTCTGCACAGCAGAGAAAATAGTAAATGCAGTGAACAGACAACCTACTGAACTGGGACAAACCGTTTGCAAGATATACATCCAATAAGGGGTTAATATTTAAAGCATAAAAGGAATCCAAACAAATCAATAGCGAGAAAACAACCCAATTAAAAAATGGGCAAAGGACCTGAATAGACATTTCTCAAAAGAAGACATACCAGTGGCCACCACGTATTTAAGAACTGCTCAACATCACTAATCATTAGGAAAAAAATGTATGGCGGGTCCTCAAAAATCTAAAAATAGAAGTACCATATGATCCAGCAATCCAGTTTGTGTATACAGCTAAAGGATTTGAAACCAGTGTGTCAAAGATGTATCTGCACTCCTATGTTCACTGTAGCATTATTCACAATGGCCAAGTTATGAAAGCAACCAAAAGGTCTATCAATGGATGAGTGCATAGAAAAATGTCACGTAGTTACACAATGGAATGTTATTCAGGCTTAAAAATCAAAGAGGGAAATCCTGTCATTTGTGACAACATAAACCTGGAGGGTGTTATGCTAAGTAAGGTAAGACAGGCACAGAAAGACCAATGATGCATGTACTCACTCACGTGTGGGATCTAAAACAATCACGCTCATCTAAGAGAAGAGTAGAAGAGCAGTTACCAGAGGCTGGGGGTAGGGGGAGAAATGGAGAAATATTGGTCAAAGTGTACAGCGTTTTGTTAGACAGGAGGAATTAATGGTAAGTATTTGAGGTAGTTGATATGTTAATTAGCTTGATTCAAACATTGCACATTGTGTATATATATTCTAACATTACTGTCTGTCCCATAAATACAATCTTAATTTATTAATATTCAGTAACAGTTTTAAAAGAAAAAAGTAGGAAAGCAGAAGTGGTTCAATGAATTTCAGAGTAGACTTAAATCCAAGAAAACTCATCAGGAATAAGGAAGGGGACACTGCCTAATGATATAAGGGTCAGTCCTCCAAAGAGACACAATAATTATTAACATGAATGTGCCTAACAACAGAGCATAAAACTATATGAGGAAAAAACTGATAGATGAATCCACTGTTATACCTGAAGACTTCAACATCGTTATCCAAAACAGGCCCCACAGTCATAAAATCAGTAAAGACATAGTTGAGCTCGACATCTTTAATCAAGTAAATGTAATAAACGTCTGTCGATTACTTCATCCAACAACAACAGAACACACATGCTTCTCAAACTCAAATGAAATATTTGCCAAAATACACCACATCTTAAGTCATGAAATATATTTTAACCAATTTAAAAAATGTAAATTATGCAATGTCTGCTCTAAGGTCACAATGAAAGTAAACTAGAAATCAATAGTAGATAGATAAATGGAAAATACAAACTTACACGGATGTAAACAACACACATCTATAAAAAATAGGTTAAAGAAAAAAATCTCAAGAAAAATTAAAAATATTTTGAAATCAATATGACATTAAATTTGCAAAATTAGTGAAAGCAATGCTTAGAAGAAATTTTATAATATTGAATATATGTATTAGAAAAGAAGAAAGATACAAAATTAATCATCTAAGTTTCTGCCTTAGCAAAAAAAAAAAAAGAGCAAATTTAATCCAAAGTAGAATAGAATAATAACTAGAACAATTAAAACATCTCATGATGTAATTTAAATACATACATTTCTTCTTGCCAATCATACCCCAATGAAGCTGAAAGACAATAGAACAGAAATCAATGAAATTTCAAACATGAAATCAATAGAGAAAACTGATGAAACCAAATGCTGATTCTTTAAAAGATCAATAAAATAGATACACTTCTAGCCAGGTTAACTAAAAGGGAAAAAGAGACAGAGAGAGAGACAGAACAAGAGAGAGAGAGAGAAAGGACGCAATTACTAATATCAGAAATGAAAGAGGGGATATCCCTACAGATCCTACGGACCATTACATGGATGAGAAAGCAGCATATGGACACATCTAGACTCAAAAATTTGATAACCCAGGTGAAATAAACAAATTCCTTCAAAGATACAATCTGCCAAACTCAGTAAGAAATACAGGCATACCTCGAAGATATTGCAGACCACTGCTATAAAGCAAACATCAAAATAAAGTGAGTCACATGAAAATTTTGGTTTACCAGTGCATGCAAAGTTTACGTTTACACTATACTTTAGTCTATTA
Source organism: Callithrix jacchus (assembly GCF_049354715.1). Lineage (NCBI taxonomy): Eukaryota > Metazoa > Chordata > Mammalia > Primates > Cebidae > Callithrix > Callithrix jacchus. Next base: position 3,153,647 of record NC_133510.1, read on the forward strand.
AGTGTTCGACAGTATTATGTGTTACAAAACAGCTTAAAAAGACTTTTTTGCTTAAAAATAATTGCTAATGATCATCTGGGGCTTCAGTGAGTCCTAATCCTTTTGCCACTGGAGTCTTGGCTCTAAGGGGATGGCTGCTGACTGATTCAGGTGGTGTGTGCTAAAGGTTGGAATGGCTGTGGCAATTCCTTAGAATAAAACCACAATGGTTTGCCACATCAGTTGTTACATGTAATGCTGTTTAATAGCAGGATACCCACAGCAGAACTTCTTTCAAAATTGGAGTCCATTGCGCCAAACCTTGCCACTGCTTTATCAACTAAATTGATGCAATATATTAACTTCTTGGTTATTTCCACAATGTTCACAACATTTCACCAGAAATTCCATTTCAAGAAACCGCTTTCTTTGCTTACCCATAAAATTAGCAACATCTCATCTGTTGAAGTTGTATCATGTGATTGTAGGATTTTAGTTACATCTTCAGGCTCCACTTCCAGGTCTGGTTCTCTTGCTGTCTTCACCACGTCTGCAGTGACTTCTTCCACTGAAATCTTGAACCCCTCAAAGGTATCTATGAGGCTTCAAATAAACGTTTTCCAAATTTCTGTTAATATCGATATTTTAACCTCATCTCTTGAATCACAAATCTTTTTAATGGCATCTGGAATGGTTACTCCTTTTCAGAAGGTTTTCAATTTACTTTGCCCAGATCCCACACACACAATCTATGACAGATACAACTTTACAAAATGTATTTCTTTTTTTTTTTTTGAGACGGAGTTTCACTCTTGTTACCCAGGCTGGAGTGCAATGGTGCGATCTCAGCTCACTGCAACCTCCGCCTCCTGGGTTCAAGCAATTCCCCTGCCTCAGCCTCCCAAGTAGCTGGGATTACAGGCGAGCACCACTATGCCCAGCTAATTTTTGTGTTTTTAGTAAAGACGGGGTTTCACCATGTTGACCAGGATGGTCTGGATCTCTTGACCCTGTGATCCACCTGCCTCAGCCTCCCAAAGTGCTGGGATTATAGGCGTGAGCCACCGTGCCCGGCCTGAACATTGATATTTGGAAAGAAATCATTTATTTTCTGAGCAGTACGTCTCAACAGTCAGCTTCAAATATTCAGTAAAACATGCTGTAAACAGATGTGCTGTCATCCAGGCTTTGTTGCTCCATTTCTAGAGCACAGGCAGAGTAGATTTAGGCTATTTTTAAGGGCCCTAGGATTTTTAAAGTAGTGAATGAGCATTGATTTCAACCTAAAGTCACCAGCTGTATTAGCCTCCAGCAAGAGTCAGCCTGTCCTTTGAAACTTTGAAGCCAGGCATTGACTTCTTCTCTCTAGCCGTGAAAGTCCTAGATAGCATCTTCCAAGGTAAGTCTGTTTTATCTACATTCAAAGTCTGTAGTTTAGTGCAGCCACCTTCATTATTTATCTTAGTGAGATCTTCGGAATGATTTGCTGCACCTGCCTATATCAGCAGTGTTGCTTTGCCTCGCACCTTTACATCATGGAGATGGTTTCCTTTCTCCAACCTCATAAACCAGCATCTATTCTTCAGACTTGTTACTTCAGCTTCTTTATCTCTATCAGCATTCATTGAGTTGAAGAGTGTTCGAGCCTGCTCTGCATTCGGCTTTGGCTTAAGAACATCTTGTGGCTTGTTTGGTCATCTCTCTGGACCACTAAAACTTTATCTATATTAGCATTAAGATGTGCTATAGTTTGAATATTTGTCCCATCCAAGTCTCAGGTTGAAATGTGATCCCCAGCGTTGAAGGTGGGGCATAGAGTGAGGTGTTTCGGTCATGGGGGCAGATCCCTCATGAATGGCTTGGTGCCCTTTTTGCAGTGAGTGAGTTCTTGCTCTGTTACTCCACAGGACAACTGGTTATTTAAAAGAGCCTGACAACTTCCTCCTCTTGCTCCCTGTCTCACCATGTGATACAGCAGCTTGAGTAAAAGCAAAATAATTTTTCTAATTAGTTTGTGAGGACCACTTAAACTTGGGTAATTTATGGCCTCACCAGAAGCCAACAGTTGCCAGCCTCATGCTTTTTGTGTAGCCTGTAGAACTGTGAACCAAATAAACCTCTTTTCTTCATAAATGGCCCAGGTTTAAGTATTCCTCACAAAGACAGACTAATTAAAAAAACCATTTTGCTTGGTTATCATTTGTGTATTCACTAGAGTAGTACTTTTAATTTCCTTCAGGAACGTTTTCTTCACTTTCACAACTTGGCCAACTGCTGAAAGAGACTTGGTTTCCAGGCTGTCTTGGCTTTTAACATCCCTTCTGATGGTTTAAAAGTGTGTGGTATTTCCCCGTTCACTCTCTCTCTCTCTTCTACTCCACCACGGTATGAAGGGGACTTCCCACTATGTTCTCTCTCTCTCCTGCTCTACCATGCTTACCCTTTGCTTTCCACCATGATTGTAAGTTTCCTGAGGCCTCCCAGTCATGCTTCATGTTAAGCCTGGGGAACTATGAGTCAACTTAACCTTTTTTTCTTCATAAGTTCCCCAGTCTCAGGTAGTTCTTTATAGCAGTGGGAAAATGAACCAATACAATGTCAGAGTAGGGTTTTTCGCAGATGTACAAGGCTGACTCAACATTAGAAAATCAATTAATGTAATTCATCATGTCAACAGACTACAGAAGAAAAATTACATGATTACATCAATAGATACCAAAAAGTATTTGAAATGCAGTGCCCATTCATGATTAGTCTTAGTAAACTAGGAATAGAGGGAAAGTTTTTCAACTTGATAGAGAATATCTACAAAAACCTATAGTTAACATAATACTTAATGGTGAGAAACTAGGAGCTTTTCCACTAAGATCAGGGAAAAGGCAAGGATGTCCACTATACCACTGCCTTTCAAGGTGGTTCTGGAAGTCTCAGATGTAATAATACAAGAAAGTTGATAAGACAAGAAAATAAAAGGCATACAGATTGAAAATAAGAAATCAAACAGTCTTGTTTGCAAATGACATGATGGTCTATGTAGACAATCTAAAAGCACTGACAAAAACACTCAAGGAATTTGTATTAGTCCATTTTCATGCTGCTGATAAAGACATACCCAAGACCAGGCAGTTTATAACAGAAAGAGGTTTAATTGGACTTATAGTTCCATATGGCTGGGAAGCCTAACAATCATGGTGGAAGGCAAGGAGGGGCAAATCACGTCTTACATGAATGGCAGCAGGCAAAGATAACTTGTGCAGGGAAATTCTCCCTTACAAAACCATCAGATTTTTTGAGACTTAATTCACTATCACGAGAACAGCATGGGAAAGACCTGCCCCATGATTCTGTTACCTCCCACCAGACCCCTCCCACAACACATGGGAATTCAAGATGAGATTTGGGTGGGGACACAGCCAAACCATGTCAGAATTAATAAGTAATTTTAGCAATGCTTCAGGATACAGATACATACAAAAGCCATTTATTTTCCTATAGATCAGCAGTGAATAAAAGAAATGTAAAATTAACATGATACTACTTATATCAGTAATTCTTCCAAATTAAATACTTAGGTATAAATCTAATAAAATATGTACAAGTTTTATATGAGCGAAAACAAAAACTCAGTTGAATGAAGTCAGAGAACTAAATAAATGAAAACATATTACATGCTCATCGATAGCAAGAATCAATATTGTCAAGATGTGAATTCTTTCCAACCTGATCCATAATAGTTGACAAAGAAATAAAGGTAATAATTGAGGAAGAGTAATCTTTTCAACAAATACTGAAATAAACATTTACATGCGAAAAAATGAAACTAGACACAGACATTATATGCTTCACAAAAATCAGTCAAATTAGATCACAGACCCAAATGTAAAATGAAAAAGTATAAAACTCCTAGAAGATAATGTAGAAAATCTAGATGATGACCTTGTATTTGGCAATAACTTATAACCCCAAAGGCATAATCTATGAAAGAAGGAACTGATAAACTGAAATGTATTAGAATATTTATGCTCTGCAAGAGACACTGTTGAGAAAATGAAAAGACATGCCACAGACTGGGACAAAATATTTGCAAAAGATGCACCTGATAAGGGACTGTAAACTGGAATATACAAAGAACTATTAAAACTCAACAATAGAAAAAAAAATCCCTGATTAAAAAGTGGACAAAATACCTAAACAGACACCTCACCAAAGAAGATACACACATGAAAAATAAGCATAGGAAAAGATGCTTCACATCCTATGTGAACAGGGAAAGGAAAATTAAAACATTAGTAATATCTTACTACATACCAATTAGGGTGGTTAAATCCAGAATGCTGACAGCACCAAATGCTGGTGAGGATGCAGAGCAATAGGAAACAGGTATTATGGGAAACTAATCCCCAATAGGAATGCAAACAGTGTAGCTACTTTGGAAGACGATTTGGCAGTTTCTTATAAAACTAAACATGATCTCATTATACAGTCAAGCAGTTGTGCTTCTTGACATTATTTACCCAAAGGAGTAGAAAATTTATATTCATAGAAAAACCCGCACGTGAATGTTTAGAGCAGTTTCATTCATGATTGCCAAAACTTGGGAGCAACCAAGACTTCCTTTAGTAACTGAATGAATAAATAAATGGTGGTAAATTCAGATAAAGGAATATTATTCAGTGCTAAAAAGTAATGAATGATCAGGCCGTTTAAAGACATGGAAGAACGTTAATCGCATACTACTAAGTGAAAGAGACCAATCTGAATAGGCTAAATAGTGTGTAATTCCAACTATATGACATTCTGAAAGAGGCAGAAATATGGAGATACTATAAAGGTTAGTGGCCGTCAGGGTTTGGGGAAGGAAGAGATGAATAGGCAGAAAACAGAGGATGTTTAGGGCAGTGAAAGCACTTTGCATGACACACCCTACCATGGTACATACATGCCACTCTGTATTTGTCCAAACCCATATAACAAATGACATCAGAGTGAACCCTAATGTGAGCTATGGGCTTTGGGTGCTAAAGCTGTGTCACTGTAGGTTCATTAACCGTAACAAACGGCCCACTCTGGTGGGGAACGTTAAAAATGGGAGAGACTATACTTATATGGGGAAGAGGTAAATGGAAAATCTCTGCAACTTCCTCTCAATTTTGCTGTGAATTTAAAACTGCTTTTAAAAAATTAAGATGTTAAAAAAAAGTGCAAATCAGTAGGTTCGACCAAAATTTTGGGAAGAGACTTCCACGTGGTGGAGACTACTTGAAGGTGAGTATCGTTGGTAATCAAGCCGAACGGGGCTTAACGGAAGGAGGTTGTGACTGGGAAGTCTTACATACATTGCTTCCCTTACATTTGCGTAGTGAAACTCAAGGAACGGCCTACCAGTGGTTCTTTCACTGATAGAGTAATAGAAAAGCTTCACTATCTACTCCTTTCAAAGCTCCTCCTACCTGGGACCTTTCTACACAGTTATAATAACAGTAACATTTCTAACATGCAATAGAACATACTATGTCTGTTTCAAACATATTACAGTCTGGGAGGCCGTAACCCCAGCACTTTGGGAGGCCGAGGCGGGTTTATCACAAGGTCAGGAAATCGAGACCATCCTGGCTAACATGGTGAAACCATCTCTACTACAAACACAAAAATTAGCCGGGCGTGGTGGTGTGAACCTGTAGTCCCAGCTACTCTGGAGGTTGAACCAGGAGAATTGCTTGAACCCTGGAGGTGGAGGCTGCAGTGAGCCGAGATAGCGCCACTGCAATCCAAGCTGGATAATAAAGGGACACTCTGTCTCAAAACAAAACAAAACAAAAAACACAACATATTACAAATATTTTGGCTCATTTAATCCTCAAAAGTATCCTCATTAGAAACTGAAGCACAGAGATGGCAGTTACTGAGGGGCACACCTGGCATTTGAACTTAAGTAGTTTGAATCTAGAGGAAAGGCTTCGAGTCACTACATATAACCTTAGGCCTCCCACTGAGTTCCCAGCTGAATGTTTTAAAAGCTGAACCCACAGCATCTTCTCCATCTCATCTTATCTTTCTGTGGTATTTGTTCTATCGACAACCCTACATTTTTTGGCATTTTCATCTCGCTTGGCTTTTTGAACACTCCAGTAGCATGATTTTCATTCTATAGATCAGACAATTTATCCTACTGCAGCATATTGCAAAGTTGTGGCAAATATTTGTTGATACTGGATCATGGTATGTGTGTAGCTTGTCTCCATCAGGTTTTAAACCACCTGCAGGTACAGACCAGTTAAAATGGTCTGTGCAGTGCGCAGAGTGAGTGCATAATCATAATCCGTTCATGAATGTTAGAAACATTCCATTTATATTTAAAATGGGATTTATGATCTCACTGTCTGTGGTTCCTCAAGGAATCTCTAGTAGCTAGTCCGTGTCAGGCCCTGTTTTAAATGCTGGGTAAACAGCAAAGAACAAACTAGAAAAAATGCCAGCTGGGGCTTCCATTCCACTTGGATGCATTAGAAAGATGAATACAGTACATGGAATGGATTCTGATTTCCTTGCCTAAATGTAAGCATACACATCAGGAAGCCATACACATACGACTCATCAAAGCTATGGGTGCCTGAGAGGAAATCAGAACACAGATTCGCTGTCTTCCTGTACATGTCAAATTATGGAATCCTTCCCCAGTAAGGTTCTGTGCCTCTGTCGAATACTCAGAAATGATCTAGACATTGGTATAACGGAAACGAAAAGGAAACTGAAAGGTTTCTTATTTTTATCCTTAGCTAAAAACTGCTTGTACCGCCTGTCCTTACAAGGGATAAGAGATAGAGCTTAATGTCATAATTTTCCTTCCAGAAGAATTCAGAGCCTGTTTTCCTATTCGGACTCTCACTTTCTCAGGTTTCCTGACTTCCAACACTATTTTCAAATGCAACACAGCTTCTGGACAAGACATTGTCTCCAGCCCAGTTTCTAAAACAATTTTATTTCCCTAATTCTTAAGGCCACCCCGTTGCCTAACTCGGCTGCTCTCATTTCAACCACCACGGCACATTCTGGAATTATCTTATAATGGTACAGAAATATGTCATAAATTAGGATTCTATTGTACTTTAATAACTAGCCACAGCCATAGAAAGAATTTCACACCAGATGAGGAAGAGCATTTTGATCCTGCCAGGGGGCCTACTTCCTTATTCACTTGCAAATTTCTCAGTTCTTTTTTAAAAGGTGGTTTCTAAATCCTACAAGATCTAGTCTAAACAGGTAACTGGGTGCATCATGAGGCTGCAATTACACTTAAGGGATTTGTTTCTTATCATAATTTTGCCAAGTAATGTTTCTGAGACATCAGAAGTACCAACGTTTTCCAGGTCTTTTTTAAATTAGAAAAGACTTGATGTTGCCACCCACGAACTTCTTTTGTGAATGTGGCTTTCATGAAGGGTACTCGTTTTTCAAATAAATATCCTACCAAGAATGGTGTCCTGTTTTGGATGACAAATACTTTGTTAGGCCCTGGGGAGTCCAGAGTAGAGACAACCGTTTTTCCTTTTCTCTTTTCCAGCCATCAAAACAATTGAATGTATTAAAAGAGCTACAGGAATACAGTGATGAGAGCAGGGCCACAGAGCAATGGGCAAAATGCTTACAGTGTGTATAAATGGAAGAAAAATAAATTATATAAGATTTGCTTTTAAAGGTGTATTTACAATAAAAAAGATCTGTAGCGCCCGAAATCTTAAAAGAGAAATCGATAGTAGACTCAGTGTTTAGACATATTTGCTTTTTGTGTTCATCATATTCAATGATTTTGCTAAATGTGGATATTTTTCTGTTAAGGAAAATCTGTATTCGAGATAATTTTAAGATTAAATTCTTGAGTTTCTAGATTGAGAACTTTTATTAAATTATTGAATTCATACTTTAATGAGGTTTTTAAGTTGTCAAATGTATCTTAGATGTCTCCAGTTTGTTTGAATTCAGTAGATATTATAAATTATAAACACATCTGGACGGATGAAAAGCCCGTTGCTAATTAGTGTATATTTTTATTAATTGACGGTTTTGTTCCTGAGAATAAAATAAAGCTTTATCTTGTAAGCACAGATGAAGTTGGTGAGAAACCATGATTCAGTTTAGCAGAGTCCGTTTTTCCAACCCCCCGAATCTCTTTGTTTATAATTAAGCAAGTTAAGTCCACTGAGAAAATGACTTGGAAATATTCTGACTTAGCATATGTCAGAATATGCTAAGGAGGAGACACAAAAAGGAGGAGACACAAAAGATCCTGGAGGGTTAGAAAAATATTTTCCCATTTATTTTGCCCAAACCAACTGCACTCTTTTGAAAAGAGACATAATAAAAATGACTTTTGTGAATTTATATAAACACATATACTTTGGTGTTTTATGTTAGACTTTTATTTCAAACATACTTTAGAAAGTATGCAAATAAATGTAGTCCACGGGTCTTCAATTACAGTAAGTAAATCTGAGCTCTCCTTCTTTTGGGGTTCCAACTTCATTAGTGAAGTCAGTAGATATTATTCCACTTCATTTTTCTCTGCATTTATTGCTATTTCTTTAGGCTCTTCCTTTTAAAATGTCCCTTCCTCGCTCACTACTACCCTTTTTAAACCAAATAAAAACTAGGCAATATCTTCCCAAGGGGAGATTTATGGTCAGAATGTCTCCAGAGTTCAATCATTACAAGACTCACCCAGCTTTTTCTCAAGGTTCCACTGTTCGTGGTGTCTGCACAGCACAATGTTAAGAAAATTCAGGTAAAGGAAAGGAACGTGTCTTGATTGGCTTCAGAAAAAACTTTCCTTGAATTCATTTTCCTTTTACTTTCTGTGGTCTGGAAGTCATTCCTGTATTTCCTTGTAGATGTCAGATTGGAATTGCTGTTTTCTCTAATACTGAATTTAAAATCTTTGTATCTGTTGAGAAAACTTAAATGAGGGGCCTGTTGGCTAAGGAACCTGTTGCAGCTCAAAAATTAACCAAAAATATTGAGCAAGCCGTCTTAGGAAATGCCTGCGTTGGATTTTTGATGATGTCATCACCACATAGAGTCTAGGCCAAAGCTTCAAAGGTTAGAGCAGAATTTGGAAGGACTGACTCTTAATAACCAAAGCCCAAAGAGATTGATTCACAAATAAGAAGAACAATTAATTTTGTGTAGGAAAAATGAGAGAAAGGGCTGTTTTTATACTTTTATCTTATTCAAATGAAGTTCTTGTATTTCTCTTTGCAAAAGGAATATATGACATTGCTGCTAGAGCCTGAATTTGTGCCCCCTCACCTACACTCATATGTTACAGTCCTAACCCTCAGAATCTCAGAATGTGACTGTACTTGGAGACAGGGTCTTTAAGAGGAAATAAGGTAAAATTAGGTTCTTTGAGTGGGCTCTAGTCTAAAGTGACTAATATCCTTATAAGAAGAGAAAATTTGGGTGAAGAGCAGACCATGTGGAGACAATGGAGAAAAGACAGCCATCCATAAGTCAAGGATAGAGGCCTCAGAAGAAACCACCCTTGCTAACATCTTGATCTGGGACTTCCAGACTCTAGAACTCTGAAAACACTAATTGCTGTTGTTTGTGCTGCCCATTCTGTGGTACTTTGTTGTGGAAGTCCTAGAAAATTAATATAATTGTAGTTAAAAAAAAAAAAAACTTTAAAGAAGAATAAAGACAATAAAAAATACATATATTTCTCTCCCAAAGTTGCTGTTATAGCATTTAAGTATGCCCTTTCACCCATTTTCTTGTGTATAAATATTGTAATTTTTACCAGATATTTATAGCTTGCTTTCCCACTATAATGTAAGTAGAATGCCTTTAACAACTGGATATTTCATCGCACTATTTTATCTTTTATTATTTAGCCAAGTCCTTAGTATTCAACATTTAGGATGTTTTCAATAGTTTCACTCCTATAAACAGTCTTCAGTTGAAATACCAGTTCCATACTATATCTCTGTGGATTTAGATAATTTAATTAGCGATACGTTTGGGGGGACAAGTTTATTAAAAAGTTGAACTATCAGTTTTGAAATATATGAGCAAAATAAATATCTCAGCAAAGTTTAGGGTCTTTTTTTCCTTAGAAACACGTTTTTATTGTTGGATTACAATCTTTAGCAAGTCTTTCATGCATCTGGGTCAGGCTGATCATATTCTTTGCTAAGGTCTGATTGATTGCTTGTGCATAATTTCAGGATGTACACCTTACTTTGTATTTCAGACTCCTTGACACTTACAAATTAAAAACAGCATTTGATAGATAAATTAATTGGTATTTCAGCGGAGGCTTAATTGAAAGTTTTCGTTGGATGTGGTGTTCTAATAATATATGACCACTCATTCAACTTAACCTTCAAATTTGGGCTGGGATCACAGGTATGTACTTTAGCATAAGTTAAATATGTTCAAGTCTTTTTTCCCCATTAACAAAAAGAACATTAGCCAATAAAAGAGAGAATGATAAATGAAGAAACCTTACAAGTATTTAAAACACTCATTGATAAGTTAGTATTAAAAACTGTCATCCCATTCTTAACTAGCTTCGGCTCAGCTATTACGCAACTGAACAGATGTTTTATTTTATCTTATTTTAATTTGGAAATTACTTGAATCAGGTGTCATTTTGTTTCATTTTCTATAGAAAAACTGTGCCTTAGTTACTTTTGTGTAACCAGAAAAAAGTGTGTATATATATATATATATGTACACACACACACATATATATACAGAAATATGCAGCTTATGTGTGTGTGTGTGATATACACACAAATAAACACACACACATATATATACAGAAATATGCAGCTTATGTGTATGTGTGATACACATATAAACACACATACACATATATATACACAAATATGCAGCTTATGTGTGTGTGTGTGATACACACACATATAAACACACATACACATATATATACACAAATATGCAGCTTATGTGTGTGTGATACACACACATATAAACACACATACACATATATATACACAAATATGCAGCTTATGTGTGTGTGTGATACACACATATAAACACACATATATATATACACAAATATGCAGCTTGTGTGTGTGTGGGATACACACACATATAAACACACATACACATATATACACAAATATGCAGCTTGTGTGTGTGTGTGTGATACACACACATATATACACAAATATGCAGCTTATGTGTGTGTGTGTGATACACACACACAAACACACACACACATATCAGCTGCATATTCTGTGCAGTTTCAAAAGACATAAATGACTTATTTCTCTATATTTTCTTGTTTAATAAAACTCAGCCTTTTGGTCTCCTAGAAGGGGATAAAAGCAGGTACTAGAGAGCTCACCCTCTTCAACTATTTAGGCAGATTGTGGTGTTTGATGTTACATTGAAAGCAAAGAAATCCCCAAGCAGGCTGAGTGCTTCCTTTCAGAAACTGAGTTTGAATATTAGTCAATCTCAAGACAACTGTTACCGTCTCAGTGTGAACTGTTGTAGGTGCTTATGAACGCAGAAAATGGTCTTTGGTCAGGCTTGAAAAAAAGAGCTAGAAACAAGTGACAGCACAGGATTCTTCCCAATACATTAGGTACAAAATACAATTAATAACATTAATGGAACATATTTTGATTGATTTTAATTTGTACATAATAAAACATGCTATTGAAGTCAGAGCAAGGTTCAAAATAGTGTAATACGAAGGTTCAAGTTAATTACCCTTGTCACGAGGCATCACCTGTCACAAAGAGCTTAACTCAGCTTTGCTCATCTGCAAAGTTGCACCAGAATTTTTATTTTACTCTTTCTAGTTATGATACATACTCTTTGCAAAAAAATAAAATTCAAAAAATTTCAAATATAGAAGGAGAAAGTAAAAATTATGAAAATCCCACTACCCAGAGGAAACTTCCATTCACATGTTGTGAAAAATCTCACTGTGCATATATGAAAATAGGCATAGGCATACAATCTTATATAAATGGGGTAGCAGTGATGTTGAAAGTGTAGGCCTTCAGGCTTACCTACTTCATAGGATATTGTGATAAGTAAATGAATTAATAAACAAAGAATTGTGCCTGGAACCTAGTAAATGCTCCAAAATATTTGCTGTTATCACTTACAGATTTATAAGGGCCAAGGACCACAAGTTTGCAAAATTCAAAATGTTTTGTCAGCCAATATGAGTTGGATTAAAGATAATGTTCATGGGCCGGGCACGGTGGCTCAAGCCTGTAATCCCAGCACTTTGGGAGGCCAAGGTGGGTGGATCACGAGGTCAAGAGATCAAGACCATCCTGGTCAACATGGTGGAACCCCGTCTCTACTAAAAATACAAAAATTAGCAGGGCATGGTGGCGCGTGCCTGTAATCCCAGCTGCTCAGGAGGCTGAGGCAGGAGAATTGCCTGAACCCAGGAGGCGGAGGTTGCTGTGAGCCGAGATCACGCCATTGCACTCCAGCCTGGGTAACAAGAGCGAAACCCCGTCTCAAAAAAAAAAAAAAAAAAAAAGGTAATGTTCACTTGCCTTTGGGGAAAAGGGGGATGGGTTGGTGAGAAAAACCAAAGAAATATTTGTAGGTCATTGTTGCTAGTTTTTATTTGGTGCAAGGGTAGAGGAAGGCTGGTTCTTGGGTCCTCATTCCATTTGATAAAAAAAATATACACAATAAATTTAAACAAAACAAATAATATCACGAGCATCTTTGTTTGAGAGCCTGTCCTTTTAACCTACTGCTACACTGTGGATGATAATCACAACAATAACCAATAGGACAACAATAGTCATAATCTTTTTTTTTTTTTTTTTTTTTTTTTTTTTTGAGACGGAGTTTCGCTCTTGTTACCCAGGCTGGAGTGCAATGGCGCGATCTCGGCTCACCACAACCTCCACCTCCTGGGTTCAAGCAATTCTCCTGCCTCAGCCTCCCGAGTAGCTGGGATTACAGGCACGCGCCACCATGCCCAGCTAATTTTTTGTAGTTTTAGTACAGACGGGGTTTCACCATGTTGACCAGGATGGTCTCGATCTCTTAACCTTGTGATCCACCCGCCTCGGCCTCCCAAAGTGCTGGGATTACAGGCGTGAGCCACCGCGCCCGGCCAATAGTCATAATCTTTAATGGGAAACAACAATTAGTACCTTACTCTGCAGCAGGCATTTGTTACAAGCACGCTGCATATTCTAACTAATTTAATTCTCATAATAACTCTTGAAATAGGAAATATATTCCCTACTTTTAAAATGAGAAAATTTAAAAGTATTATCATTCAGTAGTATAATAGCTTGAAGAGCTTAGCAGACCTGGTCCCCTGTGATATTAGTGAAAATTATATAAACACAGCCATTTAAAATCTCTGTAAATTGTCCTAAAAGAATACAGCAAATGAATGAACATCTATCTAAGAAAATCTATAAAATTTTGTAAGAAAAGTGGAAGTCAGTTGTCTTTGAGCCACAACCACTCCCTCTCTCCTTCCTCCCAACGTAGCAAGTCAAAATACACACTTCCACCTGGTGCAGCCAAGACCACGGGGCCTTCCTCCAGGAAGGAGTAGGATGTCAAGTCTTTCTCATCCTGCCCCCAGCTACCTGTTGCTGAGGTTAAGTTCCTGGTGAGTGTTGTCATGAGGTGAGGGCTGTCTTCTAATGCCCAGCTCCCACTCATGTAATGGTGGTCCTAACCTTGAGTGCAGTGGCAATGGGAACACTGGGACACTATCACCTTGCTCTAGTTCATAAGGTTGTGGTTCCATGATAGGAGAAGCAAGCTGAGAAGGAAGGCTACTGCCTACCCACCTCCTCCATCCAGTACTCAACTAGCTAAAGAGAGGGTGTCAGCGGGGGAGAACTGTGCCATTGTCCCCACCTCCAGCTCTAGAGTCCTGGGTCAGAAGTTTTGCCTGGCAAGCGGTATGCCATAAAACAGATAGCTACTAGTCCCTTCCCAAAGGAACTGATTTCATTTGCAACAATCTGAAAATGAAATTAAGAAAATTCCATTTACAGTAACATCATAACAAATAAACACTAGGCTGGGCATGGTGGCTCATGCCCGTAATCCCAGCACTTTGGAAGGCTGAGGAGAGCAAACTGCCTGAGGTCAGGAGTTCGAGACCAGCCTGGCCAACATGGTGAATGAAATCCTGTCTCTACAAAAATATAAAAATTAGCCAGGTGTGGTGGTGAGTGCCTGTAATCTCAGCTACTTAAGAGTCTGAGGCAGGAGAATTTCTTGAACTCAGGAGATGGAGGTTGCAGTAAACTGAGATTGTGCCACTGCACTCCAGCCTGGGTGACAGAACAAGACGCCATCTCAAAAATAAATACATACGTACATAGACTAAATTAAATACAGCAAACGCAAATCATATACTCTGAAAAGAACAAAACTTTGCTAAAAAATTTAAGAAGCTCAAAATAAGTGGAAACAACCCATGATTATGAATTAGAAAGCTTAATATTATTGATGGCAGTATTTCTAGAATTAATCTACGGATCCAATGCAGTTCTTATCAGAGTCTCACCAGACTTCTTTGCAGAAACTGACAAGCTAATTCTAAAGTTCATATGGACTTGCAGGGGACACAGAAGAGCTAAAAGAATTCTGAAAAAAGAGGAGAAAACTAGGAAACCTCATACTTAGACATTACAAAATTACTATAAAGCAACAGAAATCTAGACCATGTGATACTGATACAAGGATAGATGTATAGTTTAATGGAATATAATTGAGAATCCAGAAATAAAATCATGTGTCATTAGTCAACAGACTCTTGAGGAGGGTTTCAGGACCATTGAATGGGAGAAGAACTGTCTTTTCAACAAATGGTGCTGGGAAGAACTGGATAGCCACCTGCCAAAGAATGAAGTTGAGTCCTTACCTAATATCATCTATAAGAATTAACTTAAAATCTGTTACAAACCTAGATGTAAGACCCAAAGCTGTAAAACTCTTAGAGGAAAACTTACGAGTAAATCTTCATGACCTTGGATTTGGCAAAGGATTCTTAGATAGGAAATAAGCAACAAAGGAAAAACAGATAATTTTGACTTTATGAAAATGTAAAACATTTGCGCTTCAAAGGACACTATGAAGAAAGTGAGAAGGCAACCCACAGAAGGACAGGAAGTAGTTTGCAAATTATGAACTTGGCAGGGGATTTGTATTTAGAATATATAAAGGACTTTCATAACTCAATAACAAAAAGACAAATCACCAACTAAAATATGAGCAAAGAATCTAAATAGACATTTCTCTAAGGAAGATAAAGCAGTGATCAATAAGCACATGAAAAGATGCTAGTTTTGCTATCATTGGTCATCAGGAATATGCAAACCAAAATCCTGGTTATAAAGTGACAGAGACCAGATACCACTTTACAACCACCATAATGGCTAGCATCAAAAACGGAGATAATAAACGTCAGTGAGGAGATGACGAAATTGGAACCCTTTACGCTGCTGGTGGGAATGCAAAATGTTGTAAAATGTTTTGGAAAACAGCCTGAAAGTTCCCTGAATGATTGAACTGGAGTTAACAAATGACTCAGCAATTCTACACCTAGGTATATTCTCAAGAGAAATGAAAACATATGTCTACACACACACACACACACACGAATGTTTATAGCAGCATTGTCTATATGAGCCAAAAAAATGGAAGCAACCCAACTGCCATCAACAGATGAATAGATAAAAAATGAAATATTATTAAACCCTAAAAAAAGAAGTGTTGATACACGCTACAACACAGATGAACTTTAAAAATAGTATGTGCCGCATATTCTCACTCATAGGCGGGTGATGAAAACTGAGAACACATGGACACAGGGAGGGGAGTACTAAATACTGGGGTCTATTGGGGGGAAAAGGGGAGGGCCAGCGGGGGGGGGTAGCTGGGGAGGGATAGCCTGAGGAGAAATGCCAAATGTGGGTGAAGGGGAGAAAGGAAGCAAAACACACTTCCATGTGTGTACCTATGCAACTGTCTTGCATGTTCTGCACATGTACCCCAAAACCTAAAATGCAATAAAAAATTTAAAAAAAAATAGTATGTGAAGTGAAAGAAATCAGTCATAAAAGATATGAAATGTCCAGAATGGACAAAAAGCACATTAATGTTTGCTTGTGGTTGGAGCAAATGAGGAGACAGGCAGATGATATATAAAGGGTACAGGGTTTCCTTTTGGAAGTGATAAAAATGTTCTGTGATTAACTGTAATGGTAGCTGCACATATCTGTGAATATAGTGAATATACTAAGAGTCATTGAATTATACATTTTAAATGAGTGAATTGCATGATATGATGGTCAATTTTATGTGTCAACTTGGCTAGGCCATGGTACTCAGCTATTTGGTGAAAAATTATTTTAGATGCAAAAGTATTTTTAAATTAGATTAACATTCAAATCAGTAGGCTTTGAGTAAATCAAACATAATACTCCTCCCATCATGTGGGCAAGCCTCATCCCATTAGTTGAGGATCTTAATAAAAACAGACTGACCTTTTCAAGCAAGAAGAAATTCTGCCAGCAGACTGCCCTTGGAGGTGAACTAGAGGTGAACGATATAATTCTTCCCTGTGTCCCTAGCCTGCCAGCCAACCCTGAAGATTTTGGACATGCCAGCCCTCCACAATCACATGAGCAATTCCCTAAAATAAATCTCTCTTTATATGTATGAGATCTGTATCTTATATATATAAAGATATAGATAAAACAAATCTCTATATATATGAGACCTATATCATATATATATAAAGATATAAAATAAATCTCTCTTTATATATAAGATATAGACCTCATATATATATAAGATATAGATAAATTTCTCTTTATATATATGAGATCTGTATCTTATATAAAGATATAGATAAAACAAATCTCTCTATATATGAGACCTATATCTTATATATATAAAGATATAGGTAAATTTCTCTTTATATATATGATATAGATCTCATATATATATAAGATGTAAGTATATATCTTATATATATGATATAGATCTTATATAGATTATGTATCATACACACGCACACACACACATGCACACGCACACGCAGACATGCACACGCAGACATGCACACACACATGCACACGCAGACATGCACACCCAGACATGCACACACACATGCACACGCAGACATGCACACGCACACACTCACACACACATGCACATGCACACGCACACACACATGCACACACACATGCACACGCAGACATGCACACACACGCACACACACATGCACACGCAGACATGCACACACACACACATGCACACGCAGACATGCACGCACACACACGCACACACACATGCACATGCATACGCAGACATGCACGCACACACACGCACATCCTGTTGGCTCTCTCTGTAGAACCCTAATACATATGTGAATTACCTGAATGATGCCTCAGTAAAACTGTTTAAAAAGTGAGGAAGCTCAGGGAAAGTGAAGCTCATTAGCCACCCAAGGTTCCACAGCTATAATACGGTGGAATGGAAAGCCTCTCTGTTTACCGCAAGGTGACACACGGGGTGTTACTTGTGTCTTTGTTAACTTTGGCCGAGCACTGAGAAGTGTGAGCTGAGACTAGCCTGGAGGCATTGCTGGTACAATAATGAGGGCCTGCTACACAAGGGATGTTGAATGGGAGGAGTCGGCCTCTACTGGAGGGATGATATTCAGTATGTTTAACAACCGCCGTGGCACACACATAGCCTACCAGAATGGGCCTTCACCCCAGCTGGCTGTAACTGGACTAGATGTTCAAAATAGCTTGATATCATTTCTGTCCTCTAAAAGGGTGTTATCAGAGGCGTTTTTATCTGGATGAGTTCATCACATAACGGCTTTATTATTTATCCTTTCTTTCATTGCTGTAGCCTGGGGATGCCAAGCTATAATGATTTTTGCAACTAACTCCTGAGCCACACACATACTCATTATAGTAAGAAAACGTTGCTCTGACAATAGGAAATCTTTATTTACTTTGTATTTTAACCATTTTCCAGAAATTACAGACTTTCTACTGTTTTGAAAAATGTGAACAAAATGACACATGTTCATTCATCATCGTTCTCATCCAAAGGGTGGAATTCTCTAGTAAGGCAGGAACGCCTCCAGGGGCCATTGAGACATTCGAGGCATGTTGCTTATGGATTAAAGACGTCACGGCCCTGATGCCTTTTTGGGTTATTATACCTGACTTCGGCAACAACAGCAAACTATTCTGTATCTTACTTCATTTTTAGCTGCTAAACTTTCCGCAATTATACTTCCTAATTTTCACTAGGTCCTCCCACTGTTGGACATTGAGACATTAGGAACCCAATATCTTATGGTTTTGATTAATGTGCCTTAACTTTAGCACATGGCCTCTGTGTCATTTCTGTTGTTCACTAAGATGCCTTTTCCAAAATTCTTCCTACATTTCTTTTACTGGCAAGACTACGAAATAAAGTAAACGGTGCTCGTAGTTAACAGGGCTGTAGTTAGTTACGCAGCGTGTATATAAACAAATATCCATTGTTTGTGTAGTTGGACACACATCAGCTGAGGGGTTTAGGTAGGTAGCGTTTTACAAAGCAGCAATCACTGTTAGAACGCTATTTGAACCACTGTCTAGTTTTACGCCTTCTATCACTATTCTCAACCACTCACACACATTTAATCTATGGGAGACTGATTGACATTACCCAAATTCTCAAATAATTGATTTAATTATTTTCTACATTTATGTAATGAATTTTATGGAATATTATGATGCGTAAGACAATACGACATTCAAGAGAATATCTAGGCACACTTTCTAAACAGTTTATGGTGCCAAGTCCAAGCCTATTGTATGACTTAACCTTATTTCGGAGGTTATGAATCAGCCTGGGAAGAAACCCAGAAATGAACCAGAGGACATGTCATCGCTTTTCCTGGCAGGTCTTAACTTTCCCTCCGCATAATGCTCTGTCCTCTGCAGTTGGAACTCTGAAGCTGAAAGGTGGAATAAATTTATATCTGGAAAACAAAGAAAAGATGAAACATTGCCCTCTGAACCCACGATAAAGAAAGAGAAAAAGCCATTCATTTTATATTTTACAGAATGCAAGTCTACAGCAATCAATAAGTTTATCATTGCTTTACAGGGCTCCCAGAACAAGGATCGCTAGACATCAAGAATTAACCACAAGGTTTTCTGATGTTCGCTGAATCAGGGAAAAATAACCCCTGCAATCTTCTAGGAGGTATTTTTCTTTTCAGGCTAATCCTTTGTTCCTAATATTACGTCTTCCTATAAACTACAAAACAAACAGAATGCCCCACGTTTTTACTTATTCATTCATTTGCCTATTAATTCACTTAACACAGGCCCTTTCTTCATTTATGTGCGATTTGTATAATGCCCAAAGGTACTGGAATGAGAGACAAGTAGAGCCTCAGTCCTGCCTGTCTTCTGCTGACCAAGCTCCGCCCTGCTACAGGAGAACAGCAGCCCCCAAGTGGGTCGACTCCTCTCAGTTCATCCTCCCAGAGGGAATCACTTTTTAAAATCTGCCTACTTGGAGGTCAGTTTGTACAATCTGCATTCCTGTGCTTGAGCTTCAACAGAAATAAGATACTGATTTACCCTTAAATCAACATGAAATATAGAAATACTTTGATATAGTCTTTCTTTCCTTACATAGCGTTAAATAAGCCTTGATAAATCGTCTTAATTCTGTTTTTTTATTCAGTCCTCTTTATTGAGCATCAAAACTCTCAGCAATGCCATAGGCA
Organism: Callithrix jacchus; assembly: GCF_049354715.1. NCBI lineage: Eukaryota > Metazoa > Chordata > Mammalia > Primates > Cebidae > Callithrix > Callithrix jacchus. The sequence goes on from NC_133510.1 coordinate 3,173,427, forward strand.
TGTTAATTTTGATATGTTGCACATAAAAGACAACTTATTGCTCCACTCTACACTCACGTTTTAGGATTTCCACCCTTAACTAAGCCCTTAAGGATGCTGTAATTAATGAGACATTGCTGCATCATGAATCTCGTGGCTCGCTTCCACAGACAGTATATAGGGATGAATACGGAATGTATTTCTCCGAAATGGGACTTTCATTTTATAGGGATGTATTTTCCCTAAGTTTTGGAGTCTCTCTGGGGCCTCCAACTTTCTATTCCTTGACAATTCATCATCTTTCACCCTGCAAAAAACCCATCAGTGGAAAACTGTACGTGTTTCTGCAACAACTGTGTTGAGTGACTGTCTATCTGCTCGAACAGTCCCGTTCATGGAAAATTTCACATTGAGAAGGTGACTGCTCCATCTTCAAAATGAAAGCTTCGGATCTTTCTTCTCTTGAAATCTGCCAGTATCCGTCTCCTTACTGTGCCTAAGTGTACAGGTCCTGGATCTATTTCACACAGAATGTGCACCATCAGCCTGACCCCCAACACAATGTGAAATGGCCTCAACTAGTTGAAGAGTTTGCATATAACCCTGCACTTATTCTTTCCTCAACTTTATCTTCTTTCACAAGATAGTAAAATTAATAGAAATGATAAGATGATGGCTATTTCATTAAATTTTATTAAATATTTCATTAAATTTTATTATTTAAACATACACATTTTCCTTAGCAGTAGGCATTTCAACCATTTGAATGTTAGTTTAAAAAGTAAAAGAAGAGGTGATGTGTTCTTATCATTGAAATTATGGCAGTTTAAATTATTAAATCAGTTACGTATGTTAGCTCTACACACATGCACAAGTGTTTTGGTGTTATTCATTTGGCCACTGTAAATAAAGAAACAAAAACATAACGCAAAATTTTGTATTGTATACTTGTAAAATACAAGGCTTAGACTGTTCATGGCAAAATTATGTATTTTCAATTTTATTTTTTTTTTCTCTAGCAATTATTTTTTTCTAGAAATCAACATACTCTTCTCAGAGAGGAAGAAAAAATCTTGTTTCACTCTCTAATCAAAGACGCTTTCTTAATTTCTGTCACTGGAAAATTTGGGTTTTTTAAAATATCTTTTAAACTCTATACATTTGTGCTTCTTGGCTTGTGATATTGCTGAGAAAAATGTGACCCAAATTCCATATTACACTTCAAAATTATTACATTAAAAGTGATATTTGTGATTTTTATCCAACTACATATTTTTGCTTTTGTTGATGTAACACTCGTATTTAACACCTTGTCAATATCACTATGACCTTAGATGAACAATGCGCTGGCATGTGAGGTAAACACTCAGTCATTTGACCGTATTATCAACATGCCATACTTGGCTATTAACACAAGTCGCACCAAATGGGATTTATAATAATTCTTGCTCCGTCTCAGTCCCTCCACAGTTTAGCAGAACTTAGCAACACCCTAGATCTACCTAGGGAGAAAACCCCACTCCACATGACTCTGTCAGAAAACGAAAAAAAGTACTGTAAAAGAAGATTCAATTGTGCTATTTCACTTCTTAAGATTTTTTAATTTTTTTATCACAAAGATTGATTATATGTTGTGAAAGCAAAGAGGCAATATATTTTTGTCTTAAATTCCAAATAAAATATGAATTCTATTCTCTCGTCATCTGGTACTTTGTTAAGATTGTTGTTAAATGACTATATGCACAGAAAGATGTTGCAAAGACATTTGACTATGTACTCATACTCCCTGGTGGAAAGTCATGAACTTTTTTCACTAAAAACTTTGGCTTACCCTGTATAAATATTTGGAAGTGTTCTTCTATCGCACCTTTCGAGCCAAGATTGCAATCACCACCATATTAAAATAATTAATCACGAAAGCCTGTAAGGTTGCTAAAACCTTTTTGGACAGCCAAGAGTCCTTTCTCTGGGATATATTTCTTGTTTAAGTTTCAAAAGTCCTAGTTTCCACTTATTAGGCTACTTCGAGTATCACAGACTTTAGTAAGTTTGCTTTCTCATATTCTGTGGTCTTATGTGCCAAGAGCAAATAAGTTAAGGCTTCATCAGTGCCACTGTAACATTGTGTTATATAACACTGTATATAATCCCCTGATATACAATGTTTTAAGATCTAGTTCTTCTGTTGTTGGAAGAAAGAATCAAGTGTTTCATGTTGGACAATGTGACGTATTCCAGAGATGGTTTCTCCTTCTGCAGGTCCTTCTGATTTAATTAACATATTATGATAAGCCTATATTTGCTCTTTTTAATGGGAGGGATGTCAGAAATTCTTTCTGAAGTTAGAAGATGAAAGCCTGAGAGAATGGTTTTACTCTCCAGATTTGTTTACCAGTGGAAGATATGATGGGAAAATACACTGCTCATCATCTTCACACCCTACATATTCTTGGGAAACGGAATGAGAAAACATCCTCAGTTTTGCTAACACCCAAATTCTATTCTTAGACGTCAACAAGCAAGATGTGTGATTTCAGTGCTGTGGCAGAACTCTAAAAAAAACAGGTCAATGTCCTTAATAGCAGATGGGCCGCGGGAAGAAAGCGCTCTAGCTCATGTTATTTCGACTTTGGAAGCTTCTGGCGTACAGACAGCACCTTCTTGCAGGGGGGTTTGCAGCCCAGATGCTGGAGCATTTAGCATTTCAAAGCACATTGGCCAGTGTTCCAACAAACTATATGTGAAGTATAAGCATTCTTGTTCTTCACCTAAACTAAGAACTATGAGGAGAAGAAGGGGTGGCGATTAGGAGAGGTGGAAATAGGCCAGCTGATGTTAGGGAGAGGAAAGTGATGGATCATTGGAAGGAAAGTGATCAGTAGTTCACGTGCACAAGTCAATGTGGATTCCTGTGTAGCATTAAGTCCCTGTTTTGCTTCTCCCTCAACTCCACACAGCCTCAGTTTCCCTATTTCCAATTATTAAAGTTTAGAGCTACATATTTTTAAATCAATATATTCTAAAGATAAAAAAGCACATAAACAAATAGGAAGTGACAGTTCAGTGCGCTCCGCCACACACAACCTTGACATGTTTTCCAGAGGCAGCTACTGTTAAGACTGTGTATATTTAGCCTTTTCACATATAAATTGGGGATAAGCTTAAGTATATCATTGTGTTGGTAAGAATAAAAGGAGATAAACTATGTAAAATGCCTAAAACATTGAGAAATCGTGTCTTCCTCTGTCTGCTTCCCCTTTGTTCTAATTTTACTTAATCTAATACATATTCATATTCAGACCAGTTTTTAAGTTTATAGGGTGTCGCATGAGTCAGGTGCTGCCAAAATAACCCAGGATCTTAGTGTCCTGTAGCTGCAAACATTTATTTCTGGCTTTCAGGTCTGCAGAGTGACTTTTTGCTCAGGGTCTGCACATTGTTTCAGGCTACAGTTGGGTCTGGTCTCCTCCACACTTCATTTATTGCTAGACTCACGCTAAGCAGCAGCAATTTCATGGGCTTTTTTATTCTCATAGGGGATGGTAAGGGAAGAAAGGGGACAAGTGGAAATGTGTGGTGCCTGATTTTGAGAAAGATAAAGTCACACGTCACAAGAGTCACTAACAAGTAAGTTTTGTTGGGTGGTATGTGACTATCTCCCTTTTTTTCCCACTGTCCAAGAAAATTTTATGTACTATGTCTCACTTCTCTAAGATGACTCACCCTTTGATCTTCTTAAGAGAGCAAACAGAAGTGTGTGGACATATTCCAAGAGCGATGTCAGTGGAGAACAGAAGCTGCTTAGGAGGACAAGTATGCACAATTTAAATATCAAAGAAGGGTAAGATGTGTCCAGGATGGCAGTGAGGTTTCTAATATGTGGGGGTCACCATTGAGCAAACTACAAGATAGAGGGGAATGAGTGTTTGGGGACAACAGAGAGAATTTAGACCAGTAGCAGGGATCTAGTGGTCCTAAAAGAGGCTCGAGGTGACGAGGGTCGAGTGGAAAGGAGACAGATGCTGACCCAGGGAGGAGGAAGTAACTTGCATTGCTCAAATGTTCTGGCTTCTTTTTCTCTTCTACTTCAAAAACAAAAGTAAAAAAAACATAGAAAGGATGGAAGAACAGATGATATCATGTGCAGATTATCAAAAGGAGAAGATTAGTTATATTTTAAAACTTGTACTCAACCATCACTTCCCAATTCTAAGAACAGTATAACCTGTTACACTCTTTTCATCCCATGCTCATGGAGATCTTGGCAAAGGAAACGAGCCTGACTTCTTCGAGCAGCTTCTGCTGCCGATAACTTCATGGCCACCAGTGCACACCACAAGTTTCTCAGTTATGTGACAAGACGGTAAGTATGGTGATTTTTTTTTTTTTTTTTTTTTTTTTTGACGAGTCTCACTCTGTTGCCAGGCTGGAGTACAGTGGTGAGATCTCAGCTCACCGCAACCTCTGCCTCCTGGGTTCAAGCGATTCTCCTGCCTCAGCTGCCTGAGTAGTTGGGACTACAGGAATGTGTCTCCATGCTCAGATAATTTTTGTATTAGTAGAGATGGGATTTCACCATGTTGGCTAGGATGGTCTCAATCTCTTGACCTTGTGATCTGCCCGCCTCAGCCTCCCAAAGTGCTGGGATTACAGGCGTGAGCCACTGGGCCTGGTAGTATTGTGAATTTCTTTTTCAAAATTTTCAATAGTAATTATAAAGACATCTAAGTATCTCACCAAAATACGTCTTTCTCCCCGTTTGACCACTTCCTAACAGCCTAATGGAAAAGTTTCATCTTGGAATATTTTATGTAATCAATAGTCTACAAATAATCTTTTAAACAAACCATCTTTGAATTGCATTCTTTTAGTAAATTCCAGGTATATGCTTTCTGTATATATCTATATATATACACACAAACATATAGACATACACACACATACATATAGATATATGTATATACAAACATGGCCTATCCTTAAATACAATTTCAATTAAAATAAAGGTAAAGGTAAATTAATAGATGGGATATTGGGTTGCTAATTCCCTTCCAAATTAATATCAGGTATATTTAAAAGAATTGTGCCTTATCTTGGCATTATAACTAGGCTAATTCTAACTCAGTTGTCAACTTTCCACTGTACCATGAAGTTCTTCCTATTTAAAGAATTTCTTCTAGCATGATACATTTCCTAGAGTTTTGTCTAATTCTCTCTGTATTCCCTCAACACAGTTTCTCATACTTAATCTGATAATCTTAATAATCTTAGTCCAAATAATCTTGAAAGACTGTCCACGGGAAGTGTAAAATAATAATTTGGATCATTAAAATTTTTATTTAATATACACACATGGATATGACCACGTTGCTCATGAAACTGGCCTAAAGGATATTACTTTGTTTCTGCTTTAAACATCCCTATGGGAACATTGTCAGGTACACAATATACAGCGTTGGAAAAAGCCAAATGGCCCACTCTAGGATAGAAAAACATTTTAATCCTATTCACTCTACGCATTTATTTTCACTTAAAACAATTTTCATTGTCAACCTAGTTGAAAGACAAAATTAAGTTTCAGTGTTACAAGAAAACACCTTTCAAAAGACTTATATCCCATTTCACTTCTCCAGATGAAAGGGGCATCAGCAGAGTAAAAGCCATAAAAGTATTTCTTAAAAAAAAAAATACAAAGACCAAAATAAAATAATTCGGGATTGCAACATAAATCACTTTTAAAAATGTTTTAAAAACTAACATTTCTAAAGCCTTGTAACTCAAAGTATAAATGCAAATCGGCAGCATCGTTGGAATCACTTGGAAGCTTATTTCGAGTTGATTGGAAATATAAAATCTCAGGCCCCAAACACAACCGACTGTATTAGAATCTACATTTTTCCATGACCCTTCAGCAAATCTTATGTCTGTGGACTTTTAGAAGTTATAGAAATGTCTGTCGATTTAAATAACTCCAATGAAATGGTTTCCAATACATAACTTAGGAAATTAATTTAGCTGAAATCCAATTTCAAGGATTATGTCTCTTATTGTTACCCTTGTTCAAAAGGCGAAGACAAGCATAGTTTGATTGCCCATACATTTTCACTCTCTGAAATTGTCAACATATAAACATATTTATGGGGACTAATTTTGTTTTGCCAATTTAGAAAGGACCCTCAAACGTGAAAAGCTTCATTCTCATGACCGAGACCTTGCGCTGCTATAATGAAAGAGACATTTTTCTTTTTGTCAACTGAGCATTTTTTTCCAGCTCACAACAAAATCCAGCTCCTATCCCACCATTCACTGGCTTTTGTTATTCTTTACCCTTTTTCTCCTGTGATGCTTCACAGTGCCTCTTGTTCAGGCAACTGCTCTATGTGCAGAAAAGCCAGTGAGGAGGTGGCCAGTCTACACTCTCTGATTTGGCAGACTTGAAAACAAACATTAAGAAGAACGGCAGCCGGGCGCTGTGGCTCACACCTGTAATCCCAGTATTTTGAGAGGCCAAGGTGGGCGAATTACCCGAGGTCAGGAGTTCAAGATCAGCCTGGTCAATATGGTGAAACCCTGCCTCTACTAAAAAAGAAAATAGAAAACTTAGCCAGTTGTGGTGGCACAAGCCTGTAATCTCAGCTACTCCGAAGGCTGAGGCAGGAGAATTGCTTGAACCTGGGAGGGGGAGGTTGTAGTGAGCTGAGATTGTGCCGTTGCACTCCAGTCTGGGCGACTAAGCAACACTGTCTGGGAAAAAAAAAAAAAAAGGAAGAAGAAGAAGAAGAAGGAGGAGGAGGAGGAGGAAGGAGAAGAGGAAGAAGAAGAAGAGGAAGAAAGAGAAGAAGAGGAAGAAGAAGGAAGAAGAAGAGGAAGAAGAAGAAGAAGGAGGAGGAGGAGGAGGAAGGAGGAAGGAGGAAGGAGGAGGAAGGAGGAAGAAGGAAGAAGAAGAAAAATCGCACAGTTAAGATGTAAGGACGAAGATAAAGAAGGAATAAGGAAACAGGACCAGGTGAAACTAGACAGGAAATATCAAGAAAAGCATTTAGTGAGTAAACTCAGATGCATAAAGCTACTTAAAAAATAAAGCTTTGCCTTTGCTTTCCTATTGCTATGTCATCTGACTGGTTTTACCTAAGAATTTGTATTCTGGCTAATAGCTTTGGGGTTGGAAATACGAGAAATAAAGATTACACTACAGTTTTTGTATTTAAAGGGTATGGTGACTTTCAGTTTTTAAAATGACAAATGCTGGTAATCACTATTGTTTATTCGTTCAGTCATGCATTCTGCAGTAAATGTTTATTGAGTGAACTGTGTTCCAGTGAAACAAATAACAAATAGACAAAGACTGCTGCCTTCAAGGAGCTTATGTTCTTTTTTTTTTTTTTTTTTGAAACAAATTCTCACTCTGTCTCACAGGCTGAAGGTCAGTGGTGCGATCTCAGCTCACTACAACCTCTCCCTCCTAGGTTCAAGCAATTCTCCTGTCTCAACCTCCTGAATAGCTGGGATTACAGGTGCACGCCACCACCCCCAGCTAATTTTTGTACTTTTAGTAGCAGTGGGGTTTCACCATATTGGTAAGGTGGGTCTTGAACTCCAGACCTCAGGTGCTCCACCAGCTTCAGCCTCCCAAAGTGTTGGGATTACAAGCATGAGCCACTGTGCCCAGTCACTGGAGCTTGTGTTTTAATGGGGTTGGTGGAGATGAGGAGAAACAAAAATAGGCTATAACAAAATAAATAACTGCTAGAGGATTCTATTATAAACTAAATCAACATTCACTTTCACTTTATTCCACATGCATTGAGAATAAGTATTTCAAGCAGTGACGGAAATAAAGTATACAGTAATATACAAGAAGAAATTAATAGTTCCTCTTAACATCCTTGGCAATTAAGTAAAGGAGATATAACCAGGACATAGGTAAATATTATAAAAGATTATTCCAAGTGGTTAAAAAAAAGACATTCTGAAAGGTTTTGGGGCACTCAGAGGAAAAAGAATTTTATTTAAATAAATGAGATGACAAGAAATGAGGAAATGGAATATTCCTTCAGAGAAAGGAAGTGCTAATTTTAAAGCTTAAATAATAGATGTGACAAGTCGCGCTTAAAGAAAATATTTCAACTGTGTAATAAAAATACATTTCCCAAGTTAAAAAATATATTTTAAAAATCTGGCCAACTTTAAACTTCAAAGAATGAAGGCTCTGAGCTTTGACTAATCCAAAAGGAATATTTATATAAGGTCTTATAAACGGCTGTATCCCTGTTTTGAGCCTATTTCTTTTCTGCTATGTACCTCCACTTTCACTGTTGGTATCACTCAGCAACTGTGTTTTGTGAAGTATAAATTAAAATTTAAATTGAATTTTCTTAGTTGGCTTAGAAGTTGTTTTATTAGTTCATGAAGCCACTTTGAAATATAGGGCAACGTTAGATAAAGGTGGAGATTACATTAAAACTGCCAATCAAAGAGAAACCCAAGGTTTGAAGAGGACAAATCATGAGTAAAACACCCAGCAATAAAGACCTCCATTGTTAGGTTGATGCTTAATTAAGGGCTTTAAGAAAAAATGAATTCAGTTTTATTCACACACAAAAAAATGGGTTTTACCTGATTTTTTTTTTACTTTAAGCAATAGGACAAACAAGGAAAGTCAGTGTAACGACAATGGAGGAAGTAAATGTGTACAAGCAGTGTACAGAAAGACTTGGAACTCCAACAGGCAATAACTATGAGATCAATACAAAAACGGTATTGAGTATTAACAGTTAACTTTTGTATTATGTTTCACAGCTTACAAACGTTTTTGTATACGAAGTTTTTTAACTCAAGACAACTCTTTACTTTCACTAATAATCAATTATCTGCTAGTCACTGTTAGTCATGAAATAGACTGAATTAAATACCACTGTTGCCTACAGCTAAACCTTGAACTGTGGTTATTTTAAGTCCTTTCTTAAGATGGAAAAATGAAAAGAAACTTCTCAAATGCCTCATGGACAAAATTTGATCCCGTGCAATGATACAGATCGTTAGTGACACAAATGGGTGTACAAAAATTCCTTCAATTGCAGAAAACCTAGCCCAAACTGACTTCAAGCAACGCGACTCCAAAGATACAGAGGCAAAGCTTGATTTCGGACTTGTAAAATATCACTAAGCTCTACTGGTTCCATATGCTTTGGACTGCCTCCATGCAGTACTCAACAAAACATTGCCTGCTTTCTGGCTCATTTAAAACAAAACACAGACTTTCTGTACTGGAGAACAGAACATCAATGTTCTGATAATCGAAATATGGAGGTTCAGCTGCTTTCTGGCTAATTTTTTAAAGACTCCAGAATTTCCATTCTGGAGAACAGAACGCTAATGATGAGAAAAATATGGAGTTTGGCCGGGCGCGGTGGCTCAAGCCTGTAATCCCAGCACTTTGGGAGGCCGAGGCAGGTGGATCATGAGGTCAAGAGATCGAGACCATCCTGGTCAACATGGTGAAACCCCGTCTCTACTAAAATGCAAAAAAAATAATTAGCTGGGCGTGGTGGCGCGTGCCTGTAATCCCAGCTACTCGGGAGGCTGAGGCAGGAGAATTGCCTGAACCCAGGAGGCGGAGGTTGCGGTGAGCCGAGATCGCGCCATTGCACTCCAGCCTGGGTAACAACAGCAAAACTCTGTCTCAAAAAAAAAAAAAAAAAAAAAAAAAAAAAAAGGAGGTTACCAGCAAAAGCCACAAATATCTATTACATCTATCAAGCAAAAAATACTGCAAATGAAAGCGCTTCACGCTTTGCTATTTTGTTCTCTCCACAACTAGTTTACTTCTCCAGTCCATTTTTTCTGCTGATCCCAGATTAACTGTCCTACACGACAGTTAACGTCACATCTTTGTCCAGAAACCTTAAAAGGTCCTTGTGATTTCTGGAACAAATGTCAGACCTCTTAGCCTGACATTTAAGGTCCTTCACAATGTAGTCACGCCCAAGTCATCTAACTATTCTTATCTCCAGCCTTTGCTTCTGCTGCGTGCTTTGCAAAACGTGTTTTCTTACCCCCTCTATTGTCTGAATTGTACTGATAGTGTAATAAGTAAAGCAAATGGCATTTTTTTTAATGAGGCTGAAAGTGATTTTGTCCTCCTTCAACTCCCAGAATCCCAACCCTCTCCTGCAGCACCTGCTACTTTCTATTGAGTCTGTTATTTCTAGATCAGCCTGCCAGAGTCCATAGTCCTCACTGAAGGTGGGGTTCAGGTATTATGTGTCTTTGCTACTTTTGAAAAAACATAGAACCTTGTACTTAATAATATGCATTTTGTAAATAAACTAATAAATACAGAGTACGTATAAGAAATAACTCATCCTAGAGCTTCTCTAGGCAGAATTTTTTTTAATATTGGGGAAAAAGTGTTGGCAAATCATTCATTAATTTGTTCAATCAGTCTTTCATTTATTCATCACTGGTTAACTGCAAACCCTCTTCTAGGCACTGTGCAAAGTTGATGCAAACACAACGTTCAATGGGTTGGTTCCAATTCTCAAGAAACTGCAAGTGTAGATGGAAAACAACAAATGTAATTACAATACGATGAAATAAAAGGATGTGGGGATATAGAGGAAGAGATCAATCATATCACAGAAATTTAAAAAAACTTTTGCAGAAAAGGAAACATTTGAGGTGGAAAGAAAAGGACAAAAGAATAGCAGGTATTAATCAAAGAAACAGTCGTGTTTGGGAATTGTGAGAGTTTAATGTAGTCGATGTAAACTATATTTTGGTTTAGAGAGAAAGAAGACATTGAAAAGATTTATAAAAGCTTGTTTAAGAAAGGTTTTATATTTCACTAAAAGGAGTTTACATTTCTTCACATAGGTAATTGGTAAATAGCCAAAAATTTGAGGCTAAAAATTTATATCAGACTTATACACTAAAAGGCAATATAGAGAATTGCCTTGGAGGTAGGAAAAGAGAGATCAGAAGATGCTTCGAAGGTGAGTATAACTTTGAAGATTCTGGCATAGAAAACAGGATATATATTAATGTCATTAATTAACCAAGGGAATACAAAAAGATAACAGAGTCTGGGGTCAGGAGAAAAATGATCATGTTGAATCAGAGATTCATGGAACCTTCAGGCAGAGATACCTAATAGGTAAGATAAGTTACTAGAAATAATGACTGCCTTATCTATTCCACCACTGGTTGTGGAAAAAATAAAACTTTTAAAAGTAAAACAGGAAGTATATAGTTTTATATACAATACAGATTATTTTTGTACATTTTCAAGGTAGAGAAAAACATAATTTGCCAGTTGGCTTATGCGGTACTAATTGGAAACTAACAACTAAATGTATAACTTTTAAGGTAAGGTTGATCCAAGTTGTTCAGGAAGGTGATTTCAAGTTTCCAGACTGGACGGACTCTCATTTGGTTAGTAAATCCCAGAAGACTGATGTTTTGGGAAACATTTTTCAGTCTTTTTTTTGGGATTTTATCATGTTTTTCTTCACCTTTACTTTCTGGAATTTTACCCCAACAACCGTCATTTCTGTGTTCCACAAAATCTTACTCAGTAGTTTGGTTGTTGGAAAAGGTCACGTTAATGTTAAAATATTTTCAGTAACTTTGACAGAAGCCATCAAAACCACAAAAAGATAAACTAAAAGTTAAGAATTCTTCTGGTTTCTCTGGAGGAATTATATTAATCTTGTGTACTGTACTACGTGGGAGTTTTATATGCAAGTTAAATATTGGTCATTTACAAACGTAAAATGATTAGCCCTTATTTACTTACACACACTTGGAAAAATAATCTCTTATATATTAAAACATACTCTTGAATAGCTGAGCCCTTGGCAAACGCTGAAAACTGGGCTCTTAACTATTCTACACTTTACTGATGAAATCGTGACTGCAGCAGAAGTGGAAGTCTGATGAGAATATTATTGGGCTTGCCAAGTTGACTAAATTTAACCAAAAATATTTCTAATACGAAATTCCACCCTACAGGACCTTATACTCAATTATAATATAAATATCATACAAGTTTAAGAGAATAAAAAGACAAGGCATATATGGGAGAAAATATTTGTAAAACCCATATTTGATAAAGTTCTTATATTCATATATTTTTAAAAGTCCCTTTCAACTTAACAATAAAAAAGTGCCACCCAATTAAAAAGAGGGAAAAAGGTCTGAACAGATATCTCAGCAAAGAAACTATACTTATGGCAAATAAGTATATGAAAATATGCTCAATATCATGTCATTAGAGAATTATAAATTAAAACAGTGAGAAACAATTACACATTTATTAAAATGGCTAATATGGAGAATACTGATACAAATGCTGGTGAGGATGTTGAGGAACAGGGCCTTATGTTCATTGCTGATGAGAATGTAAAATGGTCACGGCCACTTCGGAAGACACTTTGGCAGTTTCTTCTGAAATGAAACATAGTCTTACCATAGGAACCAGCAATCGCGTGCTTAGCTATTTAGGCAAGTGAGCTGAAAACTTGTATCCAAACGATAACCTGCACGTAGATATTTATAGCAATTCTTTTCATCATTGACAAAACTTTAAAGCAACCAAGATGTTTTCCAACAGGTGAACGGACAAAGAAATTGTGATACATCCACGCAAGTGAATATTACTCAGTGCTGAAAAGAAACCAGCTACCTAGTCACAAAAAGACATGGAGAAAAGTTAAATTCACATTTCTTAGCAAAAGAAGTTTGACTGTAAAGGCTACATACTGTATGACGCCAACCATATAAACTGCTATGGTTTGAATGTACCTCCCCAAGTTTATGTGTTGGAAACTTAATCCCATCGTAACAATGTTGAGAGGTAATACGTTTAAGAGTTGATTAGGTCACGAGGGCTCTTTTATCATAAATGGATGAATGCTGTTACTGTGGAAGTGGGTTAGCCAGGAAGGGGCTCCTGATAAGAGGATGAGTTCAGCCCCCATTTTCTGTCTTGTACATTCACTTGCTTTTTCACTTTCCACCATAGAATGATGCAAAAAGATGGTCCTCACCGGATGGACAAGCGGATGCTGGCATCATGCCTTTGAACTCCCCAGACTCTAGAACTGAGATCCAATAAATCTCTTTTATTTCTAAGTTACCTAGTCCATGGTATTCTGTTATAGCAGCAGAAATGGGACCAAGACAATAGCATTCTGGAAAAGGTAAAACTATGCAGATAGTAAAGAAGATCTGGGGTTAGGAAGAAGAGAGGGATGAAGAGATAAACACAGGAGAGTTTTGGGGAGAAGTGAAGTCATTCTGTATAACACTAATGGTGTAGACATGACATTATGCATGGGCCAAACCTATAAAACTGTACAACACAAAGAGTGAATGCTAATGTAAACTATGAACTTTAGTTAATTATAATGTATTAATATATTGGTTCGTTGGTGGGTGGCTGGAAAGATGGCCAAATGGGACCAGTTCCAGTCTGCAGTTCCCAGCGACTTCAATGCAGAAGGTGGGTGATTTCTGCATTTCCAACTGAGGTTCCTGACTCATCTTACTGGGACTGGTTAGATGGTGGGTGCAGCCCATGGAGGGTGAGCCAAAGCAGGGTGGGGTGTCACCACAGGCAGGAAGCCCAAGGGGTCCCTCCCCTAGCCAACAGAAGCTGTCATGAGGAACAATGCATTTTGGCCCACATACTATGCTTTCCCCACAGTCTTCACAACCCAGAGAACAGGAGATTCCCTCGGGTGCCTACACCGTCAGGGCCCTAGGTTTTAGGCACAAACTGGGTTGGCTATTTGGGCAGACATTTAGCTAGCTGCAGGAGTGTTTTTTTCCACACCCCACTGGAATACCAGTGAAACAGAACAATTCACTCCCATGGAAAGGGGGCTGAAGTCAGGGTGCCAAGTGGTCTAGCTCAGTGGATCCCACCCCAACAAGCTCAGCAAGCTAACATCTACTGGCTTGAAACTCTTGCTGCCAGCACAGCAGTCTGAAATCAATCTGGATGCTCAAGCTGGTGGGGGTAGGGGTGTCTGCCATTACTGAGGCTTCAGTAGGCAGTTTTTCCCTCTCAGTGTAAACAAAGCTCCCAGGAAGTTCAAACTGGGTGAAGCCCATCACAGCTCAGCAAAGCCGCTGTAGCCACACTGCCTCCCTAGATTCCTCCTCTCTGGGCAGGATGTCTCTGAAAGAAAGGCAACGGCCCCAGTCAGGGACTTATAGATAAAACTCCCATCTCTATGGGGCAGAGCACCTGGGGAAGAGGCAGCTGTGGGGGCAGCTTCAGCAGACTTAAACATTCCTGCCTGCCAGCTCTGAAGAGAGCAGTGAATCTCCCAGCACAGAGCATGAGCTCTGCTAAGGGACAGACTGCCTTCTCAAGTGGGTCCCTGACCCCTAAGCTTCCTGACTGGGAGAAACCTTCCAGCAGGGGTCCACAGACACCTCATACAGGAGAGCTCTTGCTGGCATCTGGTGGGTGACCCTCTAGGACGAAGCTTCCAGAGGAAGAAATAGGCAGCAATCTTTGCTGTTCTGCAGCCTCTGCTGAGGATGCCAAGGTAAATGGGGTCAGAATGGACCTCCAGCAAACTGAAACAGACCTGCAGCAGAGGGGTTTGTTAGAAGGAAAACTAACAAACAGAAAGGAATAGCATCAACATCAACAAAAAGGACATCCACACGTAAACCAAATCTGAAGGTCATCAACATCAAACACCAGAGGTAGATAAATCCACAAAGATGGGGAAAAATTAGCACAAAAAGGCTGAAAATTCCAAAAATGAGAACGTGTCTTTTTTCCAAAGGATCACAACTCCTCACCAGCAAGGGAACAAAACTGGACAAAGAATGAGTTTGACTAATTGACAGAAGTAGCCTTCAGAAGGTGGTTATAACAAACTGCTCTGAGCCAGAGGAGCATGTGCTAACCTAATACAAGGAAGCTAAGAACCTTGAAAAAAAGGTTACAGGAATAGTTAACTAGAAGAACCAGTTTAGAGAACATAAATGACATAATGGAGCTGAAAAACACAGCAGGAGAACTTTCTAAAGCATACACAAGTTTCAATAGCCAAATTGATCAAATAGAAGAAAAGGTATCAGAGATTGAAGATCAACTTAATGAAATAAAGCATGAAGTGAAGATTAGGAAAAATAGAATGAAAAGGAATCAACAATGCCTCCAGGAAATATAGCACTGTGTAAAAAGACCAAACCTGTGTTTGATTGGTGTACCTGAAAGTGAAGGAGAGAATACCTATGTAACGAATCTGTACATTCTGCATGTGTATCCCAAAACTTAAAGGATAATAAAAAAAATTTAAAGAAAATATTGGTACATTAATTGTAATGAACAATATTACACCAATACAAGATGTTAATAACATATGAAAATGAGAGTAAAGAAGGAGGAAATGTTTGGGAACCTCTGTACTTTCTGTTTAATTTTTTTTGTAAGCTTAAAACTACTTTTTAAAATAATGTCTATTAAGACAAAAACAATGATATTAGTGACTCCATTATTTATGCTCTAAGACATTCAAATAAATAGTATGGTAATGTTAGGGATTTGTAAGGATTCCCACTAGAGGCATTTATTAAGACTTCATGGAGTTGGTGAAACTTAGGATATGTTTTGAAGAATGAGTGAGCTAAATGTAATGAGAACAATTAAAACACACAAGAAATACTTACTAGAAAGCACTTCAGAAACATATCTCTGTGGAAAAATAGTGGCTCAGACTGGGATGTGTAATGCTATATTGAGAAACAGCAGGAAATGACAATGTTTCAGTATTATTTTTCTTATATAATTTATTCCAATATGATATTTTTTCTTACTTGCTTCAAAGGTGTGGAAAAAGTATACATGTAAAGTAACAACTAATGAAAGTTTGTGAAGATGTTAAAATCAGCAAATTCATCATCCTAATCTTGGGAATATTTTTCCCTCTGCTAATGTTGACATATTTCTTAATTCTTTACTTATTTTTCTCTTTTTATTGCCAAGAATTTTAAATAAATGAGCTATATTCAGTTCTTCAGAAGCAATACTTTATTATTCTGCGTGTACTTTAATGGCATCTTATGTGTCAGAGTCAAAGGTATTCATCCGTCCTCATTTTTCTTCACACTTTTTGAATTCTCACTGCTATTCATCATAAGTTTTTCCTGAAAGCTTCTCATCCCCAGATTTTAAAAATAGAGGATTTTTCTTCTCAATTTTGCTCTTCTATTTTAATAGTAACTCCTGAATTCATACAACACCCTCCTTCACTCTAAGATTGCTATGCTCTGAGCATGCAAGTATAAATAAGACAGGTTTCTGAGACCTCCCAATCTAGTGGAATGCTAGAGCAGCTGGCCTATCTGCTGTACGAGGCGTAAGCTGGCCTAATACATGTGTGGGGGAAGGCAGCACGAAGACAGGGAACAGCTAATGGAAAAGTATGGTAGTAACAACCTCCGATATGTCAGAAACTGGGTGAGAAATTTATCAAGGCAAGAGCTTAAAGGTAGATAAAAAGCTGAAGATCAGGGAGCTGAAAAGACAACTGAGGACTGAGTGGTAAAGGATTTTATTCATTATGCAAATATATTTGCCCTGTAACTAATGAACACAGTAAGTACTCAATAAATACTGTGTATAAGAATCAATAAACCATTTGACTAACTAGCATGTGTTGAACAGAAAGTGAAAAATAAGAAATGATCTCTTTTTATGAGAAGCGTATTATGTAGTTGTAGGAGGAAAACAGTTTATAGGATGAGAATGCATAGAATTCTACAAAATTATACAAGGCACATGCACATAAGTATGGGGGAAAATAATATTAATCTATGTGTATATACTATTAGTCCTTGAATATAAAGTAAGCTTTGGGTAAGGTCAGAAGAGAAAGGATAATATTTTAGGTAATTGGAAAAGGTAAAACAAAGACACAATTGAAAATCAGCCAAGAATAGAATAAGAATAATATGAGCATTGGGCTACATGACTAACTACTGTGTGTTGGGAAATGTAACCCTCATTGATGTTTGCAGTAGCCAGCCACCAAGCTGGCCACAAATAGTCCCCTCCTCATGATATTTATTAGCAAGCTGAAAAAGAAAAAAAAAGAGAAAGTGGAATCAAAATTGGAGGATCAAAGACACTGGCAGAATGAGCATCATAATTATAGGGTGTCATCAATCAAATAATCAGAAGTGGGGCAAAATTTATGGTTGTTCAGGGTAAAACTCAACTCATCTTAATTCATGGGTCACTATGTCTCAGTTAGAACTTTAAAAAGTTATAGTTGAGGATAGGTTACAAAACTATCCGAAGGCCAGAACACCGGCGGGTATAGTCCTCCCTGAGTATCCTGCTGACCTCCCTGAATCAGCTTTTATGATTTTGTCTTCTTTGTCACTATGGCATATTTTAGCTTAGGTGGTTTTCTTCCTTCCACCCCTCCTTCCACTGACCATCTGCTCTGTATATTATGCTCCATAAATGCCCTGTCTCCTCGTTTATGTTTATTCAAGTCCCGACTGTTTTTATGCTCAAACTGAAGTCATACTTCTACTAGGCCTTAACCAACAACTCCTTAGAACTCTTACTGCAAATTATATAATATTACACAATTATAATATTACATGTTATAAAATTATATTATGTAATTTGCAGTTATCTAATAAGCTACAGTTCAAGATACACTGTGTTGGCAAGGCTGTAGAGAGAAGAGCTTTCATGAATTTATAGTGAGAGAGTAAGTTATACAACCCCTACAATGGAGGCTAATTGGTAGCAAAATTCAAATGTGTATGCCCTTTGGCACCATAATTCTATTCCCAGAAACTTGTCCTAGACATACACTATTACACATGTAAAATTACATATGTACGTGATTAGTCAGTGTGACATTATAATAGGAAAATAAACACCCAAATTTCCATTAATAAATCAAAGAAATTACGGTATATTCATACAATGGAATATTTTGCGATTTCCAAAAATAAAAAAAGAACAAGGAAATACTTTATGAATGTATTAATATGAATTAATATGGAAATGATTTTAAGGTATGAAAGAGCATATAATATCGGCTAGAAGAATGGGACAGAAAATTCATCCCAGTACTATTGGATAACAGTGGTAAAGTGGGTATCCTCATGTTCCAGATCTTAGAGGAAAGGCTTTTAGTTTTTCCCCCTTCAGTCTGATCCGAGCTGTGCTTCTGTCCCATATGGCTTTCATTATGTTTAGGTATGTTTCCTCTTTACCCAGTTTTTGATAATTTTTATCATGAAGAAATGTTAATTTTATCAAATATCTTTTCTGCATCAATTTAAATGATCGTGCGGTTTTTGTCCTGCATTCTGGTACTATGATGTACCACAGTGAATGTTGAACCATGCTTGAATCCCTGGGATAAATCCCACTTGATCATGACAAATGATTTCTTAATGCGTTGGTGATTTCAGACTGCTCATAGCGTGTTGAGGATTTAAGCATCAGTATTGAGGAGGAACATCTTTTTTGATGTGTCCATGTCTGTTTTTGGTATCACGGTAATACTGGCCGCATTGAATTAATTTGGAAGTATTATCTGTTCTTATCTTTTAGTTTGAGTAGGATTGGTATTCGTTTTTCTTTAACTGGTAGAATTTAGCAGTGAAGCATGGGTTTTGGGCTTTTCTTTGCCGGAAGATTTTTTTATTACAGCTCTGATCTCACTACTTGCTATTGGTCTGTTCAGGTCTTGGATTTCTTCATGGTTCAATCTCGGTAGTTTGTATGTTTCTAGGAATTTATCCATTTCTTCTAGATTTTTCAATTTATTGGCGTAATAGTTGCTCATAGTAACCACTAGTGACCCTGTGAATTTCAGCAGTATCTGTTGTGATGTCTCCTTTTCCATCTCTGATTTCATTTATTTGGGTCTTCTCTTTTTATTCTTAGTCTCGCTAAAGGTTTGTTGATTTTGTTTACATTTTTTTAAAAAACCCACAAGTTTTTACTTTGTTAATTTTGTCTGGTTGTCTTCATTTCAATTTCATTTTTTTCTGCTCTGATATTTATTATTTCTTTTTTTTTTTTAATCTATTTTGGGTTTGGTTTGTTCTTGCTTTCCTGTTTCTTTAAGACATATTGTTAGGTTGTTTATTTGAAGTTTCTCCTCTTTTTTGATGTAGGCACTTACAGCTATAAACCACCCTCTTAGTACTACTTTCACTGTACCCATAGCTTTGGTTATGCTGTGTTTCCATTATCATTTGTTTCAAGAAATTTCTTAATTCCCTTCTTAATTTCTTTACCAACCCACTGGTCATTCAGAAACATATTAATTTCCATGTGTTTGTAAAATTTCTGAAATTCATCTTGTTATTGATTTCTAATTTCATTCCACTGTGTAGAGAAGATACTTGATATTATTTCAATTGTTTTTCAAATGTTTTAAGACTTGCTTTTTAACCTAACATATGGTCTACCCTTGATCATAAGCCATGTCCTGAGGAGCTGAATGTGTATTCTGCAGCTCCTGGATGAAAGGTTTGTAAATATTTATTAGGTCCATTTGGTCTACAATGCAGATTTAGTCTGATGTGTCTGTGTTGATTTTCTGCTTGGAAGATTTGTCCAATGCGGGAAGTGGGGTGTTGACGTTTATAGCTATTATTGTATTGGGATTTCTCTCTTCAGCTCAAATAATGTTGGCATTATATCTGGGTGTTCCAGCAGTGGTGCATATATATTTATAGTTGTTATATCCTCTTGCATAATCGATCCCTTTTTCATCATATAATAACCTTCTTTATCTCTTCTTGCAGTTTTTATCTTGAAATTTTTTAATCTGATATAAATATAGCTACACTTGCTCTTTTGGGATTCCATTTGTATAAACTATCTTTTTCCATTCCTTTATTTTCAGATTATGTGTAACTTTATAAGTAAAGTGTATTTCTTGTAGGCAATAGATCATTCAGTTTTGTTTTTATATCCATTCAGCCATTCTGTGTCTCCTGATTAGACAGTTTAGCCCAGTGTTGAGTATAATTTAATATTATTGTTGATAAATAGGTACACACTCCTGCCATTTTGTTATTTGTTTTCTGGTTGTTTTGTAGTCTTATCTTCCTTCTTTCTTCCCTTCCTTCTTGACTTCCTTTTAGTGAAGGTGATTTTCTCTGGTGGCATGTTTTAATTTCTTACTTTTTATTTTTTATGTATCTGTTGTTTACTTTTTCATTGGCAGTGATTGTGAAACTTGCAAATATTATGTTATATGGACATAAAAATATGTCCATTATTTTAAACTGACAGTGGCTTAACATTGTTTGCATAAAAAAAAAGACAAGTAATAAGTACTTTTTCTAAGTACTTATTACTGTGAGTTTTTACCTTCAGATAATTTCTCGTTGCTCATTATCATCCTTTTCTTTCTAATTGAGGTACTCTCTTTTGCATTTTATTTTTGGAGGACAGGTCTGGTGTTGATAAAATACCTCAGCATTTGTTTGGTAAAGAATTTCTTCTTCATATTTAAGGAATATTAATTTGCTGGGTATACTATTTTAGGGTAAAAGTGTTTTTCCTTCAGTCTGGTGTGTAAGTGAAACCTTACACGCCAAACTCTCCTTGCCTGTAAGGTTCCCGTAGAAGAGTCTGCTGCCAAATGTATTAGAGCTCCACTGCATGTTATCTGTTTCTTTATCTTGTTTCTTTTAGGGTCCTTTCTCTATCCTTTATTTTTAGGAGTTTGATTATCAAAGGTCTTGAATTAGTCTTCTTTAGGTTAAATTTGCTTGGTGTTCTACAACTTTCTTGTACTTAAATATTGGCATCTTTCTTTGGGTTTGAAAGTTCTCTGTTATTATCCCTTTGAATTCTCTCTCTCTCTCTCTCTCTCTCTCTGTCTCTCTCTCTCCCCCCTCCCTCCCTCTCTCTCTCTCCCCCTCCCTCTCTCTCTCTCTCCTTCCCTCTCTCTCTCCCTCCCTCCCTCTCTCTGTCCCTCTCTCCCTCCCCCTCTCTCCCTCCCCCTCTCTCTCTCCCTCTCTCTCTCCCTCCCTCTCTCTCCTCCTCTCTCTCTCCTCCTCTTTCTCTCTTTCTCTCTCTCTCTCTCTCTCTCTCTCTCCATTCTCCTTAAAGCCAATAACTCTTGGATTTTCCCCTTTGAGGTGATTGTCTAAGTCTTCTAGGCATTTTTCATTTTCTAAATTTCTTTTTTTAATTTTTTCCTTTACTATGTGTCTTCGAATTATCTTCAAGCTCACTAATCCTTTCTTCTTTTTGATCAATTCTGCTGGTAAGAGATTCTGATGCATTCTTTAGTATATCAATTGCATTTTTCAACTCCAGAATTTCTGCTCAATTCTTTTCAATTATTTCAATTGCTTTGTTAAATTTATCTGATAAATTTCTGAATTTTTCTCTGTGTTATCTTGAATGTCTTTGGGTTTCCTTAAATCGCACTTTTGAAGTTTCTGTCATCTGTTACGTCATCTCTCTCTCTCTCTCTGGCATTGATCTCTGCTGCCATATTTAGTTTGGTGAGGTCATGTTTTTCTGGATGATCTTGACTCTTGTGAATTTTCATCTGGGCATTGAAGAGTTAGGTATTTATTGGAGTCTTTATAGTCTGGACTTGTTTGTACCCTTCCTTCTCAGGAAGGCGTTCCAAGTATTTAAAGGGAGTTGGGTGTTATGATCTTAGCTGTTTCTGCATTAGGGGGCACCCCAAGCCCAGTAATGCTTTGGTTCTTGTACACTCATAGAGGTACCACCTTGGTGTTTTTGGATAAAACCCAGCAGAATTCTCCGAGTTACCAGGCAGAGACTCTTGTCCTTTTCTCTTACTTTCTCCCAAATGAATGAAGTCTCCCTCTCGGTGCTGAACCTCCTGGACTTGGGCAGGGGGACACAAGCACTTCTGTGGCCTCCACCATCACAACAGCATTGGATCAGGCCTGAAGCCAGCACAGCAGTGGGTCTCACCCAAGGCCCACTGTAACCACTACCTGCTACTGCATAGGCTTACTCAAGGCTCTAGAGGTCTACAGACAGCAATTGGAGAAGCCAGCCAGCCTTGTGTCCTTCCCTTTAGGGTAGTGAGTTCCCCCTGGCCTTGGGTCGGTCCAAAGATACCATCTGGGAACCAGGAATTGGGGTAAAACTCCTTAGAAATCTACCTGGTGATTTTTCTACTGGTAATCATATCATAAGACAAAATCTTTCTCTCCCTTCCCTTCCCTTCCCTTTTCACAGACAGAGGAGTCTCTCCCTGTGGCCATCACCACTGTAGGCTCTTGGTGACTACTGCCAGGCTACCAGACATATTCATATAAGCCCCAGGGGCTCCTCTGTCAGCTTATGGTGAATGCTACCAGGCCTGGGACTCTCCCTTCAGGGCACTAGGCTCCCCTCTACCCCAGGGCAAGTCCAGAAATATCATTTAAGAAGCAAGCCTATATAGACCCCAAGAGCCTGCTTAATTCTTTCCTTCCCTGTAGCCAAGGCGGTACCTAAGATGTAAGACAAATTCTCCTCTACTTTTCCCTCTGCTTTTCTCAAGCCAAAGGAGTCTCACCATAACCACCATATCTGGAAACGTGCTGGGTCCCACCTGAAGACAGCATGTCTCAGAGTCTTATCCAAGGCCTATTGTGTACTACATTGGTATCAATACTGACTATTCAGGGCCCAAGGGCTTGTTAGTCAGCAGGTGATGAATTCTGCCAGGACTGGGTCTTTCCCTTCAAGGCACAGGGTTCCCTTCTGACCTAGGGTATGTCTAGAAATGTCCAAGAGTTAAGTCCTGGAATGAGAACCTCACAATTCTGTCCAGTGCCTTATCCTGGTGTGGCTGAGCTGGTAATCAAGATGCAAGACAAAGTCCTCTTCGCTCTTCCTTCTGCTCTCCTCAAGCAGAAGGAAGGGGGTCACTGTGGCTGTGAGCTGTGCTGCCTGAGTCTGTGCCTCAGGTAGTACAAGCGCTCCCTTAGCCACCTCGCTCATGTCTCACTAGGTAGAATGCTGCCAAGTCCACCATCTCCAAACCCAGCACAGCACTAGGATTTGCCTGGAAGCTGCAGTTCCTGTGGTCTAGACTGCCTAACGAGTTTATCTGGTGCCCCAGAGCATTTTATAGCACAGTGGCTAGGCTTGTCAAAACTCAAGTTCTGCTGCTGGGTTGTGGGATTTCTCTCTGCCTAGGGCTGATCTAAACGATCCCTTCATGAGTGGGTATTGGCTGATTCAATCCTAGTTTTGCTCTCCACTGTGACAGAGATACAACGTTTATTAGCTGTTCGTGTCAGAGGGGCAGGATGTCTTGTTTTCTCCCTTATTGCCCTCTGCTTTATCTCTAGTATGTAAGATAGAGTCTGGTACGCAGAGGTACTCAGTGAATATTTGTTGAAAAAAATGTAATTTTTTTTTAGGGAACCCAAGAAGGTCGAGGTCTTCAGGTTGTAAACCCAAATGCATTATGTCTTCAGATAAAATTAAAAGACTGAACTAAAATCTATAACATTGAATGTTTGAATTTTACAATTTCTTTGGTAAGTACTCACATGTTACCAGAAACGTTAGTGAGAATGTCAGTTCCAAAACTGGACCATCCTGGGATAAACACAAGAAAAGGGGGGCCTTGGGAGGACAAAGGTAAAGACCAGAAACAAAGGGAATATAAATGAACACACATAATGTGGGGTTCTCATCAGTAGCAAAACGTCAACCACGCAATAAGTACGTTGGTTATAATTTCATTTTTCCAAATATCATCTAGACAAAATGTGCTCATAACGTGTACACTGACTGAATATGCTACAGGGTTGTGCATGCGATGGCTCATTTATAGTCTTACCTAAGGATATTTGAATATGGGAAATTCCCAAGATGTTTGAAGACAGCATTACAGGATATATCCTCCTACAGAGTCTTGAATCACTCATTTTATTAAAAGAGTTTCAAACATTTCTGTTATGTGTTGTAAGTAAAGTTAGCAAAAGCTAGATTTCCTTTTGAGAATTTGCTAAATGACCTCAGGCCAGATGGCTTCTGTATTCTGAATTTCCTTCCTATGCTGATCCTTGAGGACCCTCAGCTGCATGGGCTGTCTTGGCTATTCAGCCTCCTCTTCTGATGCTCTCATCCTGCTAAAAGGGATTCTCCACAGATCAGCTTCAAAATAAATCTCCTTTATGTAATTGCATCCAGAAATAGAATCGAAATATTAAACAATTAAGCAAAAACTTTATAAAACTAAAACATAAAAGTGCACACCTTGCATAGGACAACCCATTTTGTATTTTTAAAAATACAGGTTGTTAATTGTCTCATTAAAGACTTACCATTGCAGATAATAATTAAGCTATATAGCTTCATCTATTTAGTGCCTGGCAAAGTGCCTCACTATGTATTTATTTATTATTTTAATGCCATGCCTCACTAAAGAAAATGTTTGATAGCTGGCACAGTTTATATTTATATTTAATAAGCATATAATATTTATCAACATATGCAATTAATACAATTAATCGATGGTTGCTGACTAATAGCATAAATAGTTCTTTTTATAAAGCTCAAGTCGTTTTTTTTTCTAGTACAATCCGGTTGTCTCTTCTTCAGCTATCAGGACTCACTCTTCACTTAACCACAAATGCCATCCATCTTCAGTAACTGAATGTCTGGTCTTGGAACATGTTCTTCTCCCTACGTGTTCCTAGAACCACTGAGGAATGTTGGCCAGCTCCAGAATTATTTCTAGTTCCCTCTACCAACGCCTTGCTCCTTGTGGCACATCACATCTCCATCCTACTCTGCATCTTCTCTGGCTTTCTGGAAACTTTTTCCGAAGGCAGTTGCTTCTGTCTACTTTGCCACTACTTTCCAAGCATGGCCCAGAATATTCCGTAACTCCGCAAAGCAGAGCTATGACCAGTCCACATGAGTCCACAAGATTTTACTAAAGGTTTGCATAGAAAAACCCAAATTTTCATTGGTGAGAAACATATATACGTACTCTCACACAAATAAAACACTTGAAATGGGATTGAGAATATGAGAGGTTTTAGACTGACTTAGCAGGTACCCTGAGATAATTCTCAACTGCTCCTCCATAGAGCTGTCATATTTCAAGTATCACCACACCGTCCTCTCTATATCTTCCCAGCAGAGAATTCAGAACACTGCTCTCAGATATCCAGCAAAAGTGTGTGTGAGAGAAGGATTTCTGGCAACTCTTCCCAGAGTAAAAATAACACTTTGCATTTTTGTTCTTGAAAGAATAACATTTTATCGTCTTAAACTTTCTCATTCCAGAATAAGATGTTTACCATATGTTTGTACAACCCATGGGTCAATTAACAACCACCATTTTTTTCCCCTAAGAAAGGATGTATCATCCTTTTACATGAAAAACTACTCTCAGCTTTGAAATAACATCAGCCTGTATCCTCTTCCCACCCTGACCTACACACTAGCACCCACCATCACACAACTATTGGTAAAGCCATTGGTGTAAGCCAATATAGGAGTCCAGTTTACTATACGCTCAGACTAGCATGTGGAACATGCCCTTATATTCTGCCAAGATATATTTTAGCTACCATTTTCCAAATATTAGGAGAACATGTTTATTTCTTTAAAAAATAGTGAAAGAAATTTTGTGAATATATATATATATATTAAAAATGACAAAGTGGCAATTTCTTTAAAGTATATGAAGACTTTGGGAGAAATATCAGAAACAGTATACTGATGCCTGGAAGTGAAATGCTCACTGTGTCAATATTTCCAAGTGTCGGATATACATTTAACTATGTGAAGAAGCTTTGGGAAATACTGATACTCGAGACCTATCCTCAGCAACTCTGATTTATGTGATTTGGTATGTCCCAAGCATGCATATGTTTGTATAAAGCTCTCCAGGTGATTCTGCATGCAGCAAAGATTGAGAACCTCTGTACTACATAAATCCAACAGGTGAGCTGCCATTTCCCTTCTCCTTGGTGCACCAAAATGCTCTGTACACCAAAACTGCCACCCACATTGCACCATGCAGCCACTGCTAGGGGATGAGACAGGAGTGGCATCAGCAAAGCAAGACTGTTTTTCCTACCTCTTTATTGCATTTTTCAGTAATATGAAGTTAAAATCAGGTACTGGGAGTGCTCCTCTGATTTTCTATTTTTATGAAGGCGTTCTTTGTGTGTAGATAGTTGTCAAATTGGTGTCCTTGCAGTGAAGATGACAGGTAGGAGCTTCCATTCTGCCATCTTACTCCATCCCCAATAGTCTCTATTTAGTTTTTTTTTTTTTTTTTTTTTTTTTGAGACCAAGTTTCGCTCTTGTTACCCAGGCTGGAGTGCACTGGCGTGATCTCAGCTCACCGCAACCTCTGCCTTCTGGGTTCAGGCAGTTCTTCTGCCTCTGCCTCCTGAGTAGCTGGGATTACAGGCACACGCCACCATGCCCAGCTAATTTTTTGTATCTTTAGTAGAGATGGGGTTTCACCATGTTGACCAGGATGGTCTCGATCTCTTGACCTCGTGATCCACCTGCCTTGGCCTCACAAAGTGCTGGGATTACAGGTGTGAGCCTCTGCGCCTGGCCTCTATTTAATTTTTTTATGAGCAATCTAGTGGTGTTTGTTAGATTGGAGACTGTGTTCAGTGTAGATTTCAATACTGAATTTTTACTTCATAAATAGGAAGCATCTTACAATTCCATTTCTTACAAAGTCATTCAATTTGTAACGTTTGGAGTTATACAAGCCTTTGGTAACATCAGGGAATCGAGTGTAGATATCAGAGTAAACTGCTAATTAACTGTTGATATGCACTTATCTCTTTGTGAAATCAATTAAGAAAATATTCCATGCTCATTAGAAAGAAGGAAAGTACTTTGGAATTTGGACCAGTGATGTGTGTCTGTGCGTGTGTGTGTGTCTGTGTGTGTGTGTGTGTGCACGCGCACACGTGCTTATTTATTGTTGAATTTTGAACTGTATCTAATGTTGTGGACTGAGGTCACAAAGTCTCGTGTGTCTGTCTATAATTGATAAAATCTTTGACCTTTCATTATATGTGAAATATTTTCTCACTCTAGAGGGCATTAATATATTAAATATAAGGTGTCTAAAATAAATGAGGTCTGTGCTGATATAGAAAGTAATAACAATATACATAATTCTAATATTCTCAGAAAAAAAGACAAAACTTCTAATACTTTTAAATGTGCTTGTGTTTTAAGAAGAAAAAAACCTGTTTCGGGTTTTTAAAACCGCTGGCTCAGATCATGCTGCTTGCTTTGTGGAGTAAGAAACGCGGTGGCTCACGCCTATAATCCCAGCACTTTGGAAGGCCGCGGCAGGTGGATCACCTGAGGTCAGGAGTTTGAGACCAGGCTAACACGGGAAAACCCTGTTTCTAAAAATAATAATAATAATAAAATAAAAATAAAAGCTTATTTTACCCTTAGTCAACCAAAAGGGGGAACTGATGAAATTTCACGACACAGTTATGTATGCACGTTACCGGAAAACATTCCTCTTCTCGCTTCTGATATTGATGGTTACTTAATAAATTAAACCAGACTTTCAGTTATATCATCAACAGGCAGCTTCTGCTACTCTTTCATGCTCATCAGAAGGCTCTGCTATAGGCCAGAAATTTGTTCTTCAAGGAAGTAAAACAGTCTCAGAGTCTCCCAGAAAGTCGTGTATCGTATATTTCTAAATTATGTGTACCTGAGGAATGGACTCAAAATTACAGGCTTTGGAACTTAATGTGGCATCACTTAGATGACTGTGAAGATAACGCCTGACGATTGAGTCAGCAGTTTGCATTTTTTAAAATTCCAGAAGCCACCGAATTTATGAAAACACAATACTGACCCAAGATCAAGAGGGACAGGACTTAATTGCATAGTGCTAAGTGAACTGATGGAGAAGATCTATTTTGTGTCCATGCGTGTTGTTTTTTCTGCAATAGTATTCATGAGCAGGATGATTACATGAAGCAGCCTCTTATCATTAACCTTTCTTTAAGCCTCAACTTATTAGATTATGCTTTTGCAGACCGAGATGAAACACATTTTAAACAGTATTTTCTTCAGTACTTCAGAAACAACGGTTTTACTACATCCTTTTAATTTTAATGACAACGTAGTTATTTTCAAGATTCAATAGAAATCTTTTTTAATTGGAATTTCATTGCACAAATCAATTGCACACCCGAGATCATGTACAAGACAACCTTCTCATATTTGAGAATAAATCCAATTTAATCAGAACTATAAGCCCATCACTAAGGAACAAGGGCTGTAATGCAGATGTTGAGTCAACATCTAAAAAGCTCTCCCGGAAAACTGGTCTGCCACCTTCTTTGGATTACAAGATCACAGCCTCATAGGTGGCATCAAATATCAATTCCTTGCTCATCTGACACTTAGCAGATTCTGGGACCTTAACAGTAGAATTCATACACATGAATAAGTAGCACCTATGTAACCTGATGGAAAAAATATAAGTCTTTTTTCCCCTAGACTTAGAATAGAAGAACAAATAAGAGTTATTTAAAACAAAACAAATTGTGAAGTAGACTATTCAAAAGCTGTGTAAGATCTTTGGTTATATCTCTGTAACTGGATAAAATACTCTGATAAACTTATTTTTTTAAATCAAGAATAACCTTCAGAGTTTATTTAGGGTTACGAAGGGAGACTTCACCCTCCTGGTTCATTCAGGCATTGCATAGATTTTGAGCATGTGCTTATTTTTATATGAAAGTCACCTTTTAACCCTGGCAACCCACACTTGGACATCATGGAAGGATTGGAACAATAATGGGACTCAGAGACTCTGTAGACATATAATTCTCCGCTTATGTAAAAAAAATAAGATTTTTTTCTCCTAAACGTTTTCAAACATTGCTATTCTTTTGCTGTTCTAAAGAGGACTAAAATAATTTGTAGTACTATCCATTTTTTTGTTTTTGAGACAGAGTCTTACTCTGTCGCCAGGCTGGAGTGCAGTGATGTAATCTCGGCTCACTGCAACCTCCGCCTCCTGGGTTCAAGCGATTCTTCTGCCTCAGCCTCCCGAGTAGCTGGGATTACAGGCACGCGCCACCATGCCCAGCTAATTTTTGTATTTTTAGTAGAGATGGGGTTTCACCATGGCCAGGATGGTCTCAATCTCTTGACCTCGTGATCCGCCCTCCTCGGCCTCCCAAAGTGCTGGGATTACAGGCCTGAGCCACCGTGCCCAGCCTAGTACTACCCATTTCATAAAATTAATTGCATGTAGAATCCAGATATTACTATTATAATCACTGTTATAAGCAACCAGTGCTATGAAGATCACTTTGGATACCTAAAGCTATTACTCTGAAAACCTCTAATCAATGAAGTTGGTTTGTTATTTGACTTTACTCCTTAATTTTATAGTGTTACTTATAGCTATGTAGTTAATTACTTTGGATAATTTTTAACTATTTAAAATTTTAATTATATTTTGGTTTATGTGATTTTAAAAAATGTATCAACAAAAATGCCAAATCATCTTAAAACAACATTGTACAATTTTAACTTAGAAAAATGGTTTAGAAGCAATTCAAATGTCATGAATTTTGGGTTTCTAACCTAAATCTAGTCTTTCAGAAACTGAAATTATTATGTCAGCAAAACTTTATTTTTAAACCTATTTCTAAGAACGAAAGTCAAACAGCTTGTGTTCCTGTGTGCGTGTGCGTGTGTGTGTGTGTGTGTGTGTGTGTGAGAGTTAGTCCATTCTCATGCTGCTATAAGGACATACCTGAGACTTAGTAATTTATGATGGAAAGACATATAATAGACTCACCATTCTGCAGGGCTTAGGAAGCCTCAGGAAAATTACAATAATGAAAAAAGGGAAGCAATCACATCCTTCACATGACGGCAGTGAGAAGTAGAGAGTGAAGGGAAGGAAAAGCCCCTTTTTAAACCATCAGATTTCATGAGAACTCACTATCATAGGAACAGCATGGAGGTAACCACCCTCATGATTCAATGATCTCCCACTGGGTCCCTCTCACGACACATGAGGATTATGGGAAGTAGAGTTCAGGATGAAATTTGGATAAGAACACAGCCAAACCGTGTCATTTCATCCCTGGCCCCTTCCAAGGCTCATGTCCTCACATTCTCAACAGTCCCCCAGAGTTTTAACTCATTCTAGAATTAATTCAAAAGTCCAAGTCCAAAGTCTTATCTGAGACAAGGCAAGTCCCTTCTGCCTAGGAGCCTGTAAAACCAAAAGCAAGTTAGTTACTTCCTAAATACAATGGGGGCACAGGCACCCATCCCAAATGGGAGAAATTGGACAAAACAAAGGGGCTGCAGGCTCCATGCAAACCTGAAATCCAGTAGGGCAGTCATTTAACCTTAAAGTTCCAAAAGGATCCCCTTGCACGACATGTCTCACATCCCAGTCATGCTGATGCAAGAGGTGGAATCCCACAGCCTTGAGGGGCTCGTGCCATGGTGGTTTGCTGTATCCATCACCGTGTCATCCACATTAGGTATTTCTCCTAATGCTATCACTTCCCTATCACCGTACCCCCTGCTATCCAAACCCTAGCCTCCCACACCCCAACAGATCCCAGTGTGTGATGTTCCCCTCCCTGTGTCCATGTGTTCTCATTGTTCAACACCCACTTATGAGTGAGAACATGTGGTGTTTGGTTTTTCTGTTCCTGTGTCAGTGTGCTGAGAATGATGGTTCCCAGGTTCATCCGTGTCCCTGCAAAGAACATGAATTCATCCTTTTCATGGCTGCATAGTATTTCATGGTGTATATGAGCCACATTTTTATTTATACAGTCTATCATTGATGGGCATTTGGGTTGGTTCTAATCTTTGCTATTGTGAATAGTGCCACAATAAACATATATGTGCATGTGTCTTTATACTAGAATGATTTATAATCCTTTGGGCATATACCCAGTAACAGGATTGCTGGGTCAAATGGTATTTCTAGTTCTAGATCTTTGAGAAATCACCACACTGTCTTCCACAATGGGTGAACTAATTTACACACCCAACAGTGTAAAAGTGTTCCTGTTTCTCCACATCCTCTTCAGCATCTGTTGTCTCCAGATTTTTTAATGATCACCATTCTAACTGGTGTGAGATGGCATCTCAATGTGGTTTTGATTTACATTTCTCTAATGACCAGTGATGATGAGCTTCTTTCCATGTGTTCATTGGCTGCATAAATGTCTTCTTTTGTAAAGTGTCTGTTCGTATACTTTGCCCATATTTTGATGGGCTTGTTTGTTTTTTTTTCTTTTGTAAATTTGTTTAAGTTCTTTGTATATTCTGGATATTAGCCCTTTGTCAGATGGGTAGATTACAAATTTCTTTTCCCATTTTGCTTGTTTACAGTTCACTCTAATGATAGTTTCTTTTGCTATGTAGAAGCTCTTTAATTAGATTTCATTTGTCTATT
This sequence comes from Callithrix jacchus, assembly GCF_049354715.1. Classification (NCBI taxonomy): domain Eukaryota; kingdom Metazoa; phylum Chordata; class Mammalia; order Primates; family Cebidae; genus Callithrix; species Callithrix jacchus. The sequence continues at coordinate 3,204,881 of NC_133510.1, forward strand.
TTGGCTTTTGATGCCACTGCTTTTGCTGTTTTAGTCATGAAGTCCTTGCCTATGCCTATGTCCTGAATGGTACTCCCAAGGTTTTCTTCTAGGGTTTTGTTGGTGTTAGGTATTATGTTTAAATCTTTAATCCCAAACATTCCTATATACCAGTAATACACAAAGTCAAATCATGAGTAAACTCTCATTCACAATTGCTACAAAGAGAATAAAATACCTAGGAATACAACTAACAAAGGATACGAAGGCTCTCTTCAAGGAGAACTACAAACCACTGCTCAAGGAAATAAGAGGGTACACAAACAGATGGAAAAATATTCCATGCTCACGGTTAGGAAGAATCAATATTGTGAAAATGGCCATACTGCCCAAAGTAATTTATAGATTCAATGCTATCCCCATCAAGCTACCATTGACTTTCTTCACAGAATTGGAAAAACCACCTTAAACTTCATATAGAACCAAAAAAGAGCCTTCATAGCCAAGACAATCCTAAGCAGAAACAAAACAAAGCTGGAGGCATCATGCCACTTGACATCAAACTATTCTACAAGGCTACAGTAATCAAAACAGCATAGTACTGGTACCAAAACAGAGATATACACCAATGGAACAGAACAGAGGCCTCAGAAATAACACTACACATCTGCAACCATCTGATCTTTGACAAACCTGACAAAAACAAGCAATGGGAAAAGTATTCCCTATTTAGAAAATGGATTATCTTTTCTATGGCACTCTCAGCTGCAAATTTTCCAAACTTTTGTGCTCTGCTTCCCTTTTTCCCTAAATTCCAATTCCAAACAATGTATTTGTGAATACATAAAACTGAATACATTTGACAGCACTGAAGTTACTTCTACAATGCGTAGCAAGAGTGACCTTTACTCTAGATCCCAGCAAGTTTCTCGTCTTCATCTGAGATCACCTCAGCCTGGACTATACTGTCCATATCACTATCAGCATTTTAGTCAAAGCCATTCGGCAAGTCTTTAGGAAGTTCCAAACTTTCCTTCCTCTTCCTGTCTTCTGAGTCCTCCAAGTCTCTGGAAAGTTCCAGACTTTACCACATGTTCATATCTCGTCTGAGCCCTCCAAACTGTTCCAAACTTTGCCTGTTATCTAGTTCCATAGTTGTTTCCACAATTTCCAGTATCTTTATAGCAGTACCCCACTTTCAGTACCAATTTACTGTATTAGTTCATTTTCATGCTGCTATAAGGACATACCCAAGACTGGTTAATTTATAAAGGAAAAAGATTTAATTGACTCACAGTTCTTCAGAGCTTGGGAGGCCTCAGGAATTTTACAATCATGGCAGAAGGGGAAGCAAGCACATCCTTCTTCACATGGTGGCAGTGAGAAGTACAGAGCGAAGTTGGAGGGAAAATCCCTTAAAAAAAAAATCAGATCTCATGAGAACTCACTATCATGAAAACAGCATGGAGGTAACCAGACCCATGATTCAATTACCTCCCACTGGATCCCTCCCACAACATATGGGGATTATGGGAAATACAGTTCAAGACAAGATTTGTGTGGGGACATAGCCAAACCATATCAGTGTGTGTGTGTGTGTGTGTGTGTGTGTGTGTGTGTGTGTGTGTATGCTGATAAGTCAAATTATTAGAAATATTTTGATTAATTTTTCTATCCATGTCATTTAAAAGGAAAATACAGTTTCAAACAGATTTTCATGACAGTTAAGAATAAAGTTTTAAAACATTTCCATATGTTTATTCTGTTCAATTAACTATGGTTTTCTCTTTCTTGCCTTACAATTTCTAAATAATTACATGACAAGAAATTTATCCTAACCACTTTGATAAGCCAGAGATCATTTTTAAATAAAATAATAAAACTAGGAGTAGAAAGAAGAATTGTTAGTGAAGCTACCATTAACTTGGATTTGCTGTGTAACCTTCTTAGATGTCACTTTAGTTTCTTTTACATTCTCTTGAGAAATAAAAAGCAAAGTTATAGTTTTGAGATTCCTTACCTTGCAGATATTTTAGATTTTTTTTGTGCTTTCTAAAGAGAAAGGGATGAATTGAGTCTTAAATTGTCTTAAATTCTAACATTCTCTGAGTGAGAGTACTAGATCACATCATGTATACTTGATTTTTAAAAAACACACAGCAAAATACAGCTGACAACCGCTTAGAAACACAGGTTATTTCTTCTAAAATGCCTAGGATGAGAAGTGTTTCAAATTTTGGCTTTGGGAATATTTGCATATACATAATAAGATATCTTGGGGACAGAACTCAAGTCTAAACACAAATTTATTTTTCTATTTCATATGTACTCTATACACATAACCTGAAGGCAATTTTATAAAATATTTTTAATAATTTTATGCATGAAACAAAGTCTGTGTACATTGAACCATCAGAAAGAGACAGTGTCCCTATCTCAGCCACTCATGTAGATAATCTGTGGTTCCTTGGCAATCGCCATCATCCTTGACTAAATTTATAAGCTGCCGATAAGCGATCATTCTCTTACACTTATTCACCATAAGTAACAGTAAAAAATAGGGCATATCATTAACATGGTGAAAACATAATGTGTTCAGAGTAACTAAGAAGCAGAGTGGTGTCACCATAACACCTGTTTGAGCCATTACACAACAGCAACAATAAACAATGGCAGGCTTTCAGTCTCTACCTACAATGTTGTGTTTTAATCAAAAGGTTACTTGATGTTTCATTTTATTTATTTATTTATCTTAGGTAAGAAGAAATGTCAGAAGCAGCTGAGGACCAGACACCAGGTCCTTTAGCGTTGAAGAGATGTTCTCCTGGATGGATTTTTAAAAAATGATTCCTCCACAGTTATCTGCCTTATTATCCAGGATTTTTTGTCTCAGGAGTCTCCCTTTGATTTTTAATTAAAAAAACATAATTTCCTGTTCTGTAGGAATGCATACTGCTCTAGTCCTTCAATAAACTGATCTCACAATTTCACCATGCTGTCTACAGGCACCTCTTCTCCAGTGTTCACAATGCCATCTTCATTGTCTCTATTGTCATAATCACATTGATGCAGAATCATTTCAGCTACTTTACCATCAGTCAATGAATGAACAACTGGAGATTTATTATTGAGGTTAAAAACCTTCTTATCCAGAGAGGGAACCAAGATGGCTGAGTAGGAGCAGCTCTGGATTCCAGCTCTCAGTGAGAGTACAGAGGGTGAGTGGTCACCACATTTCCAGATGGATTTTTATTGCCTACAGACCAGGAGATTCCCAGGCGGAGGAGTGCCACAGGTCTCCAGTGAGGCTGTTTTGGCTGGCACAGTGGGTCTCTGCACAAAAACTCACATGGGTCTGGGCACCATTTCAGCTGGCAACTGGAGTGACTGGGAGACAGAGTCACCCATTCAACTGATAAAAAGGGGACTGAAATAGGGAGCCAGGTCAGGAGATTCCCGGGCAGAAAATTGCCACAAGTCTCCAGCACAGCTGTTTCAGCTGGCACAGCAGGTCTCCTTATAAAAACACACAAATCCGGGTGTCTTTTCAACTGGCGACTGGAACACCTGGGACACAGAGTCACCCATTCAACTGAAAAAATGGGGACTGAGGCAGGGAGCCAGGCCAGGAGATTCCTGGCTGAAAAAGCACCATGAATCTCCAGTGTGGCTGTTTCAGCTGGCACAGCAAGTGTCCACAAAAGAACTCACACAAATCTCAGTGCCATTTCAACTGGTGACTGGAACACCTGGGAGACAGAGTCACCCATTCAACTAAAAAAAGGGGACTGAGGCAGGGAGCCAAGTGATCAGGTTCGGCTTGTCCCATCCCAACAAAGACCAGAAATGTGAAATGCTCTGGATTGAGAGTTTCACAGCAAGCACAGCTGAACCTGGGACAGTCCAGCTCTGTGGGGAGGGGCATCTGCCATTACTGAGGCAGTCTACCACTACCGAGGTAGTCTGCCATTGCCAAGGCAGGCCGCCATTACTGAGGCAGCCCACCATGGCTGAGGCAGTCCACCATTATAGAGAGAGTCCACCATTACAGAGGCGGGCCGCCATTGCTGAGGCAGTTCTAACCATATCCCTATAAACAGGACTGCAGGGAAGTTCACACAGCAGCTGGATGGAGAGCACAGCAGCTCAGCAATGCCTCTGCTGGCAGACTGTGACTAGGCTGCCACCTCACTGGGCAGGGTGTCCCTGAAAAAAGGCAGCAGCATGAAGGAAACTTATAAATAAAGCCCTACCTTCTCTGGACAGACTACCTGGGGAGAAAAAGACAGTTATGAGTTCTGCTGCAGCAGACTTAAACGTAACTGCCTAGCAGCTCTGAACGGAACAATGGACCTCACAGATCAGCATCTGATCTGTGATAAAGGATAGACTATCCCCTCAAGCAGCTCCCTGACCCCCGTATATCCAAAGGGTCATCTCATAAAGGAGAGCTCAGACTGACCTCTGGCAGCTTTTCTACTGGGACAAAGAGAGCAGAAGAAGAAACTGGCAGCAATCCTTACTGTTCTGCAGCTGCTGCAGGTGATCCCCAGGTAAACAGGGCCTGGAGTGGACCGCAGCAGTCCTGCAGCAGAGGGGCCTGACTGTTAGAAGGAAAACTAAGAAACAGAAAGAAATAACTTCATCATCAACAAACTGGACATCCACTCAGAGACCCCATCTGAAAGTCACCAACTACAAAGACCACAGGTAAATAAATCCACAAAGATGGGAAGAAACCAGCACAAAAAGAATGAAGACACACAAAATGAGAATGCCTCTTCTATTCCAAGGGATCACAACTCCTCACCAGCAAGGGAACAAGGCTGGATGGAGAATGAGTCTGATGAATTGACAGAAACAGGCTTCAGAAGATGGGTAATAAAAAACTTATCTGAGCTAAAGAAGAACATATCCTAACCCAATGCAAAGAAACTAAGAACCTTGAAAAAAGGTTCAGCATTTTGATGAAATGCCAATGAGAATAAACAGCTTAGAGAGGAATATAAATGAATCAATGGAGCTGAAAAACACAACATGAGAACTTTGCAAAGCATACAAAAGTTTCAATAGTCAAATTGACGAAGCAGAAGAAAGGATATCAGAGGTTGAAAGAGGCTGAAGATAGACTCAGTGAAATAAAATTAGAAGGGAAGATTAGAGAAAAAAGAGTGAAAAGAAATTAACAAAGCCTCCAAGAAATATGGGATTATGTGAAAAGACCTAATTTACATTTGATAGGTGTACCTGAATGTGACAGAGAGAATGAACTCAGCTGGAAAACATTCTTAAGGATACTATCCAGGAAAACTTCCCAAACCTAGCAAGGCAGGCCAATATTCAAGTCCAGGAAATACAGAGAACACCACAAAGATATTCCTCAAGAAGAGCAACCGCAAGGCACATAATCATCAGATTCACTAGGGTTGAAATGAAGGATAAAATGCTAAGGGCAGCCAGAGAGAAAGGTCAGGTTATCCACAAAGGGAAGCCCATCAGACTCACAGTGATCTATCAGCAGAAATCCTACAAGTCAGAAGAGAGTGGGGGCCAATATTCAACATTCTTAAAGAAAAGAACTTTCAACCTAGAATTTCATATCCAGCCAAATTAAGCTTTATAGGTGAAGGAGAAATAAAATCCTTTACAAACAAGGAATTACTCAGAGATTTCATCACCGCCAGGCCTGCTTTACAAGAGCTCCCAAAAGAAGCACTCAACATAGAAAGGAACAACCTGTACCAGCCACTTCAAAAACATATCAGATGGTAAAGACCATCAGCGCAATGAAGAAACTGCATCAACTAACAGGCAAAACAACCAGCTAGCATCAAAATGGCAGTATCAAATTCACACATAACAAAATTAACCCTAAACGTAAATGAGCTAAATGGACCACTCAAAAGACACAGACTGGCAAATTGGATAAAATATCAAAACCCATCGGTGTGCTGTATCCAGGAAACCCATCTCACATGAAAGGATACACAAAGGCTCAAAATAAAGGGAAAGAGGAAGATTTATCAAGCAAATGGAGAGCAAAAAAAAAAAAATGCTGGAGATGCAATCCTAGTCTCTGATAAAATAGACTTTAAACCAACAAAGATCAAAAGAGACAAAGAAGGACATTACATAATGGTAAAAGGATCAATACAACAATAAGAGCTAATAATCCTAAATATATACACACCCAACACAGGAGCACCCAGATACATAAAGCAAGTTCTTAAACTTACAAAAAGACTCAGACTCCCACACAATAATAGTGGGAGACTTTAATATTCCACTGTCAATATTAGACAGATCAACGAGACAGAAAATTAACAAGGATATCTAGGACTTGAACACAGACCTGGACCAAGCAAACCTAACAGACGTTTACAGAACTCTCCACCCCAAATCAACAGAATATACATTCTTCTCAGCACCACATTGCACCTACTCTAAAATTGACCATAGAATTGGAAGTAAATCACTCCTCAGCAAATGCAAAAGAATGAAAATCATAACAAACAGTCTCTCAGACCACAGTGCAATCAAGTTAGAACTTAGAATCCAGACACTAACTCAGAACCACACAGCTTTATGAAAACTGAACAACTGGATCTTAAATGTTGACTGGATAAACAATGAAATAAAGGCAGAAATAAAAATGTCCTTCAAAAGCAACCAGAATGAAGACACAGCATACCAGAATCTCTGGGACACATTTAAAGCAGTGTCTAGAGGAAAATATATAGCAAAAAAATGCCAACATGAGAAGCAAGGAAAGATCTAAAATCAACACACTACCATCAAAATTTAAAGAACTAGAGGAGCAAGATCAAAAAGACTCAAAACCTAGCATAAGATGAGAAATAACTAAGATCAGAGCAGAACTGAAGGAGATAGAGACACAAAAAAATCCATCAAAACATTAATAAATTCAGGTTCTGGGTTTTTGAAAAGATCAACAAAATAGACCACTAGCCAGATTAATAAAAAAGAAAACAGAGAAGAATCAAATAGATGCAATAAAAAATGATAAAGGAGATATCACCACCAATTCCACAGAAATACAAACCACCATCAGAGATTGCTACAAACAACTCTATGTACATATATTAGTAGACCTGGAAGAAATGGATAAAGTCCTGGACACTTGCATCCTCCCAAGCCTAAACCAGGAAGAAGTTGAAACCCTGAATAAAGCAATAACAAGGGCTGAAGTTGAGGCGGCAATTAAGAGCCTACCACACAAAAAAAGCCCAGGTCCAGATGGGTTGACAGCTGAATTCTACCAGACATACAAAGAGGAGTTGGTACCACTCCATCTGAAACTATTCCAAACAATTGAAAAAGAGGGAATCCTTCCCAAATAATTTTATAAGACCAACATCATCCTGATACCAAAACCCGGCAGAGACTTAACAAGAAAAGAAAACTTCAGGCCATTATCCATGATAAACATAGATGCAAAAATCTTCAGTAAAATACTGGCAAACCAATTGCTATAGCACATCAAAAAGCTTATTCATCACAATGAAGTATGCTTCATCCCAGGGATGCAAGGCTGGTTCAACATTCACAAGTCTACAAATGTAATTCACCACACAAACAGAACCAAAAACAAAAACCACATGATTATCTCAATAGATGCAGAGAAGGCCTTTGACAAAATTCAACAGCCCATTATGCTAAAAACTCTCAATAAACTAGGTATTGACAGAATGTAACTCAAAATAATAAAAGCTATTTATGACAAACCCACAGCCAATATCACATGAATGGGCAAAACTGGAAGCATTCCCTTTGAAATCTGGCACTAGACAAGGATGCCCTCTCTCACCACTCCTATTCAATATAGTACTGGAAGTTCTAGCCAGAGCAATCAGGCAAGAAAAAGAAATAAAGGGTATTCAAATAGGAAAGGAGGAAGCCAAATTGTCTCTATTTGCAGACAACATGATAGTATATCTAGAAGACCTCATCGTCTCAGCCCACAATCTCCTTAAACTGATAAGCAACTTCAGCAAAGTCTCAGGATACAAAGTCAATGTGCAAAAATCACAAGCATTCCTATACACCAATAACAGACTTAAAGAGAGCCAAATCAAGAACAAACTGCCATTCACAATTGCTACCAAGAGAATATAATACCTAGGAGTACAACTAACAAAGAATGTAAAGGACCTCTTCAAGGAGAATTACAAACCACTACTCAACAAAATAAGAGAGGACACAAAGAGATAGAGAAATATTCCATGCTCATGGTTATGAAGAATCAGTATCAAGAAAATGGCCATACTGCCCAAAGTAATTTACAGTTTCAACACTATCCCCATCAAGCTACCAATGACCTTCTTCACAGAACTGGAAAAAACCACCTTAAACTTCATATGGAACCAAAAGAGAGCCCGCATAGCCAAGTCAACTCTAAGCAAAAAGAACACAGTGGGAAGCATCACACTACTGGACTTCAAACTATACTACAAGGCTACTGTAATCAAAACAGCATGGTACTGGTACCAAAACAGAGATATAGACCAATGGAACAGAAGAGAGGCCTTGGAGGTAACACCACACATCTACAACCATCTGATCTTTGACAAAGCTGACAAAAACAAGCAATGGGGAAAGGATTCCCTGTTTAATAAATGGTGTTTGGAAAACTGGTTAACCACATATGCAGAAGGCAGAAACTGGACCCCTTCCTGACACCTTACACTAAAATTAACTCCAGATGGATCAAAGACTTAAACATAAGACCTAACACCATAAAAACCCTAGAGGAAATCTAGGCAAAACCATTCAGGATATAGGCATAGGCAAGGACTTCATGACTAAAACACCAAAAGCATTGGCAACAAAAGCCAAAATAGACAAATGGGACCTGATTAAACTCCAGAGCTTCTGCACAGCAAAAGAAACAATCATTAGTGTGAACCAGCAACCAACAGAATGGAAAAAATTTTTGCAGTTTACCCATATGACAAAGGACTAATATCCAGAATCTACAAAGAACTAAAACAGATTTACAAGAAATAAACAAACAAGCCCATTCAAAAGTGGGTGAAGGATATGAACAGACACTTTACAAAAGAAGACATACATGAGGCCAACAAGGACATGAAAAAATGCTCATCATCCCTGGTCATTAGAGAGATGCAAATCAAAACTACATTGAGATACCATCTCATGCCAGTTAGAATGACGATTATTAAAAAATCTGGAGACAACAGATGCTGGAGAGGATGTGGAGAAATAGAAACACTTTTACATTGTTGGTGTGAGTGTAAATTAGTTCAACCATGTGGAAGACAGTGTGGCAATTCCTGAAGGACCTAGAAATAGAAATTCCATTTGACCCCGTAATCCCATTACTGGGTATATATCCAAAGGATCATAAATAATTCTATCATAAGGACACATGCACATGAATGTTCATTGTAGCACTGTTTACAATAGCGAATACTTGGAATCAACCCAAATGCTCATCGACAATAGACTGGACAGGGAAAATGTGGCACATATACACCATGGAATACTATACAGCCATAAAAATGATGAGTTAGTGTCCTTTGTAGGGACATGGATGAATCTGGAAACCATCATTCTCAGCCAACTGACACAAGAATAGAAAATCAAACACCACATGTTCTCACTCATAGGTAGGTGTTGAACAATGAGAACACATGGACATAGGGAGGGGAGCATCACACACTGAGGTCTGTGGGAGGGAACTAGGGGAGGGACAGCAAGGGGTGGGGAGTTCGGGAGGGATAACATGTGGAGAAATGCCAGATATAGGTGATGGGGAGGAAGGTAGCAAACCATTGTCATGTATGTACCTATGCAACAATCTTGCATGTTATTCACATGTACTCCAAAACCTAAAATGCAATAAAATATATATATTTAAAAAATAAAAATAAAAACATTGTTATCCACTTGTCCAGCTTACTAACACTCTGAAGGTAAGTTTTTTGCATATGTAAGTAGGTCCATCATCATTTTTTTCTCAGTTGATATACAGAAACCTTCAAATTCACTACCTAGTTTGTCCCAGGCATGCACAACTGTGTCTTTAGAACCTGTGTTCCAGGTGTTGGCAACAACACATATGGTATCCTTACTCCTTTAAAAACCTCTCCACACCTGTGCCTCTGTTCACTGCTGCTAGTATACTGGTCAAGAAAGTGTTGCTGTATTTACTTTTCATTGATCTAAGGATACCCTGGTCACATAGCTGAATTGATGAAGTAGCATTTGGGGGAAGCATGTGGCAGTAACATTCTTGGTAAAATTTTCACTGGAAGATTAACAGTTATCAAGAAAGAACAGAATTTTGCAGTCACCATCCAATCTAGCTTCCTTGCAGTAAGTATGAGCCACTGGTAAAACATGCTTGTGAAACCAATCAGAAAAGATATCCCTGGTGATCCATGCCTCTTTGTTAGCATAATAATAAACTCCTGGAAAACTGAGGATGCAAACTTTTATCTATCATGGCAAGTCACACTTATGCATGCCTGCCGCACTGGCACATCCCTGCAGTTATTCTGTTACTGGCATCCTTCATTACTGAAGGCTGTCTCATCAGTTGTAGTCAGTGTCTTCCTGGGGCAATAATGCCAAAACAGTGATATTTCCTCAACACTATAGACTTGTTTTGAAGTCAAAATTTCATCAGCAACGATCTTGGCAAATTTTGTTAAAAAATTTATCCTCTATTTCAAGATCAGTAGATGCTTTGTCACCACAAATCTTTAAAAATTTAATGCCATGTCTTTTAAAAAAAATACTTCTATAGCCAGGCTATTGAACCGTCATAGTTCCCTTTATCAGTTCATCATGATAGATCTTTGCCTGCTTCATGATCAGCATATCATTAAGTGGCATGTGTCCACTGTGACGCTGATGGATCCACCCTTTCAATATTTGATTGAGATCCTTATTTTTAGCTGTATGTACTGTTTTTCTTTAATGGCTGTTTATCACTTTGAGGTAGGACTTGAACAGTTTATCTTCAGTCATATATGGTAGTCATTCCACTACCACACTCTTCCGTGAAATGCTTCATGCTTACACTACTGTTCATTCTCCAGCAGCTTGGTTTTCTGTGCTACAGATAAACATGAACAGTTCCTCTTTTTCTTATCAGCGTTACCCATGGGGTGTCTGTGGGCTTTTTTGACATTTTCAATGACATCTTTACACCACAGAACAGAGAATATGCAAACAAAAAGGCCAAAATTCACAGGGAGAAAGGCACATGTGGGTCATCACGGTGATATAATTTGAATATTTTTCGCCTCCCCAAATATCAAGTTGAAATGTGATTCCTGATATTGGAGGTGGGGTCGGGTGGTAGAAATTGATTGGATCACGGGGACAGATCCCTCCTGAATAGTTTAGCACTATCTGCTTGGTGATGAGTGAGTTCTTGCTCAGTTAGTTCACATAACATCTGGTTGTTTAAAAGAGTCTGGAATCACCCGCTCCCCTCTCTCTCTTACCATGTGATGTGTCTGTTCCTGAGCAGAGGCTGGTGCCACTCTTGTACAGCTTGCAGAATATGGGCTAATTAAACCTCCTCTTTATAAATTACCCAGTCTTGGGTATTTCTTTATAGTGATTCAAGAACAGAGTAACACAGTGGGAAACTTGCCATTGGCCAATATGGCCTGCACACATACCATTTTATTTCCCTTTGAGAGCATGCTTAGATGGGGAAATCTGGGCCTGTGCAAAAAAAGATATATCACTATTGAAGGGGCTGTGAGGGTCTTTTTTCTCTTGGGAACACTGAATAAACTGCATTGTATGCCTGTGCTTAGACTGTGACCTGTCACAGAAGGTCAGGCGTGGAACTTCACATTGTGGCATCATGTCAGCAGTCAGACAATTTCAGATTTGGGGGCATTGGATTTTAGATTTTTGATTAAAGATGCTTAACCTGTGTAAAAAAGAAACCACTATCTCCTTCTCCCTCATTCTTAGTTAGAAAGTCAAAAAGCAGATTAATTTTTTTTTTTGAGGCAGAGTCTCACTCTTGCCCAGGCTGAAGGGCAAAAGTATGATCTTGGGTAACTGAAGCCTTTACCTCCCAGGCTCAAGCAATCCTTCCACTTCAGCCCCCCAAGTAGCTGTGACTGTAGGTATGCACCACCATGCCTAGCTAAGTAAAGGAATTCTATAATTATTGCAGATTGCATAATCAACTATTTTTCTTCCAAATTTGGGATGTTTAACACATTTTCTATGTGCATTTAATATAGCTTAAAGTTACAAACCTATAAAAGCCAAAAGTTAAAATTGTTTTCATAGTATATGCTCTTTGAGATAGTTCAATATAAAACTTTACTACTTTACTATTTTTAATAAAAACACACATTTTGTTTATTATATTGATTGGAGAATTGGTTGATATGGTTTGGCTGTGTCCCCACCCAAATCTCACCTTTAGTTGTACTCCCATAATTCTCATGTGTTGTGGGAGGGACCCAGTGGGAGATAATTTGAATCATGGGGCCAGTTTCCCCATACTGTTCTCATGGCAGTGCATAAGTATCACAAGATCTAATTGTTGTATCAGGGGTTTCTGCTTTTCCATCTTTCTCATTTTCTTTTGCCACTGACATGTAAAAACTGCCTTTCATCTCCTGCCATGATTCAACAAGCCTTGTGGAGCTGTAAGCCCAATTAAACTTCTTTTCTTCCTAGTCTTGGGTATCTCTTTATCAGCAGTTTGAAAATGAACTAATACAGTAAATTGGTACCAGAAGAGGGGGATGTTGCTGAAGAGATACTTGAAAACGTGAAAGCAGTTTTGGAACTGGGTGACAGGCAGAGGTTGGAACAATTTGGGAGGCTCAGGAGAAGATAAGAAAATGTGGGAAAGTCTGGAACTTCCTAGAGAGTTGTTGAATGCCTTGGACCAAAAGCCTGATAGCGATATGGGCCATAAGGTCCAGGCTGAGGTGGTCTCAGATGGAGGTAAGGAACTTGTTGGGAACTGGAACAAAGGTGACTCTTGTTTTAACAAAGGGACTGGCAGCATTTTGCCCCTGTCCTAGAGATCTGTGAAACTTTGAACTGAAAGAGATGATTTAGTGTATCTGGTGAGAGAAATTTCTAAGCAGCAAAGCACTCAAGATGTGACTTGGGTGCTGTTAAAGGTATTCAGTTTTAAAAGGAAGCAAAGCATAAAAGTTTGGGAAATTTGCAGCCTGATTTGCTGAGGAGAAATTTAAGCCTGCTGCATAAATGTGCATAAGTAATTTTTATCCACAAGACAAAATTTAATCCACAAGACAATGGGGAAAATGTCTCCAGGGTATGTCAGAGGTCTTCACAGCAGACTCTGCCATCACAGTCCTGGAGGCTGAGGAGAAAAGAATTTTGTGGTCTTGGCCCAGGGTCCCTGTGCTGTGTGCAGCCTAGAAACCAGGTGTCCTGCATCTCTGCTGCTCCAGCCATGGCTGAAAGGGGCCAATGTAGAGCTTGAGCCATGGTGCCAGATGGTGAAAGCCCTAAGCCTTGGCAGCTTCCACATGGTGTTGAGCTTGCAAGCGCACATAAGTCAAGAGTTGGTGTTTGGGAACCTCTGCTTAGATTTCAGAAGATGTATGGAAATGCCTGGATGCCTAGGCAGAAGTTTGCTGCCGAGGCTGGGCCCTCATGGAGTACCTCTGCTAGGGCAGTGTGAAAGGGAAATATGGGGTTGGAGCCCCATATAGAGTTCCTATTGGGGCACTGCCTAGTGGAGTTGTGAGAAGAGGGTCACAGAGCTTCAGATTCCAGAATAGTAGATCCACCTACAGCTTGGACCGTAGGCCTTGAAAAGCTGCACACACTTAATATCAGCCCTTGAAAGCAACTGGGAGGGAGGCTGTACCCTGCAAAGCCACAGGGGCGGAGCTGTCCAAGACCATTGGAACCCACCTCTTGCATCAGTGTGACCTGGTTGTGAGACCTGGAATCAAAGGAGATCATTTCTGGAGCTTTAAATTTTGACTGCCTGGTTGGATTTTGGACTTTCATGGGCCCTATAACACCTTTGTTTTGGCCAATTTCTCCCACTTGAAAGGCTGTATTTACCCAATACCAGTATCCCCACTGTATCTAGGAAGTAGCTAGCTTGCTTTTGATTTTATAGGCTCATAGGCAGAAGGACTTGCCTTGTTGCAGATGAGACTTTGGACTATGGAGTTTTGGGCTAATGCTGAAATGAGTTAAGACTTTGGGGAACTGTTTGAAGGCATGATTGGTTTTCAAATGTGAGGACATAAAATTTGGAGGGGCGGGGTAAAATAATATGGGTGAGCTGTGTCCCCACCCAAAACTCATCTTGAATTATGCTCCCATAATTTTCATGTGTTGTGGGAGGGACCCAGTGGGATAGAATTTGAATCATGGGGGAAGTTTCTCCCATGCTGTTTTCATGGTAATAAGTAAGTCTCATGAGATCTGATGGTTTTATCAGGGGTTTCTGCTTTTGTATCTTCCTCATTTTCTCTTGCCACCACTTTGTAGGAAGTGCCTTTCACCTCTTGCCATGATTCTAAGCCTCCCCAGCCACGTAGAACTGTAAGTCCAATTAAACTTCTTTTTCTTCCAAGTCGTGGGTATGTCTTTATCAGCAGCATGAAAATGGACCACTACATTGGTATTCCAGTATGCACTAATTGAAAGAGAAATTCTATTTTGCTTGGATGCTGTTGAGTAGGTTATAAGAGAATGCACTGCAGGGAAGTACTAATTACACTAAACTGTGGTGAATTATCATGCATAAACCTATTAGCAGCAAAATTTCTGGCCTAGAATCCAAAACTGGATACAAAACCAAAGGTCCACTCTGGGAAATGTTGACATTTCATATATTCCTAGGGCTATTGATTCAGTACTGATATCTACTACTAACATATAGTTAATATGCAATTTTAGACAAGATTTCAAAGGTTGTTGAACATAACAGTCATTTGCAAAACAAAATAAGCACTCTTTAAAAAAAAAAGGTATTTAAGCATCTGAACATAAAAGTACAATAATGAACACTCCACCGTTCCCTCTTTTCTCCCTCCATCATATTTTTTAACTCACTTACTTTCCCTCCCTACTTTTCCATCCTGAATTTAACCAAAGTTCAGACTTGGATGAAATATTAGATATTCAGTGAAAGAAAAGTATCAGTCAGCATTCAATCAGAGAAGCAGACCCAATAGGAGATAAGACATACATATATATATCTTATCTCCTATATATATATATATATATGCACACATATATGCATATATGCAATTCTATTCATTGATATAATTGTAGGATCCCAAAGCCTGCTGGGCGGGCAGGCAGGAAGGGAAGATCATGAGCAGGCTGGAAGCCCAGAAGTAGGAGCTGAGGCTTGTTGTCTGCTAATGAAAGCCCCTACTGAGAGAAGGCCTCAGCATACTTAAAGACTTTCCAACAGATTAAATCAGGCCTACACAAGATAATCTCCCTTTTTAATCAAGTCAACCAATTACGATCTTTAATCTCATCCATAAAATTCCTTCACAAAGAACCTAGATCAATATGTAAGTAAATAACTGGAACAAGGTATACATATGCTAAAAATGGCTGCTGTTCCCTTCAGTTCTCCAAATCTCTTGAGTCCCTGGTAACTTCCCCTAAACACACTTGAGGGGGATTTCTCGGCACTGTGGTTCAGGCTATTCAAGCTGACACAACAGCCACCATATAAAATGCATTGATTCTTCTCAGTAGAAGTTAATAGATCTGATTCCTGAATGGAAGGATACTTGCCATAAATACACAGACAAAATGATAATGAAGATCTTGTGAGAAACCAGGCAATTCTAAAACTGATCTATCTCGCCAGTACCATGAACAAAAATCAAAACACAAAGTCCTTATATGACTATTAGTAAAGCAGAAATTTAGGTAATACCAAGACTTAAGACATTTTAAAAATCCTTGCTTGTGCTTTTTAATCAAAGATGAACATCTTTCTCTGAAGTCCACTAGAACATTTCCTTTTTCTTCAATAGACTTTAAGAGTAGTTCAGTTTCACAGTAAAATTGCGTACAACATAGAGTTTCCATATACACCCCATGCCCCACCAACCCCGCCACACACAAGCCTTCTCCACCATCAGTAACCTGCAATGTGGTGTTACATGTTTTTACAATTGATGAACCCACACGGACGTATCATTAGTATTCAAAGTCCATAGTTTTCATTAGGGCTCATTCTTGATGTATAGTTGATGGGTTTTGACGAATGTCTAATAGCATGCAGTTACCTTTACAGGATCACACAGAATAGTTTTAATAACTTAAACATTGTTGGTGCTTTGCCTGTTTTTCCCTCCCCTACAACCTCTGGCAACCACGGTTCTTTTCATTGACTCTGGAAAAGTCCAGTCTGTCATATAGTTAGAATTATATAATATGTAACCTCTTTCAGATTGGCTTCCCTCACTTAGTAACATGCATTTAGGTTTTTTCCATGTCTTTTCATGGTTTGATAGCTCATTTATTTTCAGCACTCTATAGTTTTCCATTTTCTGAGTATGCCACAGTTTATTTAATCATTCAACTACTAAAGGATATTTTGATTATTTTCATGTTTTGGCAATAAATGAAGCTGCTATATTCATCAGGTGTTTGTCTGGACATAAATTTTCAACTTATTTGAGTAAATAACAAGGGTTTCAAGTGCTGAATTGTAAGGTAAGTTTTGTAAGAAACAGCTGACCCATTTTGCAGCAATGAATGAATATTCTTGCTGTTCTGCGTCCCTATCAGCACTTGGCATAGTCAGTGTCTTGGACTTTGGCCATTTGAAAAGGTGAGTAGAGTACCTCATTGTTGTTTTGAAATTCCAGAATGGTATATGATGTTGAGCATCTTTGCTTATGGTTATTTTCCATCTGAATGTCTTATTTGGTGAGACAAAAATTCAGGACTTTTGCTCGTTTAAAACAATTGGGTTGTTTCTTTTTTTATTGTTGGATTTTAGGAGTTCATTGTATACTTTATTTTGGGAAAAATTTTCTTTTTTCTAAACTTGAAATCAGCAGATTTTTAAAAATTAAAATTAAATTTAAAAAAATTTTTTTAGAGACAGGGTAACTCTGCCACCCAGGCTAGAGTGAGGTGGCACAATCACAGCTCACTGCAGCCTTGACCTCCTGGGCTCAACTGATCCTCCCTCCTCAGCCTCCCAAGCAGCTATGGCTAAAGGCAAATGCTATTTATGTCTGGTGTTGGCTAGTTACTGCTACGTTATATTGACACCCACCAGAAAGCGTGAAGGCTGTTAACAAGCATTTGGCAGCTGTGTGAGAGCCAGGTAGCTTCCCTGTAAAGCTCTGATACGGCACAATAATCCTTTTGTCACCTGTGTTGGGAGGGCAGCCACAGTTGAAGAGCAGGCTGAAGACTTAGTTGTTGGTGTTGCATTCCAGAGATGTTTGAAATCACAACCAAAGTCGCTTGTTATGTGAAGAACCCATCCTGATGAGTAAACCTGAGATTCTGAGACATGAGATGGAGACACCCGGATAGCGGACACCGAAATATAAATTCTGCAACTCTCTGTGAGCCTTTGGGCTTGCAGACCTAGCTCGTCCTACCCTAGCAAGAGCTGGCACTTCCACTGTGCTAGAAGATACTGCAAGAATCTCTCCTCAATCAAGTATCTGATGTGTCTCTCAGGATCTGTCCCCACTTGCATGGCTGTGAGGCTGCTAATTACGGTTCAATCCCAGCATAACCTGGTTTGGGATATGTTTTGCCTTACAAGGGAGGAGAACGTTATCAACGGTGAGCCCTGTGCGTAATCCTGGGGTTGACTTCTGGTGTTGCTGGGTCAAGGGAACTCTAATGTCAGACTAGATAAGCAACGATTTATTTACGTATAAGTGCACTTTTCTGGGGCACAAGACTTGTCTTTGTTCCCGTTGATATAACAAAATACCTGACACTGAGTAACTGTAGTCATTTATCTTTATTGATATATATTTGATGCACATATTTTGGGGGATATAGAATTTGATGCATTCATCTGTAGTCAAATCAGGGTAATTGGGATATCCATCACCTTAAATATTCATCTTTATGTTAGAACATTCCAGTTATTCTCTCCTAGCTATTTTGAAAGGTATCGATTAATGTTTTCCACGGTCACCCTGCTAATCTATTGAACACTAGGTTTTATTTTTTCTAAAGGTATACTTTTACTTTAGAAAGGCAATGTTTGCCTCAGAATAAGATTGAAAGCATTCCCTCTTCTTTA
This sequence comes from Callithrix jacchus, assembly GCF_049354715.1. Taxonomy (NCBI): domain Eukaryota; kingdom Metazoa; phylum Chordata; class Mammalia; order Primates; family Cebidae; genus Callithrix; species Callithrix jacchus. Next base: position 3,223,143 of record NC_133510.1, read on the forward strand.
ATTTTCTTGAAGAGTTGGAGTAGCACTGGCATTAATTCTGCTTCAAATGTTTGGTAGAATACAGCAGTGAGGACAGCAGGTCCTGGACTTTTCACTGATGGGAGACGTCTTATTACTGCTTTGATTTCACTACTCATTGTCGGTTTGTTGGAGTTCTCTATTTCTTCGTGGTTTAATTTTGGCAGATTGTAGGTGTCCAGGAATTTATCTATGTCCCCTAGGTTTTCCAGCTTGTTGGCATATAGTTGTTCATAATATTCTCCAGTAACTAATAATTCTTTGTGTTGCTGTTGTCTCATATGTTGTGTCCCCTTTTTCATATCTGACTTTATCTATTTGGTTCTTCTTTCTTTTTTGGCTTAGTCCAGGTAAAGATTTGTCGATTTTGTTTCTCTTTAAAAAAAAAAAACAGAGCTTTTTGTTTTATATTTGATTTTCTATATTTTCTCAATTTTATTGATTTGTGTACTCAAACATTGATTAAATAAATGTTTGTTATTTCTTCTCCTGTGCTAATTTTGGGTTTGGTTTGTTCTTGCTTTTCTAGTTTCTTGAAGTGGATTGTTTGGTTGCTTATGTGAAGGTTTTCAACTTTTCTGATGTAGGCGTTTTTGTTAGAAACTTCCCTCCTAGCACTGTTTTTGCTGTCTCCCTGATTTTAGAGTATTGTATTTCCAATTTCCTTTGTTCCAAGAAATTCTTAAATTTCCTTTGTAATCTCTTCATTAACCCAGCGGTCATTCAGAAGCATGCTGTTTAACTTTCATGTGATTGTGGTTTTCAAGGTTTCTCTTATTGATTTCTAGCTTTATTTCAGTATGGTCAGAAAATATGCTACATTTCTACTTTTCAAAATATGTCGAGATTTGTTTTGTGGCCTAAAATATGGTCCGTCCTGGAGAAGGTTGTGCATGTTGATGAAAAGATGTGTATTCTGCAGCAATTGAGTGAAATGTTTGGTAAATATCAGTTAGGCCTTTGTAGTCTAGGGTCTAGATTAATTCCAATGTCTCCTGATTGATTTTCTGTCTAGATAATCTGTCCATTACTGAGCGTATGGTATGAAAGTACCCTACCACAGCATTCCAGTATATCTTTCTCTTTAGATCCGTTCATGTTTGCTTGAATTCTTGGGTGCTTTGGTGTTGGGTGCAAAGCTATTTAGAGTTGTTATATCTTCTCGTTGTAGTGACCCATTTATCATAATATAGTGACCTTTGTTTCTCTTTGTAGTCTTTTGACTTGTAGTCTATTTTATCTGATATAAGTATAGCAATTCTTGTTCTTTTTGATTTCCACTTGCTTGACATATCTCCTTCCATCCCTTAACTTTAGTCTGTGTGTGTCGTTACAGGTGAGATGGGTTTCTTGTAGGCAGCATATTTGAGTCTTGCTTCTGTATCCATTCAACCACTCTATGTCTTTTAATTGAAAAATTGAGCCCATTTATATTGTGTTATTACTAGTCAGTAAAGACTTACTACAGACATTTTGTTGCTGGTCTTCTGCTTGTTTTTATCTCCTCCCTTTCTTCCTTTCTTGCTGTTATTCCTCAGAGCTATGTAATTTTCCCTGGTAGTATGTTTTAATTCATTGTTTTTAATTTTTAGTGTATCTGTTATAGGTTTTTGCATTGTGGTTACTATAAAGCTTATGAGAATATCTTATAGATATAACAACTTAGATAACTTATAATAAATATAACAAAAAATAATAAAAGCAACAAAAAATCTTTAAAAACTTCTCTGCACTTTAACTCAGTCCCCTCACCTCTTGACTTTTGTCTCAATTTACATATCTGTATATTGCCTATATCTTAACAGATTGCTGTAGCTACTATTATTTTTTATTGACTAATTGTATAGGCTTCATACTAGAATTGTAAGGGGACTGCACACCACAATTACAGCATTGAAGCTCTGGGTATCTCTTTGTATTCAATTTTGCATGTGAATTTTATGTCTTCAAGTAAGTTCTTTGTGCACGTTAGTGTATTTCTTGGAAAGAAAACTTTGATTGAAGAACTCCCTTAAGCATTTCTTTGTAAGAGGGTCTGGAAATGGTGAATTCTCTTAGCTTTTGTTTATCTGGGAAAGACTTTATCTCTTCCTCATATATAAAGAATAGCTTCCTGGATAAAGTATTACTGAATGACAGATTTTTTAAATTTCAGAACTTTCAAAATATTGTCCCCCTATTTCCGAGTGTGCATGCTTTCCATTGAGAAGTCTGCTGTGAGATGAATTGGAGCTTCTTCATAAGTTGTTTCCCTTTTTTTTCTGTTGCTGCATTTTGAATCCTTTTTCTCTTTGACCTTTGAGAGGCTGATTATTATATTTTGGTGGGTAGTCTTATTTGCCTTGAACCTGTTTTGTGTTATCTAATCTTTCTGTACCTGGATATTTCTCTCTTTCTCAAACTCAGGAATGTTTTCTATTATTCTTTCTTTATGTAAACTTTCCAGCCCTTGCTCCTACTCAACTCCCTCTTGAACATCAATAATTCTCAGATTTGGTTTTTTGAGGTAGGTTTTTATATTCTGTAGAAAATCTTCTTTCATTTTCATTCTTTTTCCCTTTTTACTTCTCTGACTGTATAATTTCAACAGCTTGTCTTTGAGCTCTCCGATTCTTTTGTTTTCTTGGTCTATTCTGCTGTTGAAAGCCTCTAATCAATTTTTAGTTCAGCAAATGTATTTCTCAGTTCTAAGATTTCGGTTTGACTTTTAAAAGTTATTGAAACTCTTTGTTAATTTTTTCTAATAAATTTCTGAATTGCTTTTCTGTGTTATATTGGAGATCACTGAGTATATGAGACTATTCTTGCATTGCTATAAAGAAACAACCGAGACTGCATAATTTATGAGGAAAAGAGTTTCAACTGGGCCATGGTTCTTCAGGCTTTACAGGAAGCATGGTATGACATCTGCTTGGCTTCTGGTGAAGCTTCAGGGAGTTTTAAATAACGGCGGAAAGCGAAGTGGGAGAAGGCACTTTACACAGTGTGAAAGCAGGAGCCAGTGAGAGAGAATGGGAGAAAGAAGTGCCACTCACTTTATATGACCAGATCTTGTGAGATCGACAGCACCAAGCTATGAGGAATCTGCCCTCACGATCCACACACCTTCCACCAGGCCCCACGTCCAGCACTGGGAATTACAATATAATATGATGATTGGTTGGGGACAAATATCCAAACTACATCACCGAGTTTCCTTAGAACTGCTCTTTTGAATTCTTGCTCAGAGAGCTCACATTATTACTGTGTTGTTAGCGTCAGTCACTATCTTCCTCCTTTGTCTACTGGCTGAGGTCACCGTTCTGTCTTTGCTATTGTTTCCTGTGGATATACCTCTGTGTCTTTACATTTAAGGATTATTTATTCCAGTCTTGTCTGGTTTGTTCTGGTTACTACCTGTTATGTTTGCTTACAGAGTCTTTGTTATTTACCTGCTGAATGTCTTGTATTTTTTCTCTAAGTCACTGCCTCCTTTTTGGCACTAGATGGTGCCTAAAACCCAGATTCCCCACAAAGCTCTAGTAACCAATCGGACTGCTGCCTACCTAGAACTGGGGAGGTCCCCAAGGGAGGCCCAGCCCTGTGGAAAGGCCAGCTGGTGGTTCATGCCCAGGAGATTCGTGGAACAAACTTGCTACAGAATGATGCTGCCAAACAGCCACTATGATTTGGCGTCTCCTCTGACAGAGCTACACAGCAGAGTTTCCAGGGCTGGGGTTGACAGTCTCCCTTCCCCCTTTTGTCTCTGGCTGTCCTCAGGGATATGTCACTTCAGGTACTTGCAATGCTTCCCTTGGGTTGAGGCATGGACAAGTCTTCTGCTAAAGAACCCAAGAAGATTGAAAAGCTGGGTTTTCACCTTATTCTTGCTTTTCCAGCACAGAAGCCATGAGTTAGGGAAAAGTTTTCACATGTCTGGTGCCAGGCAGAATGATGGGAGGGGTGTCATAGATATAAAAATCTGATTCTCTTACCATCTGCTCAGTTTTTTTTTTTTAATTCTCTATGGCCCAGGAAATTGAGTTTTCCTCATTTCTGAGTTTCGGTTTATTGAGGTTGATAATCTCACTGCTGTATATTTGGTTTTGGTCTTTTGGGAGACAAGGCATTGGGGAGTAAAGTCAGCTTGTGTATATGCCACTGGTTTGAAGCCAGAGGTCTCCAAGTAATTTATAAAAAACAGAAACTTATTTCTCATAGTTATGGAGGCTGGAAGTCCAAGATCAAGGTGCTTACAGGGTCACTGCCTGATGAGAGTCCATTTCTCAGACATGATGCCATCTATATGTCCTCACATGGCAGAAGGGCTGGAAGGTGCAAGAAGGGGGTAAACTCCCTCTGTCGTGTCATTTTCTAGAGAGGCTTCTAATCATGCTCATAAGGGAAGAGGCCTCATTACTCAACTGGCTCCCACAAGTGACACCTCTTAATACTGTTGCATTGGACATTAAGTTTCAACATGATTTTGAAGGGGTCAAAAAACATTCAAATCATAGCAGGACTAGATGCTCTGGTTAGGACATTGGAGATGGGAAAAAACTCACTGCTGGGCTCATAAGGAGTAAAAATCTCTCAGCAAAGTGAAAATGCTTAAATTATTCTGACGGATAGTATAGGAAGGGAAAGAGAGGCTGAAAGCAATGGGTATACCTCAATACATGTACTAAGTAAGGCTGAAAGACGCATCAAAAGATTCTTCCACAAGAAAGGCCCAGAGGACCATGTTTATGAAGACCCTCAGGCATGCATTGACAAGAGGGGCACCATAATCACTGAAATATTCAGTTGTTTTGTTCTGCAAAGTAGAAATGTCAGTCAGAAAGGCAGTCACAGAGCGGGCGGGGCTCACTTAAAACCATGAACATGATGCTTGGGCTTTCCCATCCAAATAATAGAGACCAAGTGGCAGGGCTTAATAATAAGTCAAGCAATTACCATCAGCATTATGGTTATACAATTACCATGATGACCAGCAAGGTTGAAAGACGAGCGAAGCAGGAGCCAAGCAAAACAAGCCTGACTCACAGGGAGCCACGTAGACCAATGATAGCCATCCCTCCGAGAAAAAATACACCGTCAGCCAAGGCTCTGCTTAAAATCAGTGAAAACCACAGAGCACGAATGGAGGGCCAGGAAGATGAGGGGTGTTTCCCAAATGAAGTCAGTCCTTGCTCAGTTATCAGGTCTGAGACAGGTTTCAGATTTGGAGCCTCAGGGATCCACAGTAAGAAGAACCCTGCAGCACGATGGCAAGTATGTTCTGTGATGATTCCCTTATATCCCTCCCAAAGGCTCCTTAGTCATTCATTCCAGTGACTGTATACCCCTAAAATAGGGGGATCACCAGGTACGTCAAGAACTGTATACCCCTAAAATAGGGGGATCACCAGGTACTTCAAGAACTGTATACCCCTAAAATAGGGGGATCACCAGGTACTTCAAGAACGATTCGATACTTGACATGAGTTCGTTTGCTATCTTCAGTCTTGTGCGGCTCCAGAACTCAGCGATTGTTTTGATGAGAAAATGAGCCACGCGATCCGTGTACCCCAAATCCAAATCTCCTGACTTAGTCCTTCTAGCATTTATTTGCTCATAAATCTTTGACACCATCAAACTGATTATCATCTCACGTGGCTTTTCCGGTTGTTTTTAATGGGAGTATTGGTCTGCCACGTGTTACTCCACCCCATTTCAGATGAAGTTTTATTCAGCATTTTATCATCTTCTAGAATCATATGTTTATTTCTCTATTCTGTTTTTTCAACAAATATTTACTCAATGACTGTTATATAGTACAACACAACAAAACTGGAGTCAGGTAGAGGGTTAAAAAAAAATCTACCATCTAGAAAAAGAAGAAAAATTTGGGCAAGCCTTGGTACCACGTAACAAACGCCCCAGCCCTCAGTGTATTCCTGGTAGTACTCGATCTTGCCCTTGCACATCTCCGTTACTCACAGCCATATGATTTGCACAGATCATATGATTTGCTTCAGATTGTCTATTACTGTTTATATCAGTCAGACAAGCCCTTGCTCCTACGTCATTACCTGTCCCTGGGACCCCAAACCCATGTGGCTCTGTACATCTCCTAACCTGACCTTGTCCCCTAATATTATCCAATTCCTAAAACCATATATTAGGCCCACTGGACTAAAGGGTCAGTCACCAGGAAAATGCCCTATATCTTCCGATGTGTTAGTTAAGTTTTCCTTCATCTTTTTACGCTGAGAAATGTCTCCCCAGCATGGACATAGATTTCTGCACAGCTGTATAACATGATGGCTGATTTTTCTGCTGTGGTCATACTATCCCTAGGTGTGCTGGTAGGTATTCTCACATGGACACATCCTGTCTTCTTCACTAACCCACTGGCTCTTCTCTTATCAAAATATAAAATTGTATAATTGTATATTTATTTTTTGCCTTCAATTCCTCTCTTCTTATTCTCTATTTAACCCAATCTAAGTCAGGTTTTAGGCCCTGTTTTAGTCCATTCTTGTATTGCTATAAAGGAAAAACATGAAACTGGGTAATTAATTTTTTTTTAATAAAAGAGGTTTAATTGGTTTATGGGTCTGCAGGCTGCACAAAAAGCACAGAAGCTTCTGCTTCTGGGGAGGCCTCAGGGAGCTTCCAATCATGGCATAAGGCAGAGGAGGAGTGAGATGCTTCACATGCTGGGAGCAAGAGCACGAGCAAGAGGCGAGAGAGGTGCTACACACTTTTAAACAACTGGATCTCATGAGAACTCACTCACTATTGTGAGGACAGTGCCAAGTAGGGGGGATGCTGAACCACAAGAAGCTGGCCCCATGCTCCAGTCACCTCCCATCAGGACCCACATCCCACATTGGGGATTGCAACTCCAGTGAGATTTGGGTGAGTACAAAGAGCCATACCACATAGAGGTCTCATCTCTCCACTGAAACAGCTCTTGTTGAGGTCAGGAATGATCTCCCATTGCTAATTATTTTGATGAGTTCTCTGTTCTCACCTCCATGATCTTTAAGCAACACTTGGCACCACTGATCAATATCCTTAAAACACTTTTATAACTTGGCTTTTAAATATTAAATTCTTCTTTCTCTGCTGCTTAACTGGGTGCTGTTTCTCAGCGTTCATCCTCACTCTCACAATGGCTTGATCTGTGGACTTCCCTTATCTCCCAAGCGGACTTTCGTTGGTGAGCTCATTCAGTATCAAGACTTCAAACAATGTCTATATGCTGATGAGCTGATGAGTCTCCAAGGTAGACATCAGACCTGGGCACTTCCTCCGAGCTCCAGCCTCACATACCCAGCGTCCTATTTTACATCTCCAAACTGAATTCCTAATCTCCTAAATCTCCTTCTCGAGTCCTTCCCATCTCAGTAAACGGCAACTCAACCCTACCAGTTGCTCAAGCTGAAAACCTCTGTGTCACCCTTGAGTAATCTCTTTTCTCCCCATTTCCGGTCCCTTGACAAGTCTCGGCCACTCTGCCTTCAACTACAGATCAAAATATGACCACGTTTTACCACTTTATTGCTAACATCTAGCAAGCTGCCATCATCTCTCGCCTGGATCACTGTAATAGCTTTTACTCCTGGCCCTGTTCCATTTAAAAAATAGTCAGTTGTGGGAGAAATTCTTACGAAGCACAAATTAAATCACGTCATTCTTTTGCTCAAAGCCCACTAACGATTTCCCATGCCGAGAAAATTCTGAGCCCTTGCGATCATGTGTGAGGTGCTGTATTACCCTCATCTGACCACCCTGACTGTGTGTACCGTGCTCCCTCTCCCAGCACCGCCCTTCTTTCTCTTTCCCAACCACATAAGCGCACTCCACTCCAACCGTAGGAACTTTGCATGTAGGAGTCCGTTTTCCCATCACCTCCCCGTCCACAGATATTTACATCTTTCTTTCCTCCCTCATATCCTCAGTCAGATGTCATCTTACGTGTGAGGCCTCCTACACTATCGTATTTAAAACTGCACACACTTACATATAGACACACATACATACACACTAGTACTAACGTCCTGCTTCGTCTTCTTCATTGTTCTGACATAATATATAGTTAACTCTGTTCATTCTCACTTCTTATACTAGAATATTTGGTTTATGAGAAAAGCATTTTTCTCTATTTTGTTTACTGCCATTTTTCTACTATTTAGAACCATGACTAACACATTGTAGACACTCCACAAAATTTGTTTAATTATTGATTGAAAGAATTAACAAATTCTTAGGGACATAAGGCCATTTTTCGTGTATCCACTGAATAGTGTATACACCACTTACGGAATTTTTAGTGTATAGATGAATTTGAATTATGTGCATATTCAAATTAAAAATTATTTCTCAGACCGTATTTTCCCAGTGAAGCTCTTTGAGAGGAGGTATCCTCTCTCTTTTTTTTTTTTTTGAGACAGAGTTTCGTTCTTGTTACCCAGGCTGGAGTGCAATGGCGCGATCTTGGCTCACCGCAACCTCCGCCTCCTGGGTTCAGGCAATTCTCCTGCCTCAGCCTCCTGAGTAGCTGAGACTATAGGCATGTGCCACTATGCCCAGCTAATTTTTGTATTTTTAGTAGAGACGGGTTTCACCATGTTGACCAGGATAGTCTCGATCTCTTGACCTCGTGATCCACCCGCCTTGGCCTCCCAAAGTGCTGGGACTACAGGCGTGAGCAACCGCGCCCGGCCTGTATCCTCTTTCTTTTTCATCAGTGGGCCTCACACACAAGCTAAGAAGCTTGCAATTTCAACTGCAAATGAATGCTGTCTATGCATTTTTATCCTCACTAACAAGCTCTGTGGATGTTATTCTTCATTCATCTGAAAAATAGTTATTGTATACATACTATTTGCCAAGGGACTATATGAGTTGTTGAGGATGTAGGGTTCCTGCTCTCAGGAAACACTGAAATGTATTTTTCTTTACAGTGCATAATAGTACCTCTTACCTACAGCCTCAGTAATGGCACGTAGAGTTATGTGGTTATTTGTGGAAATCCCTATACATATATCATTGACCTTAACTGCTTTGGGGTTATCCAAAAATAAACACTTGAAACAGACAACCCGAGTTAATGTAAATGGCACAGTCTTTTAACACGAAAGAACTGAATTTTATTTCCCAAAATGTGATTAACCTTTGTAAGCAAGTCAGTGGGTCTTCATTTGCCTCCGTTTCTTTTTCTATAAAAAAAAAAGTTAATAATACCTATTAAACTGAAAAGATTCTTTGAGGATAAAATAATAGTTAATAAAAATGCTATAAAAGCAATCTACTACTTAAAAACATAATAAACGTATCTTGTCAGTGGGGAGGCAGCATTGTGTGATATGGTAAAGAACAGACTTTGGAAGGAGAGACAGGCTTGGGGTCAAATCCCAGCCCTGGCACCTAGCAGCAAATGGAAATAATCTCATTTAATTTACAAAGTTAATAGCAGATGCCATTGTCAGCTCTTCTAATTTGCCTTAACATTTTGGCGTCTGACCATTAAAATTGTTATTGCTTCCATTTAAAAAAATACCTCAGTTTCTTCATCTGTAAAATGGGGAAACTGCATTTCAGTCTTTCAAAAGGCCTCCTTAGATATGCTGCTTTAATCGGCTGCCGTCTCCAAGCAAAAGTCACTATTATCACACCCTTGATGGTAATGCTTTGACATTCTTTATTAGATGTGTGCATGGCCAACACTGAAGACAGAGGCAGAAAAAAATCACATTCAGGAAAAGCTCTTCAGGGCAGGACGTTGGAGAAAAAGATAAATAATGAGATAATACAGACTCTAAAGTAAACCAGGCAAAAGGCCAGGAATTACCCTGCAAAGGGAGAATGGACACAGTCAGCTCTCACGTACACGCGTGCCTTTCAAATGGCAGGAGAGGCACAGAACACGCTTCTCTAGCAGTTTGTGTAAGTCAAAGCTGAGCCAGCCCTCCCTCTTCCATTGCCGTTAGAGGACGTCCTTCCATAGCTCACGGTGGCCTCAGATCACTGGTTTTGCTGACATCACTCTCATCACAGGATAGAGATGTTTACACTTTGTAGAAACTTCCATTTTATTCTATATTAATTTAGTGTCAAGGTTATTCTCCTAGGCAAATGAAAGTAGAACAGGCCGGGCGCAGTGGCTCACGCCTGTAATCCCAGCACTTTGGGAGGCCGAGGCGGGTGGATCACGAGGTCAAGAGATCGAGACCATCCTGGTCAACATGGTGAAACCCCGTCTCTACTAAAAATACAAAAAATCAGCTGGGCATGGTGGCGCGTGCCTGTAATCCCAGCTACTCAGGAGGCTGAGGCAGGAGAATTGCCTGAACCCAGGAGGCGGAGGTTGCGGGGAGCCGAGATCGCGCCATTGTACTCCAGCCTGGGTAACAAGAGCGAAACTCCGTCTCAAAAAAAAAAAAAAAAAAAAGTAGAATAATGAAATGTTCAAGTCGTCTCACCCCAATTGTGTTGTAAGGGCTTTGTGTCTTCACCGTAATTCCCGAAGTGAAGACAGATATTTCCCTCCTCTCATCTCAAGTACTTTTTGGTCTTTTGAAATGAAAAAATAAGCTTTATATTATAACGGCTAGAAGTCAGCAGATGTTTCGGCGCACTCTGAACTTGGATTCTGACGTTATCGCGCAAGTGCCGCTACACTGTTTTTTAATCCATTTTAGATGACCCAGCACTGATCTATCCTTCAATAGGCAAAGCATTTGATCTACTATTTCATGCTTTAGAAACACAATACTCTATCACATGACACTTCATAAACCAGCTGACAAACTCAACAGCGCTGTCTACCAGAGAATTTTCCTTATTTCATAGCATTTCACATGAAAACCAATTTGTGGGGTTTTGGATGACATTTTGATAATTCAGCCTGTAAAAACTTCACTTCTTTTTTATTTTCTAGCCAAATCGGAACATACAGTGTAACAAAGAGTCATGTTATTCCATATCACAAGCCTATTGCTTCTTGGCCTATTGGCTAAGATCAAGTGTCTATATCACCAGCTTATAATGTAATTCACTGATACAAAATTGGAATTTTACTGCTGTTCTTAAAGTTATAGGAAACCATGAAACTGTGCTTGTACAGGATCAGTAGCATAGCTGTCATTTATGTATATAGATATTTATACTTATTTTTAACATTATTTAAAAAGATGGCCCTCCACTGCTAAAGATATTAAATATTCAGCAGTTTGCCAGCATAAGAATTGGGAGCTTTGGATTTATAGTACAAGGCATTTGATATTTTCAATACCACTGAATAGGTAAGTGTGATATTTACGTTAGGTTTTGTTCTATGCCTGGTTATTTTAGAGTTCGTCCATATGTTAGCTAATTTGCTGCCAGTCAGACACTTACTTGTTTTTGTTAATTGATTCAGAGTTAAACACACAGCTTTCTTCTCTGCCATCTCTTGTCCTGTCTTTGTCAAGCTCACTAATTTTGTGGCCCAACTGACCTTTGAGTAGATCAATCTCTTCTTCAGAGTCACGGTTTGCTTTATCTATTTACATATTTTACACTCATATTACATTCTTTGGCCCAGATGAAGTTTTCTAAGAAGTGATCCTCATGAAACGTTTTCTCACTAAAACAGAAGGGCTGTGTTTTTACACCCACCAGGGAGGAAAGAGCAGCTAGGGACAGTTTGCTGGTTCCTGAAAGGTCTGTGGATCTCAGGGTTTCCTTTGTCTCTGTGATTACACACACATTGCTCATGGCCTGAGGCCCTCCCACATTTCAGGGAGCTCTCCAGCCTTCTCCCAAACGAATGCCTTCCAGAGCCTCTGCTCAAGTGTGACTCATCACTCTGCAGAGCCACTGCCTCCCATAAGGGCTCCTGCCAAATGCGGAGGGCCTGTCTTTCCCACTGGATTTCTGCCATTTCTTTCCTACGTTTGACGTCATTGCCTTTCCCATTGTTTTTGTGCATTTGATTGTGCAAAATTGCAGGCAAAAAAAGTAAAGCAGAAACTGAAAGCCTGCAAAAGGACTGTTCTGAGATGCCTTTGGTTATCCTGGGGTATTCTTTGGCCATGAAGATTTCTACAAGTTGGAATAGAGAAGTTTAGTTTAGCTCTGTTTATTTTTGTGTTTATTTGCTTTTGGTGGGGACAGAGGGCTGTTATCAGACTTCACTTGATTTTAAGACAGTAGACAAGATTAGAGGAGACATAAAAATATTACACAAGCTGAAAAGCCAATATACATGGATATAAATATATATTCAATATTTTTATTTTATATGAATAAAAAATTCATATATATATTTATGCTATTATATATGTATTTAATAAATAATATATTATACAATATATATTTTATTCATCTAAAATATTTATATTTATATTTATAAAATATTTATATATGTATAAGATAAAAATATTGAACACTTTTAGTCAAATTTACCATCTGAGTAGACCCTAGACGTTACTAGAGATTTCAAGGCAGCAGAAATAGTCATCACGTTCTGTGTCTGCCCGGATCTCTGCCATGAATTATCCACTCTCTTCTCAGCACTGTCAACCTTTTCCTTTCCACCGACATCCTCCCCTTTGTGCACAACACGCTGGAGTCTCTCCCATCTTAGGAATAAATACTTCCTCGATTCTGCCTCCACTCTAGCTACTGAACCTTCTCCTTTTTAATGTTTTAAACATAGATCAGTTTCTAGAACAAGCAATCTACGTGGACTGTCTTCACTTCCTCATATTCAATTTCTTTCCCTTACTGATGACAAGTCTTCAAACTCTTCATTATTGCTATTCCAGAGTGAGCTTCTCGGCTGCTCGTTACAATTGGATTAGTCAGTTTACTACTGGATACAAGTGACTGAAGACTCAGTGCAAGCCGAGTTAATGTTGCTACTGTAATTATTACTGGTATTCAGCTTATTCACCTAAGAAAAGCTCACTGCTTGTGCTGACTTGGGTGCAGCTGAACTAGGATGCACTCTCGTTTTCCTCACCCTGCCTCCTCCTGTTCTGACTTTACTTCTTGGCTGGTTCATGCTTCATGGTGGTAAAAAGTGATTTTTTACACTCACCCTCGCTGCTGTAAGTCTAAGAGAAAAACACAGCTGTCAGATCACGTCTCCCATGTGATTCCCGGGGTTAGCTTCGGTGCACCCAGAAGGAATTGTGTGTTCACTGCTGAACAAAGCACTCTGTCCGAAGGGCTGCAGCCTCCTGTTGACTAGGTCTGTGTGAAGGCGTTTTTCAGAAGGAAGCATGGCTTTGGATTTTGGCTCTGACAATGTTTACCAGCGGTAATAATACAGCTACACCTACTATGTCATTCATTGTACAGCTCGTATCTGTTCTTTATAACAAGCCTGCAGGTTATGCGGTGAACATTATGAAGAGGGTATGAGTTCAAAGAACTTAAGGAATTGGCTCAACTTTTAAAATTAATGAAGAAGATCTAAGACTTGAACCCGAGTTTGTCTGGACTCAAACTTGTGTTACTCCCACTGCATCGTACTGAGACATTATATCCAAAGGGGTCATTACGTGCCTGGTGTGGTGGCTCACGGCTGTCATCTCAACACTCTGGGAGGTCAAGCGGGGGGAACTTGAGGCAAGGAATTTGACACCAGCCTGGGCAACATAGGGAAACTTGTCTATTCAGATAAATAAATACGTACATACGTCAGCCAAACATGCTGGCGTGTGCCTGTAGCCCTGGCCACTGGGGAGGCTGAGGCGATAGGATTGCTTGAGCCCAGAAAGTCGAGGCTGCGGTGAGCTATGACTGCACCACTGCACTCCAGCCTGGGCAACAGAGAGATTCCCCACTCTAAAAAAAAGAAAAATAGTAAGGTAAAAATCGCCATTACGGCGCTAGCACAAATGCTCGACTAATGTTACTTCCTTTCCTTCCCTCCGCACATGCAGTTCTGACCAGGCCGTAGTTCTTAAAAGTTTTGTCATGAAGTCCTCTCCAAGTCTGGCCCTCACTTACCTTAAATGGCTTCACCCCTCATCGTCCTCATGTTGTTTAAGCCATTTGTTTCTCTTTCAAAATGCCAGGTTCCCTAATTTGTCAGAAATTTTGAATATAAAATGTATTTATTCCATCTAATTTCTTCTCCCCACAGAAAACACTCCTTTTTGTAGAAGTCTGACGGCAAGTATTTACTGTCCTCTACTTGTCAGGCTGTAGCTCGTGTACACCCTCATTATGGAATGGCTACACTGATAGTAGTAGCTCCTGCATCTTCTCCCTACTACACTGTCAAATACTCAAGTTAAGGCATGAATCGGGGCCTCTTCTCTTCATTTCCCCAGGGACAGAATGCAGGTACTACGTAAATGTTTGCTGAATGGATAAGTAGACACACAAAGAAAAAAATTTCCTTTTCCCCAATTGGCCCAAATACCTTTTACCAGCATAGGCTTTCCCAGGACAAACAACAAAGATGTCAGAAATGGGGTGGGTGGGGTGGGGTGGGATGGGATGGAGAAGGGAGGAGTGGGAGGGAGGGGAGAGGAGAGGAAGGGGATGGAAGGGGAAAAGAGAGGAGAGAGAGGAAGGGGAAGGGAAAGGAGGCGGGAAGGGGAGGGAAGGGAAGGGGAAGGGAATGGGAAGGGAGAGGGGATGGGAAGGGGGAAGGGAGGAAAGGGGAAGGAGGGGGAAATGGGAAGGGAAGGGGAGAAGAAGGGGAGGGGTAGGGGAAGGGAAAGGAGGTGGAGAAGGAGAGGGGGAGGGGAAGGGGGAGGAAAGGGAAAAGGGGAGGAGAAAGGGAAGAGGGAGGGGAAGGGTAAGGGGGAGGGTAAGGGAAGTGGGAGGGAAGAGAAAGGGGCTTGGCCGGCCAGAGTGGTCTTGGAAAAAGCAACCTTTGAGCAGGAAAGCAGGAGCACCTGACCTCACCTAGGTCCCTGAGGGTACAGCCCTAACCCAGGACCACATCCTTGTTTGCCCAGCACTTCCTTTCCCATGTCCATATCATTTAAAGGGACCACGCTCTTTCCTTCCCAGCATTGCTGTATCACAGGGCTGCTCACATTGCTCATGACTCACATGTTCTGCACACACTTGGTATTTTGAGACTTTGCTTTTGTTTGTGTCGTTGCTTCTGCCTGGGACACTCTTTTCACTTTGTCCACTTTGCAAATACAAGTCCATAATCATCTTATCATCCAAAAGAGACAAAGCAGACTAAATCTATAACTAACTGCTTCTTTCTTTTCCCCCATAGGTACATATTTTTACGAAAAAGCCCCAACATTTTATTCACTTTTTTAAATTTATTCTCTCTCTCCCACTGGACGATTAACCTCTTGGTAGCAGGGACTATGTCTTACTCATCTCTCGTTCCATGGCACCTAGCCCAGTGCCCAGAAATAAATATTTGGTGACAAGGTTGAAAGGGAGAAGAGAAAAGAGGAAAAGAAAAAGAATTCAGTCTACTTTCACTTCTGTTTTAGGCCTCCAGAATATAAATCTTTAGAGAGAAAAAACCTCTGTAAGACTGTAGGAGAGGACTCTTTTGTCTATATCAAAATTGCTTTTGCCAACAAAAACATTTGTTGCAATATAGTGAAATTTTTCTTTCTTTTCTTTTTTGTTTGTGAGACAGGGTTTTGATAGAGTCAGGGGTCATAGCTCACTGCAGGCTCAACCTGCTGGGCTTAAGTGAGCCTCCCCCTTCCGCCTGCCAAGTAGAGGGGACTATAGATGTGCACCATCACACCTGCACAATTTCCTTTATTTCTGCAGACACGGGGTCTCACTTTGTTGCCCAGGCTGGTCTTGAACTCCTGAGCTCAAGCAATCCATCTGCCTCAGCCTTCCAAATCGCTAGGATTACAGGTGTGAACCACCACCTCGCACAACTGATGACTTGATCTTGAGTTTTCATTCGCAAGATTTTATTTATCCCAGAAACAGCAGGTTTTCCAGCTCGCTTAAAAATATACTGCTAAATGCTGGATATGAAATCTAAGACATTTGCATTCTTATTCTGTAAACTAACAAAAATAAGTTTGAATAAATGAATTATTTTTGTTATATATTGATCTTCCCCCAATTGCTGACTAGATTCTTAGTAAGAAATGAGTACAGACAACTCAGAAATACTTTCCGTCTTGAAATAGGTTCATTTATTTTTACCATTTATCCAATTTATATTTCGTTCCAGCATCTAGTAGGGGCTCATTAAATGAATGTTTTTTTCTTATTTATTCTTCTTTCTATCTTCCTTTTCTTTAAAACTCCTCTAACAAATAGTTTAACAAATATTCTATGTTCTGCCCATAAAGAATCATTTTATTTTCATTTTTTTTGAGATGGGGTCTGGCTCTGTCATCCAGGCTGGAGTGCAGTGGCACAATCTTGGCTTCCTGCAACCTCTGCCTCCTGGGCTCCAGCCATCCTCCCACCTCTGCCTCCAGAATAGCTGAGACTACAGGCACTTGCCATCATGCCCAGCTAGTTTCTGTAATTTTATTAGAGACAGGATTTCACCATTTTACCCAGGCTGGTCTCGAACTCCTGGGCTTGAAGTGATCCACCTGTGTCGGCCTCCCAAAGTGCTGGGATTACAGGTGTGAGGCACCACACCTGGCCCCAGGCCCTAAATACCTTTAAATGCCTTTCTATCAGCATTGCTTTGGCTATTCTATCCTACTGACATTATACCATCTAATCAAAATTTTTATAAGTACTTATGACTGAAATATCATTTTGTAGATTTAGAAAATTCTTGCTAAAATTCTTGCTAATGACCCTCAAATCCAATTCTGTGACTTTCTTCTTCCTTTTTTTTTTTTTTTTGCTTTTTTATCATATTTGACCCTTGAAATTTTTACTTTTTTTTTTTTTAGAAAGCTTTTTCTCTTTTACCATCTGTGATACTGCTTTCCTGTTTTGTTTTGTTTGTTTTTGATATTTCCCCCCCCAAAAAATACTAAGATTGTTTTTTGGGGGGATGCCTGTAAGGGCCATCTCTATTTCTCCTGACCTAAAGAATTTAATTTGACCATTGATGTTAAGTCAAGGATCACAAGAACTAGAGAAATAAGGTTTGAAGAATCACGTCAATCTTGTGGGTAGTCTAGAAGAAAGTAGGGCCTCCTGCTCAGGTACTAACCCTAGAACGTCAAAATTTCACCCAGACTTTTGGGGACTGAGAACCATTACGCCCCCAAAACCCTTATCCTCTCTTTTAGTCTCCTTTTTCTCTTTTAGATGAGACATCACAAAACAATATAAACTCATCGTGTCTTATTTGAAATGTGGATTTAACACACAATAAATTGAATGATAGTTTGTTATGTTATTTTTAAAAACGTACACTTTCAAAGTAACTTTAGTTTTATAAGTTTCTATATTTTTGAAAGGATATTTTCTAAGATAAAGCATATATATTGCATGTGTTTAAACACACACACACACACACACATATAAATAACATTTCTGGGCCCATAGGCTATCATCAAAACCCATATTTTAAACTAAGTTTTCTAAATTAATTTTGAAAGTGATCAACCAGGAGGTATGTGGCATCTCTTTTATATATGAGATAAGTAATTATCTACCCATATCTAGAGAGAAAAAGAGAGAGAGAGATACATCTATCTATGCCACAATGGCCTTAGGAGAGTTTTCAAATATAACACCCCCCAAAATCTCAAATATTATAGTTATTATAAAAGTTGTTGAGAATACATTAAAGATTCTAAGTAGAAAATTAAAAATACTCATTTCCATTAAAATTGCTAAGAAATTATTGATTTGATTTTCTAAATTTCAAAAGTCATGTTTCTTATTCTCTGGTTTTCTGTCTACTGAAACTTTAGACAAATATCATGAAATGTTTTGTTAAACAAAGCATTGGGCATTCTGTAAACTGAAAAACCCAGTTAAACTGAATTTAAATACTTTGAAACGTTTTTTATGTCAAACTGATTTACCACTGAGGCTTTATGTGTTCTTATCTCTGAGATCTTCTTCAGCAAGGCAAGTCCTTTGGTTTAAGCCTGAGAGTTGTAAACGTAGTCATAAGATTTCTTTTAAAAGTGCTTCCAAAACATTGTTAATCTCAAAATATACTCTTCACATAGTCTGGCTTCCATATTCAAATGCTAACAAAAGAGCCTGCTTTATGCTAGAAGCTCTTGGCTTGAAACTCTATTTAGTAACCTGGAGTACAAATAAGTAATTGTGTGTTCCATTTTGCACACTTACTGAAAAAGTAGAGGCGGGAATAATTATCTACATGAAATTAGACCTAAATTCTACCGGGAAATACTGCAAGTTTCCTGTGAAAATTCACTTCTAAAACAAATATAACAACAGCATTAAATGAATATCCACTGACAGAACACATTCCCAATTTAGTTTTAAAGGAATCGTGGGAAATGCTTCCTAGCTAGGTTCATGCATGAAGGCAGTCGATAAGGCAGATTATTATTCTGAAGCAGGGAGAACATAACCTGGAACTACAGTTTTCACGGTTTCAGAAAAGACAAAGTGAACCGTATGTCTATCTCAGGGTGACTTGAGGCCAGAATGGCGGCACCAGGGTTCTCAGGGTTAAGTCATCATTTGCTGTCAATCTGAACAACACAGTGAGGGATTTAAGTCATTTGCCCTGAAAGCAACTTAGAAAGAAATTCAAGTAAAGCTGGTTAGAACAAGTCCATCATTGTCAGGAAAGTCAAGCCGCGGGAATTTCATATTTTAGAAAACTCTGAACTATACATCTAAACAAATTTGGTGTCTAATCATTAAAAGTAAGTTCTTTAATAATGGGTCATTTAAGAGTTTTCAAGGTCGGTTTTCTGCCATATATTTAAAATATTTATTTCCGCCTTGCAAAAAGCAATAAAACAAACAATCCAAGTTAATCAACATGCTAAAAACATGATTATTTTAAGAATACTTTACAAATTTGAATTTATATTTAAATAAAACTCAGTCTTGTTTAGAAAGCTGGAGACGTTTTGGTTTAATGACTATTTTTTTAAGTCAGTTAATGGGGAAGCAGCTGGAACACACTACCAATGACTGGTGGTAATCAAATAAATGTACCTTTTTAAAATACATGTGCCCGTAGCTCTGAGGGATTTTGTTATTCATCAGTGAAAACCCTTTTTTAACAACTACGTTTGATTCCCACAATCACTCACGCTCACAAACATCCAAACCAAAAGCGAATAAACATTTTCATTGTGCATTAGCAATATTAAAAAGGCCTTGACGTGATAATGAGGAGAGAAACATTTACTAGCGTGCCGGGTGGTATAAAAATCGTAGTAACCTTTGACAACAGAAAGCTTAGTCAATTCACAGCGACAGTTACTTTCTGCCTCAAAGATAAAACCAACATCACCTTGGAAACCATCACAAGACCCTGCAACCCACAATGGTGTTTACCTTGAAATGTGTGAAATAGAAGGCATTTTTAGTGAGAAGAATTGAATCATTTTTGAATGCATCATGACATAAACTTCAGGCATACTGAAATATTTCACTTCAATTGCTAAAACTGCACCTCTGAAGGAATGACATTGTTTGTTGAAATGTATGGTATTTAATTAGGTTAAGTAACTAATTTGCTCATAGGTAGTACCAGTTACCATTTATCTCAATTCTTTGGAAAAAATAAACATCGCAATAAAACAATTAGAGGAATGATTATACAAATTGATCTCAGTCTCTTCAAAACTGACGACTTGTCCATAAGATCATAGCCCTGGGCTTTGCCCTTTGGTAAGTAGGATGGCAATTATCATAAGATTTTTGTCTGATAACCTCTTAGAATCAGTAAAAAGAAAATTTTTTTCTTTACTGATTGAACTGCAAAATAGATAAGAAATGTTCTTTATTCTTACATTGTCCAAAGCCCTAATTCATCATCCCTAAAAATAGGGGAAAAAATCAAAATTAATATACTGGAACACAATCCAGTGCCCTATAATTCAAAGAAACAGGCATTATACTCCTACGCTCGGCCTTTTTGATGACTGGCTGTGAATCTGAAGAACGTGTTAAGCCATTTAACTGCCAAATCTTCAACTTCACAAATTACATGATGTAAAAATAAATGAGAATTATACATGAGTGTGCAAGCATTCTCATAAGAAATGAACTGTGTAAAATGCTATAAAAATCAAGGATAAGAAAATGGTTATTTTAATTGAACAAAGACATATTGCCAGAAATCCTTTTAAAATAATAAAAAGACATCCCAAAAGGCAAAGTATATATTTTGGCCAAATAGAATGCAACTTCAGAGAAATATCGAGGAAGGTTTAAAGTTTATTGTGGGTATCACAACCCTATTTTCTTTAATGTACTGTATTTGGTATAGATAAAGAATATGTAGGAATAAATGTCAGAACTCCGAAAACTAAAAGCACACTTAGAGACATAGACGTTAGGTATTATTAAGACGTCGGTTTTTCCCAAATTGATCTATAATTCCACCCAACCGTATAAATTCTCAACAGGATTTACCTTTCGTTTTTAGTTTTTATTTTATTTTGTGAAAGGATTTGGCAAATATTATAAAATTCTCTTGAGAATATAAAGGATACAGAATAGGCAAAACAATGTTGGAAAAGAACAACATTGGAGGGATTATAACACCTGATTTGAAAACTCACTATAAAGCTATGGTACTCTAAGACTGTGGCATTGGCATCGAGATAGACATATCAATGGAACAGAATAGAGCACCCAGAAATAGATTCACACATAAATCTTTTTTCACAAGGATGCAAAGGCAATTTGATGCTGAAAGA
This sequence comes from Callithrix jacchus, assembly GCF_049354715.1. Taxonomy (NCBI): domain Eukaryota; kingdom Metazoa; phylum Chordata; class Mammalia; order Primates; family Cebidae; genus Callithrix; species Callithrix jacchus. The sequence goes on from NC_133510.1 coordinate 3,243,923, forward strand.
TCAGGCTTTTCAAGTGAAGCAACTGGAAATCCACAGGCAGGAAAACGAACTTTGACCCAGACCTCATAGCACATGTAAAAGTTAACATAAAACAGATTATCAATCCAGATGGAAAAGCTAAAACTAAAATTGCTAGAAGAAAATCTTTCTGATCTTGGGTTGTCAAAGATTTCTTAGAACACCAAAAGCAAGATCCATATAAAAAATTAATGAATTGGGCTTAATTGAAATGGAACATTTTATTTTTTTCCCAAATGGCAGATTAGAGGCGTTGCTAGCATGCGTCTCTCACTTGAAAGAACAGAGCAATGTGTAGATATTCACACTGTGAACGTTTTTTCAAGAAACAATGTGGGAACCAAACAGCAAAACTGAAGGAATCCACAGACTCTTTGAAAGAAACAGCAGGCTGCAGCCTACAGCACCACAGTCTACACTGTGAGTCAGGGAAGGGGCTGCAAGTTCCCAGAGTATAAGCAGGGAGAGATGGTCTCTAGGGTACATGCCTCTACCAGGGAGCCTGAGAGTCTGGGCCACAGGGGAAGGCCTTATCCTTACCCAGTGCAGGAACTGACTTGGGGAGGGTCATGGGATATAAGTGGGAGCAGCTGTGGGAAGACCCCTGTGTGCCTTCCCAGTCTCCAGCGTGAACCAAAGGGAGTCATTTCTTACTGTTTCTCACCAGGAACCCTGTGGAGGTCAGCCAAATAGTCCAGGCAGTGGTTGTAGGTCAAAAGAGCCCCCCGGTTGGGTTTCATGATATAAGCTCTGGTGCCTTGGCCAGGGGCAGCAGGAGGTGAGGGAAAAGTGCATTGCAGCTGTGAGTGCAGGAGCTGGGCGCCCAGCTTTGTGGACGGACTGCCGTGATGTGGCTTGAAAGCCAGGTTGTTCTCTCCACAGGAAATGCTTATGACCTGAGGCGGTGACAAGTTTTGAGTGCAGGCTTTCTGGAAATTAGCTCACGGCTGCCAGTGGAACACTGCAGGAGTGGATCTGCCTCGCCGCGTATGTGAGATCTGTGTGGGGCTTATTGACACCTGATATTCCCCACTCCCTGCACAAACCCTTCTGTGCCACACAGGCAGCAACACTCCCCTCTGGAACATTTGACCTGAGACCATCCTCCAACACCCAGAGGGGCTGCTACTCGCCCTGCATGTGGAGACTCAGAGTGCAGACTTACCTGACCCAGTCCCCACCCGGCTTTGCCCTACCATCTGCCTTTATGTCTCAGAAGGGCATAAACTTCTGGGAGGTACATGGCCATACTCATTGCTTGAGAAACCAGAACACCCTCCATCCCAAACAACACAAGGCAAGCAAAACCCACTGCTACTATCACCGCTAGTAGTCTTCTGCAAGCACCACCTCCTGGTTGAAGGCTAATAAATATAGTCCATTACAGCATCTCCTGGTAGAATGACCCATCCTCAAGAAGCAGAGGAGTGCAGTGCAACCTCAACATCACCAGGCTTGTACCACTTTGGCTAACCTGGAGGTCCTGAGTCTGTCCACACGACCAGTTCTTTATCACTGTAACCAATACCCTAAGGTATTTGTTCAAGAAAGCCAATACTCTGAGGCTACACACAACCAAGGAATCTCAGAGTCCATGTCATTCTTCTGCCACCTTCATTAGAGCTGGTGCTGCTACCTATGGTGGGAGACTTGAAGACAAGTCACATCACTGGCTCCCTTGAAGACAGTCTGGAGTATGGCAATTTCACTGGGTAGCTAGACCCAGAGGAGCAACAGCACTCACAGTAGTAGTCTGGCTCACAGGGACTCTCGCTACTAGGGGAAGGGGGAGTATACGACATCAAGGTAACACCCCATGGGAGAAAAGAATTTGGATGGTAGGCCATAGCAACAGATCTTTCTGCTGGCCGGAAGTTTCTTTCACCAGACGCACAGTTACAGTGCTGGACTCAGCAGGAGAACTACAGCTGTAACCCAACAATCAGACAGCCCTAGCGTGTGTGAAGGGTCTTGAAGAAGGGGATATCTTTCCCCCTCATACATCACTGCAGGCACAGCTGGGGATGCTCCCATGGGAACCTGGCGTAAGTGCAACTGTAAACGGCATTTCTGGGACATGTCAGGATGACTGCATCCCTGCAGAAGCAGCGCCTTCTGGATTCAGGCTTGGATGAGAGACTGAGTCCCAGTTCCTTTCTACTTAAAATGTCAACATCCTTACAGATGAAAAGACGTGCCTCTGTGATCTGAATAGCCAGAGCACTGAGACAGGAGTGTGGCTGAGAGGAAGACAGCTCTTCTCCTGACCTGGTAGGGGAGCTCAGGTGGCTCCAACTCTTCCTGCAATAAGACCTCAGTGTGACTCACCGAAAGCTCCTCCAGCAACCTCTGTCAAGGCTGGGACCTCTGCTCACTCTTGAATGTTGCATTTACCCGCGTGCTTTAGCCACAGCCAGTTCCTACCAAGGGACATCACCCCCGCTAGCCTGAAGCCTGAACCATCAAACCAGTAAATAAAATACTGGGGAATAATACATTAGTAAATAAGTGCACACCACAGGGGCCTGAGATAAGCATCAAGAGACCTCTACCCTTCCAGCAGCATAGGAGAAGGGAACTTGCTCACACACTGAGCACACTGCCACTGCAAGTGGCACACGAGAAAGCCATTATACAGACTCTAAAACCAAGGAACTCATGCAGAGTCTTCACCCATGAGTACACCAGGAATCAAATTAGCCTATAATTCACTATAAGCATTGAATTCACATTCTTAAGTGGAAAAAATAAAAACAGCACAGTCAAATAAAACATAAATTCAAGAATAATTAGAAGAAATAGTCTGCCCACATGAGAGGGAACCAGAAAAGCAACTCTGGTAATATGACAAAACAGGGTTCTCCAACACCCCAAAAAGATCACAACAATGGATCCAACATTAGATCTCCAACAGTGGATCCAAACCAAGATGAAATCTTTGAAATATCACCAAAAATACAAAAATTAGCCAGGCATAGTAATCCCAGCTACTTGGGAAGCTGAGGCAGGAAAATCTCTTGAACTCGGGAGGCAGAGGTTGCAGTGAGCCTAGATCATGCCACTGCACTCTAGCCTGGGTGACAGAGTGAGACTCCATCTCAGAAAACAAAAACAAGACAAAACAAAAAAAGATACCAGATAAAGAATTCAGAAAGGTGATTCAGCTACTCAAGGGGATACCAGAGAAACGTGAAAAACATAAAGAAATTCTAAAATCAGTTCAGGACATGAATGAAAATTTTCTAGAGATATCATAAAGAAAACCCAATCAGAACTTCTGAAAATAAAAGACATATTTAGGGAATTGCAAAACAAAGTGGTAAGTTTTCATAACAGCCTAGAACAAGTCGAAGAATTTCAGAGTGTGAAGACAAAGCATTTGAATTAACCCAGTCAGACAAAAACAAGATAAAACAATCAAAAGAAATGAACAAAATCTCCAATCAATATGAGATTATGTAAAACAGCCAAACCTAAGACTCACTGGTGTTCCTGAGGGAGAAGAGAAGACTTATTTGAGGGAATAATTGAGAAAAACTTCCCAGGCCTCACTAGAGATTTGACTGTCCAAGTATAAGAAGCTCAAAGAACTGAGACATTCGCTCCAAAAAGATCATCACTGAAGCCTGTAGTCATCAGGCCATCTAAAGTCAACATAAAGAGCAGTAAGACCGGCCAGGCGTGGTGGCTCAACGCCTGTAATCCCAGCACCTTGGGAGGCCGAGGCGAGTGGATCACGAGGTCAAGAGATCGAGACCATCCTGGTCAACATGGTGAAACCCCATCTCTACTAAAAACACAAAAAATTAGCTGGGCACGGTGGCGCGTGCCTGTAATCCCAGCTACTCAGGAGGCTGAGGCAGGAGAATTGCCTGAACCCAGGAGGTGGAGGTTGCGGTGAGCCGAGATCGCGCCATTGCACTCCAGCCTGGGTAACAAGAGCAAAACTCCATCTCAAAAAAAAAAAAAAAAAAAAAAAAGCAGTAAGACAAAAGCATTAGGTAACCTATAAAGGAAAACCTATTGGATTAACAGCAGATCTCTCAACAGAAACCTTACAAAGCAGAAAGGATTGGGTTCCTGTCTTCAGCCTCATTAAACAGAATAACTGTCAGCTGAGAATTTTGTCTTTAAAGAAAAACTAAGTTTCACAAATGAGGGAGATACTAAGTTATTTTCAGATAAGCAAATGCTGATGCAATTCATCACACTCAAACCAGCATCACAAGAAATCCTAAAAGGAATTCTAAACCGTGAAACAAAAGGTTGATATGCACCAAAATAGAACCTCCTGAAAGCTTAAAATGTACAGGGTCTGTAAAAGAGTAACATGAGAAAAAGTAGAAGCTATCTAGGTAACAATTAACATGACAAAAAGAACAGTACTTCACATCACAATACTAATGTGGACTGAAAATGGCCCAAGTGCTCCGCTTAAAAGATGCAGAATGGTCAAACAGATTAAAAATAAATCACAAACCAAATATCTACTGTCTTTGAGACTCAACTGATACAGAAGGATTCATATAAACTCAAGGTAGAGGGGTGGAAAAAATATTCCACACAAATGAAAACCAAAAGCAAACAGGAGTAGCTATTCTTAGACAAAACAACTTCCAAACAACAATGAAAAAAGAGAAATGTCGTTTTAAAATGATGTAAGAATCAATCCAACGAGAAAATATTATAATCTTAAATTTCTACGCATCGATCACTGCAGCTCACAGATTCATAAAACCATTATTAGGCCTCATAAATGAGATAGTGACACAACTATTATTAGACCACATAAATAAGATAGTGAGAGACTTCAATACACCACGGACAGCACTAGACAGATTATTGAGACAGAAAGTCAACAAACAGTGGATTTAAATGATGCTAGAACAAATGGACTTAACAAATATTTATAGAACATTCTACCCAAGAACTACAGAATGGACATTATTCTCATCAGCACATGGAACAATCTCTAAGACAGACCACATGATAGGCCACAAAACAAGTCTCAATAAATTTTAAAACATCAAAATCACATCAAGTATCTTCTCAGACCATAGTGGAATAAAACTAGAAAGAAATCAACTCCAAAAGGAACCCTCAAAACTATACATATACATGGAAATAAAATAATCTGATTCGAAATGATTTCCAACAATGAAATCAAGATGCAAATATAAAAATTCTTTGAATTTAGTGCTATATTAACACAAATTATCAAAACTTCTCTGATAGATAAAGCAAAAGCAGGGCTAAGAGGAAAGTTTATGGGACAAAATATCTACATCCAAGTCTGAAAGAGCAAACTGACCACTGAAGTTCACACCGCAGGTAACTAGAGAAACAAGAACGAACTAAACCCAGAGCGAGCAGAATAACAGAAATAACAAAGATCAGAGCAGAACTAAATAAAATCTCAACAAAATAAACAATACAGAACATCAATGCAACATAAAGCTGGTTCTTTGAAAAGATAAACAAAACGTCATAAAGCTGGTTAAACAAAATTGATAGACCATTAGCTGGATTAACCAAGAAAAGGAGAGAGAAGATTCCAGTAAGCCTAATTAGAAATGAAACTGGACACATTAGACCTGACAGCACAGAAACGCAAAAGATCATTTGAGGCTACCATGAACATCTTTATGCACATGAACTAGAAAACCTAGAGGCGATGGATAAATTCTTAGAAACATGCAACCTTCCTAGATTAAATCAGGAAAAAATAGAAACCCTGAACAGACCAAAAACCAGCAGCAAAACTGAATCAGTAATTAAAAAATTTCCAACAACAACAAATGCCCAAGCTCAGATGGATTCACAGCTGAATTCTACCATACACTGAAAGGAGAATCGGTAGGAATCCTACAGAAACCATTCCAAAAGATTGAGAAAGACAGGATCCTCCCTAAAGCATTCTATGAGGCCAGTACTACCCTGGTACCAAAATCAGGAGAGGACACAAGAAAAGAAGATTACAGATAAACAACCTTGATGAACACAGATGCAGACATTTCAGCAAAATACTAGCTAACTGAATCCCACACCACATCCAAAGATAATACATCATGAGCAAGTGGGTTTCACCCCAGGAATGATGAGACAATTTAACATGTGCAAGTCAATAAATGAGATACATCACATAAACAGAATTAAAATTTAAAAACCACAGAATCATTTCAAGAGATGCAGAAAAAGCTTTCAACAAAATTCAGCATCCTTTTAGGATAAAAACTCTCAACAAATTAGGTATAGAAGTTACCTCAAAATAATAAAAGCTGTATATATGGCAAACCCACAGCCAACATCATACTGAATAGGGAAAAGTTTAAAGCATTTTCCCTGAGAACAGTAATAAAACAAGGATGCCCACTTACACCAATCCTATTCAGCATAGTTTTGGAAGTCCTAGCCAAAGCAATTAGGCAATAGAAAGAAAGAAAGGGCATCCAAAGTGGAAAAGAGGAAGTCAAAATATTGCTGTTTGCAGATGATATGATTGTATGCCTAGAAAATCCTAAAGGTTCCTTCAAAGACCCCTAGATTTGAAAAACAAATTCAGTAAATTCTCAGGTTACAAAATCAGTTACACACATTCGTGTACTGCTATACACCAATATCGACCAAGTTGAGAACCAAATAAAAAACTCGATCCCTTTTATAACAACTTCAAAAGAAAATAAAAATACTTAGGAATATACTTAACCAAGGAGCTGAAAGATCTATACAAGGAGAACTATAAAACACTGCTGAAAGAAATCACAGATGATACAAACAAATAGAAATACATCCCACACTCATGGATTAGATGAATCAATACTGTGATAATGACCAGATTGCCCCAAACCATCTACAGATTCAGTGCAACTCCCCTCAAAATACCAACATTATTTTCACAGAATTAGAAAAAACAATCCTAAAATCCATATGGAGCCAAAAAAGAGCTCAAGTAGCCAAAGCAATCAGAAGCAAAAAGAACAAATCTGGAGGCATCACATTACCCAACTTCAAATTATACTGTGAGGCTATCGTTACCAAAACAGCATGGCACTGGTAAACATATAACTGGGCATATAAACCACTGGAACCGAATAGAGAACCCAGATATAAAGCCAAATATATACAGCCAACTGATCTTAAACAAGCATACAAAACACAAATTGATGAATTAATACGCTATTTAATAAATAGTGCTGGGAAACCTGGCAAGCCACATATGGAAAAATGAAACTGGATCCCTGTCTGTCTCCTTATACTAAAATAAACTCAAGATGGATCAAATACTTAAATATAAGACCTAAAATAATAAAAATTCTAGAAGACAACATTGGAAAAACTCTTCTAGGCATCTGCCTAGGCAAAGAATTCATGAATAAGACCTCAAAAGCAAATACAACAAAAGTAAAAATAAATAGGAACTAATTAAACTACAAGCTTCTGCACAGCAAAAGAAACAATAATCAGAGTAAACAGAAAACCCACCAGAATAGGAGAAAGTATTTGCCAACTATGCATCTGACAAAGGACTAGTATCCAGAATCATACAAGGAACTCAAACAAATAAGCAAAAAACAAATTCAAAATAATTTGTTTTCAAATTTGTTTCAAATAATTCAAAAAGTGGGCAAAGGACATGAATAGACAGTTCTCAAAAGAAGATATACCAATGGCCAATAAGCTTATGGGAAAAAAGCTCGATATCACCAATCATCAGGAAAATGCAAATTACAATCACAATAAGATACCATCTTACGCCTGCAAGAATGGCCATTACTAAAAAAAAAAAAAAAAAAAAAGATGTTGGCACGGACATGGGGAAAAACAAATGCCTATACACTGCTGGTGGGAGTGTAAGTTTGTACAGCCTCTATGAAAAACAGTATAGAAATTCCTTGAAGAACTAAACATAGATCTACCATTCAATACAGCAATCCCAGCGCTGGGTATCAACCCAAAGGAGAAGAAGTCATTATATGAAAAAGATACGTTCACACCTATGTTTAAGGCAGCGCAATTCACATTTGCTGAGATATGGAACCAACCGAAGTGCCCACTGACTAATGAGTGGATAAAGAAAAATGTGGTATCTGCACACACCATGGACTACTCCTCAGCCATAAAAAGGAATGATAGATATAATGTATTTTGCAGCAACTCGGATGAAGCTGGAGGCCATTATTCTAAGTGAAGTTAACACCAGAATGGAAACCTTAAAAATTATGTTCTTGCTTATTAGTGGGAGCTAAGCTAGGAGGATGCACAGGCAGAGAGAGTGGTATAATACACCTCAGGAACTTGGAAGAGAGGTGGCGGAAAGGGGGGTTGGGATAACAAAACTGTGTATTAGGTACGAGGTACACGTCTCAGAATTCGCCACTCTGTACTTCAGCCATTTAGCAAAAAACCACTTTACCCCAAAAGCTACTGAAATAAAATTTCTCTAAAAAATTAAGCATTTCTGCTCTTCAAAAAACGCTTTTAAGATGATACAAGGACAAGCCCAACTGGGAGCGCTAATATATGTTTGCAAAGGATATATCTTATAAAGAACGTATATCCAGAGTACGTACAAGAAATCTCTCCAAACAGAATTAAAAGGGAACAGCCTGATGAAAACAACACAAACGAGCCAAAGATCTGAACATACACTTTACCAAAGAAGCAATAAATGACGCCGTAGGCCGAAAAATAGCTTACAACATTTATCCACATCTTCTATCTCTGGAACCTGTGAATGCTACTTTATATGGCAAAATGAAAATTAAAAAAGGACTTTGCAGGTGTGATTGAAGAACTGGAGATTGGGAGATTATCCTGGATTAACCAAACGGGCCCTAAATGCAATCACATGTTCTTTATAAGAGGCAGACAGCCTGTAATCCCAGCACTTTGGGAGGCCGAGGCGGGTGGATCACGAGGTCAAGAGATCGAGACCATCCTGGTCAACATGGTGAAACCCCGTGTCTACTAAAAAAATACAAAAAATTAGCTGGGCATGGTGGCACGTGCCTGTAATCCCAGCTACTCAGGAGGCTGAGGCAGGAGAATTGCCTGAACCCAGGAGGCGGAGGTTGCGGTGAGCCGAGATCGCGCCATTGCACTCCAGCCTGGGTAACAAGAGCGAAACTCCGTCTCAAAAAAAAAAAAAAGAGGCAGACAAAGGACGTTTTGACTCCAAAAAGAGAGGAAGGTCATGCGACAAAAACAGAGTCAGACAGAATAGTGGCTTCCTAGCTGGCCTTGACGATGGAGGGAGAGGCCGTAAACCACGGAATACAAGGAACGTTGCGCTGTGCTGAACGCAGAGAAGGTGGAGGAACTGATTCTCCCCGCAGCCCTCCCGCCGAGCCTCTGCGCCCTGCCAGCCCCAGGTTTTGACTCAGGGAGACTGATTTTAGGCAGCCAGGCCCAGAACTGTGAGAGAATAACTTTCCGTTGCTTTAAAGCCACCAAATTTGTGATCGTTTATTACACCAGTCAAAGGAAACTAACAGAGATGGTGAAAAGGCGCATGAAAACACACTCAGCATCGTTAGTCACGAGGAAAATGGACATTAAAGCCACAGGGAGGTACCACTACGCTCCCGTTAGAACGGCCAATACTGCGGTAGCTGCTGGAGGGGCGGGGAAGGTGAATGAATAAACCCACAAACAAGGAATAAATCAATTGTTGAGAAAACATGTACTGTGTGATCCAGCCATCCAAACGCTAGATATTTTATTCAAGAGAAAAGACAGTAAACGTCCAACAAAGACTTACATATGAAGTACATAGCAGCTTTGTCTGTAACAGCCAAAAACTGGAAACAGTTCAAATGTCCATAAGGAGGTAAAACGATAAACAACTGTGGTATATCTACACAGCAAAATAAAACTTAGCAATAAGAAAAAATGAACTAATTAAATATTTTAAAAGATGAATAAATCTCAAAATAACTACCCTTAGTGAAAGAAGCATGAGTGAATCTTGAATAAATAATCAATAAAATTATTGGTGAATCTTAAAATAATCACGCTTAGTGAAAGAAGCCAGACCAAAAAAGAAAAAAAGGAATATATAACATATGATTTTATTTATATAAAACTATAGAAATGAAAACTATTCAACAGTGACAGAGACAGATAAGCGGTTTCCTGGGGAGGGGGAACTGGGAAAGAGAGGAACACTAGGGAACCAGGGGCACCAGGGAACTTTGGGGAATGATTTCTGGTTGCACAGGTGCACACATGTGCACTTGCTTGTATACAGAATATACTATAATAAAGCTTATAATTGAAAGTATATTTTTGAAAATCTATTTTCATTCTAGGAGCTAGATCTAAGTTCCAAATTCATAGAATGTTAATCTTGCGGGCATTTATTTTCAAAGAGCATATAAACCCACCCAAAGCCTTTGGATGCCTATGCTTGTTTGCTCATTTGATGTGAGGTTAAGTTGGCAATATTGTGTGTTTTATCTTAGTAAACTCTTCTCCCACTATGAAATATTATACTATGGAATAATAACCTGCATATAACATCTATTAATTAATGTATGATATTTAGGTTTTCTATTCAGCAAACACACTTCAGGGAAAAAATGGCCTCAGTTCAATAGAAAAAGATATGAGTTATATTCTCTACAAGGTGTGCAGCATATGAGTAATTGGTAGAACTACAGCCAAGAAAGAGATAAAGGCCTAAGGAAAAAAATTCATATAAAATGTGATTATGTAAAATACTTGAACGTGTAAAAATAAGTAACCTAGTTTCTAGTCCACTCGAAATTCTGTTATATCTATGCTATCTTTATTTTTTAAGTTACTTATAAAACGCATGTATAGAGCACCAAACATGTTTAAAAACAGTGTTTTGCTTCTTAGCATTCAAAGAGAAATAAGAAAGCCCCTGACCTAAAGAAGCTGACAGGTTAGAAGATGAGACTGACAGGAAAGAAGACTAGACTGAACCAATGCTATGACAGCGAAAAAGAAAGGGTTGTTGAAGGTTAAGAATCATGGAATGGTAGTAAAAATGGAAGTCATAATTAAAGCTCACTTCTTGTTTTAATTTCATGAAAACTGAATTTTTTTGCATGCCATTAAAACCACAATTACTTTTGTACCAACCTATTTTATAATAATAAATGAATAAAAGAATCCCTATTGCCTCTTCCAGTCTTCCAGTTTTATATGTAGGAGGTATTTCCTTCACTACACTACTACTGTAGGTAGTCTGGCCACCTAATTTATATGACCAGGTCATGGCTGCCCATTGTCATGTCATAAAAAACTTCTGGACTTCTAAACAAATCCACGTAGCTTAAAGACACTCCTGCATAACCAATACACCAAGCATGTGCTTCAAATACTTAAATCATTCATGCAGACCCACTTTTTAAACAGCAAATTTAATATTAAAACAAGAGAAAACAAAAGCATTATCATATTACTTAGACACATTGCATTTTCTTTGTCAAAATATTTTACCCATCACAATTCTAACCGTAACTTCAAAACAACTTGTTTATAATTTACGAACCTGCTAATGTATTCCAAAATGCATTACCAAGGTCCCACCAAGGGTATAATCATCCTCACAGGTACTCACCTGCATGGACGATGCAAAACCTGAACTGAGCTAATACATTCCTTGTCAGAAAATTCTAACAAGCCCATAGACAAAACTTGAAATTAATTTCAGTCTGATAGTTTAAGCCTTAAACTAATAGCTGTCAACAGCCATGTTTCCCGCCCTGAGAATAAGAACAGTGAGAAAATGAGGCTGGCATGTCCAGGAAGGCAGAGACTTAGGATCCCCCCAACTTCTCTTGTTCTTGAGTCCTTGCTGGCTGGTAAAAGTATGAAAGCAAGGTTGTCAAAGCTTCCTTGGATTCTATAAGCTGAAACTGTTTGCTTCAGCTAGTAAGCGTTGCAATTTCTAAAAATCTGAGTTGCAACTTTTAATATAAAGAATGCATTAACAGCTATTCTTTAAGATATTAAAATATATAATATAGCTATAGTAATTAAAGCAGTGTAATTCTGAGGGTAGAATATAGAGACAGATTAATATAAGGTGATTCAAAGACCACAATCATACCAAGGATATAACAATGAGAAAAAAATTAATTCTTCAATAAATGCTATTGGGTCAAGTGTCTCACTAATGAACAAAAAAATGTACATTCAGATGTCTTAAAATCTGGCACTAGAATAAATTTCAGATGTATTAAAATTTTTTTTTTGAGATGGAGTTTCGCTCTTGTTACCCTGCCTGGAGTGCAATGGCGCGATCTCGGCTCACCGCAACCTCCACCTCCTGGGTTCAGGCAATTCTCCTGCCTCAGCCTCCTGAGTAGCTGGGATTACAGGCACGTGCCACCATGCCCAGCTAATTTTTGTATTTTTAGTAGAGACGGGGTTTCACGATGTTGACCAGGATGGTCTCGATCTCTTGACCTCGTGATCCACCCACCTCGGCCTCCCAAGGTGCTGGGATTACAGGCGTGAGCCACCGCACCCACCCTAAAATTTTTAACTATGAAAAACAAACTATAAACGAAGTATTTATGTCACGTTAGAATGTGGCAGATTGTTTTAACCATTAGACCATAGCAAAAAAACAAGAAAGAAAGTTTGGTTTAAATTGGAAATTTTTAATTTCTAATTTAAAATACAAACTTTTACATAAAAAGAGTAATGAGAAAGATAATGTATACATAAAGACAAAGAGTAAATGTCTTTGATATATACATTGCTTTTTTAAAAAAAAAAGGACAAAAATACAAATAAATAAGCTAAGAAGACAGGAAGTAATTTCACAAGATTAAAATAAATTTTCAAAGAACACATGAGAAAACAGTCAATTTCACTAATAATATAAAATTTTTAAAAAGGGATATAATGCTTGAGCATGAGATTGGCAGAAATGAATAAATTCTTGAACACAATACTGGAGAGGTCGTAGAACATTCTTACCTTACCCTGTCTCAGGTGTACATTTGGACTGCTTTCCTGGAGAGTGATTTGGTAACTTTTAACACGTATTTAGATACTTTGACTCAACTATTCAGCTTCTGGATATTCATCATAAAGAAGTAATTGTATCAGTCTACAGTCATAAAGGGACTAAGAATCACCAGAGACTTAAACATATATATCTATAACATGTCTAAATGCAGAGGACTTTCTAAATGCATTATGACAAAAATATATAACGAAATACAAGTGGTCATTAATAAAATATACGTGGTCATAATTTAGTCACATATTCCTTGACATAGAAAGATGTAATTCACTTATTGTTAAATGAAAATGGAACTTCATAGAGCAGTATGTTATCTTTCTTTAAAAAGTATACTCATATGTATAAGTGATAATTGATATAAAAATGAACCCCTTTTTTGAGGCTATAAGCCACATGACAAATATCCAAGTGGCCTTGATGTCTGCCTACAGTGCACACTAACAGTTTTAGTATTAACTTCTTTGCTACAAAGAAAAGTGCACCTGTTCATTCCTCTTAATTCTGATGAATTAGTGGCCGACCTAAGGCATGTTAAGCTCCGTGTTAAAATTAAGGCTCTCAAGAGCTGGCATCTCTTGTACATGAGAATGGCAAATCTGCTCCACGTTATCCCATCAGCTCTGGCAGGCTCTGTTAAGTCTCAGACTTAAATCTTCCAAGTCAGCTAAGAGGATTAAAATACGGACACAGAAACGTTAACACCATGCCCCGAGTCTAAATACCCATGCAGGACCCAGAATTCCTGGCCCATCTGCAGCTGCTCAGTGCGGCCATTTACGTTTTAGAGCAGGAGCAAACAGATCTCACTCCACAAGCCTCGCCACCCTTTACAGCTGCAGATGCAACCACGGGGCCAAATTGCTTAGCAGTGTGGAGATGAACAATACCCTTTATTTCTACTTTCTCATCATCTTCCAAACTGAAAACCTTTCTATCCTCTCCTGTGTTCTAACACCCATCATGTTTTGGATTTTCTTCTTCTGACTCAAATTTTCATTCCATTCCTTTTCCCAGCTCCTTGATATTACCCTTTTGAACTCTGAATTCATGAAAAATAAATCTTATCTGCACCATCTTCACCAAACATTCCTTTCTTCTCTTTGCCTCAACGGAAACTTGTCTCTGCCCAGCACAACTACAGTAGAAACAAATACAAAGAACCAGAATTCTTTTCAAGGATTTAACTGACCAGCTCAAGAAAGAGTGGCGAGCAACAGCCTACAGCTGTCAGCTCCTTCCAGTTGGACACAGCGAAAGAGACTTCCTCATCTAAGGTCATGCCTTTCTCAGGGGCAGGCTGCAGCTGGTGACAGAGTGAGGAGGAGTGGAGAGACCAGCTATTTTGGCCCACACATGGAACTCTCTGATGGGCTATACTCATTCAAGACCTCCTTGCGGGACTAAGGTTCTGTCAGCTCCGCACTGCAATTTGACGTTTTCCTCTCCCAAACTCCTTCCCAATGCAGCTGATCATTACTAATAAACAACTTGCCCTTTGAACTCTGTCTCAGCATCTGCTTCTAGAGACCACAACCCCTGTGAACACTGGTACAAGCAGTAGTTCAATAAGCAATTGATAAGATGGAATTTGGGAGCTGATCATGCATTACCTGGTTGACAATGAGAAGCCCATTTTGACAGTAATGGATCACAGACAGCCCCTGGCATGAGATGGCAATCTAACTGGTTTTTTTTCTTTTTTTTTGAGATGGAGTTTCGCTCTCGTTACCCAGGCTGGAGTGAAATGGCGTGATCTCGGCTCACCGCAACCTCCACCTCCTGGGTTCAGGCAATTCTCCTGCCTCAGCCTCCTGAGTAGCTGGGATTACAGGCACGCGCCACCATGCCCAGCTAATTTTTTGTATTTTTAGTAGAGACGGGGTTTCATCATGTTGACCAGGATGGTCTCGATCTGTTGACCTCGGGATCCACCCGCCTTGGCCTCCCAAAGTGCTGGGATTACAGGCATGAGCCACCGCGCCCGGCCTGCCATCTGTTTACACTTTCACTGGTTGTGAACCAGGAGGGGCACTGACTCTAGTTAGGATACATAGGGTCATAGGCAGTGATGCATGTCCTGGCTAGTTGTTTAAGAACATGAAAGGAAAGGAAAAAGACTAGAAAACATTAGTTCTAACATCAGCTGACTTCTATGGAGAAATAGATTTGAGCAGCACAAGGGTTGAGTATGGGAGACAGAGATATGCTGCCCAGATTCACCCTTCAAGAAAGTTCTTTTTGTTCTCCTGAAGATAGTGTGGGCAGCAGACGGTCTTCAGCGGCAGTTCCTTTGTCGTTATCCCCAGGTGAAGAGAGTTGTTTTGCCGAAGTCAAATTTTTCCCAGAATGTTCCACACTTGTCATGGAGAGAGGTTGGATACATCAATCTTGACAGCTGAAGGCACACTGCAGCGGTCAACACTTATTTCAGAGTTCCTTACTGGGCTTGTAGACGCTTAGTTAGACCTGTACCAGGGTTCAGCTTCTCTGAACACTTATTTCAGATTTCCTTACTGGGCTTGTAGAGGCTTTGTTAGACTTGTACCACGGTTCAGCTTCTCTGAACACTTATTTCAGATTTCCTTACTGGGCTTGCAGAGGCTTTGTTAGACCTGTACCACGGTTCAGCTTCTCTGCCCAACTCTATCTAGTTCTTCCCCCTTCCTTCCCTGGCATTGACCTCTTATGTAATCTTGCACCATAAATCCCATCTCAATGTCTGGTCCATCTATGAACATGTTATACAACAAGAGCATCTCCACATGAGATGTGAGGAGTGCAGCCAGGAAGATGAGACTTCAGGGCAGCAGGAGCTTGAGTATAATGCTGTGTCTATGCTTGTTGTAGAAAATGCAGAAATGAGTGAGGGCATCTGGCTGGTGGCCAGGGAGAAAGGGAATATTTTTAACTGGTTCATATGAGAGTGAAAACTAGAGACGGGTGGAGTCATGTCTGAAGAGTGTTACTTTTGCTGTATAGTATGTTGCCTGCTCCCTTGAAAAAAACAATCTGCCTTGAAGACTGACATTATTTTTCATAGATTCTAGTATTCATGTGTGTTGCCTTTTAGTATGACTCTACTTGAAGACTGAACATTGAGGGGGCCTAGTTTTACAAGTGCTATCCCTGAGGAGTTACCAACCTAGATTTGAAATCTGCAGCTAAGTCCTCAGGTATAGCTCAGATTAAAACATTCACACTAGTTTGGCTCGGGAAAAAATGTTCACCATGATTATCAAACCAGTAGAAAAGTGCTGTAAATAACTGTGGTCTGGTAGACCCAAACCATTATGGTTTCTGGAATATGCAGAAAATCATTGCGGAGGTCTCACCACAACTTGAGTTACAATTTCATAATGCCTAGTTCTGAACTGGTTGTTACAGTGGGAAAACTAGACATTCGCATTACAAAGCTTTGCCAGACTGAGGAAGTATTGAAGATTTCCTCATTACATCACCACTTAAAACTGCTTCACAGTCGAACTGCAACGGCCTCACAGATTCCTAAGAAATTATTATTTTTCTAGGAGAGAAACCGCTGATGGCACATGTGTTGGCATCTTTCTTTCTTAATTGGGAGTCAAAATTTACTGCAGTTTTGACTGTTGCTTAAGATTTTCTTTGCTTTTTTGTTTTTCTAACTTTTTTAGAGACGGGGTCTCGCTGTACCAGCCAGGCTGGAGTGCAGTGGTATGATCATGACTCACTGTAGCCTCAAACTTCTGAGCTCAAGGGATCCTCCTGCCTCAGCTTCCCGAGTTGCCAGGACCACAGGTATGCACCACCACACTCGGCCAATTAAAACAAAAATTGTAGAGGTGCAGTCTCACTGTATTGCCCAGAATGGTCTTCAACTCCTAGTCTCAAGTATACTCCCGCCTTCGCCTCCAAAATTGCTGAGATTACAGGTGTGAGCCACCATACCCAACCAGGACTTTCAATTTTGCAAGCTTTGGAACCTTCAAGGCACTGTGTCTAAAACTGGAGGAATATATGGAAGGTATACAGGTTCATAAAACAATGACTCTGAGCCACGACTGAGCATGCTCCTAAAATGCAGTAGTGACGCAAATCCTCAGCCACAGATGCCCTCCCTGTTAGACCTACAGGGATAGGTCTACAACCTGTTTTGGTAACAAATCTCTGATTTGTACACAGGAGCAATGTACTAATTCCCAGAAAATGAACATCATTTGGTTAAAACCAATCATGAAAACCCCATTTGCCTTTCCATGTGTTAAATTTCTCAGCCTTCCTTGCAGCTCCACATATGTGTCGGCCTCAGTCATGGTGGATGAAATGTAAGGGGACGAGGGAGAATGGCAGCAGATATAACCAGATTTGTATATTCGGCTGTAGAAGACTGAGGGAGTTCCCATATGACATAGTTTGTATTTGTTCCACGCTAAATAATAATTGCTGGCCACTAGTGGGTAACTCATATATTTTAGAAATTGAAAATAATGAATTTTCTACAGGAAGCAGAGGTAAAAATTCATCTCCCGAATATGATGGGATGGAAAGAGGGCCACAGATGTGATACAAGTATTAGCACTTTCAATGTCCTGCACTATGAGTCCAAGTTCATTTCACTGCGTGGCCATTAATGCCTCTGCATTACCCACTTGTGTACCTGGGCACTCTAGGAAACCAGATCCCACTGTCAGAGATGATGTGTTTCCGAATTGGAAAGTGGCATAAAGAGGCAGAGTCTCTGTTGGTCCAGTTAAGTTCGACTTGGGTACCAAAGCCACTATGGTTCCCACAGTGGTGGGTGTGATGAAGGTGGTACCCAAACCCAGACCTTACCTGGTGAGGCTAAGAAAGGTAGCAGCAATGGAAGATGAGGAAGGCAAACAGCAAGGCCGCTCAAGTTCTCAACTGAGCAAGTGGCTAGAACTCAGGGGACAGTGGGTTAAGAAAATCTGGGGAGACACAAAAACCAGAGGAGCATCTTCCTTTGTTTATCCCAGCCACTCAGCCAGGTCTGCTTCAACCACACAACTTTACCTGGTGGTGTGGTGAAGAGAAGACAGGGGTATGAAGAGAGGGGAAGTGTGCCCCAAGATGACCTTCCACACAGATGCAATTATGCAAGTAGCAGCATAAAAATAGTTCCCATTAAAACTCTGCTATTCATTAATTTAGGACGAGATCAGGAGTAAAATCAACAGTGGTCTGGTCCCACAAAAATGCAGGCAAGGTGGATGGAACACATAATTCAGAAGAACACTAATGAAGGATGGATTCAGATGAGCTCCTGCCTTCTTCCCAAGCGTGAGATTATTTTTTGGGTGTTGGAAGTACAGGTAATGCTTGGCTTGCAATTGATATGAACAACAGAATCAAAATTCCCAACTACACTGAGTTTATAAAGGGACGCACAAGGAACAATCATTTTTTCCTTCTTTTTTTTTTTTTTGAGACAGTCTTGCTCTGTCACCCAGGCTGGAATGCAGTGGTGCGATCACAGCTCACTGCAACATCCACCTCCCAAGTTCAAGTGATTCTCTTGCCTCAACCCCTGCTCCTCCTCCTCCCCCCACCCCCATGTAGCTGAAACTACAGGCACCCACCACGACGCCAGGCTAATTTTTGTATTTTTAGTAGAGGCAGGTTTCACCTTGCTGGCCAGGCTGGTCTTAAACTCCTGTTCTCAAATGATCCACCCACCCTGGCCTCTCAAAGGCATCAATTTTTTTACCAATCCTGGATCTCATGGGGAATCACCCACACATGTGTCTACATGTTGCTCCTAGCTCTAACTTATTTTTTCTCTCTGAGCTCTTTTGCTTCTCTGTAGCTGAGAGTCTTTTATATGGGAAAAGAGGAGGCAAAAGAAAGACAGTTCTTCAGTTCACACTCCATCAGACAGTGTCAGCTGAACATATAAGCTAAGTATAAGGCATGTCTGTTCTCCCTGGTGAACTGTCTGTCTCTCAGCAGCAGATGATCATCCATTCTCCTGCTAGATTGGGAGTATAAATGGTTGCCTTAGGTGAGGTAGAAACCAGCACATCGTTTAATTCTCTGAAACATGGCCACTGTACAAGCTTTGATCCAGCCACCTTCTTCCTTCTACCTTGTCATTCCTCCCTATTCCTATCCCACACTTTGTATATATACGACTGAAATTTGAAGTGAAATATAGAACTTATTTATTCCTATTTATTTCATCTTTTTTGTTTGTTTGTTTTTGAGATGGAGTTCCGCTCTTGTTACCCAGGCTGGAGTGCAATGGTGCAATCTCAGCTCACCGCAACCTCCGCCTCCTGGGTTCAGGCAATTCTCCTGCCTCAGCCTCCTGAGTAGCTGGGATTACAGGCACGAGCCACCATGCCCAACTAATTTTTTGTATTTTTAGTAGAGACAGGGTTTCACTATGTTGACCAGGATGGTCTCGATCTCTTGACCTCGTGATCCAACTGCCTCAGCCTCCCAAAGTGCTGGGATTACAGGTGTGAGCCACCGTGCCCAGCCCCTATTTCATCTTTATAAAACTGACAGAGCATCCCCATTTCTTGAACATTATTTTAACTCACAATTATATTTTCTAGATCTTTCAGCCTTGTGTGTCATCTGCAAATATGAACCAAGATACAGACATTCTCTTTAAAAGAAAAATTTATAGGAAGCCTGCTTAAAGGAAGTGAAGTGCTCCAGATGACCTCTGGAAGTCCCTGCCAGGCTTATGTTTCGAATTTTCCCTAACGTTTCATTATGTAAAACAGACTCATTAGCTATGTTTACTCAGGCACATGGAAGAAGATTAAGACAATTACCTAAAAATTCACTGTGAATTTTCAGTAAATGTTATTAAAGAAAAAGTGGGAGATGGGGCTTGAATTATCCAGAGTGTTTATTTCCACTGATCGAAGTCACAAAATAATTGCCTCATTTCACTTTGCCTGATTAAACACAAGTCCATAACAAATTTCACCTTAGGACATACTGAAAAGGAAATATGGTGAAACTGTATAGCAAAACCAACGTAGCAAAAAGTTGACCATTCAGGCTCTCTTATTTAAAGCTGAAGGACAACTTCCTTAAGTCAGAATTCTAAAGCCGGAAGTCTAAACGAGATTAACGAAGATAAAGGAACAAAGATATCTTCAGTGAATACTGGCCAAGAAACGATGGTGGAAATACAGTGTTGCATGCAAAATCTTAAAACTTTAGACCATAAAATAATAACATGCCTTGTTTGTTTGTTTGTTTGTTTTTTTCCGAGACGGAGTTTCGCTCTCGTTATCCAGGCTGGAGTGCAATGGCGCGATCTCGGCTCACCGCAACCTCTGCCTCCTGGGTTCAGGCAATTCTCCTGCCTCAGCCTCCTGAGTAGCTGGGATTACAGGCACGCGCCACCATGCCCAGCTAATTTTTTGTATTTTTAGTAGAGACGGGGTTTCACCATGTTGACCAGGATGGTCTCGATCTCTTGACCTCGTGATCCACCCGCCTCGGCCTCCCAAAGTGCTGGGATTACAAGCGTGAGCCACCGCGCCCGCCAAGAGAATCATATTCATAATGTTAAGTTTTATTGAAGAAAATAAACAAGGGATAAATAATGTATGAAATATTCTCTAGAGGGTGCTGTCATTGTCAAGAGGAAGAGACATTTTAAAACATTATTTAAAAAGATTAAAAACTTACCTGTTAATTTAAAACTCGCCGAGGGAAATAGCTAGTTCTCACCATGAGAATAAAGAAAATGAATACCGTGTTAAAAACAAGTGGACCAAAGTGGCTCAAGACAGTTTTATAATGAAACCTAACTTTTCTTTGTCCATCGTTGATGGAAAAGTATCAAGTCATAAACTCAGCTCATCCTGATTTTCTATATATGGTCCTGCTGAGCTATTTACTTTAGCCAAAGATCAGGAAACATTCCACGGCAATGAGATCTCTTAATCTGTGAAACGCTATCTCAGGGGAAATTGTAGAAACGTCTTCATCGGTCACTCACTGTTTGCTTAAAACATAAGAGTGTACAAAATATGATAAGGCATCTCATGGGAAGCAAATCCATCTTAAAGGGAGAGGTAAAAGCAGGTGATAAAAAAGGAAACGACTTCTGTTCAGTGCTTCCTTGGAGAGCAAGGCATTTCTGTACGGTTATTTATTATCCAGCCACTCTGGGAAAGGATACTATAAACACTTCACAGATGAGAAAACTACAGCTAAGAGTAGTTTGCTAAAGTCAAAAGTAGTAGGCAAAAGAGCTGGAGATCTGAGCCAACCCTGCTGACACATCTGAGAATAAAGGTTTGTTAAAGTTTCCATCACACAGATGATGAGTACAGCGACATTTAAATCTCTAGCTTCTTTATATTTTTTTCCCTGTGTGATTACATGTCATATTCATACATGAACTTATAATAGAAAAATTAGCACGATAGCAAAACATTATCTTCTCATTATTATGTTTACAAATCAGGAGATTAAGGACAAATATCCACAGTCCAGTTGTAGGAGTTGAAGCTTGATTGCTGGAGACTCAACAATGAATGGCAGAAAATCAACACAGCTATCGCTGACAGCTCATCCAATCCACACACTGTTGTCAAAATTCTCTCTCTTTCAGTGGCAGAAGAAAATGTAGATAACACTTAATGAAAAGAAAAGAAAAGGTGGTGTCATGGGGAAAATAGATCATGGAAAGAAGTGTTCTTTTAAAACAAAGTGACTTCAATATGTTTGTAGGTTAAGAAAAAGAATTAAGAGAAAAATGAAATAAAAGACTTAAAGTGAAAATAATAATAATTAACATATTTAATTAAAATTATTGAGAAAAGATTAAAAGAGGCATAAATCAGAGAAGAGGAAATAATTCATTTTTGGAAAAGATGAAAGAAGATGTAAGTAAATACAGAGCCATATTAGTTGTCATCTCTCTAAAATATTAGGAAGATGTCAGTTGTGAATAAGGGAGTCAAGCTTAGGGACTTGAATAAAGTAACAGAAAATTAAAATGTGTAATATATGCATTGACAAAATGACAGGAGTGGCAAGAAGGAATTGGATTGGATAAGAGGAAAATAAATATTAAGCATCCCTAAGGGATTTCAGATGAAACCAATTATCCTGTTTAGGTAACATTTGCCTTCAACCATCAGTGCCATGGAAGGAGAAAGGATGTACCTTGTTTTTCCCCTTGCTGATGATTCAGAGGGCAGGATAAGAGATGTCATCAAAACAGCAAAAGTGAAAGTGAGAATAAGGTTGAAAGGGAAAGTCAAGAAGCTTAGGTGAGGTGGATAGCAAAGTAAATATAACTGGAGTAGAGATACTCCAGTTGGAAATGAATAAGAAGCCAAAGTCCTGGAGGCTGACATCATACAAAGATAAGTTCAGTGGAAGTGGAATCATGTCAAAGGCAGAAAAACAAGAGGCCAGGAGAATTTCATACATTAAAACCGGTTTAAAATTATTCTGGGAGGATAATAAATTGTAAGGTATAGCCAAGTATGTGGATTACTAACATGGAGAGGAGGCAACGACCATTAAAACAGAGAAGGTCACAAAAAATGAGATTAGGTATCAAGTGTACCAGTTGTAGACACACTGAAAGCTGTCCAGTATCACATACTAGAGAGGATTTTTTTTTTTTTTTTTTTTTTGAGACGGAGTTTCGCTCATGTTACCCAGGCTGGAGTGCAATGGCGCAATCTCGGCTCACCGCAACCTCCGCCTCCTGGGTTCAGGCAATTCTCCTGCCTCAGCCTCCTGAGTAGCTGGGATTACAGGCACGCACCACCGTGCCCAGCTAATTTTTTGTATTTTTAGTAGAGACGGGGTTTCACCATGTTGACCAGGTTGGTCTCGATCTCTCGACCTTGTGATCCACCTGCCTCAGCCTCCCAAAGTGCTAGGATTACAGGCTTGAGCCACCGCGCCCAGCTACTAGAGAGGATTACAGTGATTTAGTTGTTAAAGTCCCAGTTGCTGTGATGAAGATAAGCATGTTAAATGCAGTTATCATCAATGGTAAGAATTTTCTAGATTAGACAATGGCTATGGATAGTAGCAGACCCCAAAAGGTGGTATAATTGGTGTAGTCCAAGTAACAGGTTAGTCAAAGTGAGAGAAATATTATTCAAAGAAAAATTTAGACTGAGATTAAAGACAACATTGATTGCGAGCAAAATGGAGGTTTTCAAAAGCACTGGGGAAAATGTTTGAAGGCTTAGTGAGAAGAACCATTAGAGAAGAAGTAAGATTGAAACTAACTGCAATAAAGCTGTGGCAAAACAGGGAATTGGGTGTGTGAGAGTATCCTATGGACTGGGATTATGGAAGAATGCCAAGGACTCAGAGGTAAAAGGTCACAATGGGGCAAAATTCTGGTATCCAGCCCCAAGGCAGAAACAAGTTAGTGTTAAACCATATTGCTGTACTTTATCTAATAATATGTGTTCTCTATCTCAAAGTGGCAATCGAATGGACATAACAGTGTGGAAAAGATAAGAAATCAATTTCTCAGTTTGTAGCTCAGGAAGTATTTAGGTTAACTATCACTTACACATACCAACAAAAGCCAATGTTTTTAGAACGTTTTGAACATATTTCTTTTCCAAATCCTCTCAGACATGAAATACACACACACTCACATTCACACATGAAATGTCTTCATTCTCTTAATGTATCACTGTCAATATGCTTGCCACTCTCCAACTCTGAAAACTCTCAGTTTTGATCCACTGTTTTTTTCCAGTCCTTATTCTGGGAGAAATCACAGGCCAGTGACCATGAGCTCCACAATTTGGCTCCTGACTTATTTCATTTTGGATCCTGATTTATTCATTTACTAGCCTAATTGCACATATTATCAGACTCTATCTCAGTTTCTTTTCAGTAACATCCTCATATTCCCCTTAACATAACTGCCATTTTTAAAAAATTGAATCCTTCACTCTACAACAGGAGAAACACATTCTTCTTTAGTGCACATGAAACTTCACTAAGATAGATCAAATTCTGGTCTATAACACACACCTTAACAAATTTAAGAGAATAGAAAACATAGCAGGTATACTCTAAGAACGCAATGGAATTAAACTAGAAATCAATCACTGAAAGAAAGCTGAAAAACCCCAAGTTATTGGCTATTAGCTAACACACTTCCAAAACTCATTGGTTAATAAAGTCTCAAGAGAAATTCTAGATATTTTCAAGTAAATGAAAACAAAAATAACTTTTATCAAAATCTGTTTAATGTGGCAAAAGCAGTTCTTGGAAGTAAACTTACAGTACTAGTGACATATTTTATTAAAAAAAAAAATCTAAAATCAACAAACTAAGCTTCCACCTCAGAAAACTGGAGAAAAAGAACAATTTAAATATAAACCACAGAGAAAAAAATAAAAATAAGAGCAGAAATCAATAAAATTGTAAACAGGAGACTGACAGATGATCTGTAAATGAAAAGATGGTTCTTTAAAAAGATAAATAAAATTGGTGTGGGGCAGGGCAACTATGAAAAAAGGCAGCAGCACAATAGGAACTTATAAATAAAGCCAACCTTCCTAGGCCAGAGCACCTGGGAAAAGAGGTGGTTATGAGTTCCGTTGCAGCAGACTTCAAAGTACCTGCCCAGCAGCTCTGCAAGGAACAATGGAGCTCCCAGCACAGCACTTGAGCTCGTATAAGGGACAGACTGTCTCCTCAAGCAGCTCCCTGACCCCCGTAAACCCAAAGAGACACCTCACAAAGGAGAGCTCAGGCCAACATCTGGCAGGTACCCTTCTGGGATGAAGATATCAGAAGAAACCAGCAGCAATCCTTACTGTTCTGCAGCCACCACGGTCGATCCCCAGGCAAGCAGGCTTTACAGTGGACCTCCAGCAGTCCTGCAGCAGAGGGGCCTCACTGCTAGAAGGAAAACTAAGAAACACAAATCACTTCATCATCAACAAAAAGGACGTCCACTGGGAGACCCTTTCTGAAAGTCACCAACTACAAAGACCACAGGTAGATAAAGCCACTAAGATGGGAAGAAACCAGTGCAAAAAGAATGAAAACACCAAAAACCAGAATGCTTCTCCTCCTCCAAAGGATTGCAACTCCTCACCAGCTAGGGATCGAAGATCGTTGGAGAACAAATCTAATGAAGACAGAAACAGGCTTTAGAAGGTGGGTAATAAACTTCTCAGAGCTAAAAGAACATGGTCTAACCCAACCCAATGCAAAGAAACTAAGAACCTAGAAAAAAGGTTAGATGAGATGCTACCTAGAATAAAGAGCTTAGAGAAGAATATAAACAACTCAATGGAACTGAAAAACACAGCACAAGAACTAAGGGAAGAATACATAAGTTTCAATAGCTGAATTGACCAAGGAGAAGAAAGGATATCAGAGATTGAAGATCAACTCAATGAAATAAAATGAGAAGGCAAGAATAGAGAAAAAAGAGTGAAAAGAAATGAACGAAGCCTCCAAAAAATATGGGATTATGTGAAAAAACTAATCTACATTTGATAGGTGTACCTGAATGTGATGGAGAGAATGAATCCAAGCTGGAAAACACTCTTCAGGGTATTAACCAGAACTTCCCCATGTGCCTTGGGGTTGCTATTCTTGAGGAATATCTTTGTGGTGTTCTCTGTATTTCCTGGACTTGAATGGTGGCAAGGCACATGATCATCAGATTCACCAGGGTTGAAATGAAGGAAAAAATGCCAAGGGCAGCCAGAGAGCAAGGTCAGGTTACTCACAAAGGGAAGCCCATCAGACTCACAGCAACCACTAAGCAGAAACCCTACAAGCCCGAAGACAGTGGGGGCCAATATTCAACATCCTTAAAGAAAAGAACTTTCAACCTAGAATTTCATATCCAGACAAACTAAGATTCGTAAGCAAATGAAAAATAAAATCCCTTACCAACAAGCAATTGCGGAGAGATTTTGTCACCACCAGACCTGCCTACAAGAGGTCCTGAAAGAATCACTAAACAAGGGAAAGGAACAACCAGGACCAGCCACTCCAAAAACATACCAAATTGTACAGAGCATTGACACAATGAAGAAACTGCATCAACTAACAGGCAAAACAACCAGCTAGCATCAAAATAGCAGGATCAAATTCACACAGAACAATATTAACCTTAGATGTAAATGGGCTAATTGCCCCAGTCAAAAGACACAGACTGGTAAAATGGATAAAAAGTCAAGACCCATCAGTGTGCTGTATCCAGGAGCCCATCTCATGTGCAAGGATACACAAAGGCTCAAAATAAAGGGATAAAGGAAGATTTACCAAGCAAATGGAGAGCAAAAAAAAGCAGGAGTTGGAATCCTAGTGTCTGATAAAATGGACTTTAAAGTAACAAAGATCAAAAGACACAAAGAAGGACATTACATAATGGTAAAGGATCAATGCAACAAGAAGAGCTAACGATCCTAAACATATACGCACCTAATACAGGAGCACCCAGATACATGAAGCAAGTTCTTAATGACCTACAGAGAGACTTAGACTCCCACACAATAACAGTGGGAAACTTTAACCCTCCATTGTCAATATTAGACAGATCAACCAGACAGAAAATTAACAAGGATATCCAGGGCTTGAACTCAGATCTGGACCAAGCAAGGCTGATAGACATTTACAGAACTCTCCACCCCAAATCCACAGAATATACATTCTTCTCAGCACCACATCACACCTACTCTAAAATTGACCACATAATTGGAAGTAAATCACTCCTCAGCAAATGCAAAAGAATGGAAATCATAACAAACAGTCTCTCAGACCACAGGGCAATCAAAATAGAACTCAGAATTAAGAAACTAACTCAGAACAGCACAGCTTCATGGAAACTGAACAACTGGCTCCTGAATGTTCACTGGATAAACAATGATATGAAGGCAGAAATAAAGATATTCTTTGAAACCAACAAGAACGAAGATACAACATACCAGAATCTCTGGAACACATTTAAAGCAGTGTCTAGAGGGAAATTTATAGCAATACAATGCCCACATGAGAAGCAAGAAAAGATCTAAAATCAACACTCTACCATCAAAATGGAAAGAGCTAGTAGAGCAAAATAAAAAAAAAAAAACCTCAAAAGCTAGCAGAAGACAAAATATAACTAAGATCAGAGCAGAACTGAAGGAGATAGAGAAACAAAAAAAAAAATCCTTCAAAAAATCAATAAATCCAGGAGCTGTTTCTTTTTGAAAAGATAAACAAAATAGACAGACCACTAGCCAGATTCATAAAAATAAAAAGAGAGAAGAATCAAATAGATGCAATAAAAAATGATAAAGGGGATATCACCACTGATTCCACAGAAATACAAAGCTCACTCAGAGATTACGACAAATAACTCTACACACAAAATCCAGTAAACCTGGAAGAAATGGATAAATTCCTGGACACTTGTACCCTCCCAAACCTAAACAAGGAAGAAGTTGAAACCTTGAATAGACCAATCACAAGGGCTGAAGTTAAGGCAGCAATTAAGAGCCCAGCAACTGAAAAAAGTCCAGGTCCAGATGGATTCACAGCTGAATTCTACCAGACATACAGAGGAGCTGGTACCATTCCTTCTGAAACTATTCAAAACAATACAAAAAGAGGGAATCCTTCCAAAATCATTTTATGAGACCAGCATCATCCTGATACCAAAACCTGGCAGAGACTGAACAGAAAAAGAAAACTTCAGACCAACATCCATGATGAACATGGATGCAAAAATCCTCATTAAATACTGGCAAACCGATTGCAACAGCACATCAAAAAGCTTATGCATCATGATCGAGTAGGCTTCATTTCAGGGATGCAAGGCTGGCTCAATATATGCAAGTCTATAAATGTAATCCACCATATAAACAGAACCAAAGACAAAAACCACATGATTATCTCATTAGATGCAAAGAAGGCCTTCAACAAAATTCAACAGCCCTTTATGCTAAAAACCCTCAATAAACTAGCTATTGAAGGAACATATCTCAAAACATAAAAGCTATTTACGACAAACCTACAGCCAATATCATACTGAATGGGCAAAAACTGGAAGCATTCCCTTTAAAATCTGGCATTAGACAAGGATGCCCTCTCTCCCCACTCCTTTCAATATAGTATTGGAAGTTCTAGCCAGAGGAATCAGGCAAGAAAAAAGAAACAGTATTCAAATAGGAAAGGAGGAAGCCAAATTGTCTCTGTTTGCAGATGACATGCTTGTATATTTAGAAGACCCTATCATTTCAGCCCAAAGTCTCCTGAAACTGATAAGCAACTTCAGCAAAGTCTCAGGATACAAAATCAATGTGCAGAAATCACAAGCATTTCTATACACCAATAACAGACTAACAGAGAACCAAATCATGAGCAAACTCCCATTCTTGCTACCAAGAGAATAAAATACATAGGAATACAACTAACAATGGATATAAAGGACCTCTTCAAGGAGAACTACAAACCACTGCTCAAGGAAATAAGAGAGGACACAAACAGATGGAGAAACATTCCATGTTCATGGTTAGGAAGAATCAATATTGTAAAAATGGCCAGACTGCCCAAAGTAATTTATGGATTCAATGCTATCCCCATCAAGCTACCAATGACCTTCTTCACAGAACTGGAAAAATCCACCTTAAACTCCATATGGAATCAAAAAAGAGCCTGCATAGTCAACACAATCCTAAGCAAAAACAACAATACCGGAGGCATCATGCTGCCTGATTTCAAACTATACTACAAGGCTACTGTAATCAAAAGAGCATGGTACTGGTACCAAAACAGAGATACAGACCAATGGAACAGAATAGTGGTCTTGGAGGCAACACCACATATTTACAACCATCTGATCTTTGACAAACCTGAAAAAAGACAAGCAATGGGGAAAGGATTCCCTGTTTAATAAATGGTGTTGGGAAAACTGGCTAGCAGTGTACAGAAAGCAGAAACTGGATCCCTTCCTGACACCTTACACTAACATTAACTCCAGATGGATTAAAGACAAACATAAGACCTAACACCTTAAAGCCCTAGAAGAAAACCTAGATAAAACCATTCAGGACATAGGTGTAGGCAAGGACTTCATGACTAAAACACCAAAAGCTTGGAACAAAAGCCAAAATAGACAAATGGGACATAATTAAACTCCAGAGCTTCTGTACAGCAAAAGAAACAGTCATTAGAGTGAACCAGCAACCAACAGAATGGGAAAAATTTTTGCAATCTACTCATCTGACAAAGGGCTAGTATCCAGAATCTACAAAGAACTAAAATAGATTTACAAGAAAAAGACAAACAAAACCATCCAAAAGTGGGAGAAGGATATGAACAGACACTTTTCAAAAGAAGACATATATGAGGTCAAGAAACATATGAAAAAATGCTCATCATCACTGATTATTAGAGAAATGCAAATCAAAACTACATTGAGATACCTCGTCACACCAGTTAGAATGGCAATCATTAAAAAACCTGAAGACGGCCGGGTGCGGTGGCTCAAGCCTGTAATCCCAGCACTTTGGGAGGCCAAGGCAGGTGGATCACGAGGTCAAGAGATTGAGACCATCCTGATCAACATGGTGAAACCCGTGTCTACTAAAAATACAAAAAAATTAGCTGGGCATGGTGGGCATGCCTGTAATCCCAGCTACTCAGGAGGCTGAGGCAGGAGAATTGCCTGAACCCAGGAGACGGAGGTTGCGGTGAGCCAAGATCGCACCATTGCACTCCAGCCTGGGTAACAAGAGTGAAACTCGGTCTCAAAAAAAAAAAAAAGACCTGAAGACAACAGATGCTGGAGAGGATGTGGAGAAATAGGAACACTTTTACATTGTTTCACAATGTTGGTGTGACTGTAAATTAGTTCAACCATTGTGGAAGACAGTGTGGTGCTTCCTCAAGGACATAGAAATAGAAATTCCATTTGACCCAGCAATCCCATTACTTAGTATATACCCAAAGGATTATAAATCATTCTACTATAAGGACACATGCACACGAATGTTCATAGTGGCACTGTTTACAATAGCAAAGACCTGGAACCAACCCAAATGCCCATAGACAATAGACTTGACAAGGAAAATTTGGCACATATACACCATGGAATACTGTGCAGCCATAAAAAATGATGAGTTTGTGTCCTTTGTAGGTACATGGATGAATCTGGAAACCATAACTCTCAGCAAACTGGACACAAGAACAGAAAATCAAACACCACATGTTCTCACTCATAGGTGGGTGTTGAACAATGAGAACACATTGTCACAAGGAAGGGAGCATCACACAGTGGGGTCTGTTGTGGGGAGCAAGGGAGGGACCGCAGAGGGGTGGGGAGGTTGAGGAGGGATAACATGAGGAGAAATGCCAGATGTCGGTGACAGGTGGATGGAGGCAGCAAACCACATTGCCATGTGTGTGCCTCTGCCACAGTCCTGCATGATCTGCACATGTACCCAAGAACTAAAGTACAATTAAATAATAAAATTTTTAAATACTAGTAAAATTGATAAGACTCTAACCAGGCTAGACAAGAAAGAGAAATGGAGAGATAGAGACAGACACACAGACACAGTGAAGTATTTTAATGCCTATGATATCATTTTAATGTCTATGATTGGTATTTGTGTTACCGATGTCAGATTACCCATGTCAGAAATGCAAGATAGATCATTACCAACATCATAGACATTAAAATGATTACAAAGAAATTAGATAAACAATTCTATGGAAACAAATTTGCTAATTTAGATGAAATGGACCGATTCCTTGGAAAAGAAACTGCCAAAACTCATACCAAGTGCAATAGCCTTAATAGTGCTGTATCTGTTAAAAACATTGAGTCAGTAATTAATAACCTTCCAAAAATAAAGCACAAGAGGGCCGGTGCGGTGGCTCAAGCCTGTCATCCCAGCACTTTGGGAGGCCGAGACGGGTGGATCACGAGGTCAAGAGATCGAGACCATCCTGGTCAACATGGTGAAACCCCGTCTCTACTAAAAATACAAAAATTAGCTGGGCATGGTGGTGCGTGCCTGTAATCCCAGCTACTCAGGAGGCTGAGGCAGGAGAATTGCCTGAACCCAGGAGGCGGAGGTTGCGGTGAGCCGAGATCGCGCCATTGCACTCCAGTCTGGGTAACAAGAGCGAAACTCCGTCTCAAAAAAAAAAAAAAAAAAAAAAATAGATAATAAAGCACAAGAGCCCATATGGTTTCAATAATGAGTTCCCACGAACATTTAAAGAAAAAATAATGCCAAGTATCGACAATCTTTTCCATAAAATAAAAGCAGACAGAATACTTTCAAATCACTTCGTAAGGTCAGCGATACCTCAGAAGACCAAGGCCCGATAAAACGTAACAAAAAAACTACAGATTAATGTAGTTTTCATGAACATGAATGCAAACATTCTCAACAAAATATTAGTAAGTCTAATACAGCAGTGTACAAAAATAATTATATACCACAACCACGTAGGATTTATTCCAAGTATGCAAGGCTGAAATTGACATTAAATATCAATTTACATGTTAAAGAAGAAAAATCAAATGATTATGTCAATTGACAGAGAAAAAGCATTTAATAAAATCCAACCAACTTATGATAAAATTATTCACAAACTAGGACTAGAGGAGAGCTTCATCAGCTTGAAAAAATCTACAAAAAAATCCTTCAGCTAACATAATACTTAATAGCGACAGAACAAATGCATTCTCCGCAAGACAGGGTATAAGGCAAGGACATCCTCTGTCACCACTCCTACTCAATACTGGAGGTTTTGCTGTGCATTAATATAGGAAAAAGAAATAAAAAATATCCTATTTGAAGAAGATGAAATAAAACTGTGTTTATTTGCGGATGACATGATTGTGTAGAAATGCTGAAAGAATCTACAAAACAATCTATAAACTATAAGCCAGGATAACAAGACAGAAGGTCAATATACAGGAGTCGATTACTTCCTTATACAACAATGAACAATTAATATTTGAAATTTTAAAATGCCATTTGTAATAACCTTCCAAAAATGGCATTAATCTAATAACATATGTACAGAATCTGTATGCAGAAACTACAAATATCTCATGAAAGAAATCAAAGAAGATTAAAATAAATGGGAGTATATTCTGTCTTAATAATTTGGAAGACACAAGATTGTTAAGATGTCAGTTTGTTCTCAACCTGATTTACAGATTCAATACAATTCAAATCCAAATGCTAGCAAACTATTTTGTAAATATAAACAAACTGATTCTAACATTTATATGAAAAGGCTAGACACCTAAAAAAATTCCATAATATTGAAGAGAAAATAAGAGGACTCACATTATCTGACTTCAAGGCTTACTTTAGAGCTATAATAATCAAAATATCATAGTATTGGTGAAAGACTAGTTACACACATCAATGGAACAGAGAGAAGCTAGACATGTCACACAAACATAGTCAACTGATCTTTGACAAAGGTTCAAAGATAATTCGTTGGAGACAAGATAGCTTTTCAACAGATGGTGCTGAAATAATTACATGTCCATAAATAAAATAATAAAGCTAGACATAGATCTTATATTAAAATTTATTCCAAACCAAATAGGAACCCAAATGTAAAATGCTTTCCTAAGAAAGTTTTATAGTTTTCTGTTAATTGTAACAAGAATGAGATTTCTGAGGAGAAAATCTACTCAATCTTGGGTTTGGTGATGTGATTTTAGATACAATACTAAAAGAATAATCAATGATATAAAAATTGTTAGGTAAAAATGCATTAAAATATTAAAATGTAAAACTTCATCTCTGCAAAAGACACTGGAAATAGAATAAAAAGATAAGCTGCAGACTGGAAGGAAGTATTTGCACAGTGCCTATCTGATAAGAGAATTGTATCCAAAACATGCAATGTGTCTTGAAATTCCACAAAGGAAAACCAACAACTCTATTAAAATTGGTCTGCCCAACTCCTTACCAGGACAAACATGTACATAAAGATATGGAAAGGCTTCCAACATAATTTGGCATTACGGAAATGCTAACTGAAACAAGAATAAGAGACCAGTACATATCTATTAGAAAAGGGCAAGTCAATTTTTTTTAAAAACTGACAATACCAGTCACTGGTGAGAATTCAGACCAACAGAAACTCTCAATCTTTAATTTTTGTGGGTACATATACATATATACATATTTACAGTATACAGGAGCTATTTCAATACCGGCACACAAGGTGTAATGATCACATCAGGGTAAATGGAGTACTCATCACCTCCAATATTCACCCTTTCTGTGTGTTACAAGCAATCCAATTATAGTCTTTATTTTGAAACGTAAAATAACTTACTGTTTACTCTAGTCACCATGTCGTGCTATCAAACACTGGATCTGATTTGTTCTCTCTAGCTATATTTGTGCACCCATTAACCATCTCCCTTCCCCAGCAACACCCTCCCCAGCCTGTGGTAACTGTCACTCTACTCTCATCTCCATGGGTTCAACTGTTTTCATATCTGACTCCCACAAATAAGTAAAAACATGCAAGTTTGTCTTTCTGGGCCTCGTGTTAGTTAACAAAACGACCTCCAGTTCCATCCGCGTTGTTGCGAATGGCAGGCTCTCATTCTTGTTTTATGGCTGAATATTACTTCGCTGTTTGTATGTACCTCTGAAACTCTTGTTCATTGCGGTGGGAATGCAAAAATGATTCAGTCACTGTGGAGGACAGTTGAGAAATTTGCTTACAAAGTTAAATATAGTCGTATCGTAAAATCAAACAATTGTACCCTTCAGAATTTACCCAACGTGTTTCAAAGCTTCTTTCCACACAAAAGCCTGCATCAATGTTTGGTAGCAGCTTTTTCAGTCACCAAAACTGGAGGCGACCAGTATGCTTCTCAATAAGCGAATAGATAAACCAACCCAAGTAAGTAGTTGTCCCTTATCTTCAAGGGACATATCCCAAGACCCCCACTGGATGCCAAAAAACATGGATAGTGCCAAACCCTGTAACTATGATAAAGGTCAGTGTGTAAATTAGGCAGAGAAAGACATTAACAATAGTAACTAGAAATGACATAGAACAATTATAATAATACACTGTCATAAAGATTATGTGAATGTCGCCTCTCTCTCTCAAAATCTCTGATTGTACTGAACTGCAGTCCTTCTTGTGATTAACGAGGGATACAGCAAGACCGTGTGAGATTTTATCACACTACTCGGAAGAAGGCACAATGTAAAATTTATGAATTGTTTTTTTTCTGGGACTTTTCATTTAATCCTTTTGGACCACAGTTGACTGTGGGTAACTGAGATCAAGAAGAGTAAAATGTCAGGTAAGCAAGGCACTGCTTATATCAACACAATGGAATATCATCATTCAGTGATTAAATCAGATGTGCTATCAAGCCATGAGAAGACATGTGAGAACCTTAAATGCATATTGCTAAGTGAAAGAAACTAAGCTATGTGAAAGAAGCCTGAAGATGCTACATACTTTATAATTGTAACTATACAACACTCTGGAAAAAGTAAAAGTATAGAAATGGTTAGCAAATCTATTCCGTGATTGGCAAGGGCTCGGGGTTGGGAGAACTATTGAACAGGTGAATCACAGGGTATTTTTTTAAGTGTAGTGAAGCCATTCTGTGAAATAACTATAATGGTGGATGGTGCATTTATGTGCTTGTCATAAGCATTAGAACCTGTAACTTTCCAGCAGAAAGAATAAACGACAATTAGTGCAAGTTTAAGAAATCATATAGGAGGTTGGGATCCTGGTTTGAATGCAGATTTTGACAAAAAAAATCTAACTATACTACAAATATGTGAAGCAACATCACTGAAGTGGATGGGGAAGGGGGATCCTGACTTAAATAACTTCAGAAACAAGTCATAAAAATAGAGGAAAAATGACCTGCACATAAGCAATATCCTCTAGTTAACAAAATTGTTTCCCATGGGAATACAGCTTAACAATTTTGAAACCACTGTACTTGTATAGTAGGATTAAACAATTATGTAATTGATGGCAGAAGGTGGGAACCAGGTTTTTCACTGTTGTAGTGGAAAAGGAGAGAAGCAAGGGAGGAAATCTAGCATAATCAATGTGGTATTAGATGACAAACTCATGTCAGCTTAATGTAGACACAGGTGAATTCCTCTATGAATATTTATAAATATGTGTATGTCAACAGGTGAGTATACACACATGTATTTCCTTGCTCTCTTACAAAAGGAACCAGGGCTCCTCGGAGAAATAGCTGATTATAGGACTGGGGCAGAAAAGAAAGAAAATAACCCTGGAGCATCTTATAAGGGTAAAATATAAGGAAGTACTAAAAAACATTGATATGGGTATTTCCCCC
The DNA here is from genome assembly GCF_049354715.1 of Callithrix jacchus. Classification (NCBI taxonomy): domain Eukaryota; kingdom Metazoa; phylum Chordata; class Mammalia; order Primates; family Cebidae; genus Callithrix; species Callithrix jacchus. The sequence goes on from NC_133510.1 coordinate 3,279,268, forward strand.
CAATAGGATACAGAAGCTGCAAAAATTTGAGAAAACAATAAAATAGTATTGGATAATAATCCAAAATATAAAAGGAACAGCCAGGAGTCCCTAATTACATAACTAAGTGATCAAATATTAAGTAAACAGAGAAAAAACAAATCTTTCATGCAGAAGAAGTCCTTTATGTCGATACTATTCTCTCAATGAAGTGGGATATAACTGCCCATTTCTTAAGTATGGGCTATGGACAGTGATTTCCCTCCAAAGAATACAGTGTGGCACATATACACTATGGAATATTATGCAGCAATCAGAAATGATGAGTTTGTGTCGTTTGTAGGGACATGGATGAATCTGGAGAACATCATTCTCAGCAAACTGACACAAGAACAGAAAATGAAACACCGCATATTCTCACTCATAGGCGGGTGATGAAAAATGAGAACACATGGACACAGGGAGGGGAGTACTAAACACTGGGGTCTACTGGGGGGAAAAGGGGAGGGCCAGCGGGAGGGGGAGGTGGGGAGGGATAGCCTGGGGAGAAATGCCAAATGTGGGTGAAGTGGTGAAAGCAAACAGAACACACTGCCATGTGTGTACCTATGCAACTGTCTTGCATGTTCTGCACATGTACCCCCAAACCTAAAATGCAATAAAAAATTAAAAAAACAAAAAAGAAAAAAAGGGGAGAGAGTAATTTTACAGTGGAGAAACCTGGTAAACACGACTCTGGCCAGGTCATCAAGGTTAATAGCAACAGTGCTAAGTCATGCTGAGAGCATGTACTGTAACACGACATCTCAGGAATGACACTACCTGCGTGGTCTTCTCCAAAACCCCTGAGGAGAAGTCATTAGACAAACCCCAGTTGAAAGGCATTCTAAAAAATACCTAACACTTCTCATAGCTCTCAAGGTCATCAACACCAAGAAAAATGTCTGAGACACTGTCACAGTGAAAAGTTGCCTAAGGTGACATAATGATTAAATGTAATGTGTTATCTTGCATGGGATCTGGAATAGAAAAATGCCGTGAAGTAAAAACTGAGAAAATCTGTACTAAGTATGGACTTAAGCTAATAATAATGCATCGATATTGGTTTATTAATGGTGACGAATGTACCGTACCATGTTTATAATATGGAAAACTGGATATTTGGGAGCTCCCTTCAATATCTTAGCAACTATTTAATGAATTTAAATATAGACTATGTCATATTATGCATTATATATAACTAAAAATGACGATTTTTAAAAGACTACTTAAAATAGTTTATTAAAAAAGTTAGATCCGGAACTCAGATCCGGAACAAGTAAACTTAATAAACATTTGTAGAGCTCTCCACTCTAAATACACAAACTATACATTCTTGTCAGTACCACATCGCACCTACTCATAGGTTTAAATGAAATATTGATCGGCCATTATTAAGCACAATTATTGGCATAAAAGAGGTTTTCAATACCCATTTTTAAAATAAAGCAACACTCCCGTTCTGTCTCCCTCTTTTTCTTCCTCTTTCTTCCTCTCGTTCACCCCTTTTTTCTTTCTTTCCTTTTCTTTTTCAAGAAAAAAAAAAGTTAAACAAAAAGCATATCCAACACTAAAACCGCATCTTTTCCCCAAAACTTTTATCTGATCATCAGTTGAGTCATCTATGTCAGAAAACTAGACATATTCTTGACTTTCTCATTCCTTCATCCTCCTCACCTAAATCATCACTAAGTTTGTACAACTATACTTCGTTAATAACTCACAATTCCAGTCCCACTCCATTCCCACTGCCTTATTAGCCCAATATTCTTCACTCAACTCCTCACTGGATTTATAGTTCATGTCCCAGATTCTGGTTTTTTTTCCCACTAAGTCTATTGTATTGTGCTGTAACCAGAGTGAAATTTCAGAAATAGCAAAATGATTATTTTCCTTTCCTGCTTAGACTCCTTAGTGAGTTCCCTGTGCATTTAGCAGGGAACCCCAATTAAAGGCTTTATCACATCACAGAAAGCCTTTCGGTAACTGACTTCTGCTGGCATTTCCAACATCATCTCCCCATGTTGCTCCCGTGCCTTCTTTTCCCAACATCTTCAGTTACCTACAGTTATTGGAATGGTTTAACATCTTTCATGTTATTTCACAATACTTTCCTCTTGAAGCTGAAATTCTACCTTTTCTGGGAAGCATTTCTACTCTTTCAACTTTCAGGCTGTTAAATACCCATCTTTTTTCCCCTTAGCTTTCTAGGTGTTCCTAAGTATTAAAAAAAAAAAAAAATTTAGCACATTGCACAGCCGTTTTTTTCGTCTTTTATTTACACATACTTACCTCAAGCTTTTTGAGAAAGACATCTCGCTTCGCTCAATTCCAAGAATTTAGCATAGTGCCTTAAAGATTGTGCCTGAGCATAATATTCACAAAATATCTATTAAAAAAGTTCTACAACTCAACTTTTGAAACCACAGCTGAGCCTAAATAACCACTCTCTTTTCTTTGAGATAAAGTATGGTATCTATTTGGGGAGGGATGAGTGTGGTGCTAATATTTTATAAAGCAAATATGTACTAGGCTTGGATTAGGAGCTATTTATAACTTAGCTCACTAATACATTAAGTCTGATTTTACACCTGAAAAAATTGAAGCTTGGGAGGAAGCAGTTACACTGAGCAGGAGTTCTGAGATTTGGAGTAGGATTCTCACCTTACCTCTTAGACTCAGGTAAGTTCAGAAACACCTGAGATATCCATCTTAGAGTCTGACAGATCTAAATGCTACCTTCTTTATAGCTAAACTGAATTGGAGATCCCAATGTGGATCTGCGGTTACAAGGCTACACCTTTGGATTTCATACCCAAATAAAAATTGAATATGCAAAGCTGAAAACCCTACCAGAACTGCAGCTTCAAATGTATTTAATGCTCCCACCAGCACAACCACTATCACCATCAATGTTGAGGAAAAAGAAATGAGTCTCTAGATCCACTTCTAAGTTCCTGAGAATGGGATCTCTCCTGACATCAAGAAACTGAATTGTCTGTGACATCAGATACTACTTAGCAATGATGAATTGCTTTTTCCTAAGACTTAAGAAAAAGAAAGGGAGCAGGTGTGATAGCTCACACCTGTAATCTTAGCACTTTGGGAGGCCAACACAGGCAGCTCACTATAGCCCAAGAGTTCAAGACCAGCCTGGACAACATGGCAAAATCTTATCTCTACAAAAAATACAAAAATTAGTCAGACATGGTGGTACGCTCTTGTAGTCCCAGCTACTGGGGAGGCTGAAGTGGTAGGGTTACCTGAGACTGGGAGGTTGAGACTGCAGTGGGCCATGTGCTACTGCACTCCTGTCTGGGTGATAAAGTGAGTCCCCGTCTCAAACAAAAAGCTGGCAAGCAAGCAAGCAAGAAAGAGAAAGAAGAGAAATCCTATGACTGTAAGCGTTTTCCCTGATGAAGTGTAGAGTGTTCCTCTAAGTTTTCCAGGAAAAATACAACATGGTATATAGAGAGTACAAATTGGGATAGTGGGGAAAAAGAAATAAAAAAGTAAAAAAATTTGGAGATAAACATAGAAAAAGAAATTAAAAATTCCCGTATATAGACAACTGAGATTAGAGAGATACAAAGTAATGGATCAGGCAAAATTGAATGGAATTATGAACCCAAGAAAGCCTCTCAAAGATGTTAGACTTCAAAAATGAAGAAAAATCCTCAAGGATATATCATAAGTACAAGACAGCCAAGAAAAGAAACTTTGCACAAGGTTTGAATATGTAGCCAAAGCATCTTTCAAAAGGCACATATAAAACCTCAGAAGTAGCATTTTCATAAGTATTTCTTATGAAATAAGAGAAAAAAACTATAGGCTGAACTTCAGCCAGACGAGGCAAATATTGAAACCACAGCAAATGAACCGGCAGTAAGCACTAAGATTAAAACAGATAGAGGAACCGAAGCACCAGAACAGAACGTAATGTTCACACCCCGACAGTGTAGAAATGATAGAACTAATGGAGATTTGGGGAGGAAGAAGGATGAAGGTTCGAGGTAGAGTAAATTTGCTGATTACCTCATATTTAATCTTTGGAGTCAAAGGACATCATTTAATGCTGGCAGATGAATTAATAGATGTTTGAGCATATTTAGTGATACAAAGGTAAACAGGAAGAAAGATAGTACTGTTGACCAAAGCCAGTGGGGAAGAGAGAGGCGGAAGTGTATTACTTTCATGCTGGCCTATAGTCAAGAACAAATAGAAACTGACCAAAGAAACATTAGATCAGAGGTTCTCGGAGTATTGATATCTGGGGGTCCCAGCAACGGTTTGAGGAGGTTCATGAGTTCAAAGTATTTTTATAATAACACAAAGATGGTATTTACCCTTCTAAGTGGGTAGATATTTGTAGTGATACTGACAAATATTACCAATATTGCCAATCTTACATTTTAGCAGAAATCAAAGTAGTGACATCTAACCATAACAGCACTCATTGCATACTTCACTGTCATGTGTCTTCAGTTACAAAAAAAAAACTTTCAGATGAACTTCAGTATGTCCTTGAAGCTGTAAGAATTCTGAATTTTGAGGTTAGGCAGAGCAAGACGGTCAAATAGAAGCCTCTGCTGACTGCCCTCCCCACAGGAACACCAAACTGAGCAACTATCCACACATAGAAAGCATCTTCATCAGAACCATGTATCAAGGAAGTGATCACAGTACCTGGTTTTCACTTCATATAACTGAAAGCAGCACTGAAGAAGGGAAGAAAAACAGTCTTGAATTGAGGATGCCACCCTTCTCCCATCCACCAAAAGCACCCGAATGGCACAGAGAGAAAATCTGTGCAGTTGAGGGAGAGAGAGTCCAGTGACGGTGCGAATGTTCACTGGAACTCAGGGCTGCCCTGCCACGGTAGTAACACCGGGCACAGCTCAGCCAGCACAGACAGAGGGACTGTGAAGACTACTGCTAGCCAGACGGGAACTGTCCATCCTAGCAGTTGGACACTGAGTTCTGGCGAGCCTCGCCACCATAAGCTAAAGTGCTCTGGGACAGTCTAGCCCACAAGGACTATAACTCTTGGGCAAATCCTGCTGGGATTGGAGCCAGTAGACTTGGGAGTCATGTAACCTAGTGAGATACCAGCTAAAGTAGCCCAGGAAGTGCTTGTGCCACCTCTCCCCCAACCCCAGGCAGTGCAGCCCATGGATCTGGGAGTCACTCAACAGCTTGAGGGGAAGAGAGGAAAAAAGGAAAGACGGCTTCGTCTTGCAACTCCAATACAGGCTCAGCCATAGTAGATGAGGGCCCCACGCAGAGTCCTGAGGCCCCGATTCCAGGCTCTAGCTCCAGGATAACATTTCTAGACACACGTGAGGCCAGAGGAAAATCTGCTTCTTTGAAGGGCAGCACTCAGTATGGCAGGAGTCATCACCTGCTGACTAAAAGGCTCTTTGGCCCTGAATAATCAGCAGTATTACCTACATCGTACCTTGGATGAGACTCAGAGACATGCTGGCTTCAAGTGTGACCCAGCCCATTCCCAACTGTGTTGACTATGAGGAGGGAAAAAAGCAGAGGAAAGAGTAAAGGATTCTTCGTCTTGAAGCTTTGATACTGTCTCAGTCACAGAGGGGTAGAGCACCAAGCAGGTGCTTAGGGTCTCTGATAAAATATTTTGGTCTTGGATGAAATTTCTAGACCTGCCCTGGGCAATATCTAGAAAATAGCCTCAAAGGGGCACATCTGGCAGTTATTAGTCTTAAATAGGAGGTAGAGAGAGAGAAGTAGAAAATGTCTTCAAAGGGAAAGGAACAGAGAACCTCCCAAAACTAGACAAAGATACCAATATTAAAGTACAAGACGGTTACAGAACACCAGGCAGATTTAACAAAAACAAGATTACCTCAGGACGTTTAATAATTACACTCCCAAAGGTCAAGGATAAAGAAAGGATGCTAAAAGCAGCAGGAGAAAATAAATAACATACACTGGAGCTCCAGTATATCTGAAAACAGCCTTTTCAGTGGAAACCTCATGGGCCAGGAGAGAGTGGCATGACATATTGAAAGTGCCGGAGAAAAAAAACAAAAAACACTTTTATCCTAGGATAACGTATCTGGTAAAAATATCCTTCATGTGATGAAAGAGAAATAAAGAGAAAGAAAGACTTTTGCAGATAAACAAAAGCTGAGGGATTTCATCAACACCAGACCTGTCTCACAAGAAATGCTAACGGAGGTCTTCAACCTGAAAGAAAAGCATGTTAATGGGCAATAAGAAACCATCCAAAGGTACAAAACTCACTGGTAATAGTACGTACACAGAAAAACGCAGAATATTGTAACACTGTAATTGTGGTAAACTACTCTTATCTTAACAAGGAAGACTAAACGATGAACCAATCAAAAACAGCTACACTTGTTCAAGACACAGCACAATAAGATATAAATAGAAGCAACGAAATGTTAAAAATCAAGGGATGAAGTTGAAGCTTACAGCTTTTATTCGTTTTATTTTTCCGTGTTTATTTGTTTATGCAAACGTAGTTAGGTTGTTATCAGCTTAAAATAATAGATTATAAAACAGGATTTGCAGCCTCATGGTACACAAATAAAAAAATATATATTAGATACAGAAAAAATAAACAGCAAGAAATTAAATCACACCACCAGGGAAATTTACCTTCACTAAAAAGAAGATAGGAAGGAAGGAAGAGCAGACCACAAAACAACCTGAAAACAAATCACAAAACGGCAAAATTTTATTAATAAGAATATTGAATATAAAGTGACAAACCTCTCCAATGAAAAGACAGAGAACGGATTAAAAAAAATAAGACCCACTGATTTGTTGCCTATATTAAACATACTACACTTCAACTATAAAGACACATATAGATTGAATACAAAGAGAGGGAAAAGGATATTTCATGCCAATGACAATTTGAAAAGAGCAAAAGTAGCTGTATTAGACAAAATAGATTTGAAAAAAAAAACTTTAAAAAAGACAAAGAAGGTGTCATGATATAATAATAAAGGGGCCAATTCTACAGAGGACATAACAATTGTAAATGTATACACACACAACTCTGGAGCATCCAGATATATAAAGCAAGTATCATTACAGCCAAAGAGAAAGACTGGCCCCAGTACAACAATCGCTGGAGACTTCAACCTCCCACTTTCAGCAGTGCATAGGTAATCTAGATGGAAATTCAGCAAAGAAACAGCAGGCTTAATGTGCATTATAGACCAAAGAGACCTAATAGATATTTATAGAACATTTCATCCAACAGCTGCAGAATCCACTGTCTTCTCAGCACAGGGATCATCCTCAAGGACAGACCAGATGTTAGGTCACAAGACAAGTCTTAAGACATTCAAAATACTGAAATCATATGAAATGACTTCTCTGATCACAGTAACACTAGAAATCAATAACAAGAATAATTTTTCAAATTATATAAACATATGGAAATTAAACATGTGCTCCTGAATGAAGGGGCCCAGTGAAGAAATTAATTAAAAAATCGAAAGATTTTTGAAGCAAAGGGTAACAACATACCAAGATATATGGGATACAGGAAGAACAATATTAAGAGGAAAGTTTATAGCTGTAAGTACATGAAAAATAGGAAAACTTCAAATAAACAACCTATTTGTGCACATAAAGAATGAGAATAGTAGTAGCAAACTGAATCAGAAACCAGAAGAAAATAAATAACAAAGACCAGAGCAGAAATAAATGAAATTGAAACAAACACAGTACAAAAGATCAATTAAACAAAAACATAATCAATAAACATTAGCCAGGCTAACTAAGAAAAACAACAGAGAAGACCCAAATAAATAAAATTAGAGGTAGAAAAGGAGATACTGATACTGCTGATATTCAAAGGATCCACTAGAGGCTCATATAAGCAACATATTACAACACATATTACAACCTACCAAAATTGAACCATGAAGAAATCCAAATCCTAAATAGACCAATAACGATATACAGGATCAAAGCTTTAATAAAAAGTCTCTCAGCAATGAAAAAACTGGAACTTCATGGCTTTAGTAATAAATTGTACCAAACATTTAAAGAAAAACTAATACCAATCCTACTTAAACTATCCCCCAATATAGAAGGGGCGAGAATACTTCCAAATTCATTCTACAAGTACAGTATTACCCTGATGCCAAACCAAAAACACATTTTCAAAATGGAAAACTACAGACCAATGTCCCTGGTGAACATTGATGCAAAATTCCCCAACAAAATAGTAGCAAATCAAATTCAACAACACATAAAAGGCTCATTCATCACGACCAAGTAAGATTTACCCCAGGAATGCAAGGATAGTTCAACATACACAAATCAATCAGTAGGATACATTATGTCAACAGAATGAATGACACAAACTGTATGATCATTCCAACTTATGCTAAAAAAGTATTTGACAAAATTCAACTCCTTAAGATAAAAACCTTAAAAAAAAAAACTGCGTATAGAAAGAACATACCTCAACATGATAAAAACCACATATGACAGACCCACAGCTAGTATCATACCGAATAGGAAAAACCTGAAAGTCTTTTCTCGAAGATCTGCAACATGGCAAGGATGCCTACTTTCACCCACTGTCATTCCACACAGTACTGGAAATCCTAGCTAGAGCCATCAGGAAAGAGAAAAAAATGAAGAGCATTCAAAATGGAAAGAAAGAAGTCATATTATCCTTGTTTGCAGATAACATGATCTCATATTTAGAAAAGTCTAGAGACTCCACCACAAACATATTAGAACTGATAAGCAAATTCAGTACAGTTGTAGGATACCATATCAATATACAAAAATCAGTACCATTTCTATCTGCGAATAGTGAATAATCTGAAAAAGAAATCAAGAATGTAATTTTATTTACAATAGCTACTTTTGGGGAAAGTCTTCAGGACATTGGAGTGGGTAAAAATTTACTGAGTAATATTCTACAAGCACAGGCAACCAAAGCAAAATTGGACAAATGGAATCACATCAAGTTAAAAAGTTTCTGCACAGCAAAGGAAACCACCAACGAAGTGAAGAGACAACGCAAAGAATGGGAGAAAATATTTGCAACCGATCTATCTGACGAAGGATTAATAACCAGTATATATGAAGAGCTCAAACAATGAGATAGGAAAAAATCAGGCTGGGCACGGTGGCTCACGCCTATAATCCCAGCACTCTGGGAGGCCGAGGCAGGTGGATCACGAGGTCAAGAGATCGAGACCATCCTGGTCAACATGGTGAAACCCAGTCTCTACTAAAAATACAAAAAATTAGCTGGGCATGGTGGCGCGTGCCTGTAGTCCCAGCTACTCAGGAGGCTGAGGCAGGAGAATTGCCTGAACCCAGGAGGCAGAAGTTGTGGTGAGCCGAGATCGCGCCATTGCACTCCAGCCTGGGTAACAAGAGTGAAACTCTGTCTAAAAAAAAGGAAAAAATCTAATAATTTGATTTTAAAATAGGCAAAAACATCTGGATAGACAGTTCTTAAAAGAAGACATGCAAATGGGCAAACAAGTACATTAAAAGGTGGAATCAAAACTACAATGAGATACTATCTCACCACAGTTACGATGGGTTTTATCCAAAAGGCAGGTGGTAAAAAATGCTAGAAAGGATTTGGAGAAAGGGAAACCCTTGAGTACTGTTAATAGAAATATAAATTAGTACAATCACTATGGAGAACAGTTTGGAGCCTCTTCACAAAACTGAAAATACAGCTACCAAAGATCCATCATCCCACCGCTAAGTGTCATACCAGAAAGAAAGAAAATCAGTATATCGAAGAGGTATCTGCACTCCCGTGCTTATCGCAGCACGATTCGTAATAGCCAACATTTGAAAGCACCTAAATGTCTATAAACGAATGATGAAGAAGATGTGGTATAAACACAATGAGGCACTTCTCAGCCATTAAAAAAAAAAAAATGAGATCCTGTCATCTGCAACAACATGGATGGAACTGGAGGTCATTACGTTAAATGAGATAAACCAGGGAGAGGAAGACTGACGTTGCATGTTCTCACTTATGTGTGGGAGCTAAACATTAAAACGATTGAACTCATGGACATAGCAAGTAGAATGATGGTTACCAGAGGCTGGGAAGGGTAGTGGGGCCAGGGAGGGTGGGGTACTGAGGCATTTAATGAGTATAAAATATGGCTAGATAGAACGAATGAGATCGAGCTTTTTTATAGGACAGCAGGGTAAGCACAGTCAACAATAATTTATATTTTAAAATAGCAAAAAAGAGTATAATTGGATTGTTTGTAACACAAAGTAAGGATAAATGCTTGAGGGGATGGATAGCTCCTTTATTATCACATGATTATTGCATATTATATGCCTGTATCAAAATATTTCACGTACTCCATAAATAGGTACACCTACTGTATACCCACTAACATTTTAAAAAATTAAAAATCATATCCTTATTATACTTCAGTCCTCGAGGAATGTCTTAGCAAACTTCTGCAAAACAAAATGGAGGCACACAGAATACTTCTACATATCAAGGAGTAATGATTATCCCAAGGAAATGCACTTGGACAATTGTTTCTGATGTAAGTGGAACCAGATTTTTTTTTCATAAAGCGCCATTTTTACTGGAAAGAATAATTGACGGCCCATGGTTAATCTGACTGTCATATTTAGCAGACAAACTTTCAAAAATAAACCAAGTGAGCCTATTGAAGAAAAAACACTAAGCAGAAATTAGAATCTTGAAAAAACTATATGTACTACTTTGAACTTCTCAGTTTTCCAATATGCAAAGATTTTTCTGATGTCAATAAACATGACCTTTAAATTATTTAATAAAATACATCAATATTTAGAAAATCTGTGTAAGTCAGTGAACGTTTATTTTTCAAGTGACCAAAGTGTGATTTCGCAAAAGCACGAATAAGGAAAAGATCCACTTGGAGTGCCAAATGGACAACGCACTTTAATGTAACACAATACCCCAACCTCATTGATATGGTTTAATATTCCACATATAGGTTAACACTTATGAAATATTGGCCGGGCGCGGTGGCTCATGCCTGTAATCCCAGCACTTTGGGAGGCCGAGGCGGGTGGATCACGAGGTCAAGAGATCGAGACCATCCTGGTCAACATGGTGAAACCCCGTCTCTACTAAAAATACAAAAAATTAGCTGGGCATGGTGGCGCGTGCCTGTAATCCCAGCTACTCAGGAGGCTGAGGCAGGAGAATTACCTGAACCCAGGAGGCGGAGGTTGCGGTGAGCCGAGATCGTGCCATTGCACTCCAGCCTGGGTAACAAGAGGGAAACTCCGTCTCAAAAAAATAAAATATATTAAATATAATACCTAATGTTGAGTTTCAGTGACATGTCAAAGAAGGATATTCGCAATTACCTGAAAAGCCTATTCAAATACTCTGTACTTTGTAGCTATATATCTGTGCGAAACCAGATTTTGTACATAAACTTCAACCAAAATAATATACCAAAACAGATGGCATGCAGAAACATACACGCGACTCCAGCTGTGTTCTATTAAGCCGGACACTGAAATGATCAGCAAATGCATAATGATGCCAATCTTTCCATGAGACATTTTTGCTTTGAAAAGTGTACTTTTAAATATATGAATTTATGTTCATACGTAATAAGTTCATTAGCGTTATTCTGAAAGAAATTAACTAATACATATTTTTAAAGTATCTCAGTTCTGATTTTTAATATAGAAGATACTGACAGATACAGACTAAATAACCATAAGCCTTTTGGGGTTCTCAATAATTTTTTTTTTTTTTTTTTTTTTGAGACGGAGTTTGACTCTTGTTACCCAGGTTGGAGTGCAATGGCGCGATCTCCGCTCACTGCAACCTCCACCTCCTGGGTTCAGGCAATTCTCCTGCCTCAGCCTCCTGAGTAGCTGGGATTACAGGCACGGCCACCATGCCCAGCTAATTTTTTGTATTTTTAGTAGAGACGGCGTTTCACCATGTTGACCAGGATGGTCTCGATCTCTTGACCTCGTGATCCACCCGCCTCGGCCTCCCAAAGTGCTGGGATTACAGGCGTGAGCCACTGCGCCCGGCCATAATTTTTAAGATTATAAACAAGTTCTGGGGCCAAAAAGTTTGAGAACCATAGCATTAACCTAAGTGTTCTACAAAGATTGACAATTAAAAATCCCACTCTTGGAATAAAATCTTCTAAAATGCAGTGTTAAGTAGACTCATCTTAATGTGAACACGTCTTAAATATATCTAAAGGCCCAAATTACATGCTTGCTCTTCATGGAATTCTGAGGGAAACAAAATATCATCCCTTTGGCCTTCATGGTTTCTGATAAAAAATTCACCCTCATTGGGATTATTTTTGCCTTACAGGGAAAATGTAATTGTGGTATTTTCAAGATTTTTTTCCTCTGTTTTTAGTTTTTACAAGCTTGAGAATCTTGTCCTGGTGTGGATTTTTGGGGATTTACCATAATTGGAATACACATAGCTTCCTAATTCTGTAGGTTTATGGCTTTTGGCAAATTTAGGAAATTGTCAGCCATTATTTATTACCGTAATTATTTAGCAATGCCTTCTTTATCCTTCACTTCAGGGCTCCAATGATATTGTTATTAGATTTTTCTCTCTACTTGTCAGAGTCTTCTCATATTTAGTTTACAAATGATGTCCAAGAACTTTAGTTGTCCTTAGGGAGAGCAAGGGGGAAAGTGACATCTATTCCATCTTCCCAGGAGTAGAAGTCTCCAAAACCAGACTTTTTAATAATACCAAAATGTAGGTATAACTAGATAGCCAATGAGAAAAAAATAAGGTTGGATGCCTAGCTCAGAATATGGACTATGCACTAGAAGAAATATGTGTTTATTTGTTTATTAATTTTTATTTTTGAGATGGAGTTTTGCTCTTGTTGACCAGGCTAGAGTGCAATGGCACAATATCAGCTCACTGCAACCTCCCCCTCTGGGGTTCAAGCAATTCTCCTGCCTCAGCCTCCCAAGAAGCTAGGATAACAGGCATGCACCACCACACCTGGCTTATTTTTTGTAATTCAGTAAGGATGGGGTTTCCCTACAGTGGTCAGGCTGGTCTCAAACTCCTGCCTTCAGGTGATCTACCTACCTTGGCCTCCCAAAATGCTGGGATTGCAGGTGTGAGCCACCACACCTGGCCTAAAAGAAATATTTAAATAAGTTAAATATTTATTATGGAATACAAAACCAAAGAAGAAAACACGAAAGAAGTAATTTATAGCCTCAGTTTGGGGGGAAAAGAAAACCTTTCTCATTATGACATAATATTTAGAGGCTGTAGGGAGAAAAAAATACATTTGACTGCATAAAAATTAAATTTTTGCACAGCAAAACAGAATCAACATTATCAATGTAGTCAAAAAACCAAATGGCAAACTAAATTTATAAACATTTTCCCAATTTTTGTCACAAAAAATTAATCTCCCTGGCACGTAAAGACCTACCAATTAATAAGAAAATCATCAATAGCCCAAAAGAAAAAATGAGCAAAGAATACGCAAAAACAATTCATAGGAAAGCAAATATAGTTTTTGAAAATATTTTAAAAGATACTTAACCTTATTCACCATAGAGAAATACAAGTTTAAACAACACTGAAAAAAATATTGTTTTCCTCTTCCCATTCAGATTGGCAAAAATCCAAAAGTTCATGACATATTCAACTGGGAAGAATTTTGGAATAGATTTTAATCCATGGCTGATGAGAGTATAAATTGGTACTATATCCCTGGTGAGCATTTTGGTAATTTATCAAGTGACTCCTAGGAATTTTCCTCAGATATAATTGAACGTATGTGAAATGATGGATTATTGCAACTCTTCTTAACAGCGGAAGATTGAATACATCTTGTTGAATACAAATGTATGTGATACGCTATTACTTGTAGTTTTAAAAGAGGAAGTGAAATTTTCTATTTTATTGGCTTGTATTTATACAAATATTCTTTATAAGTCGAAAAAGAAACAAGTAATATTGATTACCTGAGTAATGAGGGAGGCAAGATATATACTGAGAAAATTGAGAACTAGTGGGGAAGTAATGTTTCACTGAATAACTTTTTATATTTTTGATATTTGAATCACGTGAAATAAGGAGGAAAGAAAGGAGAAAAGAGAAAAAGCTAGAGGAGGATTTAGGTGACTTACTAGGAAAAAATAATAGGACAAAAATAAAAAGCATGAAGAAATGGCTGCTAGAATATTAGTACTGATTTAGGCATTTAATAGGGGAAAAAGTTGATGATCTTAAACAGGGGAGTGTAGTACAAAGTTTGCTATAAAAGAAATCAACTTGTTTTTAATGCATTATATACTGACCAATACAAATTATGAGCGTTTTATATTTAGTTTTGTTCTTCTATAAGGTGATAAGCACAAGAGTGAGTTCTGTTCATAGACAGGCATTTTTAAAGCATATGTGTAAAAGGTTGGTGACTTCATAAAAATTAGGAATGAATTTAAGATTCTAGTCCTAAGACCCAGTTCATCATCAGACCTAACCGTTTCATAAAAAGATATTCCAAAATCCAGACTCAGACTGTGACTGTGGGGAATGGATTATCCAGAACGGATCTGGACCTAAGGAGAGAAGTCAACCACTTTGCTCTTCACAGGGGAAGAGTTTGACTCCTACTGTCTGCCAGCATTCCCTCTAGTAGAAATATTAAATCTACATGCTGCCCTGAAGAACACCGTAAGCCCTACCGAAAAAGAATGATGTTACAGCCATATATTAAGATTCTCAGATCTACTGAGCCCGCCTTACACATGGAATCTTCCTAACACTGAGAACATGGGCTGTCATTCCAACCTGAGAGTCTGGTGGGCCTCAAGTTCTGTCAAGGCCTGCTGCCTTTGTCCTTGCTCTCGGTGGCTCCTGAATTCTAGCTGAATGGCTGTATCCTTTGTCAAATAAATCAGAAACTATCCAACCTGTGAATAGGGTGGAGGAGAAAGGAGAGAGAGGAGTCAGAGAGGAGAAAGCAGAAAGCAGAGTCAGAGAGAAGAAAGAGAGTGTACAGAAAAAGAGGAGAGAGAGAGGCGGCCAAGGAGAGAAAAAAGAGAGAGAAGAGACAGAGGGCACTTAAAGAGAGAGGTGGGGGGGGAGGAGAGAGGTGGGGGGAGAGGAGAGAGGGGGACACGGCTGGACACTGTGATAGTGCTGTACTAGACTACGCTGGTTGCACTTTGGATACACACTACACCCTGCACTGCATGGAACGTCGCAACTGTATTTCAAGTTTTGACCTGCCTCCAGGCAGTTTTTTCAAGCTACTTCATCAATTCAAAGCAGTTTTATTATTTCCTCCTTCCATGCTGATTTTTTCTTCAATAATTTCCATTGAACATAAGTAGAACCACTATAAAATTTGCATTTTAACATTTAGAAGGTTAGACTTCCTTAATATCTTTGAAATATGGCTAGAATGCTATTTGTTAGTTACTTAGGGTCAAACTGTTCCGTGTAGTAGGGAAGACACACACACAAACACACACAATCTAAAATATTATATATTTGAAACAAAACAAAAGTGGGTAATGCCTACACCTGCTGGTTCTCCCCATAATCCTGTTTTATCCTTACGATAACCCTCCAAGATAGGCATCTTCACTCCAGGTCATACATGAGCTCATTGAGCTCAGCACATTACATTGTCTAAATTGAAGAGCAAAGAAGCATTTCAAGTTAAGATCTTATTTCAGAACTCATGACCTGCCCTACCTGAACAGCTTTCCTAGGTATTGCTTTTATTCTGTTCTGTAAAACTCTACTCCACTCTGACCCAACATCCTGCATTCAATTCAATCTTCTGCGCAGCTCATGCAGCTGATTTTGTCTTCTAACATTATATTACTATGGAAATAATTCTTTTTTTTTTTTTTTTTTTTTTGAGATGAAGTCTTGCTCTGTTACCAGGCTGGAGTGCAGTGGCACAATCTCGGCTCACTGCAACTTCTGCCTCCTGGGTTCAAGCGATTCTTCTGCCTTAGCCTCCTGAGTAGCTGGGACCACAGGCACGTGCCAGCACACCCGGCTGATTTTTGTATTTTTAGTAGAGACGGGGTCTCATCATGGCCAGGATGGTCTCGATCTCTTGACCTCGTGATCCAGCCACCTCGGCCTCCCAAAGTGCTGAGATTACAGGTGTGAGCCACTACGCCCAGCCGGAAATAATTTTAATACGTAACCAGTCAATGTGTCATTGTTACTTGCTATTCCCTGTATTAGAAGGCAGCCTGATACACATTTGGCATCTTTGCAGAGCTCCTGAGAACAACAGCTATGAATTGTTTCTGAACTGCCAAAATTACACACTCTTGAACTTTGCAGATTGCAATGATCTCTTTTCAGTCCTGGACTGAAGCTTGTTACCCCAAAATAAAACTTACAGGTTTTTTTTTTTCAGCTCTGCATCAGAATTGTTGAAGAAGCACAGAGAAGTTCAAGATCAATTTGGCTGGGCTAGGTTTTAAAAATATATATATCTATTTACTATGCACATTTGATTTGTGGTGTACAATAGATTCTAGGAATAAATATAAGATTTGTTGATGAAAACTATGATGAAAAATGGAATATTGACTTATGTTACCTCCAGGCCATTTTTCATTTATATATGTAAGAAGTATTTATTGAATCTCTGCTACGTCCCAGAATTATGCAAATACCACCCAGAAAACACAAAACAAACTTAATAATATGTGATGCCTGCCAGGCAATAGTGGGGAAAGCATTGGACTGGACATTTGGAGACCTGGGTTCAAAATTGACTTGCATGTAACTGGACGCTGAGTAAATCACTAATCTCTTTAATCTTATTTCCTTAGCTACACAATGAGTTAAATTATGTATTTGTGGGTTTCTTTCAAAGCTTAAAGTTGTGTGGTCTGTAATAGGTCTTGAATAATTGACAATGGTGAAAAATGTAAGGTGGAATTTTCAAGTTTTTAAAAAAATTATAGGATGTTTGTTCAGTATTTCCCGAAAAATTACTTGAATCTTTGAAATACTTATTTTTCTTTTAAGTCATCCCCTTAGCTTAGGCCTTTTGTTGTTACAGAATTCTACAACATATAATTGCCCTACAACTAGATATTAAGTAACTATAATAACTATTCTAGAAACAGCAACAAAAAAGTAACAACGAACTGATCACCCATTTCTCTACTAGCAAAATATTTTTGTACAGTCTATTTTAGTTTACATTGCAAAAGGTATGTGGTTTCATTTCTCTTGTGTCTTTGGTGAAACCACCTTCTTGGTTCACGTCTCCATTTGATGCTGTTAACATCTTTTGGCATCTGAGTCCATGCTCAGAATGTGCTCATCTCACTGTCAATATGTAATTTTTACTAATAGATGGTATTTCTAACAAACTTAAAATAAACATTTGGGACATAAACATCATCTGTAGACCCTAGTAGAATATGTTCTAATCAATATTTCTTACATGGAATCTGTTGGATTTTGTGCTAAGTCTTTCTAATCAATTCTTTTATTTTGAATTGTGTTTGGGGTATGAAATACTGTATTAGAGAAGCTGTGTTGTAAAGTCACTTCTTAAATTTTTACAGTGAGTTCTACTCCACATATACTACTAATGACAAGATCCAGGATTGTTGAATCATGGGCGCTAACACAGGGAACAACAGAGGAATTCCAAGTAAAAATGTTTATCCACAAAACTACAAAAACTCAAATATAATATGATTTATCAAGATAACTGACTCAATAAAATATACTTCTGTTCCCAAAGAGACAATTTGTCAG
This sequence comes from Callithrix jacchus, assembly GCF_049354715.1. Taxonomy (NCBI): domain Eukaryota; kingdom Metazoa; phylum Chordata; class Mammalia; order Primates; family Cebidae; genus Callithrix; species Callithrix jacchus. The sequence continues at coordinate 3,297,086 of NC_133510.1, forward strand.
AATGGTTCCCGCTCCACAGACAGCAGAGTTTATAATAAGGGGCCAAAACATCAGTAAAATGTAGGCATTTTTCTACAAGAAAATGGAACTAAACTAGTCTTATAATTATAGTCATGAGAAACAGGACTTACATCATGTAAATCTTGTCTTAAGTGATTGAAAATATCAAGGAGAAGCCGGGAAGTAGTTTAGCCAGAAAAGAGAAGTAATTTTAAGCAAAAAAGTATGAATCTGCATATATTGCTTCAAGGAATGTTACTGTCTACATACTCCATTAAGAAACAGATCCTGATTCACACACACACTCATAGACAGATGGCCTTGCTCTCCGTGATTGTTCGACATGCCAGCCTCACTCTGGGTACCACTTCCTATTTTTTAAATGAATCAAATAGAACCCTCTTGTTACATTTCTAATTTTCTTCTTTGCGGAGACACAAATATGTTAAGATCAAAACACTAAATCCAAAATTTCTTTTTTTTTTTTTTTTTTTGGAGACGGAGTTTCGCTCTTGTTACCCAGGCTGGAGTGCAATAGCGTGATCTCGGCTCACTGCAACCTCCGCCTCCTGGGTTCAGGCAATTCTCCTGTCTCAGCCTCCTGAGTAGCTGGGATTACAGGCACACGCCACTGTGCCCAGCTAATTTTTGTATTTTTAGTAGAGCGGGGTTTCACCATGTTGACCAGGATGGTCTCGATCTCTTGACCTCGTGATCCACCTACCTCGGCCTCCCAAAGTGCTGGGATTACAGGCGTGATTTTCTACCATCTAAAAGCCATTAATAGGGGGAAACAAATTTTCTCTGTCTAAAGGAAAACAGAAATCCAAACTTCTCCTCACACAATCCACTGCTGACTCTCTGTGAACTGTGAAGCATGGACTAGCCCATCCATGATGCTCAGGACCACCACCTACCACCTCAGCCGGCCCCACAGAACAAATGCTATACGTGCGTGCTTGCTCCTAACTGGCTACTTCAACCACCTACTCCACTTGCTGGACTAAGGATGCTGATTCCTGAAATCGGCTTCCATGGCTGCCACTGCTCATGGGACCATCCCAATGCAGACTGTTCCATCCCACCCCACATCTATTAGGCCTCCCTCCATGGTGACAGGTGGATCCTAAATCTCAAGAAGCAAAAAAATGACATAAATTTATATTATTTTTTAATGTACAAAACCATGAGTGTTCTCAGCAAGAACAACAACTTGGTATGAATATATCAGTGGGATTAAACATCTGTGTTTTACTTTCTAATGTGGCCAACCAAGGACTTGTGCTAGAAGCAGAAAATACAGCAGCTCTGCCATTGTCTTCTTTGCTTGTCCCTGCATTGTTAATTTTTGTGATTCCATAGTTTTTTTCAGCAATTTTTTAGAACGATTTGTCCATTTGGAAAAGAGTTACTATAGTTAAAACAAGATACTATAATTCATAAGTTCACTTCATTAGGCTCAGGTAAACCAGAATACACTACCAACCCTTCAAGGCTGTAAATTCCTGCTTATCTTTCAGGATATATTAGGAAATGTACATTATATATGATTGCTTCATGTATTCCAAGGAAAGAGGAAGAATAAGGAGAAAGAGGAGAAGGAAGAAGAGGAGGTGAAGAAGAGGAGGAAGGAGGAGAGGAATAGAAAGAGGAATCAGAAGAAGGAGGAGGAGAAAAATCAGAAGAGCAGTAACAGTAGCAGCTGCCACACCACTAGGATCAATTTATATGTTTAACACTGATAAATTAGTATACCTGTTTTTCATAAGTAACATCATCTAAGTAGTATTTGATTAACATTCTAACATTTCCTTCGTGCTCCAATGGCTCATCTTATACATGCATTTTGAGAACCCCGTTTAGGTGACGTCAACAGTCAACTGAATGAAGAACTCAATAACTTGCTCTGTTGGTTCTTGATATTCTTTCAGTTCTTGTTCTTTCCGTCCTCAATGTTCTCCTCTTGTCTCTGCACCTGCTTTTTTCTTTTGCTGTATATTAATACTTCCCACTGGACCCCAAGCTTCTGTCAGCTTCTAGATTGCTTGCTCAACTATTGCTTTAAACCTGATCTTATGTTGCATGGAGACATCAACTCTCCTAATCCTTGTCATCATCCATATATACCCCTGTTAACGTCTTCATCTCTTTTCCAATGTGATAAAAAAGACACAACCAAGTACACTCATTAATGTCTAGGATTCGAGGGTCCAACAGACCTGAATGTGTAACGTAGCGTGAGTCGCTTTACCTCTCTGAGCCTCAGTCTCTTCAACATGAAAAGTGAGGATCGAATAGAAGCTGACATAAGACATAGGACATAGTCTTTTTTTTTTTGAGATGGAGTCTCGGTCTATCACCCAGACTGGAGTGCAGTGGTAGGATCTCAGCTCACTGAAGCCTCCGCCTGCTGGGTTCCAGCGATTCTCCTGAGTCAGCCTCCCGAGTGGCTGGGACTAGGCACAGTCTGTAAAGTTAATTTTTGCATTTTTAGTAGAGACAGGGTTTCACCATGTTAGCCGGGATGGTCTCCATCTCTTAACCCGGTGATCCACCCACTTCGGCCTCCCAAAGGGCTGAGATTACAGGCATGAGCCACCGCACCCGGCCGAAGCGGACATATTAGTCTTCTTAGGAATATTTAATACACTAACGTATGCAGAGTATCATCTAGAATGCTTGTGGTTCTGAAAAAGATCAGTCAACTGCATGAACGTTACTAGGTGGTCAAGTGAAGTCTAAAATATTTAGTGACTTTTGCAGCATAAACAAGTAAATGATGTGTAGTATTTTTATCATTTGTGCCTGTTGATTTATGGACTTCCATGCACCCCTCTCTGGACTCTGTATCACCCTGCCACGCTGAACATAAAAACGTGACCAAGATGCTGACAGTTTGCCACTGTCTGCCTTCCTCACAATCTTGTCACTTCTTTCTTTCTTTCTTTTTTTTTTTTTTTTGAGGCGAAGTTTCGCTCTTGTTACCCAGGCTGGAGTGCAATGGTGTGATCTCAGCTCACTGCAACCTCCGCCTCCTGGGTTCAGGCAATTCTCCTGCCTCAGCCTCCTGAGTAGCTGGGATTACAGGCACGTCCACCGTGCCCAGCTAATTTTTTGTATTTTTAGTAGAGACAGGGTTTCACCACGTTGACCAGGATGGTCTGGATCTCTTGACCTCGTGATCCACCCCACTCAGCCTCCCAAAGTGCTGGGATTACAGGCTTGAGCCACCGCTCCCGGCCTACTTCATTCTTGATCTTTGATATTTCTCTGAATCTTGAATTACTATCTTCTGTTCCTCCCAGCTTCACCACTGACAGCTCGATTTGGACACTACCAGTGGGTTTGTGGCTAAAGGCACTGAGACACAGAGAAGGCTAACGATGAGGGCGAGTAGGCTGGTATAATGCATACCCCAAATCTACCTCCAATACGGCACTGTAACGCGTTACTTTTAGGATTGGTATTTATGTATTACTTTTAGAATTGGAATTTAGGGTAATAAAATAATCTGGTTTAGAAAATGATTAGCAGCTATAGAAAATTAAGCTGGGAGCTTAGAAATGCTTCTCCATTTCTACCTGAAAAATGCAGTCATCAGTTTGACAACAAAGTATGTTGGGTGGCCAGGCTATACACAGTGCATGTGGTATTTCGGGTCCAAGTCATCAGCAGCTGACCAAATAGCTTTTAAGGACAAAATGCCATTCTTGAATTTTTGGTGAATTTGTACATGGCAGGTTTGATTTTGAATGCATGGACTTGGTGAAAATGTACACATATGTGGCTTAAGCTGTCACCTGCAGTAACAATTTCTCATCTCTATGCTCCTGAAGTCTCACCTCTACAAACTGCAAATGAGGAACAATCGCTCTGGCAGTAGTGGCTACAGCACACCAGAAAGGTTCTCCCCCAGCTATCCTCATTTCTCTGGTTTCCAGGCAGCCCACCACGCCCCACACCTCCCCAACCCACCACATTCATTCTCATTCTGCCTAAGATTGCTTTCCCCAAGTTGTTAAACCTTGTAAGTCAAGTGGCGTTTCTGTGATGCCAGTGATGCTTTCCAAAATCCTGCTGAGGTGCTAAAACCAGTGGAAGCTACTGAGCATACAAGGCAATGACTTTTATACTCCAGGTCCACACAATAGCAATCATTTAAGTTTACTGGAAGCTTCATATTTTATATTACTAGAACCCAGAATAGAAATCTGAGCACTTAAATTGGACTTGTAGGATTCTATTAGAGGTAAATTTACACTGAAAGCATCTAGGATATGTAATTTTATAAACACTGAAGCCCAGAAAATGTTCTTAGTGTTTACAGGTCAGGGAAAAAATCAGTGAAAATGGTAATAAAAAAGAAACAGTATGTTTATGATTTTTTTTAGGATTATGTATAGGGTTCCATTTTTATAGTCTGCCCAGAATTTTAAAACCTTGAATATATATATCAAAAGTGCTACACACATGCCTTCATCTTTGCCTCTGTTATTTTGGAAACACAATGTCCCTCCACCTTGGCAGAGGCTGTATGCCACAATTTCTCATCTGCAACATGTATACCAAGGTAGCATGGCCAGACCTGAACTGAGAATCTTCATGCTTTTACAAATGCCAAATAGACACAGCCATTTAAGATGACGTTACTTCAAAAGACAATGGTAACTCTGAAGCCATGTAGTGTAGAGTACAATTGAAATGGCCAGTTTCTCTCAGCTTTCATAGTATGGACAGCCATTTTTATTTAGCCCCATGCAATTAAGTTCAGGTTCTCCACCTTTTTCTTAAATTTTATATACTAGGGCTATGTAGCATGCTTTTTTTTTTTTTTGAGATGGAGTTTTGCTCTTGTTACCCAGGCTGGAGTGCAATGGAGCGATCTCAGCTCACCGCAACCTCCGCCTCCTGGGTTCAGACAATTCTCCTGCCTCGGCCTCCCAAGTAGCTGGGATTACAGGCGTGCACCATCATGCCCAGCTAATTTTTTGTATTTTTAGTGAGACGGGGTTTCACCTTGTTGACCAGGATGGTCTCGATCTCTTGACCTTGTGATCCACCTGCCTGCATGCATTTTTATGAGCTTAACTCCCACTGAACAAAACAGGAATACTGTACTTCGTGAACTGTTTATACTAAGCATGTTTATGCATTCCAGCATTATTCTGGCTTTTAAAACATACAACATATTTCACACATTCTAAATTTGCTCTCTTCAGTAAGATAGAATGCCTTTAAATCTTTCCGCAGTAGGAATAACAGCAAGCAGTATCTAAGAAAAGAGGAGGCGTGAACACACATTTCACCCAGGAGCACTTGTATGCCAAAAAGGCTAACATGTTATTACTTAGGAATTCCAAATAAAAAAAAAATTCTTTTAAAAATTTGGCCAGGAGGACCAGATTTTGAACTTATGTATCTGCAAGGTGTTTTAAGGCAATATGAGAATTAAAAAGAGAGAACAGTTGGTGGGAAAATAACGAATGGATGTAATTAGACCAGGACAGTCTGCTAACCAGCTGAATGTGCAGATGGGAAACAGGATTTTGAGGAGACACTTCAGCACTCCTGAGCCTGATACAAGAGTAAGGGAAAGTAGAAATGGCCCAGACGTGAAGAGCTTTGGGAAGCTACCTGACCTCTACAGTGCTTCATTTACTTAACTTCACAATTAATAGGTTGAACTAATTTTTGTAAGTCTTGTTCACAGGGCAAAAACAAAGTGGGTTAGAGGCTAGCCACGAGCAGCTGGGTGTGTGTCATGGTATGGGGACACCAAGGGCTGGATCAAACGTGGGGAGCAGAGCGTGGCCACAGCCAAAGCTTTTACCAAGGACTGGATCAAACGTGGGGAGCAGAGCGTGGACACAGCCAAAGCTTTTACCAAGGACTGGATCAAACGTGGGGAGCAGAGCGTGGACACAGCCAAAGCTTTTACCAAGGACTGGATCAAACGTGGGGAGCAGAGCGTGGACACAGCCAAAGCTTTACTGTAACTGTGAAGCCCAGAGTGTGGGGTTGAAGTAAACATAGGATCGTGAGGAATGACGTTTAAGACCAGGACAGAGTGGGACATGGTACTAGGCATTAATTAAGTGTGCTGGGGAATATATTAAATATGAATCCTGTGATTTACAAATAGGGACCAGAGAGCCCCTTCTATGTGACGCCTACGACAGCATCACATCGGCTTCAAGGAGACGTGTCAAGCAGAACACAACTCATCTTTCAAATATGTCCCAGCTCTATAATCTCACAATCACTGTTTCTCTTTCTCTTTAAGGCCTCAACTTGAAACCAACTCAGTCCAATTGCCCCATGGGCTTCCATCTTCAGAGAACGTTGTTATTCTCTCTGTGGGGACTCAGAAGTTCATTCTCTATAGTCCCTTTTGTCTTTTACTTGCCAAATTTCTTATATTTTTTCTGTTTTTTTTTCAACACACTTAATTTTTCCCTGCAGCACATTGCATTAGGGCTTGTTCTGTTTTATGCTAACACACGTATTGTTACTTTATTCTAACATATTTTATGTCACTAGCATGCCATTCTATTCCTTTTAATTTCCTTTGAAAGCAATTTCAATGGTGTATATATTAACGGTCTTAAAAAATATCGTCCTGTTTGTTTTTCTACAAAGAAAAAGAGTTTTCTAGGTACTTTTTGGTTTGTCTGATTTTTTTAACTTTTGTCCTGATTTAGTCCATAAAGTCTGCAGGTCATACGAGCTCAGGAACTCCTTGATGTCTAGCATCCAGCAAACTGAGATAACTTCACACTTAGTTACTGCTTTCCATTCTCTAAAAAGCAGCACTTTGTTTTAGGAACTATAAGCGAATAGTTAAAAAAGATTAAACATGTTTCCTTCAGAAAATCTACAGTAGAAATAGGCATGCCTTGTAAGTCGAGATACAAAAATATTTCCATCTTTACATGTTCTGTTAACATAACATATTCAAATACTACCTCTTTAGATGGATATTTATGTTTCCCAAAATACTGAATTGTACCTACTTCTGTACAAACATCTGTAATTGACAAAGGACTTCACTGAAACATCCAGCTACCATTAGTGCTAATGTTATGCTCAAGGGACACTTTTCCAAAGACATACACTATCTGAAGAACCGTCAGCGGTCACAGTTCTGACATTCATTTTCAGTCAGCTCCTTGCAATTTCTTTCACATTCTTCCCTTCCGTCTTAAGTTTTCGGTTCCAGAGATGTGTTATACATGCTCTTGATAGCTTAGCTACTGTTAAAACAAAATAGAAATCCTGGGCTTTGTGGATCTGGGGATTACCGTGTGTTTCTCAAGTCCACATGTTTCCGAATATTCTGAAAGTTTGTGAAGAATTAAAATGTTGGGGTTCCCTTAGACCCTCTACTCTGAATTTCGGCTGATGAAAAAGAAGTATTTATATTTTTTACGCTCCTTCATGTGGTTCTCATAAACACCAAAGGCTGGGATACACTGCACTGAGTAAAATGTCTTACAAGGGCCACTTCCAAACATTTTTCTGCTTTAAGAGATTTACTTCTGTGCGACTCCTCTTTTAGCTAAACCGTGAATGAGGTTTGATTAATAAGAAGGTCAATTATATTTTAGGACCAAGGACCATGTCTACATTCTCTTACTTTTTTATTAAGTTTGTAAGTGCTGGAGCTTCTATTCCAAAATACGTTCCCCATCAGCACACCAAATTACAAATCCATTACCTAGATGGGGGACCTGTAGACATATTAGCTTCACCACGCAATATTTGGCTTCGTGTCTCCACCAAAATTTCACCTCGAATTGTAATCCCCAGATGTTGAGGGAGGGACCTAGTGGAAAGTGTTGGGATCATGGGAGTGGTTTTCCCCTTGCTGTTCTCATGATAATGAGGGAGGTTCTCAGAGGATTTGATGATTTTTAAAGGGGCAGTTTTTCCTGTGCTCTCCCTTCTCTCCTGACACCCTGCGAAGAAGGTGTCTGCTTCCCCCACAGCCATGATTGTAAGCTTCCTGAGGCCTCCCCAGTCACACTCAACTGTGAATCAATTAAACCTCCTTCCTTTATAAATTACTCAGTCTCAGGCATTTCTTTACAGCAATGTGAAAATGGACTAATAACCATGTTAGTATGAAGTCATTTCTTACCAAACATTTTCTCACAAGACGATATATTGGGCAGTAAAGCTCTCAGCAAGATAGGCAGAGAAAGAACCTGTAGGAAAAACTTCTATTTGCTATTTTGTTTCTGGGGAATGCCTTGCTTTACTCTTTTTTTTTTTCTTCTGGTCCTAAAGAAGAAAAAATAGCTACCCTTGCCCTCTGCCCACTTCTGCTTTAATTTTTCTTCCTGCATTTTTCCATAGCCACATTCACTGAAATATTCATGCTATTGCTCCCTAAATATTTAAGAAACATGATAAGTTACACTATTTCTTAGTTCAACATTTTATCATAAAACATGTTGCCTTTTAATGAGATGGAGTGTTTGCTCCTAGGTCTTAGGCCATCTATAAAGTGTACCAGTCCATGCCAGTCTGTGCATCCAATAAAATGCAAGTTTGGAAAAAGCATTCATTCTTTTTTATATCAGAGTCCAGGATAATTTTGGTATCTTTGAATTTCAAAGCATCACTGGAGTGTGGGCTACATTTTCCTGCAACTAGTATTCCTTCCTATATAATTTTTGTTTCTTGAATTACTAAATTTATTTTAAAAAATTCAGTGTGTTTCTATAATACAAGGCAAATTACAATAAAACTCAAGTCTTTGCTTGTCTTCATTCTGGATTCCTCTCTGGGCCAAGGACAGCCCAAATTGAGGTAAAAAATAAACCCCTGGGCTGCATGATGACACTTAAGTTCTAGTGCTCAATCCAGGGCCACCACATTGAGCCAGGCAGGCCACGTATGCCCAATATTGTAGAAAGTTCCCAAGTTATGCAATTCAGCAGAGCCAAGGACCCTCCTGATGCTGTGACTTGCTACATGATATATGAAAACATAACTACATGATCCCAATAGTATCCAGTGCTTCACCATGGAGTTGTATTGCGAAAGCATTTCATTAATTGTGCTTTTCTATACAAACGAATTTCCCTTCTCTTTGATAATCTCAAATTCAAGGAGCTTAACATTAAATATCTAATATGTTTTCATTATATTTTTGCTCTAAAACGGCCACTGTTTCCTAACATTTAAATTTTCTATCTAGGCTCAATCAATAGATATGAATCTGCTTTTAATCTGAGTCACCTAAGTGCTCTGAACAGGTGCCAGCTAAGAAGCACATAATCCATTTAGTGGAGACCTATAATACCAGTTTTGTTTTTACAGATGGTGTTGGATTATTAAGGTGGAAATAGGCCAAGAAGTTTTAAAAGTACGTTTCCATTTAAGAGAGGGACACGTACTAAGCTGGACCCTGTGTTATTTAAAGCTGTGATAAGTAAATTCAGCTCTAATCTTCTCATAGCCCAGTCTGACTAAATCTATTATTTCCAACATCTCCTAAATTTCAGCTTTCCTGTTACTAATCCCTACATCATACAAATAGTTTCTGGGAAGAAAATCCCAATGTGTTTAGTTCGTGGCCATATCCTTTTGTTTTCAGAAGGCAGGTAATGGATACTAACGTGTTGAAAGAGAGTTAGGAAAAACAAGTAATGCTCAATGTACTACAGTTTGAGCACGGGGAAGTCTTCATTTATCTTTAACTCAGTTGGCTATCTGTTAAATAACGTAATACACTTTTTTAAACTACTAAGTTGTTAGTTTATAGGAGTGTTAAAGTAGCTCCAAATTTGTTATTTTTTGAGATATAAATCCAAAGTGTTATCGTTATTTACCTAATCACATACAATGTCTACTATTGGTCTTGAAGGTAATAAAGATGACAGTGTGGTGCTGTAGATGGAAAGATCTGGAGTTAATGAATTCAACGCTTTCTCTTAGCTCTGTGATCTTGGGCAAATTACACTTTTCTGACTCTGGCTGCCTAGACTCTGACCTACCTGGTACGTCTGCAGAATTCACAATGGTATATGTTCTGTTGAACAATCTCTCTCCACAGAACCTGAAAAGAGCTGAAACCTGCTTGTCTTTCTGTCTCCCACCAGCATCAAGTAATTGGCCCAAAACCTGGGCTCCTCCAAGCAAATGCTTCCATCTGAGACTCTGAACTTGGATTAAGTAAAATAGGCAGAGGGAGTGGGATTCATTTAGTCAATGGGAATTGCAATGGAGCCACTCCTTTGGTCAGGATGGAAGTTCCAGGAATTTCCATTTGGCTATTTCTACCAGGTGACTTTTATCATATTGTCAAAATCCAACTGAGGATTCAGCTGATTGTCGATGTATCTATCTCATCTTTATATTGAGAAACTGAGAAAAAAATAAACAGGGGAAGAATTCAGGGTGTGATTTTATATCAAAGTTGTAGTTCTCATCTGACGTCTCAAAAACTTTCACTCAAAAGAGTGGATTCAATGGTATTAAAGGTTCCAAACCGTTTTGCATTCAGAGTTAGTGCTGATTAAGTTAAAAAAAAATCTGTGTAATTTTGAGGCTCTCCTAGTCTATAGGGTAGATTAGAGGAGTGTTTACACTAATCCCTGAAGCCATACCCTACTGCGCATCCTCAAGCATATTTGGGCTCCCCTCGAGTGAGGCTGGACATGTAAAAGTGCAGTCATCAGGTTACAGCAATTTTCTTCTCTTTATGAGAATCCTCTCCAGGCAAATGAACATGCCAGAAATTACACTGAATGTAACCCAAAAGAAAACTAAATTTTTTAATGTGCTGAAACTTGAATATCTAAAATACCTTTGCAAATGCTAAATAAGTGAATACCATTTAATAAAAAGATATTAAATCTTTTATTTTTTATTACCAAAAACTCACTTTGAGGTATATACTGCATCAGGCCATTCTACAGTTGGAGAAACAGGCCGTAAGCAGTAAGGAGCCTCAGGGAATACTAGCTTAGAATTTAAAATCTGTCGGTTTTTTAATTTAAAAATCAATCTCTCTATAAGTAAAATCCCAAAGGTACCAATACTAAGAAAGCATTTTAATTTCTTCCATTTTGGAATATTCAATAAATATTTGATTTCAGAATTTCACTACTTTTGAAACACATATTTTGAAAGGAAAATAAGACGGATGATATCACATTCAAATATATTTAATCTATGGATTATATTATAGAGAATCTCTTTAATCTAAAAATTGTGCAAAGAAATTTTAACAAATGGGGCTTGAGATGAAACTACGATATCTAACAGGGTGGGTGGCATAGTGCTTGTCCAGTTGGCCACGGAGTAGAGTACAGAAGCCCAGAAGCAGAAATACTCAAGTACGGATATTCGGTATATGCAGAGATGAGACAAGAGACTCTTTAATAAATGGAGCTAAAAAACAGTTACCAGTTATGAGAAAAGATAAATTTCACTTGTATATCATAATTTAAAAAAACAACTCTGAACTGAATAAGGATTGAAAACGTAAAAACTGAGGAAGATGGCGAACTAAAAGCAGTCAGTGTTTGCTTCTCTCAGAGAGAGACACAGGAGTGAGTGAACACAGAACCTTCAACTGAAACATCCAGGTGAATGCACTGGGAATCATCAAGAAAACAATTCAAGCCATGAAGAATGGAGAAAAGCAAGGCCATACAACCACCAAGCCAGGGGAGACTCCCCAGCTCACGGAGTGGTGAGTGAGCGAGCAACCCCGGACACCCATGCTTCTGCCATGGATCTTTGCACCCCTGTGTCAGGAGATCCCCTCACGGACCCTCTCCACCACATCTTTTGGTCTGATGCACAGAGCAGCCCATTCAGGCACACAAGAAGCCCGGGGAGCTTTAGATGTCCAGGCTTCCCAGCAAAAGTGGCTGCAACTCTGGCAAAGTGGGAGGCTAGACCCTCATACATACCCCGCGGAGAGCCGCTGATTCCAGAAGGCTGAGCAGTGATGATCTGCCGGCCCCACTTCCGTGGCATTTCGCAGGATTCGTTGACTCGGAACTCCAGGAAGCCCCTGGGAGCAGCATCGCACCCCTCTGGGACGGGCGGGCTCCATCTTCGTTGTTTCTCTTTACCATTGCTGCCTTCAGTGTAGGTGCCCTGTGAGAAAGTGGCCAGGCTGCTGTTGATACAGTCCCCCGACCCTGCTTCTCCTCACTCAGTGGGAACTCCTGGCGGGTCACCAGGCTCCTTGCTGGTGTTTTCCAGCTGCCAGTGGTCCTCAGTCTTTCCGAGACGGACATCCCAGCTGCGGGGATGGACCTCTATCTTTGCTCTCACAGCCTTGGCCATCGTTGCCTCGGGCTCTGGGGAGGCTGAGGAAAGCAGGGAACGAAGTGCTCCCCAGCACAGGGCGGCCCTTCTGCAGTGAAGCAGCCAGACTGAGCGTTCATGCCAAGACCTGGATCCTGTGTCTCTTTACTGGGCAGAATCTCCAAACCGACCATGACAACCACCCCCGCAGATGGATCACGCCAGATACAGGTTCCCACCTCCCTGCGACAAAGCTCCCCGAGAAAGGAGCAGCTGTCATCTTTGTTGTTTTGCAGGCTTCACTACTGACACCTCAAGTACTGGAAAACCTGAGGCAACTGGGGGCTGAAGTGGACCCTCAGCCTCCCGCAGCAGCCCTACGGAAAAGTGGCCAGGCTGGTTGTTACGTGGGCCCCAAATTTTGCATCTTCTTACTGGGTGGGTCCTCCAGGATTGGGTCCCTAGTCACCCCCTGCTGGGACTACTGAGTGAGTAGTCGCTCTGCAGCTCCCTGGGGCAGATGTCCCAGTGACAGGGGCAGGTCTTTGCTGCCTTGCAGCCCTCACCGTTGCTGCCTCCAGGCTCTGGGGAGTCCATGAGGCCCAGCTGCTGGTCTGGAACTCCGGCACAGGCACCCACCTCACACAAGTGTTCTTTATGCAGGTCCCAGTCCACGCTTCTCACTAGGAAGGGCCACCTGACCCGGGACTCTGGCACAGCTGCCTTGCCCCTGCCTGATTACCTCAATTAGAAACAGCCCAGCAGTTAAGGAACACCAACATGCAGAGATGAGGTAAACAACCCAAGAACTCTGGCAACTCAAATGGCCAGGCTGTCCTGTGTCCTCCAAGCAACCACAGTGGTTCTCCAAAAAAGGTTCTTAAGTAGCTCAAGTGGGCTGAAATGACAGAAATAGGACTCGGAATGTGGAGAGGAATAAAGATCACCAAGATTCAGTAGAACAGCAAAACCCAATCCAAGGGAACTCACGATCAAAATAAGATGAACTAGGAGCCGACAAAATAGCCAGTTAAAAAAAAGGAACTTAAATGTCACAAGTATTCACAGTAGAATAGACCAGGTGGAGAAAAGAATGTCAGAACTTGAAGACTTACTCTCTGAAATAAGACAGACCAAAAAATAATAAAAAGCGATGAACAAAACCACTGAGAAGTATGGAATCATGTAAGGAAGCCAAATATACAAAGCACTGGCATCCCTGAAAGGGACAGGGAAAAAGCAAAACACTTGGAAAACACATTTTGGAATACTGTCATGAAAATTTCCCCAACCTCGTTAGAGGGCCCAACAGTCAAATTCAGGAAAGACAGAGAAGCTCTATAACATTCTACACAGGAGAATAATCCCTGATATCCGTAATCATCAGATTTTCCAAGGATGAAGTGAAAGAAAAAATGTTAAAGGTGGGCCGGGCGCAGTGGCTCACGCCTGTAATCCCAGCACTTTGGGAGGCTGAGGCGGGTGGATCACGAGGTCAAGAGGTCGAGACCATCCTGGTCAACATGGTGAAACCCCGTCTCTACTAAAAATACAAAAAATTAGCTGGGCATGGTGGCGTGTACCTGTAATCCCAGCTACTCGGGAGGCTGAGGCAGGAGAATTGCCTGAACCCAGGAGGTGGAGGTTGAGGTAAGTCGAGATCACGCCATTGCACTCCAGCTTGGGTAACAAGAGCGACACTCCCTCTCAAAAAAAAAAAAAAAGCCAGTTTATAAAGACCAGAAGAGGTGATGGCTTCTTCAAATGAACAGACATCAACACAAGGCAGTAAGAATTACAAAGAATCAGGAAACTATTATGATACCAAAGGAATAAAATAAAGCTCCAGCGACTGAAATTAAAAAATGGAAATCTATTAATTGCCTGACAAATAATTCAAAATAATTATTTCAAAGAAGCTCCGTGAACTATAAGACAACACAGAAAAGTAAACGAAATCAAAAAATTATTTCAAGTGTCTTTTCTGACCATAATAGAATGAAACTAGAAATTAGTAACCAAAAAAAAAAAATGGCAAAATTTACAAATACATGGAAATTAAATCATATATTCTTGAAGTACCATTGGGTTAAAAGGGACGTCAAAAGAAAAATCAGAAAAGATATTGAGACAAATGAAAATGAAAACATAATGTACCAAAATGTATGAGACACAGCAAAAGCAGTACTGAGGTGGGTTCACAGCAGAAAAAGCCTACACCAAAGAAAAGAGAAAGATCTCAAATAAAAAGTTGAACTTTATACTTCAATGAACTAGGAAAAGAAGAGCTATTTATTATGAACAGTTACATGCCAACAAATTGGACAACTTAGGAGAACCGGATAAATTCCTAGAAACAAACAACCTTATAAGAAACATAAAACTTTCACAAGAATTAAGAAGAAATAGAAAGGCTGAACATACCAATAACAAATTGAATCAGTAATCAAAAACTTTCCCAAAAGAAAAAGCGAAAGAAGAATAATAATCCTTCTTAAATTCTCCCAAAAAAAACAAAAGAAGGAAAACTTCCAAACCTATTTTTTGAGTTCAGCATCTCCCTGGTACCAAAGCTAGAAAAAGAGACCATAAAAAAAAAAAACACGAAAGGTCAGTATCTCTGACAAACAGGGATGCAAAACTCTCAACAGAAGATGAGCAAACAGAATTCAACAACACATTAAAAGAATCATATCCCATAACCAAGTGGGATTTATTCCTGTAATACAAGGATAATTCAATATATACAAAGAAATAAATGTGACACACCACCTCAAGGGGACAAAGGATAAAAATCATGTAATTATCTCAATAGATGCAGAAAAATCACTCAACAAAATGTAACACCTTTTATTATAGAAACTCTCAACAAATTAAGTATAGAAGGAATTTACCACAACACAATAATGGCTATATGTGAAAAGCCCATAGTTAACAGTATGTTCGATGGTAAAAAACGGAAATTTTTTTCTCTAAGACATGGATCAAGGCAAGAATAACTATCTCACTACTTCTTTATAACATGGTACTCGATGTCCTAGCCAGATAAATTAGACAAGAAATAAAAGACATCCAAATGAGAAAATAAGTGAAATGATCCTTGTTAACACATGACATGATATTATATATGTAGAAAAGCTTAAAGACTACTCAAAAGAACTTTCAGGTGTAATAAACAAGTCCATTACAGTTGCAGTACACAAATATCAGTTGTGTACGAACATACTACACAGTAAGGAAATGAAGAAAATAATAAAATGCTGATGGAAGATATTAAAGCAGAAACGAATAAATTGAAATACATTCCATGTTCTTCCAATTGGAAGAATATTGTTAAAAGGTCCATACTGCTTAAAGCAATCTGCAGATCCAATATGGTCGCTATTGAAATCCCAATGACACTCTTTACAAAAGCAGAAAAAATATCTAAAATTCATATCGAAGCACACACACAAAAAAACTCCAAATAGCCAAAGCAATTTTAAACTAAAAGAACAAAGCTGGAGGTGTCACATTTTCTGATTTTAAAATATATTACAGGCCGGGTACAGTGGCTCATGCCTGTAATCCCAGCATTTTGGGAGGCTGAGGCAGATAGATCACCTGAGGTCAGGAGCTCAAGATCAGCCTGGCCAACACAGTGAAACTCCATCTCTACTAAAAGAAAAAAAGAAGAAATAGCTGGGTCTGGTGGTGTGTGCCTATAGTCCCAGCTATTCAGGAGGGGAGGCTGAAGCAGGAGAACTGCTTGAACCGAGAAGGTGGAGGTTGTAGTGAACCAAGATCACACCATGTACTCCCGCCTAAGAGACAGAGTGAGACACTCCCGCCTAAGAGACAGAGTGAGACTTTGTCTCAATCAATCAATCAATAAAATAAAATATATTTCAAAGCTACAGTAATCAAAATACTGGGGTACTAGTATTCAAACAGATTTATAGGCAAGTGAAACAGAACAGATGACTGAGAAATAAACCTATGGATATATGGTTAACTCAGCAACAAGCATCCAAAAACATAAAATGGAGAAAAATCAGTCTGTTCAGTGAAGGCACATAGAAACTAAATATTCACATACAATAGAAAGAAATTGGTCCTTTATCTTATACCATAGAGAAAGGTCAACTGAAAACAGATTAACGGCTTAAATGTAAGACCTGAAACCATAAAAATGCCAGGAAAAAAAGAAAACACAGGGAAAAAGCTTCTCGACATTGGCTTTGAAAATGCCTTCTTGAATATGACACCCGAAGAACAGGCAACCAAAACAAATATAGGCAAATGGGATTGCATCAAGCTAAAAGATTCTATGCAGCAAATAAATAAACAGAGTGAATAAACAACCTATAGAATGAGAAAAAGTATTTGTAAATTATACATCTGGTGAAGAGTTAATATCCAAAATATTTAGGAAACTTAAAACTCAATGTCAAAACACAAAATAACATGATTTTAAAAATGGGTAAAGGACCTGAATACACATTTCTTCAAAGGAGACACACAAATTGTCAACAGGTACATAGAAACATGTTCAACTTCACTAATCATCAGGGAAAGGCAATTCAAAACCGCAGAGATATCGCCCTACACCTGTTAGGAAAAAAAAATCATAATGTGTTGGCAAGGACGTGGAGGAAAGTGAACTCTTTAGACTATTTGTGGGAATGTAAGTTGGTACAACCACTATGGAAAACGGTATGGAGGTTCCCCAAAAAATTGAAAATAGAACTACCATATGATCCAGCAACCCCACGTCCCAGGATATCTGGGAAGTCATTCTAATCAGGGTGTTAAAGAGATACCTGCACTTTCATTCACTGCAAGATGACTAAATTCTAGAGATCTGTTGTAAAGCCCCTATAGTTAACAATACTAATACTTAAATTGTTATTAGAACTATAAGGTAATTCTTATGTTAAGTGTTCGCATCATAATTATAATACTAGTAATAAGTAAAGAGGATGTGAAGACGTTTTGGAGTTAACAGATGTCTTTATGACAGACTGCAGTGTCTACTTACATCCAGATTTACAAAGTTGTACATATTAAATACGTATAGCTTTTTGTATGTCAACTGTACCTCAATAAAGTGGGTTTTTTTAAGTATAAAAAAAGACATGGCTGTAGTCCTGGTTACTCAGGAGGGTGAGGCTGGAGGATCACTTGAACCCAGGACTTTGGGTCTAGCCTCGGCAACATAGTAAGATCTCATCTATAAATTAAAAAGAAAAAAAATCACAGTATCAAGGCTGGCAGTCTTTTCTGTGGCCTTCCTTGTACTGCCTGAGAACACACAGGATTATAATGAAACATGAGGTACCCTAATGACAGCAACTGTATATAAAATGAATGTGGAATGGTAAGAAGGGCAGTAGTTATTCAGGATGTAAAGAAATGAGAAACAGGAGTAAGATTGTTGAAAGGTAAACAGGAAGAATCAGCAATATGAGAAACGTGCACATGAATGAATTAAAGATCTCTGCCATGGAGAATTCCAACTTAATTTGCATTTAGCACGTATTTCATGACACAGCTTAATACACTTTACCACTAATATGGCCAAGACAGTGGTACCCAAATTTTGGCTGGAATCGGAATCACCTGGGAACCTGGTATAGCCCCCAGAGGCTGCCCCTCTTTAATAAGCCTGCCCCTCTCTGTTCTTTCTGAGTTCTGGTGTTCTGATATGTATTAAAGTTTGAGAGCCAGTGATGAGGAAAAACACACAGAGGGAAAACTCATAATGTCACCAGTAGCTGTAATTATTTCCCAAAAGACAGAACAGAAAATGATTCTTTTCCCTCAGTACCCGTGCAAATCTGTTTTCTGAGGCTAGTTCCTTGGATCATTTGAACAAAGCCGAGGTAGGTGTCACGGCTCTTGCGATCACTCTCAGAAAACATAAAGTCTTCTGGTCACTTTTAGTTACAAAAAGCTTGATTTCCATACTGAAAATATCCCCAAGTCATTCTTCATTTACAGTTTCCCCTCTCCCGCCTCAGGCTAAGGAATAGGTTGCTAGACTGCAGAGTGGGAAGGGTTCAGTTACCTCTTTCTTTTGTTCACTGCCTAAAACGTCCATCCCACCTCCCTCTCTCAACAACTAGTTTCAGAGTATCCAGATCTGAGGGAGGCACATTAAAAAGCAGTAAGGACCGAGGACGTTCTCACTTGACATGCACCGGCTCGGTCTGGATTTGGTTTCTCCTGATTCTCTCTTGGAGCATTTTTTTTCCTTCCTATGGAACTCTGTTGCTGGCGATGGAATCTCTTCATTGTTGCTCTTTAAATACAGCTGAGGTCTCGTAATGCCTGACCATTTACGACTTCACTCTGATTTCTCGAGGTCCATTACACTCTCCAGGGAAACAATCACCACTCCAAGGTGACTTCAGGTGTGTTTCTCTCTTCCATTTGGCCTTCAGGAGCCTTCCTTCCGAAGACCTGTGGCAGCACAGGCTGTTCCTAAGGCAACCAGGCTCCTTTCTGGACAACTGCAGAAGGGCTGGTCAGGGCAGCCGGTGCCTTTAGGCTTTTCTAGCAGCCATTTCTGCTCCATGACCCCAGGCTCACAAAGCAAAGGATTCTCACCCTGAACCCCTCCTACTCAAGCTTTGAGGGGAGTTGAAGGAGACATTTCCCAACAGTCCAACTCAACAATCTCAACTTGAAATATAATTAAAACTAAATAGCATGAAAAGATACAACAGAAACCAACTGGCCACAATGTATTAGATAAAGACAACAAAAGTGCAACAATAGTATTTGAAGTATTGAAAGTTGCTTTTTTAACATGAGTAAAAAAGGGTCATTAATATGACGTAAAACTCATAAAACATACCAAAATACATAAGGCAAAATTCTTAGTATTTAGCAATGATTTGACATAGAATCATTCAATGTTATACATAGTGCCTGTCCTTTAAACAATGTTACCGGATATTAAAAATTAGAATGAAATTCAGAATTTTATATATATCAAATTTTGTAAGCATTTAAATAACCAGTGCACATGATCCTTTAAAAACTATATGTATAATAAGGTCTCTCTCTATATAAATAATATATATAGTTTTTTATATATTGTTTATAAAACATATATAAAATAAATAATATACATTAAATATATAGTATATTATGTATATTTTGTTTTACTTAATACATATATATATTAATCTGCAAAAAAATTATAAATTCCAGCATCAAAAATGTGCCACCTATATTCTCTCTCTGAAAAGAGTAAAACTAGATATTTAGATGCAATATTGAACAAAGACCCAAGTCAGCTGGCAATCTGGTTTCTTAAATATTGGACCAAAAAGATGAACCTGCAATTATAAACTATTCAGGAACTAATGAAGCTGAGTGAGCCCTATTCCAATATTTTCAGGCCATGGTCAAGGCAATTTTATGTTTTTAATCACAATTTAAAATCATTTAAAATGAATTATTGGTCTTTTATTTCAGAAATTTAAATTCAAGAATTTGGAAAACAATCCATAGGAATCTAAGGAAATCAGAAAGAAAATATTAATAATTTGGGGTTTTTGGAATACAATTCTAAATAAGTCAAAATACCTTTGTTTTAATGGAGAAAAAAGTATTGGCTGCTTAATTTGTGGTCAGCATTCTTCCATACATAAAATAGGCAAGAGTCGCAGGTCTTGTGCTCAAGAAATTTAAATTCAGCAAGGATTTATTATTTGTTTACTTCCTTTAAGTAAACAGATGATTAAAATATAAGGGATAAGTTCCCTGACAGTGACAAGTACAGGCACCAGGAAGAGGGCAGCTGGACCCCCTACCAGCAGTGAGGCAGCCGTGGTGGTTTCCTGAGGGACGAGTTACATAAACTAAGTCCTGAGGGTGAACAGCATCATCCATCAGGAAGGTGAGTGTTCTCAGCACAAGGAGAAGAATGTGAAACGAGAGAAAGCTGAGCACGTTTGGAGAACTAAGGGTATCTCAGCGTCGTTCAACATTAAATGACGAGATGCAGTCTGAGAGAGGTGAGCCTTGACATTATCACAGAAGCTTTATAGAAAATACTAAGGACTTTCAACTGCATCCTGAAGAATTAGGAAGGGCCGTGTGCAGGTAGGGGTGTGACTTGAGAAAAATGCATATTTGAAAAGTATGATGCGATGGGAAGAAGGATACATATCCTCTCCTTTTCAGGGTGAGGCCACACTACCCTAGGAGCAGAAGGAGTTCAGGAGAAGAAAGGGACACCCTCAAACCCAAAACACATGTGAAGGGAGCCAGAAACTGAGTCCCAGCAAATACTGACTGCTAAAAAACACAAGTGCCAAAATGAAGGATAAAAGCAAAAGCTCCCAGACAGAAGGATGCAGGAAGAACACACCTTTTGAGAGAAGAGTGGAGGTGCAATTCCCTAGGAGATTAGTCAAGACAGTGGGGGAAATGATAGGAAAGGTGCCAGCTTTCTTAGAAGGCTGGGAGGTTTCGCCAAGCTTCAGAGAAGAATAAGCTGGAGGTGGCTGTTCTTACTCCGAGGCAAATAGCAAAAAGCGGACAGAGAAAGAGTACAGAAGAATTTATCTAGATAAGTTTGTTTATTTATTTCTCTAGAAACTAACTTTTGATCATCGCGAGCAAGACTGCCCCCTCCTCTGCGGTCAACAATGTTAATTACCCACAAATGCTGTTTGCTCCAAGCCTCTGTCATTAAATCGGTACTAAAATAAATATGAGCATCTCCAACTCATCAAGGCCGCACTTTCTCATCAGCAGTGCTAATCCGTGCGGTCCCCCGGCCATCCTCACAGGCGAAATACCTGTGTCTGCATACTCCTTTCATTCATCGCCCAGCCAGAGTCTGCACGACAGACTGGGCAGAACACTATAAAATTAACAGACTTTATACATGACCAGAAGTGAGGAAAACTGGCACAGGGTCCGCTGATAATGACAGGAGAATAATTTCAGCAGACGGCCACACCACAGTTTCATTAGGTTTCCTTGAAGTATCTTGGTAGGCTACTTTCTAGAAACTGGCCATCAGTCTTATTCTGCAATCTTAATTCTCAAACCAATTTAAATTAAGGGTTATATTCCCATTCCCAAGATGCCTAATTGGCTAAATTCTAATACTCAAAATTCAGATATGTCTGGGATATATGCTGATTGCTTGTAACTGGCAATACTGGTTACTCTAAGCAAGGACTTTAAACAAAACAAAAGCTTTGTGAGACATTTTACTATCTTTCAAATGGGTTATTGATTTAATAATGCTTGAAGCTTTTAATAAAATCATGCTAATGTCATTCCAATGTCATTCTTAGCAATGGTGTTATCATTGGCATCAACTTATAACCAAAGCAATATATATTAGAAGTGACAGGCTAAATAAAAGCAGAAATGTGAATTATGGGGATATATGAAATTGCAACAAGTTATTAGAGGTATGATCAATGAAGCATCGCTTTTTCTCCACCACGTGGCAAGTCTCACCCCAGAGCCACTGAGCCTTTCTGAGTTCATCAGTTTGGTTACCAATTATTTCCCAATGTCTATTAATGGCAGGCACTAAGTTTATTTTCTCCGTGGTGTTCTTAAAGTACTCATAAGGATTAAGTAGAATGGAAGTGAATTATTTGTTCTTGCTGTAACAATTGGCCAACTCCAAACATTCAGGTTGACACACTCATAGATGAAGTTATAATTTGAAGTTATAATTTGCAGAATTTTAGTAAAATTGGAATTCTGGGATTACATATGCATATGATTAGCTGCTCATTCATTAATTTATTCACTCAATCACCTGTATACCGAATATGTATTAAGCATCTGTTATGTGCCAGGACCTGTTCCAGGTGCAGAGAATAGAGTGAATAAACAGACCAAACCCTGCTCTCAATGAACACCTTAATGTTACTTGATCTGAGTTCATTCCTTGAAGTAAGAAAAACTTATAATGAATTGACTGTTTTGGAGCAAGGGCATGTGTACTTTGAAAGATTAAAATAGAGATTAGTTTGCAAGATATAGTTCCTCTCTTTCCCAAATATATTTAAAATATTTATTGTCTCTATTTGACAAAAAAATAAAATCATGGCTCTCTGTTGAAGGCCAAGAAAAGGGTCCATAATATATTTGCATTTCTATTCTTGAAAAATAATTCTAGTCACAACAGAAGATTTTTTTTAAAAAAAAGCATTTTAAAGAAATTATAATTTCAAATTTGAAATCTCTGTCAGCCA
Organism: Callithrix jacchus; assembly: GCF_049354715.1. NCBI lineage: Eukaryota > Metazoa > Chordata > Mammalia > Primates > Cebidae > Callithrix > Callithrix jacchus. The sequence goes on from NC_133510.1 coordinate 3,319,582, forward strand.
AACACTTAATTCACCAGTCATCTACATATTTCAAGACTCAGTAATCTCCAGATGTGTCTTAATTACACCAATAATGTAAGATTAAGTACATGTCAACCCATGTTTTACAACTTGCAGAGCTTACTTCTAAGGCCTTTCTTCTGCTTACAGATTGTGAGGAAGTGTTTATCTTTGCATAGTTCTGAGTGTCAGCACACAAAGACATACAGTATTTAGAGTTTTCATTTTTTAACTTACCCAGGAAACATTATCACTCATAAATGGAAAAGACTTGCATCATGATGAGGAAACCTCTGGTTTTCGTCTTTAAATTCAGAAAGAACGGCATTAAAATTCCCACAATTTTATGACTGTTGCAGTAGAGGCCACATATTTTATTTTTATTTTGTGACTTGCTACAAATAAATTCTTGCTTAGTCTCAGTCTTCTCTCCTAGCTTAATAAAATTTAAGAGCGTCTTTTAAATTAGGAAATGTTTAGACATTTTCAGTGGGTTTTATATGTACTCAAGTTGTTCCTGCCCCACAAAGTTTTCTCATATTAGTGAATAAGCTAAGGAAAAACTGATGTCATTACTATGTTTGGTGAATTTTCAAATTTAGTATTAAATGTATTCTCTTTTGTCAATATGCTTGTAATTTATGTATTGAAATGTTTCTTCATCTTTTACTCTAATTTAATCCACAAATTGATCAATCATTAATTCAACATTTATCTAGCCCCTCCTCTGTTTGAAGCACTCTTCTAGTTCCCCAAAATATAAATGAACCAAATGAACAAAAATTCCTGCCGTCGTAGAACTGCCAACCCCTCTCAACAGTAAACTTTTTTTTTAAGAAATGCAACTTTCTAACCAGAAACTTCAATCGTGTCCTACTTTCTTCCACCTCTATTAAGTTTCAGCTCTTTATAAGCACAGTTTTTCCACAAACTAGATTTCGAAATCACAATAACGTAAAGCACATTTCACATCTCTCTTGCCTTCTACACTTTTCCAGGACTTACTTACTCTTCTTATATCTAATTCTTCTTGTCTCTTCTTATATCTCAATTCTTTGGTAAAACAATCGGCACAAACGACAGAATGCTCCATAGTTTTACCATTGAAAATATGAATACAAATAATTTTTAAAACTTAGCAGTATATTTTAAAATTTCATCTATGGAGACGATGTAGGTTATTGACAGTCGCCCTCCAATGTCTGTTTTCTCCTCCTTTCTTCGTGATCCAGCCGCGCCCTTGTCGGTTCTTTTTCTTTCCTGCTACTAGAACAGCAATAAGATGCTGGAGTTTCACCAGCCACGGCAGCCCGTGAGCTGGACGCCACCTGGTGACTGTGCACCAGCACCAAGATAGAAGGCATTTGGATCCCTGACCATCACAGACCCAGCCTGTTATCTCGGCACAGGTGGCACTACAGGTGACACTAGATTCTAGTTGAAGAAGACCTCCGTATTGTTTAAGACATTGTTATTCGGAGATTTCTGTCCGTCGCAGGCAACCCCCAATCCTAATCAACAGCCTACAACTTACTTCCCAAGGGTGAGGATCTGGGCTACATCCTGTATAACTCACGATCTTGATCATTTACTGAGGATGATAAAGTTCAGCTATGTCACAGGCCAGTTACTGGCAACAGCATGATTCCTCAGTCCAACTCTTGGAGATTTTCCTAAAAAATAAAAACACCAATGTTTGTTTTGACCTTATTTGCATATAATCACAGGCATGTAGAAATAAACCAAATCAATCTTGAACAAAAAAGCAGATGACTGGTGATAATAAAATATCTATATGGAGGGAGGCACAGCCAAAAAGGTGAGAGGAAGTCCCGCTGATACCAGCTAAGCAGGGGGAGGCAACACCGGAGTGTCTAACTCAGTCACTTCCAGTTGTGTTTGACCTTTGCTTCCTTTTTTAACTTGTTTTTATCAAATACAATGTTTATTTCCTTTAATCACAGTAAATCGAAAACTGTGACTGAATTCATGGAACTGTTGCAGTTTTATCACTTTTCTGAGTTGAATTTTGCCTCCCCTAACTTTTCTGGGAAATAAATCACATATTCTCTGTTCTTTTCTCCCTTCCTCCGCCTAATTCTATCTATGCATGAAATTTTATAGAAAGCCCATCTTCATTTTCTAATCAAGATGGCATATATTAAAAATCAGATCCATCATGTGTCATGCAACTGTCATATGACATTGATTATTTTTCCAAATTCCAATGATTTACAACTGTGGTTTAATTGCCTGAGAGCGTTTTAATCCAGGGTAGTTAACTGCTACATTATTTAATTGTAACACTATAAGTTTACAAGCAAAAGCAAACCTTGAACTAGAGACAGCTAGTCCACAAAAAAAAACACACACACACAATAGAAACAAACCATTGAATTTTAAAAGTTAATGTCATAAATATCTCATTTAGTTCAAATAAACTGCTGTGAAATAATATCCTTTAAAACATGTAAATAAAAAGCTAAGTACCTAAAAGTAAAAAATAATATCTAGATGAAAGAGATAATTTATGTGTTGGATAGTGACACCGGATGACATAAAGACTCAAAATATGCCTATATATAAAAAGTTTGGTTCCCAAAACAATTATGAAATATTTACACCATTTCTCAGGAAACGGCAAGAATATAAACAAAGTACCCTCCCTATAAGAGCTTCAAAGATCATTTTTATAATAGCAATTAATTTAATTCCTGAAACTCTAAGGAAATTACAAACCTATTACGAACGTTTATGGTACTTGATAAATCAAGACCAGAAATTTTGGTATCATTCACAATCTCAATAATTACAAAACCATTCAAGAGAGCCACATAAGAAAAAAATGTGTTTAGCTTAGATGCAACTGAGCCAAAGTATGCTTCAAATTGTTTTTTAGCATGACACATAGAAGTCCAAGTGACATTTTAAAATTTTTGTTTCTACTACACACAATTGTATTAGATTTTAATACATTACTAAACCCGCATAGCAAATGCTATACCCTATCACACCAACTGAAAATATACGATCAGAAATTTACTTATTCCATGAATGTAAAAGCATGAACATTTATGGACTTTCATTCTTTCATAATTTTAATTTTTTTTTTTTTTGAGACGGAATTTTGCTCTTGTTATCCAGGCTGGAGTGCAATGGCACGATCTCGGCTCACTGCAACCTCTGCCTCTTGGGTTCAGGCAATTCTCCTGCCTCAGCCTCCCAAGTAGCTGGGATTACAGGCACGCGCCACCATGCCCAGCTAATTTTTTGTATTTTTAGTAGAGATGAGGTTTCACCATGTTGGCCAGGATGGTCTCGATCTCTTGACTTCATGATCCACCCGCCTTGGCCTCCCAAAGTGCTGCGATTACAGGTGTGAGCCACCGCGCCCAGCCTGAATTAAGTTTTTAAAATTTTAGTGCCTCTATGTTCCCCACTGCAGTACAGAGAGGAAATATAGCATTGTGATTAAGAGTGGTTAATCAAACTGTCCTGGGTTCAAATCCAGGTTCTGTGCCATCTGTGTAATCTCGAGTAAAGTACTCATCTCCATTTGCCTCAGCTGTAAAAATAAGAATAACATTTATCTCATAAGGTCATGTAAGGAGTAGCTTGCAAAAGTCAGAGCTTCAAGTGAGAAGTGGGCATAAAAATTAAATTCTGGCCTCATTTACTCTTGTTTATTTACTCTTTTTTATGTCTTAGAGTAGCAGCCCAAGGAAGGAAAAATAAGGACACAGAGTTTTGGCTGGATGAGTAATGTCTTCCCTTTGTCTTCATCCACCAGCGTTCCTGGTCCAGTGAAAGGAAACAAGAAAGTTTTAAAATCTTATTTTCCATGTCAGAAATTATTGCATCATTCCATTCGCAATAACATCCTTTAATCTTCTCCAGGTTTGATGAATTCTTGGGACAACTATAATAAATGTCATTTGCTTGGAAAGCTAAAGAAGAATGCATAGTTAAAGGTTTCAAAATATGACCTCCGTTACCATCATACTGAAGAAGTTACATGCTTGAGTTGGAAGGATCCGCAGTAATATCGCTGTGCTTGTGAAAGAGTACCCATTCAGGAAATGTTAGGAAATCTCAGCGTTCGGATCCAAAGCCTTTGCCAAGAGACCTTGGCAGATACAGAGAATCAGTCCTTTATGGATGTGTCAGTCTCAACCACACACATTTCCGTGTAGTTAAGATGTAAATGCTCCTCCCCTGGTCACAATGGAGACACCTGCTGAAAACCCTCAGAGACAGGCTACTTAACAGCCAGTGAGATTTCCTAGAATCCCCATGGAGAATTTCTTTCGTTTCATCGAGGTTTCCTCGCAATATGCTAGAAAAGTATCTACAGATAATTAACATTCTTTTGATGTTTTAAATTAATTCCACATTAGATTCTGTATAACTATGAACCGCACTACCGTTTAGGAAGAATTAACATCTGGTTACAAACCAGTCTCATTGTGTTAACCTCATGTGGGCTTACAGGGTTAATAGAAAGCTCACTGAAGCCAACAGTTCCCTATTCTGTTTAAGGATTATCAAAGATTTATGAGTTCATTTTATAAAGTTTCCATCCTTAACCACACTTTTAAAATGCCTTCTAAAAATCAATTACCTCATTGTCAATTAATTAAGCCACTTAAATGATGAAAAATGTTCACTTGATCATAACTCCACAGTTCACACATTTCAAAGACGCTGTTTTGCCTTTCACATACCTTCTGTCACATGCAGAGTGATCTCTAATCTCCACTGTGCTGCTCTCTACATCAAGCCTCATTTTTAAAGGTAGAGACCCATACATGTATTTTTTATATTTAAATTGTAGTCAAGCTTTTTAAAAATTATATCATAGTAAAATGTCTATTTTGCCACTGAAACAGTTCCAATGTGACATTAGTGTACCAAAACACCCTTATGTACCCCACAAATATGTACAATTATTATTTGTCACTTTACAAAAGTAAAGAAAAAAAGAGCACTTGGCATTTTAGCAAACCAAGTCTTGCAAGTAATGAGAATATTGTCTTCTAGCTTCCCAGAAAGTGCGAAACGTTGGCCTTCCTTTTCAGATTCATAGGAAAGCTTGGTAAGTATTGTTCTTAGAGAAGTGAGATAGACAAGTGTTCTAAGCTCATCTTTTTGCTCCCATCTCTGGAGACATAAAAATGCCTACTTACCCTCACATGCACTGGGTCATACACTTGCACCAGATCACGAAGCCCAGGTCAGATACATGTGTGTGATAGGGTGCCACTTTCTACCTAAAAAATAGCTATCATTCCATCAACCTTCAGCGTGTTTCTTCCAGGGGGATAAAAGGTGAGAGGGCGAGGGTGGCTAACGCTGAACACTAAGGGGACAGTGAACTGCAACAGGTTAGAGCAGCATAAAAGAAGCCTGAGTTAGTGAAAGGAGCTGGAAGCCTAAGTTATCCCACGCTATTTATTTCTTAGCCATGTTACTCTCCTAGCCTTGATTTACTGTTACATAAACAGAGTAAAATCAACGTGAGTGACCCACTAGAGGCAGAGGAGGGTGCGACACACAGAAGGATAATGGTTTAGACCAGGCAGGAGGATGGGCTTGAAGAAGTCCTTCCCAGAGCAGCCGATGCTTTAAGAGAAGCACAGGACTCACTTGGGTGAAGGAGATTTTGAAAGAAAGTGGCTTAGACAGAAGGGATAGTGAATGTGCCGGGTTACTGTGAGATAATCAAAACATTTATCCCACATTGTGCTCGGTCCTTAACTGTCAATGCATTCGCTCTTATGGTCCGACAAGGCAGATGTTGCCTAATCCAACAGGAGAAGATTTGCTTTTGGCAAATGTGACATTGTTAGCACTGGACAGCAGAGCACCTTGGCACTACGGAATGGCATGTCGAAGCCAGCTGCGTGGTACGTGACCTCTGCCATTGCACAGAGCCTTGCACTTAGAAGGTTTCTAGACTTGTTAATACTTTGCTGCTGCTGTCTTAAAATTCTTAATAATTTTGAACAAAGCAACTCATATTTTCAGTTTTCTCTGGGCCTCAATGAATTATGTAGCCAGTCCTATTCAGGGTCTCAGATAATCCCAATTTATGTGAGTCAGATGGATTCACATTCTGGATTTCTCACTTCATAGTTTCAAGAACTTAAGGAGCTTTAAAGATAGAAATACCCAAAAAACTTTATTCATTTGTGGGGATCAAATATATTCTGATTGTAAAACTAATTTTTATTTTATAAAGTATTTATAAAGAAACAGAGAGGACAGTAATCAGTCGGCTACTGAGACTCTTGTTTATAAAAAAAAGATTCACTATTTGGAATGATTACAAATATCTGGAAATCAGTGCATGTCCGCTGCCATTTCCTCTTTCTTCTTCTCCTTCTCCTTTTCTCCGTTTCTATTCTCTCCTTTGCAATTGAGCTTAGTACTGTGCTGAGTACCAAAAACACAGGTCCAAGCAGACACAGTCTCTTCCCTTGAGGAGCCTATACTTACACAGAAGAAATGGAAACAGAAACTGACAAAGTTGGTGAAGCGTAATAAGGACATCACAGAGAAAGCGCAGGGTGCAGTGAGAACACACAAGAGCTTGGATTGGGGAGGTGACGTGAGTAGAAGTGGCTCCGGGAAGTCTTTCCCAAGAGAGTTGCTAATTCAAGAAAGGGACAGGATTTAGAGGAAGGAAGGAGGCACTGGAAGGAAGGAAATGTTTAGGCACAAGAGAAATTGTATGTGCAGTCGTACAGGCTTGAAACACAGGTTAATTACGAGAAAGCACGAGTAGTTCTACACATCTGTCTCAGAGACACACGTGGAAGAGTGAAGAATGGGGAGGCTGGAGAGGGAAAGAGGCAAAGGCCAGATCTATGGGTATTCTAAGGGATGAGTCAGAGTTTTAAATTCACCCTGAATGTTCCTTGAAAATTATAAAAAGGTAATGAAAGTAGAGAGATGATAAGGCTAGGTAACAGTGTAGAGATGAATGATAATGCAACTTAGATGAGAAATGTTTGTGGAAGAACAGCTGACTCTAGTGGTACTATAGAGTGGAAATTCGGAGCAAGCTTCAGGCCCTCAAGAAACAGTTTATGGAGCAACCACTATGGAGCAAGTACTTTGTTATGTTCACAGAACGCAGAGATAACTAACACAGATCCCCTCTTCTCAAGAAGGGTGGGATGCAAGGCAGTGAGTGCAGTGAGCATGTTACACCCACGATACCGAGCAGAAAAGGGGCCCTAAACTTCCTAAGGGACATAGGGAGTCTTTTGCAAAAGAGCTGACACTAAATCTCAGAGGAATCTCTTGAATTGAGACTTAAAAGATTAAAGGAATTAATCAGACACAGGACAAAGTAATTAGGAAGAAGGAAATATTCTAGGCGAAGAAAGTAACATAAGCAAAGAAAAAAATTAGAACTTATATATATGGTACAGAGTCCAGGGGAGAGGTGGGTGAGAGGCTGAACCAACAGTAATTGTAGAGATGAAGAAGGAAAGGAAAGCCAGACTGATGGAATGTTCAGGAAGTATTAGCATGACCTTGTCATTGTTTGAATGTGAACAGTGATAAAGGTGGAAGAATGACAGATTTCCTTTCCACCTTGCCTTTTACCCCCTCACTGCCGGCAAGCACAGACCGTTTCCCAAGCGATTGATTTTAGCGAAGGGGTTTTCCTCCTCAGGCTATGTTTTAGGAGGAGACTCTGTAGTGTAAACCTACAGTCCCTGTCAATTAATATAACTGTAGTCACATTACCGTGTAACTTGATTCCAAAACAGATACACTGGGAATCCCAGCACAAACTTGCTTTTTCAACTATGGCTCCAGACATAGTTCTGGTCAACAGGGCCCCTTGTCAAACAACAGCTATTTACCATCAGCTTAACACATCACATACAAGGAATGAAGAGATCTCCTCCCCCAGATAAATGCAAGTGGTTCCACTGTAGAATCACAGAATTTCGGGCTGGAAGGATAGTGTACTTACATCGCGTGCATTAGATAGGCTGTGAGTTCTGAAACAGGCGATCAATCCATCTTAATGGCTGTGGAATCCAAATATTTGGGACACTGTGCAATTTGAATTTTGTATTCTCAATTTTCACGACGACAACAGGCTGGAGAGCAAGACAACTCACCACTTCCCTTGATAAGTGTTTCTTTTAAGTTCTAGTTCTAAGAAATAAAACGATTTTGAGAACCTGAGAACAATAAAGCCTGACTACTGATTTCACAGCCCCGCACCCTTTCAAATTCACTTTCCTAGTTTGTCAAATCAAGGTGGATTTTTTTTTTCCCTGCTCATTTAAATATTTCTCATACGTTTTGGTGCAAGAATTATATTAAAATGAAATTACTCACTGCTTGTTTTTATTTTGCCTGGCTTCTCTGACAGGAGAAAAGAACACAGGCTAGAAGAAATATTAACCCGAAAGAATGGGTGAAACGGGAATACACAAAGCATGAGGAATAAGACTGCTCTGTCAGAAGCAGTAAGAATCACTGCTATGCAGCTTACAGACCAGAAACATACACCTCTTATCGCATTAAATTTCACTTCCAATATTGAGAACACTGAGTGCTTGGATAATATTTAACAGTCATAACTCTAGAAGTAGAACCAGTTGCTGAATAAAAAAAAAAACTACTAGTCAAAACATAATTTATCTATTATGTTCAGGATAGGACAAAACCTCATTTTGCCTCCTGCAAAATTATTTACAAGAAAATGATTGTTTAAAATGTTCCTTCTCTAGGAGCTCCCCAAAAATCTCTAAATATAGAGAGTTACATAAATTAATTCAACCTGGAAAACACACACACACCCACACTTAGGTATAGATGTCTTACCGGATTAATAACCTATACTATTTGGAGCAAGGAAAAAGAATTTACATATTGAAACAAAAGGAAAATTATAAATTATTTTTATTATTTGATAAGGCAGTCATAAATTCCTGATATAAACACATGATTACAAATGGAGGGTGTCTTTCTCATGTATCATACTAGATATGCTATAAGTTCTGAAACATGAAATCAACCCATGACTAGTGGCCAGATAAAAGTCGTGGCTGAATAAACGGGATTGCAGCCAAGGAACAGACACCTATGAATACATAATAGTCAAATGCTACACATCTAGCTTAATTATCACTGAATATGTGAAGATCTACGACATGCTAAATTTATTTAACTTGTAGCAAGTTAATGATCCTAAATAGGTGATGAAATCTAAATCCTTCCCTGGGAGACTTTTGTCTCTTTCACTGCTGATCTTGTGTGCTTTTTTGTTGTTGCTGAAATTGATAAATGTTCACCACATTCAGTAATACTTTCCAGACTTCCAGACAAATGAATTCATAACATACACATTCACTTCCCGTTAAATACACAAGTTTTATAGTTTTTGTTTCCAGAGAATACAGACTAAGTTTATTTTTAAGAAGAATTAATGAAATAAGAAAATGATTGCTTCACTGAGTAGTCTAGACTCACAGTCACTGCGAGTCTAGATAGCAACCTCAATGACGTACTTCTTTTTCCTCAGGGTCCTGTTCCAATTAAAATGAATCTACTCTCCTGTAAAGCTCTCTATATCTGGCTACCCTGTACTAAATGAGAACCCCAGTACCTGCTCCTGACTGATTCAGTCAGGTTTTCAGGACAAATTCCTTCATTTTTGCTATTTGATTTTTATTTATTTATTTATGGAGATGGAGTCTTGCTCTGTCGCCCAGCCTGGGGTGCAGTGGTGTGATCTCCACTTGCTGCAACCTCTGCCTCCAGAGTTCAAGAGGTTCTCCTGACTCCACCTCCCAGTGGCTGGGACTACAGGTGTGCACCACCATGCCCAGCTAATTTTTTGTATTTTTAGTAGAGACAAGGTTTCACCATGTTGGCCAGATTGGTTTAGAACTCCTGACCTCAGGTGATCCACCCATCTGGGCCTCCCAAAGTGCTGGAATTACAGGTGTGAACCACTATGCCCAGCCAATTTTTGCTATTTTAAATACTGACTTGGCAATCACTTTTTCTATGTATTTTTAAAGAGACGGTCTTATTTCTTTTTATCTTTTCTACTATAGTTTCCTGGAAAAGGGGAAAGTTTTTTAGGAATGGAATTTTGTGGTTTCTTTTCATTGTTCTAAGCATGTATCTGTTTTTTGTTCATCTGCCTTGTTTTCACTTAAGGGCAATGATCATATTTATGGTTGTATTTTGCATTATAATCAAAAAATATTTTACACTATAATTCATCAGTTTAGTAGTCCTCTGCAGAGTATACAGATTTAAATAGAGATGTTTATATTATACCAATCTACTAATATTAACGTAGACAGTAGTGATTTTATAATGTGCCAAATAGCAATTAATTATGGTTTTCTATGATTGACACTCAGAATTAAATTTATCTAAATATTAGTCTAAAGAGAAAGCTTATGATATTAGACTGTGGACATATACTAACTAGTATTAAAGGCTCAACAAAGAGAATCTTCTTAACCTCAATTCTTTTCTAATTATTCAGTGTTTCATTAGGTAGCTTAGTAACTGTATCTGTTCCTTAAAATGCTGAATTGATATCTCTCTTAATTTGACTCAATTTGACAACCTCTTTCCCAAGGTCACACAGCCAACAACAACCAAGAAATGTTTACGGCTGGGCGCGGTGGCTCACACCTATAATCCCAGCACTTTGAGAGGGCGAGGCGGGCGGATCAGGAGGTCAAGAGATTGAGACCATCCTGGCCATGGTGAAACCCCGTCCCTACTAAAAATACAAAAATTAGCTGGGCATGGTGGCGTGTGCCTGTGGTCCCAGCTACTCAGGAGGCTGAGGTGGAAGAATCGCTTGAGCCCAGGAGGTGGAGGTTGCAGTGAGCTGAGTTTGCGCCACTGCACTCCAGCCTGGCAACAGAGCAAGACTCCATCTCAAAAAAAAAAAAAAAAAAAAAAAATCTGTATTATTCAAAAGCCTACATGTTCCATATGAGGCAGAATTCCATCAATGCATTGTCCCTGCCTTCCCCATATCCTACTGCTTTTCTTATGTTTCTATATAAGTAAAGAGCAACCTAATCTAATAAGTCACTCAAGTCAGAAAACCAGAAGCCATTTCTACTGGAATGGATATTTGTGACCCTCAAAACTAATACGTTGGAATTTAATCCTTCATATAGTGGTGTTTGGAAGGTAATGAGGTCATGAGGGTGGACCTTCACTGGGGGATAAGTCTCCATATATAAGGGACCCCAGATAGCTCTCCAGCTCTTTCCACCATGTGAGGATACAATGAGAATGGCACAGTCTGCAGCCCTTGCCAGAAGCCAACCATGCTGGAATTCTGATTTTAGACTCCCAATCTCCAGAACTGTAAGGAATGAATTTTCTTGTTTTTAAGCCACCTAGTGCATGGTACACTGTTAAAGCAGCCTGAACTAAGACACTACCTGAGACTGCTCCCTCTCCCTCAGGCGCCATTTGTAAACAGACCCTCAGAATAACCGAGTTTACTTTTTTGACATTCCTGGTGCCTGACTCTTTATTTCCATTTCTCCTTCTACCATATGGAAGTCTTTATGCTTTCCCTAACTGAAGTTCTCCTCTTCTTCTTCATTATCAATCTTCTATACATTCCTATAATGTCTGGAAATTAAATAACAGGTGTTCAGAAACTATTTTTTTAATGGATGAGTGTTTAGAGCAATTCCACTACTCCAGGTAGATACGTCAGGAGCTAGAATTCTACATAACTGAAATGGGGCAACATTGGCTTAAATCAACTGACCTTTACCAATCCTCCATCATAAATCCTCCTTATCATAGACAAACTTTCTAGAAGGAAAAACTAACTTCCCGTACATACATACACACACACATAAAATTCTTGAGTGACACCTTACAAGATAAAATTCAGTTTCATTTAGCATGCAATAGATTGTTCTCTGAGATCCAAGCCCTTCCTGGCATTCCACACCCTGTACCTTATTCTCCAATTATAGTTAACAGCTCAGTCTTCCATGAACGTGTCAAGGGTTTTCAGGTTTCCACAACTTTGTTCAGCTACTTCAATTATACTAATGTGTTTTGCTTTTCCCAATTTCTTCAGGTCAAATGGTGTCTTTTTGGTGATGCCCTCCATAAGTTTCTTCTATGGAGACGCTGTGACACTGCGAATGACTGACCAACAGTAACGTCACCCCAGATGATGGGTTTAAATCAGGATAATCTCATTCTTCCATTCTATACAGATTCAGAGTGGCGCATGACACGAGTCCAGCCTACAACCTCTGTTACTCTGTATGTTTGACATCTACTAAAAAACTTTAGTTTCTTTAGTGGCAAGAAATCTATCACTTAACTCTGTAATGGTCACATATATAACGCATCGGGTAGATACAATCACATATATAATCATTTACATTGCAGGTATTGTCATTTAGTAAGCAGAAGTATATTTGAATGTGTGATGGTTAATACTGGCAACTTGATCAGACTGTAAGAGCAGAGTATTGTTCCTGAGTGTGTCTGTGAGTCACCAAAGCAGATTAACATTTGAGTCAGCGAACTGGGAGATGCAGACCCACCCTCAACCTGGGTGGGCAGAGGAACGTGGAAAGACTGGATTGCCTTAGTCTTCTGGGCTACATCTTTTTGTGATGGACACTCTCTGCCCCCAAACATCAGTCTCCAAGTTCTTCAGCTTTGGGACTCTTGGACTGTCGACCACAGACTAAAGGCTGTACTGTTGGCTTCCCACTTTTGAGGTGCTGGGACTTGGATGGGCTTCCTTGCTTCACAGTTTACAGGCAGCCTATTGTGGGACCTCATCTTGTGATCATGTGAGTCAATATTCCTAATATTCCTTTATATATGCCTATCCTATTAGGTCTGTCCCTCTAGAGAACCCTGACTAATAAAGCATTTGTTGTATTAGACTGTCATGTAGAAGATGTCATCTTAGTTGGAACTCTCATAGAGAAGGCATTAAATGCTGACACAGTAAATTGATCCTTAAAAGTAGTTTATATAATTTATGTAAAGACATGACTTAATTTGAACATTTTCAGCTTAATACATTCTCACCACTCTATTACTATAGTTGGCATGTTAGTCTGTTCTTGCACTGCTATAAAGAAATACCTGAGACGAGGTAATTTACAAAGAAAAGAGGCTTCATCAGCTCACAGTTCTGTAGGCTGTACAGGACGCATGACACCTGGGGAGGCCTCAGGATACGTTCAATCGTGGCAGAAGGGGAAGAGGAAGCAGACACGTCTTACATGGCCAGAGGAGAAGGAAGAGAGAGGTGGGAGGTGCCACATACTTCTGAACGGCCGGATTGCATGAAAGCGCTACGATGAGATGGATGCTGCTGAACCAATGGAAACCACCCCGCGATCCCATCGCCTCCCACCAGGCCCTACCTTCAGTACTGGGGATTTCATTTCAACATGGAATCTGGGTGAAGACAGATCCAAACTCTATCAGTTGGTGTTTTTTCTTAGAGATTTCGTCTAATATTTTCAGATTCTTTAGACTGTTTGTGGTAAACGTTTTATATTTCGGATAGCTCTGTCCTTAAAAAGATATGCTGCCTTGTATGCCATTATACTGGTTTCTTCTTTCGTAAGATTCTATAATTGAATCTGATTTTGTCATGTTTTCTTAACATAGTCTTAAAGCGGTTGTTCTGACCATCCCTTGCCCCATTTCAATTATATGGAATTCCAGCTCCTACAGAACCTACCTGGAACAGCGGTCCTGCTCTACACCTTTAGGCCAAAAGCAGTCTCTGGACACCCACTATTTACTGTGTAGATATTATAGGAATGTATGGAGGACATTTTTGTTCTCAATCTCTCGCAGTGTAAGATGGGAAAGAAATAGAACGACTTGGCATTAGAGAGCTGTTACTGAAACACCAGGGTCTGGCGTACGTCATGCTGCTCACTACACACCTCATCGCTGAGGGACTGAGCATTGCCAGGGTCGAAGGCTTTAACTGGGTGCTGCTGCTGAGGAGAGGGGAGATCAGTCTCTATCCCCTGACAAATAAACTTGGGGTTTATGTAGTAGAGAAGAAATGTAACTCCGTGTGGGAAAACAGGAACCAGGCAGGAAGCTATCGTGATGAGTGAGGCGCTGGGCCTCTCACGTCTGGATGTGAGGATCTGGTGAGTTTCAGTTCTCTGATACATTTTGAAAGGTCTAAGAGTCCTTTCCTGAGGAAGGAACTCAGATAAAACAAACGTAAGTTTCAAACATTAAGATCAGAATTATTTCCATGTTTAAATATGGTCAATTTATATGTTTATCAAAAAAAAAAAACCTATCTATGGGATGACTGAGGTGGTTTTAGAACCACATTAATGTTGGAGTGAGACACATGTAGATTCAGCCCCCTGGCCTTAAATTTCTGACTGCCGGCCTTTGAAGAAGTTTCATCACATCTGTGAGATTTTTCTGATTCTCCATCTGTAATCTGGAGTAAACTCTTGCGTTATTGTAGGATTGTGTGTCTGTGAAAAGTCTGTTCTTTAGAAAGGAATCAGCAAGAGGTAACATTTCGACAGAAGTATTTATAGGCAATCATGATGTACAAAGAAGAGAAAGCCCAAGGGGAAAATAAGGCTTCATAAAGGAAGTGTCACAAGAAGACAGACTTGAAAAACGAGTGTAGTTTTGCAGGTAGACAAGAAGGGAGGACACTCCAGGTAGAGGCAGTAATGTGAGTAAGGCACAGATACTGGTGATACAGGACTTTTCCCTGACCCCTTCACAGTTTCGCTATTGTCCTTTTCTTCCAATGGTGACATATATTCTGAAAAAAACAAAATATGATTTGTTCTAAATCTCCCTATTGCGTTCTCATTTCATTATCTGTGGAGAAGGTAAGCCCACTGTGCCTTTATCATAACTTGGCCCATTTTCCTGATGCAAGTCTTGGGATTTGTTGATAGAATTGGGCTGTTGAAACTAACTATAATCTTGGCAACCAATATTGTACCAAAAGCTAAGAGTTTTGCCTCATAATCAGTGTTCCCTTAAGCGCACTAGCAAGTCTATTTTTACCTCTTTTTTGACTCATCTGCACAACAGTTGAGCTTCTGCCACCAGATCTACTTGATACAATTGATACCACTCTCACTCATGACAGTCATTCCTCACTTTCGGCCAACAGCTTTTTAAGAAAGTCAATATTTAAGAGTTCAAGTGCACTGACTCGCCTTTGTCTTTAATCTTCTAAAGATTATCTGAGTTTTTCTTTTCTGACTATGTTAATGCTTCCCTCTGTGTGTGTGTGTTTGTGTGGCATTATAGATTTCTGAGCATCATTAAGATCACCACCAGTGTCTCCTATGAGTGTCTCCTCACTGAGAGAACAGTGATATCAGAAATGCACTCTACACCAGAGGACAGGAGATATTTATCTATTATGTTTAGCTGTAGGCTGGTCTACCTTCTTGTCCTTTTCTTAGGATAAAGGAAGGTATGGGAATAGGATTCTCATGAGAGGAATACTATTTCCATCATGTAAGACATGTTATAGACGACCATAAAATTCATTTATAATGGAATATGAAGGAAGTCTTCAATTATGTTTTTAAATCAAAAAACACAAAGACAAGTGAGGTTTTGTTCACTAAGGCTAAAGGGTTCTCTAAATCTTAAGTCCTAAGGATTCTAGGCAATTCTGAAAGATGTGGCAAGGATGACCTGCATGATCTTACAGTCACTGAGGCTAAGTAGGGTGCGTCACCTGGAGTCTGACGTAAGTGTTGAAGAAACACTCTAGAGCTAGGACACCATTTGTAGCCATGTCATCTTGGGAAGAGAACCTCGCCTCATATGCTGCGGTTTCATCAGCTTCAAAATAGTTTTGGCCTCATAGGTTTGTGATGAAGAGTTAAAGAACTGCCACATTAAAAAGCTTGGCTGGGACATCACGAGATCAAGAGATCAAGACCATCCTGGCCAACATGGTGAAACCCTGTCTCTACTAAAAATACACAAATTAGCTGGGTGTGGTGGCGGATGCCTGTAGTCCCAGCTACTCAGGAGCCTGAGGCAGGAGAATCTTGAACCCAGGACTCCAGCCTGGCAACAGAGCAACACTGCATCTCAAAAAACAACAAAACAACTGTGTGTGTGTGAGTGTGTGTTTAATAGTCTGATATTACTAAAGCAGAAAGACAAAGAAGAAACGAAAGTGCCATGCTGATCTACTCTTTCTAAAGCTAAAAGAGCTTTTCTTGGCCTGAGTACCAGTCTTTCATTATACATGATTAGGAATGGTTATGTACTTTCTACAGCTGAAATTTCACTGGTGCATATATCATGTAGCCCTTCTTCCCAAGTGGCTTCTCCTGCCCACCCCCTCTTCCCAACTGTTTTTTATGCACAAGACAAACATTCTTCTCTGGAAATCTCCAGCACATGCACAATTGATCCAAACTGGGGTCAAAGTTTAACTCCTTATTCCCTTGTATCTTTCCTGTTGCTTAGTTTTTAATTGTGCTGATTAAATATTACATCTACAAGGATATTTCCATTCCGTTTTCAACTCTTACCTTTTGATTTATCTTAATGCTTCGTTTCTATCATTTTTCACAAAATAAACATGCAGATCATTCCCAAATCGTGAGGATTTCTGATCCTAAGCCATTCATTCTGAAAGAAAGAGAAATCCAGATCAGTAAAGGGAAAACGGGTCAGAAACAAAACACTGGTGCAAGTTTTTATTTTTAAATCGATTGTGCTTACATTTCTTGTAAAATTATAATTATCAGGAACCAGCAGAGTTTGACTTACGGTTTTTGCTTCTATTTAAAATCCAATGGGGCCAACCAAATGTCACAAAAGTGATTTTCAATTCTTCTTGCCTGATTACATTAAGATATGACTTATTTGGTGCAAAATTATCCTCAAAACTTTAGTTCCGTTTAAGGGAATAAACAGTCAGATAAAAGTTAAAGGAGTTGACCAAGCAAGAGAAACTTGAGACTGGATGCTCTCATGAGTCCACTGCAGAGTAAGATTTGTTTTAAATAAACGTTGTATCTCAGTTTGAACCTCTCAGTTTGGGGTTCTGCCGCCGCTGGCAGTGATTCCACCTTTTCTTTTTATTTCCCAATTACAGTGTATGTGTCTAATCACTCTATCATACATTTTATTTTAACAAGCAAGCTCGAGGCCTTCTCTGTGTCACAGAAGAAAACATAATTCTCATGAAGATTATAAGAAGGTGAATGAGGAAGGCAAACCATTTCCTGATAAAAGCTGTTTCCAAGAGACATAAATAGAAGCTTTTCCAGGACTGTAGCTCGAAGCTATAATGGGCACCATGTAACATTTACAGTGCACTTCTGTGCAAGACGATCTTGTGCTAAAGGATTGCTAAAAGAGACAGTGCCTCTGGAATGCACCATACGTGATTTTCAAACGCAGTGGCCAGGCCAAGCTCCTATCTCAATCCTCACTTGTTCTAGGGTAAGTGCTGTCTGATTTTTTGCTTTGTCCAGGTAGCATTGCAGCATTTTGCCCATTAGAAGTAGATAGTGAAAACTCTTCTCAAAATTCCATTTACTTGATCTGTCGTTACTATGATAGAATTTAAAGTTTTTTTAAAAAGTGGGATAAAATCTTAAAGTTAAGCTGTTTTAGAATGAAAGAAATAGATTTAACACAAACGGGGAAAGAGAATTCATTCAAATATCTAAAACTATGCCAATGCATTGATCTAAAACTTTCATGAAAACTTAATAAGAATGCCCAAAATTCTGAAAGTTATTTTAATATATCATAATTTACTAGAAGTACTTACTCATTGCCCTTCCTAAAGGACCTGCATATCCCAGTGTCTCAATTTTTTGCATAAATTCTAGAGTGTTCAACATTTTTTTAAATTTTGTTTTGAGACAGGGTCTCACTCTGTTGCCCAGGCTAGAATGCAGTGGCACAATCTCGGCTCACCATAACCTCTGCCTCCTGGGTTCAACCAATTCTTCTGCCTTAGCCTCTTGAGTAGCTGGGGCTACAGGCATGCTCCACCAGGGCTGGCCAATTTTTGTATTTTTGGTAGAAACGGGGTTTCACTATGTTGGCCACACTGGTCTTGAATGCCTGGCCTTGTGATCAGCCTGCCTCAGCCTCCAAAAGTGCTGAATTGCAGTCATGAGCCACTGCGCCTGGCTCTCTTAAACATTTTAAACCCTTTTTAGAAAGAAATCTTACAAACAGATGCGCATAATAAAGATGTTTGTGAAGCTCTCTAATTAAAATAATTCTGTGAACTTGGATAGAAATGTCAGTCACTGTTATCATTTCCCTAACACTGACATTTATCATAAATTTTCAAGTTATAAAAGGAGTTCTTAATGTAAAGATGATTTAAAAAAAAAAGAGTAGTAAAATTGTGCTACACGTAAACCTGAGGAGACTACAGACAAAATTTTTCTCACGAATATCAAGGGGATTACAAGATACACCAGTGCTCGCTGGGCCAAGATCTGGAAAAAGATAAGAAATCAGATATATATGCTTAGGTGCTTCATCACACTTACCCTATAACCACTGGTCAATTCTGCAGGAGCAGTTGAAAGGCCGAGCAGTCCTTTTGGTGGTTTTGCAGGACTGGAGGAAGAGAATTCAAAATCGGCCACTTGCTAGTCTGGAGAACCTGATGACTCACCTCTGCAGAGGATAAACTAACTAAGCAAGCCCCCCTTTGGACTTCCAGTTTAGCATCCCATCATCTGTTAGGTCAAGGAAGCTCAACTCCTGAAATTATTTTAACAGTAGTCCGGAATTGGTAGAACCCCAAAGTATCTAGAAAAACCCAAGGAAAATCCTCCATGAAGGATGATATATGAAAGGCATCACAATTTTTTCCAAATAATTTAAATATATTATCAGAGTCAAATCAAACAGGTGCAGAAGTAAAGACAATACAATGAGTAAAAGCAGACAGACACAATGGACAAAAAAGGTAGACACACACATACCCCAAAAACCAAAACCAAACTGTTACTTATTGGGATCGTCAAACTCACACCGTGAAATAATTATACTTAAAATGCCCATAAAAGTAACACCAAGATTCAAAATTTGGTAGGCAAGTAGAAAATACAAAATGTATTGGGAGGCCGAGGCGGGTGGATCATGAGGTCAAGAGATCGAGACCATCCTGGTCAACATGGTGAAACCCCATCTCTACTAAAAATACAAAAAAAATAGCTGGGCATGGTGGTGCGCACCTGTAGTCCCAGCTACTCGGGAGGCTGAGGCAGGAGAATTGCCTGAACCCAGGAGGCGGAGGTTGCGGTGAGCCGAGATCACGCCATTGCACTCCAGCCTGGGTAACAAGAGCAAAACTCCGTCTCAAAAAAAAAAAAAAAGAAAGAAAATACAAAATGTGACATGATAGAGAAGAGAAAGAACTGAACAGAAAATAATTAACTGAAAAAAAATCATTTAAATGATGTGAACTAGAGCAGTAGTTATGATTAAAGAATTTGTCAACTGAGAAATAAGGCAGAAGAAACTATCCAGAACTATCCAACATTGATAGTCAAAAGACAGAAAAGACAGAAAAGCTGGCAGAAGACTTAGAAAAAAAAGAAAATTAATTGGAGATTGGACTTTATTAAATAAATGTGAAATTTTAAATAAAATAGTGATGCTATTGATCTATACAGCCGAGAAAGCCAGTGATTAGAAGGAAATCGGTACTTAAACGCATCGCAGTAAAACTGCAAAAACATAAGAAAACAGTAACGACTCAGAGGAAATAAAGATAAGACTATTTTTTAAAAGCGTCAGTCTCACAGTTGACTTCTCAAAATTATATTGTTAATGAACTGAACAATTATTAATCTGAAATAGTATGCTCAGCAAAAGGGTGCTTCAGAGTAAGAAAGAAATAGAGTTGAATAGGTGCAACAGCAGCTCTGTGACCCACAAAACCAAAAATAGTTATTTGGTCCATTACAGAAAACGTTCACCGACCGTTGGTCTAAATCTATGCTATGCAATAGAAATATAATACAAGCCATTTATGTGATTTTTTTTTGTAGGTACATTAAAAAGTGAGCAAACTTAAAAACAGGTGAATATAATTTTTAAAAAATATTTTTAACCCAATGTGTCCAAATTATGATTTAAACACATAATCAACATTAAAAAGTATTTAAATGATATTTTACAATCTTCTTACTAAGCCTTTGAAATCCTGTATTTGCAGTAACGGCACAACTCAATTCAGATCTGCCATATTTTAAGTGCTCAGTAGCCATATTTGGCACATAACCATTGTAATGCACTGTACACATCTAAACACTTCGAGAGATAAGACTTTTGTAGGGAGGGTTAGCGTGTGTTGCATGGGAAGAATGTAAGTAATGGTACCCAGAGAGTGGACTGTAGTATATGAAACAGGGCCGCAAAAACATTAGAACACCTGCCATTAAGTAGTGGAATCTCATTTCCCATTCCTTGAAAAGGACTTGTTTTGACTAACAGAATGTGATAAAAAGTGACATAATGAGTTCTAGGGCCTAATTCTCAATAACTCTTGCAGCGTTTCTTTGCATGCTTGGAAATGACCCATGCTCTTTAAGGAAGCCTGGATCCAGCTTCTGAAAGATAAGAGATTTCACACATCATTGATTATATACGCGAGAGCCAACACCAACACCTAGACATGAGAGAGAGGCCACCTTCACTGCAGCCTCCCTACCCGGCCCCAGTCAAGCGCAGTCTACGTGAGTAAGCCCAGGTGAGGCCTGCGGAAAACAGCCTGGCTCGCCCAAGGCAAAATGTCAGAATCATGAGCACATACATGGTTGTGTGAAGCCATTAGGTTTTGGAGGGCAGGAATGTAACACAGCAATAGATATCTGACAGAACGTAATTATTAACCCATGTCACCTGTGTAAGGCCTTTTTGGAAAGTAGGATTTCTTGCTTTGCAAACTTCTATGCCTTTTACTGAGGCACTGGGAAAATTTAGCTGCTCTCTTGGGACGAAAAGATATTTAGGGCTATTTTTAGCCCTCTCTGCCACTTCCAGTCTCTCAACAGCTCTCTTCATTGCCCATTGTCACTTCTCTGGCAAGGACATATCTGTAAGACTACAATTTCTGGGATTCCAGCGAAAGGCAACATTTAGTCTCTCTACTCTCAGGCTTACATTTCTAAATGTAATCAGAAATGCTGTAATATTCTCCTGTTCTATGCTTTCTAAAATTATGGTTTTCTAACTCTTTCCTTCCCTCCACAGCTTAACAAGATCAACTTACATGGTGGTGGAGTGGTGGCTGCTTCTGCCCAGTCACCTCTTTTCCCAATTTTTTTCTGTCTTAAAGCTATTCATGGCAGCTTCCCTTTGAAAAACCTCTGGCTGGCCAAAACGGGTTTGGGTCACAGGTCTAAAGCATTTCAGTGAGGGGGAATGGAGGATGGGAAATCCACTGGTTGTCTGCACATTATCCTACAACATGGTGCCAATGTTTGCCCCCTCTGAAATTTATGTTGAAACTTAATCCCCAACGTGGCAGTATTGAAAGGTGGGCCTTTAGGAGGCGATTGGGTCATGAGGGATGGGTTCATTCATTCATAGATTAATGGAGAAATGGGTCAATGGCTGGGTTAGCACAGGACTGGGACTGGGGGCTCTATAAGAAGACGAGGCACCTGAGCTAGCACACTCAGCTCCCTCGTCACGTGAGGCCCTGCACCACCTCAGCACTCTGCAGAGTCCTTACCAACGAGCCAGCGCTCACCAAACGCAGCCCTCAGACCTTGGACTTCTCAGTCTTTTTAACTGTAAGAAATAAATTCCTTTTCTTTATAAATTACCCCATGTTTTAGGTATTTTGTTATAAGCAACATAAAACAGACTAAGCCATCTTACCACATTCATCTGTCCAAATAACTTGGGTCAGTAAATTAGCTTGTAATTATAAGCATTCCCACACTGACTGCATGGTAAATGCCAAATATCTAATGTCATTGTAATTTATTAATTGAACCAATAAATCCATCCAGATGGTATCTATGCCCTTTGCAGGTTGGATTTGCTCTCCTCTGGATGATTGTGTTAACTCCAATCATTTTGTAATCAGTTGACAGAAATTTTTCTCTAAGGCTAGGCACAGTGGCTCATACCTGTTGTAGTCCCAGTTCTTTGGGAGACTGAGCTGGGCAGATCACTTGAGGGGAGGAGTTCAAGACCAGCCTGGCCAACATGGTAAAACCCCCACCTCTACTAAAAATACAAAAATTAGCTGGGCATATTGGTGGGCGCCCATAATCCCAACTACTCGGGAGGCTGAGGCAGGAGAATTGCTTGAATCCAGGAGGTGGAGGTTGCGATAAGCCAAGATCGCACTGTGGCACTCCAGCCTGGGCGACAGTGAGACTCCATCTAAAAAAAAAATTTTCTTTTCTCTAAACAGCTATGTAAACCATTATCTACTGGATAATTTTCTACTCAGAGACAAACAGAAGAGTGAACATGGGAAAGAAAGAGAATTATTGTTCACTTCATTTCCACGAGAACATACTCTTAGTTTGCTTTTGATACAAAATAGAGAAATCCTTAAGCTATAATTGTTGTTGCTTTGATTAATCCAATGGAACCATAGCTGGGGTTTACAATCTGCTTCAATCAAGTAGATTTTATAACTCAATGACTTTCTAAAATATCCTCATCATAGATTCTATCATGGTTACTATAAGACAGTGTTATTATACCAGATATTGACATAATACACGTGGGAATCAGTGCAAGACCCTGGAGCACTGGTCTGGCATGAAACATAAATCAGATGCCACTCATTCATTATATGAATGAATAAAAATATGGCTGGGTGCAGTGGCTCACGCCTCTAATCCCAGCACTTTGGGAGACCAAGGCAGGCAGATCACTTGAACCCTGGCAACATGGAAAAACCCCGTCTCTACTAAAAATACAAAAAATTAGCCAGGCATGAAGGCACATGTCTTAAGTCACAGCTATTCAGGAGGCTGAGGCAGGAGAATCACCTGAGCTCGGGAAGTGAAGGCTGCATTAGCTGTGATCAGACCACCGCACTGCAGCCTGGGTGACAAAAGTGTGACCCTGTCTCAAAAAGTGAAATATATATATGTATATGTGTGTGTGTGTGTATATATATTTATATTCTCTACTAATTTTCTAAATTATCAATGTGATTAGCAAATGCAAGAGCTCAGATTCATCTAACGAGCAGCATTCTTTTCAAAAACCTGAATTCTTAACTATCTCCTTTCAGATCCTATTGAAACTTCAATACAAAATAATCAAAATATTTTAGGAAATATAAAATGAATACATAACATGTTTTCCATACCTTTGTAGGTCAAAGTGATGGCAGCAGTGTCCCTTCCGGAGTCACCTCTGCAAAGATGCCGACTACCGCAGGCAGAGGTGTGGCTGGGGCTGCATGCTGTGCAGCTGGTGGGGCCGGTAACAGGTGGAACCCTGCCCCCTACCCGGTGGGCGAGGCAGAAGCCCCACACTCCCAGGCACAACCACGGCTGCTTGGCTGTGGCTCTGGACCTGGGCGTACCTGCACTCTCAGACAGGCGTACCTGTCTCCTAGACAGGCTGGGAGGTACCTACTCCTCCTCCCTGGCCTTTCCCCACTCCTGGCACCCGCTCCAGGTCAAAGCAAAGTTGTGGCTGAGCCCGAGTGCTGTCGCAACCCCACTGACTGTGCACACCTTTGGGTGGTGCTGACACACCAGCCCCCTGCCGCCTTGGCCCCCTCCAGAGTTTGGGGACTGACAAGCATGGGAGGGAGGCCAAGGCAGGGCTGGGGGTCGCTCAGCACAAACCTACAGGTGCCCCTCAGTATGAACAGCTTGGGCATGGTGGACAACACATAGATGGTGACAGGAGGCATGCAGACTCTTGGACAGAAAGGGGTGGGTTCCTGGTGAAACCTCACCCTCAAGCCAGGGATGGCCTGAAGCCTGGGGGCTGCACTGTCAGCTCCAGGTGGAGGCTGCAGCCCAGAGCGAGAACTTACAGTGCTTTTTCCCTGGCCCACTGCCACCCATGGACCAATCAACATGCACTTCCTCCCTTCTGAGCCCATAAAGAAAACCTAGAGTCAGCCAGACTCAGAGAGATGTCAGGACTACCAGCTGCAAGAACAAACTACCCATCTGGGGTCTCTCTGCCTGCAGAAAAGAGCTACTGCAGGTCTCTACCCCACTGAGAGCTGAGAGCTGGGCACTGGTTGGGACAACCTGCCTGTGGAAAGGGGCTACCTACTTTGGGTCTCCTAAAAGCTGTTCTGTGCTCAGTGAGGCTCCTCTTCGCCTTGCTCACCTTCCAGTTGTCCATGTACCCTCATTCTTCCTGGATGTGGAACTAGAACTTGGGACCCACCAGATGGGCAGGATTGAAAGAGCTGTAACACAAACAGCGCTTAAACATGCCCCCCAGCTTGCCGCCTTGCAGGTGATAAGAAAGAGAGAAGAGCTGCAGCCCTCTGGGGAGCCCAGACCTAGGGGCTCCCTGAGCCAGGGCTATGGCACCCTCGCTGGGGCACTGCAGTTCCTGACCTCTCCAAGCTTCCAGACACCATCGTGTTCCCTTTGTCCAGTTGCAGGTGGTCACAGCGGGAGCCACGTGCAGAACATCTTGTCCAGCTGCACCTGTGCCGGCACCTGGAGCTGCCCACCCTGCCTTAGCAGCCAGCATGCCTGGCTGTGCGTAGAGGCCGGACCCGTGCTCACTCGCCCCCACACCCCTTGCCATTCCATGCCTGGCTCGCCCTTGGCAGGTGTGGAATTCAGGCCAGTAGTGCAAGCAGAGCACAGCCTGCCAGGTCAGGCGGGTGGAAGGAGCCTAGCGGGCACTCGCAAGACTCAGGCGGAAGGCGCCGCCAGCCACAGAGGTTTCCAGCTGGTGAAGTAACACCCCAAAGATCCCACAGCAAGTCTTGACAAGGTGAGCAAACTCTGCTGTGTGATTCTAGAGGGACAGAAAGTAGAATGGCAATGGCAAATAGGGAAGACTCTTAGGAGGTCCTGATACAAGTTTTGAAGAAAAAAACAACTTTATAATTT
Organism: Callithrix jacchus; assembly: GCF_049354715.1. Taxonomy (NCBI): domain Eukaryota; kingdom Metazoa; phylum Chordata; class Mammalia; order Primates; family Cebidae; genus Callithrix; species Callithrix jacchus. The sequence continues at coordinate 3,344,694 of NC_133510.1, forward strand.
CGAAAAGCTAATTTCAAGGTCTGAATAAATATTTTAGCTTATTAAGTTCACTTAGTGAATCACTTGGTAAAACACTTCCCAAAATGTAACAATGTAGGTAAATGAGCATCTAATAGCAAAGTATCCAGTAAGAGAATTTTTTGGCTGGGCGCGGTGGCTCAAGCCTGTAATCCCAGCACTTTGGGAGGCCCAGGCGGGTGGATCACGAGGTCAAGAGATCGAGACCATCCTGGTCACCATGATGAAACCCCGTCTCTACTAAAAATACAAAAAATGAGCTGGGCACGGTGGCGCGTGCCTGTAATCCCAGCTACTCAGGAGGCTGGGGCAGGAGAATTGCCTGAACCCAGGAGGCGGAGGTTGTGGTGAGCCGAGATCGAGCCATTGCACTCCAGCCTGGGTAACAAGAGCGAAAACTCCGTCTCAAAAAAAAAAAAAGAGAGAGACAGTTTTTAAGAAAAACTTCCTGCTTTTTATTACTTTTTATTGAAAAAAAGAAAGGAAAAGGAAAGAAAATACTCTCAGTACTTTTATTTCTTTTTTGCTTTTGTTCTCTCCGCTTAGTTGATTTTGAGTCCAGGCATTTAATTTCATCAGGACAAACGGTTGCATCGTTATACAAGATTTTGATTTCAAATAATGCTGGATGTGATAGAACCAGTGACTCCAGATAGGCACGACAATGCATCCAGATTTCCCAGAGGAACACAACGGAATAGTAACATAGAATTCATAAGTATAAAATGTATAATATTAGTAATTTTGTTGAAAATACTTATTGAGCCAAGTTCTTGGCGCCAAAGTCACTCCCCAACAGCAAATATAACAGTTCCAAAAAGTGGAGCTTCAGGAGCCTGAGAAAGTTAGGGCTGTTCTTGATGGATTAGCTTAAATCCAAAGAAAACACAAACCCATAAGCGTAGAGAGTCTCATCAAACTGAAATTAAGAGCATTACTTTGAGATTGGTACAGAGAAAGCCCGGTTAAAAAGTGTCTTTTCAGCTGAAAAGAACAATAACCATTTAAAAATCGGGTAATGTCATTTTAATACAAATATTATATTAAGTCTATTTGATCATAGTTTTTGGAAGGCTTAAGACTATTGGGGATTTTTTTTTAAACACAATATGCAAACTTTTTAATGCGCATATGTATTTTCCTCTCAGACTCTTAGAGCAAGCTAAATGTCCCCGCAGATCTTGTGTAAATATGCATATACAAAATGTCTTCCAGTGACTCTCTTGGCTCAGAATCCTGTGTATAGTGTGTATGATGTTAATGACGTTAATTACTCGACCTGCGGTCAGGATGGAAGCCCAACCCCGTGTTCTCAGGGACCTGATTCTATCAGTTACAGACTCTTTCTCCAATACCTTCCATGTCTGTCTTTACCCAGAGAGACCGGCACCCTTCACTGTTTCTTCTCTGTGGGCAACGGCAGCTGTGTAGGAAAAGTGGTGTGAAATTCTCAAAGCACAGGCAACTTCACACTCTGCCTCCTAGGGCTTTCTTGAAGGCTTTTCACGACTCTATTTACTCTGGTTTGTTTTTGTTTCCTGTTGCCTCCAGTTGAGGGTCTCCCTTTAGATAAATGAGAGTTGAAAACCCCCCTGCCTGTTATTTCTCTCCCCTCTCCGAGGACTCTTTCCCTCGTTCTGAGGCCCGGAGGCTTCTCACCCTCACCTTGCTGACTGGTTCCTAGGTCTTGTGCTCACCTCTGGGCCTGGCCCGTCCATGGCCCCACTTTACCTTTTATCCACATATGGAGTTAGCAGAAATGGAATCTTTTCTTACAGCTTTTAAATATGTTTAAGTCTGTCCCATCTAAAAAAATCTCTCATTACTCAAGTTCCTACGGTAGGTTTAATCTCGCCATCTCCTTTTCTTTTCAATCAAGCTCCTTGAAAATGCAGCCTGAACCTGTCTCTATATATTTTTTTTTTTTTTGAGATGGAGTTTCGCTCTTGTTACCCAGGCCTGAGTGCAATGGCGCGATCTCGGCTCACCGCAACCTCCGCCTCCTGGGTTCAGGCAATTCTCCTGCCTCAGCCTCCCGAGTAGCTGGGATTACAGGCACGCGCCACCATGCCCAGCTAATTTTTTTTTTTTTTTTTTTGTATTTTTAGTAGAGACGGGGATTCACCATGTTGACCAGGATGGTCTCGATCTCCTGACCTCGTGATCCACCCGCCTCGGCCTCCCAAAGTGCTGGGATTACAGGCGTGAGCCACCGCGCCCGGCCCACCTGTCTCTATTTCATGACCTCAGAACACTGGCTTCTGTTCCCAGCAGCACAAAGAGCTTGCTCCTGCTAAGGATGCCACTGGCCACATCGCTAGCTCCAGGGGATACTCTTCTAAATTTATTTCATGCTCATTATGGCCTGAGATACTATAGACCATTCCCTCTTTCTTGGAATTCTCTCCGATGATATGTGTGGCACTTTGGTCTTCTGGCTTCCGGGAAAAAAATAATTCACATTAAGTAAAGATGAAGACTATCTCAAACATTCACAAAAGCATGAAGATTGTAATATGAAACTTAACAGTGCTACGCATTGAGTACAAAGCAGCAAAAATGCAGACCCGTGCTACATGTTGCTCTTCAGTATCGACCTGCTTAACTTTCCTGGAAAGGTGCTGGATGAGTGGGCCAGGAGTTACACCAAGCAGACTGTGATTCTTGAGGACAGGGAGGATAGCCTGGGGCCCAAACCAGATCTACAGCCCTTACCAGACAAACTCTATCAAAGCCTAACGCTTTACCTGGAGGGTCAACTCTCCAGGGCTGAGATTCTCCTGCCGTTGAAGCAGGTGTGGTAGCCTAAAGTTTCCTGATAGAGAAACAAAAATAAAAATGAAGGAAGAAGTGAAAAATGGGACAGGCTCAATTCTTTTCCTCCACTGTAATTTTCAAAGTGGCTGATGTGAGGTGCAGGGCTGAAGCCTGGCTGGAGGGAGTGAGGTGCTTCCAATGACATGCTGGCTTTTTCTGAACGGAAGGGCAAGTGTCAGATCTGCTTTACCCTCCCGCTGAAGTTTCTCTCAGTTCAACAAGGATTCCTTGAATGTCCACTAGATGCCAGGCATTCTGACAGCAATAGTGTCACAAAGACAAGGAAGGCACAACCTGTATCCTCAAGGAGCATCAGTTTGGTGAACACTCGGTTTCCTCAGGTGAGGATCAGAGAGGTTCCTCCCCAGTGAAACATCAGGATCCTTAACTTATCCGGCGGATTCTCTATTCTCCTCTGCTGAATTCACCAGCCTAATTACCCTCCTCGGTGCCCTGACAATCCTATTTGTACCTACGCTTCTGAGCTCTCCTAATGATGCCTTGGATAAAGATTTTATTACTATCCTCCGTTAAAGGAAACTTCATTTCCCATGAATTTATTATTCTGGGTATCAACGTACTGCTGCATTAGTCTTTAAGAGATGCTGTTCTTGTTGGATAAGACATTGGCAGAGTCTTTTGGCTCATCCCATGTTATCCACATTTCTGTTCCTTTCGTAAGTATTCCTACTGCTTTGGGATTTTAGTTGTTAAGAGGATAGTCAAATAGAATCAAAACAATTATGCAATAATGTGCATGCCAAGGCTTCCTGGCATCTCTTACCAGAAATCTACAGTTTACAGTGTATTGCCGACATATTTTATTTACATTCAACTTGTCCCAAGGTATTGCTAAGAATAGAAATGAATATATAGCCTGTTTGCTTGGAGTATTAAGCCACATAGCCAAATTTGGATACATTAATATCACATCTCCCACATGAATAGAGAATATGGAATTGAAAAATGACTAGTATGGACGACAGAATGACTCAGAAATCTAAGAATAGCCAAATCATGTGAAAAGACCCAAAGGCTGCTTCAAAATGAACTGCATCTGCCTGACTCACAAAACCGGCAAATTACACTATTTAGGTCTATGCAAAATAGCATTTCACCAGCACTTTATCTGCATATTTAAGTTTTGCTTTGGGTTAGTACGGATTGACCTTACTGTGCGATAATGTGCAGGTTCAAAGGTGTCCTCTAACTCAGAAAATGATCAAATTCACTTTGTTGCTATCATTGTAAAGTCATAACTTGGAGTATTCAATATTGTTTTAGGAATAGATTTGAAAAAACACTTCGGTTGAACCAAATGCTCCCCAGAAGTCTAGGAGACAGTAGCCCCCAAGGCACTGAGAAAGGAAGATCAAAGTCTCTGTCACTGCGGGAAGCCCAGGCCTGCCCTGGGTAAGCCCCTCATCCAGGATTCTGGGAATAATCAAACCTTCTAACCAGAGAGTCGCCTCTGCTTTAGGATCGTTAGCTGCTTGACTGGAACCTAACTGGGAACAGAACCAGGATTAATATGAGAAGACACATTTTTTACTAGTCATCACCACACTCACCACCGACACACCATCAAGGAAAGAATGCAAGAGGCGGTCACTAGAGCTGAATGTCCCGCATTAGCCACCATGCCCGCTACTCTCACTACCATCACACCGTGCCCTCTGGAAGTCCCACAGTTTGATCAGCAAACAAACCGATATCCCGAACCTCTCCCCTGAAAGTCCTTGAAGCCCCTTGCCTTTATTAAATGCTGGATGTCCTCTATGGGCTCATCCTCCCTGCAACCCTCTCACGCGAAGGTTGTTTTCCTCTCAAAAGTACAGCAGGCACCCTTGTGTCCACCATAGGCATCTTCACAAATACGATTGCTGTTTCCACACCATTAGTTCATCTGTAAATTCCCTGCTTCTTTTAGTTTCGTGCCAATTTGAGAAAATACACAGCTCCTTTGTTCCTGATATTGTCTGTCGGTCTCCCATTTATTGCCCCTCATTTATTGAAGATGTTACCTCCCGGATGACACTTCGGCATTTCGGCTGAGCTCCACCATCGTGCACAATGACTCCAGCATCAATACGGATGCCCCGCTGAGCAGTCTGGCTTCTCGGTTTCTTGACCGTCTCACTCCAGCAATTCTCTTCTGCTTCCCTTCGGCCACTTTCTTCACTTGTTTACCCAAAAATGCCCCATCTCTAAAATGCTGATCACAGATGTTCTCTCTCTCGCCACCACCATTTAGCTCTCCACCCATCTGTCTAAGACGCCCATGAGCCAGTCGACCATTCTTTGCAGTGACCTTCTGCCCCCTCCGGGCTTCAGTTGCCTCCTTCTCTATCTTAGATGATGTGGTCCTTCTTCATGAATTCTCTGCCACAATTATTTTTAACTCTTTTGCCATTTTTCCCTTATGTACCAGCTTACTAAAACTCTAATCCAAAATGGATTAAAACATTTATGGTCTCCTTGCCAGTGAATATTGCACCTAAAAATTACATGACCAAATTGACTGTTTTTATTTTACTTTATTTTTGTCTTCTTTTGTATTTGAGTAAAGTTAAGGAGTATAAGTGCATGAATTCATTTGTTATATGTAGTGGTGAAGTCTGGGCTTTTATTACAACCATTCCTTGAATAATGAACACCGTACCCATTAAGTAATTTCTTATCCCTCACTCCACTCCCACTCTTCCCCGCTACTGTCTCCAGTGTCTCTTATTTCACTCTGTTGTCCATGTATACACACTAATAAGTGAGAACATGCAGTATTTGACTTTCTGTTTCTTAGAGTTTCGCTTCAGATACTGGCCTCCAGTTCTGTCCATGCTGCTGCAAAATACACGATCTCATTCTTTCTTATGGCTCAATTGTATTTCATTACACACACACACACACACACACAAACACACATACACACAAACACACATACATACACACATACACACATATACACACACATACACACACAAATGCACATATACACACACGCACACACACATACACACACAAACACACACACATATACACCCACAAACACACACACAAACACACACATACACACACACAGAGACACATACACACAGACACACACACATGCACAAACACACATACACACACAGACACATACACACATACACACATACATACACAAACACACATACAAACACACACACATACACAAACACACACACACACACCCTGTACATTTTCATTATCCAGCCATCCATAGATGGACACTTAGGTTGATTCCATATCTTTGCTGCTGTGAATAGTGTTGCAGTAAGACTCTTTTTAAGTGCATTTTCTTTTAAAAAGTCAAAATGCTTCTCAGTAACGAAATCTGTTGTGTCTTCCTACGGTGTGTTTTTCTAATAGACTTGCTTTTCTATCCCAAGATGCTTTTTTTACGCCTGTCCTGTCTCCTCAAACTTCATCCACTGGTTCTCCTTTCACCTGATGACTTCACGCTACACGTCAATAGAGAAAGTAAGAATGGCCAGTAGGCCTGCTTTACAAGAGCTCCTGGAAGAAGCACCAAACCTAGAAAGGAACAACCACTCCAAAAACATACCAGACGGTAAAGACCATCAACACAATGAAGAAACTGCATCAACTAATGGGCAAAACAGCCAGCTAGCATCAAAATGGCGAGATCAAATTCACACATAACAAAATTAACCCTAAATGTAAATGGGCTAAATGCCCCAATCAAAAGACACAGACTGGCAAATTGAATAAAAAGCCAAAACCCATCGGTGTGCCATCTCCAGGAAAACCATCTCACATGCAAGGATACACAAAGGCTCAAAATAAAGGGATTGAGAAAGATTTACCAAGCAAATGGAGAGCAAAAAAAAGCAGGAGCTGTAATTCTCATCTCTGATAAAATAGACTTTAAAGCAACAAAGATCAAAAGAGACAAAGAAGGACATTACATAATGGTAAAAGGATCGATACAACAAAAAGAGCTAACGATCCTAAATATATACACACCCAATACAGGAGCACCCAGATACATAAGGCAAGTTCTTAATGACTTACAAAGAGACTTAGATTCCCACACAATAATCCTGGGAGGCTTTGACACCACATTGTCAATATTAGATAGATCAACGAGACAAAATTAACAAGGATATCCAAGACTTGAACTCAAGCATGGACCAAGCAAACCTAATAGACATTTACAGAACTCCCCACCCCAAATCCACAGAATATACATTCTTCTCAGAACCACATCACACCTACTCTAAAATTGACCACATAATTGGAAGTAAATCTCTCCTCAGTAAATGCAAAAGAATGGAAATCATAACAAACAGTCTCTCAGACCACAGTGCAATCAAGTGAGAACTCGGAATTCAGAAACGAACTCAGAACCGCACAGCTTCATGGAAACTGAACAACTGGCTGTTGAATGTTGACTGGATAAACAATGAATTGAAGGCAGAAATAAAGAAGTTCTTTGAAACCAACGAGAACGAAGACACAACATACCAGAATCTCTGGGACACATTTAAAGAAGTGTCTAGAGGAAAATATATAGCAATAAATGTCCACATGAGAAAAAGGAAAGATTGGAAATTGACACCCTATCATCAAAATTGAAAGAGCTAGAGGAGCAAGATCAAAAAAACTCAAAACCTAGCAGAAGACAAGAAATAACTAAGATCAGAGCAGAACTAAAGGGGATAGACACAAAAAAACCTTCAAAAAATCAATAAATCCAGGAGCTGTTTTTTCAAAAAGATCAACAAAATAAATAGACTACTAGCCAGATTAATAAAAAAGAAAAGAGAATAATCAAATAGACACAATAGAAAATGATAAAGAGGATATCACCACAGATTCCACAGAAACACAAACCATCATCAGAGATTATCAGAAACAACTCTATGCGCATAAACCAGCAAACCAGGAAGAAATAGATAAATTCCTGGACACTTGCATCCTCCCAAGCCTAAACCAGAAAGAAGTCGAAACCCTAAATAGACCAATAACAAGGGCAGAAGTTGAGGCAGAAATTAATAGCCTACCAACCAAAAAAAGCCCAGGTCCAGATGGGTTCACAGCCAAATTTTACCAGACATATAAAGAGGAGCTGGTACCATTCTTTCTGAAACTATTCCAAACAATGCAAAAAGAGAGAATCCTTCCCAAATCATTTTATGAGACCAACATCATCCTGATACCAAAACCCAGCAGAGATTCAGCAAGAAAAGAAAACTTCAGGCCAATATCCATGATGAACTTTATGCAAAAATCTTGAATAAAATACTGGCAAGCTGATTGCAACAGCAAATCAAAAAACTTATCCATCATGATCAAGTAGGATTCATCCCGGGGATGCAAGGCTGGTTCAACATACGCAAGTCTATAAACGTAATTCACCACATAAACAGAACCAAAGACAAAAACCACATGATTATCTCAGTTGATGCAGAGAAGGCATTTGACAAAATTCAACAGCCCTTTATGCTAAAAACCCTATATAAACTAGGTATTGATGGAAAGTATCTCAAAATAATAAAAGCTATTTACGACAAACCAACAGCCAATATCATACTGAATGGGCAAAAACTGGAAGCATTCCCTTTGAAATCTGGCACTAGACAAGGATGCCCTCTCTCACCACTCCTATTCAATATAGTTCTGGAAGTTCTAACCAGAGCAATCAGGCAAGAAAAAGGAAAAAAAGGGTATTCAAATAGGAAAGGAGGAAGCCAAATTGTCTCTATTTGCAGACGACATGATAGTATATCTAGAAGACCCCATCATCTCAGCCCAAAATCTCCTGAAACTGATAAGCAATTTCAGCAAAGTCTCATGATACAAAATCAATGTGCAAAAATCACAAACATTCCTATACACCAATGACAGACTTAAAGAAAGCCAAATCAAGAACGAACTGCCATTCACAATTGCTACAAAGAGAATAAAATACCTAGGAATACAACTAACAAGAAATGTAAGGGACCTCTTCAAGGAGAACTACAAACCACTGCTCAACAAAATAAGAGAGGACACAAACAGATGGAGAAACATTCCATGTTCATGGTTAGGAAGAATCAATATTGTAAAAATGGCTATACTGCCCAAAGTAATTTACAGATTCAATACTACTGCCATCAAGCTACCAATGACCTTCTTCGCAGAACTGGAAAAATCCACCTTAAACTTCATATGGAACCAAAAGAGAGCCCACATAGCCAAGTCAATTCTAAGCAAAAAGATAAAAGTTGGAGGCATCACACTACCGGACTTCAAACTATACTACAAGGCTACAGTAATCAAAACAGCATGGTACAGGTACCAAAACAGAGACGTAGACCAATAGAACAGAACAGAGGCCTCAGAAATAACACCACACATCTATAACCATCTGATCTTTGACACACCTGACAAAAACAAGCAATGGGGAAAGGATTCCCTGTTTAACAAATGGTGTTGGGAAAACTGGCTAGCCATGGGCAGAAAGCAGAAACTGGACCCCATCCCGACACCTTACACTAAAATTAACTCCAGATGGATTAAAGACTTAAACATAAGACCTGGCACCATAAAAACCCTAGAAGAAAATCTAGGCAAAACCATTCAGGACATAGGAGTAGGCAAGGACTTCATGAACAAAACACCAAAAGCATTGGCAACAAAAGCCAAAATAGACAAATGGGACCTAATGAAACTCCACAGCTTCTGCACGTCAAAAGAAACAGTCATTAGAGTGAATCAGCAACCAACAGAATGGAAAAAATTTTTGCAGTTTACCCATCTGACAAAGGGCTGATATCCAGAATCTACAAAGAACTAAAATAGATTTACAAGAAAAAGACAAACCCATTCAAAAGTGGGAAAAGGATATGAACAGACACTTTACGAAAGAAGACATACATGAGGCCAACAATCATATGAAAAAATGCTCATCGTCACTGGTCATCAGAGAGATGCAAATCAAAACCACATTGAGATACCATCTCACGCCACTTAGAATGGCGATCATTAAAAAATCTGGAGACAACAGATGCTGGAGAGGATGTGGAGAAATAGCAACACTTTTACACTGTTGGTGGGAGTGTAAATTAGTTCAACCATTGTGGAAGACAGTGTGGCGATTCCTCAAGGACCTAGAAATAGAAATTCCATTTGACCCCGCAATCCCATTACTGGGTATATACCCAAAGGACTATAAATCCTTCTACTACAAGAACACATGCACACGAATGTTCATTGCAGCACTGTTTACAATAGCAAAGACCTGGAACCAACCCAAATGCCCATCGATGATAGACTGGACAGGGAAAATGTGGCACATACACACCATGGAATACTACGCAGCCATCAAAAATGATGAGTTCGTGTCCTTTGTAGGGACATGGATGAACCTGGAAACCATAATTCTCAGCAACTGACACAAGAACAGAAAATCAAACACCGCATGTTCTCACTCATAGGTGGGTGTTGAACAATGAGAACACATGGACACAGGGAGGACAGCATCACACACTGGGGTCTGTTGAGGGGAATAGGGGAGGGACAGCAGGGGGTGGTGAGTTGGGGAGAGATAGCATGGGGAGAAATGCCAGATATAGATGATGGGGAGGAAGGCAGCAAATCACACTGCCATGTGTGTACCTATGCAACAATCTTGCATGTTCTTCACATGTACCCCAAAATCTAAAATGCAATTAAAAAAAAAGAATGGCCAGTAGGAAAGTTTTCAGCCCTTCACCACCACTTCAACATACAAATAAGATTCTGAAGAAAATGACCTCAGTCAGATGGCAGCCGAGTTTTTGGTGCTCATCCCCTAATGGAAACAAGCATCCATGCAGGCAGTATCTTCATGAGAGCTAAGGAATACAAGTAAGACATTAGCACCTCAGCTGAACACAGAAATAAGAAAAGAAACATTGAAAATAATAAGGGGCACAACCTCACATTACCCACAGCAATCCTTCCCTAAGCCCATGTATTGCAGCTCAGAGAGAGAAACCCTTCACATTGGGGGAAAAGAGTGAAATGAGTACCCAACTTCACCACCAACACCAGCGCCAGACCCAGAAAATCCTGCACCAAGCCAGCCCCTGCAGATACAAGCTCCAGGCCCACCTGCCTACTGACCCAGGCACTGGGCCAGCCTGCCCAAGAACTCCAAAAGCAAGCTTGCTCTTAGGCCCTGCCAGCTAACCTACGTCAAAGAGCTGACAGATGAAGGGCTCTTCCTGCCAAAGCCAGTCCGTACAGATTGGCAAAGATGCCTCCTTCTCCCAGTGCGTAAACACCAAAGCCAGGCCACAGAAACATGGATGGCATCACTGACTTCCTTTTCTCAGGACATGCCACCATCTCATGAATTTTAAAAATCTGTCTATTCTTTCATTAAAATATATCTTTTTTCTTTTTTTTTTTTTTTTTTTTTTGAGAGGGAGTTTCACTCTTGTTACCCAGGCTGGAGTGCAATGGTGCGATCTCAGCTCACCGCAACCTCCGCCTCCTGGGTTCAGGCAATTCTCCTGCCTCAGCCTCCTGAGTAGCCGGGACTACAGGCACGCACCACCATGCCCAGCTAAGTTTTTGTATTTTTAGTAGAGACGGGGTTTCACTGTGTTGACAAGGATGGTCTGGATCTCCTGACCTCGTGATCCACCCGCCTCGGCCTCCCAAAGTGCTGGGATTACAGGCTTGAGCCACCGCGCCCAGCCCTAAAATATATCTTAAATCCATGCACTTCTCTTCATTTTCATTGCCAACAGGATAGTCTAAGTCACTAACAGTCTCTTTTCTAGATTTCTCTATGAGCCTCTTCCCTGAGCTACCTATTCAGAACAACCTCATGGGCATGAGACCTGTGCAGCCACTCAGTCCTGAGTTTTGTTCAATGCTCTGCTGTTGTCTTGAAATTTGTAGTAATTCTTGATCAAGAGGACCGTATTTTTGTTTTGCACTAGAACTCAAAAACTGTCACAAATAATGTAACTCGTCCTGCTCCCATGTGTAGTGTTAATTCTCATCCACTCTATGCTCGTACTTCAGAGTAATGTTTTAGTCATGTGAATCATGACGCTTCCCTGTGTAGAACATACGGCTGGTTTTCCATGGCATTTGTTTTACTTTTATTTATTTTTCCTAGTTTTATTTCTAGGATTTTTCTATTCTGGGGTCTTATATGTAAGTATTTAATCTACCTCGAGTTAATTTTTGTATATGGTGAGAAGTAGGGGTCCAGTTTCATTTTCATTTTGCATATGACCGGCCAGTTTTCCCAGCACCATTTATTCAATAGAATATCTTTCCCCATTGCTGATTTTTGGAGACTTTGTCAGAGATCTTAATGTAGACATCTTCATTATTATTCAGGACTAGATAGTCAGTGCCTGGCCTAGTATTACCATATTACACAAGCAAGCACTGAATGCATATTGGTTAAATGAATGAAAAATCGCAAGTAGGAAACTTGACCTCATATCTAGGACTACGGTCAAGACAAGACTTACCTACTGGAGCCCTCCGTTTACTGAGGACCTTAGTTGCTGGCGCTTCGCTCTCAGAAGGCTCTGACCTTTTCAGTGGTCTTAGACAAGGCAATGTCGGCAAGCCTTCATGTCACCCAAGTATGTAAACGCTGGCTAGCAATCTACCTAAACTCAAATCCAGTCAACATATCTCTTTTTCCTCCCTTGAACTGTTCTTCCCATTGACATCATTTGATTTCCATACCGTTTGAATCAGACGTTTTTCACACATGTGGGGAGCGCTGAGATTTCTTTTAAAGAGGGAATGATGAAGAAGAAAGAAATTATTGATCGAAATTAGTATAAAATTTGAAACTTAGCATTACCATATCATTTTAAGATAGTTTGAAAAGTTAATAATGAAAGTAAATCCATGTGTTAGAACATTTCAGATGCTATAGAAGAATGCAAAGTACAGAAGAAGATGTTGTCCTCCGCCACTGAACCCAAGGCCCACTCCCCAGGAAGCAGAGTTCACCATTTTCATGCCTGTTTTCAGAAACTGTCTATGCAAATATAAGCCTAATAAACTTATTTTTGTAGCCAAAAGAAAACACGGATAATGTATACGAATTTTTCAGCAAATTGCTTTTTTTGTTAACAATTTAGTTTTGATAGTTTTCTTCAGTGACTCATTTCTCATTCCTTTTTTGATTGCATGACATTATATTAATAAATATACTATTATTTATTAGCCCATCTCTTATTGGTAGATATTTGTTTATTCATTTGCTATTTCACATGATCGTGTAATTGAAATATTTGAATATACTTTGTAGAATTATGGTCATATTTCTGTGTGATAAATTATTAGAAGGGAAACCTCTGGGAATATTTCTGTATGATAAATTCTTAGAAGGGAAACCTCTGAGTCAAATAATATATGCCTTTAATTTTGAGTAATTTTGGTAAACTGCTCTCTAAAAAGTGGAATTATTTGGTTTAATTTTTAAATGTTTGAGCATCATAATATATTGTTAACAGTTTTATAAAAAATCTAGACTCAAGACAGTTCTTTTATATGGTTAACATTTCTTTTTCCTTTTTGGTGAAATATCTGTTCATACATTTTTACCATTTTATAGACGATTGTTAATTTTTTTAGTTTTATGTATATTAAGTAAAATTAGCTTTTTGTTCATCATGTGTTGTAAATAATTGTTCCCATTTTGCCATTTTTCTTTGATCATAATTTTTGTAATTGAACAGTTTACAATCTTTAATAGTCAACACATCCATCTTTTCCTTTCTGGATTATTTCATGATGCATGGTGATGATTTTTACACTTATAAATAATATTCTATGCTCTTTTCTGCTGACTTTAAAATTTTATTTAAAATTGGATCTACCCGAAATTCGTTTTGGTATAATAAATGAGAAAAGTTACAAATTTATCATTATATTTAAAAATTTAAAAGGTTAGGAAATTATTTCCTCTTTTGCTAATTTTTGCTCAGTCTTAGTTTATCCAGGCTGCTATAACAAAGTACTGTAGAGACTGTGTGCGTGCATATATATATATGTATATATGCTTCTATGGAGAACCCTGATTAAAATACCATTATCCGAATATAGCCAAACAGACATCTATTCGTTCCATTTAATTAATTCCATTATTTTGATCCACTATATTCTTATTTCATTTTTTCCAATTTGTATATCATGTAAGTGAGTTATAAATCTACTATTATTGTTTTTAATATATTGCTGCTTTGAATTGATATTCTGACGCTGTTTTATCTGGAATGCAAAGATTCATAATAGGGCATGTTGGAGCATCTCTCATTAAACCAAAGCCTCTGCTGAACACCACTAGATAGCTGAGCAGTAGAATAAGGTGTGGGCATCAGACTGCTGCCAAGGGCAAACAGGACATGAAAGTATGAGGTCTTGGGAAGGGCAAATGGCTGGGGAGGCAAGTGGACAATTCATAGCTAGGTTTTTTAAATTTGTTTTTCCCCTCAATGTACTTGTCAGTTTTGTGCATAGAGCAAGAGGCTGAAGATTCAGGGAAAAGGCCAAGAAACTTTCCTTGCTAAAGAGAAAGAAAGACCATCAGAACTTCAGGCCATCTCACGAGGCTGGAGAGACACAATTTAGAGACTTGAGCGGATGGGATTCTTGTGAGAAATGAGGGGGCAGCGAACAACATGCGGCACTTTGCTGGGTGTCCTTCATGATGATGGTTGAATTCTACAGCTGTGTGAGGAAAGGAATCCAAGAAGCCAAGCAAAATTCCTTTGGGAAACAGGAAGATTTTGGCCATCTCACTGTGCTTAGGAAACAGACTTTGAGGGGATGGAACCCAGGAAGCATCCTGGACCTCAATCAGAATACCTTGGGAACGACGTCCTAGAAGCAGGGAGGAAAGAGATCTAGATAGAGCCTTAACACAACTTCAATTTGGCCTTCGATTTAGTTTCTGACTCAAGACAATCAGGCCCCTACTCCTTCTGCCATTTGGGGATAATATGATCAATCTTCTACAATTTTTCATATATGATGTCAGACAATGAATCAAAAAACTACCAGCTGTTAAAAACGTAATGATTGTATTCTTCAAAATTCGTATGTTGAAATCTTAACACTCAGTGTCATAAAATAAGAATGTGGGGCTTTTGGGTGGTGATTAGATCATGACGATGGAATTAGGACCCTTATAAGGGGCTGGAGCGCCTGGAGCTCCTTCCCTCCATGTGAAAATGCAGTGTGGAGACACCCATCTGCATGCCAAGAGTGGGCGCTTACCAAGAACCCAACCATGCTGGAACCCTGACCTTGGACGTCCAGCCTCCGGAACTGTAAGAAATAAATGTGTGTTGTTTAAAAAACTACCCAGTCTATAGTCGTTTGTTATAACAGCCTTAACAGACGAAGAACCAGGCCTACCAAAACACGGGACTATATGACTTCACACCCTGAGAAAAAAGTCAATAAAAAGATATCCACAGATGATCCAGATATTAAAATTATTCAATTAGGACATTAAATTATTATAACTAATACAGTCAAGAAAACAAACAGAAAGATGAAAGATAGATCAAAAGATGGAAACTTTTACCAGAGAATTTAAATCTAAAAAAAAAAAGTCACATGGCCATCCTGGTCAACATGGTGAAACCCCATCTCTACTAAAAATACAAAAAATCAGCTGGGCATGGTGGCGCGTGCCTGTAATCCCGGCTACTCGGGAGGCTGAGGCAGGAGAATTGCCTGAACCCAGGAGGCGGAGGCTGCGGTGAGCCTAGATCACACCATTGCACTCCAGCCTGGGTAACAACAGCGAAACTCCATCTCGGAAAAAAAAAAAAGTCACATGGCATAAACATGGCAACAATACACACTAAGGACTACTAGAGGGTGGAGGTGGGAGTGGGACAAGAGTTGCAGAAGTAACTGTTGGTTACTACACTCGTACTTGGGTGGTGGGATCATTCATGCCCCAATCTCAGCATCATGCAGTGTAGTTAGGTAAAAAGCTTGCACATGTACCCCAGGAGTCTAAAATGAAAGTTGAAAAAGAATACAAAATGAACAAAATGAATAAAGAATTTCACATGAAAATTCTAGAAACGAAAAACAAAATAAGACACTTGATAAAGAGACATCATAGCAGATTAGACTGAGAAGAATCATGACCTTGTGAACTGAAATAGAGATGAACACAAAAATGTTTAAAGCACAGAAGGATAAAGGATTTTAAAAATGCAAAAATGAATATAAGAAAAATAATCCAAATGTCAGACATATGTTACTGAAATACCAGAGGAGAGGAAAGGCCATATTTGAAGAGAAAATGATGAAAGTCATCAAGCCACAGATTACAGAAGCTCTTTCACTCTCAGGATGAACACACGTGAGATGAAACCTGGACACATCATAGAAAAACTTCTCAAAGCCAAAACCAGAAAATTTGGAAGCACTCAGAGCAGGGGTTGGGGAGACTGGAGGGAGATACCTTATTACAAGTAGCAACAATAAGACTAATTGAGTGTTCTTTTTTCTTTCTTTTTTTTTCTAGATGGAGTTTTACTCTTGTTGCCCAGGCTAGGATGCAATGGCATGACCTCAGCTCACTGCCACCTCCGCCTCTTAGGTGCAAGTGATTCTCTCCTGTCTCAGCCTCCCAAGTAGCTCGGATTACAAGCATGCACCACCGCGCCCAGCTAATTCTGCTGTATTTACTAGACATGGGGGTTTCACCATGTTAGTTAGGATGTTTGCAAACTCCAGACCTCAGGTGATCCATCTGCCTCAGCCTCCCAAAGTGCTGGGATTACAGGCATGCTCCACCGTGCCTGGCCCTAATTGAATTTTGAACAGAAATGATGAAAGCCAGGAAGCAATGAAATGCCATTTTTGAAGTACTCTAAGTCAATATCTACCTACATAGATCTCTGTAGTGAGGTGGGGAAAGTCCATCAAAAAATAAAGGCAAAATAAAGACTTTTAGTATAAAAGAAATTCAGAAAATGTATTGCCGGAAAATCTTCACAGAAAGAAATAGTAAAAGGATCTCAGAAATAAATAAATAAATAAAACCTAGTAGGAAACATAGAGATTCAGTCAATGGGAATGATAAATTATGTGGTGAATATAAATTAACATTGATTGAACAAACAATACTAATTTCTTTGGGGTTAAATATATATGACAATAAGATACGTAAAGGAGCAAGGGCAAGTGGAATTTTAGCAATGTGAATTTCTAGCATACCCCATAAATATATACACCTACTATGTACTCACAAAAATTTTGAAAATAAGAAAATTCTTAGCATTATTGGAGAACGGTAAAAGTTATATTTTACCGTTTCAGTAACATGCATATTGTAATGTCAAGTGAAATGTCAGTGAAACAATGTATAACTAACAAATTAATAGAGGTGAAGAAGTTTTAAAAATTGATAAATCAAAAAGAAGAAAATTAAGGAAAGAAAAAAGAAAACAGATTGAACTAACTTAAACATAGAAATAGAAAACTGGTAGATTTTAACTCAACTATATAAGCAATAAAATTAAATGAAAATAGGGCCAGGTACAGTGGCTCATGCGTGTAATCCCAGCACTTTGGGAGACCAAGGAGAGTGGATAACCAGGGCAGCAGATCAAGACCATCACGGCTAATGCAGTAAAACCTCGTCTCCACTAAAAATACAAAAAAAAAAAAAAAAACCTAGCTGGGCATGGTAGTGGGCTCATGTACTTCCGGCTACTCAGGAGACTGAGGCAGGAGAATAGCTTGAACATGGGAGGATGGAGGTTGCAGTGAGCTGAGATCACGCCACTGCACTCCAGCCTTGGCAACAGAGGGACACTCCATTTCAAAGAGAAAAAAAAAAAACTTAAATAAAAATAAATGAAAGACTGACAGACTACGGGAAAAAAAAGCAAAAACAAATACAAGCCCACATCCCTAATAAAAATAGAAAACAGATTGAAAGCAAAAGGCCAGAAAAAGATATGTCATGCAAACATTAGGCAAAGAATGTGGTGTGGCTATATTAATACCCATTTTAAAAGACTTTAAGTTGAAACGCATGACTAGAAATCAAGGGAGATTATTCTTAATTATTCTTAATGATAAATCAGTCCAGTATGAAACATAACAATGCTAAAAAAATCTCTACTTGTAACTAATAGAACTTTTTATTTGCAGCTAATAAAAATGATTGATATTATAGGAAGACTAAAGAGACAGGATGAAAAGAAAAACACACTCATAACTAATTTAATATTGGTCTCTGTGTCATAGAGCAAGCAGACAAAGAGCTATGAGGATGTAAAGGGTCTGAAGCTAATCCACAGCATAGACACATGATCCCACCTATGAGTAAATCGTGCTAACTATTCCACACCATTCAAAAGCGATGTCTATTTGCTCATTGTTTGAGTACATTATTCTCCATATATCAGTTAGGCCATATAACGTGCACTGTACTCAAAAATTACCAAAGTCTACCATCCACTAACGGTTACCAAAATTCACTATATAAAGGACTACCTAGTGCCTCTTAACACTTTTTTATAAATCAACTTTACTGAGGTACAGTTCCCTTCTAATAAAATGCATCCATTTTACATGCACAGTTTGATGAGTTTTGACAATGAATACACTCATGTTGCCAGCACCACAATCAACATCGAGAAAATTTTCACTGTTTACATCAAACAGCTCAACATCCCAGGCAACCACTGACACGCTGTCTGCTTATTAGGCAGTACAGTATAGTGCGTAAAAATAAATCTGCGGAGCCGGACTGCCTCAATTCAAACCTTAGTCCCGCCACAGCCAGCTGTGTGCCAGCCACGAAGTCATCTAACCTCTTCACGTCTCAGTTTCCTTTTTCTATAAAATAGATACGAGAATAGTAGTAACTTCTTTTAAGGTTGTTATGAGGAATAAAGAAGTTGATGTACATAAGTGTTTATAACTGCGCCTAGCACCTATGAGGGGACATACAGGCTTGAGCTGTGCTCCCAGCGTAAACACGTCCATTGCCCACAGGAACTTTGCTTAGAGGCCTACGGTTAGATGAGGAAGGCGATAATGATAGCATGGACCATTATTTTCCCTGCACAGAATTTTAACAGAAGATATATTTATGAAAGCAACTTCAATCGCTAAGCGTATTATAAGATTCAATTAAAGGTATGATGTTGCAATTCTCCCTTTACAAAGGCAAAAAATGCGTATTTTACTGGAGAATTGGGGTGATTAAGAGCACGTTTATTCAGAAGAGCAAAAAAAAAAAAAAAAAAGTAGTTTGCGATGTTTAGCACATTGTGTAACAAGAAAGCCACCAAGAAAACTCTTTTTCCCATTGTTCTAAGTAAACAAGGCGCCTGCTGAGCAATAATAACAGTATTATCTACTCCCAATTCTCACTCTTCAGACTTATCAGCATCATTAGTAAAACAGGAGAGTCTTAAATATTTTCATAATTAACACACTGGACAAGAAGATTAAATAATTCAAGGGGAAAAATATCTCAAGTCATTTCTTGTAAGTAGAAACGACACAATCAAAAGGCATTTTAAAATCAAATGCATATATAGAACAAAATCAAGTATAATGTGATGATTATTTTATAAAAAGTAAATTAAAAGATTGGTGGATTATTTTGCTTTTAACTGGTTTCTCTCTAATAGCTATACTACCAATTACAATTAATTATATAAATTATGTCTAAATAAAGCACATAAATATCTTCTGACAGTTTTATTTTCAACTTCCATGGTTCAGGAAAAGAATCTAAATTTATAATCAAGATAAACTAGGAACTGAATTAAACATCTTGATATAAGTAGGAGAAATCTGTAATTAGCATGACATACAAAGAACCAACAGCAACTGATTATTGCTTTAACTGAGTATTTCAATCGGAAAGTTGTTTTCTTAAATATCACTATAAATGGCAAACTTTTAAAACGTCAACATTTAAATTTATATTTATAACATTGCTACATGGACACAATCAGAAAATATGTGAAATACAAACAGAAGGAAATCGATCACCATATTTTTAAAGTAAACAATATTTAGACCCAGATCTCCTAAAATTGACCATTTTCCTTATAGTTTTACTTGGTATTACATAGATAAAGCATCAATATTTTCGATTCCATACAAATATTATTTAAAATAAAATAAAAGAGAGAAGAAATCGTAAACTCTCAGAAAGTATTAATATTATTCTATTACTGACTTGTAACCACAGTGGTGTTTGCTGTTGCTGTTATTATTCTCCATTTTCTTATATGAGCATCAGTTGGTGACGTTTTCTTTAAAGTCTTACACACTGGTTATTAAAAAGTATTGCTTTGCACTGGGTTGTGTCAAGTTAACCTAATGAGACTACATGTCATGTGCTTTAGTGTGCAAACATCATTGTCTTTAGAGTATAAAAATGTACCTTCAGAAGAATGCAAAGGAAGACCTCTGAGAAGCTTGTTAACTATTCCGTGATGTTTGAGGTAATCGTAATAGGAGTATGTGTGTTTCCAACCTCCTGATAATCATGCCGAGTTTCAAGACACTATTATTTACTTTGCCCCTCAAGAATTTGAGAAATTATTTTTCTTTTACCATGGGATCCCCAATTCCATTTCAAATATTTCACCATTGCTATCTCAGATCCAGTGAGAAATTTGCATCAAAGACCAGTACACTCATTTCCTTTCAAACACTTTGCTGTCGTATGAGAGGCAGAGCATCTTGCCAACGTTTATCACAGGAAATTCAAGCCGGGACTCTATTGGCATAAAACCCAAACATCCAGATGAAAAGTGAAAATTCCAATGAATCATTTGAATGTTTCTATACAAGACTCAAGTAGCTGAAAATAATGTTCCAGTTGCATACGTTTTCAAATACGAAACCAGAACTTAAGAAATAAAATTCTGATATTTTTATTGTGATCTACATAAAGACAGACAATAGCAATAAACTAGTAACTGAAATACTGAACAACTTTTATGTCAAAGTATTTAAATGGAAATGAATCGCATGCAGACAAAAACCATGTCCCATTTTTAAGAGATTACATTTTTTCTACTGCCTTTGTTTTTAAAGGAATTAGCTAAAAACAACTTCTTTTAAAAAGTATTTTAAAACTAGTATTTCTATATAACATGTTAGGATGAAGATCTCTTATTTAATGATAATAAGCTTCTGAATTGCCAAGATTCTTAAAGGCAAATGCAATAAGCAATACGGGTGCTGGGCGTTATTTAAAGGCTTCATATAATTGCTGTAGTCACAGTAACAGTAAATGCTTCTAGAGCGTTTTGCCAACAGGAGTTGATAACCGCAGAAGAAGCGACAGGAGATGTAAGTTGTAGTTCTTTTATTCTGGTCCTTGATAATATATTCTCCAAAAGTCAATAGTTTTTCAGTTTAGAGGACAGTAGTTTGGTTTCTAGTGATTAAGTGATCACTTAAAATGTTAGTTAAGGAAAAGAGCAAAACTTCCCAAATCTCAAAATGCAAAGGCTGGGGCCCTCCAAAGCTTCAGACGTTCATCATTAGGTGTCACGGTAATAATATGACATTCGTTTTCCTAAGTGGTGTGTTAGCCTCCCCTGTTTGTAATATTTAATATTTAAGGGCAAGGGATAATTGCCAACAATTAACTCCTGGAGAGTGGCCGATCGACCAACATTAAAATAATGTTCGCCTCGGCAAAGTTCCTAATGCTAGGTAAGTCACAAAGATGAATGAGAAGCTGACGTCGTTGCTATGAGGTATTCCCAGGACCCCGTCAGAAGCAGGGGGGCCAGAAGGCTTTCTCTGAGTTACCTAAACACAGCTTCAGACTGCATAGGAAAACTGGCACCCGCTGAGAAAGCTCAGCCACTTGCCTGTCTGAACTCAAGTAATACAGAATGTGTTTTCTCCTTTTGGTCAAAGAAAACATACGGAGAGATAAAATGGTTGCATTTTATGCATATAAGGAATAATAAATGATAATTGCATCCGGAATCCAAATATCCAAATATGAAAGAAGCCGGGACAGGTGCACTGACCTTCTCATCCATATACACAGAGTACGTGTGTGTTATTTAGGGAGTCAGACAGAGCTAAGTTTGAATTTTACCTCTACCATTTGCAAACGGTTAGAAATTAATCTTTCTAGTCCCAGTTTTGTAACCGAAAAATGAGAATAACTGTGTTAATCCATTGTTGGAAAAATTAAGATAATGTGGGTTAAAATCGTATCACTGTTCCTGAAAGTGCTCAATAACTCGTTATTCCCATTATTGCAGTCATTCATATATAGTTTCCAGATTTAGGGGGAAAAAAACACGATTCCCAGTTAAATTTGAATCTCATGCAAATAATGAATACTTTTTTAGAATAAGTATGTCTCGTGCAATATTTGAAACATAGTTATTCTAAAAATTTAATTATTATTTATCTGAAATTCAAATTCAACTCAAGATTTTGCCTTTTATCTGGCAACCTTATTTACACATAAATGTGATCAAGAAAATTTATTTATCATTTAGCTAAGAATGTATTGATAAATATTAAGATATCTAACTCAATCAAACAAAATATACATATTAAAATGCATGGTCACTGCTAAAAAAAAAAAAATGCTCCGTATGCCTTTACTCAGCATCTATGTACCTTCACCTCAGATCTCAAAAGTTTGTTTTCTGACTGAGAGATGCCAGTCTTGGAGAATTGCGCTTACAAAAAATATAAAAAATATATTTTCCCACTTGCTGTGGGAAAACTCCAGGCTCCAGAAGGAGGATTACCGCAAACTAGCGGCTACAGGACGTGCTCCCAGGCAGGCGTGTCTCCCCTGAGCCCTGGGCTTTGTCTTCTGATTTCTCCTGTCAGCCCGCAAGCCCAGACGGAGCCACGGACTTCGGTATTTCCATTGTCATCTCTTGTGCTACTCCAGTACCCGGCTGCAGTCACGTCTCTGATTCTGTTTCGGATCCTCAGACTGAGCTTTGGAACAGTGACCATATTTTCTCAGCATTTCCACTGCTGTTTTGTTCCTGGCTTGACTTCGTACCCTCGTCTCTGTGCCAACACCCTGCACAAGTCCATTTTGCAGTGTTACCAATGCAGGAACTGTTTTCTGAGCCCAAACAGATTAGACTCGACAAGTGACTGAAGAGCCAGATATAACAGGAACACTGGTATCAGTGCGGAATTATGGTTAGCCACCTGACCATTATTATCAGGCAGTGACATGCTCTGATAATAATGACCGACGGTGGTCGAGAATTCACTGTTGCCAGCTGCAGTGTTAGATTATCCGTCATCCTCTTCGAAGTAGGCAATCTTACTTACACCCATTTTAAAGATGAAGAAAATGAGACCACAATGATAGTATGTATCAAATCTAGAACCGAATATACCTCTCTAATTCTACGAACCACATCTCTTTGGCCAAAAACGGCTGCCTCCTCAGTGAGCGGGGGCATAGGATAGAAAGAGTTAAGTGTCATGAACCCAAAAAAGCATTGTACTCTTGTGCCGCGAAATAAAGGTACACATGCTTACCATTTATTTGTCTACTTTGAGTTCTGGGATACATGTGCAGAGCGTGCAGGTTTGTTACATAGGTATACATGTGCCATGGTGGCTTGCTGCACCTATCAACTCATTATCTAGGTTTTAAGGCCCACATGCATTAGATATGTGTCCTAATGCTCTCCTTCCCCTTGCCCTCCACCCCCTGACAGGCTGTGGTATGTAATGTTCCCCTTCCCACGTCCATGTGCTCTCATTGTTCAACTCCCACTTATGAGTGAGAACATTCAGTGTTTGGTTTTCTGTTCCTGTGTAATTTTGCTAAGAATGATGGTTTCCAGTTTCATCCATGTCCCTGCAGAGGACATGAGCTCATCCTTTTTTACAGCTGCATAGTATTCCATGGTATATATGTGCCACATTTTCTTTATCCAGTCTATCATTGATGGGCATTTGGGTTGGTTCCAAGTCTTTGCTATTGTGAACAGTGCTGCAATAAACATAGATGTGCGTGTGTCTTTACAGTAGGACGGTTTATATTCCACTGGGTTTATACCAAGTAATGGGATTGCCGGGTCAAATGGTATTTCTGGTTCTAGATCCTTGAGGAATCACCACACCATCTTCCACAACACCATTTATATTTATATTCAGTGGCTTAAATAATACGTATGTATGTAGTGTTCCTAGATTACTATACACACACACACACACACACACGCGCGCACGCGTGCACGAGGCCAGATTCAGGTCAATTCAATATTAAAGTTTAGAATACAGAATTATTACAAAGACTTGAGTTATTCAGAGATAATATAGTGCAGTAATGAAACAAGTTTTGGGGTAACAGGGTCAGAAGGACCTGTATTTCGATCCTAGCTTCACCTCTTCCTCTACTGAGAACTAGACCAAGTTTATTGGCTTCTTTAGGCCACAAGTTCTTTTGTGAAAAAAGGGTGATCATGCCTATTTCATAGGTTGACTGTAAGGATGAAATGTGAGTACAGGTAGGGTGTTTAGCTCAGTGAGAGACATATATTACAATCATTGAAAAATGTTAGCGTAACAGAACACAAGGAAATATGCAGTCTATTTTATTTTTGTCCAAAATGGAATGAAGGAAGGAAGGAAGGAAGGGAGGGAGGGAGGGAGGGAGAAGGAGGGAGGAGAAGGAAGGAGAAAGGGAGGAGAAGGAGGGAGGGAGGAAGAGAGGAAGAAGGAGGGAGGGAGGGAGGTAAAGAAGGAAGGAAAAGAGGGAGGGAAGGAGAGAGGGAGAGAAGGAGGGAGGGAGAGAGGGAGGAAGAAAGAGGATCAAACCTTCTGTCAAATCAAAGTCAGTTATTCTCAGGATTCCCAATAGCAAAGCTTTGTTTCTGTCTGTTTGTCTATCTATCATCTATCATCTATCTATCTATCTATCTATCTATCTATCTATCTATCTATCTATCTATCTCTCATCTATGTATTTCTTTGTATTCACTCACAGAACTATTTAAACTTTATTCTTTCAACAAATTTCAGATCCTGAAGAATTCTTCCTTGTTGCCCTAAGGCTTTGGTGTTTCTAGCATCTGAGGAACCGCAGTACAAGTGAGAGCACTCAGCCCTAGCGTCGGCACTAAACTGCTATACATTTTATATACTCTGCTCTCTCTAGATCTGTTCTGTATATTCTATATGCTATACCCATACCTATGTATTGCAGACTTGCTCTTTATGTACTAGTTTAGCAGGTACACAATCACACAGGAGAAACATCTACCAGAGCCAGTAATGTAACGCAGAATGGAATCATGTCTAAAATAAAACCGTAAGAATGTAACACATCTCCACTCAGGGGCTGTTCTTTTTTTAAGCAATAAATGCCAATGAGTGGTTGAGATAAATAGTTGTATCTGGAACGTTCCGCATTGTGTGGCATCTGGGGCGTCAGCCTGTGCGATATCCACACCAGGGTCTCTTCGAAAGACGCTGCACAAGTTCCGAAGGCAGTTGGGGTGGGTAGAACCAGCAGTGGGCAGTGGGCATGCAGACCAAAGATTTAGACTGTAATCCTCTTAAAATAGAGCTTCAATTTTCCTGTCTACAAAGTGTGTGTAATACCACCTAAAGCAGAAGATTGTTGCTGTAATTAGGCTTTGTAGATAAAACCTGGCACATAGTAGGTCCTTAAATGTTAGATGATGTGGTTGGGAACGTTTCAACCCTGCCTTTGCTCTTCAGGAAAAAGTTAGTAAAAGCAGAATAACTGCTCTTGAAGAATGTGTCTACTAGTTTCAGTGAAATAGGAGAAATCTTCCTGAAACGTTGGCACGTTTTTGATATCGAAGGAGATAAATACCTTCTGGAAACTCATAGAATGAAACCTTTTGACATTTGCTCTTCTCCCGTTTAAGCCAATTGCTGAGGAAAATAACTAAGTGTTAAGGTCATGGAAAGTCCTTCTTGTTGTATTTTAAAATGTTTGTAGGAATGAATGTGCTTAATACCATTGAGCTGAACTATAATTTTCAATCTCTTTATAAAAATGGCTATGAGGGCAACTTTTAGATTAATTGTATTGTCTTCGGGAAAAGTGTGGGTGTAGGGATTAAGGGGGACATGGGAAGGGCTACCTTTACTAAACACCCAGGTGGAAGGGATTTTTGTTTGTTTGTTTCTTGTTTATTTTCTTCTCTTGTTTAAAAATTTAAATTTAAAAACTTACAAAAAATGAGATTAAAACTATTTATTATGAATCTTTTGATGTGAGCACTATTGTATGGGAAGGGTGGAGAGGGTCAGAGTACAGACTGATCATTCTACACTTGGATGAATTCCAAAACACCTGCCCAGAATATCAGAGGGTTAAAACTTTGCAACAAAGTAGAACACTGAAGTTAATTCACAATGGCATTATGTCAACCTGTCTCAACGGCTTTCTGAATAAACAAATGCTTCCTTTCAGTATTTTCATTAGTTGTTTAGACATTACACAAAACTGTATGAGATTCCTTGAAGACAAAGATCCTGCTTCAGTGCCCCTCTGTTAGTAATTTAAAGTGCATACACATTCAATCCAATCAATGATAAAGGTAATATATTTCAATAAGTTAAAATGCAGGAAAAAAGATCATACTCTTAATGTATTTTTTGCTTTTGTGTATTCATATGTAACTACTGTTTTATATCTTTTTAAAAAAATAGTAGTAGTTGGTGTTTTATTTTGGGTATATGAGCTCATTTGGTGTTCATAGGCAACCGGTTAAGGAGATATGATTGTCATCAATTTAGACACACACACATCTACTACTACTTTGAAACTCAGAGAATTTATTTCCCAAGATTGCAGAGCTCATTAGTGGCAGTTAGGAGGTTTGAATTCCTGTATGTCTGGCTCCAAGCTGATGTTTTAATCATGCTGTCACATAGTGTCTTTGACACTGCATACCACTGAATATTTTTCGTATTATCATTCACCATCTATCCATCCATTTAATAGGCATTTCTTGAATAAATATTGAATGTGAGAAAGAAAAAGTATTATCTGAGCAATGAGAGCTCCTCTAAATCATCAGTCCCGCAGGGGCATTTGAAGTCTCACCCCCATTTAACGAATTACTTCTGGAAAACACTTGCTATGTGGGCATTTTGTGACTACCAACTGCTGCCAAGTAGCCGTGAAATACCATACTCTTGCCACCATAACTCCTGCCCTATAGTTTAACCATGTACCGTCAATGGCCACTCAAAGCTATTTCCGTAAAACAGTGAGAATTCCTGATGAACTACTTTTATAATTGCCCCGTCTCCTGATGTCACTTTTCTTTTTTTAACTTATTTATTTATTTAATTTTTTAATTGCATTTTAGGTTTTGGGGTACATGTGCAGAACATGCAAGACAGTTGCGCAGGTACACACATGGCAGTGTGTTTTGCTTCCTTTCTCCCCTTCACCCACATTTGGTGTTTCTCCCCAGGCTATCCCTCCCCAGCTTCCCCCCACCGCTGGCCCTCCCCTATTCCCCACAATAGACCCCACTGTGTAGTACTCCCCTCCCTGTGTCCATGTGTTCTCATTTTTCATCACCCGCCTGTGAGTGAGAATATGCGGTATTTCATTTTCTGTTCTTGTGTCAGTTTGCTGAGAATGATGTTCTCCAGATTCATCCATGTCCCTACAAAGGACACGAACTCATTTTTGATGGCTGCATAATATTCCATGACTTTCTTTAAAAGCTTGAGCCCCTCCTTGGTTTGCCAGAGCCCTTCCCAAGTCAACTTAGAAGGGTGTCCCTGGCCATACTCATCAACTTTGTCCCAAATAAACTCTCTATGTTAACTTTGCTTCAGCTTCTTCCTTTTAGGTCAACAAATAAATGATACAAATATAAAAAATCTAATGAACCATTCAGATGATACTACCCAAAACTAGCCTACTGACAGAGGCTTTAGCTATGTATGAGGTATGTGGTTCTCTCAAAACAACTGGAATACACATATAGAATGTGCAGGTCTGCTGCACAGGTTTACATGAACCATGGTGGTTTGCTGCTCCTATTGACCCATCCTCTAGGTTCCCTCCCTTTATCCCCAGTCTTCCAATAAGGCCTGTGTGTGATGTTCCCCTCTCTGTGTCCATGTGTTCTCAATGTTCAACTCCCACTTAGGAGCAAGAATATGCAGTGTTTGGTTTTCTGTTCCTGTGTTAGTTTGCTGAGGATAATGGCTTCCCGCTTTTTCCATGTCCCTGCCAATGACGTGATCTCATTCCTTTTTATGGCTGCATAGTTTTCCATCATGTATATGTACCACATTTTCTTTATCCAGTCTATCATTGATGGGCATTGGGGTTGGTTCCATGTCTTTGCTATTGTAAACAGTGCTTCAATAAACATATGTGTGCTCGTGTCTTTACAGTAGGATGATTTCTATTCTTTTGGGTATATACCCAGTAATGGGACTGCCGTGTCAAATGGTATTTCTGGTTCTAGATCCTTGAGGAATCGTCACACTGTCTTCCACAATGGTTGAACTAATTTACCACCAACAGTGTAAAAGTGTTCCTGTTTCTCCTCATCCTCTCCAGCATCTATTGTTTCCTGACTTTAAAAATCGCCATTCTCACTGATATGAGATGGTATCCCATTGTGGTTTTGATTTGTATTTCTCAAGGATCTAGAACCAGAAATCCCATTACTGGATATATACCCAGAGGATTATAAATCATTCTATCATAAAGATGCTGAGGTTTTTTTCATGTGTTTCTTGGCCACATAAATGTCTTCTTTTGAGAAGCATCTGTTCACATCCTTTGCTCACTTTTTGATAGGGTTTTTTTTCTTGTAAATATGTTTAAGTTTCTTGTAAATTCTTGATATTGGCCCCTTGTCAGATGAGAAGATTGCAAAACTTTTTACCCACTCTGTAGGTTGCCTGTTCACTCTGATGGTAGTTTCTTTCGCTGTGCAGAAGCTTGTTAGTTTAATTAGGAAGGTACCACTCTTCCCCCACCCAGGGAGCTTAGTGTGTTGCAAGTCCCAGTGCTGGCTGCATCCCCTACGCCAAGGAGCTCAAGTGGCCTCTACAGCAGGCAGGCAGCCTGGTGCTAGTCATCCCTCCCTCCAGGCGTTCTGTAGACTGAAGCAGATTCCAGCCAAATGGCTGTAAGCATCTGTGTGCTCTGGGGCTGGGACGCTAGGCCCCAGTGGGGTGAGTTTGCAAGTGGAATCTTCTGATCCATGGGTTGCACAGTTCTGCAAAAAAAGCAGTTTCCCCCGCTGGGTAGCATGCTCACTCACCGCCTCCCTTGGCTGGGAGGAGGGAGTTCCTCTTCCCCATGTGGTTCTCGGGTGGGCCACCACGCCACACTGCTCTTCCTTCTCTCTGTGGGTCACACCAGCTTTCTAGTCAATTTTGATGAGAAAACTTGGATGCCTTCATTGCCTGTGAAGGATTCACCTGCTTATTATGTTTTTTTCCAATGGGAGCTGCCAAATGCTGCTGCTTCTAGTCAGCTACCTTGGCCCTGTCTCACTATACAGGTTTGAATGTATAATTGTGTCTTTTTAATTTAATATACAACTATCATTTTCAATGTGTATAAAATTTTTCAATTACCACTTTTAATGGTTACATAATGGTTCTTCTACTGATGCATTATTATTTACATAACTATTCTTCTACAGTTGAATATTTGGGTGCTTTCTAATTTGGGACTGCTATGTTAAATGCTGCAATAAATATATTATTTTATACATTTTTATTTCTTTTAAATTATTCCCACAGACTAATTCCCTTAATTGAAATGTTTGTATTCTACATATTGCCTTATACAGTGTAGATGTTTGTCCCTACCTAAATCTCATGCTGAATTATAATCCTCAGTGCAGGAGGTGAGGCCTGGGGAAGTGTTTGGACCATGGAGGCAGATCCCTCGTGGCTTGGTGCTGTCTCCCTGATAGTGGGTTCTTTCCAGAGCTGGCCATTTAAAAGCATGCGGCATCTCTGCCCACCCTCTCTCTCTCACTCCAGCTCTGCACTAGGAGATTTACGCTCCCTGTTCACCTTCTGCCATGACCGTAAGCTTCCTGAGGCTTCCCCAGAAGCAGGTGTTAGCACCACATTTTCTCTACAGCTTACAGAACTGTGAGCCAATTAAACCTTTTTTTCTTATAAATTACCCACTCTCAAGTATTTCTTTATAACAATGCAAGAACACCCTAATACATTGCCAAATTCCCTTCCAAAATGATCATACTAATTATATTCTGATGTAAAATATTAGAGTTGTTGCTGTTTTTATTTAGATTTGTCAACTTTAAAAATAAATAAATAATACTTGTTCTTTTAGTGTTGTTTTTTTTTTTTTGTGATGGATCTGCTCTGTCACCCAGGATGGAGTACAGTGACATGATCTGGGCTCACTGCACCCTTGACATCCTGGGCTCAAGCAAGTCTCCTACCATGGCTTCCTGAGTAGCTGAGACTACAGGTGCCCACCACCATGCCCAGCTTTTAAAAAATTTTTTGTAGAGACAAGGGTTTTTCCCTGTTGCCCGGGCTGGTCTCGAACTCCTGGGTTCCAGCGATCCATCCACCTCAGCCTCCTAAAGAGCTGGGATTATAGACGTGAGCCACCGTGCCTGGCCAGTTTGCTTTTGATTACTAAATATATTGAGTTAAAATACAAAAGCTACTGTTAATTTGGATTTTCTTACATACAGTTAAATCTAATCCTAATACAAAAACTGATTTATAATTCACAATGAATATAAAGAAGAGCAATTTTTTAAACGTAATTTCTTGGGTCATTTAAGCTTACAAAAAATATATTGCCATTTTATTCTTCCAAATATAGTAACAATAAACCTTGTATGATTCAAAATATTCTCTAATTTAGAAATGCAAAAACAGGTTAAAAACTAATTGTGACAATTATTACCACGTTTCTGTTTAGAGACACTAGTAAGCATGGAATAACCTAATTAGTAGATAGAACCATATGAAATTGCCTATATTTGATGTTTTCTAAAAAAAAGGTAATTTAGTGTATCAACCTGCAACATAAATAATGTGAAGAAATGTTTCTCTGCACTTTAGCCCTCAAGTTAGCAGTCATGAGCATCCTTTCTTTCACGGGGGGTCGATTCAGTCCAGAAAATGAAAACATTCGCACTTCATGTTTTTAAAATTAGTTTTGTGAGTGCTTTGGTAAAGAAACGCAATCTTTGCAACTGAACTTAAGAGTCTGATAACTTTGCACTAAAATTTGAGAGACTTCATAATCGACTTACACAATATTTGATAAATCTGTAATTTTTAATACACGGTGTGTGAGATATGGTAGTACAGGATACTGAGGAGTAGCAGTTTTAGTTTGGAGAAAAAAACTGTCCTGAGTCCCACCATACACACAAGAGGGAGCATGTGAGGAAGTCATTTCCAAGTTCTAGGGAATCAACAGTGGAGACTGCCATTTGAAGGCTCAATCAACTCTGCATCTATATTTTTAATATTTTTTTTTGAGTACTTCATTTGACTAAGGAACCTTCTCAGGTACTCAAGTAGTTTTATACATCTAATGAAAAAAATTTAAAATATGGTGTGTTATAAATATGTGTATTCTTAAAATATTTTAATATACGTATTTGAACTATATATACATATACATGTTCTTAATCAATGTTCTTACATATATATGTTCTCAAAATATTTTAATATTCTATATACATTTTAGTAAAAGTTTCAAATGAGAATTCCAGGACTGACCTACTACTACTTGAAAGTCCAAATCATCTTAAATCTCTCTAAATATGAATAGGTTCCTTAACACAAACACAGTGATCTAAAGGTGTGATTCTCTTAAGTATTTCTAAACTTAAGTCTAGATTTTCTTAGGGTTGATAGATACTCGTGCACTAAAGAAAGTGTTATGTCATCCAAAACAATTTGAAGTGTATGCTTAGGATGTAGGGGTGGTCCTTTCGTCCTTCACAAGAAATTGCAGAACAGCCATTGATTTTGGCCAGTATGGTGACCAAGAGTCTCCTTGGAACAAACTGAGCCTAATGACAATCTGTAACAGGGATGTCAGAGGCGAACCCTCAGCTCTTCCCCAACACCCAGTTGATCTGTTGAGCAGGGTTTATGAGCATTAAAGGAGTTCATGCATGTAAAGTCCTTATATCAGTGCCGGGCACAGAGGAAGCTCTGTGTTACCTCACAAGCTTCATCTGAGTAATCACTGACAACTTCCAGGATCATTCTCCTGCCAGCATTTTTGTCTCACGGTGGTCATAAGTGTGGTTCCTATAGTGCTTCCAAACGCTAAATCCCTGGCAGCAGCCTCAGAATAAGTCAGCCCTAGACACGCACATAAGATTTCACAGTCCTGGCAAGATGAAGCTACTCAGAGTGGGGGGCAAGCAGAAGGAGACAGATTTTCGTCATCTACTTTAAGATTTTAAAGGGGCTTCTTTTCAGACTGATGAAAATGTTCCGGAGTTAGAGAATGATCGTTGTACAACCTTGTGAATATACTCAAAACCACGGAAATGTCCACTTTAAAATGGTGAGTTTTATGATATGTGAAATATCGCTTAATAAAAAATTATTTCAAGAAGTAATACGAAAGCAAAAGCTAGACCTTTAGTCACGAAGGCTGAATTAAAATGGTGGCAGAAAACAACCATTTGTTTTGCTCATCTAGTATGTCGTTCAGAAATTCAGATAAGATAGAGTGAGATGGCTTTGCTCTGTGATGTCGGGCCTCAGCTGGAAGGCTTCAAAGGGACTAAAATCATCTGCAGGCTCTCATTCACATGTCTGGCCGTGGATGCTTGGCTGTGGCCTGAGACCTTAGCTGGGGATGCTGTCTGTAGCACTTTCTTATGGCCTTGCCACAGGGCCTGGGCTTTCTCACAGCATGGTGGCTGGGTTCCAAGGACAAATGTCTCAATAGAGAGAGAAGAGACAGCCAGGTGGACGCTGTTTCACCTTTTATGATGTAGCCTCTTAGAAGTCACCTCCAGTGCACGCCGTCCCTTAGAAGCAAGTCCCTAAGGCTAGCGTGTGCTCTGTACTGGGAATATAGAATATCTTCTTTCTTTGGAGAAATGTCATGTCACACTGTAAGAACAGCACAGGAATAGGCTATATTGGAAAATAAAATCTGCCACAGTGTTTAATAATATCCCCCTGAAGAAAAAGTATAATCTGGCCGGGTGCGGTGGCTCAAGCCTGTAATCCCAGCACTTTGGGAGGCCGAGGCGGGTGGATCACGAGGTCAAGAGATGGAGACCATCCTGGTCAACATGGTGAAACCCCGTCTCTACTAAAAATACAAAAAATTAGCTGGGCATGGTGGCGCGTGCCTGTAATCCCAGCTACTCAGGAGGCTGAGGCAGGAGAATTGGCTGAACCCAGGAGGCGGAGGTTGCGGTGAGCCGAGATCCTGCCATTGCACTCCAGCCTGGGTAACAAGAGCGAAACTCCGCCTCAAAAAAAAAAAAAAAGAAAGAAAAAATATAATCTATCAATGTAAATTCTGCAAAATAGAAACCCCGAGATTCCGCATATAAGTCACTAGACTTGAAGCAAAAGCAATATGAAGCAATTTCTTCACCAGTACGACAGTGAATGAGCAGACATCTAAAAGTTGTATACACTCCAAGCACACTTTTTGTGTGTCTTCAACCAAACTCTCATTCATTTATCCATTTATCAAACAGAAATGTATTATCAAACATCCTTTCACGCTCTGGAATGTATGAGTGAGCAAGAAAAGACAAATGGCACCTAGCTTTCCCAAGAAAAAAATAATTACAATGGAATCACATAAATGCAGTAAAAGAGAAAAGACAGCATTGCCGGAGCCCAGATTAGTGATTCACTCCGGGAACCCAGATCTGTAAATAGCTATTGTGTGATTTGTGGCTTTTAGGTATTAATAATAAAAACAAGATGAAGAAAGGACATATTAGTTGCTGGAAAGGAAATCCCTCCCAAAAGTCAGGTCGGCAGGAAAGAAGGTAGAAATCAGAAGAAGACTTAGGCAATTTAAATAATTAGCGTGAAAGAGGAGAAACCACTGGCAGAACTCACCTTCCCTTATCCTCTGTACCTCCTTTACACACTCCATTTTCCCAAGCCACCACCATAGAATCACTTGGTGAGGAATTTAGGTAACTGCACAACATGTTCCAGAAACTTTAAGTTCTAAAAAATGGAAACACTCTTGGGTTCTTTTTAAATTATACTTTCAGTTCTGGGGTATATGTGCAGAATGTGCAGGCTTGTTACATAGATATACAAGTGCCGTGGTGGTTTGCTGCACCCATTAACCCGTCATCTACATTAGGTATTTTTCCTAATGCTCTCCCTCCCCTAGCTCCCAACCCCCGACAGGCTCTGGTGTGTGATGTTCCCCTCCCTGTGTCCATGTGTTCTCATTGTTCAACTCCCACTTATGAGTGAGAACATTCCGTGTTTGGTTTTCTGCTCCTGTGTTAGTTTGCTGAGAATGATGGTTTCTAGCTTCATCCATGTCCCTGCAAAGGACATGAACTCATCCTTTTTATGGCTGCATGATATTCCATGGTATATGTGTGCCACATTTTCTTTTCTTTTTTTTTTGAGACAGAGTTTCACTCTTGTTAATGGCACGATCTTGGCTCACCGCAACCTCCGCCTCCTGGGTTCAGGCAATTCTCCTGCCTCAGCCTCCTGAGTAGCTGGGATTACAGGCACATGCCACCATGCGCAGCTAATTTTTGTATTTTTAGTAGAGACAGGGTTTCACCATGTTGACCAGGATGTTCTCAATCTCTTGACCTCGTGATCCACCCGCCTCGGCCTCCCAAAGTGCTGGGATTACAGGCTTGAGCCACCGTGCCCAGCCATGTGCCACATTTTCATTATCCAGTCTATCATTGATGGGCATTTGGGTTGGTTCCAAGTCTTTGCTATTGTGAACAGTGCCACAATGAACATACTTGTGCATGTGTCTTTATAATAGGATGATTTACAATCCTTTGGGTATATACCCAGTAATGGGATTGCTGGGTCAAATGGAATTTCTATTTCTAGATCCTTGAGGAATCACTACACTGTCTTCCACAATAGTTGAACTCATTTACACTCCCACCAACAGTGTAAAAGTATAAAAGTGTTCCTATTTCTTCACATCCTCTCCAGCATCTGTTGCCTCTAGATTTTTTTAATGATCACCATTATAACTGGTGTGAGATGGTATCTCAATGTGGTTTTGATTTGCATTTCTCTAATGACCAGTGATGATGAGCTTTTTTTCATATGTTTGTTGGCTGCATAAACCTCTTCTTTTGAGAAGTGTCTGTTCATATCCTTTGCCCCCTTTTTGATGCATTGTTTTGTTTCTTGTAAATTTGTTTAAGTTCCTTGTAGATTCTGGTAATTAGCCCTTTGTCAGATGGATAGATTGCAAACATTTTCTCCCATTCTGTAGGTTGCCTGTTCACTCTGATGATAGTGTCCTTTGCTGTGCAGAAGCTCTTTAGTTTAATTAGATCCCATTTGTCAATTTGGGCTTTTGTTGCCATTGCTTTGGGTGTTTGGGTCATGAAGTCTTTGCCCATGCCTATGTCCTGATTTGTGTCGCCTCACTTTTCTTCTAGGGTTTTTGTGGTTTTAGGTCGTACATTTAAGTATTTAATTCACCTCAAGTTAATTTTTGTATAAGGTGTAAGGAAGGGGTCCAGTTTCAATTTTCTGCATATGGCTAGCCAGTTTTCCCAATACCGTTTATTAAAAAGGGAATCCTTTCCCCAGTGCTTGTTTTTTGTCAGGTTTGTCAAAGATCAGATGGCTATAGATGTGTGGTGTTATTCTGAGGCCTCTGTTCTGTTACATTGGTCTATATATCTGTTTTGGTACCAGTACCATACTGTTTTGATTACTAAAGCCTTGTAGTATAGTTTGGAGGTAGCATCATGCCTCCAGCTTTGGTTTGTTGTTGTTGTTGTTTTGTTGTTGTTTTTGCTTAGGATTGTCTTGGCTATGAGAGCTCTTTTTTGGTTCCATATAAAATTTAAAGTAGTTTTTTCTAATTCAGTGAAGGAAGTTCATGGTAGCTTGATGGGGATAACATTGAATATTTGAATTACCTTGGGCAGTATGGCCATTTTCACAATATCGATTCTTCCTATCCATGAGCTTGGAATGTTTTTCCATTTGTTTGTGTCCTCTCATTTCCTTGAGCAGTGTTTCCTAGTTCTCCTTAAAGAGGTCCTTCACATTCCTTGTAAGTTCTATTTCTAGGTATTTTCTTCTCTTTGTAGTGATTGTGAATGGGAGTTCACTCATCCTTTGGCTCTCTATTATTGGTGTAGGAATGCTTGTTAGTTTTGCACATTGATTTTGTATACTGAGACTTTGCTGAAGTTGCTTAAGAAAATTTTGGGCTGAGAGGATGGGTTTTCTAAATGTACAATCACGTCATCTGCAAACATTGGAAGTTCTGGCCAGGGCAATCAGGCAAGATAAGGGTATTCAAATAGGAAGAGAGGAAATACTGTTTTAAAAAAAATTTTAACTGACTGATGTAATAACTTTTGTGTGATATCGCTATGCCCATGTCCACAGAGTTAATATATTTATTAAATATATCACTGTGTTTAATCCTATGTTTAATCATTAAAGTACAGTTTAGCTTTAACAAATCATTTCCAGAAATGTACATATTTTGTAGTCATACTGATGTTAAGCAGGCATTTTCTTTAAAACCCTTTGAATGGAACTGGGTTTTCCTTCCCCCAGCCTTAATTATTTTAGATAAAAGGACATGAAAGTAGTGACAATGTAATTATAGCTTTATACAGCTGAAATTCAATCTCTTTATCAAGTTACATAAAAGAAACAGAGGACACTAATTCACCCAGGGAAAAAACCAACAGCTGTAAGTTTTCCTGTCCAAGGTGGTTTGTCTCTAGAAAAGGAGCTTGCAGTCTTGTGAAATGCCATCTGGGATGAAGGGACTCCTGCCATTTTAAACACAAAAATACAAAACAACTGTAACCAAGAAGATACTTCAGTCTGATTTTGAAAACACAGCATAAAAAGTTATTTTCAGTGTAGCTAAAATCCCTATAGGTGAAACTAGCATATTTTTCTTTTCAAAAGTGAGGAAAATAATTTAGGAAAGGTCTTTCTAAAAACTCACCTTCTTAATTTTGTTTTTCCTATTGCCTAGAATACAATCCCACTCCTTTCTGCTTTATCCTCCCTCCCCATCTCCCAACATCACCTGAATTCTTGTCATTGCATATTGTGCTTCCTTCTGTTTCTAACATTAGACTGTAAGCCCTTGAGGGCAGGAACTGGTCTCATTGTACATATATACTAACAGCTGGCATTTGTGGACACAGGAAGAATGTTTCATGAAAGAAAGAATGGGAAGAAAGGGAGGGGAAGGAAGGAAGGAAAGAAGGAAGGAAGGAAGGAAGGAAGGAAGGAAGGAAGGAAGGAAGGAAGGAAGGAAGGAAGGAAGGAAGAAGGCAGGCAGGCTAGCAAACCAAGGAGTGAGGGAAAAATGGATTTTGAAGATTGAAGCAAAATTGGCAATGACAGAACGTAGGTTCTGAGCAATATTTTAGATTCTTCATTTTTATTTGTTTAGGTTTAGTGTTTTGACTTTAATAGGAACTAGGATTAGGGTCTCATTTTTTCTCACATTGTTTCTTACTGATCTACATGAAAGTAACATCTGGCTTACAAAGAACAGGTCACCCACGTAAGCACTGTCACCACTAATGTTGCTAGGAAGTGAGGGCAGGGTTACCCTCTGAGATTTTTCTCCCAGACTCCTTTTTTCTCCGCATTTTCTCCAATTTGTCAAATGAAGGAGTTAAAGGTAATCATGAAGACTGAAACACAAAACCACCTTACATTTCACTACAATCTTTCTCACAACTCCAGTTAACATGTTTAGTTGTCCCAACTTTATTATTTATCAAAAAAAGAGGTATCTTGAAATAGAAATTGCTTTTTGATGGGCTTACATCATTACCACTTCATCACAGAGTTCAGCAGTGTTACTGTGAAAACAAAGGGATATTCCCATCTAGAGAACATCTCGGCAAAGTGAACGTATAGTAATTTAAAAAGAAGGTGCTCGTGATACTTCTCAGACTCAGACTCTATTGCTAGAAGTTGTATTATTTCTTTGTTGATCTCTAATTGTTAAAAATGACATTCTCTACATAAAATATTGTGGAATGAATTCTGAATAGAAGTTATCCATATAGAAAGAAAATCCTATATAAAGATATGCATTCATATGAGGTCAACTGTGATATACCTTGATGCAGAAGTCTGGAAACAACGAAAAGTTGGTCTTTTTTCAAAATTGCCAACATGGATAAGTTACCTAAACTTATATTTGAGAATTAAACCAAGCTGGAACTCCTTCCATATTTTAGAGAGGACAGATATCCTGAAATAAATACATAAGGATGAGGAAAACCTTTTTTTTTTTTCTTTTGAGATGGAATTTCGCTCTTGTTACCCAGGCTAGAGTGCAATGGCGTGATCTTGGTTCACCGCAACCTCCGCCTCCTGGGTTCAAGCAATTCTCCTGCCTCAGCCTCCCAAGTAGCTGGGATCACAGGCACCCACCACTTATGCCTGGCTAATTTTATGTGCCTTCAGTTGACACGGGATTTCACTATGTTCATCAGGCTAGTCTCGAACTCTTCACCCCAGGTGATCCACCAGCCTTGGCTCCCAAAGTGCTGAGATTACAGGTGTGAGCCACCACGCCCAGCCTGATGAGTGAAAACTTTTAAAGACTTAGAGTCATTTGGGCTGACTTCTGAGGGTAGCCCTTATACCTGGAAAAACAAGCCAGCTCCAGTCATGAGCTTGCTGGTATCAAAGGACACTTGCAAAACTTGTCTGGCTGCCACGTTTCTGCCTAACATGGAAGACCTAGCCTGATATCAAGGGATGCCAATGGTGACTTCATGATGTCGCAGGTATTTCATGTCATTGGTGAAAACAATTTTCATTGTTCTTATTCCCTGAGGGAATCATACCAAGGGCACAATTTAAAAATCCACATAACTATAATCAAAGTTATAATAAATATCTATAAGAAAGATCTGGCCTGGTTAACGAATGGAAGATTAAGGAAGCTTTAAATATTTTCATCACAATTGGTTTATGAATAACCTCAGAAAAGTCAGCATATTAAGTGTCTCAAGAGCTGTGTCATAGCGTATGGCTTTTAGAAGTAATACGCCATTGTTCATCAAACTGTTATTTTGTGTATTACACAGGTTCCTGTGAATTTAACTTCAGATCCTTTTAGAGGAATCTGATACATAACGACACATAAATCTCGTTGGGATCCAAAATAGAATTGAGCTCAAATATCTGACATGACTTTTATGGAGACAGAGTTTCTATTCCAAAAAAAGGCAAAGCAATAGCTAATTATCATAAGACATAGCAACTATCAAGAATTATATGCTAAAAATAGGGCCAGGAAGCCCTATTTTATTCTCAGGAATGAGGATTTAAGATTAAAGAACATTTTAATAAATAAGAGAAGACATAGGCAGAAGAAACCTAGTAAACAAAAATTGTTTTGTGATGTTATTTAATTTTCTGTCTCTCCAAAAGTGCAATCATGGGAACTACCCAATAAAAGAAAGTAATTTATTACCAGAACATTAAACAGGTTGTGGGCATAGGATTCAAGTTATTTTGGCATTCCATCAAGCAGGATCTTGTGACTAACACCAATGAATACTAATCTTCTAATCTACATGCTCCGGAGATAATGCTTCATAAAATTTCCTAGGGAAATGTGACAGTCCAATACACGGTGGATACGTGGCTAGGGGGCGAATCGCAAGGTCAGGGGTTCAAGACCAGCCTGACAAACATGGTGAAACTCCATTTCTGCTAAAAATATGAAAAAATTAGCTGGGCATGGTGGCAGGAGCCTGTAATCCTAGCTACTCAGGAGTCTGAGGCAGGCGAATCACCTAATCCTGGGAGGCAGAAGACGCAGTGAGCCAAGATTGCGCCACTCCACTTACTTGAGCCCAGGTGACAATGCAAGACTCCACATAAAAAAAAAAAAAAAAAAAAAAAAAAAAAAAGAACTCTTATTGTGGTTGTCACAGAATTTTTAAGTTTTGTTATTTTTACATATCAAAATAAAGGAAGAACTGACTTCCCCAGCCAGTGTGAAAGAGAAAATTGCATATTATCGTATAAATCATGCCGTTTTGATGGCTGATTCCTATGTTCCCAGAGAGCTGATCCCTAATGATCCAAACTCTCTGCATGGCACAGCACCCATCGTCCCTGCTACAGAGGAACCATGGCTAATTGTAGCCAAGTAAACGTAAACACTGTATTTATTTGAATCATGAAT
This sequence comes from Callithrix jacchus, assembly GCF_049354715.1. Lineage (NCBI taxonomy): Eukaryota > Metazoa > Chordata > Mammalia > Primates > Cebidae > Callithrix > Callithrix jacchus. The sequence goes on from NC_133510.1 coordinate 3,384,952, forward strand.
TCACGGTAAGAAATGCTCTAAATGAACGTCGACAACCTCTTTCAAAGCTGAGCATATAAAGAGGTCTTTACGCCTTTTAAAAGTTCTAGTTTCCTATATGGCCAAATATAGTATGTGAACTGATTGTAATGCTTCCCAGCCAAATGAGTAAGTATGATAAATAGGATCAACTTATTTCCATTAATAAGTACAGCGTATTGTTCAGTTTTGAGAAGGGCACTGGACTCTAGCGGTCTCGGACAAATTAAACTAGTCTATAGTATTAACAATTTGTAGACAAGGAAACGAAAGCACGGAAATCACAAAAGCTGTCACCATTCGAGGGCTGGGACCTACAAGGTCCTAAATCACATCTTGACTTGTTACTAAATTATGTTCCCGGCAGTTTCCTGTTTTCCTATGACCATTCTTTATTTTAGATTGGGTTTGAAAAACTTCTCACGTTGCTGTCAGTGATTTATTTTCTAGTACAATTAGATATAATGATTAAAACATTTAACTTTTTTTCTTCTGTGAACTTGGATAGCGACGAAACGGACTCCCCCTTCCCATACCCTGTAAGTAAATAGTACAAAGTGGTCATAAGGAAATACAAACTTGCTCTGTTAAAGTTGAACTGACTAAAACTGACAATAATATACTAGAAAAGAAAAAAAAACACTAGAGGATTCGTTTTGTTGTTTCTTTAAAAGCAAATAGTCATTTAGCAACATATCAAAAAGTCTCCAGTGGAAAAGTGTATCTTGGTGTTATCAGTGTTATTACACATATTCCATGACAGAGAACAGAACAATAATTATCCTGCCAAGCAGATCATAAATTATAAATATATTTTCAATTCTTCCCTATTTTGAAAGCTCTGCAAATGTTACGCATTGAATTATCATGGAAGGGAAATTCAGTAAACATGAAGGCAATCTGATTCTTCTAGTTTAGAAAGGCTTTGTTTAATATAATCAAGAAAACTCCACCTTAAAACTTCTTAAAATCAGGCCAAGTGTCTCAGGAACCACAGGCTTACGTATAATGTAACTGTATAAAAGAACAAAGGACGCAATTTAGAACCAATGGCGCCACATCATTTTACTCGTCCATATTTCTGTAACTGAGCAAATGAATTAAATTAGATTAGCCTGTAATGGTAATCAATGAACTTAAGCTGTCTGAAAATCATGGAAGGTATTATTAATTGTATATAAGAAAAACTTACATAAGTTGTCTTATATAGACTTATATTGACTTACATGCAATCGTCTCCAGGGCATGTAGATTACAAGATTAATATTCTTTGGTTTTAATCACAAGCTCCTGCCAGTTTTATATATTATAAGTAAATGATATAATGATATAGAAATGCTTCTTTCGAGTCATAAAATATATTCAGAATTGGAGTTTTTCAAGGATAGGGAAGGAAAAGGCACACAGTTAAACATGATTTATGGTCATTTAGAAGTTTTTCCTAACTACAGAAATACACCCTGAATGCAACTTGGTAAATTAAAAGAATAGGAAAACTTATGATTATCTTTCTTAATGGAAGGCATGGATATAGAAATGAATATAATAGATGAATCATAAGAAAAGGAGAGGAACAACTGTGGTTGTGTTCCTCTTCCTCCTGCTGACCATGGCTTTCAATGAGTATTAATGATTCCTAAGTGGTTTTTGTTTTTGTTTTCTGTCCTTTTTATCCTGCCAGTTCATGCCTGATTCCCTAAGCTATGTGGTAAATGTACACAGCTATTGCTTATTAGGTATTTATTACAGGAATTAAAAACAATCAGCAGAAACAATAAAAACATGGATGCTCAATAAATATCTGTTAAACACGAATATATGAAACTAGAGAAATAAAAACTCTAGATATGCCATAAAACAATCTTCTCCATGACTAACTTTCAGGTTGAACATTTAACTATATGAAGAGTCACATTAAGCAACACACATATACACACAGAAATTTAATAAGAATCTGTTGAAGCCTGGTGTGGTGGCTCAGGCCTGTAATCCCAACACTTTGGGAGGCCAAGGCAGGTGGATCACTTGAGGTCAGGGGTTCAGAACCAGCCTGGCCAACATGAGGTGAAACCCTGTCTCTACTGAAAATACAAAAACAATCAAACAATAACAACAAAAAAACAGGCATGGTGGTGCACACCTGTAATCCCAGCTACAAGGGAGGTGGAGGTCGCAGTGAGTGGAGACTGTGCCCCTGCAATCCAGCCTGGATGACAGAGTGAGACTGTGTCTCAAAAAAAAAATTTGTTGAATTTAGTATGATGGGAGTAGACCCCCTGAAATATTGACTATTTTTCCCAAATTATAGCTTTTTGTAAAGTATTATATTAACTTTGGATTTTATTTAATGTGTTATATTCACACCACACTTATTAAAAGATGAGAATTTGACTTGATAATCTTGAATGCAAATCTACAATGGACTTCACTAGATAAAGAAGATGCTAAAAATTCTGTTTAAACAAACAATGGGAAAGGCTATTTCATACTTCCTTATTGCTATTGGAATTTGCAGCTGTAGCAGGCCACTAAACACAGAAAAGTGACTTCTTTTCAGCCCTGAAAGAGCCTGACATTACTCTACTGCTGTCACTCAGACTGTACCCCTTAGACTCACATCACAGTGAAATGCTGTTGGGTACTAAGGCAAAGTCTCTCGATGTCTCACATCTCAATGAATCTCGATTTATAGTGTTATAGCAATAGTGTGGTACTGTATCACGTAATCGGAATACTTGTTACACTTTATAGTATCATAGGAATTACGAATTGAAGAATTCACAATCGTCCTTCGTTAAAGTACAAGCAACATCTCCAAAGGTCACCAAGCACCTTCCCAAAAGTCACTAAGATCTGGCCCCTACTTGGACTTCAAGCCTCTCTCTTATGCCACCTCAGTCTTCCTCACAGCCAGAGTAAACTACTTGCAGTTCCACCAGCATCCCCCACTCCCTGCCACATCTCCGGGTATGCGCACATCTTATTTCTTCTGTTTCAAACACTTTTTTCCCTCCTGCGCTGACTCCTTCATCTGGTTAAAACCACTTCTCTTTCAGATCTCATACTTGATTCTCCCTTCTCCTTTATCAAACCTTCCACGACCACCAAGACTGGAGGGAACCCCTATCAAGTGTTTATTATGTCACGTAGCCATTGTCATTTTACCTGTTTCTCCCCACCTCAGTGGGAATGCAGGATGTTTTAAGTATTCTCAGGAATCCCCAAAGCCTGAAAGTTTGCCTTGTATATAGGGCAGATACTCAACAAACACACGCTAATGAAGAATAAGTAGAAGCGGAAAGACAATGAACGTATTAGAAGTCCTTTTTTCCTTTTTTTTTGAGACAGACTTGTACTCTGTTGCCCAGGCTGGAGTGCAGTGGCATGATCTCGGCTCACTGCAACCTCTGCCTGTGGGTTCGAGCAATCCCATGCCTCAGCCTCCCAGTAGCAAAGATTACAGGTACGCGCCACCACAGCTGGCTAAGTTTTATATTTTTAGCAGAGACAAGGTTTCACCACGTTGGCCAGGCTGGTCTCAAACACCTGAACTCAGGTGACTGCTCATCTCCACCTCCCAACGTGCTGGGATTAGAAGTGGGAGCTGCCATACCTGGGCCACATATTTTTAAAATACATTGATGACTGTGGTAAGCCAAATAGTGACCACCCAAAGGTCACTCCCTGTCATAACCTAGAACCTGTCAATAGTTTATCTGGCAAAGGGAAATTAAGGTTGCAGATGGAATTAAGATTGCTAACTAGCTGACCTTAAAATGGAGGGATTATTGCAGAATATCTAAGACTCAACCTGCCATTGCTGGTTTTGAAGATGGAGGAGGATAGGAAGCCTCTGGGAGCTGAATGAAACAAGGAAATGAATTCTTCCTTAGAGCCTCCTGGGAGGAACACAGTCCTGCTGACACCTTCTCTGTGGGACATCTGAACTACAGCTATGTTGGGTAATACATTTTTGCTGTTTTAAGCCACTAAATTTATGGTGATTTACTATGACAGAAAATGGAAAACAAATACAATGACATTGGGAATTTTTAAGATACAAATGGTGTTACACTTAAGGAATCCACACACTGAGGAAAAGTTTCGTGTATTTAAAAGCATTTTGAACAACTTCTATTTATCAAAAAACTCAAAGAAGGTGAAAATATAAATCAGAAATTCTAGATAATTTGTCCAGCATATATAAAATAGCAACAAAGGACTAGGTCTAGAATATATTTTTTAAAAACTCCTAAAATCAGAAAGAAAAAGTAATCCACAGAAAAATAAACAGCCTTTAACTTGTACTTCAAAATATAAATAATTAATGGCCACAAATATGTGAAAATATGCTAAATCTCATTAGTAATCAGAAAATAAAAACTGAAACCGTAACGAGAGCAGACTGGCAAATACAATCTGAAAATATCAAATGTTGACTTTACGGAGAAATGGGAACTCTTATAGACTACCAGTAGAGATGCAGCTGGTACAACCACTCTGGAAAATATGCTGGTGATCTATGTACACCCTAATGACTCAGCAGTTTTACTCTTAGGTATATGCGCTAATGAAATGCAGAAATATGTACATAAATATTCATATCAATATTGACCATAATAGACCTAAACTGGAAAGACTCTAGCAACAGTAGTTCACCTATTTATTATTTAATTTTAATTTTATTTTACTTATTTATTTTGAAACAGAGTCTCCCTCTGTTGCCCAGGCTGGAGTGCAGTAGCACAATCTTGGCTCACTGCAAACTCTGCTACCTGGGTTTCAACGATTCTCCTGACTCAGCCTCTCAGGTAGCTGGGACTTCAGGCCCCCACCACCGTGTTCAGCTAATTTTTGCATTTTTAGTAGAGATGTGTTTTTCACCATGTTGCCCAGGTTGGTCTCGAACTCCTAGCCTCAAGAGATCCACCTCCTTGGCCTTCCAAAGTGCTGGGATTACAGGCATGAGTCACTGCACCTGGACCTCTAGCAAGCAACAGTAGTTTGGATAAATAAATTGTGGTATATTCATACAATGGAATATATACATCAATGAGAAAAGGATGAAGTAGAGCTACATACAAATGGATAAATCATACTAACATACTACTGAATAAAAGGAATCAGGCATTAAAAATTCATAGATTAAAATTTCTTACTGCTTTATAGGTGGAGAGTAAAAGCATAAAGAAAATAAACAATGAAAAGATTACCATAAAATAGACAGCAGTTATCTTTAGATAATGGGAAAGGGTTAGGTGAACAGGGGCTTCTGGATATTATTGATGTATTATTTCTTCACATAAGTGTTTGGTTTATAATTAGTCAACAAACTGTGCGTTTTTATTGAATGCACTTCTAGTACATACCTTACATTTCACAGTTGTCACTGGAAGAATAATCATAGCAGGTGGGTAGAATCGTTAAGATCCAGTTTTACACCATGGCTTTTATGATCACTCTTTTGCCCACATACTCAAAATCTTTCAGACAGAAGCTATTTCTGAGACAACAAACGTGAACTCCTCCTCTGGCATCTCAGGCCATGCAGGAAACTGAAAGCAACTATCCCAAGTTGACTAGGTCTCTATGCCCCTTACGACCCAGCCAACCCAAAGGACTTCTCATCCTCTGATGTTAAACTCTCTGATGTCAAACTCAACTTTTCAATAGTCAATAGCGTTATTCACTCTATTACATCATCCTCTGCCTATGGAAATACACCATTCGAGGTACTGTTCAAACCATATCTTCTTCATAAAGACGACTTACACCTATTCTGTGATGTAATTAGTTTAATTACATGTTTAATTCGTTAAGTCACCTCAAATGTATTCATACGTTACTGTGGCTTTCTCAAGGTTTAAAAACATATGGTGTATAAAATGAAGGGTTTTATTAATTTCCTTTAGCACATTACACATTACTTCTAACAGGCAAAAATTGGCAGACCAATTCTTACTGCTATTCTTTTAAACCATTAAGGATTCAAAACACTAAATCAATAGCAGAACAACAACAAAAACCCTTTTTTCCTTTGTGGCCAGAGAATGCCTTGTGATTGCACAATTAAAATATCAGAGGAAACAAAAAGACTCAGATGATTTTAGAAAAGAAGAAAATATCATTCAGCTGCTGTTACATATATTAGCCAAGTCTCTACCTCACCAGAAAGAGGTAAGCAAACCGTAACAAACAATGTGAAGAGTACATTTACAAGAGTGCAACGCCCCAGCAACTAGATCCTGTGAGCAGACGTAACTATCCACACCCAATACCTAATATTCCAATACAGACATTAAAGAGCAAATTTACAAGTGTGTAACACCCCAGCAACTAGATCCTGTGAGCACACGTAACCATCCACACCCAATACCTAATATTCCAATACAGACATTAAAGGGTAAATTTACAAGTGTGTAACGCCCCAGCAACTAGATCCTGTGAGCAGACGTAACCATTCACACCCAATACCTAATATTACAATACAGACATTAAAGAGTAAATTTACAAGTGTGTAACACCCCAGCAACTAGATCCTGTGAGCAGATGTAACCATTCACACCCAATACCTAATATTCCAATACAGACATTAAAGGGTAAATTTACAAGTGTGCAACACCCCAGCAACTAGATCCTGTGAGCACATGTAACCATCCACACCCAATACCTAATATTCCAATACAGACATTAAAGGGTAAATTTACAAGTGTGTAACGCCCCAGCAACTAGATCCTGTGAGCACATGTAACCATCCACACCCAATACCTAATATTCCAATACAGACATTAAAGGGTAAATTTACAAGTGTGTAACGCCCCAGCAACTAGATCCTGTGAGCACATGTAACCATCCACACCCAATACCTAATATTCCAATACAGACATTAAAGAGTAAATTTACAAGTGTGTAACGCCCCAGCAACGAGATCCTGTGAGCACATGTAACCATCCACACCCAATACCTAATATTCCAATACAGACATTAAAGAGTAAATTTACAAGTGTGTAACACCCCAGCAACTAGATCCTGTGAGCAGACGTAACCATCCACACCCAATACCTAATATTCCAATACAGACATTAAAGGGTAAATTTACAAGTGTGTAACGCCCCAGCAACTAGATCCTGTGAGCACACGTAACCATCCACACCCAATACCTAATATTCCAATACAGACATTAAAGGGTAAATTTACAAGTGTGTAACGCCCCAGCAACTAGATCCTGTGAGCACACGTAACCATCCACACCCAATACCTAATATTCCAATACAGATATTAAAGGGTAAATTTACAAGTGTGTAACGCCCCAGCAACTAGATCCTGTGAGCACACGTAACCATCCACACCCAATACCTAATATTCCAATACAGACATTAAAGGGTAAATTTACAAGTGTGTAACGCCCCAGCAACTAGATCCTGTGAGCACACGTAACCATCCACACCCAATACCTAATATTCCAATACAGACATTAAAGGGTAAATTTACAAGTGTGCAACGCCCCAGCAACTAGATCCTGTGAGCACATGTAACCATCCACACCCAATACCTAAAATTTCAATACAGACATTAAAGGGTAAATTTACAAGTGTGTAACACCCCAGCAACTAGATCCTGTGAGCACATGTAACCATCCACACCCAATACCTAATATTTCAATACAGACATTAAAGAGTAAATTTACAAGTGTGCAACACCCCAGCAACTAGATCCTGTGAGCACATGTAACCATCCACACCCAATACCTAATATTCCAATACAGACATTAAAAGTAACCTCAGCCCAACATCTCTTTTATTCCATTGTCTCTTATTCCTACTTGCTTATCTAACTACTTATTTTCAGAAGATTTCAGTGCTCAGGGTGGCAGTGATGGCAAGCTGAAGAATAAATGACAAGCTGTAACAAAAAATTATGTATAAGTGAATGATTTTTCATTTCAATACAGAAAACTCCCACGTTGAGCAAATCTGTATTACTTGTAAACTTTCCCTCAGTCATGTAGCATCTAATGGGAGGGAGGGAGGAAGGATGGAGGGAGGGAGGGATGGAGGGGGAGCTAGAGGAAGGGAGGAAAGGAGGGAGGGAGGGAGGGAGGGAGGGAGGGAGGAAGGAAGGAAGGAAGGAAGGAGGGAGGGAGGGAGGGAGGGAGGGAAGGGGAGCTAGAGGAAGGGAGAAAGGGAGGGAGGGAGGAAGGAAGGGAGGAAAAAAGGAAGGAGGGAGGGAAGGGGAGATAGAGGAAGGGAGGAAGGGAGGAAGGAAGGAAGGAGGGAGGGAGGGAGGGAGGGAGGGAGGGAGGGAGGGAGAGAGGGAGGAACGGAGGGAGGAAGGAAGGAGGGAGGGAGGGAGAGAAGGGGAGACAGAGGAAGAGAAAGGGAGGAAGGGAGGAAGGAAGGAAGGAGGGAGGGAGGGAAGGGAGGAAGGAGGGAGGGAGGGAAGGGGAGACAGAAAGGGAGGAAGGGAGGGAGGGAGGAAGGAAGGAGGGAGGGAGGGAGGGAGGAAGGGAAGGGGAGATAGAGGAAGGGAGGAAGGGAGGAAGGAAGGAAGGAAAGAAACACAAGCTAGCAATTTTGTTTGCTGGACTTATTTCCACTAAGTGTGAACAGTAGCTTTGAGCATATCACTATGGAAAGGGTTTAACTCTCAGTCTTTACCTTGAGTTCAAATGTATATCATATAATGTAATAACACATGAGCTTTGGCAAAAATGATCAAACGTATCAATTTACTTATTTAAAAGGAATTGAGAACCAAATTAGAAGTTCAGATGGTTAAAATTACATAGATATTGAGGCCACCTGCCTCCTGATGTACATCAGCACTGCTCCTATTTCATCATACAATGGTAGCCAACCGTTCTGCAAGACACACACACATATATATGTATATCAATTAATTTTTATATTTTTTAATTGTAATACTTCTCTGCTTTACCATAAAACTCTTAAAAAATGTAGGCCTCTTACTCTACATACTGAAAATTTCCAGGGAGACTAGCAGAGATTTTTTTTTTTTTTTTTTTTGAGATGGAGTTTCGCTCTTGTTACCCAGGCTGGAGTGCAATGGAGCGATCTCGGCTCACCGCAACCTCCGCTTCCCGGGTTCAGGCAATTCTCCTGCCTCAGCCTCCTGAGTAGCTGGGATTACAGGCACGCGCCAGCATGTCCAGCTAATTTTTGTATTTTTAGTACAGACAGGGTTTCACCTTGTTGACCAGGATGGTCTGGATCTCTTGACCTCGTGATCCACCTGCCTCGGCCTCCCAAAGTGCTGGGATTACAGGCGTGAGCCACCGCGCCCAGCCAGCAGAGATTTTTAACAATAATTTTGGATTCACAGATCAAGGGAGTTTTGGCTAAATCTGGCTGAAACATCTGTGTGGAGAAGCCAATGAGAAAGCCTTCAGACAAAAATTGACTTTGCACTTATAGGGGCCAAGGATAAACTTTCCCTTTGCCCTCTGAAGGTTCACTGAAAATCAACTGACAAAAGGCAGATTAATAAGAGAAAAGGCACATAAATCCATTTGAACATCTGTAGCATAGGAGGACTGGAGAAGGATGACTCCTGGACAATCCAGTAAAGTACAGTTGGCTTCATATCTTTATTCTTAGGGGAAAGAAAGATGGGAAAATGTGGATAATTTTAGGGGGATAGTAAAGGAGTTTTAGGGGAATTCAGTGGGTTTTAGAAAACATACAATGGCCTGGAACAGTGTCTATAGGGCCCACAGAGCAGGTAACGGTTAGAAACATCTGTCCAGGTGTGTTGACACTTCAGTCTTTCTCCCTGTAATATGACATCAGTAAATGAAGACTCAGGGAAAAGACAAGAGGTGATTACTTTCGTCTTTCTTCTTTAGGCACATAAGGAAACTTCAGAGAACAACTTCGTTCTGTGCTTTGGGAGAGACAGGACATTGAGACATGAGCTGGGAGAAGGCCAAATAGACCATGAAGCTCCTTCAGTCCAGCCTATCGAAGCACCAGATTTTGGGATATACCCGTTTCTGGGCCCAAACATGCTTATTCTCCTCAGTTAAGTTACTCACAATTACAAAAATTCGTTTGTACAGTGAAGCTTCCAACTCTTTGTAACAAATTAAAAAGGAAATTTGCAGTTTAAAAGTAAGAAAAATGTTCCTTATTCATCAGGAACACAAAGATGTTATGTGACAATCTCAAACTCTTCTAGGAGAAAATCAGTTTCTCTCATCCTTTAAACACGCCCCTACGAACAAAAATAATCAGTCAGTCCTTCGGTTGCCTCTTCCTCACTTGGTTCCTGTGTTAGCCGGATGCCTGGCTACTGGTGGAAACTGGTTGTCAGATGTGGTAAACCAATAGCATAGCTCTTTGTGGAGGGAATTAATAGTATGAAAACACAGCAATTAACCTTAAGCTTCTAGTAATTAAAAATAAATAGACCAGACTGTTCAATTCATTCAGATTTCAGGGAAAAGAAGCCGCAGACTGCAGTGTGCTCAGCACTTCGATGAGTCCATCCGCAAAATATTTTTGCTTTTAAAAAAATTATTTGGCTAGTACCTAAAATAAAAAAGTGCTTGACCAAAGTGTTTTGAGTCAATGGCTTCCTGTAGACGGCCTCAACGTGGGGCGTTGCAAGGACGCCAGGAATGCAGCAGTCTAAAAGATTTCGGCTGGCTCGACTCAGTTAGGGAGTTTCAGGGCAATGTTTGAAATCAGTATTCATCCTGATGTTTACCTTAAACTTGTCTTCCTGTTTGATTTTGAAATATGCTTTTCAGCTGTAAGAATGCCATCGCAATGTTTGCTCACCTAACTTTTCAGAAAGCAAGTATTGTCCAGATGCTGCTTCCATGCTCCAAACACTCCCCAGAGTCCTGCACAGAAAGAGAAGCTTCTGTGGTGCTGCAATGTCACGTCTTTGTTTCCACGCGTAACAATGATATGGGGTAATGTATTTTAACGATAACGTACAGTATCAGAGAGACTGTGGTTGCAATACATTCTTGAGTCATCTTATGCCCTCAAAAACTTGAATAAATGGGTGAATAAATCCAATTACTGCGGTTTTTCTGCAAGTAGTATATAAACCTAAACATTTCATGACAAAGGAAGAGCCTCCTGATTTTAACGGACTCCTCTTTTGCCTGAAAAAAGTATTATCTGATGCCAGCCAAGTGTGATCTTATATTTTTCTCAAGTTTCTGGTATTTTCACCTCAGTTATTCTTCATTTCTTCTTGTGAACTGCTGTGACTACTTCCTTTTCAAAGTTAACAATGTCTCTCTCTACTTTTCCTTCCATATCTACTATCATCCTTCGTTGAAATCATCTCCTGCCTAAACATTCTCAATTCTTGAAACTGTTTTTAATTTTTATTATTTTTTTCTTTTCTTGAGACAGGGTCTCTCTCTGTCGCCCAGGTTAGAGTGCAGAGGCGCAATCTCCACTCACTGCCGCCTCCCCGTCCCAGGCTCAGGTGATCCTCCCACTTCAGCCTCCTGAGTAACTGAGACTACAGGTGCATAACACCACGCATGACTAATTTTTTGTATTTTTAGTAGAGACGGGGCTTTGCCATGTTGCCCTAGCTGGGCTTGCACTCATTGGCTCAAGCAAGCCGCCTCCCCACCCTCTCAAAGTGCTAGGATAACAGGCATGAGCCACCGTGCCTCGCCGAAACTGTATTCCAGCCTGCAAGTCTTATCTGGCCCAATCCATCCCACAAGTTTCCCTCTTAAAAACATTCAATTCCCCTCTAACACAAAACAAAACTCTTCACCTCCCCCTTTTGCCAACCAGATAGAGTATGGCTCCATACATTATTGCTCATCTGTATATACATTACGTTCCAGCTTAAATGGAGAACAAACTATGGTGTCTTGAAACACATTTTATAACTTCTTTTATTCCCCACACTCAGAAGCTCGTATTTATTTTTGTTTATCCCAAGCAGCCTTCACAGGAAGCTTCAGCTTTCCATGGCCTCTCTCTTACATCTCTGTTCTCATATACTCTGTCTATCCTAGTTCCTTTAGTAAGTTGTGTTTTGCCTTTGTAATGTATCCTGTATTGGTAATTTTTTATGCTGTGTTAAACCAAGTGCTGAGGTTCTGTGAAGGACTTGACTTCATAGTTCAACAAGAATAGCTCTGTTTGAATGAGAAGAAAGTTTGAAAACCAGTGATACATACTGTTACCCAGACATGAAGCATGGAAAGGAGAGACAACGATGTATATGAGGCCTGGCAAAGAAGTGGCAGCCCCATGTTTAAGAGCTAGAGAAAAGAGAAACTGGTTTTTTTTTTTTTTTTTCATTTTAATTTGCATCTAAAGTGTCTTATATAGAATAGAGTCTCAAGAAACATTTAAATCTCAGCTAAGCCTTTACCTCTAGTAAGTAATTTAAAACATGCAATTCCTACAAGAAAACATAAATACTAATTTTAAGAAGCAGTTTTTCATCTCACCTGAAAGGGTTACATAAAAAGTTCCTGACCTGCTAAGGAAGACTACGTAGCCACTTCAGCAGAAACGTCATGACATCCACATTTCCACTTAATGGAAGAACAGTTTTTAGCTTGGAATCCAGGCAGAAATTTCTCACTAAAAGTGGACCAATTTAACTTCTTCTGACCATGTCACACACAGGGTTCAGAAGTTAGAAGTTTGTGGTATAATACAAAATACACATATCTGGTTGTTGTCGCTCACTCCTGGCACAAGGCTTCAAAACCTCTTAGAATTTCCTGAGTGATAAGGAGAGTCTTTGTTATGCTAATCGGGCAACTCAGAGTGGGACCCTGAATCACTTCACGCTGGGCATTGGTCACCAGATAGAGCAACTATGTGATTAGAGGACTGGGAACTTTGCACCAACTGAACCTCTGGGAAGGGGAGAATGACTGGAGATTTAGTGCAATCACGTGGCCAATGATTTCGTCAATCATGCCCACAAAATAAAATTCCAATAAAATCTCTGGACATTAGGGCTCACTGGAAACTCCAGGTTGGTCAAAACATTGAGGTGCAGGAGGGTGACATGCCTGCATTCCAAGAGAATAAGGCGTAGAACTGTGTGCTTCTCACCCTCCGCCCCAACCTTGCCTTATGCCGCTCATTTGTCTGTTCCTGTTCTGTATTATTCAAAAATCTATAATCATAAGTATAGCACCTTCAGTGAGTTCTGAGTCACTGTGGCAAATTATTGAACCTGAAGTGGGTGGAAAAAGCCCTGGAATTTTAGCCAGTCAGGAAGAAGAGTGGGCGGCTTGGAGATACTCAAATCTGTGGCTGGCATCTGAAGCTGAAGAATTTCTTGTGACAGGCTTTGTTCTTAACTTGTGCAATGCTATGGACTGAACACTTGATTCTTCCCAAAATGTGCATGTGAAAATCCTAAATGCAAGGTGATGATATTAGGAAGCAGTACCTTTGAGAGGACAGAACCTTCATGTTACGATTATAAAAAACAGATCCCAGAGAGCCAGCTCATCTTTTCTGCCATTTGAAGACACAGCAAAAAAAAATACCATCTGTGAACCAAAAAAACTGGCACTCCCCAGAGACCAAATCTGCCAGCAACTTGGACTTTTTTTTGGCAGTTCTCACAGACTCCAGAATTGTGAGAAATACATTTCTGTTGTTTGTAAGCCTCCCAGTCTACAGTATTTTGGTATAGCAGCCTGAATGGACGAAGACAGGGAATCAGCTCTAATGCCTGGTAATTAGGGTCAGAACCGAACTCAATTACAGGACACCCAGTAGGGAGCAGAGACTTAGTGTCAGAGTATAGTACTGCACTTAGCCAGTGGAGGTACTTGTTCAGAAGACAGGAAGCCTGGAAACGAGAGACAATGATATACATGAGGCCTGGCAAAAAGTGCAGCTTCAGAATAATAGGCAATTAACAACAGAAGCTTTCCCAAGGGTAATGAAAAAAATGAGCCTTCTTAGTAGGAGAGTTGACAGTGACTCTTGAGGTAAATTTTGTGAGACACAAAGGCAGATGAAGAAGAATAATCTGACCGGATCTTTTTTTTTTTTTTTTTTTGAGACGGAGTTTCGCTCTTGTTACCCAGGCTGGAGTGCAATGGTGCAATCTCGGCTCACCGCAACCTCTGCCTCCTGGGTTCAGGCAATTCTCCTGCCTCAGCCTCCCGAGTAGCTGGGATTACAGGCACGTGCCACCATGCCCAGCTAATTTTTTGTATTTTTTTAGTAGAGACAGGGTTTCACCATGTTGACCAGGATGGTCTCGATCTCTTGACCTCGTGATCCACCCGCCTCGGCCTCCCAAAGTGCTGGGATTACAGGCTTGAGCCACCGCGCCCGCATGAGGTTGTGTTTAGAAATGGCAACGTAAGAGCGAAGAGGGCACAGAAGGGGGTGGATTGCATCTGGGTAAGGACAAAGCTATTTCTCTTGGCCATACAGGTTAAAGAAACTTCTCCTGTTCTAAAATGAACAAAGAATGAGAAATAACTATCAGAATCACTTGCCAACACCACAGTAAAATTAATGTTACTTCCAGTCCACTGCATGTGTTCAGTCATTTTTAACCTAACACTTTCCTTGTCTCCCTAAAGTAAGGAAATACAAGACATCATGACGAGATTATTAAAGATATCCTGACTAGCATATCATGACAGTCAAAATTCTGATACCCAGAGCGGGCAAAAGCAAACATGCACTAACTCTCACACAACATTGTGAGTTCACTGGGCTTCTTTGCATCTGAATGCCTTACAGGTTCTACATATCTTTAATTATATTGCACAAATTGAATAGACACTTTCAAAGAAAATGAGAAATAAACAATTAAATAAATCAATCCAAGACCTGGGACTGATGCCAAGCTGTAAAAGGCCAAATTGTTTTGGGTCTGGATCTGGAATTCTGGAAGGAAATACATTGAAAGTAGCAACTATTGATTCAGATAGCAAATTTCCCTTCTGGAAACATGCAGGAAGTGGGAGTGATGTGAAAACGTGTGTACGGGGGAATTCTGTCCTGCACTAGATGAATGAATAGGCTGGCCTGGCTATTATCAAACCATCGTGAGAACCATGAGGCCTACCTCCTCCCTCCCTTATAATCTGCTAATCCTTAGAAAATGTGGAACCTTTTTTTCTGCTCATTTTCAATGTCTTTAATATTTTCTGCTTTGGAGAAAAATTACCAAACTAAACAATTTCTGCTTTTAAAATGTATTTTAAAACATTATCTCTGTAATATCTTAGGTTTTCTGCTAAAAAATCTTAAGCGGTGACCTAATCATATTATCAGCAAATTCTTATAACAATGTTTATTTGAATTTACTTCAGCAGTAAAGCAAATAGGTGCCACGTGGCATTTCTTAGGTAGGGAAGTATGGGGATAAAGATGCCACAGTCACAAACTCTAACATAAAGTTCCAAAAAGCATGAAAACTATTGAAACATGAAAATAATCACAAAATCAGCCGGGCCGGGTGACTCAAGCCTGTAATCCCAGCACTTTGAGAGGCCAAGGCGGGTGGATCACGAGGTCAAGAGATCGAGACCATCCTGGTCAACATGGTGAAACCCCGTCTCTACTAAAAATACAAAAAATTAGCTGGGCATGGTGGCACGTGCCTGTAATCCCAGCTACTCAGGAGGCTGAGGCAGGAGAATTGCCTGAACCCAGGAGGCGGAGGTTGCGGTGAGCCGAGATCGCGCCATTGCACTCCAGCCTGGGTAACAAGAGCAAAACTCCGTCTCAAAAAAAAAAAAAATCACAAATTCATAAAACTACATTTGCCACCACACTGTAATTTACAATATGTGATGGTCAATTCCATGTGTCAACCAGGCTGGGCCACAGGGCCCTGGTATTTGACCACATATTATTCTGTTTTTTGCCACAAGGATGTTTTCAGATAAGATGAACATTTAAATCAATGGACTTTGACTAATGCAGAGAATTCTCCAAAATGTAGGTGGATCTCATACAATTACCTGACGGCCTAAATAGAACCAAAGACTGAGCCCCCCCCCCGCTCCCCGCCAACCAAGTAATTAGGAATCTGCAGCAGATGTCCTCTGGACTTGACCTGCAGCGTCAGCTCTTCCCCGTGTCTCCCTGCCGGCCCCGCCTGCTCTTCCCCATCTCTCCCTGCCGCCCCGCCTGCAGACTTTGGTACCTGCCAGACTCTGTAGTCACTTGAGCCAATTCCTTAAAATTAGTAAGTTAAAAAATATATACACGCACACCCCTTATTGGTTCTGTTTCTCTGGCGAACCATGAATAATACACAATGGAAATAATAAATATATGTCAAACGCGCAAAAGTAATTTCAAACCTAAAAAGGCCGCTAGTTAGATACTTATGTAAAGAATTATGTACATTATAATGAAAAATTCCTAGTCGCAAATATCTTTAACCATAGAAAATGTCTACTTTTGCCATTCATCATAAACTAAAAGTTGAAAATATATTGGCTTTGATAATAGTTTATTTTTAATATACGCTGATATGAATATCACCCGCTTTCTTACCAGTTTCCATTCTTCTGCTAGGAACACTTTGCTCTTCCTGTGGGGAACTAATTACCTGCTTGAGGTTGACCTCCCAGGGTAGCCTAGAGCTAGATCTGCTTATGAAAAGCCCCTATATATATCAAATGGAAAACCTGTGGGTACTGCAATGTAGCTATGGATAAAGGGATGTTATGTAGTCTTGGCATAGACGCCAAAAAAGAGACATGGCCTAAGGATGAAGCAACAAGAATTTCAGAACTCAGGAGCGTCTATTAGGCCAGTAGTAAGGACTCGCTGGGGAGATTTATGCCTTACATTCCATTCTAGCAGAAGTAGCTTCTGAGCTCTCTGGTAAACTTTTTCACAGAAGGATAAAAGTCTAGGAAGGCCCTTTGTCCACGGGTCCTCTCACTTGGGAGATTTTTCAATCTATGTGTACTACCAATTATTACCACTATCTTGGGCTGATCAAGAGAAGCTCAGATCATGCAGCAATATCCCCAACCCGCTGCAGTATTCAGGGAGGGCTGTGTGACCTGAGTCAGGACAGTAAAGCCACCATGTCGGGAGTACTTCTCAAAACGCCAGCAAAGAGAAGCATTCTTTCCTTCGGAATTGTGACGCGGTGAGGATGTGTGTAGGCAACCAGCTATTCTTTCTCTAACTTGTAAAAAGATCCTTCCTGAGAGTGAAGCCCATGCGGAAGAAAGCAGAGTCAAGGCAGAGAAAGACGGAGACTCTCGAGGACCCTGTTTGAGAATACATGTCTGGAGGAGCCATACCTAAAGTTATATCCACCTTCTGGGCTTTTTGATCATTTGAGCCAATAAATTAATGTTTAGATTAAGAACGAAATGAATATCTATCACTTACAAATCAAAATAACCCTGATTCGCTTATATAACTTTACCAAGAATAATGTCTAGAGATGACCAACAAATGAAACAGAAACTATCTTTATATCAAATGAATATGAATTATTCTATGACTGTGAGGTAACATGCCATAAGCCCAATGGTAAATAAATGAAAGCTTCAGGGTCATGGCTTGGGAGAGTGGAAGCTGATTGGAGTTAATACTTTTCCTGGTAACTTGGCTTCATTTTTCATCTATCCTTTATTTTCCACTAGTCCTAATAATTGACTCAAAGAGGGTGGGGAACATGCTGGACACAGAAAGCACAGATGTGGGAAAGGTGAGCTGAGACCACATCTTCTCCGACCAAACAGGTGCCATTATTTTCCCACTTGTCATTTTTGGTGCATCTTGTTTATTTGCGTTAAGTCTGAAATTTAGGAACTGTGTTTAGGAATGAAAGATTCCCCCCTTTTCACATGTGCATTCCATCCACATTTGTGCACCTTTTCCCTTTCCACTAAATACTAAGTTAATGCTTCTAAAAAAGAGAGTCTTGTACAAACAACCATATGACTTCAGAGTCATCCATCTTTTTTTTTTTTTTTTTTTTGAGACACAGTGTTGCTCGGTCACCAGGGTGGAGTGCAGTGGCACAATCTCGGGTCACTGCAACCTCCGTCTCCTGGGTTCAAGTGATTCTCCTGCCTCATCAGCCTTCTGAGTAGCTGGGATTACAGGCACGCGCCACCACGCCCAGCTGATTTTTGTATTTTTAGTAGAGATGAGGTTTCACTGTGTTGGCCAGGATGGTGTCAATCTCTTGACCTTGTGATCTGCCCACCTCAGACTCCCCAAGTGCTGTGATTACAGGCATGCGCCACCACACCCAGCCTCATCCATCTGTTTTTAGGAAAGGCGTTGTAGCTTCCCTAAGCTACAAAGCTCACACACTGCAAGATGATGTTGCATAAAGGAGCACAAATCTTAGCGAAGAAGACTGTTAGTTCCAGGGGCAAGAGAAATGCGAAGCAAAGTCTCTACTATTCTCCACTGTATATTTTATTCGTCCACACACTCATAGATATAAAGGAGTTTCAAAGGACATATAAGGAAGCCACATAAGTGAACACTATATATTTTTGTAAAGAGATAATTAGCCATGGTTTTTATTTTACCAAAAATGTGCCACCAGGATGTTTTAAATGCCACGCTGAGACCCCATAGTCAGTGACAGCATTAAAGAACATAGAAGGGAGTGGCCCTCCCATTCAGCAGAAAGTAGAGTGATGTCAGATAAGCGCAATCTTCAGCAGTAAACATTTAGCTAAAATGGCAAAAGAATGAATAAATTACAATGTGCGGAATCTAGACACTTGAATGTGATCGAGGAAGTTGTAAAATCCTTTTTCTAGGATCTGGTTCATAACGAAAACACTGTCTACCATATGCTCGCCTTTGGGCAGGGAAAGGACTAGATACATATTTTTAAGCCATTTCCAGCTCTTAAGTCCCAGTCATTTCTAAAATGAAGAAAAAGAGCTGCTGTTGACTGAACCCGTGTGTTTTTCTCTGACTCATGCACATTATTGGCTCAAGGAAGAGAACAGATGTGGGTCATCAGGGTGCATCACCAACTTTTTGGCTGATTTAAGCAAGCTCATCTACACCCTGCACTTGCAGATGTGTGGTAATAGCTAACATTTAGCACTTCAAAACAATGGGAGCATCGCTACTGAAAAGGATACAGAGGAAAGTTTTTAATCTGTATTCTCCTCACTTAGAATGTAAAGCATACCTGGTGAAAGTCAGCCCTAGACACAACTTTATCAAGTGCCGTTTTGCAGTAAGTTAAAGATAGCAATAAACAGAATATTCTTTTCCTTCTCCCCAAAATGGCTGATTCTCTGGTGTTTGCATTCCTCGGCCATGAATTACTAACTCCTGCTATTTTTTGTTTTCCAGGAAAGAGCTAATCTGAAAGTATAATTTTTTTTCCTGGAGGTATTCTGCTCACTTTCTGGCTGTCTACAGATAAGCTGTGTATCTGAATTGATAAAAACCAGATTGTCCACCTACTGATGAAATACTGATAGCACCATGAAAATTTTTGTGTAAAACTCTATTGCAATTCCTAACAATGTGCAGGCCTTCAGCCACTCGCATTTGCTGAGGTTAGGCATGTAGCCTCACACTGCCTTGAAAAGCAGGGATCGATCCCAAAGCACAGCCAATGTCACACTAAAACACTTAAAGGCGTACAGACAACCAAATTTTAATGACTTAAGGCCACATTCAATCCTCTGAGACATTTGCATAACTCCCATTAGATTAATAGAGGTGGCAAAAACACAAATTTGGGTAAAAATTTTAACCTTACCCAGCTCAGTGATTCAAACATTGTTTTTTGATGTCTGATGATGCAGAAAACTTTCTCTAATGTTGCTCAGCATGTAGACTATCTACTGCTAGCAATTTGAGAGGCCAGTGAAGATACCAGCTCATGTTTATCGAGCTACTGTTGTGCTCGGCATTTCAGAAGAGGGTCTGGCCATGGGGCTGTTCTGTGACTGTCAATGTGATCACAGCTGCTGGAGCTGTTATTAATCATAGTCTCATCATACATTTATAAAGTAGATATTTGTATTTTAGTTTTACAAAGGAATAAAATGAATGGTGGAGGGGTTAAGTCGCTTTTCTGAAGTAATACAGCAATGTGGCTTGGAGTCAGGATTTACACCCAAGACACTAGAGCCTCTAGGCTCCAGGTACTTTCACCTTCACCAGGATTGACAAATGGCTCAACACAAGCACCACGGGACTGAACGCAGACAAGGAGAGTAGTGAACACCTCAGGATCTGCCCAAAAGGAGGGGCCTCCAACCAGCTTAGGCCCAGCCCCGCACAACCCTGTAGATACCTATTTGTGCCCAGAGGTAAAAGATATTAAAATGCAGAGGGATAAAAAATGACAGCGATTGAAAATATAGGCCCTTAGATAAATCAACCCTCTTACTAACTACCCCGACCAGTCCAAATAAACTCCGTCCTCAGTTCTGATGGAAAGAAGCAGAAATAAGTCCTAATGAGCCACCCATAATATTCAGTAACATCTAGTCAGTTTTAATCTTTTAATATATCTCATAACTATGTACTCAGCTTAGAATTTTAGAAAATAACCATCTCTTACTCTCCTTGTTTTCATTCTTCCTTTTTTTTTTTTCTGAAAATAATGTAAACTATGGTGCAAGAAACCACCACATTGTTCATCATAAATGAGAATATTGGAGGTTTATTCAAAATCACTAGGTTTACAAAACTGGGCCAAGAATTTATAAGGGGTAGACTTTCTCTGACACCTGACAGCTTGAATTTCTCTGACTATTTTGACACAGAAATATCAAGACATTAGCTTTCTGGCCCCTCTGTGTAATACCTTGCCAAACCCACAACATGTAGAAACCTATTAACGTGATAAATAATATGAAAAGCAAATCCTGGGAAAATGGTTAAATTTGGTGGCGGCTTTATTCCAATAGTCAAATTCGTCTTTCTCAGAAGATGTAATCTGCTAACATCACCTTGGAAAACGTGAAAATGAAACATGTTCATCTCTTTTTACTTCCAGAATAATATCTCAGCTTAGTTAAAGCAATAGATTCAAAACATCTCGTGACTGAGAGGGCAGATTTTTCTCAGTTACTTACCCCAAATGATTAAAAACAGAAAAACTGTAATGTAAGTCATAAACAGAAGTGACATAAAACATTTTCTCCAAAAAAAAAACCCAAAATTATAAACAAATGCAAAAAGAAACACTAGGGAAATAAGAAAAATTTAGGTCATGGAGAAAAAGCCGTTTTGAACAAAATGAAGTTTTAAGACACTAAAGAACCAATCCACAGCTTTGATGCTGAGGGCAGAGGTTCGGCCACTTGATAGCTGGGTCAGCTCGGGGAAATTACTGCATCTCTCGCCATTTTGCTTCCCTCCTTTACATTGCAGCCACAGCTACCTCAAACGTTACTCTAAAGATTAAGAAATTTAATGCTTGTGTATTCTTAGAATCTGCATTAGTATATAAAAATATCTTACTACATAACTGCCAAATAAATGTCACAACTTCATTTACTAAACTTTAAAATTAATTGGAAAAGAAGCCACATTTAGAAAGCTGCTTAATGTATTGAATGCCATTATTTTCTACCCTTTCCATGTAATACCAGGGGAGAGAGGAGAAATACTACAAATTTGTGCTTATTCTCTTTCAGCGTTTTATTCATTTTTGGCTTTCTTACATTTATTTTAGAAGAATGCTAACACTCAAACTGATACAGCAATGAGCAGCAAGGTTAACAGCATCCTACATCTCCTGGTGGGAGGTTAGGTTATTTTCTATCACTGTAATTCATTTAATGTTCTTCCTACAGCAAATAAACCATTATGTTAGGAATGGCATTATTTACTAAGGTATCTGTGTGCAAATATTATTCTAACATGGAAGAGACGGAAGACATACTCAAGTCCCCACAGTTGGCGTCCACATATGGAAAACGTCCACCCTCCATATATTCGAGTTTCATAACCCACAAATACTGTCTTTTTCATCCACATGTGGATGAAAAAATATCCCTGCAGTTCCAGCCCATGATGTTCAGGCTTCAACTGTAATATCTAAATGTCTATTTTTTTTAAGTTTGAAGTTTGGTCTAGAGCGGTGGTTTTCAAATTTAGTATGTATTAGAATCATACATACATACTATATCTTTAAAGATGGGGTGCCGGTTCCAATCCCAGAATTCCCGATTCACATCTCAGATGGGGCTGAAAATGTGCATTTCTAATGTGTTCACAGGTGATTGTGATCTGGGAACCACATACTGAGAACCTCTACTTGAGATCTATATATGAAAATAACTTGGGGAGATTTTTTAAAATACCAATAGTTAGTAAATCAGAATATTTAGGAGTAAATGGATATGGGTAACTACATTTAAAAAAAAAAAAAGACCCTCCCTAGGTGAGTCTGTGGTAGAGCCAGAATTGAGGACTCCTGGTCTACAGAAACGGTTGCCAATGAAGGATCCAGATCAGATTCACTTGAAAGTTTTTCCAATGTCCTCCTTTCCCCACGGTTGGGGATGATGCCAAAGTTGCATGATGCCCTAAGAAGAGGTGGAAACTGAATTTTTAAATGTTTCTCAAAATTAATCTTGAGATTATTTTAGTTAAAATTAACCTATATTTATTACAAATGAAGATCCCTTGTCTACCTATAAAGTCTCAGACACTTCACACTTTACACAGCACACCTGTGTTTGAAAATGACTGGTATAGGGCTAAGGAGGAGCAGGTTCTAATAATTCTTTCGGGTTAAGATAAGCTCTGGAACCTCACAATCAATATAATAACTGGTTAGCTCAGAGCTCCATAGCCCCAGCCCTAGAGATCTCCGTAAGCAGGAAGTTGGGAAGGAAAGGGGTAGATGGGCAGGGATAGCACAGGGAGTGCTGAGTAGACTCCTCTCTCCCTACCAGAACCAGTAACTACCCTGCTGGCTGCTCCTCTAATCTGTCCTGGCACAAGGACAGAATGTGTTCTGCTGATACACATTTCTGAAGCGCCAAGCATCCCCTGCTGACAGCTGCCTTGGATGCTGTGTCAATGCTGAAAAAGTGAGACAGCAAAAGAATTTTATAAGAAAGTATTTTTCTTTACCTTCTCTTCTAAATGGAGGGAAATTCATGGTGGGGTTGGGGAAAGATGGCATGAAAGTGTGATTATGTAAGGTACTGAGAACAAGAAAGACTAATGCGAAATTTTTAGAAGAGTAGGTATTAAGGAGAGAC
Source organism: Callithrix jacchus (assembly GCF_049354715.1). Taxonomy (NCBI): domain Eukaryota; kingdom Metazoa; phylum Chordata; class Mammalia; order Primates; family Cebidae; genus Callithrix; species Callithrix jacchus. Next base: position 3,408,167 of record NC_133510.1, read on the forward strand.
TGGCTTTGTGGAGCTGTTTGTCTTACTAACAGCTATTCAAAATCTAGCACCATATTTTGTTTATGTATTATTATACTACTGGCGGTGATTTCAGAATGCCTAGAGTTATTTTCTCAGCGTCTCCAAAAAGATAAAAGTGAATTAAGGATACCCACATCACTTTGGAATGATAGGGACCACTCATGTGTTGTCAGCCATGGTCTTTCTCTACGTGGCTTACCAGAGTTTTTGTTTGTTTGTTTTCAGTTTTATCCCTAGAGCCGATGGCCTTCTGATGCCTTCCCACCACAAGGGAACCCAGCTCTGCTGGCTGGAGTCTAGGTCAATCCGCTTGTTGATGTTGTTTTCCATCAGCCCAGAGCTTGGTTGTACCCTGGCAGTTGTATGCAATACTGGGTTCAGCAAAAGAACAAAGGACAATGGGCTCTCCTTGGTGAAATCTGCCCAAAGAACTTTCTATCCAAGCATAGGTTTCTAATGAGATTCTCAAAAACGTAAAGAAATTCTAAGACGTAAATATCATTTCACCTGTTAATGTCCCATTGCTTCTGAGAAGCGTTTTCCCATCTGTGCTACACATGATCACTCCGGCTCCTTAACAGGGATTTAAAATGTTACAATGAAAAATACACAAAGTACTGAAAATGTATCTAAACATCATAAAGTGGTCAAGTCAAATGCTTCCCCTGTGAACTTTGCCTAAAATAAGAGGCAGCAGAAAGAGCTCGTTTTCTTTCCACTTTATCTGAAGTCACCAGAGGGTTTTATTTGTGTTAATTTGTCAGATTTACTAAGATTGTTCTCAGTTAAAGTAAAACGAATTCTAGGAAGACTGCATCTCCTTTGCTGTGCTATTGCTTGGCATTGTTGAAATAATAGCTACTATACCAACATGGCACATATTTTAAGCAGTCTCATCCATCGTTACTATTCCGTGAAAAGCGTAGACAGTCTGGAAAGCATGAGCAGACCAGACTTACATGTGCAGGGGTGAGAATAAAGAAAGAAAAGACAGCAGGAAGACACACTTTCCCTTGGGAGTGGAAGATTTAAGATAGCAGCAGTTCATGTCTGTGACAAGAGGATAATTTACAAACTCAGAAAAGAAGCTTAGTTTTTTTTAGTTTTTACTCCATTTTGTAAAACAAATTTCTTTCTTTCTTGAGAAAGGCCATAGATCCTGATAGCACATATCAGAATGGGAAAATATTACCTGAGTAGCTGCCTACCATAAATATAATGAAGTAAAATTAGTAAATTTTTGTTTAGACTCAAAAGCACCACCATTTACTGGCATAAACTCATTTTAAGGAGATTAGACAATTTCAGTAATGAAAATTTATAAGTGGAGTACCTAAATGGTAAAATGGCAAACATGATGAGAATAAATATCTATAAAAGAAAAAGCCTTTCTAATTTTCCATGCAAAGTGTACTTACAACAGATGATATAGAAAGAGAACATTTTCCTAACACTGTTCTTATGATGAGACCACACATACATTTGCTACTTTCTCCTATGCTGTTTTGGTCATTTACTACCATTTGAGCCATGAGATACAGTGTTAAATAATTACCAAAAATAAAAATATTCAAATTAGTTAAACTACTGAAAACAGAAAAAGAGTGTGTGCTTACATGAATTAATATTTTACCTCTAAGAGTGTCTGAATTGTGAGTGAAATAAAAATATTGCTCTAGGGCAGCAGTCCTTAAAATGTATTCTGTGGACCCATAGGGGTCCTAGAAAACTTTTCAGGAGTTAGAAATATCCACAGTGTTTTTATCACTAAAGTGTTACTTCTTCGTGTTCACATTTGCACTCTTGGTGCAGAAGCAAAGGTGAGCAAAGCTACTTGTGCCTTAGCCCTACATAAGGGCATGGCACCCAACAACTCCTCTACACACTCTCAATTTAAATTTTAAAAAAGGGTTTCAGCTGGGCGTGGTGGCTCACGCCTATAATCCCAGCAGTTTGGGTGGCCAAGGCGGGTGGATCATGGGGTCAAGAGATCGAGACCATCCTGGTCAACATGGTGAAACCCCATCTCTACTAGCTATGTGCAGAAAGCAGAAACTGGACCCCTTCCTGACACCTTACACTAAAATTAACTCCAGATGGATTAAAGACTTAAACATAAGACCTAACACCATAAAAACCCTAGAAGAAAATCTAGGCAAAACCATTCAGGACATAGGCATAGGCAAGGACTTCATGACCAAAACACCAAAACATTGGCAAAAAAAGCCAAAATAGATAAATGGGACCTAATAAAACTCCACAGCTTCTGCATGGCAAAAGAAACAGTAATTAGAGTGAATCAGCAACCAACAGAATGGAAAAAATTTTTGCAATCTACCCATTGCAAGGGTTGATATCCAGCATCTACAAAGAACTAAAACAGATTTACATGAAAAAAACAACCAAGCCCATTCAAAGGGTGAAGGATATGAACAGACAGTTTACAAAAGAAGACATACATGAGGCCAACAAACATATGAAAAAATGCTCATCATCTCTGGTCATTAGAGAAATGCAAATCAAAACCACATTGAAATACCATCTCACACCAGTTAGAATGGCGATCATTAAAAAATCTGGAGACAACAGATGCTGGAGAGGATATGGAGAAATAGGAACATTTTACACTGCTGGTGGGAGTGTAAATTAGTTCAACCATTGTGGAAGACAGTGTGGTGATTCCTCAAGGACCTAGAAATAGAAATTCCATTTGACCCAGCAATCCCATTACTGAGTATATATCCAAAGGACTATAAATCGTTCTACTATAAGGACACATGCACACGAATGTTCATTGCAGCACTGTTTACAATAGCAAAGACCTGGAACCAACCCAAATGCCCATCAATGATAGACTGGACAGGGAAAATGTGGCACATACACACCATGGAATACTACGCAGCCATCAAAAACGATGAGTTCGTGTCCTTTGTAGGGACATGGATGAACCTGGAGAACATCATTCTCAGGAAACTGATCACAAGAACAGAAAATGAAATACCGCATGTTCTCACTCATAGGCAGGTGATGAACAGTGAGAACACATGGACACAGGGAGGGGAGCACTACACACTGGGGTCTGTTCGGGGGAATAGGGGAGGGACAGTGGAGGGTGGGGAGTTGGGGAGAGTTAGCATGGGAGAAATGCCAGATAGAGTGAATGGGAGGAAGGCAGCAAATCATACTGCCACATGTGTACCTATGCAACTATCTTGCATGTTCTTCACATGTACCCCCAAAACCTAAAATGCAATTAAAAAAAAAAAGAAAAAAAATACAAAAATTAGCTGGGCATGGTGGTGCATGCTTATAGTCCCAGCTACTTGGGAAGCTGAGGCAGGAGAATTGCCTGAACCCGGGAGGCAGAGGCTGCGGTGAGCCGAGATCGCGCCATTGCACTCCAGCCTGGGTAACAGGAGCAAAACTCCATCTCAGAAAAAAAACAAAACAAACAAAGGGTTTCAATTAAGAATTTCCTTCAAGAAACAGTAAAATATATCAATTTTATTAAATCATGGTCCATTAGTCTACATCTTTTAAATATTCTATGTGAAGCAATGGGTGGCACACAGAAAGCATTTCTGCTACATAACAGAGTACAATGGTTTTCTCAAGTAACAGGACATGTGTGGGATCTTGATTTGCAAACAGAACCAGTGCTTTTTTTCAAGAACATGATTTTTACTTGAAAGAATGCACATAAACTCTCATCATGCAGATTTGTCCATTTGGTTGATCATTTCTTAAAAATGAAAAAAGTTAGCTAATTACTTCAAGGAAAACAATTGACAGGCTTGTTGCCAATAATAAAATTCAAGTTTTCAGGTGAAAATTTGAATTTTGGAAAACTGAGATTTGCCACTGTGAGTTGGATTATTTCTCAATACTTAAGGTCTTTTAAAATGAGCTCAGTGGCTATTTTAAGAAAAGCCGTTTTTAATATTGTATAATAAAATATGTCAACATTTAGGAGGACTGCATTAACTCAATGAATCAAGAGTTTCCAAATGAATAATATATCATGTTACAAAAGCAAGGATGGGTAAAACACAAGAGACCAGCGATTGTAATGTACAGAGCATAAAGTTCGTTAATAAGCTTTTAGGTCTCACATCGCGAGACAGAACCTTAAGAAACTATCTCTTGAATTTTTGTATAATATCAAAAGAAACTACTCACAATTACCTGAAAATGCTACTAGAAGATTCTTCTACTTTCAAGCTAGGTATCAGTGTGAGGCTGGAGTCTTCATTTCCTTCAACCAAAACAACATACTACAAAAGACTGAATGCAGAGCAGCCATAATAGGATCAGCTGTCTTCTACTGAAGCCAGACATTAAATAGATTTGCAAGAAACAGGAATAACACAAAAAAGGTTTTCACAAAAGTATGTAATTTATGATATGTATTCGTTTTAAATAAACTATTTTTAAAATTTCTCAATTTTGACTTCCAACTCAATAAATATGTATAGACATAACCCACATAACTTTTAGGAGTATCAGGTGTGCCTGAAACAAAACTGTTTGGGAACTATTGCACAAGTCTAGGGTTATTTTCACTGTCATACTGTGGACAAATTTTGATTGTGGCACAAATACAGACAGTTTTGTAAGTGTGAGTAGCAAAAAAAACATTTTAAAATATCAACTGTCCAGAGAAAATTAGAAAATTTGCACACCTTATGAATGGTTCTGATAACCTGCAGATTGTAGCATATTAGACTTCCTCCTGAGCTGATCTCCAGTCTAGAAGAGTGCATCTTGGCCGAGCACAGTGGCTCACGCCTGTTATCTCAGCACTTTGGGAGGCTGAGGCAGGTGGATCACCAGGTCAGGAGTTCAAGACCAGCCTGACCAAAATGGTGAAATCCCATCTCTACTAAAAATACAAAACTTAGCCAGCTGTGGTGGCAGATGCCTGTAATCCCAGGTACTCGGGAGGCTGAGGCAGACAACTGCTTGAACCTGGGAGGTAAAGGTTGCAGTGAGCCAAGATTGTGCCACTGCACTCCAGCCTGGGCAACAAAGGGAGACTCCGTCTCAAAAAAAAAAAAAAAAGGTAGCACATATTTGTTGACAAATTGGCACAAAAATTAAGGGAACATAACTTTTCCTTGTAGCATCTTAAGAAAAACAAGCTTTCCTTGACAATAATGAAGAAGTAATGCAGGGAATCCAGAAGGAAACTATGTCGAGGGAGTCACAGAGTAAAAGTTGATGTAATGACTTTGGTAACAGCAACAGTAAGACAAGAGAAAGAATAGAAACTACTTTAAAGAGTCTTGCAAAACCTGCTTATCCCAGTGATCCTTCACTTTTTATTGATATATTTAAGAATAATTTTAGAATAAAAAAAAATTCTGGAGGTTGAAGACCAACTCAATGAAATAAAATGAGAAGACAAGATTAGAGAAAAAAGGATAAAAAGGAATGAGCAAGAAACATGGGACTATGTGAAAAGACCTAATCTACGTTTGAGAGGTGTACCTGAATGTGATGAATGTGATGAAGAGAATGAATCCAAGCTGGAAAATACTCTTCAGGATATTATTCAGGAAAACTTCCCCAACCTAGCAAGGCGGGCCAATATTCAACTCCAGGTAATACAGAGAACACCACAAAGATATAAGAAGAGCAACCCCAAAGCACATAATCATCAGATTCACCAGGGTTGAAATGAAGGAGAAAATACTAAGGGCAGCCAGAGAGAAAGGTCGGATTACCCACAAAGGGAAGCCTATTAGACTTACAGCAGATCTCTCAGCAGAAACCCTACATGCCAGAAGAGAGTGGGGGCCAATATTCAACATCCTCAAAGAAAAGAACTTTCAACCCAGAATTTCATATCCAACCAAACTAAGCCTCACAAGCGAAGGAAAAATAAAATCTTTTGTGAACAAGTAAGTACTTAGAGATTTCATCACCACCAGGCCTGCTTTACAAGCGCTTCTGAAAGAATCATTACACATAGAAAGGAGCAAGCAGTATCAGCCTTTCCAAAAATATACCAAAAAGTAAAGAGTATCAACATAATGAAGAATTTACATTAACTAATGGGCAAAACAGCCAGCTAGCATCAAATGGCAGTAGTAAACTCACATATATTATTATTAATCCTAAATCTAAATCAACTAAATCCCCCAATCAAAAGACACAGACAGGCAAATTGGATAAAAAGCCAAAACCCATCGGCATGCTGCATCCAGACCCATTTCACATGCAAGGATACACAAAGACTCAAAATAAAGGGATGGAGGAAGATTTACCAAGCAAATGGAGATTAAAAATAAATAAATAAATAAAAAGCAGGAGTTGCAATTCTCACCTCTGATAAAATAGACTTTAAAGCAATAAAGACCAAAAGAGGCAAAGAAGGACATTACATAATGGTAAAAAGATCAATGCAACAAGAAGAGGTAATGAGCCTAAATACATATGCACCCAATACAGGAGCACCCAGATACATAAGACAAGTTCTTAATGACTTACAAAGAGACTTAGACTTCCACACAATAATAGTGGGAGACTTTAACATCACATTGTCAATATTAGACAGATCAACCAGACCGAAAATTAACAAGGATATCCAGGACTTGAAATCAGATCCGGAACAAGTAAACTTAATAAACATTTATAGAACTCTCCACCCCAAATATACAAAACATACATTCTTATCAGTACCACATCACACCTACTCTAAAAGTGATTACTTAATTGGAAGTAAATCACTCTTCAGCAATCACATAGCGTTTCACAGGTTTAAATGAAATATTGGTTGGCTGCTTGTTTGTTATTTTCCTCCCTCATTCCTTCCTGTCTCCATTGTTAAGAACAATATTGGCATAAAAGAGGTTTTCAATACCCATTTTTAGACTGCATTCTATCCTGGACAATAAAGCAACACTCCCGTTCTCTCTCCTTCTTTCTTTCTCTCTTTCATTTTCTTTATTCTTTCTCTCTTTCCTTTTTTCTTTCTTTTTCTTTCTCTCTTAAAAAAAAAAAAAAAGATCTCCAAAGCTCAGGTTTCCTATGTGCAAAATGGAGAATGATAGTCATACCTACCTCACTCTTAGGGTCGCAGTGAGTGCTGCATGAGTCAACACACATGCAGAGCTTGGAACATGCCTGGCCTTAGTAAGACCTCAGTGGATGCCAGCTGTTATTATGACTGAGAATGAATGACTGGCCCATGCTGCAGGCGGTCACACTGATCGTTTTGTACCTTTATTCATTCATTGAACAGATATTTATTGAGAGCCTAATATATGCCAGAGATCCAGCTGTGAACTGGACAGACAGGTCCCTGCCTTCAGGGAGTTTACCTAGTTGGTCGTTGCCTTCCAGCACAGAGCAGCCTTGGTCAGGCCAGGCAACTTCCTCGGGGCCTTGATTTCTCCTTCTGTGGCATGAGGAGCTTGCCCCAGGAGGAGCTTGTCATGAGGAGCATACCTGTGTACTGACAGGCATGGAGGTCTGGAGCTCCCTAAAACTCAGCTGTTCCATAGTGACACCTGATATCTCCTCTGGGCAGGAACCCCTCCTAGCTAGAAGTAATCAAGCAAAAAAAAAAAAAAAAAAAATTCTGGATGATATCTCTGGTGACTTAAATGTGCTAGATACAAAGCTGGTCACCCATGGTAGTTGGATGATGTGTTTCTACTTTTCTTTTGAATGTGACTTAGGGATAAGGAAAGAAGAAATCATGAATTCATGTTGACGTCAATAGTGCACATACCGCTCAGAAAATTGAAGTCATCCAGTTATATGAACAGCAGGGATTTGACAGAAAGGACTGTAAGGCATGATGCAGGAAGCAGATACCACTCCCTGAACCTGAGGAGACAAGAAGAGGTTATGAAAACTCAGAAGCTTGGAAGAGGGGCTTTGCAGAACTGAGATCCAGACCTCTGAAGAGGGGCTGCTTATGTCTGGTGTTGGTGCCTTAGACACCAGGAGAGGGGCCACCACAGAGCTGGGACCCACGCTTCCTTGCAGGTGACTGCCCAAATGGTGCTGATGCCTCACGTGCAGAGAAGGCAGTTGACCTCTAAGGAGAAGAGTTATTTCTGGGGAAATTACAGAATCCTTATGGGTTAGTGCTCATGTTGCCTTGTAATTAAAAATACTACCAGTGAAAGTAAAAACAGAAAAAAAATAAATAGAATAACTTGCATAGGACTACACATATGCTAGACTCCAAATAAAGCCAACGAGAGAACATAAATGATAGAAAAATGAGCAAAATTCAATAGCCGGAAACTTACAAATGATTGTAGTGCAATCTATCAACATAATTTCAAATAATTAAAATGAGAAAGAAAATTATCTGAAGAGATGTTTTAAAGATACGAAGCATAGAGGAGGACGTGTAAGCAAGGATGAATACAACGTATGTCACTGGCCTGCCAAAATTTTCTGAAAACTTATAATGACCCAGATAAACAATCATTTTCTTAAAAAGGATAAAAATAGGGGTAATTTTAAGTGTATAACAAGGAAGATGATGCTCAAAAAGAGAGATGAACTATATAAAGCAGATATTATATGAATAAACATCAGAAAAGCTACTACTCTTGTATTTTGTTACCACTTTCTGTTTTAAAGTAGTGCTCTATGCGGGGCACATTAGCTGACACCTATAATCCCAACAATCTGTGAGGCCAAGACAGGAGGATCCCCTGAGACCAGGAGTTTGAGACCAGCCTGGGCAACGTAGCAAGACCCCATCTCTACAACAAAAACTTCGGAAAAAGGAGCTGGGTGTGACCATGTGCACCTTTATTCCCAGCTACTTGGGAGGCTAAGGCAAGAAGATCGCTTGAACCAGGGAGTTCGAGGCTGCAGTGAGCTAAGCCTGCACCATTGCACTTCAGCCTGGGTGAAAGAGCAAGACCCTGTTTCTAAGAAAAAATAAGAAAATAAAGGTGGTACTCTTCAGTTAATAAAAGGGAGAAAAAAATGTTTTAAAAAGAACTGGAGCACAATGAAGGTGAAACGTGTCAGAGAATATCTAATTTAAACACATTCCCTTCTCTTGGCTTACCTGAATTGCCCCCCAGAGAAATGAAACAAGGCACAGATGTTCACTATAGAACAAACATCTGGAATCTTTGAAAACTAATGATTTCAAATGGGAGGAATGCCAGAACTCCAAACTAAGCAAGCATTTTCCTGGTTACCTAAGCACAGAAGGGATAGATTCTGTGAACCAGAGTTCAGAAAGTTTGCTATACGTGTTTTCAGTATTGGTTCCTACAAAAGTCTGTGATGCCAGCATATATTCCAAAAGAAAGGTCATGATAAAATAACCCTGTTCACTTTCTTTAACAAAGTTATAGAAAACTGCCAGAGAAAATCACAATTAAATTAAAGAAGGTGTTAGATATGAACATTTTTGACATCTTTTTTGAAATGAGAACGTGTCCATGGTGACATAAATTTTTGGCAGTAACTAAACCGATGGGTGCACATCAATAGATTAATAAGCTAGAGGGAAGCCAAGCCCATGTGCTATTGAGGTGACCTGAGGGAAGACATGCAGACAGCCTCATCAAGTTTGTAGATGACACTTTGCTGGGAGGGATATAGCAAATAAATTACATCTGGATTCAGAAAGATCTCCAATTAATGGAACGAATGCGACAATGAAATCAAGAGATGCAATCTATCACATGTAAATATAAAATCATGCTTTTAATTGTTTAATTGACTGTTCCAGGATACAATAGACCATATGTGAAAACATTTGATCTGAAAAAGACAAGACAGTCCCGCTGACCACAGGATATGATAAAGCTGTCAGCAATGCTAAAATGCACCGTCCGGTTATATGAGCAGATACAGTATCTGAACCCAGGTATTGGTGGAAGGGATCATCCCACTAAAATTTCCAGAAGTCAGACAACTTGTGGAAAAGAGTACCCATATACCCACTGGAAGAGGGGCACTGACAAATTGAACTTTATTCTGAAGAGGCCGAATGAAGTTTGAGAGATCCAAAATGTGTTGGCACATGAGCATTTAACCTAAAGGAGAAAACAATAATTACACTAATTATCTGCAAATACGTGATGGCTCATTTCATGAAAAGCTTATTCTGAGTTTGTAAGACACTAACCAAAGCTCGGAGTGAGAAAGAACAGAAAGTAGCTTAGGTGAACATGCAAAGAGCCTGCCCTAATAAACCAGCTCGTCATGGGACGTCGGTGTCCCAGAACCTATCCAGAGAGAAGGGAGGGGATCGAGCTGAGATCCTGCAGCAGGACTGCTTCGTCTGGTGGGAAACTGCGCTAGCCTTTGCTGGAAAATCTCCACCACTTTGCACTTCCGTAATTCTACATAATCGATGGTTTCTGGAGACACCCAGCTGTGCCGTTAACAAGTCCTACTTGTTTCTTTTATTTTATTTATTTTTTTATTTTTTATTTTTTTTTGAGACGGAGTTTCGCTCTTGTTACCCAGGCTGGAGTGCACTGTTGTGATCTCGGCTCACCACAACCTCCGCCTCCTGGGTTCAGGCAATTCTCCTGCCTCAGCCTCCCGAGTAGCTGGGATTACAGGCACACACCACTGTGCCCAGCTAATTTTTTGTATCTTTAGTAGAGACGGGGTTTCACCATGTTGACCAGGATGGTCTCGATCTCATGACCTCGTGATCCACCCGCCTCGGCCTCCCAAAGTGCTGGGATTACAGGCATGAACCACCGCGACCGGCCCAGTCATACTTATTTCTTAACTTGCATGACTCAGACCTCAATTGTCTTCTTTCTTATACTGTCCGAGCAAATTAAGAAAAGTTGTGGTACAGCTGAATTATTTGGGTAATAGTTGCTATAAAAACTCAAACAGAAAGGGAGGGAAATAGTCACAACTTCATATTTATAATAAAGAGCCAAGTTTATTATAAATCCACAAATGGACCTGGTTAGTATCATAATAAGAATCAAGAGTGAATAAAATAGCTCTGACGGTGACAAAACCACTGTACCCTGTAATATAGATGGTCAGAAATCAATTTCGTTCAAACAAAATTCTATTTGAGTTCCACATACTTGGCTTTTCCTATTCTAGGTCTCAAAATCCTACCATAATAGACACATAGAAGCAGCTTAGTTCAAATATCAATTTCATTACATTCTGTACTTCTGGGCATTATGAAGACAGGATTAGCAGAGTAGCTGAGAGCCTGGAATTCATTAGCTTCAGCATAAGTACACCCTGCAATCTCCAAGTGAGTTCTAACACATCTTCCAGTCATCCTCACATAAGGGACCGACCAAAGTCTTTAGCCAGAATAATTAAGGGAATGTTTCCTGTTTCAGTAAATTTCAGAGGCCTTTCTGCCGTACCCCAGGCTGGTGATCGTCTTCTGTGTGTGCAATCCTTGTCCTCTGTTGGTCTCTACTGTGATATTTTCTTCATTCCAGAACCTTATTATAAGAGGATCTTCTACCCTATCATACAGATAAAGTTAAATTTACATACAAATTACTACATACCGACTGGTCACAAAGCACACGGTGTCGAAAACACTTTTGTAAGCGAAAGAGTCTTTGCTGACCTCTCTAACGCTTTGCAAAATGTCTGTGCTTTCTTTTATCATCACCTTTTACCTTGAAGTTGCTTTTCTTTTTTTTTTTTTCTTTCTTGAGACCTTTCTCACCAACACAGAGGCTTGCTTTTAGGATATTCTTTCAAGTCTTCTCAGTGTTGCTGAATCTGTAATTCTTCTTGAATTCATATTCAACTCAGACATACATACTTTATATTTGTGAATTGATATTGACACATTTTTGGTTAACTAGACAGATGTTAGATATATCTTAAAGATTTTAGTCTTACTATAATCTTTAGACTATATGTCTTTATATTATATCATATATGTTCTAATCAGATTATAATTAGTACAGGAAAGAACCTAGCTCTAGGGATAAATTACATTCGGTCTTTTTTTTTTTTTTTGAAAGAAAAAAAAGGAGAGAAGGAGAGGAAGAAAGAGGGAGAGAAAACGGGAATGTAGCTTTATTCTAAAAATGGGTATTAATAATGGCCGATCAATATTTTGTGTATTTAAAGTGGAAAATGTATATTTTGTGTATTTAAAGTGGAGAGCTCTATAAATATGTATTAAGTTTACTTGTTCCGGATCTGAGTTCAAGTCCTGGATATCCTTACTAATTTTCTGTCTCGTTGAGTCTGAATCTCTTTAGGGTCTTATGCATCTGGGTGTTAGGGTCGTTAGCTCTTCTTGTTGCATTGATCCTTTTACCACTGTATCTTTGCTGCTGAAGTTGCTTTTCTTTAGTCTGTGCATTGATACCGCCCTGCTCCATAAAGTAGGGGCCTTTTGTTCCCCATGAGCAATATTCTCTTTTCCTTGGGTTTTGCATGAATTCACCCTGTTGCTCATCCCTGTTGTAAGCATGGATAGATTCTCTTCCCTTCAGTGTGAAGCGAAGTCTCCTGACTGGGGGCCACATTAGGGAGGAGAGGAGACCTCCGACAGACCGACTCAGAGACGACATGATATTCTGTATTACTCGTCATCCGTTCATTGCCCTCCTGGGTACTGGTGACTCAACGTATTGTTTGGTTTCGTTTTTTCCCTTTACTTCATGCCCCCCCGTCCTATGTGCTAAGCAAGCATGAAAATAAAAGAAATAAATAGAAAAATACTTCGGGCTAAAATTTAAATTTTTTCCATACCATTTCATAGGTAATAGGGTCCTTACAATTCTAAGATTTTTATATAAATTGGCTCGTTAGCATTTTCACAGGGAAACTCCCTTTCACCAAGTTTAACGGTTGTTTTGACCTGCAAGTCACTTCCCCTTGAAAACCCACTGAACTTTTCTCCTGGCCATGATGAGAGACCTCTAGTCATGCATCTTCTGTGTTTTCCCTATTATCACTGTAGCCCCAACAAGCTCCGTATCCTTGATGAGTTGTTGAAAGGGGTACAGAAATAAGAGGTCCCATTTCTCTTGCCAGGCTATTTTATGAGCAGACATTATGCCTCAGTCTTTTGTGCCTCAGGATCTGTTTTCTCATAGAATAAGTGTGCTTTATTTACCTTATCATACTCGAGCTCTATGCAGCTACAGTCCGAGCTAAATAGGGCTTAGAAGACTGCCATGACAACCTACAAAGCATTTATAATGTTATTTCTACGGGGGAATGTACCTCTCATTTCAAAGAATTGCTTTACAAATAATCTTTTAATACATAATGATTTCCAAATTGATGAGTTGACTTATATTCTTCAAAATTATACATACACTGCAGACATGCTATAATATGTATCTTTCCTGCCAGAGAGAACTTGGAAGTATCTTTCCCATTTAAGTGTAACTAATATCTAAATTTTTATTTTATTTTATTTTTTGAGACAGAGTTTTGTTCTCGTTGCCCTGGCTGGAGGGCAATGGTGCAGTCTCGGCTCACTGCAACCTCTGCCTCCCAGGCTCAAGCAATTCTCCTGCCTCAGCCTCCCAACTAGCTGGGATTACAGGCATATGTCACCACACCTGGCTAATTTTTATATTTTTAGTAAAGACATGGTTTCACCATGTTGGTCGGGCTGATTTTGAACTCCTGACCTCAGGTCATCCGCCTGCCTCGGCCTCCCAGAGTGCTGGATTACAGGTATGAGCCGCTGTGTCCAGCCCTAAAGATTCTGAGCAATACTAACTGAAGTCCACATGAGCTGTTACTGAAAACAGCAAAGCATCAGGTGTGTATACGTGTTGCTTTATTTTTCAACTTGTCTTGATTCACACACCATTTTCACCCCTTGCTGAAAGTGTTGGGGGTCAGCAAAGCAAGATACAAACAGATTTGATTCATGAATGTTTGCACTCAGGGAACAGACACCTCCTGGCACCTGTCCACAGGTGGGACGGGTTATCTATTGCTTCTCTACAATAGTCCGTCTGACTGCAAAAAATATATGATTGTTGAAAAGGTAGCTACATACCCACTTTGAATGGGAATCCTTGCCAACTTAGATTCAGGTCACAAAAATTTTTTGGGGTCCTGTTTTTTCTGAGATTTGCGGAGAGCTGCCTAAAGAGTATGACTTGGCATAAAGCGCCTTTATTTTCAGATTTCATAGATTTGCTGTATTCAGTATGAAAATATGCCTTGTAGGTAGCTAGGAATATTGAAGTTATGTTTATATTATAATGTGGACCCAGTTTTCAAAATAACATCATCTAAACTTATCAGTTGGCATAATGAGAGTTAAGAGAGGAGAATCTAAGGAACGTGGTTTTCCTCAAAACAAAGTGAGAGGTGAAGTCACAAGCACACAGTGTTGAAAAACCTTTTGTAAACTAGTAACAACAGCTGCTTAATAAATGGCTTTTGCTGGGATGGCGAAGGGAGTGCCCGCCTGCATAGCTCTGCACACAGGCAAGTCCATCTCACGTTAAGTCAGAGGAAATTCAACAATGTTATCTAAAACATACAAAGGGCATAAACTGATATAACTTTAAATCAACTGTGTAAATATTTTTAAGAAGATATTTAAAAAACAAATGTTTTCTTTGGTCTAAACTATGAAATATGGAATTGGGCAGCTTTGCCATTTCCTTTCAGATTGTTTAGGACTAAAACTTCTTTTATTTCCTGTTTTTTCCTTCTAATATGAACTGTGTTAATATAAAAGAAATTTAAAGAAGAAGAAAAATAGGCTCAGGTCTAACTCAATGTGTATTATGACTTAGCCAAAACTGGGTGTATGTGATGAAAACTAACAGGAGGTTTTCATCTCAGGAGGAATATGGTGTTTCTTTTGACTTTGCGTTATGTAACACGATAAAAGGACTCCATTTTCCTAATCTTTTCTAGCCATTTCAAATCACACTTATTAGCTAGTATTAGCTACTGCTTGTTTCCATTTTTCTTACATGTGAAATTATTATTATTATTATTTTTTTTTTTTTGAGACGGAGTTTCCCTCTCATTACCCAGGCTGGAGTGCAATGGCGTGATCTCAGCCCACTGCAACCTCTGCCTCCTGGGTTCAGGCAATTCTCCTGCCTCAGCCTCCTGAGTAGCTGGGATTACAGGCACGTGCCACCGTGCCCAGCTAATTTTTTGTATTTTTAGTAGAGCCAGGGTTTCACCATGTTGACCAGGATGGTCTCGATCTCTTGACCTCGCGATCCACCCGCCTCGGCCTCCCAAAGTGCTGGGATTACAGGCATGAGCCACTGCGCCCGGCCCACATGTGAAATTAGAAACACCTCCAGGAAGTTAATATTAAAGTTAGATGCTTAAATAGACATTGATAGAAGAGGATTTTGGAAACTTGATTTATTAAGTTACAATCATATATATTAAAATTTAATGAGAATTCAAACAGATAGAAAATGTAAGCTGTACTGGTGAAAATTATAATTGTAGTGTTACGTAGAAATTCGTTAGAGGATAAAAGGGAATAAATGGGACTATCATAGTTTTAAAAACCAGTGGCAACTTAAGGGACGTAAGTGTTGTCACTCTGAACAGACAGGCATAATTAAACCATGTCTGTGGGAACATGGCCAGCTCAGTGACATTTGCTTCCATCTCCACATCACTGCAAGAGTTTACCTATACTGTATACCAAGCAGCAAGAACCTAGAAACACTGGTCTCTCCAGCCATGGAGTGTTAATGTGACACCAAGTCCAGGTGGCACAGATCCAGGTTTTCCTACCTAGCACATCCACACGACACTGCCCTTCATGAGTGCTGACGTTTTAGAAACTAACATTTATGTTAAAGCAGCTTCTACAGCAGCATGCAGTAATACAAAGGATATTAAAGACCCAGACATGCATTCAAACACCATCTCTGTACAAACCAAGGCAAGGGTATTCAGCCTCCTTGCCACAGTTTACCTGCCTGGTAAAATAAAGATTTGGATCAAAATATTCTAAGGTCCTTTTCAGTTTAAATATTCTCCACATTTCACAACAGGGCATTCTGTGCTTCCCAGACTTTTCATCGGACCCTCTTTTCTTTTGCTTTTTTCAAACAACAGCTACAGATTGGATGCTTTATGAAATCATTTCCCTCCCTATTCTATCAATCAAAGATAAATGTGTGTACAGTTAATACCACACTGACTTAATATAAATTTGGCATTTAAGTCGGGCCATGCAGCCTTATCTTGGGTAAACACATGCAGTTCATTAACCCTGGGGAAAATATTAAAAATATGAACTACGTAGGGGTCTAGGTACACTTGATTAGAAAACACCAAACTGAGGGAAATACACCATCCAAACCGGCCATAATTAGGATAGGTCAGCTAGAGAGCTTGAACAAATAAATCATTTTAGCCTATCTGAGTTTTGATTTCTTCAACTGATAAATGAGAGACAGAAATTTTGAATATTTTTAATCCACGGTACCAGTGAAGTTTTCAAATATGAAGTTGAAAGGCAGCAACTGAGGTCCGCGGTAGATTTATCTCTGAAGTTAAAACTGAGCTGCATTTAAGGACATGTATAAGGTCTGGAAAGTGAGAGTAGAAACCAAGTGAGAAAAGGCAGAGATGTCAAAAATAAAGTCATTTTTAGGTAAAAATAATAATAATCAATAGTAACTAATCAAGCTGAGCTCATGCCTTTCGGGAGGCCAAGGTGGGGGGATCACCTGAGGTCAGGAGCTTGAGACCAGCTTGGGCACTATATGAGATACTCAACTCTTCAAAAAATTGAAAACAATAAAACAACTAATCAAATACCTAGAGCAAAATCGGATTATACCTGAAATGGTGAATTGAGGCAATACCATTAGGGGCATTGAAAGGCAAGCTCAGGATGCCATGGAAGTTTTCTAAGCAGGGAAGTTGCATTCACTTATTTTGGAACACACCCTATGTATAAGGCATTGTCTTAGTGGGTAAGAGGTGAAATAAAGGTGGGCAGTCTCCCGTATCTTTAGGGAGATTTACAGTGGAGAAAGCAGGATATATGTACAAATAAGGAAACAACCCATATTTTAGCTGATTCACTCTGCCTTTTGAGATTCCAATAACACTGAATCAAATCCCCGTTCAAATTGAAGAGGAAAATTAGCGAGCCTCCTCTGACGGGGTTTACACTGTGCCTATTTATTTCTAATTCCAGTTTTGGCCGAGTTCTCAGCATCTTCCTTCTTGACTCTTGATGCTGCTTCCTTCTGTCTACCAGGCACTGATGCAAACGTGAAACACGCCTCCTTTTCTCTCATCTCTCCAGATACAACTCGCACAATTGGCATGTGCTGGATGTTTTCCGTTTCTGCCTCCAGATCGCTCTCTTCTTCATCTACTTTGTCTGGTAACCTGGGAGTCTGAAAGGCATGTTCTGTGCCCACTGACATCCAGCTGGGTTCGGCGAATGGAAGATGCAGCAAGAGCAGAGCACGGGGGTACAGAGAAGCAAAGGAGGTAATTTTTCAGCTGCCTTCTCGGTGGGTTGCTGCATATTGCCGGCATTTATCTACCTGTAGTTCCTACAATATCAGGTGAATGGCCTTCCCATCGAAGCAGAGCGGCTCTCTCTCTCTCTCTGGGTTCCTTCTGGTCAGTGCTGCTTTTCTATACTTCTTTAGGCCCAGGCAACTGCACCATCCGTACCCTGACGATATCTCTTGTAAAATCCCTTTTAAAACTCCTTGGCTACCAAATCTAGGTGACTATCCCTTTCTGGCCAGGACCTTAATTGTTAAAATGGAGATTAGAGATTTGCTAAATATTTAAAGCATAACAGTGAGGGTTACACTGTAGTGCACAGGGTAACTTCAGTATCGGATAGCAGTTTTTAAAAACTTTCTTTAAATTTCTAAATTGACAAAAAAAAGTTGTATATATTTATCATGTATGGCACGTTGTTTTGAAATTGTGGAATACACTGTAGAATGGCTAAATTGAGTTAATTAACATATGGAATGTGTATTACCTCAAATATTTAGCATTTTTGTGGTGAGAATACTTAAAATCTACTATTTTGGCAACTCTCAAGAATACAATACATTGTTATTTACCGTAGTCCATAATCGAGTTCTCAAAGGCCTTTTATCGTCTTCTCTCCTCCTTCAATCTATTACGCAGCTTGAGAGTTTCATTATTTTGCTAAGCCCTTTTCTTGCCTATGATTTCCCTTCTTCCCCACTGTATTTTTTTCTCCAGCCTTTTCCAAGTCTTTACATATATGTTGAACTCTGCCCATCTCTTGGTCTCATCTTTGAGATGCTCTAAGGTCTTTCTATAATCAAAATCGTTTCTTGAAATGTTTGGTAAATAAAGGCCGTTCTCCTTCTTGCCTCTAGCTCATGTGCCACTCTCCTGACTCCTCGTTATTCCATGAGTATAATAATGCAAAGATGAGAGTTTTGTCTACAATCACAGAGGTAGAGATCAAAAGAAATTCAAAGAAGTGAAAGAGAAACAGTACGTTCATGATACAGGAAAGCGTGACTCACGTGAGTAGTTCTGTTTAGCTCATAAATGCTGAAAGTGGTGTTTGAAAAGACCAATTTGACAGTAGTATGCTGGATGGATTCAAGGGAAGAAAAACTTAAGGCAGGAGACCAGGCTACTGCAGGAGTTTCCGCAAGAGCTGATTAAAGTTCAACCTAGAATGGTAGTATGATAATAGAAATCAAAGCACAAAAGTAGAAAAAATAGGAGACTGTCACAACAGAAGAACAGGTTAATCTTAATCTATGTCCTAAAATGAAAAATAAAAGTCCTAAACTGAAAAAATGGGTGTTGCAGAATAAGATCAAGAGATCGAGACCATCTTGGTCAACATGGTGAAATCTTGTCTCTACTAAAAAAAAAATACAAAAAATTAGCTGGGCATGGTGGCGCATGCCTGTAATCCCAGCTACTCAGGAGGCTGAGGCAGGAGAATTGCCTGAACCCAGGAGGCGGAGGTTGCGGTGAGCCGAGATCGTGCCATTGCACTCCAGCCCGGGTAACAGGAGCGAAATTCCGTCTCAAAAATAAATAAATAAGTTGAAGAATAACTTTTTTTTTGAGGTTCAGAGCAGAAGTTTAATAGGTAAAAGAAAGAGAAGAGCTCTCTTCACAGAGAGGGGTTCTGGAGAAATGAGTTGCTGGCCAAGTGCTCACCCCTGTAATCCCAGGGCTTTGGGAGGCCAAGGTGGGTGGATCACCTGAGGTCAAGATTTCAAGACCAATCTGACAACCATGGTGAAACCCCGTCTACACTAAAACTACAAAAATTAGTCAGCCATAGCGGTGCATGCCTGCAGTCCCAGCTACCCAGGAAGCCAAGGCAGGAGAATTACTTGAACCTGGAAGATGGAGGTTGCAGTGAGCTGAGATCATGCCACTGCACTCCAGTCTGGGTGACAATACATGACTCTATCTCAGAAAAAAAAAGAAAGAAAAAGAAAGAGAAAATGGGTTGCTGCTTCCACAGTGAAGTGCAGGAGGTTTTATAGATAAGCCTGAGGCGGTGTTTCACATAGGGCACAAAA
The DNA here is from genome assembly GCF_049354715.1 of Callithrix jacchus. NCBI lineage: Eukaryota > Metazoa > Chordata > Mammalia > Primates > Cebidae > Callithrix > Callithrix jacchus. Next base: position 3,427,675 of record NC_133510.1, read on the forward strand.
GATTTGTTGGAACAGGCGTGCCATTGGCATAGTGTGTGAAGAAGCTAGCCACCCCACCCTAATCTTTTAAGAGTAAGGTTTTTTTAAATTATATATTGTCCTAGTCCATTTGTGCTGCCACGACAAAACACCACAGACTAGGTAATTTATAAATAACGGAATCTTATTTCTCACAGTACTGGAAGCTGGGAAGTCCAAGGTTAAGGTGCCAGCATTGGTGTCTTGTGGGGGCCTTCTTGCTGTGTCCTGACAAGGTAGAAGAATGAAAGGACAAACTTCCTTCCTGTCCTATGTAGCAGAAGAACAGAAGGGCCCAAGCTAGTCCCCTCCAGGTTTTTTTATGGGCACTAATCCATTAATCACTTCCCAAAAGGCTCTATCTTTCAATAAGAATCGAGTTTCAACACATGAATTCAGGGGACCATTCAAACCACAGCATATATATATATATACATCTCTAAAATAATTCACACCTGCACACTAGATGCCTAGCAATATATTGACACATTAATACTCGGAGATTAAAGTGGCTTTTGTGGTGCCCTAGGTAACTGGTGGTAGAAATTGGAATAAAAACCCCAGAACCTAATATCGAAATATGTATTTTTTTTTTTTTTTTTTTGGGGGGATGGAGTTTCGCTCTTGTTACCCAGGCTGGAGTGCAATGGCGCGATCTCGGCTCACCACAACCTCCGCCTCCTGGGTTCAGGCAATTCTCCTGCCTCAGCCTCATGAGTAGCTGGGATTACAGACTCTCGCCACCATGCCCAGCTAATTTTTTGTATTTTTTTTTAGTAGAGACGGGCTTCCACCATGTTGACCAGGATGGTCTCGATCTCTTGACCTCGTGATCCACCCGCCTCGGCCTCCCAAAGTGCTGGGATTACAGGTGTGAGCCACCGCGCCCGGCCTGAAATATGTATTCTTAACTATTAACTTACTTACTTCTTGTTCAATTATTATTTCTGTACAATAGTGTGTACAGAAGTACACACTATTAATGCTCCCATTCTACTCAGTAGGAAAGAGAGGAATAGAAAGCTTGCCCACAGTCCTCGAATAGAAAGCATGAATTGGACCCAGTCAGCCAAGCTTGGAGCCTGCAGTGCTAACCACGACGTGACGCCTCTCTGAAGATATCTGTCAATAAGGCTTAGCAATCCGCTTCTTTAGAAAATGAGCCAAAGGAGGTATAAAACGAACGTAAGGTTTTAAAGTTAAGATAAACGGTGGCATAAGCCTGGCTTAGCTCCCTACTACCTGGGCTAACTTGAGCTAAGCTCACGCTCCTTATTTATGAAATGGTGCAATGATCCTTTCTTCATAATGTGGTGTTGAGGCTTGGAGGAGAAACCATCAGTAAATGGTTTAATGTGGAGCCTTGTACATGCTACACAGTTGAAGACGGCAATCACAGTTGTTCACCTTGTATGTCGAGCATCACGCCAGACTCACAGGAGACAATGCAAATGTTTGCTTAATGTACATATTAATCAACTAAATAATTGATTGACAGACTGACTGACTAATAGGAAGAGTTCTGAATCACCCGTCTGATTCCAACAACCCATCTCTCTTTTCTGGCTCATTTCTAGTCTATCATTTGAAACTTGAATTAATCTTCCATATCTCTTATATCCATTAGCAGATTAAAAAAGAGATGGTAGCAATTTTACAAAAAACAATAAGGGAAGTCTAATACATACAGAAGTTCACACATTTAGTCATCCTTGTAGACTGCTGCACAGAAAGATTATAGTTTCAGAAACCTCAGTTTCCTTCTTCCAACTAAGATCTAAAATCAGTTTTATTGTGCCTGACTCCCTTCCTTCCCCTAGAAACCATAACTTTGTTTTTTTAATGAAAAAAAAAATAGAAAGAACTAAGAAAAGGAAGAAGATATTTCTGAATTATTGAATTTCTGACTCATTTTTGTTCACTAACTTTTTTTTGAGACATGGCCTCCCTCTGTTGCCCAGGCTGGAATGCAGTGGTGCGACCTCAACTCACTGCAGCCTCAGTCTCCCAAGGTCACGGGTTCTGCGCACCTCGGGATCCCTGAGTACCTGGGGCTACAGGCAGGCACCATCATGTTTGGCTAATGTTTTTTTTTTCTTTTCTCTTTTTTCTTCTTCTTTTTTTTTTTTTTTGGTAGAGACAGGGTTTCACCATCTTGCCCAGGCTGCACTAAAAATTTAAACTGGGTTTTAAGTCACCAGGTAGGCCGGAAAATAAATATAGAGTGACAATAAATAAATACTGGTGACATTCCAAAATATTAGTACAAATTGAATGAAAAACTTGTAAACTTTCCTTCAGTTGGCCAAAAAACAAAACTAAATGAGAAAATTTATAATATAAAATATAATGACTGGGCATGATGGCTCATGCCTGTAATCCCAGCACTTTGGGAGGCCGAAGCAGGTGGATCACCTGAGGTCAGGAGTTTGAGACCAGCCTGAACAACATGATAAAACCTCGTCTCTACTAAAAATACAAAAAAATTAGCTGGGTTTGGCGGTGAGCACTTGTAATTCCAGCTACTCAGGAGAATCACTTGAACCTAGGAGGTGAAGGTTGCAGTGAGCTGAGATGGCACCACTGCACCTCCAGCCTGGGCAACAAGAGTGAAACTCTGTCTAAATTTAAAAAAAAAAAACACTGTTAAATATTATTAAAGTAAAATTTATATTATAAATATATATATATTTATAATATATAAATATAAAATTTATAAAATAAATTCTTTGATTTTTTTCAGTCTGGGGACAGTTTTCTGAAGGAGATATAAACGATGCTTTTTAAAAAAGAATGTGCTCCTGGTCGTATTTTGGTAAAATGCCTTCCCATTTCCCACATTTTGCCCTCACGCTCTATATTCACAATGCCACAACGTTTTCATGCAGGTGAGCTGCACCAGTAAACACAGAGACGTTATGTTTTCAAGGCAGACATGTAGGCAACATCAAGCTTGGAAGGAAGTGAAATGTGCCTACAGCTGTGATCGCACATGCGATAAAATAATACCACCATCTGAAAACAGGAACTCACATTTGTATTAAGCTGGGATTATTTTCTACAGAGAGAAAGTGTTTAATCCTTCTTCACAGAAAGCAAACCACTACAAAGGAAAACATGAGGCCGGGCGCGGTGGCTCATGCCTGTGATCCCAGCACTTTGGAAGGCCGAGGCGGGTGGATCACGAGGTCAAGAGATCGAGACCGTCCCAGTCAAAATGGTGAAACCCCCATCTCTACTAAAAATACAAAAAATTAGCTGGGCACGGTGGCACGTGCCTGTAATCCCAGCTACTCGGGAGGCTGAGGCAGGAGAATTGGCTGAACCCAGGAGGCGGAGGTTGCGGTGAGCCGAGATCATGCCATTGCACTCCAGCCTGGGTTACAAGAGTGAACTCAAAAAAAAAAAAAAAAAAAAAAAAAAAAAAGAAAACATGTTTTTTTTTAGACAGTTTACTCTTTCAATTAAATAGCTGATCTTTGTTCTTTTTCGGAGAATATTCTTTTAATAAGTACCTCTTTCTCTGTCTTGAAAAGTCTGACTTTTTAAGAGTGAGAACCTAAAATTTCTCTCTTCCAGTACAGTTTAGGAGGGACTCTTCTGGGTATGTTACGCTGTAAATCAGAGAGGCTCCAGGCTGTGTTGTAAACACCATATTAAATAAATCAGCAATAAAGCATTTTTAAAGATAAAAATAAAAACATTCACTTTCAAAGTACACCAAGTGACCTCTGAAATAAGAAATGGAAAAAAAAAAAGAGAGAAATTAAATGCAGAGTGGGTCACAAATTCATGAAAAAAATGCATCTCCGCTTTTCCACGTTTACTCCCCGCTACTGCTGCTGCCATCCCTGGGTGTGTCCTTGGATGCTCAGAAGAAGCTTTCTAGTTTACGATCATGCTGATGTTTCCTCTAGGGAAGGAAAATGGTCCACAAGTGGTGCAACGACCTAAAAGGAAAACATCTGTTTGGAGCATGGAGCATTTATTGGCTGAGTTTAGAATAGAGCGATCGTAGCTGAATCCTCCATATGATCCTTCAGGTGTCACCAGATCACAAGGAAAGGAAGATTGGTCTTTATGGGATCACCTCCCGAGACCTAACTGGGTTAAAGTACAAGTTGCATTTGTCATTCAGATAAAGATTTTTTTTAGCACACAGAATTTGAGAATAAAAACAGCACTTAATAGGAGGATATGTCTAAAAGAGTCAATGTTACATTATCTATTTTCATCGCAAAAAAGTAAGGAAGATAAGAGAAAGAAACAAGATGTGTCCTACCCCTCACATTTCAGATTCTAAAACAGGAGTTAAAAACCCCAAATCTGGCTTATAATTCTCAGATACTGTTATCAGTGAAAAAAAAAAGAAAAAAAATCCCAAATCTGGCCGGGCACAGTGGCTCAAGCCTGTAATCCCAGCACTTTGGGAGGCCGAAGGGCTGATGACTAGGTCAGCCGATTGAGACCATCCTGGCCAATATGGTGAAACCCCGTCTCTACTGAAATACAAAATATTAGCTGGGTGTGGTAGCGTGCACCTGTAGAACCAGCTACTTGAGAGCATGAGGCAGGGGAATCCCTTGAACCCTGGAGGCAGAGGTTGCAGGAAGCCAGGACTGCACCACTGCACTCCAATCTGGTGACAGCAAGATGCCTAGGAAAAACCAACCAACCATGAATCTACCAATATTGAGGCAGCAATTCACAGCCTACCAAACCAAAAAAAGTCCAGGACCAGATGGATTCACAGCCAAACTCTACCAGAGGTACAAAGAGGAGCTGTTACCATTCCTTCTGAAACTATTCCAAACAATACAAAAAGAGGGAATCCTCCCTAACTCATTTTATGAGGCCAGCATCGTCCTGATACCAAAACCTGGCAGAGACACAACAGAAACAAAATTTTATGCCAATATCTCTGATAAATGTCGATGCAAAAATCCTCAATAAAATACTGGCAAAACGAATCAAAAAGCTTGCCCACCACGATCAAGTTGGCTTCATTCCTGGGATGCAAGGCTGGTTCAACAGACTCAAATCAATAAACATAATCCATCATAAACAGAACCAATGACAAAACCACATAATTATGTTAAAAGATGCAGACAAGGCCTTCAAAAAAATTCCACAATCCTTCATGCTGAAAACTCTCAATAAATTAGGTATCAGTGGAATGTATCTCTAAATAATAAGAGCTATTTATGACAAACCCACAGCCAATATCACACTGAATGAACAAAAACCAAAAGCATTCCCTTTGAAAATCAGCACAAGACAAGAAAGCCCTCTCTCACCACTCCTATTCAACATAGTGATGGAAGTTTGGCCAGGGCAATCAGGCAGAAGAAAAAAATAAAAGGTATTCAATAGGAAAAGAGGAAGTCAAATTGTCTCTGTTCACAGATGACACGACTGTATATTTAGAAAACCCCAATGTCTCAATTCAAAATTTCCTAGAACTTATAAGCAACTTCAGCAAAGTCTCAGGATATAAAATCAACGTGCAAAAATCACAAGCATTCCTATACACCAATAAGAGACAAACAGAGAGCTTAATCATGAATGAACTCCCATTCACAATTGCTACAAAGAGAATAAATACCTAGGAATACAACTTACAAGGGATGTGAACGACCTCTTCAATGAGAATTACAAACCACTGCTCCAGAAAATATGAGAGGACAGAAAAAGTTGCAAAACATTCCATGCTCACGGATAGGAAGAATCAATTTAGGTGAAAATAGCCATACTGCCAAAAGTAATTTATAGATTCAATGCCATCCCATCAAGCTACCATTAACTGTCTTCACAGAATTGGAAAAAAACCACTTTAAATTTCATATAGAACCAAAAAAAGCCTGCATAGCCAAGACAATCTTAAGCAAAAGAAACAAAGCTGGAGGCATCATACTGCCTCACTTCAAACTACACTCCAAGGCTACAGTAAGAAAAACAGCATGGTACTGGTGCCAAAACAGATATATAGACCAATGGAACAAAACAGAGGCCTTAGAAATAACACCACACATCCACCACCATCTGATCTTTGACAAACCTGACAAAAACAAGCAATGGGGACAGGATTCCCTATTCAATGATGTTGGGAAAACTGGCTAGCCATGTGCAGAAAACGGAAACTGGACCCCTTCCTTACACCTTATACACAAATTAACTTGAGATAGATTAAATACTTAAATGTAAGACCTAAAACCATAACAACCCTAAAAGAAAACCTAGGCAGTACCATTCAGGACATAGGCATGGGCAGAGACTTCATGACTAAAACAACAAAAGCAATGGCAACAAAAGCCAAAATAGACAAATGGGATCTAATTAAACTAAAGAGTTTCTGCACAACAATAGAAACTGTCATCAGAGTAAACAGGCAACCTACAGAATGGGAGAAAAATTTTGTAGTCTATCCATCTGACAAAGGGCTAATATCCAGAATCTACAGAGAACTTAAACAAATTTACAAGAAAGAAACAACCCCATCAAAAAGTGGGTGAAGGATATGAACAGACACTTCTCAAAAGAAGAGATTTATGCAGCCAACAAACATATGAAAAAAAGCTCATCATTACTGGTAATTAGAGAAATGCAAATCAAAACCACATTGAGATACCATCTCACACCAGTTAGAATGGTGATCATTAAAAAGTCAGGAAACAACAGATACTGGAGAGGATGTGGAGAAATAGGAATGCTCTTACACTGGTGGTGGGAATGTAAATTAGTTCAACCATTGTGGAAGACGGTGTGGCAATTCCTCAAGGATCTAGAACTAGAAATACCATTTACCCAGCAATCTCATTACTGGTTATATACCCAAAGGATTAGAAATCATTCTACTATAAAGACACATGAACACGCATGTTTATTGTGGCACTGTTTACAATAACAAAGACTGGAACCAACCCAAATGCTCATCAGTGATGGATTGGATAAAGAAAATGTGGCACATATACACCATGGAATACTATGCAGCCATAAAAAAGGATGAGTTCATGTCCTTTGGAGGGACATGGATGAAGCTGGAAACCATCATTCTCAGAAAACTAACACCAGAACAGAAACCCAAACACCGCATGTTCTCACTGATAAATGGGAGTCGAACAATGAAAACACATGGACACAGGGATAGGGAATATCAGGCACCAGGACCTGTCGGAGGTAGGGGACTGGGGGAGGGATAGCATTAGGAGAAATACCTAATGTAGTTGACAGGTTGATGGGTGAAGCGAACCACTATGGCACGTGTACACCTATGTAACAAACCTGCACATTCTGCACATGTGCCCCAGAACTTAAAGTATAATTTTAAAAAAATCTGAATATTACCAAAGTAAATCTAACTTGAAGGAGATTTTTGTTTAAACTTGCTTGTTTAACTTTTACTAAGAGGCCTTCTGTTTCTGTATGAACTAATCTCATTTTTAAAGTTTTGGTCCTTTAAAAGGGCCAGCCTTTCATCCCACCTAGTCTATGTTCATTGAAAGGGTTTAGAACATACCCAGAGGTGTGAGGATCTAACATTATATGTGACATGTACATGAAATTAACGTGAAAAAGAAGAGACAGGAATATGTTGAAAGGTTATCGGAACAGAAACTATTCTAAAAAATAAAGGCTGTACCTCTTTTTTACTGCATTTTAGGTTTTGGGGTACATGTGAAGAACATGCAAAATAGTTGCATAGGTACACACGTGGCACTGTGATTTGCTGCCTTCCTCCCCTTCACCTATATCTGGCATTTCTCCCCATGCTATCTCTCCCAACTCCCCATCCCCTGCTGTCCCTCCTCTATTCCCCCCAACAGACCCCAGTGTGTGATGCTGTCCTCCCTGTGTCCATGTGTTCTCATTGTTCAATACCCGCCTATGAGTGAGAACATGCAGTGTTTGATTTTCTGTTCTTGTGTCAGTTTGCTGAGAATGATGTTCTCCAGGTTCATCCATGTCCCTACAAAGTTGTGGAGAAATAGGAACACTTTTACACTGCTGGTGGGAGTGTAAATTAGTTCAACCATTGTGGAAGATTCCTCAGGGACCTAGAAATAGAAATTCCATTTGACCCAGCAATCTCATTACTGGGTATATATCCAAAGGACTATAAATCGTTCTTCTATTAGGACACATGCACACGAATGTTCATTGCAGCACTGTTTACAATAGCAAAGACCTGGAATCAACCCAAATGCCCATCGATGACTGTACCTCTTTTCAAAGCACCATACTGAATTTTGCAAATAGCCAATTAATAATGAAATGGCTAGACACATCTGGCATTAATTACTGTGAGGCTGCTGCTAGTGTGTAACCAATAGCTGTCGGGTTTCACACACACCAGCACGTTTGAAAATAATTGCATTTAAAGCTGGATATCACTGGTTATATAGTTGGAGGCTAATTTATTTATTTTTAAATTGCTTCATAAAGTATAACTGATAAAAGGGAAAACAGACACTTAATGCAATATACTCACATTTGAGTCATATCTAAATACTTGTATGTCGACAAATTAAACAAAATCAAACTAACCGTTGTTAATAAAAATTTCATATGAACTTTTATAAATTTGTGGTCATATGAAAGACTGTAGAATATCACTTGATTATTCCACAATGTATATATACTTCAAAACATCATGTTGTACATGATAAATGTATACAATTTTATCCACAATTTAAAAAATACAAAACTTAAAAAATTTAAGTGGATTGAAAAATTATATATCAGGTCAACAGTAGTGGCTCACAACTATAATCCCAGCACTTGGAGGCACTGAGGCAGGAGAATTTCTTGAGCCCAGGAGTTTGAGATCAGTTTGGGCAAGACAGCTGGAGCCAGTCTCTTCAAAAAAAATCAAAAATTAGACAGGCCTGGTGGTGGTGGTGCAGGGCTGTGATCCCAACCACTCAGGCGGCTTAGGTGGGAGGATCTCTTGAGCCCAGGATTTCAAGGATTCAGTGACCTGTGATGCTGCCACTGCACTCCAGTCTGGGCAGACAGCAGCACTCAGTCTCCTAAAATTGTTTTTAAAAGATATGTCACGCTGAATAATCAAAAATAAATAAAACATAAGTTTAAATGAGGGGAAAAGTATAATTCAAAATTATTAAAAGAGAAAAGACAAAATTTTATCTCTCCAGCCTTTAAAAAAATTCCAAAGAAACTACAGCCAATCCTTTCACAACATGAATTTAGATCTTCCCCTTGCCATTCTCTATCTTCAAAGAAATGACCACATGCATCTGATGTGTGTCCTGACTCAATAATTTTTTGTTGGTTAACGATAAACTAACTGGTACAACAAATCCTTCCTTGTCAACAGATATTTGTCAGCAGGCCAGACTTCTAGTTATAATGATGAGAGTTTGTTTGAGCCACACTGCTAAGCTTGCAAAGTGATTTTTCACATGCAGCATTTCACTTGAATCCCACAGCTCCCTGATAAAGTGTTACCACCAATCTCCTTTGACAGAGAAATAGATACAAAAGTCATAAGGTTAGTACAGAAAAGACTTTCAAATAGAACTCTGCTGCTATATCTCCAGTTACTCAGACTCTTTCCATAGGAAAAAAAGCTCAAAAGACAACTTAAAATGCAGAAATAAAAAAACCACAAAGGCTTTGAGAGTTTTAATTATTCTCATGAGGTGAATATTCTAGTATTCAAGCACTTTTAAGTGACAGGTCAAAGTTGACCTGTTGAGACCCACCGAGAGATACAAGACAAAAAAAAAGCGTAAGAATAATAAATGCATAACATTCTGTTGGCAAACTTGGTTCTCCCACAGAGCAACACGGGATTATCACTTTTCAGTACTTTCTAGGGGTGTCATAACAAAGTACCACAGATTAGGTGATTGATTTAAACTACAGATTCTGTTATCCTGGTTCTGGGGGCTAGAGGACGGAGATCAAAGAGCACCACCTTCTCCCTGAGTCCTCAGATATCTTCCTTTTGTATGTGTCTGTGTGCAATTTCCTCTTTGATGAGGGCACTGGTCACACTGGATTAGAGCCCACCCTAATGACTACTTGTTAACTTTGTCTCATTAAAGACCCCATTTCCAAACACAGTCACATTTTGTGATACTGGGGGTTAAGATTTCAAAATATGAATTTGGGGAGGCACAATTTAGCCCCTAACATGTAACTCACAAACAGTTACCCCCCACTCACTCTCTGGAGAGCCCCATGCGGGACTCAGACAGTAGGGATCCCTGCCCTCAGTGGATATGTATATATATATGTAGATAGGACACAAAACTGCAGGTTAAGTAAAACTCCAAGAGTCATATTGCAACAAAATAGACCACTGCCACTTATAATCTTTTTGGCACACATAACAACATTTACATTTTCTCAGTATATCCTTTGCAGTAGGAACTATGTACTAGATTTGAGAAAGAATACTCCTCAAATGGTTAAAATATTTATAGCTTGCAGCTCTGTCAACTGCCTGAAAAATCAATTTGTATGATATATTCCAGTAACTGATAACAAAGATATCACTATCATGTTATCAGAAAAAAAGTTGTTAAATGACTAAGTTAGTACATAAAGTATACTGAAAAAAGGAACAATATGAATTTGTAAGTTTGCAACTGAATTAAGGGAAAAATGTAAGTAATGTGACCGTCACCAATGAAGGGAATACATAGCTTTAAATACAGTGGCTGCTTCTAGTTCTTTAAAAGATATATAGTCTCTAAAATATTCTCCTTTCCTACAGCAAACTTGATTTGCCTATTAACCTTAGAATCGCTGTCTTACATAAACATTTATACTCATCTTCTTTCCTTAACAAAAGTTTCTGAAAATGTACAGTTTAATAACATATATTTAAATTAAAAATATCTTGCCAATTATCTGGCAAGATTAACAGTAAAAAATAAGTAAATATATTCTTTAAAATTTTAGCAATGTCCAATAGTCAAGTTAGAAGCGACCATAAGAATTTTCTGTGTAATACCCTCATTACAAGAGTGTGTGTGTTGGGAGGCTGAGGCGGGTGGATCACGAGGTCAAGAGATCGAGACCATCCTGGTCAACAAGGTGAAACACTGTCTCTACTAAAAATATTTTAAAAATTAGCTGGGTATGGTGGCGTGTGCCTGTAATCCCAGCTACTTGGGAGGCTGAGGCAGGAGAATTGCCTGAACCCAGGAGGCGGAGGTTGCAGTGAGCCGAGATTGCGCCATTGCACTCCAGCCTGGGTAGCAGCGAAACTCCGTCTCAAAAAAAAAAAAAAAAAAAGTGTGTGTGTGTGTGTGTGATACCTGGTATTATGCTGGCATTTTTGGCTGCAGTCAAACATGGATCAATGTCTTCCGAAACAGATTAACAATTTTTTTTTAATTTGAAATAGTAGCTCAGAATTTATTATCTTCTAAGACCCAGTGTAGAGTATTTCTCTCTTTTCTCTTTCTCTTTTTTTTTTTTTTTTTCCGAGATGGAGTCTCCCTCTGTTGCCCAGGCTGGAGTGCAGTAGCACAATCTTGGCTCACTGCAACCCCCACCTCCCAGATTCAAGCAATTCTCCTGCCTCAGCCTTCAGAGTAGCTGGGATTACAGGCCCCCACCATCACAATTGGCTAATTTTTATAGTTTTAGTAGAGATGGGGTTTCACTACGTTGGTCAGGCTGATCTTGAACTCCTGACCTCAGGTGATCCTCCCACCTCAACCTCCCAAAGTGCTGGGATTACAGGCATGAGCCACCGTGCAGGCCCAGTGTGGACTATTTGTCTCCACTTATCTAACTTTACTCTGGTCATGTGGGTAGCTCAGGTAACGAGCAATGATGGCAGTAAAACATCTTTTATTTGAGATGCATTGCTTAACTCACGCCTCCTATTATAAACAGACGTCATCTAAAGAACAATCACTCCTTTTGATGTTTATTTACAATCCTCAGCCTTCACACGACAAAATGGTTAACATTCATTAGCTTATTTAGCTATAAATTTTTTTCAACTACAAGTAAGACCATCACAATGAAAGAATGGCATTACCTAAAAGGGGGATGAAAAGCAGAAGCATGACCTGTTCAACTACTTTTATTGGGTTTGAGTTGATACATTATCAAAGGAAACTGTCATTGGTTTTATGATACCTGTTAATTTTTAACCAGCAAAATATATTTATTTTCACTCTGTCATGACTTTGTGCTTGATTACTTGCTTGCTTTCTCTCTTTTTTGCTTTCCTTTTTTCTTTGATTTTTTTCTCTTTTTAAAAATCAGAGTATATTCTCTTCCTTTTATCAATACCCCCAACTTTTAACATCTAAATGCTTAATTATTTTAATTTGCTATAGCCTCTACTCCTAGTGATTATCAGGAGGAATATGCCTCTACAGTACTTAAGTATACTTGTGAAGTGAGGAAAACTGAAATAAAATCGACCTTCTATTATATCTTGTAGTATATCACAATCAGCATTCTATGTTTATGGAGAGTAAAAGGATTGCTCAACTGTAGGGTGAGGTCAACTACAGGGTGGCTTTATGGCGATGATGGGTCAGAACAGCACTCTTGGAGAACCGGAAGCAGAAATAAAGAATGAACTTAATTACCAATCTACTAAATGACCTTGAACAAAGCAACAAGTTATCTTTTTCATTCTCCTTAACGATTATTTGTTCTGCCTGTTGACGTGGATTACTGAACGGATGCAAAGCCTCAATAATCTACGTCCACTCACTGGAACTTTACATGGTATGAATGTATGCTTAACTCTGTACTCCATAGAATGTTTGATTATACAAATTACAGTTTCGAACTAGACTGCAGAAATTTAGGGTGTTGATTAAACTTCTTAGATAGACAAACTGAGATCAAGCACTTTCAGAAGCGTTGTTTGCATACAAACAGGATTCTCACTGTGGTTGATCATTTCTTTGCCTTTACTGAAGGGCTGTCAGAACTCCTAGTGATTAGGGGCCCTGGTATAGGAATGTGAATTATTCTGCATTTGGAAAACATAATATTGCCTTTTGTCAATAATTCCTCTATAATTTCAATATGTTACCCCGGCATAGTTAAGTTAGTAATAGTATGCAATGTGAATTAACAAGACTGGGATGCTGAAATAGTTTTAGGGAATCCAATGGTGTTATGTGGTCACGGCTATAAAGCATTCATTTTGGTTTATAAATCAAATTACGTTTTCATTGTTGTTTTCATGAAGCACACAGAATCCCTCTCCACTTAATTGTTCCATGCTTGTTTCTGTCTTCAACAATTTCTTGTGTTATAACATTGTTAAATCAGTTTTTACTTCCTCAAAACATTCTATGTATTTATTCATAATAGTCTTTGCAATGGAAAAATTTCACTTTTTCCCCAAATTTCATCATATTCTCTCTCTTCTCACGAAGGCAAAGAAATCAAAAGTATTAAAATATAATTTACAAAATTTGATTGTTGTCCTGAAAGTCCCATTAAAAATAACATCCCGGCTGGGGGTGGTGGCTCACGCCTGTAACCCCAGCACTTTAGGAGGCGGAGGCAGGTGGATCACAAGGTCAAGAGATCGAGACCATCCTGGTCAACATGGTGAAACCCCGTCTCTACTAAAAATACAAAAAATTAGCCGGGCATGGTGGTGTGTGCCTGTAATCCCAGCTACTCAGGAGGCTGAGGCAGGAGAATTGCCTGAACCCAGGAGATGGAGATTGCGGTGAGCCGACATCACGCCATTGCACTCCAGCCTGGGTAACAAGAGCGAAACTCTGTCTCAAAAAATATATATAATAATAATATTCCATTACCATGAGGCTTGCTAGAACGAAACTGGCAAACAACCTCAACACAATGAGGCTGTTTTGTGGAGATAAAGGCACAGCGTATTTTAACCCAAACGGCAAGAACAGACTACCCGGCTACTTCAGTTGGATAACGCAAGTCCTCCTTTCTGCCTCAGTAAGTTTGGGGGCGAATGTCAAACAGCTGTTCTCTTTTACCCAGAATTAGCTGCATTTAGCGATAGGGTAAATGACCACCACATGCACAATTCATAATTCATTTTACAGGGCAAAAATGAGTATCAACAGACACAGGATAAGCAAATGATCACCCATTCTATGGCCTTTATAGTGTATGGTTTTGGTCAGAGATACTACGTAATGAAAGCACCGTCTTACACTATGTATCATAGCAGCTAGTGCTTTTTTATGTGAATTCCAAGAAGTGCCAAGTTCTATTTTATCGGCAGGCTTCAGCCTTCTTCCATTGTCTACAATTTTATTATTAAAAGAGTCCTCCGAATTTGACTATTCCCACAATCAAATTTTAACCTTAAGAAATTTCCCACAAGGATAGCAAGGTAGGTTCCATATGGTGTTGTACTACCAGATTTGGCCAATTGCTTCATTAGTTAATAAAGGAAAAAAACAATAAAAAATCCCACAGAATATAATGGAATCCAGAAGATAATGATCAAATCTAAAGTTTCAGCTGTTATGGATGTAAAAGACATTCATTGTTCTAATTTTTCTACTCAGCAAAATTATGAAATTTGTCACGTGCCTTATGAAGACTGCATCACAAGACGTATTGTAGGTACCTCAGGGAAAACAGCACCATTGCCCTATTTTCTAGTTTCTTATCCAGCGGAAACTACATGCATCTAAAATGGCTGGAAATTATTCCTAACCGTCTTCCAAATTTCACGTTGGGAAGAACCAGAAGCCACTGGAAAGACATTTCCTGCGTTTTCATCTCCTAGACGATGTAATCAGTTACATTCATATTTATATTCAAGAAAGAGGAAAGAAAGTGGTGACTGCCTCCATGATCCTCTTCCAACTGATCTAGAACGGGGTGTGTGTGTGTGTGTATGTGTGTGTGTGTGTGTCTCACTGGAAGGACAGTAGCTCAACAAAAGGCTTTTGTTGCTCACGAAATAACTATATTAAATCTTCCTTAAAACAAGACAAATATCTTAAGTGTCTTTCAGTTGAAAGTAAGAGGAATCCACCATTCAAGTTCAAGTGGAAGGGGGAATTTAGAAGAGAGATACAAGGTTATCTTAGAGTTACCAAATATAGAAAGTATATTTAGCTCCCCCCCCCCCCAAAAAAAAAGAAAAACTCTTAAAGCAGTTTTGTCCCTCTCTTGGGCAACTTCTCTACTTTTCCAGACCATCTTCTGCAAAGCAGTTATTTTTGTTTCTCCAAAATGAGGAACTATGTTCCCTTCTCCTCCCAGGTCCACGGGGGCGTGGTTTCCAAGGCAAGAACTTCCCAGCACCATGCCTCCATTCCCCTCCCCTCTGGGAACCTAGAGCTCTTTGTCTAGCCTTCCCACGCAGGCTGGGTAAAATTCCGGGTGAGCTTCCTTTGTTCACAAAAGCCTGCCAAAAGCCCTGGAAGGAGAGGCTCTGTTGTGGGCCCAAACAACCAATCTGGGACCAAAGGCAAAGATCAATCACTCCAGAGGACGTTTGAAAGAACTCCTCCCATTGGACAAGAACATGAATGGGGCGGGAATAACTTCAAATCAAAACTCCACGTTCTACTTTCTTTCTTTCTCTCTCTCCCTCTCCTTTCTTTCTCTCTTTCTCTCTCTCTCTACTTTCTTTCTCTCTCTCTCTACTTTCTCTCTCTCTTTCCTTTCTTTCTTTCTCTCTCTCTCTCTACTGTCTCTCTCTCTCTCTCTCTCTCTCTCTCTCTCTCTCTCTCTCTCTCTCTCTCTCTCTCTCCCCTAATAAATCACTCTCTGCCAAACTCTATGGGTCCATGATATTTATATGAACGGTAAGCCCACTGCACCTCCAGGACCTCTTTCCCCATTCCTGGGGCAGGGGAGGCCAAGAACCTAGGACACCCAGTTACTATAACAGCAGCTTTCTAGTGAGTTGAGTTTCCTGTCTCCGACTCTCTCTAACTTCCACATAGAATGTCTGTTATTGCCTAGTTCAGTCACTGGAGCTCTGAGTTTAAATTATCAAGAGACTAAGTCTGATTGTCTCAGCCTGGGTCACATTCCATCCTGGACCCATCAAATGTGACCAGGGATTGGGGCGTTACCTGATATGCAGATGTCACCAGGGCTGACTGGGGCTGGAATGTCTGAAGAAACTCTTTCCTTTTCTGCCAACCAAGTCATCTTTTATAGACAGTGCGTGTCGGTCATACAACTTGCTGCATTTAGAGAAAATTCATTTCTACAGATTTTATAAATGCCCTGCATGCTGAAGATGCTAAATAAATGGTAATCATAATAATAATTTGAAGGTATTCCTTCTAATAAAGTAAACATGACATTTAACTATTATTACATAATAACATTTTGAATTAGCTGGATAGACAAAAACATATTTGAAATTCAGGCATATATTTAATAATTACGTTTTGAAATTCAATTTCTCACAATGGAAACAAAAAGTTCATATTGAAAATATCTTTTATAAAGTACTATTAGTGTTTTTCATCAGATTTCCATCAGTAGTTGTATGCAAATACTAAACTCAAGTATATTTTTTAAAATTCTGTGTAAAGTCAGCATAAAGAAAGAATATCAGCTTAAAATAAAACATCACGATGCTTTAACAATATTTATAATAATAATCGTCTATTTACAGCTGCTGTGACGGCCACATTCATATACTCACATAAACTCACATGCTACAACAATTCTTACATTTAGATATGTTTTAACCATTTTACAAACAAGGAATCTAAGATTCAGGAATATTATATTTTGTCCAAATTACACAAGACAAGTATGTATCAGTAGCAGGATTGTCTAATAGTAATCGGGCAGTCCTTCAACTTCCCAAAGGTATCTTTGCAAAAATTAGAGGAATCTAACAGTTTCTCAGGACAACATACCTAGAAAATTGCTGGGAAATTGCCATTATAAATACAGAAACTGATAACGGCCACAAATATGAACGCCCAACTTCCCAAGAACTGTGCAATGCAAAAGCTGCACAACAGTATATGGCAGCCTGCTAATGAAAACAGTGCAGATGTTACCAGTCAATTCTTCTTTTCACATGGAGTACTAGTCATTAATGCCCTGGACCTCCCCTTCTCTCCACCGTTACCCTCACCCTGTTACCTGGGTAAATGAAGAAACTCTGAAAATCTTTTAGCTCATTTGTTCCAGTGATATCCCAGTGATCAAAGACTTTCAAAGCATCTTTCAACCACAGTTCCATTAAATCCCTACATATAACTCCATCAATAAAACACTTTGGGATCCTAGAAATGCACATCATTTGTGGCCCACTATGACCTTCTTTATTTAAAAAAAAAAAAAATCTTAGTTCTATGGATAAGAAGGGAAATTTCTTAACAAACCTCAACTGTTCCTCCATTTTGTTGATTCCCAGTTTGAAAAAGGAAAATGTGGCATCATTCAGGAGACATGTTTAGAAGATTTAACTATATGCATTAACTCTGTTTACCACTGTTGGCTTATTTCTTCTCTGCTTGCACGGCTAAACGTTTTCCAGAATGAGAGCTTTGCCACCGAATATTCCACTAGACCAAAAATGCTTAAGGAAGATGGAGGAGAAAGAATCACCCATCACAATCTCCAGGGAGGCATGTCGAGTTAGGGAAAGGGCAATTAATATTATTAGACAAGGTTATACTTGGGGTTTTACAGTATAAGCTACAGAAAGTCAAACCTTATGAAACACTGGGTGATGGGGATTGAGGCTGAAGAGGGGAAAGGAGGAAGGGAAATATAGTGTGTATGTAAGACCTTGAAAAACACTTGCCAGACATTGCACGTCGAACTCACAGGCACCATTTTACTAAATAGCATCTTATATGACTACATCCTTCCCTCAAGAAATGGGAAGAGAGAACCAGCAGGATTACTTGACCTTGGCTTTAATCAAAGGAGTCCAAAGTTTTGGCTTTTGTTCAATACCAAATGTGTACAACAGAATCGCAAGAGATGTAGAATTGTGGCCTCAAAATATATCTGTCATTGACTTTCCCAAAAGCCATATTCATGCTATATTTTTAATAACCACATAAGTACCCATTTTAGATATTGTTTCTGCGTTAGTGAGGAATGTGGTAACCTAAATGATGGTACAATAAATTTATTTACATTTACAAACTTCAGGAAGCAAAGTCTCTTGAAATGGCTTTACGTATGCATATATGTATTAGTCCATTTTCATACTGCTATGAGGAAATATCCAACACTCGGTAATTTATAAAGAAAAAGAGGTTTAATCAACTCACGGTTCCATATGGCTGGAGAGGCCTCACAGTCATGGCAGAAGGCGAAGGAGGAGCCAAGGCCCATCTTACGTGGTGGCATCAAGACAGCATGTGCAGAGGAACTACCCTTCATAAAACCATCAGATTTCATGAGACTTAGTCACTATCTTGTAAACAGCATGGGAAAAACCTGCCCTCATTATTCAATTATGTCCCATTGGGCCCCTCCCACGACACGTGAGGATTATGGGAGCTACAATTCAAGATGAGAGTTGAGTGCACAGCCAAACCGTATCAATATATATCTTCCTTTAAACATTTTTAAATGGTCTGCTTATGTACAATACTTGCATATAGTAACAGACTTGAGAGGAGACCTGTAGCATAAGTGTTTACTAGATGAAGAAGGTGGAGAAGATTCATAGAGGTACAAATCTTATTCTTGCACAGAAAACTGAGTCACAGGACCAATTCCATCTGAACATGCTGGCAGTGAACTAGAGAGGACTTGAAATAAGCCCCCCTCAGTCTTCAGCAGGAGAGTCTGTACAGAGCTGGACAACAGCAGTCGTCAGCTTGACCAAAGCATTGTATTTTCCTGCTGGTGACTCCCATCTGCAGGCCTCTCTCTTATTTATGAATCTTAAAATAAAGATATTTGGGGTTTTAAAAAATAAAATGTGATGTAAATCCACCAAGAGAAAACCTCATGAATATTCTAAGTAGATCACAAGTATTTTTTTCTATAGCCTACTAAGGTCTCTTTAATACTGTTTCGTGGAAAGGGTAATTCGGGGGTAAATCAAGAGTCATCACACAGCGAAGTAACTACTCTATGGATTAAGGAGTTCCACTACGCTTTGCTACTTCAAGGATCCAAAAATAAATCCCAGTACATATGCTTCTGTCCTAATCGCTTTTTGAAATATCAAATCATGTGGTTGAAGATTTTTATGTTAAAGAATTAGCAAAATAATTCACTTTGAAAAATGTGAAAATAAAAATAGCTCCTCAGAGAACACAGTTCATAATAAAAGTCTCCTTCAGAGAACACAGTTCATAATAAAAGTATCCGTCAACATCTAACACTTTAGAAAACAACTAAATGAATCATTATTTCATGGCAAATCTTTGGCCTAATAAGTTCTTGTTTGTTAAAATCTTCTCTGGTGTCTTCTTTAGTTCTTTTTGCCAAACTTTGTATTAAGGCATGAATGTTTCCATTTGGCTATAAAAAAACAAAGATTAGATCTTACAATAAAATTATATTTCCTTGAATGATAAAGTCCACAATTCTTCCCAATATTGAAGTAGTCCTCACAGAATCTTATATAACTGTTTATCTTGTATTACTTTCTGGGTGGACTTAAAAGGATTATTCTGCACTTTCGGAATCTCATTCACGCTATCTTCATAAAGGCATCTTGGCAAGTCTTCAGAATGCTGTTGGCAGCGTGTCTCGGTAGGTCAACGGGTTCTCTCCCTGTTGTCCACATTTGTGTTTGTTTAGATCTTGACCTAGTAGAGAAAGTTTGCTCACTAGAAATGATGAGATAAAGATGTCCTCCTCAAAAATTTCTCCATCACACGTTTTCTTTCAAAAGATTCTCTTAATGTAAGAAACTCCCCCCTTGAATTTTTTTAATGCCCAGAAAAAGCTGTTTAAAAGTTTTTTTAATGAAGCTTAAGGGTTTAGATCATAATCTCAAAAGACACAATACTGAATGCCACAATCCTCAATGTTGAAATCCTAAAAGATCAAGATCTCTAAAATCGAAATCCCTGTCATCTAAAATTCTAAACACTTAAAATTTGGAAAAATCAGCATCGTAGGAAAGTCACATCATGCTACGCGGAACTATCACCTTGTTACTGTCCTTATAAAGAAGAAAAGAAATTTCAGTTTATTCCCCAAACTATGACAGATTTGGAATCAGCCACTAAAGATTTCCAAAGAGCGAATTTCACGGCATTGCCAATAAAGCTTGTTTTTCCCGTTCAGCTCAATGCATTTGGAGAAAAATTCACGTGTGTAGATTGCCTGCACGACATGGCAAGAATGAAAACTTCAGTTTAAAAATGCCTCACTGGCCTGTGTTGGCATTCCTTCCAGCTGCGACATTCCAGGGCTTTTAACAAATTAAAGCTGTACTTGCCTGAAGAAGCCAGCTAAGTTACTGAACAGTTTGAAAATAATTATGTGCGTAGTAGGATAAGAGGACACTTATGCGACGGTGCTGTTCTCTGATCGCCAGTACTGCTTTTGCCAAATCTGTGTTCTGTGTTGCATGCAGAATGGATCTGCACCAAGCCAGAACCACACAGAAGCATGGCACAGAAAACGGAAACACTGAACAGGGCATGTTCATAGCAATGTATATCAGATCAAAGAGTTGCGAAAAGAGCAGCACCAAATAGAAAATGAATGTGAACATATTATCCAAGGAGAACCGTGTCCTAGAAGAAAAAAGCAGATATTCATTGTGATAGAAGACTTCAAAACATAGTTAACTGTCAACTATATGAAGTTGGCCAGCTCCCGTGGGCTGTCTCTAGGCAATCTGACCCTGTAATACACTTTGAAATATGCCAAAATTTTTTCATGGTTTTTTTTTTGTTTTTTCCCACTATTTCATCATTTTTAAAAATAATTTAATATGCTGTGCATTTCATCTTTGCATCATTTCCAATACTAGAGGTATAAATTATGTAGACTTTTCTAGAGTGCTGATTTATGTATTTTTTTAGAAATGTGCCTCCATAAAAGTGCATTATCACAATGTTGACTGTGTGTGCATGTGCATAAAACATTAAAACTTCCATAATAAATGAAGAGATGTCCCTTGTGTACATCTGCATTTGTGAGAGAGAAAATGTCTCAACATCTTGGCTCTTTAAGCAACTGGTTTGGTGACGATGGAGTTGCGACCCCCAGTGGTTTATGATCAATCTTGTCAAAAGTCTCAGATGACTTGCAGTTACAAAGCTGAGCGCCCACAATTACCAGCCATTGTGATATGCACTTATACATTTCAGTCTTTGACCTCTGTATTTATAAATATGGTTTGCCTGCTCATAACTGTTATACTTGTGACTGTCATTAGTGTACCTGTTGATGCTTACAAAAATATGTATATCAGTGCCGATTTTAGTGCGTCGATTCACCTATTGAAGTGTTCTATTGTGTTTTTATAGGTTTCTCATATAAACGTCCTTTTAAAAATGTAAGTAAACAGTTAGCCAATGTAGTGGCACTCACCTATAGTCCCAGCTAGTCAGGAGGCTGAGGTGGGAGGCTCGAGTGAGCCCAGGAGTGTGAGGCTGCAGGGAGCTGTCATCACACCAATGTACTCCAGCTCAGGCAACAGAGCAAGACCCTGTCTTTAAGCGGAAAAAAAGTTAAGTAAATATCTTTTAAGAAATTTTTTAAATTATTTTTTCAGCATTATATTTTCAGCATCTTGATCTCTCAGGATTTGAAAATTTGGAATTATGGCATTCAGGATTGTGACCAGCCCCCAAAAATAAATATCACTGATTTACAATTTTGCCAAGGCTCCTGAGTTTGACAAGCATCATCATTACATTTAAAATCTTCTCACAAGCCATCTTTGACACAAATAAGGGTTGCAGATAGAATCTTCTATTGATGAAAGTTAATGGTTTTGCACTGAATTTAGAGGGAGTAACCAAAGCCCACATTTCCTTTTCTCTTGTTCCAGATCAAGGTACTTTTTCTTCTTTAGATTTCCCAAGGATTACAGATTTTATTATAATAATCTCATTAGGCATAGTTTCTTTCATTTTAAAATTCCATCATAGGTATTTATTCTTAAATCAATGTTTTATAGATCATTCTGTATACAATTATTTTGCAAAGATGCCTAATCTTGATTGCTTATAAATTCTTCTTCTCTTGCCATTTATTTTCTAATATAGTAGTCCTGGAAAACTAATTAAAATAAAATAAAGTAATTCCATCTGATTAGTCTTGATTTTCCTGATTGATACAAGGGATGATTTCCTTCATCTCATTTCTATGACTATTGTATGTACTGTACTAGACTACATAGTACATTTAAAGAAATATTTTTAAAAATTTTAACTTTTAAATTTAAATTAATACTAATATTTTGGTAGCAAGTAAAAACAAACTTATTTATTACAACAATGTGCTTAGTTCTCTGCTAAGCAAAGAATACAAATTTCAGAAAAACATGGTTTGAGTCAACCACTGAATGACAAATATTTTCATTTGCAGTCATTATTATTCAAACTAATCACAGGAGAGTGATTATTTTCACTCTCCTACCTCGCATGTGATGTTTATTGTAGTTGTTAAGCAAGCAGATCCTGGAAACTTTTTCCTAGTTTAAAAAAACAACATTTTAAATTCATTTTATAGCCTCAGCATCTCTCTCCTCACCCTTACTCCATTAATTCTGTAAAACTAAATTGGGGTTGTATGATCTAGCCTTTTCTGAAATGCAGTCTTTACAACAGTGAGACATGATAGAAACCATGCAACATAAAACCACAGGATTTTTTAAAAGCTGCTCTGAGATGACTTATATGTTTCAAAAACCAGCTTAAAGTTGAGTTATGAAAATACCATTTTAATAAATTCCTTTAGAAAGTCTCATGTTTGTCATTTATTTATTCCTTCATGCACTTGTTCCCTTTTATTTATCCATTTTCCCTTATTCGGCAAGCATGTAAAGCAAGGGTTTTGGTTTCTGCATAACGTTGCAAATAATGGTACTGGACAAAAATCAAAGAAATAAAAAAATTAGTGACAAGGTCCATAGAAGGCCAAGTTTCCGGGGCTGCAGGTGGAAGGAACAGATTGATCTGAGGCATAGCCCTGGTCTCCTGACACAGTTGTCTAGCACTTGACCAGACGAGTCGTAGGAAACGGATGATGTTCATGAAGAGAGGTTTGTAAAATGCTTTCTGCGATTTGCATCAGACCCTTTGCTAGGCCTGAGAACACAAAGTTGAGTAAACTGCAGCCCTTGCGCTAAGGAACTCTCACATTTTTACTGAAGCCCCAAAGCATTTGTTGTTTCCACACAACTGATTCCTTTTTTCCTCTGAATTATTTCACAGCAATTTGATATCAATCATCTACTTTAAAAACACATGAGGCCGGGCGCGGTGGCCCAAGCCTGTAATCTCAGCACTTTGGGAGGCCGAGGCGGGTGGATCACGAGGTCAAGAGATCGAGACCATCCTGGTCACCATGGTGAAACCCCGTCTCTACTAAAAATACAAAAAAAATTAGCTGGGCATGGTGGTGTGGGCCTGTAATCCCAGCTACTCGGGAGGCTGAGGCAGGAGAATTGCCTGAACCCAGGAGGCGGAGGTTGCGATGAGCCGAGATCGCGCCATTGCACTCCAGCCTGGGTAACAAGAGCGAGACTCCGTCTCAAAAAAAAAAAAAAAAACATGAAAAATTTTTCTTCAACATAAGTGTTACATCTTTCTTTTTGTTCTCAAACTAATTCTTGATACTTCTGGTCAACTTCAACTAATTTTATTCTATTTAACATGTTTTAAGCTTAAAATTATTTTACTTATAACCCTATCATATGTATATATGAAATTTAACAGTTTGTATCCTCCGGCTATGAGGCCGTAAGGGTGAAAATAGTTTTTCTGAATTGAGTTACTGCAGTTATTAACAGCATACAATCAAAATAACATACATTATAAATCAGACTGTTTTAAACCTATAAATAAAATTATTCATAAGCTGATTCAAATAGATGGTCATTAAAAAAAAGATTAGCTCATGTATCTGAATGAAAATTTCTTACAGCTGGAATTCAACAATGTTCAGAATCAGTTTTATTCCTGTTTTCCAAATGTAAGGACTGAAAAACTTTTCACATAAAAGTCAGGAATAGAAGACCTTTTGTGAGAGCAATGTCAAGTCTTTCTGAGTCAGGTGACAAGATTTACACGGATCAATCAGTTAACACTTTAGTAGGATTTCCTTTTATTTATTTATTTACTTACTTACTTACTTTTTGAAAGCAAAGAATTGGAAATTGCCACATCTTACAAAAGGATGTGTCTGTTACTGGGTCACCAGAGTCATCTACATTCTCAACATCAATCCCAGTAAGTGTAATATTCCTTGTCCCTGAGTTGGATTTTATACCTGAGACCACGCACCAATTCAGGATGCATGCCTTTGTAAAGAAGGGAAACGGAGATTGTAAGGAGGTAAGATGAGAAAGCTTGTTTTCTATTACAGAAGAGTCATATACATTTTTACTAATTATAGCAAAGACTGCACTTGGAAGCTGAGAATCAGCATGCTGATTGCCTTCAATTCCGTGTTAGTGTAGCCCTTGGAAAGCCATTCAAGCTTTCAGAACAGATATTTGGGTAGGAATTCCACTTCTACAGACACTGTGGTACTTTGCAGAAGCTCACGTAGTTAAAAGATGGGTACTTCCAAGACAATTTTGTGATTTGTGGAAACTGCATTTCGGAGATAACAATTCACTCTTAAAAATGTATGCTATATGTGTTTCTGTTTCTATCACAAGAAAGTTTGGCATTGACCAGGCTTTTTAAAAGAATTTTTTATACTAATATCTTTCTTAAAAAGAGGTAATCATGCTGTGCAAAGAGTAAATTCATATCTCCAATTTTCAGAATTCACTAGATATTTCCAAAATTACCAAAGTCTAATGTTTCAATAATG
Organism: Callithrix jacchus; assembly: GCF_049354715.1. Taxonomy (NCBI): domain Eukaryota; kingdom Metazoa; phylum Chordata; class Mammalia; order Primates; family Cebidae; genus Callithrix; species Callithrix jacchus. The sequence goes on from NC_133510.1 coordinate 3,452,614, forward strand.
GTAAAATGAATTCTTAACACTAATATTTTAGATGAGGAACAAGATGAGAAGAGAAAACACACTAACCAAGAACATGTATTTGAGTGCTTTTCAAAAGCCTGATAGTCTAACAAGTTTGCTGCTCCCTGATTAAAAAACAACTGTTGGCTTTTTTGGGTTTTGTTGGTTTGCTTGCCTTTTTTTTTTTTTTTCCCCTGTATATAAATATATGTATTTGGCTGAAAGTCTTTCATATTTTTAATATGGACATTCAAGTCTTTGGAAAATACTTTTGTCCTTTCAGTGAAGCTTTCCACTTTAATACTGAGTTTAGAGAGTTCAGTAATATTCAAGAAATATGTACTAATACCTACTCTGCATAAAGTGCTACATGCAGTGACGTAGGAGATACAAGGGTGAATCATTCAGGGAGTATAGGATCTGGGTGGCAGAAAAACAGACTCAAAAAACTGCCCAAAGCCGCAAGAGGAAATCAGAATGTGCCTCAGGGAAGCCAAGGCTTTCCAGGACTAGGATAACACTATTAGCTCTGGGAAAATCGATGTCAAGACAATGCATAACATACCGGAATGCTACCCATGTGGGAGTCGCTTATATCCCACTGCTCAAGTGCATCGCCGAGATCGGATTTTCCACGCATGCAAGAATTCAAAAAATTGCAACCTCCAACATAAATGGGTTAATAAGAGCTTTATTAACTTCAATTGCTATTTTGTTATCTTGCATTACTACCAATTTACTTAGCAGAGATTCCTTGAGAGCCTACTCGTACCTAGCGTAATACTACCACTACAAAAATAATGTGTGATGAGGCTGAATGAGGATGGCGCGGCTACTGCCCTCAAACTGCTTATAGGCTTGTGGAAAATAGACATTTACATGATTAATTACAGTACAATATTGTAAGCATTATAAATATAATAAATACATGCATATTTAAAGCTAAAAAGACTATTTCTGTGTCTATTTTATACGAGCTTTTAATTTTTTTAAAACAGCATAACGCTTAGGACAAACCAAGGTAGCAAAAAGAAGACTCAGGTTTGAGATGTATTTTGAAGAAAGAGTTGGGAGTACTTGCTAATAAGTCAGATGTCAGATACGAAAAAAGGAGAATAGGCAAGGTTACTCTGAAGTTCGGGGTATGAAGAACTGGAAACATTAAGGTACCATTGATTGAAATTATGTGTCAGTTACCATATTTGCTGAATAACAAATCCCCCCAGAACTTACTGGCTTAAAAGTGATTCATGTATTCACGATTTCGTGGGTTGGTAACTTCACTTAGGTCCAGCTGGACATCCCTTCTGCTCCTCTCACATGGACTCTCACTGGCCATGGTCAGTTGACAGCTTGGACAGGACTGGATGCTGTAAGACGGCCTTACTGACATATCTGGTGGTTGGCAGAGTGTTGGCTGGAGCACTCTGGTCCTCCGTTACGTGGTCCTTCTAGCGGGTAGCTCAGGCTCATTCACAGGGCAGCAGGTTTCTAAGACAGCAGGAGTGGAAGCTGCAGGGCCTCCTGGGGGTCCACCTTCAGAAGTTGCACAAGGCCACTTCTACCACATTTTATTAATCAAAACAACTCAAAAAGCCAGTCTAGATTCAAGGAGTAAGAAAACGGACTCCATCTTTTTTTTTTTTTTTTTTTTTTTTGAGATGGAGTCTCACACTGTTGCCTGGCTGTAGCACAGTGGCACAACTCACCGCAGCCTCCACTTCCTGGATTCAAGCAATTCTCCTGCCTCAGCCTCCCAAATAGCTGGGATTACAGGTGTCTGCCACCACATCCAGCTAATTTTTTTTATTTTTAGTAGAGACAGGGTTTCACCGCGTTGACAAGGCTGGCCTCAAACTCCTGACCTCGTGATCCCCCTGCCTCAGCCTCCCAAAGTGCTGGGATTACAGGAGTGAGCCCGCGCTCCTGGCCAATGGACTCCGTCTCTTGATGTGAGCAGCTGCAAATAACTCGTGACCCTTTTTATCCTTCCACAGACGGGAACAACAGAAAGTCGAGCCTACTTCTTCTAAGAGTTTAGTTTTAGAGAAAAAATTGTGCTTGGCTGGAAAATGGTGCATTGCTTAGAGATACTCCTCCAGGTTCTCTGATTCTGATTCAATGGGGACTGTTTTACAGCTTCATCTCTTACATGTAACTGACAGAAGTGCAAAACATTGTTCTCGTCTGTGGACATGGAAACAAATTCTGTCCCTTAGAGGACCTGTTAACTTTCTTCTTCCACTGCAGATGAAGCCATTTTTGCCTCTATTTGCACATTTATTAAATGTCTGTTAAAAGAAAACATACAAATGGCCAATCGGTATATGAAAAAATTATGCTCAACATTACTAATCATCAGGGAAATCCAAACTAAAACCACAACGAGATATCACCTCACCCCAGAATGACTATTATCAAAAAAACTAAAGATAACAAGCATTGGCAAGGATGTAGGTCAAAGGAAACCCCTGTACACTGTTGGATGGAATATAAATGAGTACAGCTATTATGAAAAACAGTATGGAGATTTCTCAGAAATTAAAAATTACAACTATTGGCCGGGCGCGGTGGCACGTGCCTGTAATCCCGGCACTTTGGGAGGCCGAGGCAGGTGGATCATGAGGTCAAGAGATGGAGACCATCCTGGTCAACATGGTGAAACCCCGTCTCTACTAAAATACACAAAATTAGCTGGGCATGGTGGCGCGTGCCTGTAATCCCAGCTACTCAGGAGGCTGAGGCAGGAGAATTGCCTGAACCCAGGAGGCGGAGGTTGCGGTGAGCCGAGATCGTGCCATTGCACTCCAGCCTGGGTAACAAGAGCGAAACTCCATCTCAAAATAAATAAAATAAAAATTAAAAATCACAACTATTACATGATATATAAATACCCACTACTGGGTACTTATCCAAAGGAAATGACATACCAATATGTCATTGGTATGTCGAAAGGATGTTGGCACCCCATGTTTATTGCCGCACTATTCATAAGAGCCAAGATACAGAATCAACCTACCTGTCCGTCGGCAAATGAAGATACAAAGAAAACGTGGTCCGTATACACAGTGAAGTACTATTCAGTCATGAGAATGAAATCCTGCTATTTGCCGCAATATGGATGGTAAGCGTCCTTAACACAGACAGACAAATAGCTTGCTATCTCACTCGTATACGGAATCTGAAAAAGTCGATCTCATGGCAGTAGACAGTCGAACAGCAGTTAACAGGTGCTGCATGGCTATGGGGAGAAAGGGGAATAAGGAGATGTTGGTCAAAGGATACAGAATCACAGGTAGACAAGAGAAATACATTTTAAGAGATCTATGGCACAGCCAGGTGACTGTATAAAGGATGATATGTTGTATTCTTGAAAAACGTAAAGAGAACAGTTGTCACACGCTCTCACCACAAAAATGGTAGAATGGATGGATGTGAGGCAACGCCACTGTTAACTGTGTAAGGTAATGCAGTTGTTAATTAGCTAGATTTCACCATCCCACAATGTATGTGTGCTTCAAAACATCATGTTGTACTTGTTTAAAAAATATAATTCATCTGTCAATTTTTTTAAATTAATTTTAAAATTAAAAAAAATTCCTAATCTCCCTCTATATATTTCTTCATATTATTTTCCCCCTTAACATCTTTTTTCCTTAACTTCTTTTTCTTTCCTCTGTTTTCTTTTCTTGCTAAATTTATTTTTGATTGCGGTAAAATATACACAAAATTTCCCATCTTAATCATTTTTAAGTACATATATAGCTCAGTGGTGTCAAGTTCATTCACACTAGTATGCAACCATTCACCCCCATCCCTTTCTAGAACTCTTTTCATCTTGCAAAACCGAAACCCTGTACTCATTAACAGTGACCCCATTCTCCTCCCCTATAGCTCCTGGTGACCACCATTCTACCATCTCTCTATGAAGTTCTTGACCGTAAGTACCTCATAGAAATGAAATCATACAGTATTTGGCTTTTAATGAGTGGCTTACTTCACTGAGCAAAACGGCCTCAAGTTTCATCCATAGTTAGCATGTGTCAGAACTGCCTCCTTTTTCAAGGCGGAGCAACATTGCATCGTGTGTTTATACCACAGTGTGTTTATCCATCCATTCATCAGTGGAACGTCTACCTTTTGGCTATTATGAATAATGCTGCTACGAATATAGGTATACAAATCTCTCTTAAAGACCCTGCTTTTAATTCTTTTGGGTATATGCCCTGAAGAAGAATTGCTGAATGGTATAATAATTCTACTTTAATTTTCTGAGGAATCACCATACTGTTTTTCCTAACAGCTGCACTATTTGACATCCCCACCAACAGCACACAAGGACCCCAATTTATCCACATCCTCACCAGCAGTACTTATTTTCTGGTTTGCTTTGATAGTAGCCATACTAATAATGAGTGTGATGAGGTTGGATTCTTCTCTGACTGACTTTAATAGCTTCTGGATTCTCCCATAATAATATGTTCAATACAATCTTTAACATTGGCTCTTTTATATCTGTAGAAGAGCCATACCTTTGTCTTTTTTGAAAATTATCTTTTAACAAGCTATAAAGTATAACAAGTGGTGTAGAGTGGGTTTTCTAAAGATGAAATATATTATGGCATGTTTACTAAAAGATAGGATGCAAAAAGAAGAAATATTTACCACAGAAGGGGCAATAGCAGGAGCAAAGTTCTTGAAAAAAAGAGAGGATTAGATCAAGATAGACTTAGACAGAATTATGTATGATTCATTCATTAGACAGCATTATATATAATTCATTCATTAGACAGCATTATATATAATTCATTCATTAGACAGCATTATATATAATTCATTCATTAGACAAACTGGAAGAAAATCAGAATATTCATGTAAAAATGCAGACAGATCCCTTGACTTGGTTACCGAAGCATGTGGAAGGTATCTTCTGAATTTCTCTATTCATTTTTTAATCCTTATGACTTAGCCCAAAACTAGTGCATAGTAGCTACTTAATAAATGTTTCTTGAGTGACTATAGCAAAAATAATCCTAGTCTACAAAAAAGAGCATAGTAATAAAGACCCGCCATGTGTAACATATAAATACACTTACTATTCACCTAGTTCAACGGATAACCTTCATTAACAGACTCTTAATATGCTTTCAAACTACCTATGTACATAATTTTGAAAGCACACTCTACTGAATTACCCTATTTTACCCCTTTTAGCAATAAAGGTAAAAAGAATCTTGTAGCAATGTGGATCTGTCTGCAACATGACACCTCTTTGACTGATAGAAAACAGACAAACGAATGAGAGGAAGCTAAACAGGGATACTGTTTACTGGGCTCAGATAACTTATTGTTGGCAAGCATGTGAACTCTATCTACGAGATAGGGAATAAAGGAAACATTGTGGGGAAATATGATTTAAAACAAAAAACAAATTTAACTGACTCATAGTTCAAGCTCACGAGTCTTTATAGAGGAGCTTAGGATATCTCTTTAGACTTTAAATACATTAAAAAACAGCTTTTGGATAAGCAGTATTTGACAGCCAAATGACAATCTTACCGTGGAGGAGAAGATAGCTGTGCGTTCATTAGCATAAACAACACATTCCAGGCTTCCAAACTACGCAACTTCCCACGAGGAGCGTCTGACCCAGCTGACCCTAACACTGAGTGAGCCAGTAGGCATCTGAGAATGAAATTAAAGCCTGTACAGATGCCAAAAAGGTAAAATGACAACGCTCAGAAATTTGTCCTTCAATTTAGTTCAATTCGACAAACATTATTTGAATACCTTCCTGCAACAGAAACCAGGTACAGAGAACAAGAAAATGGATACTTTACTGTCTCCCTATTTTTCATGTAATTATTCACTCATCCTTAAACTAAAATTTGAATAAGACAAAAGACTTTATTACTTAAGTATACATTATGGATTTTTTAAAAAGCAATATGTGAATTTACTAGACATTTAATTTAAGCACAACAACTATCTCCGTGCCTTCCAGTGAATATGACCTATTACCACTGACCCATCCTTCCACAGCAGGCTGAGGGTCTGTTTTCAATCCTCAATGGTTAAATGTGAATCTCGGTATCTTTCTAGCCCTCTCCATTTCCAGCAGTGATGCTGCTGCACTGTTTTATTTTTAAGGTTATGTTGCCATTTGTGTGTCTTGCATTCCTGAGTCCTTTTTCTCTGGACTTGTTAGCCCCTCTTCTGTGGGGGTGTGGGGGTGTGTGTCTGTGTGTGTGTATGTCTCCCTCCCGCCCTCTCTCTCTCTCTCTCCCTCTCCTTTCTCCTCTCTTCTATGCAATCTGCTCGGAGTTGCAGATAGTTATGAAGCATGGTAGGCTGGCACCGTGAGTTGTGCTAACTGTGGATTTTCTCGAGCTTTTTCCTATCTACTCCAGAGTGCTTTTACACCACCCACCTTACTCTTGTTACACTTGTTTCTCTGCTCCTCTACTTTAGGAAATCCCATGGTTTAGCCTGGAAAAGACTGGTTTCCCGGGAAGGTGCCTCTCCCCAGTACATAGGCCACCCTCTGATTTATTTCTTCTCCTACTTCCGACCAACATACACCCTGTAAAATATCACCTTTAGGGCCAGAACTAGAAGCAGAATTTATCCGAAGAGTGAGCGCGTTTGCACTTTCCTACAAAGCCCTTGCGGTGACTTACAGTGTAACGCTGATGTATGAGACTGTCAGACCGATTTTCATTTTGATCTCTCATGTTTTTTCCCCACCCTGTCATGTCACACTAATGACTGTTAAATGCTCCAGAAGACTGGCTAATGGGAAAACAAAGACAAGAGCCAGAGGATTCCAAGTTTCCAAATGAGCACATAGTATACATATTTGAGAAAAATTACATTGGGTTAGTTTATAAATGTTTGAGCATTATGATAATCTCCAGCGGGTCAGGGGGACGGAGGAGGAGAGATAACCTTTGACCTTGAGAATGAGATACTCTGATTGTGATATCACTTGCCACTTATTTCCATTTTTAATGATTAACACATTCCTCACCAGGTTAATTTTACTTAGGACTGACAACAGATGTAGTAATTTGTGAATAAAACGGAGGTTTTAAACATTATATAACACCAAGTTTAAAATCTAAACGGGTAAAATGTTATCAAACTTCTTTTTAAAGAAGTCAGAAAGCAATTCTATTCTATTTGTGCTTGTTTTGAAAGCTGTCTTTGCCAACAAGACGGTATTTGTTGATTTATAAGTATTTGGCATGAAAAAATCTAACTACTATGAAAAACGTATAACTGATAACATAGTGAACTGTCAATTACTGAAAACTTGACCCATCTCCACTGCAGCCGGTGAAGTTGCTCAGATGGGTTCTAATAACCGGATAGCCTGGGTCAGGTGTCAACAGTCAGCTGCCTTCCTCCTGCTAGGTGTTTTCCTCCTTAGTATCACAAAATAGTCATCATTCATTTATACCCACTTTGGGCTGGGTGCTTTTAAAAATCTATCTCATTTATTTCTCATAACTTCATCAAGTGGGTATTATGGTCGCCTTTCCAAGGCAAATGGAGACTTAAAACAAGATCAAGAAATTTGCTCAGTCTTACACCTAATGAGTGGTAGAGCCAGGATTTGAAATAAGGCATGTCCACTCGCAAATCTGAGACCCCTATAGTGCTTCCAGATGGAGTATAATGGCAAAACTCCTAGAATGGTTCAAATTTAACAGCACACAGGAAGTTGTTTTAAGTATGCAGGATGAAAAATTGTGACTTTTATCAAGAATGTGAAATTACTGTGTAAGTTTATCTTGATCATCAGTGAAGCATGAATAATATGCTTCTCTTAATTTGAAGTTATGCTACTAAAGCATTTTATAGTGTGCAAAGAACTTTTCCATGTGAGTCTAACTCAAGACAGCAGATCAAGCATTTGTCATTCAGATTTTACAGAAAAGATTACATTTTAATCTCTGATTGGCAGAGATACATAGCAATTCTCCTGCCTCAGCCTCCTGAGTAGCTGGGATTACAAATGCCTGCTGCCACACCTGGTTAATTTTTGTATTTTCAGTAGAGAAGGAGGTTTTGCCATGTTGGCCAGGTTGGTCTCTCAATCTCTTGACCTGAGTGGTATAGCCAATGCCACACAATTAGGAATAAGTGAAATAAATACATTCTGGGTCTGGGTCTTTCCTGTTCCAGTTATACGCTCTTTCCACCACACGTTAAGCCAGCCACGTTTGTGAGCAATTAGAGGAAGCTCCATGGACTTTGTTCCATGTTTGCTTAAAAGAAAAAGCACTATGAATCAACTTGAAATATCCACTGAGAGCCTTGTTCATTAATTAAGCCTAGCACAATGATACTAACAAGCATTGTAATAAAATCATTCCATTCCATGCTATGGGACAAAATGTGACTACAAGAAGCGTGAAACAAGAAAGAGGACAAGGAATTCATAAGTCATTAAAAGACAAAAACCATGTACAACCACAGAGTCTAACAAGGTTTGAGCCTCATGCCTAAGTGGTCTCAGAAGTCTGTTTCACATGCCAAGCTGTTTGCTACAAATTATCTTTCAGAATAATGTCGATATATCCCCCATTTTTTTCTATTACATGTCATAAATCAAATTTGTTAAAACTATAATGTGTATTGTTAAAGTTTTAAAACTTCTATTTTTTTTTTTTTAGATGGAGTCTCGCTCTTGTCACGCAGGCTGGAGTGCAGTGGCGCAGTCTTGGCTCACTGCAACCTCTCCCTCCCAGGTTCAAGCAATTCTCCTGCCTCGGCCTCCTGAGAAGCTGGGATTACAAGCACCTGCCACCATACCTGGCCAATTTTTCTATTTTCAGTAGCGAAGGGGTTTTGCCATGTTGGCCAGACTGGTCTTAGTCACTTGACCTCAGGTGATCCACCCGCCTCGGCCTTTCAAAATGCTGGGATTACAGACATGAGCCTCTGTACCTAGCCCCAATTCATTTTTTAAATTGGTAAGGTGAATTGTATAATTTAGGGCATGATTTACGTAATGCAAAATTTAATAGAAAATGGGGAAATAACTGAAATTCACACATGAAGAGACTACAACTAGTTTCACAAAAATGATTCCCACCCCAAATTACTGGGGTTTGTTTTGTTTTGTCTGAGTATTTATTTAAAACTTCCTAGTTAATTCTAGTCATTCATAGGCCAAGACAAGTGTCTGGCTAAGGAGCTCATGCTTATATATTCAGTCATACTTTTCATACTGGACTATTGGTTAAAACCAGGAAGTAGACGAAACACACAGAATAGAAAGCAGAATTAAACATATTAAAACAATAAAGTCCTTCAAGAGGAGAGTAATAAATTAATTTGTCCTTGATACATAGGAAGCACTCTTGGGGTAGATGGGCATGAGAGAAAATTTCCGATTGTTGAAATAAAAGAGAAAAATACTTTGGAAAAATTATGTTTGATAAGCATGCTTGAGTGACATCCTATCTGCTATGTGATATAAACACTTCTAGTGACTCACAAAATTTTCATTAAAACTAAAAATATCACAGCAGGCTTGGTGACCCAATCTTTTGCGGATGCTTCACAGGAGGTACACCCAGAGCTGGAGCAAAATCAGCCCTGAAAGGCAAAGAAGCAGCATCCATGAAGATCATGTGAAAAACATCTTAGCATCATGGTGAAATTCTGGGAGTCAGTGCTCTACAATGTGAGAATCACTTCTCTATGTAGCAGCTTCATGGAGAAACAAAAACATCAAATCAAGAGTAAAATATTCAAGCTGTAGCCCTGAATTAGTCCAACTGTGCTTTTGAGTACTTTTCACAGGTTATCACCCAGGCCCTGTAGCCTCTACAACATTTTTCTAGAATGTTCTAGAAGTTGTATAGGCACCCTATTGAGATACAGTCTGTACCAGTGTCAGCTGGAGACCAGCAATGAAAGTTGTTCATTGATAGCATTTGTTTTGCATTTGGGGAGGTGAAAAGTGTGGCAGGGCACTTACCAGAAAGAAGAGGGGAAGGCCGAAGAAAAGTCGTTTCAGACCGTGAACTGAATGCTGAAATAGTTGTAACTGGTTTGACTATGTCTAGAGTTTCTCAAATGACTCATTCGTATTTCTACTGCCATTTAATAAAACATTTATATTATTCATCTCAACTTTATATTTAAAAATTGTTCTATTAAAGAAGGAACCAAGAAAATGATTTAAAAAAAAAAAAAAAACAATTCTTTAACTGGTCAAGAAACAAAAAATTATGAGCTACTGCACACCAGGAATCTACCTCTGGTATTTTCACTGCATTGAAAGTTTTATTTTCTTTTTCTCCAACTTCTGCATAATGGTGTCTTTTTCTACATGTCTAAATTCTGGCACTTTCCTTTCAGTATTGATTTGTGTCAAGAACAACTACAATATTCATATGACATTTACATTTTTATGAAAATAAAGAAATAGCTCTATCAGCCAAAGGTCCACCATTTGATTTCATCTGATCATTGATTTCAAGAATAAAAGAATCCTGATGGAGGGTGTGACTATTTTCCACCCTCATGGATTTGTGAGGAGAAATCAGGCCAATCACCAGTGAGAACCGCGCAGCCGCTATACCTGTGATGTACACCCGAAGCAGGGCCTTCCACGTTGTTTATACTGGAAGATGGATGTGGTGAAGCTGCTTCAAGTTATCAACTGGTAAAGGAAACCTTGTCTAACCTCCCTATGAAATTATTCTAGACTCTCTCCTTTATCCACAAGTAAATCTGAAGTATTGCATTATAACTTTATTCCCTTCGAATAAAGTGAGTTACATTTAGCTCTCTAAATGAACTAACTTCATATCACTTCCAACGTCTTTCAAAGATCAAAACATATGCTTATCCTAGGTTTTACCTATTAGGGTGCTGTAAGAAATTATTAAAAATATGGAAGTGAAAACTGTAACGTAAAAGTTAATATACCATCTCCCTCTACTGGATATAATTAAAAATTAAAAATTATGCATCTAAATCGTGTTTACATAGTGGTTTCGTGGAGACATAAATCAATTAGCCTTGTCCCTTATCCTCATTTCTAATTCTACCATGAAGGAAACATGTCACAAATTGTGTTCTTTCACTGACTTTGCTGTATAAATGCTCTCTCCTTGCCCACGATGAGTGTGGAATGTAAGGTAACAATAAATATTTCTATCTTTTTTTTATTATGTTAACTTCTGGGGTACATGTGCAGATCCTGCAGGATTGTTACACAGGTATACACATGCCATGGTGGTTGCTGCCTCCATCCCCCCGTCACCTACATTAGGTATTTCTCCTAATGTTATCCCTCCCCAATCTCCCCACCCCCTGCTATCCCTCTCCTAGCCCCCAACCCCGCAACAGACCCAGTGTGTGATATTCCCCTCCCTGTGCCCATATGTTCTCATTGTTCAAAAACCACTTATGAGTGAGAACATGTAGTGCTTGGTTTTCTGTTCTTGTGTCACTTTGCTGAGAATGATGGTTTCCACATTCATCCACGTCCCAGCAAAGGACATGAACTCATCCTTTTTTATGGCTGCATAGTATTCCATTGTGCATATGTGCCACATTTTCTTTATCCAGTCTATCTTTGATGGGCATTTGCTTGGTTCCAAGTCTTTGCTATTGTAAACAGTGCCACAATGAACATATGTATGCATGTGTCTTTATAACAGATCGATTTCTAATCCTTTGGGTATGTACCCAGTAATGGGATTGCTGGGTCAAATGGTATTTCTATTTCTAGATCCTTAAGGAATCATCATACTGTCTTCCACAATGGTTGTACTAATTTACACTCCCAACAGTGTAAAACTTTCCTACTTCACATCCTCTCCAGCATCTGTTTTGCATTTCTCTAATGACGAGGGATGATTATCATATTTTCATGTTTGTTGGCCGCATAAATGTCTTCTCAAAAAGTGGGCAAAAGAGGCCGGGCACGGTGGCTCACGCCTGTAATCCCACACTTTGGGAGGCCATGGACAGATCACAAGGTCAAGAGATCGAGACCATCCTGGCCAACATGGTGAAAACCCATCTCTACTAAAATACAAAAATTATCTGGGTGTGGTGGTGCACACCTGTAGTCTCAGCTACTTTGGGAGGCTGAGGCAGGAGAATTGCTTGAACCCAGGAGGTGGAGGTTGCAGTGAGCCGAGATCACACCATTGTACTCCAGTGTGGTGCCTGGTGACAGAGAGAGACTCTGTCTCGGAAAAAGAAAAGTGGGCAAAAGATATGAACAGACACTTTTCAAAAAGACGATGTTTATGTTGCCAACAAATTGTATCTTACATATTACTATAATTATTTAGTCCATAATTAAGGTAAAATTTCTTTAAAAAACACATAACTTGGGAGATCCACACCCATTCTAAACCAAGACTAGGTGTCAATGTTATTCAAAGTCAAGATTCCCAAATTCTTTCTTTAGTCATATCTTTGGGTGAGGAATATTTAGGTCTAGGTGTTTAAATATAGTCTTTCCTATCTTAAGACAGAGTTATTGTTCGGTTAATAGAAACCTTTTGCATTTGATAATTCATGAAATACACTGAAATGGAATCTTTTACGTGGAATAATGTAGAACAAAGGTCTAGATTCAAATACAACATTGGACTTAGCAACTGTGTTACACTGGCAAATTACATAGTCTGTTAGGTTCAATCTTCTCCTCTCTAAAATAGAGCTAATCATCACATTTACTGCTTAGGGTCATTTTTTAGTATTAAATAATATAAAGTATAAAAAGTGTTTATTGAGCCTTGTACAAAGGAAATGCTTAATAAATGTTAGCCATTTTTAAATTATGCTAAACAGGAGTTTAATGAAGATACTAATAAAAAACTTAAAGTATGTGAATGAGTCTTAGGAAACTGTGTTTAAATGCATGATTTTGAGTCAGTTCCTTCCGTATTTTTAACTAAAACACAGCAAAAATGCAATTGCTCTTTATCTTCTCCTTGATAGCCAAAACTGACATTAAAACCTGAAAATGAAAGGCAGCAGCAAAGGCTGAATAGCTGTGAAGAAAACTTTTTAGATTCTATTTCATACAATCCCCGTGATTTTTACTTATAAAGGAACCAGCGCCTTGAGAGGTAAAATGACCTCTAACGGCAATAGAACTACATTCACGTAACAGAGCATGGTGCAGAAGCCAAGTCCCAAATCCTAACTCAGTATACCTCAAAACCTCAAACTTTCTCCTGACAACAAATGCTTTTCCTGTCAGTTACTGGTTCTACATATACAAGAAATGCAAATATACAATGCTCGATGCAAATAATTACGATACGATCAAAATGTGTAAATGAAACTCGCATATGTAGTCCCTAGGAAACAGACACCCTAAGGACAAATTTCAACAGTTCAAATTATATAGAGGAGGTTACATTATTTCTCTTCAAACCATATTTACGTTATCCAATTTTCTCCTTAAAGTCAACCCTATAAAGTAGGAAGGATACATTTTATTAATTGCATTTTAAAGAAGAGGAAACTGAGACCCAGAGAATTACAATTTCATAGCTAGTGACGGGAGAAACAAACGCCAGGTCTTTGGATTTTTGGTCAAACTTTTTTTTTCATTGTTTCTCGCCTTGTTTCTTAGTAGGTTTTAGGCTATGAAACTGATACCCTCTGTCTATTATTCACAAATGTTAAATGTATAAAAACAGAATCATCCAAATCAACCTATCTTTTGATGTATGTAAGATCACAAATATGCATCTTAGGACATAAGGTATCAAGGGTTTCATCTCAGAAAAATGTCACATTGTTAGTTTTAAATTAATTTAAAATATAAATTGACAGAATTTGTACCTCCTACAATAGATCCTTTGAAATAAATTTAAGATTACAATAAACTAGGAATAGAAAGATTTAAAATGTGTAATTAAAGCACCTAATATTAATCAGCTTTCTTAACACTCAAAAAAAAAAAAAAAAGCCTTTCATACTTGAATGAAACCTAAAGAAGGTCTCTTACAGGTAAATCATAGACTTTTATTCTGAAGTGTCCCTTTAAAGATATCCCGGCATGATGCTAAGTGGAGTGAAACAGATTCTATGGATTGTACTTTAACACTGTGATAGGTTCTATTGATGTAAAAGCATTATCACTACCCACCCTGGTCAGATAATACCTTTCCCAGGGCAGTAAGGCAATAAAGATCTGTAAAGTCACGCTGTCGGGGTCATAAATTTTCTCTGAGAAGAGCAGTTCACCCCTTTGCCATGGGTACTACCAGGATTAGGAGCATTAGGAAGGGAGTCCTAGGAGGAAGGGACCTTCAGGGTGTGGTGTTGACAGCCACTGCTTTGAGCCCCTGGCAGTGGCGAAGTGACTCTCTCCACCTCTCCCAGGGAGCTGACCAGAGCTGTACCTGGAGTTCGTTAAAAGGCAGATGACGTGATTATGACAGGGAACGGGAAGGGTGGCAAGGTCATGAGATCAGTTAGATTAATGAGACTCCAGTTTGAGGTTCTAGGAGGCAACTGGCATGGTGAAAAGAGCATGGCATTTCAAAACTGAACACATCTGAGTCTGAATTCCTGTTTCTCAATGTATTCGTCCCCAGTACGACTAGAAGTAAACTGACTTCTCCATTTGAGCCGGTGAACCTTCGTATGCCTCAGTTTCCTCATCTGTGAAATGAGATCATGCCTATCAGGGTGCTGTGGATTAAGTGAGCTAGTAAAACCCTTAGAATAGTGCCTGGTAATATGGTCAACTCTATTTAAGTGTTGGCTATTTTTGTGTATTATTGTCTCTCTGAGCCTCAACTTTCTCATTTAGGGAAATGAAGATAACAGAACGTGGCTTGTGGAGTTCTTTTGAGGATTATGTGAAAATGGAATACTTTATAAATGGTGGATGTCGTTGCTATTGTTTTATCTGTCACTTTTGTTGTTTTTCTCCATGCACATTAGTTATTTGTGTTGGACGGCGGTACCATACACTATTTTGCTAACTGAAAAAGAAAATAAAATGAACTGGATCTTTCACTAGTTATAGGATGACAGCCTATGAGACAAGTCTGGAATAGAACCTCGGGCTTCCCTAATAGAAGACAACTAAGTCAGACGAAGTGAGTAAATAATTGATATTAAGTTCGGTTTAAAAGGTCCTCCCTACAGGTGATAAAATGAGAGTATAAAATTCAATGTCAGAAATACACTTGAACGATTCAGTCTTACGATCTCTAAGCTTAAAATGTATTCCACGAAACAATTCTTCCTCATATGCTCTTTGTCACATTGCCGCTCATGTTCATTCATGCTAAACAGTCTGCCAGAGTCAAAGCAAACCTCCTTTGTAGTCTCAGATAAGAGACTCAACAATTCTTCAAGTTGAACAAGGAGCAGTGACAAGCGATACGATCTACAGATTGGTTGATCATGTTTCTACATGAGGCTGCACTAACATTCCCAGTGCTGCCAGCAATGAAGTATTGTGGGGCAAAACTGAGCCCGCACTGCAGGACCAAAACCGGGGGGTGGCTCCCGGCCTGGCTGTAGAAAACTCATTACGATAAATAATATTGTAGTGCAATGTTCTAAAAAAGTCAAAACGAATGCAAAATCCTTGCTGAGCACAGTATCAAAACTTTAAATAAACTTAGTGAATTCGTTTTCTAGGGCTGCCCTGGAAATTACCTTAAATTTATTTGTGTAAAACAACACAGACTTGTAATTTTACTGTTCTGCCTATCAGGCGTCTGAAATGAATCTTACTAGACTAACAAGATGTGGGCTGCATTTCTCCTGGAGGCTTGAGGGGAGGATCTGTCTTCCCGCTCTTTTCCAGCATCCAGAGGCTGCCTGCATTTCCTTTCTCATGGCCCTCTTCCTCTATCTTGAGAAAGAGCAGTTGCGTTGAGTCTTTCACACATGAAATTACTCTGACTTCCTGCCTCCCTTTTAAGGATCCTTGTGGTTATATTGGACCACACAGATAATCCAATATCATCTTCCCATCTACAGGTCCATTAACCCATCTGCAGGTTCTTTTTGCCAAGTAAGGCAGTATGCTCACGGGCTCCAGGGACAGGATCTGAGACATCCTCGGAGGCCATCATTTGGCCATGCCACACTGCATGTGCATGCTGCCACCTCACTCACCTCACCCTAATCCTGGCCCCGCTGCAGTGGGATTGAACAAACTGAGTTCTATTAGTCCTGAGTTTTCCAGAGTGATAGCACTCTGTTCAGGATACCATTGCAAAATCTAGAGGAGTCACCAAGCAAATCTGTTCAAGGTGGCCCAGAAGTACACAAGTAATCAGAAAATAGCAAAATAAACACAATCGACAATTTGCTCACATCACAAAGCCAGAGGCATTTTGGTATTTGGAAAATGCTGCGAAGCTAAAACTCATCTCTGAAGCATTACTGGCATATTCTATTATTCTAAAATGCTTGTAACTTTTATTTTACTATTGACTTATTTTAAGCAATGCTAATGTTTCCCTGGAAAGTTAGGAATTTTTTTGCTCTTCATATGAGGGAGAATTTCAGCCGGGTTAAAGTGTTGTACCTTCCTTCAAAAAGGCCCTGGGTGTTCCAGAATTGCTTTCTGCTCTTATTAGTAAGGTTTGGTTTATAGTTCCTGGAAATGGAGCAAAGAGGTGCCTTCTCTAAAGCTTATTTGGATTCTTCCATCTTGATCTTCCCACGTGTTTGTAAGTTCCTGAGTGCAAGCAACATTTTTTTTTTTTTTTTTTTTGAGACAGAATCTTGGTCTGTCACCCAGGCTAGAGCCCAGTGGCCTGATCTTGGTTCACTGCAACCTCCCAGGTTCAAGCAATTCTCGTGCCTCAGCCTCCCAAATAATTGGAATTACAGGTCCCTGCCACCACCCCTGGCTAATTTTTGTATTTTTAGTAGAGACAGGGTTTCACCATGTTGGCCAGGCTGGTCTCAAACCCCTGACCTCAAGTGATCTGCCCACCTTAGCCTCCCAAAGTGCTGGGGTTATAGGCATGAGCCACCGCTCCTGAATAGGCACCATCTTATTTATCATTAGACACAAAGCGGATAGTCAGACACTTTTTGCAAATGGTATAGAATTAAGTTTTCAAGGTAACCCAGGGTGTTAAGTACTGTCTTCTCTATACCATAGAAGTGGAGTGCCTTACCCAAGGTCACCCAAGGTCACCCAAGGTCCATCGTGATCTAAGGTCCCAGCCCTTTCAACCTACCCCACCCCAGTTCTTCTCTTACAAGTGCACGTCCGGAGCATCACTACTGAGGGCATCACTGAAGCACACAGATATCCACACACAAGCTTAAATCAGGAGAGACCGCCACAGCTTCCAAACCACTTACCTTTCTTCGGCGGTATTTAAACAGAATGAGAGCTACTGTTCAGGGCTCAACGTATAGTGAGAAATCCCTTCTTCATGGAAAAAGTCTGCTAACAAAAAACTCATTACAACTATATCAGAAAATTGAGCAGCAGCCCAGTTCCTGAAGATGTATTAACTACCTTATTTCTGATCAAAGGAAAGGAATTTTACTTGCTATAAATGCATTCGGGAAGACTGAGAGAACAACATCTGCTTCATTAATAGTACCCTTGCCAGCAGGGCCAATTCCATTAAGGAGGTATCCTTTCCCTGGCAGATTTGCTCCAAGCACATTATACAAGTTAGACTCAGAAAATCTGCTGCAAGGAGATCATTTATATTTATTAATCCTAGGGCTTTCTTTCGTAGTCTTTTTCTATAAAGTCCCATTCTTGCCCTAAATTAACAGACATATTTATTTGTATGTGAAAGAGCAAATTCCTCCTATTGGTGCCTTTAGTTCAGGCAGGGAGGGCCAGCAGCAGGGTCCACAGGTGCAGCTTCCAGCGCCGGCTCAGCGCTGACTGCAGCATGGAGAGAAAAGCCTGTGGTCTTCACCTTGAGAATAGCACTCCATGGGCTCTGCCTACAAAGCACTCGCCAGCAGTCCAAAACTGCCAAGCAGAGGTCAGTGAGAAATCTAGGGCCATGTGCCTTTCCTGCCAAATCACAGTTCACTGGAGGCTGCACGTTGCTCCAAAGGGCGCATGTGATTCCAGAAACACAGTCCTCAGACATTTCACCCTATAGCTGACTCTCTTTTTCTCCCAAGCCCCGACATTCCTTCTCTAATTGTTGCCTTCCCAGCTCAGACTCTGAAAACACACTGGTCAAACACCATCATGGCAAAACGCCGTCTCATAAACCCCAGGAAGAGCAGACTAAAACAAAACAAAGATTTGATTCAGGAAACTTCACAGTGAAGACGCTAACAGACGATAACCTCCTGTTTACCTGTATATAACTTTCTAAAACACATCCTCTTCAGTAAATAAACACGTCAAGGATCCAGCCTCTCTCATAAATACTTCTTTTCAAACACTAATCAGGATATATAAACAATTTTTATTCAACTGAGCCAGTGTTTTTTCAATTTTGTTAATCATCAAAATCATTTCAAACACTTCTAAAAATATAGATTCCTGGGCCTCCACTTAAATCTAATGAGTCAGAATCACTCAGGGAAGTGCTGAGAATCTCGCTTGTTGCCAGGATGATGGTGACTGGGGACACGTCGGCAATACTGAATGACGCATTTTTGTATTCTATCATATTTACAGCTTTGCACTGGGTCCTGTACCTCATACAAAAATGAGAACATGAGAAGATGCATGGCTCATATTCTGGAAGGATTTGAAATTTATTAGGAAAAATTAGACAAGAAAATAGCTGCACAGTAAGTTCGAATATAAGAAATTTTATGAGTGGTTCCACCAAAGTCGATCTAAAAGTTTGAAAGAGGGAGAAATCACATCAGGTCATAGAGGGAAGTAAGGAAACACTTTAAAAAGTATTTTTTATTTAAAGATAGACTTTTGAAAAGTGTAATTGTTGCCTGTAATCGTAACTTTGGGAGGCCGAGGCAGTCGGGTCACATGAGGTCGGAATTCAAAACCAGCCTATCCAACATGGTGAAACCTTGTCTCTATTAAAAATTAAAAAATTAGCCGGGGGTGGTAGCAGGCACCTGTAATCCCAGCTACTCAGGAGGCTGAGACACGAGAATCATTTGAACCTGGGAGGGGGAAGTTGCAGTGAGCAGAGATCGTGCCATTGCACTTCAGCCTGGGTGACAGAGCAAGACTGCCTAGAAATAAAAATGTAATCTTGATGGGAATCAGAAAAGGCAAAGTCACAGAGAAATAGAAACCTACAACATGAATGAGAAACAGTGACGATGTTTGTCTACAGTGCAGGGAGTAGCTACACCAGAGGCTGCAAATTTAAACCAGTGCCCAATCGAGAGACCACTGAAGGTTTGGCAACGGAGTGTGCATTTAATTTCATAAGAAATGGGATCAGTTCATTACGACCTGGAGTTGGCTGGTGACGATATGCTCAGAAATGCATTTTAGAAACATTAATTACTTGGCAGTATTGTTTACAATTGACTGTAAAAAAGAAGGCAGGCAGAGGTGTTTGCAGTGCTTCATACAAAGAATAATGAACTCATTGTGCTCCACGGTGGAAAAGAAAGGGACCTTATAGATGGAACAGACATTATGGAGGTAACCTCCAGATAACTTGTTCTCTGATTTCAAGCGACACATGTGAGGCACTCAAGTGAAGCCAAAGGCAGAAGATGGGTTCATTCAAGACAGGAAAAGGGAACTTCTGGATTCATCAGGTATCGTGCTTTAAGTGCAGGAAGAGGCTGGGCACTGTGGCCCATGTCTGTAATCCCAACACTCTGGGAGGACAAGGTGGGCAGATCACTTGAGCCCAGGAATTCGAGACCAGCCTGGGCAACATGCTGAAACCCCATCTCTACAAAAAAATACATAAATTAGCCAGGCGTGGTACATACCTGTAGTCCCAAGCTACTCAGGAAGCTGAGGTGGGAAAATCACTTGAACCTGGGAAGGGGAGGTTGCAGTGAGCCAAGACCATGCCACTGCACTCCAGCCTGGGTGACAGAGTGAGATCCTGTCTCAAAAATAAGAGTTGGATGTGGTCGTTCACACCTGAAATCCCACCACTTTGGGAGGCCGAGGCGGGTGGATCACCTGAGTTCAGGAGTTCAAGACTAGCCTGACCAACATGGAGAAATCTCGTCTCTAATTTAAAATATATATATAAAATTAGCAGGGTGTGGTGGCACATGCCTATAATCCCAGCTACTCAGGAGGCTGAGGCACAAGAATTGCTAGAACCCGTAGGCGGAGGTTGTGTTGAGCTGAGATCGTGCCATTGCACTCCAGGATGGGCAACAAGAGAGAAACTCCTCTAAATAAATAAATATAGGCTGTTTTTTCAAGCCCTGTATTACTTTGTGCAGAAAACATTGGGCAACATGGAGCTTTAAAGTCACGTCTTTTGATTGTAGAGCTTTTACTTCTACTTGGTTCCAAATAAGGTAATACATTAATAGATATATATAAGGCACACATTTTGCTTTTACCTCTGACTCTAGTACGGCTTCACACAGCACTGTAGCCAGAACCTTCTCGGAAAAACAGAAAGAGGGCTTAGACACTTAGTGAATCTTGTTCTGAGGTCTAAATCCCTGAAAAATATCAAATATCCTCTTAAAATCAAACCTGATCCCTTCTTGTATTTATGTCTTTACCTTGGTGCCGCTAATATGTCATTTCTGCCTGGACAATGGGACTGTATGCAATTTTTGGTCATCCACAAAGCTCAAGATACCCAATCAATTATTTGGCAATTTGGTGTTATTGGCAACGAAGTCCGTCTAAATTAGGGCCTATTATAGGAATGCAGTATGCACCAACAGATGCACCTAAATCCACAGAAGTCAAACAAATACATTTTTGCCATCTTTCTGCGAAGAGTTAACACGCTCAAATAGAAACAAACCGACCTTTTCCAGGCATATCTGCAGCACGGAAAAATGACTGATCTTTTTTGTGATATATTTATGTAAATACTAATCAACAGCTTTTGATAAGGAAAAATAAATACAGCACATACTTAAATCCACACATGTGTTTTTCAAAAATATTTTAAATACAAGCAGCTTTGCGGAAACTTTCAAAAATTATTCCAAATGTTAGCAATTACATTCTCACAGGGAACGCTGGTTTCTATAGATGAAGCAAATGCAGAAGTGGTTTTTTGTTGTCTTGTTTTGTTTTGTTGTTTTCTTTTAGAACTTGTGATTGTGCAACATGAATGTCAAGATATGTTTATACTAAGAGTGGGGAAAATAAGCACAATGCTGGTGACCCAAAATCTACTAGAAATCAAGAAGGGGCTGAACAGCAACAACAACAACAACAAAACAGGAGGAAAAAAAGCTGTGCATTGTTTTTTCTCCTCTTTTCTATTCCCTTTCAGTGTGAGTTTATTGAAGCACTGCTTCCATGAGTACTTCACGTTTGGACAGCTCTCTACTGAAAAGGTGGGAAGGAATAGAGAATAGCAATAATTACCATTTGTTAAGCATCTATTTTGTGCTAGAACATCTGTTAGATTCTTCACATGTACTTTTTTGCAATGTATACAATTTTTATTATCCACAGAAAGATTAAAGAAATTATTCAAGGTTATAGAACCAGCAATAATAACACCTACTTCACTGGGCTATTGTGAAGACTAAAATAGATGAAAACATGGAAAGTACTTAAAACAGCATCTGTCACATCATCAGTAAATATAGGTCATTGTTATGATAGCATAAGGAGAACAATAGGTATCGCATTTTCTTTAAAAATACAACTTAATACGGTCAAATGCAATCCATTTCTATATTTATTTCCCATCTCTAGGGCTATTAATTTACTGAAGCACTGTTTCTTTTTTCTTTTTCTTTTCTTTTTTTTTTTTTTTTTTTTTGTTTTTTTGAGACAGGGTCTCACCCTAACACCCAGGCTGGAGTGCAGTGGTGCAATCTCAGCTCACTGCAACCTCTACCTCCTGGGCTCAAGTGATCCTCCCACCTCAGCCTCCTTAGCAGCTAGGGCTACAGGTGTGCACCACTAGGCCCAGCTAATTTTTTTTTTTTTCTGGCTGTATTTTTTGTAGAGACAGGGTTTAGTCATGTTTCCCAGACTGGTCTTGAACTTCTGAACTCAAGCAATCCAACCACTTCGGCCCCCCAAAGTGCTGGGATTATAGCCCTGAGTCACGACACCAGGCCACTTTTTCTTATATTGTTATTCCTTAGTAATTTAATCTTGATAATCAGCACTATAATCCAAAATTCAGTTAAATTTTTTAAAGAAAAGTATGTGTAAGAAAAGCTTCCTTGTGCTTTATTAACAGAGTAAATAAATCATCTAATACCGTTTACAAATTCAACCTGCTTTATTTGCATAGGCATGCAATATGTGCCAATCACACAGATAAACCTGTGATACCTTGTTCTTTGTATATTTCAATGTATCACAGGCCAAGCCAAGAATTCACCATGTCCTCCTGTATCAAGAGAGAGAACAGATTTCAAAAACCCTTAGCAAGATTTTCTCATTAAATTTTTTTATTTCAGAAAATATAGTATTTAAAAAATATAGATTTTTAAAAAAACAGAAAATAGACTATTTTTTTAAAAACTGTATCAACATGTAATTCTCTTATTAGTGTTATTTTTAAATAAATCTAAATACATATACAAACATTTTTAAAATTTTAACTTCTAATGTTTAATATCAGTAGCTAAGACCCACAGAAGGAAGTGCTCTTTGGGGAACCCCAATAATTTTTCAAACTGTACAGAAAAGGTGAAAAGTTTGAAAACTGTGGCTGTAGGCAATACTTTGTACTTCTTGTGGATAAACTGAGGCCTGTCTTTACCCAGCAAGAGTGGAACCACAGCTACTGAGCCTGGAGGATGAGCAAGTATTTGTGCGTACTTTGCTGGTCCTATGCACGCCTGCATGTGCACAAGTCCAAAGCAAACATGAGAATTAATGAAAGTATGCTAATGCACAGGGCTTCATGTATTTTATTTTACATGTCCCCTGTCAGTCTATGAGGTAAGTGCTATTATTATTTGTATTTGGCAGATGAAAAGAGTAAGATGTAAAGAGAAAAGTATGAACAATGGAGTAGAAGTAACAGACAGTCTGTCTACAAAAGGAATCTTTCTGTCTGGGATGGAAAATGAAAAAAAGGTGGAAGGCTGAAACAGAGAAGTCTCAGAGTAAACAAACAATCAGACAGTCACAGTCACTCCCCTTGTTTGCTCTTGACAAATCATCTGTTACCATCTGTACCCAGAGATGTTAGTACTTGATCTACCTCTCCCCCTTCCTCTAAGGATCAAAACAAATGCAACAAATATAAGCTGTAAACACCTGAAATAACAAAAAGGTCAGGCTGTATAGAGCAGAAAGTGTTGTAACCGTGCACTTCTCCTTGTCTTTCAGATGACTCAAAGTAGAAAACCTTTCTACTCAATAGTTTGATAACTTCCTAACATCGAGTGCATGATATTTGAGCATCTTCATTTGTTTTTTTCTAGCTTGAATTCTTAGTCCAGAGTCTTAGTCTGTCTGGGCTGCTGCAACAGTATACCTTATCTGCAGTAACTTACAAACAACAGAGATTCATTGCTCACAATTCTGGAGACCGAGAGGTCCAAGATGCCAACATATTCGGTGCCTGTGAGAGTTTTCTATTAGGTAGGCGCAAAAGGAATGGCCGTTTTTGCCATTATTACTTTCAATGGCAAAAACCGCCATTACTTTTGCACCAACGTAATACTTTATAAATGGTGACTTCGATGTGTCTGCTGGTGCTATAAGGAGCAAAGAGGCTTCCTTTCATCTTTTTATAAGGGCACAAATCCCCTTCATAATGGAGTAGCCAACATCACCCCCCTAAAGCCCCAAATAGTTAATGCTATCTTATTGGGTACTAAGTGTCACCATCTGAATTTTGGAGGGACACCAACATTCGGATCATAGCATTTAATTAGTTTAAAATTATTGTGTGTGTCAGGGAGGTTTCTGCCAACATGGCCAAATACAAACAGCTCCAGTCCGCAGCTGCCAGCGAGAGCAATCTCTCAATCCAGAAGGCGAGTTATCTCTGTATTTCCACCCGAGGTACCAGGTTCATGTCATTGGGACTGGTAGTGGAAATGGCCCAAGGAGGACAAAGTGAAGTAGGGTAGGGCATTGCCTCACCCAGGAAGCCAAGGGGCCAGAGAACTCCCTCTCCTAGCCAAGGAAGCCATCATTGACTTTTCTGGACACTCCGGCACTCTGGCTCACATACTGCCCTTTTCTCACGGTCTTCACCACCCACAGAGGAGGAAATTCCCCCTGGTGCCTACCCCAGCACACCAGGTTTGCAGCACAAAACTGGGTGGCTGTTGTAGCCACAGCAGTTTTTTTTTTTTTCTCATACCCCAGTGGCACCTGAGATGCCACTCATTCCCCTGAAAAAGAAAAAGTGGGCTGAAGACAGGGAGCCAAGGGATCTGGCTCAGCGGGTCCCACCCCCACAAAAACCAGCAAGCTAAGATCCACTGGCTAGAAATTCTCACAACCAGCACAGAAGTCTGAGCTCAACCTTGGGGCATTGGCGCTCAGTGCGGGGAGGGGCATCCACCATTACTGAGGCTTGGGTAGTGGGTTTCAACCTTGCCTATGTAAACAAAGTCACTGGGAAGTTTACACAGCAACTGGGTGGAGCCCACAGCAGCTCAGCAAAGCCTCTACAGGCAGACTGTGACAAGACTCCCCTCTCGCTGGGCAGGGCATCTCTGAAAAAAGGCAGCAGCCCAACAGAGACATAAAAAAAAACCCCATCTTCCTGGGACAGAGCACCTAGGAAAAGGGGGAGTTGTGGATTCCACTTCAGCAGACTTAAACGTCCCTGCCCAGCAGCTGTGAACAGACCAACAGATCTCCCAGCACAGCACTTGAGCTCTAATAAGGGATAGACTGCCTACTCAAGTGGCTCCCTGACCCCTGTTTATCCTAAGAGACACTTCATACAGGAGAGCTCTGGCTGGCATCTGGCAGGTACCCTTCTGGGATGAAGCTACCAGAGGAAGGAACAGGCAGCAATCTTTGCTGTTCTACAACCCCCAAGGGTGATTCCCAGGCAAGCGGGGTCTGGAGTGGACCTCCAGCAGACTGCAGCAGAGGGACCTGTCAGAAGGAAAACTACGAAACAGAAAGAAACAGCTTCAACATCAACAGAAATGACATCCACTCAGAGACCCCATCCAAAAGTCACCAACTTCAAAGACCAAAAATAGATAAATCCACAAAAACAGGAAGAAACCAGCACGAAAAGGCTAAAACAGCCAAAACCCAAAAACTTCTTCTCTTCCAAGGGATCACAACTCCTCACCAGCAAGGAAACAAAACTGGATGGAAAATGAGTTTGATGAACTGACAGAAGCAGGCTACAGAAGGTGGATAATAACAAACTTCTCTGAGCTAAAGGACCATGTTCTAACCCAATACAAGGAAACTAATAACTTTGAAAAAAGGTTGCACAAAATAACCAGAGCAGAGAACATAAACATTTGATGGAGCTGAAAAACACAGCACAAGAACTTCATGAAGAATACACAAGTATCAACAGCTGAATCAATCAAGCAGAAGAAAGGATATCAGAGATTGAAGATCAACTCAGTGAAATAAAGCAAGAAGGCAAGATTAGAGAAAAAAAGTAAAAAGAAATTAACAAAGCCTCCAGTAAATATGAGATTATGTGAAAAGACCAAAAAGCTATGCTTGATCGGTGTGTACCTGGATGTGATGGAGAGAATGAAACCAAGCTGGAAAACACTCTTCACAATATTATCCAGGAGAACTTCCCTGGCCTAGCAAAGCAGACAACATTCAAATTCAGGAAATACAGAGAATACCACAAAGATACTCCTCAAGAACAACAACCCCAAGCCATGTAATTGTCAGATTCACTGGGGCTGGAATAAAGGAAAAAATGCTAAAGACAGCCAGAGAAAAAGGTCGGGTTACCCACAAAGGGAAGCCCATCAGACTCACAGTGGATCTCTTGGCAGAAACCCTACAAGTCAGAAGAGAGTGGAGCACAATATTCAACATTCTTAAAGAAAAGAATTTTCAACCCAGAATTTCATATCCAGCCATACCAAGCTTCATCAGTGAAGGAGAAATAAAATCCTTTACAGACAAGCAAATGCTGAGAGATTCTGTCACCACCAGGCCTGCTTCACAAGAGCTCCTGAAGCAAGCACTAAACATGGAAAGGAACAACCAGTACCAGCCACTACAAAAGCATACCAAATTGTAAACCATTGACTATGAAGAAACCGTATCTACTAATGAACAAAACAACGAGCCAGCATCAAAATGGCAGGATCAAATTCACACATAACAAAATTAACCTTAAATGTAAATGGGCTAAATGCCCCAATTAAAAGACAAAGACTGGCAAATTTGATAGAGTCAAGACCCATCGGAATGCTGTACTCAGAAAACCCATCTCACATGCAAAGAAACACATAGGCTCAAAATTAAGGGATGGAGGAAGAATTACCAAGTAAATGGAGAGTAAAAAATAAAGCAGGGGTTGCAATCCCAGTCTCTGATAAAACAGACTTTAAACTAACATAGATCAGAAGAGACAAACAAGGACATTACATAACAGTAAAGGGATCAATGCAACAAGAACTAACTGTCCTAAATATATATGGACCCAATACAGTAGCACCCAAATTCATAAAGCAAGTTCCTAATGACCTACAAAGAGACTTAGACTCCCACACAATAGTAGTGGAAAACTTTAACACTCCATTGTCAATATTACCCAGATCAATGATACAGAAAATTAACAAGGATATCCAGGACTTGAACTCAGATCCAGACCAAGTGGACCTAATAGACATCTACAGAACACTCCACCCTAAATCTACAGAATATATATTCTTCCCAGCACCACATTGCACTTACTCTAAAATTGACCACATAATTGGAAGCAAATCACTACTCAGTGCAAAAGCACAGAAATCATAACAAACAGTCTCTCAGACCACAATGCAACAAAATTAGAGCTCAGGATTAAGAAACTCCCTTAAGACCACACAACCACATGGAAAGCAAACAACCTGCTCCTTAAGGACTACTGGATAAATGATGAAATGAAGGCAGAAATAAAGATGTTCTTCGAAACCAAGGAGAATGGAGACACAGCGTACCAGAATCTCTGAGAAACATTTAAAGCAGTGTCTAGAGGGAAATTTATAGCAGTAAATACCCTCAGGAGAAGTGAGGAAAGATCTAAAATCAACACCCTGACTTCACAATTAAAAGAACTAGAGGAGCAAGATCAAACAAACTCCAGCCCTTTACGCTAAAAACTCTCAACAAACTAGGTATTGATGGAATGTATCTCAAAATAATAAGAGCTATTTATGACAAACCCTCAGCCAACATCATACCAAATGGGCAATAACTGGAAGCATTCCCTTTGAAAACCAGCACAGGACAAGGATGCCCTCTCTCACCACTCCTATTCAACACAGTATTGGAAGTTCTAGCCAGAGCAATCAGGCAAGAAAAAGAAAGAAAGGGTATTCAATTAGGAAATGAGGAAGTCAAATTGTCTCTATTTGCAGATGACATGACTGTATATTTAGAAGACCCCATTGTCTCAGCCCAAAATATCCTTAAGCTGATAAGCAACTTTAGCAAAGTCTCAGGATAGAAAATCAATGTGCAAAAATCACAAGCATTCCCATACACCAATAACAGACAAACAGAGAACCAAATCATGAATGAACTCCCATTCACAATTGCTACAAAGAGAATAAAATACCTAGGAATACAACTAACAAGGGATGTAAAGGACCTCTTCAAGGAGAACTACAAACCACTGCTCAAGGAAATAAGAGAGGACACAAACAGATGGAGAAACATTCCATGTTCATGGTTAGCAAGAATCAATATCATGAAAACGGCCATACTGTTGAAAGTAATATATAGATTGAATGCTATCCTCATCAAGCTACATCAGTTTCTTCACAGAATTGGAAACAAGCCACCTTAAACTTCATATGGAACCAAAAGAAAGCCCACATAGCCAAGACTATGCCAAGTGGGGTGGGGGGGAAACTGGAGGCATCATGCTATCTGACTTCAAAATATACTACAAGGCTACAGTAATTGAAACAGCATGGTAGTGATAGCAAAACAGAGATATAGACCAATGGAACTTAACAGAGGCCTCAGAAGTAATGCCACTGATATACGATCACTTGATCTTTGACAAACCCAACAAAAACAAGCAATGGAGAAAGGATTCCCTATTTCACAAGTGATGTTGGGAAAACAGGCTAGCCATATGCAAAAAGCGGAAACTAGATCCCTTCCTTACACCTTATATAAAAATTAATTCCAGATGGATTAAAGATTTAAATATAAGACCTAACACCATGAAAACCATTGAAGAAAACCTTGGCAATACCATTTAGGTCATAGACATAGGCAAGGACTTCATGACTAAAACACCAAAAGCAATGGCAACAAAAGCCAAAATAGACAAATGGGATCTAGATAAACTTAAGAGCTTCTGCACACAAAAGAAACAGTCATTAGAGTGAACAGCAACCAACAGAATGGGAAGAATTTTTTGCAGTCTACCCATCTGACAAAGGGCTGATATCCAGAATCTACAAAGAAATTAAACAAATTTACAGGAAAAAAAACAAACAACCCCATCAAAAAGTGGACAAAGGATATGAACAGACACTTCTCAAAAGGAGACATTTATGCAGCCAAGAAACTTATGAACAGAAGCTCAGCGTCACTAGTCATTAGAGAAATGCCAGTCAAACCACACTGAGATACCATCTCACACTAGTTAGAAT
Source organism: Callithrix jacchus (assembly GCF_049354715.1). Taxonomy (NCBI): domain Eukaryota; kingdom Metazoa; phylum Chordata; class Mammalia; order Primates; family Cebidae; genus Callithrix; species Callithrix jacchus. The sequence goes on from NC_133510.1 coordinate 3,481,474, forward strand.
GGCGATCACTAAAAAATCAGGAGACAACAGTTGCTGGAGAGGATGTGGAGAAATAGGAACACTGTTACACTGTTGGTGAGAGTATAAATTAGTTCAACCATTGTGGAAGACAGTGTGGCGATTCCTCAGGGACCTAGAACTATAAATACCATTTGACCCAGGAATCCCATTGCTAGGTATATACCCAAAGGATTATAAAACATTCAATTATAAAGACACATGCACACGTATGTTTACTGCAGCACGGTTTACAATATCAAAGACTTGGAACCAACCCAAATGCCCATCAATGATAGACTGGATAAAAAAAAGAATGTGGTACATACACACCATGGAAATCTATGCAGCCCTTAAAAAATGATGATTTCATGTCCTTTGCAGGGACATGAAGCTAGAAACTATCATTTTCAGCAAACTGACACAATATCAGAAAAACAAACACCACATGTTCTCACTTATAAGTGGGTGTTGAACAATGATAACACATGGACACAGGAAGGGGAACAACACACACCAGGGCCTGTCGGGGGTTGGGGGGCTAGCGGAGGGATAGTAGGGGAGGGGGAATTGGGGAGGGATAACATTAGATTGGAAATACTTAATGTAGATTATAGGGGATGGAAGCAGCAAACCACCATGGCATGTGTATACCTATGTAACAAACCTGCACATTCTGCATATGTACCCCAGAACTTAAAGCATAATAAAAAATAAAAATAAATAAAAAACTACTACGTGTGCCAAGCTAATTGTTGGCAACACATTTGAATAGCATTGCTAATTGCTGCCACTTTCATGAATTGAGAAAAGTTCAAATTTCTGTCCCAATATCTGGGAAATAGCAAAGATTTTTAGACATACACTAAAACATATGGTTTGTAAAAATCCTCAATCATAGAAATTTTCAAAAAGCCGCTGATTTAGGTAAAACGCTCTTCTGGGGTATCACAAAAAGATAGCCAAAAAAAAATGCTTTCCAAATTTTCCTGGTAATTTGTTGACTTGAGGATGATGTTATGAAATAGAATTGGCCATAGTTTACTTTTCTTCAGAACAGAGTGTATGTGTGTATTTATCAAGCCAAGCACCAGCGATCTGTTTGCAAATGGAGTGTCACCAAGCTCAAGCTCTGACCAGGAGCATTCCTTCTGCCATGTTTCACAGCAACCACAGCGGGGGTGTCTGTGTTTGCCAATCTTGGCAATGAGCTGGCATCAGAGTTAGTCTGAGACCTGCTCAAGAGAACTCACGCAACTCTCAAGGCTGATGTCAGTTTGGTTTTGCTTAGAAAGTCAAGAAAATTGACCCATCTTGCATTTCTACCACCAGGTGAACAATGAAAAGCAAATACCTCCAATCTATGTATGTCTGTAAAATATAAATAATAAAGCTTAATTTCAAAATCAACCTTTATTTTTGGAAAAAAAAAATTTTTTGAAATATTTAAGGTGACCACTACGAACATGTTATTCATTAAAACTGTTGTTATGTAATTTCTCTCTCATTGCCACGAATGGGTGTTCTTCAGAAAAGAGGCTTACCATGAAACCAGCCTTGTTCGTCTTCGACATTTCATAGGGTCAAAAAGTCGAGATAGGACACAACTGGGAAGCAATGTAAAGCAATCCACGTAAAGGTTCAAATTTATGACATAGGCCAAGAAGTTTGGAGGAGGAAAACTAATTCAGACTAGGGACGTGAATTAAAGAAAGAAAAAGCTCTGAAACCTAGTAAAGCCCTCTTACTACTGTAACATAAAACCCTTTATCTGATTATGCCTTTCCAGACTTCAAATGCTGCAACTCAAGTATGAAGAAGGGGAGAGGTTTGTCTTTTACTGCATGTTCTCTTCTGAAGTCAAGTTTATGCTCAGGGCTAGCCAGAGAAGTATCATCCAGCCCACAGATACCTGAACACTATTGAATATAACACATGTCACAACAAAACTTTACTCTTATGAGAATACCTCACAGTCCATGTGACCCATAGACATCCAGTGTCACTAGAAACTGGAGAATTCGAATACAGGACACTTTCTTAGGTAAAGACTTATCTTCCCCTGCAACTAGTCTTTGCTGTTTCCATCCTCTGAAGGTTTTCACAAACACAGGCTCCTTTTTTAAAACCTGGAACTTTGAACTCATTATTATCATTGTCTCGTCTGAATTTATGCTGAAGAGATACTTCCCTAAATGGAAACATAGAAACAACTCCTTGAACTAAACTAACACAAACAGTGGCATGCAGAGATAAATATTTTAAAGGAAAATTTTAAAATAAACATTAAAATGAAAGAAAAATAAGAAAACCAAATAAGGAAAGCAAAAATATTTCAAAGTGATAACTGACATCGAAGACTTTATTAATTCTGAATATAGTTCCTTAAAACCCTATATCAAAAAAATTACACAAAAACAAAAAATAAAAATATATAAAAATGTACATAAACAACTGCCTAATGAAAAACCAATAAACATTTAACTTTCTTGAACTAGAGAAGGGAATTGTGCGATTTCTATCCAGCCACTGCTACTTCACTCCAGAATCACTGCAAGAAAGTGTTTCTGCAGTTCTTGAGCCTAGCGATATGTGGCATCATGGATGTCTGCAGAGGTTAGTGACATAGGCTTCAGATGGCTTTTTCCATGTTGTGCATGACCATTGTAGGTTCTAAATATTGTATCTAACATCTTTAAACATGTACTTTAGAACATATTAATGAATCACTCTTGTGAGTATTACTTGCTGTTTACAAAAGATGTTGTTTATGCTAAGCACATAGAACAATAGTTACTTATGCTAAGTATATCATAACAACTACATGGAAATTAACACATTTATGAAGAGTATTATGCAGATTTAATCTGATCTTATCATAGATTAGCATGAGGTCTTTAATGGAAGCAGAGATCTTCAATGCAACAATGTGCACTGCTAATTAGTTTATTCATTCATGCATCCAAGCAACATTTATCAAGGGCTCACCTAACGCCGGGTGCTGAATTCATCATGTGAAAAAGACATGGGCAAATAAAACATGACCCCTTTTGAAACTCACAGTATCATGAGGATGACAGACAGACAACTTGAAGAGTGAGAGAAAGCAATAGATCCATGACCTAAGCACTGTATGGTAGCAAGAGTAGCTGTAGCCAACTGGACCCCAATGTTGTGGGCAATGACAATGCAGAGCGCTGCAAAAAAACAAACCAACCAACCAACCATAGTATTTATTTCACAAGACTCATGAGGGACAAACAACGTAAGCAAAAGAAGCAGCACATGCAAATACATGGAGTCATTAAAGAGTACTCGGGGGCCAGGCGCGGTGGCTCAAGCCTGTAACCCCAGCACTTTGGGAGGCCGAGGCGGGTGGATCACGAGGTCAAGAGATCGAGACCATCCTGGTCAACATGGTGAAACCCCGTCTCTACTAAAAATACAAAAAATTAGCTGGGCATGGTGGTGCGTGCCTGTAATCCCAGCTACTCAGGAGGCTGAGGCAGGAGAATTGCCTGGACCCAGGAGGCGGAGGTTGTGGTGAGCCGAGATCGCGCCATTGCACTCCAGCCTGGGTAGCAAGAGCGAAACTCCATCTCAAAAAAAAAAAAGAGTACTTGGAATTTTCAGTAGTATGTGTGGTTCAGAAGGCCTGCACATACAGCATGTGCCAGCAAGAAACAAAGGGCTCAGAAGGGAAACAGAGTCAGAGCATGTGTGTTACAGGAACACAGGCTGCTTCCTGAAGAAACTGGGAGTGACTCCCATCTGTGATTTAAAAAGAAAACTTGGGGAAGCCTGAAGAATGATTTGGTTAGGCTAAGCGATCACTGTAATCTAGAATTACGTGTGCCATTTTCCTGATGGAAAAACAAGCAAGAATGAAGCTGACTTAACTGTGGCCGATACTACTAGTTACTATCCAATACCTATTTGCCCTTCCGTCACTACTTGCAGAATTACGATTTTGCTCATGGTGGGAATGTGCCAAATTAAAAATGTTCATCTCCCACGGAGATTCATTTGAAGCCAAATCCATGTGACCATAGTTCTGCCCAATATGATGTAAAGCGAAGTTTACTGGGAAGAGTTTCTGTAAGATTGTTTTGTTGATAAAAAGAATAGATACAGAGTTAACATGCTCCTTTCTAGTCAAACTTACCATTTTCCTTCTTCCTGAAATATGAGCATGAGGCCTAGAAATGAAGCAATCATTTCACTAACTTCAGGACAAAGCTAATGTGTGAAAAATCAATTCCATGTGTAACTAAGTCAGACTTCTTTACAAATGGCCAAAAGTAATACTGACTCAGCACCAAGGCAAATTCTGTAGATAAGGAAAAAACTGAAAAAAAAAACAAAACTACAACTAAACAGTGAACAAGCAGATAAAAGAATCTGGTTTCGGACAGAGGCTGAAATGGAAAAACTTTTTATATCTTCAAAAGCCTCAACCTTTTTCCCTTACCAAGCTCATCACGTATTGACTTTTTAAAAGCTTAAACCCATAACCTAATTTCTCCATTTTCATATTCTTTTTTTCATTCCCTTGGATCTATGCAGGATTAAGACTATGTCAGGGGCTGGGAACGGTGGCTCACGCCAGTAATCCCAACACTTTGGGAGGCTGAGGTGGATGGATCACCTGAGGTCGGGAGTTCAAGAACAGTCTGACCAACATGGAGAAATCCCATCTCTAATAAAAATTAAAAAAAATTAGTTGGTCATGGTGGTGCATGCTTGTAATCCCAGCTACTTGGGAGGCTGAGGCAAGAGAACCTCTTGAGACCGGGAGCCGGAGGTTGCGGTGAGCCAAGATTGTGCCATTGCACTTCAGTTTAGGCATCAAGAGTGAAATTTCAACCAATAGAGCTCGTCCGTATCTCCCAGTCCTGAGTATGTCAGGACTGAGTATGTCAGGACTGGAAGTTAAGGACGAGCTCCACTGCAACTGGAAAACAACAGCCAACAAATATCCGGGTGTTTAGAGGGTTCCCATGACATCCTAAACAAGTGTTTTCTTCTTCAACTCCTTCCTAAATGACTACCTATCAAAGCAGGTGTCATTAAAATGTTTTGATAAAAGGGTGGTTTAGATCCATATCTGAGAGTTTGTTTCAATGAGAGCAAGAGCCGTTTAAATGTGAGCATCATACAAGTATCAAAGGAAAACTTTCTGTCAATACTCAAATTTTACTTTACAGGGTGCCCGACCTACCGAGTGAGGCTTGGGAACTCAGATACAGTAGATGGGTCACGTCTTCTCTTCCAGTCAACATGTGCAGTTTCCACTGGTATTTCTGGGCTCCTCGCCATAAAGGGAGGTTAACATGTGGTTCTCAGTCATTCGTTTCCCTGCACATAACAGGAACTGTTCTGATTATATGTGGGCTAATGCTGACACACTGTGTTGTTCCAGCTAAGTGATTCCAAACATTCACATCTGAAGCTGACCTACATTTCCACTCTGGCTGCCAGATGTCTTTGTGAGGAACTGTCTCCTCTGTAGCATCGTGAGCCTTGATTGAAGCAGACGAAGGGTATTGTGTTTACTCCATCACCCTCATGCAGAACAATGTTCTGGGTATTGATTACAACTCGCCTCCACTTGGAAAGAACAACCAGTACTACAGGAAAAGTTCTAAAAGCTCAATTGAGCAATTATGTGATACAACTTAACTGACGGATTTTAAGTAATGGTCAGTTAACCTGACATAAACGGCAAATCCTTTATGACATGACCTGCTTTTATGACGGTCCAAGAGTCAGTGATACCACATCTGAGATGCTGACTTTCTCTTAGATCAGCATGACAAACACGAAAGAGTCATTTCTACATAATATTGCAGGAGATGAGGCTTTACGCACAGCATAGTTTACCTCCATCCAGCTGCATGCTGCTTTGATTGATCCCAGATGCTAGAGAAAGGAAAGGCAAAAAGCCAACCACAGAGTGTGCTTAAACATGATTTCATTTACACCTGCACAATCAACTCAATGGGCAGAACACACACTTAAGAATAAGACTGTGAGTGCTGTTGGTCAAGACCTATCGCAGCTCAGCATCTGGAATGTGTAAATCTGAAAAGCTTTATGGTGAATTAGCATGATAGAGTTTTTACAGATGGTATTAAAGGAAAAGAATGGGAAAAGCTTTTTAAGAAGAAGAAGAATTTTTACACCTAAAGCGGTGCAATCTAGGACTTTCTAAACCTGGAATTTTCAGTCATCAGAAAGTTGACATTAATGTGGTCTTAACCATATAGGAAAAATAAGATGCTCCTAGGGTAGACACGGGGTTAGTATACTCATTCCAGATCTAGTGCGGAAGAAACGGGAACCCTGTGCGACAGAATCAGCTTCTTGCTCCAGATTCTCTTGGTGGGCTTGCCAAAAACCTTCAGTTCAAGAATCAGCTGTGACTGATGGGTTATCTAGAACACGGATTGAAAAAACTTTGGCAGCAGAGTCCAAAATCATAAGGAAATAATGCCCTCACTGATTAGCCCTGTCTTCCAGGGATAGAAATGGGTGAAAGTGCGAAATACACCATCTTACCTACAGTGTGAGTTTTTGCAATCTACTGTAATTTAAAATCATAGTTTTTTTTCCTCTTACCTAAAGCCAGACAAATAAAATTTTAAGAGATTTTAAAAGAACTCTAGATTTTATATCTTATCATCTACTCTACTGCAGGTGCCGGGGCTCCTCTCCATACCTCCACTTCCCACACCAGCAGATTTATCCTTCTTTATTATCCAGTGTCTTTCCTCCATCCATTGCTCTACTTGAGGTAAGAAAGAGAGGTGCATTCATCAATTAGGACACAAATGTCTAAAATTTATGATAACAAAGCACAGAATGGGTACTAAAGGTATGTCTCAGTTGGATCACCAGTCAATCGACTTGAGTTATAGTTGACATTACCTGAGTTCTCATAGTGAGATAGGTGAAAATCAGCAGTACTCTAGAGCACATAACAGCAATATCTATTTCAATAAATACGTATTGGGTATCTATTCCGGGTTAAGCACTACTCTAAATATTATACAAAGGTAAGACATGGCTTAGGAAAAGTCAATCATTCAATAGATTGATTATACAAGACAGTTTCACAGGTACAAAGCAATAATGTATATAATTTGTGGCTATGGCAGAAATTACTAAATTTCAGAAAACTATTGCTTTTTAAGTTAAGAACTTAGCAAAAACACCCCAGATCCTTCACTGAAATAAACAAAAATCAGTGAATCAAAAATGGGATTATCCTAAACCTAAGCCTGGTATCTCCTAAAGACTCATTTATTCCTCATTGGAGGAGACACAAAAGGACTCTGATCTGAACATACCTCTCCTAAGAAAATAATAAACGGAACTTGGAATTCAAAGGATGCATTCACTCATCCATTCTACCATGATCATCTCCTCAGCAGCTCCAGGCAGCTGAACAGCAAGTCGTGCTCATCAACTCAGCGTTCAAGAGCAGTCATTGGCAAGATCTTGCAAATGACTATCACTTTGGAACCAAGAGTATAAAGCCAGAGGAAAGACCAATTCATCAATAATTTACAGAGGCCTACTACATGCAAATGAGTTTATAAAGGACAGTGAATATAAAATGGATATAATGCTAATTTCTGTCCTCAATATCAAGAATCTCAAGCTTGGAAAGGGAAAAAAACAACTTGGATGGAATGATTAAAATGAATTTGAGACTTTTCCTTCTTCTCTCCTTCCTTCCTTTCCCCACCACAGAGGAGAGTACTGCATGGTAGTACTGAGGGTAGAAGGAGCACAGAGAGATTTGTGGCAGGGCTCCACAGGCTTCTGAGGAAGTGAGAAATGGGAGAAGAGATGGATCCAAGCCGATGATGGATCCATCTGCTGACATCTCAGAAGGTGCAGCACATGGAGTGGACACACGGAGGTGGAAATGGGAGGAGTGGTCAGGAAATCAATTATACCTCAACAAGGTACATTATTGAGCATAACAAGAGCCAGGTTTCTGGAAGCTGGATTTATCTGTTTATTCAAATAAACATACAAATTGTATTTTTATACACACACACAAACACACACACACAATTTTCTTTTCCTAGCTTTATATGCTGAGAGGGCTCAGAAGCAATGGCGTCCCACTAACAATGAACACATTGAGTGCCCAGAGCTTGGAACCAGGACTTCTTCCTGATTCCAGGATCAGGGCAGGGAAACTACATGTTAAGGTGAAATATCTTCAGAGGATAGAAAGTAAGAAAGTGCTCGAAGAATAATGAGGAGATGTCAGAAAGACACAGGAGTCACTTGAATGGATCTTCTGTTGGACATGTTCGATATCAAAATTGATCCTGATAGTAACAGATTAAAAACCAAGAATAAAATAGAAATCCATGAGGCCATGCTGATTACATTTAAAAGAAAAAAATGGGAAGAGAAAGTTCTTCATATGCTAGAATTCCAAGAAGTTAATGTAGCAGGTAAGGGAAAAAAATGCCTATTTATTAACCACGAGAATGATGGTTACTGCAGGTGGCAACTGTCAACAGAGGCCCAAAGGTGGTCTGTGAATGTTTGGTAACAACAGGACATGGGCATGATCTTTGGATATCTCCCACACACAGTATTATGATTAGAATTCATATACAAGATGAAGCAGTGACTTTACAGTGAAGGAAACAGGTAGGCACCAACCATGACAAGGTGTGCCCGGAATGAGACACGCTAAGAGAAACACAAAGACAGCCTGCCCTGGGACCAGTCATCAGGAAACACTGGACAGGCCCAGCCTAAGTGTCATCCTATATACAGAACATAGATCCTAGGTTATTTAAAACTATGAATGGCATCAAAGACGGGGGAGGGAGAAACACCTGTATTGTAAATTGGAGGCAACTGGAGAGAGACAGCTGAATCCAGCACGGATTCCCAGATGATATTCTGGGCCAGACAGCAAGGACACTTTGTTGGAAATGCTGGGGAGATGTGAATGAGATGATAGTATCGTACCAATCATTTCCTGATTTGGAAGGTTTCCTGGGGTCAGATAAAAGAGAGTCCTTGTTTAGGGAAATCACGCACCATAGGATACAGCATCAGCAGGGCATCCCATCTACAGCTTGCTTTCAAATAGTCCAGAAAAAGACTAACGATCATGGAGAAATATTTACAAAAGGGTGTGATCGAGCAAATGTATGAAAATGTTAACAGGAGCTTCAGTGAGGGAGCACGTGGCGGGCCTCCAGAATGTGCTTTTCACTTTTCTGTGTTTGAACCTCTTTCAAAATAAATACCTGAATTTTTAAAAAAGCGAATGTGATAAGGACTGTTAGACACGGGTACAGCAGGAGCAACCTCAAGCCACACACCCAGGTAACTTGCTTCACTTTTTTCTTCCTTAGCTAAATTTCTCATTCTAGCTTGAGAGTGCGCCAAGAGTCACAGAAAATTAATGTACATCAACCCACGCGACTCCTCACACACTATTTTTGGAGGTTTGCATCTAAGTTCTGAACTCTAGTGACTTCCAAGATACTGGAGAGAAGAATGAGAAAACACAGCACTCAACTTCACCGGCCGTGCAGAGATTCACCCATGCACCCGCGTTTCAACCCGCTGCACATCAGCATTCGTGCAGTTCCCCGAGGAAATTCACCGCTCATTCTCCTTCCAGGCAGCTCCTTCGGGTGTGCCGCCCTGTCCACCTGTGAGACCCCCTGCTATTACCTAGCTCTCCCTGACCACACCAGAAAAAAACAAAAACCACCCATATCTCAGCATAAAGTGTGAGGAGATTCCTGCACTGACTACCTGAGATGAACTTTCTCACACTTTAGCAGAATGGCAGCACACATTAAAAATTTAACTGAACGGGGTCCAAAGTGGCTCCCGCCAGAGGTCATGGCGCTTGCGAAGGCGAGGTCATCAGTTCAAGGCTAACCTCATAAGCTCAAACTGATTGGCAAAAAAAAAAAAAAATTAACTGAAATACAGATTTTAAAAAAATAACTAATTTTCCCGCACATCTGAGTTTTTGATGTGATAATAGAAAGTAAAGGGGTTAGAGGGGAGGGTCCTGCCTGGCTTTTGGGTTTCAAAATCCTAGGTCCTTGAAAGAACAGAGAGGACGTTCTTATAGTTTACAGTGAAACATTTTGGAGGTGGGCAGATTGCCTGAGCTCAGTAGTTCAAGACCAGCCTGGGCAACACGACGAAAACACGTCTCCACTAAAGTACAAAAAATAAGCCAGGTGTGGTGGTGCACGCCTGTAGTCCCAGCCACTCTGGAGGCTGAGACAGGAGAATTGCCAGAACCCGGGAGGCGGAGGTTGCAGTGAGCCAAGATCATGACACTGCCCGCCAGCCTGGGTAACAGAGCAAGACTCCATCTCAAAAAAAACTTTTGGAGGAAAGCATCATGAACTGGAGTAATTCTCTTCTCACCCATACTCCCCACACTCCCCAAGTGAAGAAAAGATTCTGAAAGCTGAGGACAGGGAGATCAGAAGAAAAATGGTGGGACCTGGCTAGGACATGCAGACAGGGATGTTGTGCCCTGTTTCCAGAGCTAATCCAGAAACGTAAGAAGCACCCAGATGCATAATACATGTGTGGGTTCTAAATCAGATAGAACTGACATTTCATTTCCCCCAGAAGAGTCTTTGAGAGGTGGCAAAATCCCCCAAAAGAGTGGTTTCCTGTATGTCTAACACAGCGGTTCTCATTTCCAGTCAAACATTGAAATTACCTGGGGACTACAGGAATATTCTGGCTCTTTCCCAGGGCAGGGTCTCAAACTTCAGCGGATATCAGAATCACCAGGAGGACTTCTTTTTTAAAAAAAAATGCAGATTTTGGCCAGGCATGGTGGCTCACGCCTGTAATCCCAGCATTTTGGGAGGCCAAGGCAGGCGGATCACAAGGTTAAGAGATCAAGACCATCCTGGCCAACATGGTGAAACCCTGCCTCTACTAAGAAAAAAAAAATTAGCTGGGCATGGTGGCCTGTGCCTGCAGTCCCAGCTACTTAGGAGGCTGAGCAGGAGCAGCAACCCAAGATCGCGCCATTGCACTCCAGCCTGGTGAAAGAGTGAAATGCCATCTAAAAAAAAAAAAAATGCACATTTCTGGACACCATCCACACAGTTTGTGATTCAGTAGGTGTAGGATGTGCCAAGAATTTGAGTTTCTCATTGGTCTTCAGGTGAGGCTGAATAATGCTGTTCTTGGATCACACTTTGAGAAGTCCTCCCTGAGTATTGGTAGCTGGAAAGCCTGTCAGATGATTCTTCCATCCCGCCATTGTAGAAAACCACAGGCCTAACAGATGGCACCTCTGGCGATCTCCTAGACATCCCTGCTTTTTGCCTGGGAGAGACAAAAAGCACTCCCAAAGTGGGCCCAACAGTTTCATATCAGTAGGGGAGGGGTCCCCCTAACTCAAAAGCCATAGACACTGAAACAAACATCTCTAAGAAACCCATGTCAATGACTGATCAAGAACTAGACGGGGAAGAGAGGGCTCAGAATATGCCTCCGTGGCCAGCAGACATCAGAAGCAGAAAGCCCTCTATGCCTTTTTAGGCAGCCCCCTCCCCCAACATAGTCGGAACACAAGGAGAAAATACAGGGGCAGTGGGAATCACTGGCTGGGAGAAGTAAGTTTTTACCACCTTAGTATAATAGAAATTCAAAATAGAAATTGTCCTGAAGTATACAAAAATTTGAATGCTAGAAGTTTGTGGGCTGAATTATCTTTTTTTAACTTTTATTTCAAAGGTAGGAGGCAAGGTCCTTTTTCATTTTTCATGGCTTCAGGGTGGGGGGTGATCAGAAAGGGCATGAGAAGAGTGGCTAAAGTTCGGCATGCCAGCTGCAGTAATGGGCATGGGAACCAACCAGAGATTGCTAAAAGGATTATTGACCTGAGTTGCAGGGCCAGCTGAGATTGGAAACCATAAATTTGCCATGGCATCGGTCCACACAATGGTGTGACTTTTCTACCACAGGGCTGGCAGCCACAGTGCAGAAGCAGAAGGGGTTGCTTATATTGATCTCAAGTGGGAGGTTTGTGGATAGCTATACCTAAAGGGCAACTCCATGAAATTAACAAAAGATCTTGAATGTTAGTTGGAAGTTTAACGTAACGCTCACCGGAAAGACTAGCATCCAAATAGATTTGAAGGAGGTGGTAGAAAACCAACAGCACATAATAACACATTATGTGACAAAAATAAGACATATTCAAACTCAGTATAACAGGGCCTGGCTTCGGCTCACCCCCACTAGGGCATTGTCCTGCATTCCCACTGATCACAAAACCCACACGACCAGCTCACTGATGCCATCGTGTTTAAGCATGCCTTTTACTTAAAGAGTTCCAGGAACTGGCCTTAGGAAATAACCAAGTGGAAGGAATGCTGGACAATTGATGTACATCCTTGTTGCCAGTGGCCAGACCACCAGGTGGTCCATTACTCAAGATAACCATGGTAACCAAACACGCTGACCTGCACACCCCTCATGCGCTTTGCCCCGCCCAGCCTGCATACCCTACCCCTGATGTCAATTCCCTGTACTTTGTCTAGGAAGAAAGCCCTACCAGCTTGTTTTGGGGCATCAGGCAAGGAGTCCTCTCTCGCTCTTTTGGGCTGCCTCCCATATGTCTGGGCATAAGCTTCAGTGACGCCTCCTCTGGAAAAACAGTTTTGGCCACATGTTAATTTCTATCACACTGAGACCCTTCGAACCTGTGGTAACATTGTAGCACCAAGTGTAGAAATCCGTGATGGATATAGAAAGGGAGAGTCAGATAAGCACAGTTTGAGAACTGAATAAATCAGACAGACAAGTTACTTAACCACAATAAACTTAAAAATAATAATTTGAGTGCAAACAAGGACCTAAGGTTCCATGAAGAAGGCATTCCTTTCTGAGAGAAACACACAGCAGTTCTTTGATGCATTCCCACCGATGACAGAACCCACGTCATTACTTCACTGATGCCATAATGCTTAGCAATGACACACGGCAATATATACAGTATGCACTGCGCATAGCAATGACACGTAATAGCAATACCATCTCTAAACATTACTGTTCCCAAACTTTTTTCTAAATGAACTAAAAGACTTATGGTTCTTGTATTATGAAAAATAAAAATGTTTAAACTGAAAGAGAATTTTTTAAAAAACCATAACTTGCAAATTCGAATATTATCCAAATTATTTAACATCTTATACTTGGTGCCAAATAAAACAGTCCAAGGGTTATTATCTGGTGTACATTTAGATGCTTTGCAGTGACAAATCATTTCAGTGTGCAAAACTAAAGGGACAATTGCCTGCATGCTTATCAGCAGGCTCTATTTTATAGTCCTTTTTTTGCCATGAAACATCCACTAAACTGGAGTTAAACTGAGAGTTATTTGTGGTGAATCTGAGAACACAACACACATGTTTGCCAAAAAACGTTATAAGATAAGGCTAAATTAAATGGGGCATTTATCACATGAGTTTTAAAAGGAGAAGAAATGGAATAATACTTTCTCCTTGCCCTCCTTGAGAAAATTACTTTGAAATGATTTGCTGATCAGATTCCGCAATTTCTTTGAAATTAGAATTGCAGAAATGAGTATCTGACCAAAATGTCTGGAAGCACTAAAATGAAATTCCAGGGAGTGATTGAAAATGTTGAACCAGATGGTGGTCAAACAATGTTTGGGAACTCCACTGTCAGCGTAATCGTGAGTAATGACAGAACTCTGAGAAGTCTGCACATGGAAATCAGATAAGCATCCAGAACACTGGATCCTTTCAGACTTTGTTTGAACGTGCTTTAGGTCATTATTTATCTTTTTTTCACTTGTTTTAATTTTGAATATTTCTATGTAAAAGACCTGTTTCTATTTCATGGCTCTTTAAGCTACCTTTACCTCTGTAATAGATTCCATGAGTAAACTCTGTAAGCTGAGTGTGTCGGGCACAGTAGCCAACTGTTTATTCACCAAATATCTTGTGGAAGTTCTTCCTCCCTGCCTTCTTTCTACCACCACTTTCTTCTTCCTTTCCTTCTCCTCCTCTTTTATTTCTGAGTGCCTACAATCAAGGCTGCACGAGGCCCTCAAAGGTCTTACAGTTTAGTGAAAAGGAAAAAAAACACATGTAGATATAATTAGTATAAAATTAGAGTTATAGCTCTACAAGCATACTAGGTGTACCATGAACAGCAGACGGACAATGGAGACCTGAAGGCAGGAATTTGCCTTGGAAATTATGGTCAAGGAAGACTTAATGGAGAAGGAGACTTCAAAGAGAGCTGACTTCAGGATTGACAGTCCAGGCGAAGGAACTGATGTATATATAACATACGCATGCAGCCCTAAGTGGGAGAGAGCACGGGGTGTAAAAAATCACCAGCTTTTCTAGAGAAGGGATGGGAGAAAAACGCAAGTGAAAAGCATGGAGAACAGTTAGGAATCAAGTATCACAGTCTAAACAGGAGAGAGGGTGACCTGAACTGGGGTGACGGCAATGGAGGCATCCTTCTCCCTTTCAACCCTTTGCTCATATATCAAATTCTATTTCTGTATTAGCAAAACGACCTGTGTTTTGGCCCTTTTTTGCTCATGGTTCTTTATCAGTATATAAAGACAAAAGCATCTAATATGATAATTGAACACTGTTTTCATTTGTTTCCAAATGAAATTTGTTTAATCTTCCCTAAATTGTCATCAAGGGTTTTCTATGAAAGATTTAAAAGAATGATAAAAACATAGCCAAAGTCTGTCTTCCCAGAACTGAAAATGGTCAAATTGGTTTTTTATAGAAAATAATTTCCATTTCAGCTCATAAGAAAACATCTGTATATTTACACAATCTCTTGTCTTGGTACCTAGACATTTTATACAAGCAGCCAAAATGGCTCCAAGTCAATGGTGCGACGCTCATCCAAAATTAAAAGCTAAACTGAGACCTAAAGGTATTTTCCAAACAAATCCATTAATGGCCGTATCAGTGTTTATATGCCCAAGTGGTTTTAGCATTATGATCATGTTCACCTGTATTTCACAACCAATTAAAGAGGAGAACTTAGCACACTTAGGCATTTATAAGTTTTCATAAGTTGATCATTCATTGGTGACACTAATTATGAGTGAAATTAATATGCAAATTAATTTCATATTAATTTGCATATTAATATGAGATTAGTGTGACACAGACAAACTTTTCAGAGCAAAGTCCCTTGTTAATCAATTTATTTGTTGGTTTGTGAAGGGCTTAGTCTCCTGGATAGAATATTTTCCTTATTAAAAAATGAGCATACTCAATTCTTAAATCATCTCTTTAGTCAGGCCCAAATCATTCAATATTCTTTTAGTAACCACAGATGAGCATATGCTGCTGTCTGCTCTGATTCCAAACTTCAAGAAAACCTTTCTGGCTAGATAGCAATTTACAATATGAATGAGTGGATATGTTGATAAGAAAAATACAGGCTGGGTGCAGTGGTTCATGCCTGTGATCCCAGCACTTTGGGAGGCTGAGGCAGGCCAATAGCCTGAGGTCATGAGCTCCACACTAATTTGGTCAACACAGTGAAACCTCATCTCTACTAAAATACAAAAATTAGCCAGGCATGCTGGTGGGTGCCTGTAATCCCAGCTACTCGGGAGGCTGAGGCAGCAGAATCACTTGAACCCGGGAGGCGGAAGTTGCAGTGAGCCAAGATCACACCACTGTACTTCATCCTAGCAACAGAGAAAGACTCTGTCTCAAAAAAAAAAAAGAAAAGAAAAGAAAAAAGAAGGAAAGAAAAATGTAGGCCATAACAATAATTAGCTAACGTTTTACAAAGAGAAGGAACTGTTATCTTCCCATGATAAAATAATTTTCTTTGACTTTATTGAGTAGCATGGGAAAGGGGCTGAAATCATGTTGGGCTAAAGGCCAGCCAGTAATATTTCAGCACTCTAAACGTGGCCCGAATCTATTTTATTTATCACCTCAGGGAGTAAATCCCTACTTCCAGGTGAGGTCTCCAAATCCCTTTCTTTTTTTTTTTTTTTTTTTAATTTTTTATTGGATTATAGGTTTTGGGGTACATGAGCAGAGCATGCAAGACAGTTGCGTAGGTACACACATGGCAGTGTGCTTTGCTTTTCTTCTCCCCTTCACCCACATTTGGCATTTCTCCCCAGGCTATCCCTCCCCACCTCCCCCTCCCACTGGCCCTCCCCTTTTCCCCCCAATAGACCCCAGTGTTTAGTACTCCCCTTTCTGTGTCCATGTGTTCTCATTTTTCATCACCCACCTATGAGTGAGAATATGCGGTGTTTCATTTTCTGTTCTTGTGTCAGTTTGCTGAGGATGATGTTTTCCAGATTCATCCATGTCCCTACAAACGACACAAACTCATCATTTCTGATTGCTGCATAATATTCCATGGTGTATATGTGCCACATTTTTCCAATCCAGTCTATTATCAATGGGCATTTGGGTTGATTCCAGGTCTTTGCTATTGTAAACAGTGCTGCGATGAACATTCGTGTACATGTGTCCTTATAGTAGAACGATTTATAGTCTTTTGGATATATACCCAGTAATGGGATTGCTGGGTCAAATGGAATTTCTATTTCTAAGGCCTTGAGGAATCGCCACACTGTCTTCCACAATGGTTGAACTAATTTACACTCCCACCAACAGTGTAAATCCCTTACTATTCTTCGGTTTACCCTCATTGATTTAGCTAGCTATTCACCCCAGACTCCTCCTCCTGTTTTTGTTTTGTCTTCCTTTTCATGCGGCCATATTTGTGATGAATATTTGAACATTTCTGCACTGCTTACATAACCTTAAGTGCCAAGCTTCTCAGAGGGCGTTGAGTCAGCCAAGCAGAACATTCCATGGAGGGGGCGGAGGAAGTGCTGCCACGGTGACTCACCCGGAGGACTCGCCCTGTGTGAATGTTGCATGAATTGAAGTCCATGCATCATCCCGGTTGTGCTTGTCAAACCATCCCTCTCTTTTGTCAACAGCAGGAGGGTCGTGTGGGACTAAAATACTGAGACATAAGAAGAGAAAGGGCAGTCTATAAGCTTCTGCAGGGCATTCGGAGAATCCGTGACACTCATGAAGAAAACTTAATGGCACCAGAGGGACCTGCTCCACAGTATGAGAAAACGCTTTGCAGGAGAGTTGATGAAAGACGTGATGAACGTCGACGGCATTGTTAAATACCCTCAGTGTACAGAGTATTTGTCCAGATTTAGTCATGTGACAGTTTTACGCTCCTCACTGTTCTCTCACCCGGCACTTCATCCATCCTGGTTATTTCCTGCAGTCTGCTCTGTATAGTGTCTCTGTCCCGTGGCTCCTTAACACACGGTCAATAAGAATAATGCACACTTGCCATTACATCAGTCACCAGATAGCCACCCATAAAAGGAGTCAGGTGAGTAATTGTTGGCAACAAATATCAGAATGTCCAAGCTGTTTGCCAACCAGGAGATACCTCTATGCAATTTATTTCCTGGGGTTAGCATGGCTTTATCTGTGTATCTTCAACCTGCGTCACTGGAAGCTGTGGGCTCTAGATCCATAAAGATGAACATTCCTGACAGAGAGGCAATCAATAACACCGAGAGACTTCTACTGCCTTCCTTTAGAGGGACAATATTTTGTTGTTTCATTCACATTTTTTATGCTTCTCATTTATCAGTTTTATTCTATAAAAAGAGTCAAACCGGCCAAAAAAAAAAAAAAAGAAAGAGCTCTACATTCAATACCTAATTAGTGTTCCCAACTTTTAAAGGTTCTCTTTTCTTCACTAATTAAACTTTATTAAATCTTAATTTTGGATTAATCTTAATTATACAAGTTTTTATAATTTGTTTCCTTAATTTTAACCACTTGAAACGAGTGGAAAACAAGAACTCCATTAAAGTGATAATTCCTTTCATGTACCAATATTTTATAATGAAACTAAAATATTTTAAGTAATTTAAGAAATAAATTTCAAGGTAGAATAACCATAATTCAGCACTAGAGCTAAATGTTTTTGCAAAAAGTATATATTTATTAATATATTTACTTATATGTATTGCATATAAATATATATGACCATATATATAAATATACACAGCGATGACACTGACAGGGAAACTCTTGTACTAGAAGCTCAGCTCTGAGCATACAAGGGTGACAATTCATAAGCCTTGCACTGAAGAAGTTTGCTACCTTGTAAAAAATACAGTAAAATCCTCAAACACAATATGTCCAAAATAGAACTTATCTCCTCATATGAATTCCTTCCCCCGTATGTTTCATCTCAGTAATGGTACCACCATCTATCTGGGCCCACAAGCCATAACACTGAGAGACATCCTTGTCATCTCTTTTGCCATCAGCTCCCACTTCCCACCAACGCCAACCCTGTTCACTGGCTGATTTTATCTCCTAATGCATTTGCGATGGTTTCTCCCTAGGGCAGGCTACCTACATCTTTCACATAAGGAGCGCAAAATAGTCTCTTGTTTTCCTCTATCTTCCCTTTCCAGCCTCCAATTAGTCTCCACAATGCAATCAAGCAGATCTGATGAAGATATAAATCTCATACCCCTCTTTAAAACTTTTCCCACTGGTATCTGGGACCCTGAGGCAAGAGTGACATAGGCAACTACTCAGAAATCAGAGTCCCTGATCAAAGAAGCAACAGCAGTGTGAACCAAGAATCCGTTTTTAGCAAATCGACCTACACACTCCCCCTGTTCTGCAGCCAGGCCAGTTATCAACCTTTCCAGAATACAATACAGCCTCTGTGATTCTTGGCTTCTAAATGAACTTGTTACGCTTTGCCTCATAAACCCGTATTTTTTCTTTAGGACTCTGTTCAGTCCCTCTCGCCTCTTTTAGCCATCTCTGGCTGCGACAGTGTTGGGTTATGATCCTCAGAACTTCCATATTTGTGCTCATAGTCATTAGTCCTCCTTCACGCAAATAAAATATAATTGTTTAAATACAGGACTGTAGTCAAAATGGCCATGATGGCCACTGTGGGTAAAGAGGATTCCTTCATTTGGTCTCGATTTTCAGCAAACATTTTGGAGTGCCTACGACGTGCTAATACATGTTACTCTGGTATATGAAAGGAATATGGCAGACACTCAGAAAGCACGTCCTGACTGAATTTTAGAAAAACTTTTTTTTTGGTCAATGTTCTTTGTCTTCTTCAGGAAAAAAAGAAGGGGCCAAAGGTGTTTTTATCACCATTGTTGATGTTACAGCTTTTTGATTTTTGATCTTCAGTGTCTAATATAATGCCTGGCACATAACGGTTGTTATGTGGATGTTTTCTGAATAGACGGACAAAGCTTGAGAAAACCCTTCCCATATTTTTTGCTAGGTAAATTTCAATTCATGTGTCATATTCAGGAAGCATTACTTAGCTCCCTCATGCCATTTTTGCAGACCCTCCTGTAGCCTCCCAGAACAAATGTGCATCCCCTTACAATACTACTTAATAGCATTTCAAAATCTTTTCGAGTATGAGTTCTTGATAGTATGTGTCTGGCTGAACCAGCATAATGAATAAACGAATGCAAGAAGAACTACAAGGAAACACAGTGTCTGAAAGTACACAGGAAACACCCATTAATTTTGAATTGAAGGATGGAAGGTTAGGTTTCTGAAGAAAATAGCATTGAAGATGAAAGATGAATAAAATACAAGTTCAGGAGTCACATAAGGGACAGGGACAGGAATAGGCAGTCCAGATGGAGAGGAGTAGAACAGCAGGGTCTGACAGTGCCAGTGCAGGGGGTGACAGCAGAGTCTGGACCGCCCGGAGGGTGGAAGATTTGGAGATGCTGCAGGAAGGTGCAAGAACGGAGCTGGGAGCCGGGTTCTAAAGGACGAATGCATGCTCAGAAACTGTGGTCACAGGGAGCATTGAAACGTGGTTTAGCAATGCAGCAGGCTGCCGAACATTAAAATCTACTAAGGGCAAGAAAGTGGCCACTGTATTTGGTGAACAGAAAGTGAGAGCTTTCAGGAGACTGTTTTCGTTGGATATGAGGGTCGACGATCAAGAATATAAAGATTTCACAATGAGTGGAAGTAACTCAGATGCAAAAAGAGTAGCTCATTCTGAGAATTTTAGTAATGAAAGAAAACGTCTCAAAACAAGGACAAATCATCAAAGTTGGTGAAAGGACATTAGACTTCTGAGTAGGTCTAAGAAGAAGCTGCTCATCAATGGAGGCAACACTGAGAAATGAACAAAAATGAACAGTACAGCTGGTAGGATGATCCTTTGAAAGGAAGATGGCTGTTTCTCTTCTACGGATGGATTTGCAACCTTAAGAGTCAGCATGCGGCTGGGCATGGTGGCTCACACCTGTAATCCCAGCACTTTAGGAGGCTGAGGCGGGCGGATCACGAGGTCAAGAGATCGAGACCATCCTGACCAACATGGTGAAACCCCGTCTCTACTAAAAATACAAAAAATTAGCTGGGCATGGTGGCACGTGCCTGTAATCCCAGCTACTCGGGAGGCTGAAGCAGGAGAATTGTTTGAACCCGGGAGGCGGAGGTTGCAGTGAGCTGAGATCGCACTCCAGCCTGGCACCTGGCAAAGGAATGAGATTCTGTCTCAAAAAAAAAAAAAAAAAAAAAAAAGCCAGCATGGTATGCTTCTTTAGGATCTTTTAATGGAGTGCACGTGTTAAGGGTAAATATTAGCGTCAAAGCATTCAATAATGTTTTATTTATCACTCAAATGGACAAAGACTGCATTATTGCGGAAAGGCAAAAAGCTAGGCAGCATTGGCTGAGAGATGATCTCTAAATGTTTTTGTGAATTTCCTTGTCTATAAACCTCTTCTAAATCAATGCTCCTGACAGTTTGCAGTGTCAGAGATGTGGGAAGGTTAGATGTTTACTATAAGCTTTGATGAACAGTACTGGTAGATGTATTCAGTTTTACGTCTTTAAAAACATCTTCCAAAGAGAGAAAGTTATCACAGTTAAAACTTGTGAATTAAGCTGCATTCTTGTTACTGAGTGTTGTTTATTCTCCAAAGTCTAATGGCTGGCATACTGTGTGAGGAAACTAGTATAGGAATTTGCCATACAATTAAAACGTGATTTCAAGTCAATGTACATTTCTTATTCCTGTTAGAAATTCATTCAGTATTCTTAAGGTACTGTCACAAAAACATAAAATTTGCTTCTAAATATTAAGCTAGTAGAATCTTACAGTGACAAAATTAAAGAAATAAATTCTTAGAAATCAAATTAGTTACTTTCCATAATCTGCTGCACAGTTGCCATGTTTAGTAATATCTTAAACTAGGAGAAAGTCCATTCTTATAACAGCACATGATGATCAGTAATTTTTCTTTCCTTCTGCCTTCCAAAAGAAATTTAACATTGTTATTATAGAAGTTTTCTAAAATGATAGCTACTGAGTTTTAACAGCACACTAAGCTTAATAAGAATTATCTTTAGTTTTGCCTTTTCCTCCTCTTAAATTATCCAGCTTCTCCACTTTCAACCTCTAATTCATTTTTTATTGATGTAGATACAGACCCCATACCTATACAGATCCATCCCATGTATTCATTCTTTAAGGTGAGTTCAGTCGCTCTTTAGTTGGAATCTTTTTTTAACCTGCACCATGCAAAAAAAAAAAAAAAAGAAGAAGAAGAAGAAGAAACAGGTTGACCTAATTGTCTTTTGGAGCATGTGATCTCCACAGCCATATTTGTAACATCTCTTTTTAAATGTTGATGTTCTCCCTACTCTACCTTTAAAAGTTTTAGGGAAAATGTACTAGAAAAAAAAAAAAAACAGGATGGGGGGGTGGAGTGGGTGGAAACCAGCTTATGCTGTGTAGGATGCTGACCCTGCTAGATTTTTAATTCCACTGTGCCGGGCCTATTTTCCTGGCCTGATTGATGAGGCCTCACAGCGTAGTAAGAGCCCGAGCAACGTTAAAGGATTGCTGCTCACCACTTGGACATCATCCCAAAAAGCTGCCAACGACAACCTGCTTACCCTCCTGCCCCACCCACTTCTGTGGTCATTCGCAGAAGTCATTGCCAGGGTTTGGCTCTCACATAATCCAGAAATTCAGGTCAGTCTCTTAATGAGAAATGGGATGAGAGGGGAGAGAGCCGACGGCTCACTAAGGGTATCAGCTAGCTCATTCTCATAGGTAGTTACCTCATCTACCTTCCAAGAAGAATGTGAATAAATGGTTTTAAGTCGAATAAAACAGAATGCCTATATTCTTCCTTTTGTAAAACTGTGAAAAGCAGCCCAACTGCAGGCATAAAAGCATTTTTAATTTAAAGTGATTTATAGCACATTTGAAGGATAATATATACTAAACCTCCAATAAAGTGGGAAAATATTTGAAGTAGCTCAAGAATAGCCTTGCACCAAGATACAGCAAGTAATCCGTTGAAGGGGATCCACTTTATAAAAGCGAAATTAATCCTGTGAGCCACCAGGTAGCATCTCTAGTGATTGTCTCAGAATACACATGAACAATAAATATGGAATTAACCTTTATTGCCACCTAATACCCTAAGATGGTAACAGTTTTTACTTATTTCTATAAAGATTATACGAATGCTTACCTATGTGAGATTCGGCATATGAATGCAACAGAGATACGAAATATCTAAGCCAAGAAAGGGGTAGGAGTAAGAGTGCACTCTACCGTGAGTTAGAAAGCTAACCTGTCTGTGCTCACCATATGTATCACGCATTCCACGACTTGTCAGAAACAAGTCCTGCTCATACTCACCTTCATTTTCAGGTTATAGATGTTTTTCTTCCAGTAAGGTTTGATGCAAGTGTCTTACTAGTTTTGCTACTAAGAAAAGAAATAGAATAGGCACGTTTCTCTTGTTTTATAGTTACATCAGTATAAAAGTCTTTTTTAAGTCAATTAGATGAGTGGTTTGAAGATGAATAGTAAAAACATCTTCATTTTTTTCTCCTCTCAAAGAATCACCCCAAATAATTAGAACAAGAAAGAGAAAATTCAATTATATCTTTGATGCAAGGAGACATGTATAATGCAATCCATTTCTATAGATATGAAAACAGATGAAAGAATGGTCAATGGCTTAGCAAAACAGGAACCGTCAAAACTAGTGCCTACAATGGTGTCAACTAATGAAAAACTAGTTGATTTTCCTTGTGGAACCTCAGAATAACAACACAAAGGACAATGCAGAAGGACTCAGAAACCAGATAGAATAAGCAAATGGTATTAAAGTGATTTTTTCAAAAAATATTATTAAAAGAAGCTGATATGGTTAGACTTTATGTCCCCATCCAAATCTCACGTTGAATTGTAGTCTCTGTAAATCCTGTAATCCCCGTGGGTCAACGGAGAGACCAGGTGGAGGTTACTGAGTGATGGGGGTGGTTTCCTCCAGGCTGTTCTCATGAGAGTGAGCGAGTTCTCATGAGATCTGATGGTTTTATAAGGGACTCTTTCCCCTTTGCTTGGCATTCTCCTTCCTGCTGCCTTGTGAAGAAAGTGCATTGCTTCCCCTTTGCTTTCCACCATGACTGTCAGTTTTCCGAGGCCTCCCCAACCAGGCTAAACTGTGAGTCATTTAAACCTCTTTCCTTTATAAGTTACAGGGTCATGAGTATTTCCTTACAGCAATGTAAGAACAGACATACGGAAGCAGTTCGATCTGTGCCCAAAATGGAGAATTTCTAGAGGGAAAAGAAGAGACCAAGGATTTATTCTATGAGCAACCTTCTAAGAGTAACCCCAAGCTCCAGGTACAAAGAAGGGCCAGTATGCAGCCATAGCAAAAACAGGGATTAACATACTGAATTGATTCCAGAATGGCAGCAGCTAGACGGATGTCCCCAGACAGAATATTGTAGGGCCCTTTATCTAGAGAAAAGAGAGAAAGACACATCTACTAACATGTAGGTCCCCTAATGACAAAGCTAACTAGCTTGTCATATGGCTTTCCTAGAGTAAAGGCGATCAGTGTGTAAGCCCACACTTACCTGATAATATTCCAACCAGCTCTTTACCTCCTCACTCAAATGAATGCACAGCCAATAATTATTGGGCATTGGAGTAAAGAATCCAGCATAAAATGTAGCTGGGAAAATGAACAAATGGAAAAACAGTAGCTAGGAGGAAGCAGACAATGCAGACAACAGACAAGGCAGAAAAGAATCATCACAACATTGTCACAGCAGCAAAAGATGGTACCGGATCAAGTAAATAAGAAAGAAATATAATAAAACAAAGAAAAAATCCAAAAAAGAGCTCTTGGAATAATAAAGTATAATTTCTGCAATACAAAATTCAAAAGAAGTCTTAGAAAACATATCCTGGAAATAGCCCATACTCCATAATAATGCCCCAGAAGGCAAGACAAAAAGTCAATGAGACAGGTAAGAGAAAAAGAGAGGAATAATTTGATTCATCTGGGAGGTATTTCATGCAACTAATAGAAACACCAGAAAGAGAACAGATTAGATGCTGGTGGGGAAGACAATCATTAAAGAACTGATACCATAAAATGCTCTGAAACTAAAGAATGTGAATCTCCAGAATGAAAATGTTCATTAAGTGCCCCATATAATGAATGTAAAAAGATTCACAAGGCAACCCATTTTGACTTACTTAGTAAGTAGAAAAATGGCTAGATTTTGCTGTATTACTTTTGTGACTATTTTATGACTATTCATGATGTTTCCTGAATATTTTAAAGAGAAATAAGGGCAAGTATGACAGGATGCTGGTCTTCTGCTGTTAAGACAACACTTTCATTGTTAAGCACATACGGCACATAATTTATTGTGTAATGGCACATTCATCTGCTATTTCATGACTATTAAACTTGTTTCTCACAAGAGAAGGGATGGATCACACATATGCTGTCAGACGATTTTTAACCAGAGCACCGAAGTACACTCAAAGGGAAAAGAGAAGCTACCATCTGCAAAAATGACTTCAAGGTGACTTGCAGACTCAAATGTCAAAGTTAAAATTATAAAACTTGTATAGGAAAACATAGAGGGATATTCTTCAACCTGAGACGGGCAAATATTTCACAGCTAAGACAGAGAAAGCACTATCCATAAAAGAAAAAAATGATAAATCTTATTTAACAAAATTAAAAACTTATTTTTTTCCAAAACTTTCATTAATAAAATAGACTGGGAAAAATATTTGCAACATATAAATAACAGAAGATTGGAATTCAGAATAATCAACTCCTGCAACTCAAAACCAAAATGGTAAACAACCCAATTAAAAATAGGCAATAGATATTTCTTAAAGGGTGATATAAAAGTACTGAATAAGCACATAAAAATGTGTTCAACACAGTCATCAGTGAAATGAAAATTTAAAATGCAATAAAAAGCAACAAAGCATTACATATCATTAGAATGCTCAAAATGAAAAAGATGGAATACACATATTGATTAGCATGTGGAGCAACTGGGACTCTCATACGTCGGTAGTGGACATATAAGATGTCAGAATCACACATCTACCCATGACAATTCCACTCCTATTTATTGAAGGGATAGGAAAACATGTCCTCTAAAAGCCTGGATAAGAATGTTTATAGCAGTTTTAGTCATAATAGCCAAAACCTGGATATAGCTGATTGACCAGCAGCAGAAGAATGGATAAACAAACTGGCATTTATGCTGTGGCGTACTTCTCAGCAATAAGAAGGCACAAGCTACTCACACAGCAACACATAAATCTCAAAAGCATTATGCTCAGGAAATGCAGCAGACACAAGAGTGCATGCTGTATGATTCCATTAAATTAAATAATGGATTAAGTAAAACTAATCAATTAGTGATGCTTGGGATGTGCGGGGGAGGGTGTGATTAGATGGGAAGGGGCACAAGTACACTTCCTGGGCTGAGGAAAATCTTCTATATCTTGATAAGAGTTACACAGATGTATTCAATTTTTCAATGCCAGTTGATGTGTACATTTAATATCTGTGCATTTCTCTGTATATAAATGATATCACAATAAACTTACGTAGACAAAATAGAAGGGCTAGGATTCCCCTAGACTCAGAAGTCATTTTTCACAGCAATTATCAAAGTATTGGGTAACATAATTATACAGACCAAATGACAGATAATAGAAATTCAACCAAAGCAGATTTGAATATTGTACATAAGAAGTTCCATTTCATGGTGTCCCCACCATGGCTTCTGAGGAATGCTGTGCAGATGGAAGTTCACCTGGAAACTACTCCTTACAAAAGACTATTTGTATTACAAAATGCCCTAAGTTAGTTATCATTAACTTCCAATGGCTAAAGGGAACGGAGGGCAGGGAGTGTCCTTCCACTATAATCTCATCTCTGTGAAATACACTGTAATGAAAGGGGGTCTTACAGTAACACATACCAACATATATTAGCAAGCAACCATGAAAACAAGCATATGAAGTGTTATGTATATGCAAAGTCCCAGCCACACAAGTTTCATTAGAAACAGATTCCCAGAATAGGAACAGCTCCAGTCTGCAGCTCCCAGCAAGAACTGAGGCGGAAGATGAGAGATTTCTGCACTTCCAACTAAGGTACCCGGTTCAACCCACTGGGACTGTTTGGACAGTGGGTACAGCCCACAGAGCATGAGCTGAAGTGGGGTGGGGTGTTGCCTCACCTGGGAAGCACAAGGGGATGGGGGATTTCATTCCCCTAGCCAAGGGAAGCTGTGAGAGACGGTACTGGGAAGAACGCTGCATGCCAGCCCAGATACTGTGCTTTTCCCACAGTCTTCACAATCCGCAGACCAGGAGATTCCCTCTGCTGCCTACACCACAAGGGCCCTGGGTTTCAGACAGACACCGACCTGGTGGCAGGAGTTTTTTTTTTTTTCCATACCCTAGTGGCACCTGGAACACCAGCGAGACAGAACCGTTCACTCCCCTGGAAAAGGGGCTGAAGCCAGGGAGCCGAGTGGTCTAGCTCAGCAGGTCCAACCTCCGTGGAGCCCAGCAAGCTTTGAAACTCTCATTGCCAGCAAAGCAGTCTGAGGTCGGTCTGGGACCCTTGAGCGTGGTGGGGGGAGGGGCATCCATCATTGCTAAGGCTTGAGTAGGCAGTTTTACCCCCACAGTGTAAACAAAGCAGTCAGGACATTCAAACTGGATGGAGCCCACCTCAGCTCAGCAAGGCTGCTGCCATCACACAGCCTCTGTAGATTCCTCCCACCTGGGCAGGACATCTCTGAAAAAAAGGCAGCAGCTCCAGTCAGGGACTTATAGGTAAAACTCCCATCTCCCTGGGACAGAGCACCTGGGGGAAGGGGTGGCTGTGGGCACAGATTCGGCAAACTTAAATATCCCTGCCTAATAGCTCTGAAGGGAGCAGCAGATCTCCCAGCACAGAGTTTGAGCTCTAATAAGGGACAAGTTGCCTCCTCAAGTGGGTCCTTGATCCCCATGTATCCTGATTGGGAGATGCCTCCCAGTAAGGGATGACAGACCCCTCATACAGGAGAGCTCTGGATGGCATCTGGCAGGTGCCCCTCTGGGACAAAGCTTCCAGAGGAAGGAACAGGCAGCAATCTTTGCTGTTCTACAGTCTCTGCTGGTGATACCCAGAGAAATGGGGTCTAGAGTGGACCTCAGCAAATTCCAGCAGAACCTGCAGCAGAGAGGCTTGACTGTTAGAACGAAACTAACAAACAAAAAGGAATAATATCAACATCAACAAAAAGGGTGTCCACACATAAACCACATCCAAAGATCATCAACATCAAAGACCAAAGGAAGATAAATCCACAAAGATGGGGAGAAACCAGCATAAAAAGGTTGAAAATTCCAAAACCAGAACACCTCTCCTCCTCCAAAGGATCATAACTCCTCACCAGCAAGGGAACAAAACTGGATAGAGAATGAATTTGACAAACTGTCAGAGGTAGGCTTCAGAAGGTAGGTAATAACAAACTTCTCCAAGCTAAAGGAGCATTCCTTTTTTTTTGAGACGGAGTTTCGCTCTTGTTACCCAGGCTGGAGTGCAATGGTGCGATCTCGGCTCACCGCAACCTCTGCCTCCTAGGTTCAGGCAATTCTCCTGCCTCAGCCTCCTGAGTAGCTGGGATTACAGGCACGTGCCACCATGCCCAGATAATTTTTTGTATTTTTAATAGAGACGGAGTTTCACCATGTTGACCAGGATGGTCTCGATCTCTTGACCTCGTGATCCACCCTCCTTGGCCTCCCAAAGTGCTGGGATTACAGGCTTGAGCCACTGCACCCGGCCCCAAGCTAAAGGAGCATTCTAACCCAATGCAAGCAAGCTAAGAACTTTGAAAAAAGGTTAGAGGAATTGCTAACTAATCAGTTTAAAGAAGAACATAAAAAACGTGATGGAGCTTAAAAAAAAAAAACACAGCATGAGAATTTTGTGATGCATACACAAGTACCAATAGCTGAATTGATCAAGCAGAAGAAAGGATACCAGAGATTGAAGATCAACTCAATGAAATAAAGTGAGAAGACAAGATTAGAGAAAAAAAGAGTCAAAAGAAATGCAGAAAACTTCCAAGAAATATGAGATTATGTGAAAAGATCAAATCTACGTTTGATTGGTGTACCTGAAAGTGATGGGGAGAATGGAACCAAGTTGGAAAACACCCTTCAGGATACTATCCAGGAGAACGTCCCCAACCTAGCAAGACAGACCAACATTCAAATTCAGGAAATACAGAGAATACTATAAAGATACTCTTCAAGAAGAGCAACCCCAAGACACATAATTATCAGATTCACCAAGGTTAAAATGAGAGAAAAAATATTAAAGGCAGCCAGAGGGAAAGGTTGAGTTACTCACAAAGGGAAGCCTATCAGATTAACTGCAGATCTCTCAGCAGAAACCCTACAAGCCAGAAAAGGGTGGAGGCCAATATTCAAATTCTTAAGAAAAGAATTTTCAACCCAGAATTTCATATTCAGCAAAACTACACTTCCAAAGTGGAGGAGAAATAAAATCCTTTACAGACAAGCAAAGCTGAGAGACTTTGTCACCACTAGGCCTGCCTTACAAGAGCTCCTGAAGGAAGCACTGAACATGGAAAGGAACAATCAGTTCCAGTCACTGCAAAAACATACCAAACTGTAAAGATCATTGAGGCTATGAAGAAAAAGCACCAACTAAGAGCAAAATAACCAGCTAGCATTATAATGACAGGATCAAATTCACACATAACAATATTAATATTAAATGTAAATGGACTAAATACCTCAATTAAAAGACACAGATTGGGAAAATGGATAAAGAATGAAGACCCATCACTGAGCTGTATTCAGGAGACCCATTTCATGTGCAAAGACACACATAGGCTCATAATAAAGGGATGGAAGAATATTTCAAAAGCAAATAGAAGGCAAAAAAAGAGGAGGGGTTACAATCCTAGTCTCTGATAGAACAGACTTTTAACAGACCAAATTGCTTATAAACAAAAGAGACAAAGAAACGCATTACATAACGGTAAGGACATCAATGCAACAAGAAAAGCTAACTATCCTAAATATACATGCACCAGATACAGGAGCACACAATTCATAAAACAAGTTCTTAGAGACCTACAAAGAGACTTAGACTCCCACACAATAATAGTGAGAGACTTTAACACCCCACTGTCAATATTAGACAGACAGATCAATGAGACAGAAAATTAACAAGGATATCCAGGACTTGAACTCAGCTCTGAACCAAGTGGACCTAATAGACATCTACAGGACTCTCCACCCCAAATTAGATTAGAGCAGTAGTCTTCAATCCTGGCTGCATGTTGGAATCATCTGGGGAGAGTTTTAAGTTTCCACACCCAGGACCAATAAAATCAAAATTTCTGGGGGGTAGGATCAGTCATTAGTATTTTTCAAACTTCCTTAGGTATTTCCAATGTGTAGACAAAGTTGAGAACTACTAGATTAGAACCTTTTGTTGCAGCCTAATTGCAATGTATATTCCCAAATAAGCATTTTCAATGATATTTAATCACCTTTAAGGAATAGATAATACACATTCTCTATCATACTGCTGATGTTTATATGTTTTTAAATAAATAATACAACAGTATAAAATTCATCTCATTTCCTCAATGACAGGACAGAGACAAGAGAAGTAGAGGTATCAACCAAGCTATGATAATAACTAAAATCTCTCTCTCAGGAAGCAAGTTTGGTCGTTTCTGAATAATATATACTTCAATATAGAGGATAGAGATTCTGCATTAAAAATCTGATCCTTAAGCAATTTCGTACTGAGCGTCTGTGAATAGTACGTTCCCTGAGTCAGGAAAGTGACTATTCTCAGTCAGTCCATGTTCAAGGCAAAGCAGCAAGTTACAAATAGATCAGAAGCAGCCTGGTAAGAATGACACAAGGGACTTTGAGACAAGGGGGAAAGGACGGGAAGGGGGTGAGGAGTCAAAGACTACAAACTGGGCTCAGCGTACACTGCTCGGGTGGTGGGTGCACCAAAACCTCACAAGTCACCTCTAAAGAGCTTACTCATGTAACCAAATACCACCTATTCCTCAATGACCTATAGAAGTAAAATATATTTTTATTTAATAGGTATTAAAATATATATATTGTTTTATATATAATATATATATTTATATATATTATATGTATGCATATATATATATATATAAAACAGAAGCAGCCTCAGTGATAAAATAACAAAACCTAAAACACAACAGAGCATTAATAATTCCCCAGCCAAAAATTTTATTTGCTCCTAACAATAAGCACTTGGAAAATATTTTCAGAACACTATTGCTAGTTATTTGTATTTATGGTATATAAATATGTTCAAGTAAATTGCTGAATAAACTATTTTCTTATTTGATAAGAGTTTAAACATCATCTTTTAATCTTTTTTTATATATATATAAAGCCTGCTCTCTCAAAAACTTTGCCCAATCCCAATCAGTTCCCTACCTTAACAGACTCTCCCTTAAAGAACTCGAGCGCAGATGGCAAAGCCCTATAAATATTCTCTTCTTACTTCCCCTTCAGACACGCTGCTGAGAGTTGCCAAGGCGGTGTTCACTCTTATTGCAGTCATTTTTAATACATTTACTTTTTCTTAATTAACAGGGTATCAGGAGATATTCTGATGATTTCAACAGCAACAACATAAAGAATGCCTCAGCAAGACTAACTTCTGTTGTGGAATGCTATATAATACCTGAACTAAATTAATGTACATTGGTCATGTTTAAGTAGAAAGAAATTTGCCAAGAGAGCATTCCAATCAAATATAACGAAATATTTCGTGCCATCCCATTTGTTATTTCAAACTCATCTGAGGTGACTTAAGGAAAAACAAACATTCAGACTACCCAAATAGAGCTTCCTCACGAGTGTCAGGTAACCCCAAAGTTACTTGAGAATCCTTTCTTTAGGTTTGACATTCAAATGCTATGTTCAATCTCAGGGCTTTTGTCCATGATTTCCCTTCACCTGGAATTCTCTTCTTGCAATCTCTTTCGAAACACAGTTTAGATGATATTTCTGTGAATTATGTGGTGAACTTACCCAACCTTCCCTTTATAATTAATTACTCCCTCCACCCAGCAACCCCCTATGTGTTTAGCATGCAGCATTTGTTCTCAGTGTCCTTCTCCATCTGCAACACTTTTATCTACTTGAGGACAGGATTCATTGGTGGAGATATATATATATCCTTGTTTCTTGAACTCCCAACCTCAGGTGATCTGCCCACCTTGGCCTCCAGAGTGCTTGGATTACAGGCCTGAGCCACCGAGCCCGGCCGGTGTTTCTTAGGAACTGATAATATCAGAGCCTAAGTGGTGAAAAAGTAAATATTTACTGAATTATTTAACTAGTTTTGGTTTTCTAATTATTTTATTTAATTGCCACCACTGTTTACAAACCCACACTAACTAAAGGCACCTGAACAGTTCATTAGTTTCCCATGAAGACAAGATCCAATGAGAGAGACACACATCGCTCTCAGTCGGGTGGGACAGACATTCTAGCTGCTTGGACAAGAGCAATGAGAAAAAAAGAAAGTAAACTACTCGAGGGCCATTGTGGTGAATGAGAATTTTGATGAGGTTTTCATATGCTTTCTAGGAAAACAGGATACTCCTAGTATACTATTTTAGAATAATTTATTTTTGTAACATTTCCATTTTGGAGAAAAATGTAATTGATAAATGAGATTCTATCCGGGTCACGAGAGCAGGGTGAGTGTGAGTGCACGCACGCACCATTGCAGAAAAGAAAATCTTATTACTTTGTCACATTTCATATTGTTTCTCCGTTTTTTTCAGGAATACAGTCTAGCCATTATATTCCCTATTTTTAAGATAGGAAATGTAGTTTTTCAATCTTTACTGAAAGAAGCAACTGGTTTCCTCTGTTTAAGGGGTCTGAGAAGTTAAATGACACATTCAGGTCACTAAAAAGAAAATATCAAAGTGACAGGAGTCGAGAGTTACCCAGCAAGCCCTCCCTCACCTGCTATCAATGAGTAGCTGCATGGCATAGAAAGGAAGGCATTCATTTTGGTATCTACAATCCTGAGATCGAATTAGAAGCTCAGAATTTATCTGGGCAACAATGGACCATTATTTCATGTCTCTGGGCCTCAGTTTCTTCTTCTGTTAAATGGGGATAATGGTACGTCTTTTACAGAATTTTCTTGAGTAATATGAAAAAGTATACACTAGGCAATAAAAATTATATTGAGTTGGAAATTTTTTATAGCAACTCTATGGGTCGATTAAATGGATAAGATCATTTCACTCATCTCATCCTGATTACCATCGGATTCCCACTACCATACGTAGGGTCTGTTGACCCACTGAGCTCTACGAATTCCAAGGATAACTCCTTATGAGCACAATTCAGGCAATGTAAGCTTTGCTAGGACACGGCAGCCAATAAACCACCCTCGCACGAGACTCCAGAGGTGCTTCGATATCCGCAAGTGGTCCAGATCTCTATTTCATGTCTCTTCTGAAAGAAGGCGAAGTGTTTTTCTCTATCAAGTTCTCACAGACGAAGTGGACAAAAATGTTAGCCCTGTGACCTTAGTAAACATCACATGAACAAGTTTCCTACACACTACTTTGGAAATGTCACCAAATGAAATGTTGCATTCAGAATGGGCATAAAACTGAACGAGATAACGGTGCAGCCTCTGTCTGGCACACAGCTGAGGACATCTCCTTTGCTGCTAGAAAATTTCACAGGGATGTAAAAAGTTTGGTTAGTACATTGCACAGTAATTACCCAACATGGTGATACACCTGCTTCGCTTGAAAATTAGTTCGTCTCCCAAACACAACCAAATAAGCCCAAAGAAGGCCTGGAGAGAGAATGCCTGGAATACCCTACAGGCGCTTGTTGTTCTGTTGTTAGGCAGCTGGAAGTTTGGCCGATGCTCAAAATGCACACCCAGTCACTTACACTTAGCACATTTTCTGTTACCCTAAGTACGGTTGATAAAGTTAGTTAAAAACTCTCTCAGATAATACTTCCAGAACTCCCTTCTGTTTCAAGCCTGTTACCTATGGAACTATTCCAAGGAAAACAAGCAGTAAGAATTTCAGGACAACCTCTCTGGAGCTCTTACCTCCCATTCACATGATTAAACTCTCATCTAATTGCCATTTGGCTGCCCAAGGTCTTTCTAAAACTTAGCTTGTTTGCTCCATTGTACTGTATACATGGCATTTCTGCAAATACTGTTCACTCTGACTAGCTGTCTCACTGGATCATTATTAATTGTACGTATGTCTACCCTCACCCTTGGCTAGGAGCTCCTGAAGGGTTGGTAAAATGTAATACACGAATCAATGTTGCATCACTGATGTTTAAAACAGAACTTGGCACCTCTAGGTCCTCAGTAAATATTTGTCAACTATCTTAGGAATGCTGTAGTTATCCTCCCTTATTCTCCATCAACCCCATAGCATTTGTTTGGAAAGTTCCTGACTCTTACATCTCCATTATATCCATGATACCTTTATTCTTTAATGTCTGACTGCAAATTTTAGCCCTCTGAACTAACCAAGCCCTTCCAGCTCCTTATCACTCATTCACTTCCACCAAGTTCCTAACCTGCTTTCTCAATTTCAACAAATATTTAGTATCAACTGCATAAACATCCCACAAAACATGCATATATGCAAGTCTGAAAACTGCACAGTCACTGACGTCCGTAATAACACTCTCCAATAGAAATACAATCAGAGCCACAAATGAAAGCCATGTGTGCGATGGCTTTCTAGTCGCTGTATTTTAAACAGAATACGTTTTATTTAACTACATATAGTAAAATGTTATTTTAACAAATGATCAAAATAAAAAAATTAAGGAGATATTTAACGTCACATTTTTTCTTATCTAGTTTTTGAAATCTGGAATATATTTAGGCTTCGAGTAATTCAATTTGAAGCAGCTACATTTCAAGTATAGCTTGGCCACATGTGGCGAGTGGTTAGCATATTGGACAATGCAGCTGTATAAAATCATATCCTCATAAAAAGGAGATATACATAAAACTCCTGATACGTAGTATAATATATATGATATTAAGTTAAAACAATAAAACATGGGAACCAAAGTGAACTCAATTCTAAGAGGAAAGCTAGAAGTAGGCTCCCTTGGACTTATTTGAATTCTCTTCCCCTTACTGAGCCAAGTGTCCTCTCACCCTGCCAGCTACATTCTCCAGTGATTGCGTGCATCTCTGTATCTGTGCCAAGCAGTTATGTGTTTTACAGAACCATCTAGAAAGGATATATTTATGTGAGGGTAAGGCCACGCTTAAATAAATGTGATTTTCTACAGCGTACATTAACACTGTGACTGCAATACAGGGCAGAGGCAAAAGCAAGGTAAAAAGAAAGAGCTGTGATTGGCGAATTATACAATGGTGAACCCTTTTCCTAGTCAAGTACCAAAATGTGAGGTCAGGCAATGAGTAAAATAAAGATATGAACCTAGTTGAAGGGGAAGCTAACTAATTCTGCTTTTTGCTTTAGAGGAAAAAGGATTAGTAGAAATTAATGAGACTGTTTTCACAGCCCCTGTTCTACGAGGCTTTCTTTGTTTTTTACTATTAGGATAGGGTTTGAATTTTGAATGTAGACCTTAGAACTATAAGGACTTATAAAAATATTCCCCATGCCTGGCAGAGGTTTCTGTAATGCTATTGTTTTCTATCTAGTACAGACTACAGTGAAGAGAGACAAAGAAAAAACACAGAGCACCTACATAAGGATCAGATATAAATTAAATGATACAGATTGAAAAAGCTGCATCAAAACAACTCCAAATATACGTAAAGTTTGCCAGTGTTGAGGGCTTATCTGACCGCATTAACCTGGGAAGCGCTTACCGCGAAGCAACTGATAGGAAAGCTGTGTCTCCCAGACCAAGGGTTTGATTTCATTGAGATGAGGGGACAGTGGCTGAGAAGAGGAGACTCTGGAATGAAACACTGTACACCCTAAGCTGATCTAAGGGAGTAGGACGGGAAATAAAATAAGTAGCTTTATACAAAACTTATTAACACAAAGTAAAAGGAGGTAAGAGAGAAAGAAGGCAGAGGTGGTCAGCCCACACTTTGACACTGGACACACTTATCCTAGACCTACTGACCACAAGCTCATCACATAGTCTCTCTCAGCCTCAGTATCCTCATAAATGCAGGATTCAAAATAGTACCCACTCCATAAGAATTGAGATTTTACATATACGTATATGTATATATATGAGATTATGTATATATATGATTATGTATATATATATATGAGATTATATGTGTGAATATGTGTGTGTGTGTATATATATATATATATATATACACACACACACATACATATCGTGTTTAGTATAAAACCTGGTGTATAACAAAATGCTCATTACATTTGAGTCACACTTTAGAAGGTTTTTGGGCACAAGGTTTGCAGTCTAATAACAGAGGCAATTGGGTACTATCGGGAAGTATCAAATAGGTGACCTTTAATAGAAAAAAATCTGATTTTACTGCCATTTGTTGTCAAGAGACTGTGAATGAGGAGTCCGGCTCAGAATGCGGTAGCAGTCTAAGTGAAATGTTAGAACCTGGGTCACGGCTGTGCCTGGTGGAGGATGGCATGTTTTTCATAAATAATGTGAGAATTTGTCATGAGCAAAATCACAGTCCTAATTCTTCACCAACCACTCACTACGTGTGCACTTTTGCAAGATTACTGGATCTCTCCGAGCTTCTGTGTCCTCACTGTTAAAAGGGGATATTAACCCCAACATCTTGGGGAGGTTATGAGGATTGGGGGAGTTATTCGTCAAGCACTCGGAATAGTGACTGGTACAGGCTAAGTGCTGTGAACGTATGTGGTGGGTGACATTGAAAGCACAACACAAAAAAACCCTTTAAGCGTTTGTTTTCACTCTCCCAAGCACTGTATTTTCCAATCCATAGGAAGTACTGAGACGGCCGGCCGTGGGGACTCACAACTGTAATCCCAGCACTTTGGGAGGCCAAGGCGGGCAGACCACCTGAGGTCAGGAGTTCTAGACCAGCTTAACCAACATGGTGAAACCCAATCTCTACTAAAAATACAAAAAAATAAAAATTAAAAATTAACCAGGCATGGTGTCGTGTGCCTGTAGTCCCAGCTATTTGGGAGGATGAGGCAGGAGGACTGCCTGAACCTGGAAGGCAGAGGTTGCAGTGAACTGAGATTATCCCACTGCACTCCAGCCTGAGCAACAGAGTGAGACTCTGTTTCAAAAAAGAAACACTGTGAGCTAGTACTTCTCCCATTTGAGGGATAAGGAGAGCGTCTTGAAGATACACAGTCGCAGAGGCAGGAGATATTCCCAGCAAGGAGTGCTCCCAGCAAGGAGTGAGTGCTCCCAGGCTTTCTACCAAGACCAGGCTCACTCCTCTACCACAGGCACCTCCCGTGCCATGAGCCTAAAAACCTGAAAGGGGTGATGTCACAATACTGAGAAATTGGCATGGGCTAATGAGTGACGTAATTTGTGGTTAGAATTCTTCTTACTTGGGTTTTTAGAATCTAAATTCAGAAGGTCATTAGAATTGTAGAAACAAATGAAGACCAAGCAAATGAGAACAGGCAAAGGCTATTTCTTAAGAGCCTGCTCTCGCAAGAGAGTCAGCCTCCATCGCTTGCATTTTGGCAGAGACCCAAAGGCAGGCAGAGAAGTGGGAAAGCTTTAGAGTAGAAAAAGGCAAAGGTTTCAGGTCAGCCCTGTTTGGAGGCTGTTGGCATGGCTAACTAGAAGCAGGGAAACCAGGAAACCTGTGTGACTGGTTAGGGGGCATATTTGGCTTTTTCTGGTTGGACCTAAGTTGGAAAAAGGGAAAAAAAAATCAAGGAAGCTGCCAGTTATGAATCAATTCCTGGTTGTCTGAGACTGATTGTTACAGGGGTTATTGTGTGGCTCCCTGGAGCAGTTGCTACAGAGAATGATCTGACTTCCTACAGATCTGATTGACAGACAGTGGGTTGGCTTCCTGGGCTGATTACTAGAGACCATGAATTGATTTTCTGGGCTGGCTGTTGCAGATTGTGGGTCAGGGTTCTCTCTTTGTGTACGGCCCAGCCATTGTCCATTTGTATATTCAGTCTCTCAGAAGACCTGCTTGAAATCCCAGCCCAAGAATTGAATCCCTAACCATTGTCCTGCATGATGGAGAACTTTGTCTTACAAAGTGGCCTACTCCATTCTGAGACAACTCTGTTGCCATATTTCAGTGATATTAATATGTGGAAAACCGTGTCTGCTAGTACTGCCCACTGCTTAGGTCTAGTTCTGTGTTCTGACAGATGCTAGAACCCTCAATGCATGAAACTCTCTGCTGGCCGCTCCTTGGCAGACACTCCTGATATATAAAGAAGTGCAGGCTTTGTATGTGTGTCATCATCTTGACGACACAGCCTAATCTTTCTTTTTTTTTTTTAATTGCATTTTAGGTTTTGGGTACATGTGCAGAACATGCAAGATAGTTGCATAGGTACACACATGGCAGTGTGTTCTGCTGCCTTCCTCCCCTTCACCCACATTTGGCATTTCTCCCCAGGCTATCCCTCCCCAGCTCCCCCACCGCTGTCCCTCCCCTATTCCCCACAATAGACCCCACTGTGTAGTACTCCCCTCCCTGTGTCCATGTGTTCTCATTTTTCATCACCCGCCTATGAGTGAGAATATGTGGTATTTCATTTTCTGTTCTTGTGTCAGTTTGCTGAGCATGATGTTCTCCAGATTCATCCATGTCCCTACAAAGGACACGAACTCGTCATTTTTGATGACTGCATAATATTCCATGGAATCTTTCTACTTTACATCTCAGAGATCATCCTCTGCTATGCCCACCCAGGTATTTTATTGCAAATACACAACCACCACAAGATGGCGCTAACTGTGAGAGTAAAACCTCACCGTTCACCTGTTTATACTCGGGGTAAAATGTCTCAGCAAAACAGTATTTGGGTCAGCACCAGTCACTAAAATGCCACCCTAGATAAGTACATGGGACTTGAATAAAATTTCAGTTGATGAATCCACATTCCTTAACTTTCCTTCATAGCAGATACGCTGCTCTCTCTGTCTAGCCGAACTCCATCCACTAGACTCATAGAACATTTACTGTCTTTTCTGTTTTGTTTTTTGGTCCCACATGATGGAGAACTCCGTCGTACAAAGTGGCCTATTCCATTCTGAGAATTCTCGCTGTTTCCATATTTTAGTGATATTGAGATTTAGAAAATTGAGACAGAGTCTTGCACAGTCGCCCAGGCTGGAGTGCACTGGCACAATGTCAGCTCACTGCAGCCTCCACCTCCCACGTTCAAGTGATTCCCCTGCCGCAGCCTCCCAAGCAGCTGGGATTACAGGCGCCCACCACCAGGCCGGGCTAATTTTTGTATTTTAGTAGAGATGGGGTTTCACTACATTGGCCAGGCTGGTCTCAAACTCCTGACCTCAGGCGATTTGCCTGCCTCGGCCTCCCAAAGTGCTGCAATTACAGGCATGAGCCACCACACCCAGTATATTTGCTTTTCTTAAGCAAATGAATTTTTTCTCTGTCCTTCCAATATTCAAACATGAAGAACATGAGAGAAAGAAAGACATACGAATGGCTCTTGAACTGGTCCTTCTTGGCATTAGTAAAGGAAGAAGGGGTTTTCTAAATTTGTTTTCTACCTAATTAGGTGTAGAACATAAAACAACAATATCAGAGGATCCGCTTCAGACTCTGCAGCCAACCGCAGTGTGTTAACCTCTTATGTGAACACTGTACTCACCTTCTCTGGTCCAGTCTCCCGCATTAGCTAATACATTATATAATAACCTATTATCTAATACTAATACGTTATTAGTATTCTACTAAGGAAGAATACTCAGCAATACTAAGCCTTCTTATACAGTAGAACAGGTAATTTTTCCCCATGTACTCGTAACTTATTCTTCAGCCTCAAACATTTTAGTTAATACTTTCTGTCCATCATGAGTGGATTACAGAAAAAAAACAACTCACTGTCATATTTCATGTTGCAAAGAAAACGTATATATTGAACATTACTTACTATATAATATTCACGCAGAAAAATTCATACCAGTAAACAATATCTCTACCAAGCCCCTCAAGTGTGTGTGTGTCCATATAAAATGCCATTAAGTCATTGGACATGAGTCAAAATGGGAGTACAAGGCAGATCTCAAACAAGAATTTCACTACCTCCTACACCCTATCACTACCACATGAGAAAAAGAACACTCATTCATCCCGTAGACAAAAACCGTACGGAGCAAACTTTCTCACAAATGGAAATCCTATCAGCCTCTCTCCTCTCCTCAGAATCCAACTGTTTTTAGATTCAATCAGTAAATTACAAATAACTTACATTAGTGATAAAGGAAGAAAAATTAATACATAATAACAGTAGGTTAAAAGAAACACGACGTTCTTTGCAGGGACAGGAGCAGAGCTGGAAGCCATTATCCGTAGTAAACTAACACCGGAACAGAAGAGCAAATGCTGCATGTTCTCACTTATAAGTGGGAGCTAAATGACGAGAACTCACGGACACCCAGGGGGAACAACACACACCAGAGCCTACCAGAGTGAGGAGGGTGGAAGGAGGGAGAGGATCGGGAAAAGTAACTAGTAGGTAGTAGGCTTAGCACCTGGGTGGTGAAATAATCTGGGCAACACACCCCCATGACACAAGTTTACCTATGTAACAAACCTGTACATCTACCCCTGAACTTAAAATTAAAACAACAGTAACAATGATAATAATGGGTAGGAATCAACAGATGAGACATGATTTTTCTTTTGCTCTCTGTTGCAGATATGACCAGCTTCTTACCAAACATGTGCTCTCCTTCCACGGTGTTGAACTGTTTCTGGAAAGCAGCTACCCAACTTTGTGTTAGGGCAGAGCCGTATGACTGGTCCTCACCGATGGAACGGGAGCCAGGGTGAATCCCTTCTAGAATGAAATAGACAGAGCAGTTGCGCCTTCCTCGCCATCCTTTCCTATCTGCTCACTGAAATTATAAGACTCTAAGGTTTACGGGAGATGGAAACTGACAGGATGAAATGAGTTCAAGTTGCTGAGTCACTGCCTGGAACGCCAGCCACAAACACTCGACTTGGATTTTACGTGAGCAAGAAATATATTCCATTAAGCCACCGAACCATCGGCATTCACTTATGATAGCGGCTATTAATTAATATGAATCATGAATAAATTCACCCACGTCCTTTGGGAGATACCCCTAACCCCTACACTGTCTGATCTCAGTTGAATTGTATTCGCTCACCTCAACTCCATAAAGAAGACTGAATTGCTGGCTCTGCTATTATATACCTAAAGGCCACTGAGCAGCCACAGTTTCTGAAAATCTAATTTTGATAAAAAATTCATAAAGGACTTTGGACTTTAGCTGCGATCAGCCTTTTTACTCTACAGACTGTCATGAAGACCAGAGA
This sequence comes from Callithrix jacchus, assembly GCF_049354715.1. Lineage (NCBI taxonomy): Eukaryota > Metazoa > Chordata > Mammalia > Primates > Cebidae > Callithrix > Callithrix jacchus. The sequence continues at coordinate 3,522,536 of NC_133510.1, forward strand.
GGAATCTCATGAACCTTAGGAACAGGTAGCCCCATGCAAAATTTTCAATCTGTAAGGGAAAGAGCAACTTGTACCCAAACCGGGCCTTAACCCCGGAGGAATCTTCTGTTTCCTGGTTGCGGTTGTAATACTGGACCTTTCCTTCCTTTAAGCCTCAGATATATTATCTCATCATCTCCCTTATTTCATATTTTCACACTGGTAAGACCTTTTTCCTGTTTGCATCTCTCTCCAGGTCCTCCGGTGGAGTTTCGTCTGTGCTAGTCCCACAGCACTGACTCCACACATTACAGCAGGCAGAGAACAGAGGAGAGAGAGGAGCACTCATGGAACAGGAGTAGGGCCCAGATGACATCAGGTCTCACAGGCCATGGTAATGACTTTAGTCTTCACCCTCAGAGGAAAAATGAAACCACTGGAGCACATTAAGTATGAGGATGATACCATCTGCTTTGCTTTTTAAAAAGATCGCCTTGGCCACAGGGCAGAGAATAGGTAAAGTGGGTGATCAGAATGCTGTGGCAGTGATCCAGTCAAGAGATGATGCACCCTAGACCAGAGACTGGCAGAGGGATGGATAAAGGACAGGCTGGGGACAAGGCCTAGACCTGGGGAACAAAGAAATGCTAATGGTATGGGAACGCTTTTAAACAACAGCCCGTGCTCTGTGACTTTATGTCTGTCTGTCTGTTTTCCTTACAGGTACTTTTCTTTCTTGAGACAAGTTCTCGCTCTGTAACCCAAGCTGGAGTGCAGTGGCCCGGACAGGGCTCACTGCAGCCTGGACCTGCTCAGCTCAAGTGATCTTCCCACCTCGGCCTCCCAAACTGCGGAGATCACTGGCATGAGCCACCGCAGGCGGTCTCCTTACAGGCACCCCCCACCCCAACTTTTTTTTTTTTTTTTGCAGTTCTCTTAGGCAGGGCTTCACTTAAAAGGTATCTTGCCTCTATAATACAGTAAGCCAAAGCTCGGTCTGGGCCAGCCTGGAACCCTAGATGGTTACTAGAGAGCAACAGCACCTCAACTGCTCTCCCTTCTGCCAAGGCGGAGGGGACTGTCTGCTTTAAAAGCAGCAAGAAAATGTTGAAAAGCTGCACTCTGACTCAGTGTGGTTCTGGATTGTGTTTCATTATTTAGCAGTTAAAAGAGAAAATATTTTAAAGACTGTTTCCCTCCTTACAGGTACTTTTTAAGCAGTTGTCCTAAAGGGTGGAAGAGTGTCGCTGAACACACATACACACACACACACACATTCTCTCTCACCTACCTGTAAGCAGTTAGGGAACCATCCATTGCCAGACACCCCCATTCCTCCCTCTCCCCTTAGAGTTCTTTGCTTCCCCACAGATTGTGAAAAGGCTGGAGACTCACAAATGTTCTGTAATTCTGATGTTAATGCCCAGAAACACCATCAGGTAACAGCTTAGGCCTGAGGGGCTCAACCTGCTGAGACCTACCCTGGTAAATGTTCCTATGGCTCGTTCTGCAAAGCAAGCTTTACCTACTACCACCTCCTCAGCAGGTAACCCTTCCCTGACATTCTCTAGGACATAGGGTTTCTGTCCTTTCCAGGTTCTCAGGCTTCAGGGGTGATCCTTGCTAGTTCCCACACCCCACTGCCGCCACCAACTGCGAGGACTGTACGGACTCATTTTACCTCCTCTTTCTTAGGGCCAAACCCCTCGCTGCCCATCACGTTGCAGCCCTTCCTCTGCCCTCCGTTCTGGTCCGAAAGGAGCTGATTTTCTCCACGTCAAGGGTGCAAACTCAGCTCCTCTCACTTTTTCTCTGGAACCTCCACTACATGGCAGATGTTAACTGAAAGAGACAGAGGATGCAGCGTTTTCCCCCTTGGAAGTTTGCCTCGGATCAATCAATTTGCCATATTTAACATTCACGCTTTGTGCATATGCTAATAAATCATTAAAATTCATGTGGATTCTAACAGTTTTGGGTTTTCTTTCTTTTTCTATATTTTGGAATTCCTACTCAATTCTGTGAATTATAATGTTGCAACTGAAAGTAATCACCAGCAGAAATCTTCATTGTACACAGGACTAAAAACAGGAACCTCAAGTTAAAAACTCCATTTGTTAAGTACGTTTTGGCCTTGAATAGTTCACAATTCTGTTTCTCTTTTCCCAGATGCAATACTTATTGACCTCACATGCTTTTATGTGTTGTTGAACACGAGAACAAAACATGCCCCCTGAAATGTCCAGATAACCTAAAGAATCATAAAGAAGCTAGGGACTTGGGAGGTCATCAGAGCCAAGCTCCCATGTCATACAAGACTCTCCTCCACATATTATGCCTGAAAGATCCGGGCATTTGGGTCTCATTTGCTCACTTCAGATGTCCAAAGACTCACTGTGAGATGAGCAGTCCCAGTGCTGGCTCATGCTTACGTTGGAAAACTTTCTTTTCCTGAAATAATATAAATATTCTCATCACTTTGCCTTCTAGGTGCCCCAGAACACTGAAAAATAAACGTTATTTCCTCTCCTGAATGACAGTGTTTAATTTTTGGCACTCGGTTGAGTCACCATGATGTCTTTTCTTCTCCAGACTGTGCATGTCCAGTGACCCCAACTCTCCCTTGGAGGTCAGGTATTACCAATTTCCTCCACATCTGTCAAGATTCACTTTGACCACCCTGGGAACCCTTCTACCTCCTCTCCCCTCATCTCACCATGTTGGACTCCAGATCAGGAATGCCCTAGCAGCACACAGGCCCTAACATAGGCCAGGAGACAGGACGCAAACACCTCAGATGCAGGAAGTCTCATTCACCATTCTAAACCTCAGCACAGCTCTCAGCTCTCTTGGTTTTAACTTTTGAAGCACCAACTGGCTACTCTTAAGCCTGTAGTTCACTAAAACCCAAACTCATTTTTGACATTTTGCTGCAAAGTTAAAACTTCATGACCTGCCTACTAATTTTGAACTAACTGATGGACTTTTCACATATTCTTATGAAGAACTGATTTCCACCTAGCAAGAGGTATGAATTCCTTTTCCAACTTCTATTTTAGGTTCAGGGGTACATGTGTAGGTTAATACAAATGTCTGAATCTTTATTTTGCCATTTGAAATGTTAGCTCTTCTTGTAGACTGCTATCCAGACTAATAAAAAAGAAAAGAAAGAAGAATCAAATAGATGCAATAAAAAAACGATAAGAGATCTCACCACCAATCTCAAAAAATACAAACTACTGTCAGATGACTACAAACCTCTATGCACATAAACCAGTGAAACTATAAGAAGTAGATAAATTCCTGGATGCTTACACCCTCCCAAGACTAAACCAGGAAGAAGTTGAATCCCTGAAGAGACAGATAACAAAATCGAGGCAGCAATTAACAGCCTACCAACCAAAAAAAGTCCAGGACCAGATGGGTTCACAGCCGAATTCCACCAGAGGTACAAAGAGGAGCTGGTACCATTCCTTCTGAAGCTATTCCGAACAATAGAAAAAGAGGGACTCCTCCCTAACTCATCTTATGAGAACAACATCATCCTGATACCAAAACCTGGCACAGACACAACTAAATAAGAAAATTTCAGGCCGATATCTATGATGAACACCAATGGAAAAATCTTCAGTAAAATATTAGCAAACTGAATCCAACAGCACATTGAAAAGCTCATCTATCACGACCAAGTTGGCTTCATCCCTGGGACGCAAGGCTGGTTCAACATATGCAAATCTATAAACGTAATCCATCACATAAACAGAACCAAAGACAAAACCCACATGATTATCTCAATAGATGCAGAGAAGGCTTTTGACAAAATTCAACAGCCTTTCATTCTAAAAACTCTCAATAAAGTAGGTACTGATGGACTGTATCTCAAAATAGTAAGAGTTATTTATGACAAACACACAGTTGATATCATACTGAATGGGCAAAAACTGGAAACATTCCCTTTGTAAATGGGCACAAGACAAGGATGCCCTCTCTCACCACTCCTATTCAACATAGTACTGGAAGTTCTGGCCAGGGCAATCAGGCAAGAAAAAGAAATAAAGGGTATTCAATAAGGAAAACAGGAAGTCAAATTGTCTCTATTTGCAGATGACATGATTATATATTTAGCTGACCCCATCATCTCAGTTCAAAATCTCCTTAAGCTGATAAGCAACTTCAGCAAAGTCTCAAGATACAAAATCAGTGTGCAAAAATCACAAGCATTCCCATACACAAATAACAGACTAACAGAGAACCAAATCATGAGCAAACTCCCATTCACAATTGCTACAAAGAGAATAAAATACCTAGGAATACAACTCACAAGGGATGTGAAGGACCTCTTCAAGGAGAACTACAAACCACTGCTCAAGGAAATAACAGAGGGCACAAACAGATGGAGAAACATTCCATGCTCATGGTTAGGAATAATCAATATCGTGAAAATGGCCATACCACCCAAAATAATTTATAGATTCAAAGCTATCCCCATCAAGCTACCACTGACTCTCTTCAAAGAATAGGAAAAAAACACCTTAAACTTCATATGGAACCACAAAAGAGCCCATATAGCCAAGACAATCCTAAGCAAAATAAACAAAGTTAGAGGCATCTTGCCACCCGACTTCAAACTATACTACAAGGCTACAGTAATCAAAACAGTATGTTACTGGTACCAAAACAGAGATATAGACTAATAAAACACAATGGAGACCTCAGAAATAATGCCACACATCTATAACCATCTGATCTTTGACAAACCTGACAAAAACAAGCAATGAGGAAAGGATTCCCTATTAAATAAATGGCATTGGGAAAACTGGCTAGCTATACAGAAAGCTGAAACTGGATCGCTTCCTTACACCTTAGATAAAAATTAACTCCAGGGGGTCTGTTGGGGGGGAAATAGGGGAGGGACAGCAGGAGTTGGGGTGTTGGGGAGAGATAGCATGGGGAGAAATGCCAGATATAGGTGATGGGGAGGAAGGCAGCAAATTACACTGCCATATGTGTACCTGTGCAACAATCTTGCATGTTCTTCACATGTAACACAAAATCTAAAATACAATTTAAAAAAATTAACTTCAGATGGATTAAACATAAGACCTAACACCATAAAAACCCTAGAAGAAAACCTAGGCACTACCATTCAAGACATAAGCATAGGCAAGGACTTCATGACTAAAACACCAAAAGCAATGGCAACAAAAACCAAAATAGACAAATGGGGTCTAATTAAACTTAAGAGCTTCTGCACAGCAAAAGAAACCATCATTAGTGTGAACTGGCAACCAACAGAACAGGAAAAAATTTTTGTGATCTACCCATCTGATAAAGGGCTAATACCAAGAATTTACAAAGAACTTAAATAAGTTTACAAGAGAAAAACAAGCAAGTTCATCAAAAAGTGGGCAAAGGATATGAACAGACACTTTTCAAAAGGAGACATGAAGCCAACAAACATAAGAAAAAAAGCTCATCATCACTGGTCATTAGAGAAATGCAAATCAAAACCACATTGAGATACCATCTCATGCCAATTAGAATGGTGATCATTAAAAAATCAGGAGACAACAGCTGCTGGAGATGATGTGGAGAAACAGAAACACTTTTACCCTGTTGGTGGGAGTGTAAATTAGTTCAACCATTGTGGAAGACAGTGTGGTGATTTCTCAAGGATCTAGAAATAGAAATGCCATTTGATCCAGCAATCCCATTCCTGGGTATATATCCAAAGGATTATAAGTCATTCTATTATAAAGACACACGCACATGTATGTTTACTGTGGCAGGGTTCACAAGAGCAAAGACTTGTAATCAATCCAAATATCCATCAATGATAGACTGGATCAAGAAACTGTGGCATATGTACACCATGGAATACTATGCAGCCATAAAAAAGAATGAGTTCATGTTCTTTGCAGAGACATGAGTGCAGCTGGAAACCATCATTCTCAGCAACTGACACAAGAACAGAAAACCAAACACTGAATGTTCTCACTCATAAGTGGGAGTTGAACAATGAGAATACATGAACATGGGGAGGGGAACATCACACACTGGGGCCTGTTGGGGGTCGGGGGTTTGGGGAGGAATAGCAGGTGGGGAGGGGGGTTGGGGAGAGAGTGCATTAGAAGAAAACCCTAATGCAGATGACGGGGGGAATGGATGCAGCAAACCACCATGGCACGTGTATATGTATGTAACAAACCTGCACATTCTGCACACGTACTCCAGAACTTAAAAAATATATATTTATAAAAAAAAGGAATATTAGCACTTCTTCCCAACGTTCAGTCAACTATCAAAATACCAAACGGAATAGACAACAAAATCTTTCGACAACATTAAAATGTATTAAATGTATTTTATTACTAAAATATGTTAAATGTTAAAATTAAATTTATTTGTGTACTTCAAAAATAAGACTCCAAATGTACTTTCTGATGTGACTTCTGAGGTAAATTTGCTCCCTGTACATAAGAGGATAAAGTAAAATAGGAATAGTCATATTCACAATTGCCAACCTGAGAAACTTAATTTTGAAAGTACATAATCAACTACAGAAAATGGAAGGACAAGAGGTGTGCTGACATCCTGTTGACGGCATTTATCGTGCCGTCCAGGGAAATTTTAGACGTGCTATTCTGCAATCCTTCCCAGCTACTAGGCTTTACTCGCACAGATGCCCAGACTAATGAAAATATGTAACTGAATTTGGTATTCATTTATCATAGCAGTTTCAATAGGTCTTGCACTATTTAATATATACAGAAAAACTTCTAGTCATACCTCTCAATTCAGTGATCTCAAAGAGCCTTCAAAACAGTGACATAAAAACCAGATAGCAAAAGAAAATCAATTTCTTTCAGCCATGTAATGTGCCTTTGGTTACGTTTGGCAGATAAATATGTGCATATGCGCTCAGTCCTGAGATATATGCATATGTAGAATTGCTAAACTGTAGTGCATTTAGCAGTAAATTTATGACCTAATTATTGCTATAAATTCATTACCAAAGCCTTTCCCTTTCACACACCAAGCAAAAATATAAACCTCGAACCCATTATAAATTCTAACTGCAGCCAAACACATCTAATTATAATCAGTTGCAGTAAACTCTCAGTTTGCATTAGGCATAATTAACCATGTGATAAATAATCAGTATAATAGCATTTAATGTGCTGTGATAGAATTTCTAAACTATTCATGTGAATTCTGGAAAAGAGAATATACTTCAATCCTAACCAATGTTTTTAACCCTTTTGTGACTGAAGTTTCATGCAGTGCCCCCTAAGTACACTTACTCCAAAATAAAAAATTGAACATGCTCAAGGAATTCCTTATGTATGCTGTAATAAAAACATCTTCTACTGTCATCAAAGTATTGTCTACTTTAATAAAAATTTAATAGTAAATGACACCTGTATAAATGTAGCCCCTTTCTATATTTTTAAGCATTCCCAGAGTGGCTAAGATTTTTCTTGGTGTAGTAGAGCATACAAGCTAATCAGTGATAACTTTTGATTAATGAATCTGCACTTCAAGAAAGGTCTCACACATGGTTGGTTTCAATACTAAGCGATAACCATGATAATTAAATGTCTTCTCCTTAAAAAGAATAAAAAAATGTCTATTTTGGGGAAGAATGTCCTTTTATTCTAGCAGATAACATTTTTATTACCAACACTAATTTTTTTATTTCTATGACACCAATGTCAATTTTGAACAATATAAAATAATATTTCTGATTTTCTTGTTCTCTGATCAACTTTAGGCTAATTTCTCTCATGTTATTAAATGACAAAATGGTAATAGTACCTATCAGAAGTCCACCTTTCTATTTTATAAATATGACAATGAACATTATGGAATTGCAAATGTTGGTTGTACTGTCATTTGTTTTGCATTGTAATCATGCTTAAAAACAGATCCTAGAGTTTGTAATTTTTTCCTCTGGGCAGAATGTGTCACAATAATATTTGCTCTAGTGAGCTTTAAGCTATATTTCCATTATAAACATCGTTACATGTTGCATTTAGTTACTTATCTCTTTTTTTCTGTCTCTTCCACAGACTTTTGCCTGGTAATCTCTCTGACTCAGTTGACTATTTCTATCTTTATAAGCTATTCTGAATTAACCTTAATTAACCAAAGTTGCTAAGTGAATGCCCTTTCGTGTTATCTACACAATGATTTCTTTGTTTCCACTTCATGAACTGAGGGGTTCTTCCAGAAAACTAGTACAGTTAATTTATCCACATTTCCGCACCATTATGCTCAAATTTGGGTAAATATGAGAGACAACACGCTTCTCATGAAATCTAAGCTGTAGCCTTGTCGGTATTACACATGCTTTTACTGACTCACCCACGTGTCCACAAAGAATAAAGTTGTTGTTGAGAAGCTTTTCTCTCCTCTTCATAGAGAGAGTGGCTATGGATCCAGCCGAAGGATCCTACTTTTATTCCTGCTCTGTTACTGTTTATAAATGATGAAGCTGATATAAAAATTAAGAAATAAATACGGAAGCTACATAAAAGTACTGTTAAAATATTTTCACTCTCAAAAAGCCATATGCCTCTTGAATATAATGGGGGACACGAGAGTGGAAATAAAATATTCTGTGAGAGGACACTCCTCATCTGTTGTCTTTACCGCAGCTCCCCCAAAACATTCTTTTATGCCAGAGACATAGAAACATAGGCCATTTATTTCATGTAGACCAAGCCCTGTGCCACAAATACAAACATGAATAATACATGGTCTCCGCTGTCACCAGACTCACATTTTAATTAGGGAAACTGACTAAAGCACATAAAAAAAATAACTACGGGACACTGATCATTGCTAGAGGATTGCCGTGGAGGAGGCGACTGTTAGAGTCTGAAAAAGAAATGAAGTGAAGCGTTCTAAACGAAGAGGAAAGCAATGTGCAGAAATACAAGTGCCTGTGCACAACAGCCTGGCCCGTCTGAGGGGGTGGCAGGTCGTTTCCTACCGCTGGAGCGCTGCAGGCCTGTGACCAAGGGACGGAGAGGTCACAGAAGGGAAGGCAGTGGAGGACGTTGCCAGCACGCAAACCCCATGCTGACCTCCACGGATGGTCTTGTTATTGATACCCTGTCCCTCACCCCATTCCTGCACTCCCTTCTTTCCTTATTTACTCAGCTTAGATGCCATGATGCACCATTCGGATCACAGTTCGCAAACACCTTCTGATCCTTTGTCCCTTTCTTGCTGTGCCACGATCCCCGAACAGAACCCAAACCCTCCCTCTTCTTCCTCATCCATGGCTACGGCAGAGCAGCTGAGCTGGAGGAAAACAGCAGGAACGGACGCCGTCCTATCGGCACCATCATAGTCATGCCAGCTCACCTCACATTTTTTATTACAAATCTCAGCCTTTGTAATACCACTGCCTTTTTCCGGTAGTCTGTTCGTCCCCTCGACGACCTATCTCATGCGTTCCTTCCCTTAAAACATCAGGCCGGGCGCGGTGGCTCAAGCCTGTAATCCCGGCACTTTGGGAGGCCGAGGCGGGTGGATCACGAGGTAAAGAGATCAAGACCATCCTGGTCAACATGGTGAAACCCCGTCTCTACTAAAAATACAAAAAATTAGCTGGGCACGGTGGCGCGTGCCTGTAATCCCAGCTACTCGGGAGGCTGAGGCAGGACAATTGCCTGAACCCAGGAGGCGGAGGTTGCGGTGAGCCGAGATCTCGCCATTGCACTCCAGCCTGGGTAACAAGAGTGAAACTACGTAAAAAAAAAAAAAAAAAAAAAAAAAAAACCAGCAGCTCCCCCTCACCCATCTCCCATTTCAGTGAGAAAATAACAGGCATCAAAAGAAAGATGACATCATTTCCCGTCAGTTTACTTGCGTCTCTGCCTACAATCTGACTTGTCTTTTATAAAACTGGACAAACAATAAGCGCCCCTGTCTATGTCCGCTTGTACACAGGACCCGTCCTCTCCTGCCCACCTGGCTGAAACGGCGATGTGTGAGACCAACCTGTTTCCTGCTCTGCTACATCAGTCCTTCCTTTCTCCCAACTCCTGCCCGTCACTTCAGACATGCTGGAATAGGTCCCATATTTGCATTCCCCTCCTTTACCTCGTGTGCCGTTCCACCTGCTATACCACTTTCCTAATTTTTATCAAAGCAAAACTCCCTGAACATACTGCTTGGATGGGCTCCCTCTACTTTCTCACCTGATACTCTTTTAAATCCGCTTTTCTCAGATTCTATCACTCTACTGAAATTGCTCTCATCATTGTTTCCAATGGTCTCCATTTTACCAAGTAAATAGGTAACTCTCAATTTTCATCTTATTCAACCTACTTAAAAAAAAGAATCTTCCCTTCTAAAATCATGCTTCACTGGACGTTGAGGACTCCGGCGCCCCCCGGCTTTTCCCCCCCCTCACTGACCACTGCTCCATAGTCCTCTGGGTTGGTCCCTCCTCCGCTTCTGACCTTGGTGCTTCAGGGCTCTGTCATCAGTCTTCCCTAATGACGCGCTTCCCCTGGGTATCTCATCCAGCCCCAGAATTTTGAACACTATCTATACGGTGAGTCTTGTCTCCACTTGTATTAGTTATTTATTACTGCATAACAAATTACCCCCAAATCTAGAGGCTTAAAACAACAGACATTTATTATCTTCATTCCTGCGGTTTAGGAGTCTGGGAACGGCTTAACTGAGTGCTCCTGCCTCAAGGTCTCCGTGAAGTTACAGCCCTCCGAAGATCCGAGGGGCTGAGGGATCTGCCTCCAAGCTCACCCAGAGGGCTGCTGGCAGGACTTGATCCTTCATACAGGGGCTGCCCACAGCATGGCAGCTGGCTTTTCTCAGCTGAAAATTTTAAGAGAGAATGCTCAAGACAGAAGCTCCAGTCTCTGTGTAACCTAATCTCAGGGGTGGTGCACCATTACTTCTATTAGAAGCAAGTAGTGAGTCTAGCCCACACTCAAGGGAAGCTGATTACTCAAGAACATGAATGTAAGAAGATAGGGATCAGTGAGGACCATCCCAGAGACTGCCTATCACACCACCTCTCCCAACCTTGAGCTGGGCGTATAAATTCATTGTGCTTGAGCCTCGCATAGGGCCCACGTGTAGCCTTTTGCTTGTCCCTCTTCTGACTATGATGCTGTCTCTAGTCTATAGCACTGGAGCGTGGCAGGGGTAGCAGTAGTGAAATATTCTGAACTCACTGGCCACCCCCTCTACTCCCAGTGTGGTCCCCCACTCTTTCTGCAGTCTCGACATTCCTCTTGAGGTATCTACATATATCTCCTCTGGGGGATTTTGGGACCCTTGCTCTGCAACATTTAAATGGACCCTTCTGATGGCTGTCATTGCCCCTGATCAATGTGGCAAGGCCATGTTCTCCCAGGTCACCCTGAAGCCATAGTGAATGAGGGAGAGAGGCTCCTGAAGTGAAGAGAACTATTCTCACTTTGCCAGTAGGTCATTTTCACTCCTCCCCATTGGTGGTGGCATGTGGAAGACGAGGATGGAGTCAACACTGAAAAAGATCACATTCGAGGAATATATGAGGAAAACTTAAAAGAGCTGAAAAGAAGACATAGTTGGGAGATATGGTATTTTACATTTACATTACAGGATTCTAAAAAGTAAATTTAAAGTAACCAGAAAACGAATTATAGTTAACATTTACCTGCATTCTCTGGGCAAGACTTGCATTGTAATTTCACCAACAAAGCACAGTAACAAATTCAGTAGGGTGACTGGAAACCAGTATTCACCCAGACTACAGAGAATGATGCAGGAACATGAATGATGATGTGAGGGAGCTGCAGACAGATGCCACATTTGTTTGGTTTCAGCACGAGCAGGATCCAAACAGCCATGGCATTCTCAGTGACATCAGCCTTGATACTTCCCTCTCGTGGTAGATTGCTATGAACAGAATGTTTATTCCCCCAGCCCCAAATTTATATATCAAAGACTTACATTTGGGCTTTCTGTTGGTATATCAGCCTATTCTCATGCTGATAATAAAGGCATACCCACGACTGAGTAATTAATAAGTAAAAGAGGTTTAATTGACTCCCAGTTCCACATGGTTGGTGAGGCTTCACAATCATGGCAGAAGGCAAAAGAGGAGCAAAGTCATGTATTATATGGTGGCAGGCAAAAGAGGAGCAAAGTCATGTCTTACATGGTGGCAGGCAAAGGAGGAGCAAAGTCATGTCTTACATGGTGGCAAGCAAAGAGAGAGCTTGTGCAGGGAAACCCGCCTTTATAAAACCATCAAATTATCATGAGACTTATTCACTATCACAAGAACAGCACAGAAAGATCCACTGCTTATGATTCAATTACCTCCAACTTGGTCTCTCCCACGACATATGGGAGCTACAATTCAAGATGAGATTTGGGTGGAGACACAGCCAAATCATATCAGATGGTATTGGGGTGGGGTCTTTGAGAGGTAATTACGTTTCTATGAGGTCATGAAAGGGAAGCTGCCATGATAGGATTAGTGTCCTCATTGCCTTTATTCTAAAAGGAAGAGAGAACAGAGCTCAGCTCAATCTCTCTCACTCTCTCTCTCTCTGTGTGTGTGTGTGTGTGTGTGTGTGTGTGTGTGTGTGTGTGTGTGTGTTCCCATCTCTCTATCATATAAAGATACAGCAAGGGGCCATCTGCAAACCAGGAAGAGGGCCGACGTCAAGGATCACGTTTACAACATAAATCAGTTTACATGACTCTTCTGCTAAATACATACATACATACATACATACATACATACATGAAACCAACTCCCACAATTGCTTCTTGTCACACAAAGAATAAAATCTAATGCCTGGAACACCTGACCTCCAGCTCTTCTAGTGTCTCCCTCCTTTCTCCTTTTTCAGGTGTACACCAAACCTTCTCAGAGACCTTCCCTGATTACTCCCATCTGGTCTTTTTTCGATCTGTCATTCTCTAGCTCCACATTTTCTATATTTGCTTCGTAACATCACTATCTGAGTCAATGTCGTATCCTGTATAATGATTTTATTTTATTCTGGTCTATCTCCCCTGTTAAAACATAAGTTTAATTAGGGCTGAGACTGTTTCTTTTCACCACTATAATAACAGTACCTAGAAGAGCTCCCAGGACACAGTAAGCACTCTAGATATTTATTGTGTACAGTACAGTAACTGTTTTATGGTGTACCATGAAAGATGTGTGTTTATAGACCTACGGAAACACAAGTGAGTAATTAACCAATGGTCACGGTCAAATGCAACATACATATGATTGCCAGATTAATACCCGACTTCCTGTTTTTCTTAGTACTACATAAATGACCAGTATACTCAGTGTCACTCTCCTGTCTAGAAAATCTTAGAATCTTCCATTTATTATAGAATACATTTAAAACTCATCCAACAATATTCATATTGTCTTCCTTTTCCTTATTCTCCCCAACTCTCAAGTTTCCATCTCTACTTTTTTGAGTCATGATAAAATTTCAGACTTCTCATATTGCTTTGCTCATCTGAAAGATCTTCTTCCATCCCTGTCTCCCCCGACAAACTCCATGTATAGAACTCCAGTCATCCTTTAAAGTGATGCCCCAGCTTTGTGCTGCTCTGCACGTTCCCAGCTACTCCCAGAACCTGCTTGTCCTCCGCCTGGTTCTCAGTAACTGCGCTCATTTATTATTTGTGTCACACATTTGGCACTTGGCATTTTCTTTACTGAATTATTAGTTACTTTTTGTGTTTCATGACATTTCTGCTCAACTAGGTGTAGATTCGCTGAAAAGGACAAATACTTTTATCTTTTCTGACAGTCACAAAATTAGGGCTATAGCAAACGTCCAACAAATTAGCATCGATTGACTAATAAGTAGACACAGATATTTTCTATAAATGATGATATTATACTGGGGAATAAGCTCATCTACTGAGGATTATTTTTGAGTCAAGTTAACATATCTTAGGAAGAGATTAAATTGCATATTTACATTTCTTGGAATAAAAAGACTAAGACTCAAAAGATTTTTCTTCAAATAAAAAGTATAAATACATAATATTGATAGTACATTGCAGAGAAAATGAAGATCTGTTTTCCCAAAACATAGGAATGGAGAATAAACTTTCCCGGGAAGTTGTTCACCAGACAATGAAAACTTGCTTATTAATTATTTTTCTTCCTGTCTTTAATTTTTAGAGTAAGTCCAAAGCATCAAGATGTTGACCCTCAGCCAACAGAAAAATCTTCATTCCTCGACTCTGTATGCCTTTGAACTTTGAGGAAGGCACCAGAGTACTGCTTTGAATTTACAGGTATTTCCAAACCCAGTGCCCTGAAATGGCTGTAAGGAGAGTCCTTAGAAGAGCCTTCCCAGAATGACAGCAGATGTGACACTCATGTGTTTCCCTGATGTTCATTCTCATGAACTTGATTTAATTCACTCTATTGAATCTTTGTAAAGGAAGAACAGCATTCTTGGCTCAAAATATGATGGTGTTTTATTTTGCTTAAATTTGCATCATGATGCACTAGCTCAAAATATGGATAAGAAAATCAAGCAAATGCATTCGTCAACCTACAGTAATTGTATTCAAGTTCAACAGGGGTGGCATTATGCATGAAAAATGCCTACGACTTTCAAATAATCACAGCCTCTGTTGAGAAGAGGTGAGAGGGTGGTGAGGAGCACACTTAGCAATGCTGTGAGACAGCCCCTGGAGCATTTCTGCTTTTACCAAATAACTCCACACAAGACTACGAGGGGGCCCTGTTTCCCTGCCATTGCCATGAGAGTGAGCACAGCTCAAACTTTTATCCCTCCTGTGAAAGTATCTGAATAATCTCTGTATTTTTAGGACCCGGCATGGTTTCCACAATATAATTAGGTGATCTTTTCTTTCATTTAAAATTATTAGTTTTTTTCTCTCTAGTTCATAAACCAGTTTTTCTGAAAGTGTAGTCTTCTGATCACCTCCATCAGAATTATCAAATTTCTACACCAGCACTCTGAGGATGAGATCTACAGCTTTAATTTTAAACAAGCTTCCTAGGTATTTCTCATTGATGTGGAAATTTTTAAGACCCATTCCCATATAAGCACACACATATAGATCATATAACAAACACATTTCTCATTCTGACAGAAAAATACCCTAAGCTGAGGTCAGAAAGTAGGATTTTTCCTTTTTTTCCTCTCTCAATTTAGGATTTTTCAATTAGTCTTTTGTATCAGTTGCTAAAGGAATGGTTATCCACCATGGGGGAGACCTATTTCCTAGGTAAATAATCAAAAATGGCAACACCTTTTTTAAAATGTGCTTTGCATTTGGTGTTCATTGGCAAATTTGCCCTATGACAAACTAGAACCCATCCTGTTCCATATAATTCTTCTTCACCCCCATCTGGAACATAATATATCGGAGCCACATAATTTCTCCTGTCAAGAGGCCTAGCATTTGGAGACGATTGAGAGTACAGAAAGAAGAAAATTCTATACAGCCAAATATTTTAAGGTTGAGGAAATTAATACTAGAGATCACAGTTTAACCAAATACTTTCATTAAGAACATTAAAGGGCACAGACATTTTCCAGTACTCTTTGTCACGAACACATTGTTCAAGTGTAGTTGCCCTTGACGTTGCTAGGGTTGTTTTACAGCCCTTCTGTCGAGACTCTCTTTCCAGTGCTGGAATGGTCTGTGAGAGCTGGTGTCAAAGGTCTGTCTCGAATAAGTGATTTCCATGTGGGCAGATGTTGTGCTGGTTTTCTGCTTGCTTTGCTGTCAGTCATTAAGTATCTGAAATCGGCACTTTTTTGACAAATATCAAGTAATTAAATGGTCATAGCTCTAGCTAACTTTTCAAAAAAAAAAAACGTAATAAAGGCCCTGTCAAGCGGATGAGTTCATGTAGCCTCCTTCCTTAATTGCCCTGAGTGTTTCTAATAACACGACAGCTTTTGCTGAGGGAAGAGCTCTCTAATGATGAAACGCAGAATGCTTTAAACGAGTATCATCTAAATCAGAAAATAAATATCCAGTTCATTACAGGAAGTATACTACCCAAAGACTTAGGGCCACGGAGAAATCAACAGGCTAGTCAATGTTTTCCGAGGACAAAAAAAAACAGTCCTTTGTAAAGAAACACTACACAGGACTGTTCCTTTGTGCCCTTTCAGTTTGTTTTCCGGTACCTGTGACCAGTTCATACTAATTTATCCATACTCTCTGCCTTGTTTCCCCTTACTTGTAAGGCAAGGCTTTATAGGCCATTGCCAAAATAAGAAAAGAACTGTGTTTGAGCCTTAATGATGACTTCCATACCATCATCATCATTATCATTACCATTATCATCATCATAGAACATTGGAAAACAAGAGTGAGAGCGTTAAATGTGTTTTTGGAAAAAATACACTTTCTGATCATTAGAGTGATTATTAGAATTAGAACAATATAGTTTCTTAGTAATTAGAATATAGTTTCTAATAATCAATGCAATAACAAGAATGGCTAACATTTATTTGGTGACAAGAAATGTTCTAAGACTTTAATCCTCATTACAACTTAGTGAATTAAGTGATTATCTCCATTTTTAAAAAGAAAACCAAGTTACAAAGAAGTGAAATATTTTGCTACGGTCATATAAATACTAGAGTCAGGACTTAAAAGTAGGCAGGCTAGCTTCAAAGGCCATACCCTTAACCATGGTGCAATGGTGCTATGAAGCAAATTAAATTGGTTCAATAGTATGGACTTAAGAGTTCATTATCAGACCTCTAAACAACCAGCTACAATTAAGTCTTACATAACAATTTAGACGTATACTCAAAGGTCTTCATAAAATCAAAGCATGATCATTTTATCTAATGAAAATATGCCCTAGAGTTCCAAGTAGGTATAATTTATAAGACTAATATAAGAGATTAACTAAATGGGTATTATATTTATTATACTGATAAAACTTAGCTGTAACACAGCGATAGGAGTCTACTGTGAGAGTCTAAGGAAAAGATAATAAGGTATAACCAAGGGCAAAGACAGTAGAGACGAAGTGGAGAAGAGCAATGAGAAAGGCATGAAACAGACTGTGTGAATAAGTCTTGTTGATTGATTAGATATTAGGAGTGACAATGAGTTCTGGTAGTTACAGTCTCTGTGATGAAAAACACGAAAAGGAGGTAAGTATATGAGCCTAGTCAAATGGGGAGACAGAAATCACACAGTACTCTAAACAGAGAAATGTTGATACATAGACTTGTTACCTAAAATAAGGGATAACCTACTCAAAGGAGAAGCGAATTTTGAAGACAACAGAAATGGCAGATATCGGTAGCAGCCACTACACCTCTGGGGCTTGGACAGAACACCCGACGACGCAACAAATCTGAAAGAGACATCTATTTCCTACCAGTTGAATTTCAGACCTTGACAGAGAAGGCAGCCATGACCAAGTGATGACAAAGCATTTTGCTAGCATCCCACACCAGCAGAACACATTAGGATCCCAACAGCCCGGATGCTGGAGGGAACCATACATAAAAGGTGCCAGGATGCAGAATCCACTGGAAAGCTGCTCTTGGGGTACAGAGGAAAGCTGCCCACAGGGAAGTGTCCCATACTGCTGGCTCCTGGCCATGGTGCATTGCTGGAGCCTATGAAGAGGAGCACATGAACCAGGAAGAGAAACCTCAACACTCACTACCGACAAAGCTTAACACCACGCCGGCTAACGAGGGACAAATGTTGACAGAGTCTAGCTCCATTATCACAGAGAAGGCAATTAGTAGAAGAACTGGAGCTGAGAAGCGAATTGAAAACTGGCGTGGTTTGTGCAGGAACCATGTGAATTCTATCGTGGACATTTTGAGTTTGAGATGCCTTTGCGGAGACCCATATTGGATTAATGGGTCTTGTTATCTAGGGAACAGCTTGAACTGGGGGTACAGATTTTTAGACTATCAACAGATAACTGGCAGGCAGAGCCTTGGACATGGATGAAAATGGATTTTCAATAGGAAAAAATCTTGTGTCAAAAAGACACAAGAGAAACAGCACACATCAAAAGCAGACATAGAAGAAAGAGCCCACAACAGAAACTAGTAAATAAATCATGAGAACGGATGCATAGTTAAAAAGTGTGACGCAAAAGAGTTGAATGACTTAAAGTGTCATGTGAAAGAAAACCTGAAAATTTTCATTAGATTTGGTAAGAGGTAAACTTAGTAAAAAAAAGAAACTTTCATGTACGGGTAATAATGAAGCCAAGTTGCAATAGATCATGCACAGTGAGGCAATCGAGAAGGAAAACATGTATTATTTTTTCACTAGGATGGTAATTCAAAGAGAATGAAGTGTGAACGGAGAGGTTGTCTCGTTTGTCTGCTTTGGAATGAGAGAGAGAGAAAAGTGAAAAGCCGGTATGTGAAAGGAGTTTGAGCATGCGCAAGAATCCAAAGCAGATAAAGAGATGCAGGAAAGAGAGGAGAAGACAGACTGAGTGAGCACTGCCAAAGGCAGCATCCAGATTAAGGGAATCAGACTCGAATAGGAGTAAGACTATCGCCTCCTTAGGAAAGTTTTTCAATTAGTAAACAGAAATAAACGGTGGAATTTGCATCCACTCTAAAAAAATTTACTCTACCACCCAAATCACAGAAATATCTTCACCGAATTTTGGAGATTGAAAGGAACCCAGAGCTTCTCAAATGCTGATCCACAAACCAGTAATGTCAGAATGGCATGAAGGAAGTCTCTTAGGACGCCTTAGGAGCTCATTTAAAAGACAGAGCGATCCTAGCAACATACTTCAACCAAAACAGATTCCTCTTTTCCTATTTGACACGTTCTGTTTCCTTTCCCCGCTTCATTCAGAGAAGAATTCTGCTCTAACACCGTGTGAAAGCTATGTTTAGTCCAGCCCATTTAGTTTACAGATGAGGGAACTGGAGACGAGAAGGGACAAGAAACTTCCAAAATGCAAAGGCTACTCTAAGACTAGAACATAGGTCTGGTTTATTACCAGTAATGATATCTAATTAATTTATCAATTCCCTACATTTAAATACTTATGCCACTTGCAATTTTAGTCCAAATAATTTTGACCTCAAACCTCACCCCTCTCCTGACATGATGACATCCTACACCACAATTCAAGAACAATCAAGACATCTTATGTCTGTGGCCTCTTCTGCGTTTGTTTTACAGACATACATTCAGAAATAACTATGCTAATGACCTTTCTAAACCCATAAATAAGAAATGAACCCAAAGATGTGACTGTAGTCTTCTGCCACATCCATCTCCCAACTATTCAAGTTGAATTATTTTCTATTTCTTCTGCAAAGAATAAAAAGTCCACCGCAAAACCTCCCTTGAAAAATAATCTTTAAATTATTTTCTTCTCACATTCACCACAAGCAAACAAATAAAACAATATAGAAACTTTCCAGAATGGTGCATCTACCATAGAAAGCATTAGGAAGGTTAAAAACAGAACTACCTATGATACGATCCAGTAGCCCCACTTCTGAGTATTTACCCAAAAAAACTGAAATCAAGATCTTAAAGAGATATTTCCACTCCCATGCACACTGCATATTATTGTACATATTGTGTAATATGTACAATAGCCAAGATATGGGAACAACCCAAATGTACTCTGACAGACGAGAATTTTCAAAATGTGGCATATGCATAAAATGGATTATTATTCAGCATTAAAGAAGAAGGGAATCTTGCAATATGCAACAACATGTATGTATTTTGAGGACATCATACTACGTGAGATAAGCCAGTCACAGGAGGACAAATGTTGCATGATCCTATTTATCTGAGGGATCTAAAACAGTGAAACTTACAGAGCAGAGAATGGTAGTTGCCAGGGATAGGGAAGGGGGAGCCAGACAGCTGCTAATCAAACATCATAATACATATAATGTTCCAGCTATGCAAGATGAGTAAATTCTAGAGGTCTACTATACCACACAGTGTGCGTAGTTAACAATACTTTCTTATACACTTAAAAATCTGTGAACGGGGTAACACTCATGCTAAGTATTCTTATCACAATAACAAAATATAGCAAAAAAATTTTAATTAAAAATAAAAATATAAAAACTCTTATGGTCAAACTTCAGGATTTAAGGAGAGGACTACTGGAATCACCCTAGGAGAATTTTTCAAAATATACATTCCCATGCTCTGACCAATACATGCTGATAGGTTATTGGAGCCTGGTGAGGAGAATAGAGAAAATGGATACAAGAAAATGAATTATGCAGTTCAAAACTCTTTTCAGATGATATTATGTTTTTCTAGCAGTTGATTCAACTGAACATCTTATTTTTCAGTCCTCTTGTTTATTCTTCTATGAAGATAAAGGGAAATTTTACACAGTATTGTTAATTATTCACTGTCTGTGTCACTAACTGCTAAAACAATGTGAAAAGCACATTATGATAAAATTGAAAAAAGTCATCCAAGTCCAACCACGAACAACTGATGAAGGATGTCCTGCCAAGCCTGATTCTGATGGAAAAGGGAGGCCTAAATGACAGGTTGGAAAGGAAATGTTTGTGAACGGGAACCTGGATTAAGGGAGTTGTTTTGCACTACTTCATGTTGTTAAGATCATTGTGTTGCTCTGCTATCCAAATGACACAGAGGCAGAGAAGCAGTTGCCTAGTGAGGAGACTCCAGGGAACTGTAAGATCTTCAGAAATTTCCAGAGCCCACGTCAAACCTGGACAGGCTCTATCACCCCATGCTACTGGTTGTAACCACTCATGAGTTAACCTGCTAAGTGGCTCTCCATGTTGTTGTAAAAGGGAAACCAAAACAGTTTTTAAACATAAACATTTGTTTCTTAGTCCGTTGCCGCGGCTGACGTTCCCAGAGGACCTGCTTTCCTGCTGCTCCGACATCACTCCCACTCAACCCAGCAACTGTCACAATCCGCATGGCAGCCGCAGCAAGTTAGGACCACTGTGACATTAACACCGGAATCAGTCCCCTAGGGGAGGACGGGAGGAGAACAGGATCTACAGGCAAGGTGGTACACGTGGAGGATAGTTCACCGTGACAATTCCATGATGGAGTCAGTCTGGAGTGGCAGACCTCAAAGGAAGGGCACACATCCCAGAAAAAGCACAAGGTGATTTATGGAGTGCAAAAGAGACATTACTAGCAGCTCTATTTACATTTTGTATTATTTCTTTATCATTTGTTTGCCCTGGATGTTTTACTAGTGAACAACATATATTCATGTGGTAGTGCGTATTAACACATACATACATGTGCATACACATACACTGGGGGGACAACTTAGAAATTCTTACCGAGACGAATTAAAAATGCAAAACAAAAATAAGTTTGGGCATTATTGATCTAAAGATTGTAACTCTTAACTCTTCCAGACTTCAACCTTTAATTTCTTAGGCCAACAACTTATAAGAATAAGTAGTTTCTTATGCCAATAAACTACTCAGTTTTCATATTGGCATCATCTGTCACATAAAATTAATAGTTTAACCCCTGGTATTGGCTCTGTGCTTTTTTTGTATTAAATTTGAAAATACTTTTGGTTTATATTCGTATAGGAGCTGTAAGCATAAGAAATTTATACCTAATGTTATCTTTGTAAACATTTAATTCATATAATAAATATTTTGTCAATATTGTTGGTTCATGAGGATTTCTTCACTGCAAAAGGAGTGTCAGCTTTTACGTGTGAAAACAATCTCTGCATCCAGAGATGAAGCTGAATATTTCTGTGTAGATTAAAGGGAAAATTAAAAATGGGGTTTTAATGTAAAATCAACAGAAATTCAGTAACTTCAGAGGAGCGACCTGGAAAATGCAAGGACATGAATTTTATAAAAATGTGAAGATATCAAGAATAGAAAGTACTTGTAACATAGAGAACAATGGGATATGTTAGAAATGTAACATTCTGTAGTCAAAAGCAAGCAGTAACTTTCAAAAATCAATAACCTTGACTATACATAAACGTCAACTGTGTGTAAGGTACTATAAGATATGTCTGTGAAGAGTTAGATTGCTACTAAATAGATTATGGGAAACAAAATTTATCATCCTGCTGGTTCCTTCACTGAGTTAGATATATCTTTAATGTGCTCATTTTATATTTGCAATAATACCATGTTTTAAATATTTGAAAATTATATTTTGACCGTTTTTGAAAATTCCAACAAGAAGTGCATTCCACCACATTTCGGAAATTCCATCAAGAAGACATATGAGCTGGACAAATTAAATTGTGTCGCCTGAGAAATGCTCATCAGGAGGCATGCCTTTTCTTAGCTCCCCAGGTGATTCCAGTGTCCATCAGAATTTCCCCCTCTTAGACTCTATTTTTCTGTTGGCTTTGTTTTTCTGACTCCGGCTTTGTTTCCTCTCCCAGTTCTTGTGCAAGTTTGGTTCTGATTCTGGTTTGCTTTCCCAGTTGGTGACGGCAGTGAAGAGGAACACAATTTTCTTGTCTGCCCATTTTGTAATCTCTGTCATGTAAAGATCAAGATTTATTCTCTGACAAGTGAGGAAAAACAGATCATCTTTTTGATGGGATCTTACTTGTTTGCGATTGGGTTTGTTTTGGTTTTTTTGTCTGTCTCACTTTTGCAAGATAAAACAGCATTTTGAGACCTGGACTGTCTTCTCATCAATGGACAATTTATGTTTCTCTTCCTTGCTTCTCCTAGAAGTTTTATGAATTGGATTTTCTACAAAGAAGGAAGTTCTCAGAGGCTTGATGGAAAGGATCATAATAAGTGCTTCTACTCAATGATACTTCAAGTAACAGACTCATGGATCTTCAAAAAGCAGTAGAAAACCAGATTTGAACCAATGAAATTAATTGACATTATTTGTTTGGAAAAATTTAAGTATAGTTTTTAAGGTTTATAGGATAGGCACTGTCCCTTTCTTCTTGATTCATTGCTAGCTCTTCATTTATTAACACTCTTTAAATGATATGTTATTCTCACTAACCCTTTGGAATTTATAAAGCAACCTAGTCTCTCTAATTTTAAGGGTAACATAGTTTTCGTACAGAGGATGAATAAGTCTGTCTTCCATTTTACAATGATGTAATTTGACAGAACAATTACACAATCAAATGTGTTGAATTTTCTGCAGTTTTATATATGAAAATATATGTCATTATTCTGGTGTGATAAACCTACTATGTTTAAATAAGTGCTGTGATTTGTTTATAGTACACATTTCTACAAAGTCCTGCTAAGAAATTTGTTTGTTCTGTT
This sequence comes from Callithrix jacchus, assembly GCF_049354715.1. Taxonomy (NCBI): domain Eukaryota; kingdom Metazoa; phylum Chordata; class Mammalia; order Primates; family Cebidae; genus Callithrix; species Callithrix jacchus. The sequence continues at coordinate 3,545,797 of NC_133510.1, forward strand.
ACTAAGGAAATTTCTTCAGGCTAGAGAAAGAAATGATATCATAGAAAACCCTACATCAGTGTTACAGCTCTTTCACAATTTGTTGTCAAGTATTTCCAATTTTCTTTCTTTTTTTTTTTAACCAGAAAACCCCTCACAAAAATAGAAAAATCCTGAATCTTCAGGAAGTAATGAAGAGCATAAGAATTAGTAAGCATTGGGGGTAAAAGAAAAGACTATTTTTTCTTCTTAATTTATTAATAATACAGGTGACTTTAAAGCAAAAGTTATAACATTGTCTTATGGGATTTAGATGTATGTGATGTAATACACCTGACACTTACAGCATAAAAACAGCAGCCCGGGGAGGAGGGCAAATGAACCTATGTTCTTGCAAGGTTCTACATCTTACAAAAAGCAATAAAATATTTATTCTAAATAGACTTCAAAAGTTAAGGACATACAATAAAATCCCTAGAAAAATCACTAAACATAAATAATACAAAGAGGTATAGCTTAAAAGCCACGAGATAACTTATATAATGTCTCAGTTCATTTGTTGCTATAAAGGAATATGTGAAGCTGGGCAATCTGTAAAGAAAAGAGGTTTATATTCAGCTCACAATCCTGCAGGCTGTACAAGAAGCAAGTGCTAGCATTTGCTTAACTTCCAGTGAGGTCCCAGCATGCATCCACTCATGGCAGAAAACCAAGGGGAACTAGCCTGTGAAGTGATCATATGGTGAGAGAAAAAAAGCAAGACAGAGGGGCAAGGTGCTAAGTTCGTTTATAATAGCCAGCTCTAGAAGGAACTCTTGAAGAAACTAACAGGGTAAGAATTCATTATCGAGAGGATGGCATCAAGCCATTTTTAAGGGATCTGCCCCCATGACTTAAACACCTCCCGTCAGACCGCACCTCCAACACTGGGGATCAGATTTTAACATGAGACTTGGAGGAGCCAAACAAACCACATCCAAACCATAGTATATAGAGTTTTAGACATATTCAAATAATTTAAAAAAAAAAAGGTAGGAGAGGAACAATAGTGGAATAAAAAGCATAGGAGCAAACAGAAGAAAAAAATACTATAGTAGACATGAATCCAATCGTATCAGTAATATGATTAAATATTAAGTATGCAATCCAAATAGAAGGCAGAGGTTCTCAGAATGGATTTAAAAAAAAAGCAAGAACAAATATATGCTGTCCAAGAGAACTACAATTTATATATAAAGAAAGACGTAAGTTGAAATAAAATGGATTAAAAATATATATACCAAGGAAAAAGTCAGATTAAGAAGGTTGAAGTGACCATATACATATCAGATAGATTTCAAGGCAAATAGTATTATCAGAGTTAATAAAAATAATAATAAAGGAAGATGTGAAATCATGAACAGGTATGAATTTACTACCCGAGATTTGAAATATATGAGGTACTAGGGCAGAAGCTGTCAAAATTAAAGGGAGGATTATACAATTCTATAATCAAAGTTGGAGATGTTACCACCTCGTCCTCAGCAATTGATAAAAGAGTCAGACACAATCTCAGTAAAAACACAGATAATCTGAAAAATACCATGGACCGCCAAGACACAATTAATATTAACAAAATCAGCAATTGATAAAAGAGTCAGACACAATCTCAGTAAAAACACAGATAATCTGAAAAATACCATGGACCGCCAAGACACAATTAATATTAACAAAATCAGCAACTACAGAAGTCACGTGATTTTTAATTATACATATAGATGAACTATTCACTGTATTAGCTTGTTCCCGCACTGCCATAAAGAACTACTCGATACTGGGTGATTTATAAAGAGAAGAGATTTGATTGGCTCACCGTTCCACACACTGTGTAGGAAGCATGGCTGGGGAGGCCACGGGTAACTTACCACCATGGCGGAAGGCAAAGAGGAAGCACATCTCGTGGCAGAGCAGGAGACAGCAAGTCAAAGGGGAAGGTGCCACACACCTTTAAACACCCAGATCTCATGAGAACTCTCTCCCGATCATGAGAATAGCAAAGGGAAAAATCCACCCCATTATCCAATCACCTCCTACCAGGTCCCTCCCCTACCATTGGGAATTCCAATTCGATATGATACTTGGATGCGGACACAGAGCCAAACCATATCATTCACCAACACGGAGCATAGAACCCTAAAACAGGTTTCAATAAATTTTAAAAACATCATAATCCTATAGAGCATGTTCTCTGATCACAACAGAATCAAGTGGAAAATCAACAATGAAAACATACATTTTATTTCACTACCTCTGAGACTTTAGAGCAAACAAAAATTTCCCAGAAGAAAAAAGACCATGAATAATTTAAAAATGTATAAATTGGGCTTCATCAAAATTAAAAATTTTGCTCTTTGAAGCACATCATTAAGAAAATGAAAAGGCAAATCACTGGGCAAAATATTTTGCAACACATATGTATGGCAAAAAAACTTGGATTCAGAATACCTAAAGAACTCTCGTAACTCAATGAGAAGACAAACACTCAATTTTTTTTTTTTTAATTTTTTATTGGATTTTAGGTTTTGGGGTACATGAGCAGAGCATGCAAGACAGTTGCGTAGGAACACACATGGCAGTGTGCTTTTCTTTCCTTCTCCCCTTCACCCACATTTGGCATTTCTCCCCAGGCAAAGCATTGGCAACAAAAGCCAAAATAGACAAATGGGACCTAATGAAACTCCACAGCTTCTGCTCGGCAAAAGAAACAGTCACTAGAGTGGATCGGCAACCAATAGAATGGGAAAAAATTTTTGCAGTTTACCCATCTGACAAAGGGCTGATATCCAGAATTTACAAAGAACTCAAACGGATTTACAGGAAAAAAACAAACAAGCCCATTCAAAAGTGGGCAAAGGATATGAACAGACACTTTACGAAAGAAGACATATATGAGACAAACATTCAATTTTAAAAGTGGGCAGGCCGGGCGCCTTGGCTCAAGCCTGTAATCCCAGCACTTTGGGAGGCCGAGGCGGGTGGATCACGAGGTCAAGAGATCCAGACCATCCTGGTCAACATGGTGAAACCCCGACTTTACTAAAAATACTTTAAAAATTAGCTGGGCGTGATGGCGCGTGCCTGTAATCCCAGCTACTCGGGAGGCTGAGGCAGGAGAATTGCCTGAACCCAGGAGGTGTAGGTTGCGGTGAGCCGAGATCGCGCCATTGCACTCCAGCCTGGGTAACAAGAGCGAAACTCCATCTCAAAAAAAAAAAAAAAAATGGGCAAAAGTTGTGAACACTTCACAAAAGACATATGAATAAAGTATATGAAAAGTTGCTCTGCATCACTAATCATTAGGGAGATTACATATTTAAATTACAATAAGATACAAGTATGCATTCATTAGAATGACGAATTTTTTTTTTTCTCGAGATGGAGTCTTGCTCTGTTGCCCAGGCTAGAGTGCAGTGGTGCTATCTCGATTCACTGCAACCTCTACCTCCCAGGTACCAGTGATTCTCCTGTCTTAGCCTCCTGAGTAGCTGGGACTACAGGCACCTGCCACGACGGTTGGCTAATTTTTTTAATTTTAGTAGACACGGTGTTTCACCATCTTGGCCAGGCTGGTCTTGAACTCCTGACCTCATGATCCTCCTGCCTCAGTCTCCTGAGTTGCTGGGACTATAGGCATGAGTCACCATGCCTGGCCAGAATGACTACATTTTTAAGAATAAAAATAACCTTACCAAGTCTCAGTGAGATAGGAAGCAACTGAAACTCTCATTTACTTCTTTGTGTTTGTATCAGTCTGTTCTCACATTGCTATAAAGAACTACCTGAGACTGGGTAATTTATGAAGAAAAGAGGTTTAATTGACTCACAATCCACAGCCTGTACAGAAAGCATGACTGGGGAGGCATCAGGAAATTTACAATCATGCCAGAATGCATAGGGGAAGCAGGCACATCTTACGTGGCCAGAGAAGGAGGAAGATAAAGACGAGGGAGGTGCTGCACACTTTTAAACAACTAGATCTCGTGAGAACTCACTGACTATCATGAGAACAGCAAGGAGATCTGCTCCCATGCTCCAGTCCCCTCCCACCAAACCGCTGTGTACAGGGGACTATAATTTGACATGAGATTTGGTGGGAACAGAAATTCAAAGCATATCAGGGTTTGTGGTGTAGCATGGCCACTTTGGAAAACAATTTGACACTGTATAAAGAGTTAAACAGTTACCTGCCATACAACTGAGGTATTCTCCTGCCAGGTATTTACACAAGAGAACCCAAACATAAAAATTTGTACATGAATGCTCATAACGGCTGTTAAAAACTGGAAACAACCCAATGACCATCCACAGGTGAAGGGATAAACAGACTGTGATCCATCCATATCGTGAAACACTAAGCTATGGAGACACACAATAACAAGGATGAACATCAAAATTATTATGCTTAGTGAGAGAAGCCAAGCAAAGAAGAAGAGCATACACTACATGACTGAATTTACATATCATTCTAGAAAATGCAAATCAATCTGCAAAGACAGGAAGTAGGTCAGTAGTTGCCTGAAGACAGATGAGAGATTACAAAGAGGAAGAGAAAACTTTTAGCTATGCTGAAAAGGTTTTGTATCTGGATTTTAGAGATGATTTCCTGGGTGCATACATATGCCAATGACATTGACATTGCCAATGTCGCTTGATCAAATTACACATTTAAAACATACGCATTTTATGCACACTGGACTGAATATCTGGGTGATGGGTTGACAGGTGTAGCAAACCAACATGGCACATGTTTACCTGTGCAGCAAACCTGCACGTCCTGCACATGTATCCCAGAGCTTAAAATAAACCTATGCTTTATTATACTTCAATAAAGATTTAAGAAAATTTTGAAATAATTCCATGTTGGGAGGGCAACTACAGAAAAAACAAGATGAGCCATGGGTTGATAATTATGGAAGCTGGGAAACAAATTCAGGAGTATTTATTACAGATATTTATTACGTCTTCTGCATATGCTTAAAATTTTGCTAATCAAATGTTTCTAAAATTCTGTAGAGAGCCTTTTAATAATGCAATCTTGGCTTAATAAATGTGCAACATGTTCTGGTCTTATAGTCATTTAGCACTGTAATCTCTCTGTTTGCTGGCCATATTATAAGGTGACATAAACTAAATATACTAGTGTATGCTCTTGCCATACCTTCTAATGAACCAGGCCAAGATCATTTTGGGGGCAGAGATCAAGAATTACTTATAGAGATTATTTACAATTATGAGGTGGGAATGTGAAGGAAAAAAATATCCTAAATTAGGAAAAGGCAAAAGGATGACATTTTATTTCAAGTCATGCTAGAGCTTGTCTAACACACACATTCAAAGATTATTTAATTCTCTAAACTATTTGCCTCCGTTTGATTCACTATTTACTCTTGATTAGACCATTTTACAACTCAATGAGGGTAGATGTTAACTTGTAGAAAACTTACAATGTTGGTTTATAGAAATGCTTGTGATTTTCGCACTCTGATTTTGGATCTTGAGACTTTGCTGAAGTTGCTTATCAGTTTAAGAAGCTTTGGGGCTGAGACAACCAGGTTTTCTAGATAGAGGATCATATCATCTGCAAACAGAGACATTTTGACTTCCTCTCTTCCTGTTTGCATGCCTTTTATTTCTTTCTCTTGCCTGACTGCCCTGGCCAGAACTTCCTATACTGTGTTGAACAGGAGTGGTGAGAGAGGGCATCCTTGTCCTGTGCAGGTTTTCAAAGGGAGTGCTTCCAGCTTTTGTCCATGCAGTATGATGTTAGCTGTGGGTTTGTCATAATGGGTCTTATTATTTTGAGGTGTGTTTCATCAATACACAGTTTATTTTGAGTTCTTAACGTGAAGTGATGTTAAATTTTATCGAAGGCCTTTTCTGCATCTATTGAGATAATCATGAGGTTTCTGTCCTTAGTTCCGTATGCGATGAATTATGTTTATTGATTTACGGACGCTGAACCAGACTTTCATCCCTGGAATGAAGCCGACTTGATCCTGGTGGATAAGCTTTTTGATGTGCTGCTGGATTCACTTTGCCGGCATTTTATTGAGGATTTTTGCATCAGTGTTCATCAGCGGTACTGGCCTGAAGTGTTGTTGTTGTTGTATCTTTGCCAGGTTTTAGTATCAGGATGATGCTGGCCTCATAAAAGGAGTTCGAATTTGCCATACAAATCCTTTTCAATATACACAGAGGAATACAAATCATTCTATTATAAAGATACACTCAGACATATTCACAATATTCATGGCAGCACTGTTCACAATAGCCAAGACATGGAATCAACCCAAATGCCCATCAATGACAGACTAAAGAAAAGGTGCTACATACACACCATGGAATACTACGCAGCCACTAAAAGGAATGAGATGGTGTCCTTTGCAGGGACATGAATGGAGCTCAAAGCCATTATAATCAGTAAACTAACACAGGAACAGAAACAGAAAACCATATACCACTTACAAGTGAGATCTGAACACTGAGAACACATGGACACAGGGAGGGGAACAGCATATACTGGGTCCTGTTGGGAGGCCGGGGGAGGGAGAGAATCATGACACATAGCTGACGTATGTGGGGTTTAATACCTAGGTGATGGGTGGATAGGTACAGCAAACCATCATGGCACACGTTTACCTATGTAACAAACCTGCACGTTCTGCACATATATCTTGGAACTTAAAATAATATTTTGAAAAAAGAAAACTTATGAATCTTATCAAATAACAATGAAAACAAATTTTGTCTACTAGACATTAGTACAGATGTTATATACTAAGTCCAAATGACTCTGGTCAGGTTAAAAAAAAAAAAGTTAGCTCCCAACATTATATTTAATTGCTCTAGAAGACATTGACTACACTGCACCTAACTTAGCAATCTTTCATTCAATATTTATTCTTTCAGTGACTACACTTGTTCTCTCCTATACTCCTTTGAACCAGATTTATCACACTTATGGTTCAATTAAAAAGGTAAGTCTTTAACATGCTCACTTATAAAAAAATCTTGTAGAAATGTCCAAATCCTGCATTAGTGTCAGGCACACACTATCTCTCCTTAAGGATCTCATGGAGACATAAAGGAGCAAAGGCAAAATCAAATGATACTTTACTGATATTGGCAAAGCCGGAAACTCCAGTGTGCAGCTCTATGTTAACCGGGTTCAAGGCTAAAGAGTGATTTCTACCTAAGTTCAAATCTAAATTTTATTATCAGGCAGCTACCCCAGATTTTTTTTTTTTTTTTTTTTGAGACGGAGTTTTGCTCTTGTTACCCAGGCTGGAGTGCAATGGTGCGATCTTGGCTCACCGCAACCTCCGCCTCCTGGGTTCAGGCAATTCTCCTGCCTCAGCCTCCTGAGTAGCTGGGATTACAGGCACGCGCCACCATGCCCAGCTAATTTTTTTATTTTTAGTAGAGACGGGGTTTCACCGTGTTGACCAGGATGGTCTCGATCTCTTGACCTCGTGATCCACCCGCCTCGGCCTCCCAAAGTGCTGGCATTACAGGCTTGAGCCACCGCGCCCGGCCAGCTACCTCAGATTTTTTAAATGAGGACAGTAAGGTGGGTGGCCAGACTGCCCTTTGTATCGGCTTGCCTGTCACGTCACTTAGAAGAAAGAGAGAAGAAAAGGTCATATCTGCAGGTAACCTTTTAACCAATATCAACCTTTGGCAAATGTGGCCTACTCAGTATCCTGAAATCTGATAAATCAAATTAGCCAAAAATCTTTTTCTTTGTGGTAGCAAGGGTTAAAAGAGGGGCTGGGCTTTGAGTGCGCTAATGCCCTTGAGAGCTGCCTATCTTCTACAGCAAAACGAATGTGAACATAACCTGGAATAGGTCACAATCTAGTTGCAGAGGCCAGATTTTGAACGTTACCTAGTGTTAAACTAAATTTGGATCCCCAGGATGAGAGTCCTTTCATAACTAACCGCAGCCTCACTTAGCACATAACGTAAAAGAAGACCTAATTTAGGAGTACTTGTGTAACAACAGCTGAGCTTCAATTAATTGCAGGTAGACAAATGATCAGATCTTGTTCACGTAAGGCAAACACCAGGCTGTAACCAGGAGAGCTCTGCCCCTGGCGTCCATCCTCTGTTCATTAATGCCACCTGACCACTTTGTGGGCTGCAGTTCTCCGAACCTGTTCTGGTTTCGAAGGCTGTGGGTTCAAGAATTATTCTTCGCTCAATTAAGCTCTGATAAATTTAATCTGATGAAAGTTTTTCTTTGAACAATAGTAAGAGAAGAGCTATCGATACAGATGATCTAGGGTAAAGGAAGGAAATATTACCATAGACTGGCGTGTTGTAAATGAACTTTGATGGGTGCAATGCAAGATTTTTTGTTTTTTAAGGAAAGAAGCAAATACAAGAAAATCCAGGAACACTTTAGCGTTCTAGAGAGAGAGAGCACAAGGTCTATCTTGAGATATCAATTGCAATTCTTAAGAAAGGAGACATTAATGCAAATTCATGCACATTTAAGTAAAATGTAAAAAGATGATGGTGGGGAGGGGAGAGTCAGTGCCACAGGACCTGAGGCGCAATGCTGAGTTCTAACACACACTGACGTCACTGTAGTACCCCGGAATAAAGGAAGCCCTCGCCTCCAGCAGTCAGGACCTCTCTCTCTGCAAGCAGAGCCTCAAAGCCCCTCTGATGGATGGCTCCCAGGACATTTCTGTGCTTGAAGTTTAACAAGTTTCAATTACCCTCTAGACATGAACATGAACTTCACAGGTACTCACTGTGAATCTCCTTCTAAAACAAATTGGATTGGATGAAAGAAAATAAAGGGATATGAGGTGGAAGAAGGATGTGTTTGCTTGGGAAAAAGAAAAGAGGGTGTTACAGAGGGAAAACCCCAGACTGAGCAAAAGCTGAAGCTTGCCGTGAGCACAGGACCTGCGGTGGAAAAGCCAGCCCTGGCTTGGACAAGCCACTGAACCACTGTAATCTTGTTTCCATATCTGTAACATCGGAGAATTAAATCAAGGGAAATGGTCTCCTAGCTTCCTTCAACTCCAAGATTTTAAGCTTTAACTATGAGCACAAGAAACAGTAGACAAACAATAGAAAAGGAAAGGGACTTAATTTCACAAAAGTAAACCAGCAGCAATCACTGCTTCTAACCCCTTTACAAAAGCCTTAAGTTGTTCACTTTCTGAATAGAAACCAAGCATATTAGAGAATGAGACAATTATAATCCACTTCACAATACTGAAACAAACATGACAAAAAACATCACGGACCACAACGCAAACACGTGGTCATTGTTTTATTAATGAGATGCTGCCTCCTGCAGTACAAGGTCGACATAACACTCGAGCTTCAAGCGTTTGCTCACGACAACACTATTTTATTTTCGTAGTCTTGCTTTGGGGAGGATTTTTTGGTACGTGTTTTGCTATTTTTCTTTTTTTAATTAGAGTGATGGGAGAAAAATGAGATATCGACTTTAAAAAACTGTAGTCAATTGAAGGCAAATACTTTCTGATTAATGATGCAAGAACCTCTGAGAGCTGGGTACCCTCACACCTTCTCTGGAGCCTGGCTTTCTTCTCTGTGCTTGTGCCACCTGGTTTGCAGCTGAACAAAGAACAATTCTCTCCATTTGCATTAGTCTTGCTTGAAGAGTTCACAAGGAAACGGTGATACCAACTGCGGCAGGCTCTTGAGAAAATGTAATTACACAGAAACAAATAGGGTATGTGTTAGCCTAAATATGTCTGCGGTGACTGATTATTTTTGTTACAGTTCAATAAGTTTTTGTCTTTGATGTGGAGGTTTTCATTGAGGAAAATGTATGGCAAATTCTAACAGTAAAATCAGCATTACAAGAGCATGACCTGTGGATCCAGACTGCCTGGGTTTGAAATTCAGCTCTGGCCCTTACCAGCTATGTGACCTGGGTTAAGTTACTTAACCTCTCTGTGCCTATTTCCTCAGCAATGAAATAGGAATAATTGTAGCACTTATGTTCTTGTTGAACGAGTTAATCTTTATAAATCCCTTAAAACAATGCCCAGCGTGTAATCAATGCTACATAAATATGTACTAGCACTGTATAAATATTTGTTAAACAAATAAATTCAGAGGGGGCTGAAGGAAGATCTAAATTCTCACTTTCTCATATATTAGTATTTTTCCTTCCATAACCAGAAATCATCTCTGGTTTTTGCATCTATGTTTAATAACTGTGATTTTTTTCCTATCCTTTTTCTCAGATTTCTGTCTTGTTTTCCCACTACTACAGAAAAAATAAGAATCAAAGAATCACAGAGCAGGAAAGTATTTCTAATGGGGTTTAGTCCTTTCATCCACAAGGAAAAGAAACCGAAACCTAAAGAGTTTAATTCACATGTTTAGGGTCAAATCGGCTGTAAATGGCTGCTTCCTATCAGACATTCAAACACTCCTTCCTCTCCAAACACATTATTTCTGATATTAAACCTCCCATTGTTGCCTACCTCTCTTCTCTCTCTCTCCCATACCTTACTCCAGCATAGGGCTGGGGACTGAGTCTCTTGCTCAACTGTGTTCTTCATTACCTTTCTAATCTGGTTACTTGAATTCCCTTTTGCTGGCATACATAACATGCCCACAGCTCAGGAACAAAAATAAAGACACAGGATAAGAGGTTTTTTTTTTTTTAGTTCTTGTTCATATGTAAATTAACATATATAAAATGAGTTAGGAAAGCATAAAATTTAAATCACAGATGATTTTGCATTTAGAAAATTAACTTTATTTAAAAGCATGAAGTTGCATGAAATTCCTGCTATTCTAAAATTAAACTGTGTACTATCCTGTAGAGGAGGAAAAAGTGGCTTCCCTCCATCCTTCTAGAGTCTTTGGGCAAACAGTTAAATTAACATGAGGCAGATTAACAAAAGAACACCCATTTTAATTACCTACATAGTGTATGGGAGTTCCACAAAGTATGAGACTTGAAGAAGGGTCAGATGACTGAAGCCTGTGACATCCTGAGCTACAGAAAGTAATAGGAGCTTGAAGCTTCTAATGGAGAGGAAAGATGGGCATCAAAGAAGTTATGGGAAATGTATAATGAATAAAGGTTGTCCTATTATGCAGATAAAGGGTCTCTCAGAGCAGCCCTCCTCCTGATATATCTATCTTTACTAATGTAGATTTCCTCCACAGGTGTAAATTTATTTATTATCACACAGCTTTTCAGTGTTAACAGCTTTTCAGGGTTACTCCTCCCGTGTATGCTGTTCTCAGCTTAAAGTACACCAGAGAAGTATACTTTGGGGTGCCATATGTCACTATGTTCATATTTTGGGATGATGTGTCCTGAGCCCCAACTATCCCATATGTACAGGTGTGTACTGCATCTAATTTTTAAAACATGCATATTCAAGCCTCTAGAATCTTATTGGTTCCCATGTTGTGTTCTTTCAATCATTGCGCAATGGGACTTAGGACCACCAAGGTATGTACACTAACAATTTAATTATTCATCATCATTTATTAACTACTATCTGTAACGATTTGGTGATACATTAAATTGAAAAAAAGAAAAAAGGCCCAGCAGTATATACCTCACAGTTTAGTGGAGAAAACAAAACAAACAAACAAAGACAATTAAATCAGTTTGTTAACTGTTAAAATGAAGAAAAGCACACAGAAGTATTGGGACCTCAGTTAAGAGTTAAAGGTAGAGCAAAAGATATAATAGTATAATCCAGTCTAGTTGGCAGAGACATAAATAATAAACGAACATACATAGTTACCAGTTGAGACCATCACTATGAAGGAAAAGACCCAGGTATTAAAATGAATGAGAAAAATAAACAGGTGGCAGCTCATTTATTTGGTACCTAGGAAGGTATCTCCTGAAAGTGACCTGCAGCTGAAACCTGAACAGGGAGTGAAATGAAAAGTGCTCTAGGTGGAACAGCCTGAGGACAAAGTCCTGATTCAGTGAAGACCTCAGTGCTCCTGAGCTTTGGAGGAGGCCAGCTGTATTTGCTGGTTCTGAGTAAGGAGTAATGGTACAAGATGAAGCTGGTGGTCATGCTGTTTGGGGAGGTAGGGGGGGCACACCAGGAGACAGCGGGGGTGGGGGGTTGGAGAGATATCGGTCAGTCAAAGGGTAAAAAGTTTCAGTTAGACTGCGTGAGTAGGTTCTGGAGATCTATTGTAATGCAATGGTAACCACCGCAAATAATAGTGTAGCTTATACCTTAAAATTACTAAGAGTTTAGATCATCAATGTACTCATCACACAAAACAATGGTAAGTGTGAGATGACAAATATGTTAATTAGCTTCATTTAAACATTTTATAAAGTATACATACATCAAAACATCATGTGGTATACTGTAAATACATGCAATTTTTATTTGTAAATTATACCTTAATAAAAAAGATAAAAATAAGGTAAAATGAGTAACATGAAGCTAGAGGGAGAGGCAGGAGCCTGCAGAGACTCAAAGACAATGTTGAGTTTGGATTCTATCTTAAGTGCAGCTGTGAATCTCTGAAACATGATAAGCAAGGAAATTTACATTTTAAACAAATTACTGATTACTAGTATGGAGAATGAATTGCAAGAGATAATAATAAAAGGCAGAGAACAATTAGAAAGTTCATTCAGTGGTACAGTGAAGAGATACATTTGAGCAAAATTAGAGGGTGGTAAAATGATAGAACAATCAATTCGAGACATACTTTGGCATTGAATGTTTATTTGGTTCAGTGTGATAAATTGGATGTTACTTTAAAGCAGTGGTCCCCAATCTTTCTGGCACAACAGACCAGTTTTGTGTAAGATAATTTTTCCACTGACTAGGTTGGGGGTGATTCAAGCACATTAGTACACACTGTTTACTTTATTTCTATTATTATTACATTGTAATACATAATGAAACAATTATACAATTCACCATAACATAAAATCAGTGGGAGCCCTAAGCTTGTTTTCCTGCAACTAGACATTCCCACAAGGGGGTGATGGGAGACAGTGACAGATCATCAGCCATTAGATTCTCATAAGAAGTATGCCACCTAGAAAAGAAACTGAACCCCTTATCTCACACCATATGCCAAAGTTAACTCAAAATGCATTGAAAGCTTAAACATAAGACCTAAAACTCTTAAACAACTAAAAGAAAACACACGGGAAAGTCTCCATGACATTGGTCTTTGCAATGACTTTTTGGATATGACATCAAAACATTGGCAATAAAAGCAAAAATAGACGAGACTACCTCCAACTAAAAAGTTTTGTACAGCAAAGGAAACAATCAACAGAGTGAAGAACAGCCTATAGAATGGGAAAACATTTGTGAATGATATATCTGGTAAGGATAGCGCCAAAATACACAAGGAACTCAACAGCAAGAAAACAAATATCCCAGCAGAAAAAAAAATGGCAAAGGACCTGAATAGACATTTCTCAAAGAAGACACACACAAATGACCAACATATGCATTAAACAATGCTCGATTTTGGCCGGGTGCAGTGGCTCATGCCTGTAATCCCAGCACTTTGGAAACCGAGGCAGGCAGATCATGAGGTCAGGAGTTCAAGACCAGCCTGACCAACACAGTGAAACCCTGTCTCTACTAAAAATACAGAAATTAGCCAGGTGTGGTAGCATGTGCGTGTATTCCCAGCTATGTAGCAAGGTTTCAATGAACTGTTTTAATATTATGAATAAATGAATTTTGAATATTATTTGCATTCTCTGTATAATTGCTTGTAAGCTTTCAGGTTTGTTACTACATTAAATCTTAAATGTCTTTACTGTAAAATTTTTTATGCATATAATGTCAAAAGTCAAGATCTAGATTTATAATCATTCTTGTACTGATTTTTCTTGGGTCTCTCTGTCCTTGCTGACCTCTCATTCAGCTTCCAATTCTTCTCTTATTTTGAAGACATTGTCTTTTATTGGTCCAAAGACCTTCTTTTTTTAAAGTTCTAGCTGGACGTGCTTTGCCAGCATAATTACTTTCATTTTTGATCTTTCCAAGCACAGGGAAAGAACATCACACGATATTGCTTTTGTCGTGTTTGCAAGCACAGTGTGGTTTATTCTCAGTCTCTGCAATATTCTCATATATTCTAAATGCACCTTCTTAATTGGTTCAACTAATTATTCACCTGAATTTGCATATACTCAAATCCTAGGAAAATAACATTCTAATCAGTAAGTGACACCAAGGCTGGTCTTCTGCCAAACTCTGAAAAAGCCAAGAGTGAGCATCCTCAACTTCCTCTTTCAGTGCCCTTCCTCTTTTTCTCCTCCATTTCCCAACCTTATGATGTAACCAAGATAAAGACTTCCTCCCAACTATCTGCTAAACTTTTTTTTTCGAGATAGATGAATGATATATGGTCTTAACCTTGCTAAGAGTGTTTGCATTGCAGTTGGAAATTACCGAGAGCTGAAATGCTGTCCAGGGCCAAATGAATATTCTAGGAGTCAAATTTAAGGTACTGATACCAGGAGATATCTTAGCACATGAAGCTTTTCCTGTAATTTTCAAATCATAGTGAAATGAGGAAAGAATTCCCTATTTAATAAACGGTGCTGGGAAACTGGCTAGTAATAGGCAAAAAGCTGAAACTGGATCCCTTCCTTACATCTTATATAAAATTTAAGTCAAGATGGATTAAACATTTAAATATAAGGCCTAACACCATTAAAAAAAAAAACCCTAGAAGAAAACCTAGGCAACACCATTCAGTACATAGGCATGAGCAAGGACTTCATGACTAAAACACCGAAAGCACTGGCAACCAAAGCCAAAATAGACCAATGGCATCTAATTAAACTCCAGAGCTTCTGCACAGAAAAAGAAATTCTCATCAGAGTGAACTGGCAACCAACAAAATGGGAAAAAATTTTTTGCAATCTACCCATCTGACAGGGCTAATATCCAGAATCTACAAAGAGCTTAAATTTACAAGAAAAAACAAACAACCCCATCAAAAAGTGAGCAAAGGATATAAACAGACACTTTTCAAAAAAAGACATTTTACAGCCAACAAACATGAAAAAAAAGCTCTTCATCACTGGTCATTGGAGAAATTCAAATCAAAACCACATTAAGATATCCTCTCATGCCAGTTAGAATGGTGATCATTAAAGAATTAGGAGACAACAGATGCTGGAGAGGATGCGGAGAACTAGGAACACTTTTACACTGCTGGTGGGAGTGTAAATTAGTTGAACCACTGTGGAAGACAGTGTGGCGATTCCTCAAGGATCTAGAACTAGAAATACCATTTGACCCAGCAATCCCATTACTGGGTATATACCCAAAGGATTATAAATCATTCTACTACAAAGACACATGTACATGTATGTTCACTGCGGCACTGTTTACAATAGCAAGGACTTTGAATCAACCCAAAAGCCCATCAATGACAGACTGGATAAAGAAAATGTGGCACATACACACTATGGAATACTAGGCAGCCATAAAAAGGATGAATTCACATCCTTTGCAGGGACATGGATGAAGCTGGAAATCATCATTCTCAGCACAGGAAACCAACTGCACGTTGTCACTCATAAGTGGGTGTTGAACAGTGAGAACACATGGACACAGGGCAGGAAACATCACACACCAGAGCCTGTTGGGGAGCAGGGGTGAGGGACTAGTGGAGGGATAGCAGGGGGTGGGGGGATTGGAGAGGGAGAGCATTAGGAGAAATACCTAACGTAGATGACGGGGTGATGGATGCAGCACAGCACCACGCCACGTGTATACCTACGTGACACACCTGCACATTCTGCACATGTTCCCCAGAACGTAAAGCATAAGAAATGTAAAAGAAAAGAAAATGGTTAAATAACTTGGCTAAAAGTTACAGAGCAAAACAGTAATAGAACAAGTGATAAAACTGAGAGTGAAGATAAAGGAAAGATATTTAAGAGACATTTACAGGAAAGGTTTTCAAGCAATAATTATGGAAATACTTGGTAACATTTTGCAATATTTGATATTTGATAACTTTTCTTAGGCAAAGTTAAGAAAAATCCGACTTCCAGCCCGTGCCTTGGGCGACTGGCTGTGGCCGTCATTGAGAAAGGATAATAGCAGGTAAGGAGCCAATAGGTCTATTGGGGAGTGGACAGATTCTGTTTGAGATTTTAAAAATTTATTTAATTCTATTTGTGTAGATTCAGGGGATACCTGTGCAAGTACATGCATATACTGAGGCACCTGTGGAATAACTAAGTGAATAACGAGCAAGAATTTGGAAAACGAAGTGTAAATCTCAAAAGAGAGGTTTAAAACAAAAGTATAAAATCACGAGGCACTGGCATATAAATGAAATAACCATGAAGAGTCGCAGGAAAGCTACAGTTATTCATAGCATCGTCAGGAAAGGAAGTCATCCAGATTTAGTGGGCATCTGCTTCTTCCCCACAGCCCCAGACAGATGCTCAGGTCAAATGAAAAATAAAAACCGAGAGGGTTTCATGGTTCATTTAGAGGAAGAGTAAGTGCACTATTATAGTTGCTTATAGTTCTTTTTTTTTTTTTTTAATTTTTTTTAAAGCCAGTCAAATTTAGCAGTGGGGGGTTGTATACCAACTTTAGTGACTTATAGTTCTTAAAGAAAACTTCATTTTACTGCCAAAATATATAATTTAGAATCAAACAACTAAAATATTTTGAGCAGTAGAGTTTGCTGAAATACTGAGCATTTGTTGTTGTTGCTCTTAGTGGCAGGACTCAGCTCCGTTGCCCAGGCTGGAGTGCAGTGGTGTGATTACAGCTCACTGCAGCCTTGCACTGCTGGGCTCAAGCAATGCTCTCACCTCAGACTCACAAGTAGACAGGAGTACAGGCATGTGCCAGATCACCTGCCTAACTAAAAAAAAAGTACTTTTTTTTTGTAGAGATGGGGTCTAGCTATGTTG
The DNA here is from genome assembly GCF_049354715.1 of Callithrix jacchus. Taxonomy (NCBI): domain Eukaryota; kingdom Metazoa; phylum Chordata; class Mammalia; order Primates; family Cebidae; genus Callithrix; species Callithrix jacchus. Next base: position 3,562,739 of record NC_133510.1, read on the forward strand.
CTCAGGCTGATCTCGAGCCCCTGGATTCTCCCATCTCGAGCCCCTGGATTCTCCCATCTCGAGCCCCTGGATTCTCCCATCTCGAGCCCCTGGATTCTCCCATCTCGAGCCCCTGGATTCTCCCATCTCGAGCCCCTGGATTCTCCCATCTCGAGCCCCCAGTCTACATAGATTGCAGGCATGAGCCACCATGCCTGGCCAAAGTAGAAATTCTTATTGTGGATTTATTTTAAAATAAGAAATTGGTGGGGAGAATTTTATTTTAAACGAGTAAAATATGTAGGAATCATTATTTTTCTGGGAACTGCCAATCTTCTAGTTAAAAGTGATAAAACCAAGTCATGGTAAGAAACAAAATAAATCTTTATGTCCACATGCCACTGAAAACCCATATAAAGTACTTTTTCTTAGGGAGATTTTTCCTATAGTATCTGACTTTGGATTCAACTATAGAAATTATCTGTAACATGTTGAAAACCAGAAGGTAGACATGTCCAGGTTAAGCAAGAGTGGAAAATTAAATCAAAATAAAAAGAATGCCACTCCTGGTCTGTCAAGGGACAAAAGTGATCTCTTAAGCATGTTCACTAATCCAAGGTCTCCCTCTCACACCCAGAGAAAAGATGGTGTAAAAAAGCAAAATAATATTTTAGGATGGAATGATACATAAATCTACCAGCCTACTCTTATATTTACCAACTAATTTTACAAAGTCCTGTGGCTGTAACATGCCCACATCTTGATGTCCCATTGCCAATCAGCAAGCATAGATTAGACACGTGTGTATACATACATACATATAGAGATAAACAGATAAATTTCATAGATATAAATATGTGAATTATTTGTGAATGAGTTATGAATGCAACACAGTCTCTGCCCTAGAGATACTCATAGTCTGGTTGAGGGAACAAGTGAGGTTCTGCTTCTCTCTCTTCTCGATACTACACATTTCTCCTTTCTCTTTTTCTCCTCCAAGGCAGTTATCGAACAACCAGTGGTATGCCCAGCTCATACAGAAAACTAAAGAAATTTCAGGAAGAGTATCGCTAAGAATTCAGTGACATTTCCTTCTGTTGCCTCCACAGCACTTGTTTAAATAATACATTTGGCCATGAATTGCCCATGGTCTTGTGATTACCTGTGTTACCTTTCTTTATATCATGTTTGGATTATATCATTGCTATGTATCTGCTGTCCTCAACTGGATTATAAATAGTTTGAAGTCTGTAATCTTGTTTGATTCTTGCTTTTACCTCTCTATCATGCTAAAAAGAATTATTTGCACCCAGAAAATTCATACAATTATTTCTTGATCAATCAAACCATTTTGATGAAGGTTCATTCATTCATTCACTCATTCAGCTAAAAACTGCTCATCACCTACTCTATGTCAATCATTACAGGGAAAATGTTGCAATGAATTTTAAAAAGACCCTCGCATCTGATAAGAGGGGAGAGTGATAATAATTCTCTCCCAAGAGAGGATATAATGTCAGATAAGGTTAAGAGCTCCGAAGAATAAGACAGGTTAAGAGTATGGTCAGAATGATCATGAAGGTCTCTCTGAAGAGCTAACATGAACAGAAGTGTACCTGCCTAGGAAAAGGAAGCATTAAACACAATGACCTGAGGTTCTGCTTCTCTCTCTTCTTGATAACCTGAGAGTGGAATTCCTTAGTGAATTTAAGACACAGCAAACAGCAGGATGTTTGGGTCACGGTGTGCTAAGGGGAGAGGGGTGAAACCAGCTTGGAAAATGATTCCAGAAATTCATGTCTTGGACCTGATCCAGTCATTAAGTAGACTTGATTTGGGGCAATATTCTGATCTTAGAATCATCAGATTTGGTCAATTTTAACCTTTCTTAATTCACACATCTGATGATTATAGAAATAGAATAGATACATAAGTGCATTTTAAACAATTACAGAGGTTTATGACAATCATTTTAAATCCTCAAACTCTGCTTTAAATCTTTCCAAGGGGTTCTCCTAGACAACCTCATTTTTTCTTCTCTAGTTTTCCTATAATAATATAACCTCAAATAGGCCTCTGGTGGGGGTGGTGCCCTAGTCAAAGACCACGCCCTCCTGTACCCAGCACTTCCCTTCCCCCCACCACCCCCGGGCTTTCTGTCATTTAAAGGGACCAGGCTCTTCCATTCCCAGCACACGTCCTCTCCGTATCACAAGCAGGCATAATAATTAATGACAGAACAGCAGAAAGAGATTTACAAACTTGACTTAAGTTTGGACATATTAACACTACAGTAGATTCCATCAATAATCTACTACAGAACATACGTTCTTTATAAGTTCACATGGAACATTTACTGACCATATATTGGGCGATAAAGTGAGTATTAACAAATTTCAGAGAAAATCATACAGAGAAAGCTTGGTATGAACATACAGTTAATCTATAAATTGGTATTTTTAAAACATTAGAAAATTTCCCTTGAGTTGCAGCCATGTTAACAATCAGAAAAGGTTATAAATGAAAAAAATTATAATGCAAGATATCAAATTAAGAACATCATCTTAGTGTAGAGAACCTTTAGTCTTTAAAGGCATATGTTGAGAAACAATAAAGGCTCAAAACATTGAGCTAAACATTCACTTCAATAAATTAGATAAAGAACATCAAATTAAACCCCTAAAAAGTAGGAAAAAGGGCCAGGTGTGGTGGCTGATGCCTGTAATCCCAGCACTTTGGGGAGGCGGAGGCTGGTAGATCACCTGAGGTCAGGAATTTGAGACCAGCCTGGCCAACATGGTGAAACCCTGCTCTACTACGAATACAAAAATTAGCCAGGCACAGTGGCAGGCACCTGCGATCCCAGCTATTTGGGAGGCTGAGGCAGGAAAATTGCTTGAATCCAGGAGGTAGAGGTTGCAGTGAGCCAAGATTGCGCCACTGCACTCCAGCCTGGGCAATAACAGTGAAGCTCCACCTCAATAAATAAATAAATAAGACTAAGTATTAGTAGACAAATTTATGAACTAAAAAGTACACACACAATAGAAAGAATCAATGCCAAACATTAGTTCTTTGAAAAGAATAATAAAACTGATAAACCACTGGCAGACAAGTAGAAGAGAGGGAAGACACAACCATATTAGAAATGACAAAAGGAACAGCTTGGAGATATTAAAGAGATTAAAAAATATTATGAACAGTTTATAACAATAAATATAAATCTAGGACGAATGGACAAATTCCCAGAAAAATATGACTCAAGAACAAAGAGGAAATAGGATTTTACAACCATGAAAGAGACTGAATCAAAAGTCTTCCCACAACTAAACGCCAGGAACAAACGGCTCCATTGGCTGGCTGTCCAAATATAATTTCTGCTCATCGTTAGAGGATGGCATAACTTTGACACCAAACCCAAAGAAACAGTAAGACAGAAAATTTAGTTCAATCTAACTATAAACAAAGATGCGAAACTCTCAGCAAGATAGTAACAAACTAAATCCAAGAGTATGTTTCAAAATAGTACGTTTGAACAAAAGTATATTCTTACATTCTTCCAGGAAGGTAAGTTTAGTTTCACATGAGAAAGGCAATTTAATTCACTATACCATCATCTTATCTCAATGCAGAAAATATATGAATCACATCTGACAATATCCAATGTTTATTAATGATAAAAGACACTTAGCAAATATAGAAAAGAATATTTTAGTCTGGTAAAGCAGGAATTGGCGAACTTTTTCTTGTTAAGGAGCCAAAGAATAATTTCAGCTTTGCAGGCTCTATGACCTTTGCCACACTAAACAACAGTGCAGTCGTGGTGTGAAAACAGCCATAGACAATGCGTACGTGAATGAGTGTGGTTGTGTTCTGCACAACTTCATTTACACAAACAGGTGGTAGACTGCCTTTGCCCATGAAGCACACACAGACTGTCAATTCCTGGGCTAGAGGGTATCTAAAAAACATGGTTTTTTGGAACTTATAAGATTTAATAAAGTCATTTCCTTTGAGATAGGAATAAGACAAAATGTCCACTGTTACAATTGTGATTCACATTGTTTTTGGGCTTCTAGTTAGTATAATAAGAAAAGAAAAAGAAATAAAATGTGTAAGAATTGAAAAAAAGGGAGTAAAACTGTCCTTATACACACAGGAAGTAATTGCATTTATAAAATCAAAAAGAAAACCTACAGTTTTTTAATGAGAAAACTTAGCATCATTCCTGGATGCCAAAATCAATATAAAAACTTATTTCTACAAAAATGGTACTATTTACAATAGTATCAAAAATATAAAGTACCTAAAAATAAATCAATTAACGTATGTATAAGACTTCTACAGAGAAATGTATGCTACTAATCGAGAAACAGTAAAAAGGAGCTAATAAATGGAAATCAAAAACATGTTCAGGGGTTGCTATCTCCTGTTACAGTGATGTCATTTCTTCCCAGCTGAACAGGTTCAATTCAGTTGCAAACAAAATCTCAATAGTCATTTTATAGAGTCTGACAAATTGATTCTAAAACATACACAAAAGTTCAAAAGTCAAGAGGAAGTACAAGGTAGGGAGACTTGCTCCAACAGATGTTGAGACTTATTTTAAAACTGAAGTAAATAAAACAGTGTGGTACTAGCCCAGTGACAGAGAGCTCAGAATCAGGCCACTTTGGTCTGGGCACCTGTATATGACAGAAATGCCATTATTCATAAGTAAAGTCATGGCAGCTTTTTAAGTAGATGGTGCCAGGAAAATTAAATATCCATGTAGGGCAAAATAAAATCAGACCCTAATTCACAAATTGTACTAAAACCAATCAGATAAAGACTAAAGTAATAAACATATCCTTATGACTTTAGGATAGGGAAAGATTACTTTTTTTTTCTTTTTTCTTTGAGACAGAGTTTAGCTCTTGTTGCCCAACTTGGAGTGCAATGGCACAACCTTGGCTCACTGCAACCTCCACCCCTGGGTTCAAGTGATTCTCCTACCTCAGCCTCCCCATTAGCTGGGATTACAGGTGCAAACCACCATGTGCGGCTAATTCTTTGTATTTTTAGTAGAAATGGGGATTCACCAGGCTGATTTCAAACTCTTGACCTCAGATAATCTGCCCACCTCAGCCTCCCAAAGTGCTGGATTATAGGTGTGAGCCACTGTGCCCAGCCAAAATTTCTTAAATAAGATGCAAACAAAATTATTCATGAAGGAGCAATTGATAAATTTTTTATGTAACATTAAGGACATCTTATCTAAAACAACTATAAAGAAATAAAATCACAAAAAGAGAAAGATGTTTGCAATGCATAAACACAAAAAGAAACTTAACTAGAACATTAAAATCATTTCCAGAAATTTTTAAAAGATAATACAGAAGAATGGACAAAATTGTAATAGGCAAAATATCATCTAAATGACAAACTTGCAAAATGTTGCTCAATATCATTAGTAATAAGGGACATGCAAATTTCTATAACCATTATATATTCATCTGACTAACAGACATTTTAAAAATTTAACTATACTAAGTTCTGGTAAGGATGTGGCAATGGGAAATCCCATATATTGCTGGAAAACCGTTTGACATTTTTTAGTAAAACTGAAGTTTTGTATTCCTTCCACTTAACAATTTCATGTCTAGAGAAATTAGTATTAATGCACCCTAGAATACAAGTACAAGGACAGTCATAGCTGGAAACAAGACAGATGTCTTCTAATAGTAGGACAGATATAAATGTGGTGTATCCATACAATGAAATACTACACAGTAATGAAAATAAATAAACTTTATGCAACTATAGCATATATAACGATGTGGATATGTCTCACAAATGCAATATGGAGATACAGATGGTTGGCAAAGAGAAATATATGAGGCCACTCAAATAGACTTTTCTTTTGTTTTTTTTTGAGACGGAGTTTCGCTCTTGTTACCCAGGCTGGAGTGCAATGGCGCGATCTCGGCTCACCACAACCTCCGCCTCCTGGGTTCAGGCAATTCTCCTGCCTCAGCCTCCCGAGTAGCTGGGATTACAGGCACGCGCCACCATGCCCAGCTAATTTTTGTATTTTTAGTAGAGACAGGTTTCACCATGTTGACCAGGATGGTCTCGATCTCTTGACCTCGTGATTCACCCACCTCGGCCTCCCAAAGTCTAGCCACCACGCCTGGCCTAGGCTTTTTTTTAAAAAGAAACAACTAAACTAAAATGTAGCTTTTTGGCAATGCATTTCAGGGATTAGTACTCTCCTACTTTTTTTTACACCCTTATGAGAAAAGACAAGAGGATGGATACCTCTAGGTCAGAGATGGGCTGCGATTAGAGCGGGAAAAACGTGGTTGGGGACTTCCTGGGAGCTGGCCACATTACGCTTCTTGACCTCCAGGGTGGCTACACTGTCCACCACAGAATCATTTGTCCACTTGACAAATATTTGTTTATTTTTCTACATATTATATTTTGTGATAAAGTGAAAACAAAGCACTATATTTTCTAGGTTCTTCTTCACTGACATCTTGAGTTTTCATTTTGTTCTACCAAATAGCTATCATGCACTTTCTTACATTTTATAGATTATATTTTCCCATTTAAATGCATTCCCTGTATTACTGAACTTGTGCCCTGAAGAACATAAGACCTCTCAGCACGCTTAACCTATTGTAACAATCTGCTAATGTGTGGAGTGGCAGTCTTCTCCAACGCCCACCTCCAAAGCTAGTTAATATGAAAATCCGACCTGACAGAGAAAACACAACAATAACATGAATATGTAAAGGATATAGCAAGTGTTTTTCTATCTACCAACAGATGAAAATACGTAAGTGACAAGGCCTCACATGATCTGTACAGATGTGACATAGATTCCAAATACACATAAAGGCTTAGGGCATTCTAACAACAATGAATACCCAAAATATGTTATCCTTGTACAAAGGATCCAAACTTCCACCAAAAATGTTATTATACAGAAGATAAAAGAAACCTTAGGGCTTCAAATTAATCGTTTTAAGTGCTGGATCTTTGCGCATTTTTAAAAATATCAGTCCTACACATTCTATAAAGGGCAGTTACACTCAATCCCATAGTATCATCTCAACCCCATACATTAAAAAATCAAAATGAAAAATGATATTAATGGACACACTAAAACTGTTGAAGTAGTAACACTTTTAAAATACAGTTATCTGTAGCTATATTAGTCTGACATTAACCTGTGCCTAGCATCTGTCTTCTCAATTCTATTTTGAGACTTTTGGTCATTTCTCTGACAGCAGTGCCAATAAAGCTGCCAGTTGCCATTAATCTCAGTTCTATGAAAGAATAAATCATTCTCACAAGCAATTAAACAATAAACACATTAAAATAAGACCAGTTGTCTAAGACTAGACATTTACCACATAGTTATAACACAGGCTTGCCATAATCATTTCAACTTTAACTGGAAGTTTCTTCAATAATTCTTTCCAACAGAAGCAAGACAAGATTTTGCTGTGGGAGTACCCACGTTCAGTGGAGTTTAAACTGAAATACTTCGTCGAGAGGTTCAATCCGATGTCTGCAAAACTTTCCTTTGTACCATTAATTAGCATGCCCGGGATTCGTCCCACACTTTGTTAGCCAATAGTTTACCACGGGCAGCATGCTCTGAGACTTGTGACTGTGCCAGCGTTTTTTCACATTTCCAAGACTTTAATACATTGTCTTGCAAAGACAACGAAAGCTCACAGTCAGGGGCCGCGTGTAATTTTTTTCCTCTAGGTCATCATCATTATATAGACAACTGGTTTCAAGTCGTTTTAATAACTTGGCCCTTTGTGGGTTTCAAAATGTCCCAGGTCTTCTTCTTGAAGTCCTTAGGCAATCTTTACAAAGTATCAGTTATTGCTACATATGTAACTCTGTAATACTATCAATATATGAATAAAATTAGGTAATTTTCAGAGGAGCTATAAATAAATCCTTAAACTAACTTCTAGTTTGTATTGTTGTCCAGTTACATATTCCATATTTTATCACCAGAAAAGATCTCATTTTACATATGTCATATTTTATCACCAAAAAATACTCATTTATCCTCCTAAGGAAAGAGAGAAATAATGTAGCTTTTTGCTGAATGACTTTTAGGCAATATCAAATTCCCATTTTTTCTACTCACTAATAGAGAAACTGTTTCTCATTAATCTAGCAAAAGGAGACAGAAGCTGTAAATACAGACAGAGAACTCCAGTTTTGTTAAGAGATTAGGGTTTGGGAGGGGGAGTTTATGAGGCAAAGGGAGCTCTCACTGAAAACTCAAACAAAAACAAAAATGCTTAATGCAAAAATGCATCAAGGAATTATAAAATGCCAGGGCCGGGAATGGTGACCCACACCTATAATCCCAACACTTTGGGAGGCTAAGGCAAGAAGATCACTGAAAGCCAGAAGTTCAAGACCAGCCTCGGCAACATCTTGATAAAAATAAAAAGAGCCAAGCATCGTGACATGCATGTCCCAGCTATTGAGGAGACTGAGGTGGGAGAAGTGCTTGAATCCAGGAGTTCAAGTCTGCAGTGAGCTATAATCATACCACTGCCCTGCAGCCCGAATGACAGGGTGAGACCATTTCTCTAGGAGGAGGAAGAGAAGAATTAAGAAGAAGAAGAAGGAAGAAGATATGGAAGGAGGAGAAGGAGAGGAAGGAGAAGGAAAGAATAAAGAAGAACAAGAAGAGGAGAAGGAAAAGGAAATAAATGGCATGTTTTGATGAACTGCCATTCATAAGATATTTTTCAATAAAGGTAATTACAATGGAGAAAAATTTTGAAAATTTGCTCTATGTATGGTGCCAGTGAGCAGCTTGAGAGAGCAGAGGGGTCTCGTCCAGGTACAGAGAGAGACCACGGAGAGATACCACTCCACTCTGGGTTGAGCCAAAGCGCCAAACGGGTGCCTTAAACAAGTCGGCCATCGTAACTTAAAAACACACCACCCAACCTTTACATGGCAACCACACAAGTTATAAATGAATCCACGGTGGCTAATCTGGGTCCCGGAATGGGCATCAGAAGGTTCAGAAACAACTTAAATTGTAAGCAAAATACCATATGTGTGTACATATATATAAAACACTTTTCTACAGAGAGAATCTATAGCACACGTAAACAGAGTTTAAAATGTATACTACCTAGCATCATGTTGAACATATCTGAGGTTTATGTCTCATATAGTTCTGGATCCCATTATAATAACCTGGACACATGCGGACAGAAGAAAATATTTCATTCGGGTTAGATAAATAAACATTTCAAGGCTTTTCCTTTTATCTTTCAAAAAAAGTTTGAGTGGATTTTTTTTCATCTAACCATATCAAGTACTATAAACAGTATACTGTAAAAATAACTAAGGAAACTATGTCTTCTTGAATTGTGATTTTGCCAACACAAAGAAATCGCTCCCATTTTCATCTGTCATTGCTGGCTGCTTATGAGTGAGAGTTAAAGGCAAGAATGTAATGAGACGAACATGAACTTTTAACAATGACTGCACCAAACTCTAGCCTTGCTCCAAGTCTGCTGTCACCAGCAAGGTCTTGTTATGACAGTTTAAAATGTCTTTTCTGATAGCAGTGCTTGAGGGATTAATTTAAGATGAAATCTACATTTGCCTGAACATGTAATGGGGGGTAGTGTGGGACATTAATACGTGTATATTTCTCACGGAATTTAAAAGAGAAGCACAAATCCTTTCTATTGAGAAAAAAAAACAGATAAAATATATATGTGACATGAGTGTTGAAAAATAATGCAATCCACTCTTGGAAATCAGTCTAGGCTGGCTAAAGCGACTCCTAAAACAAATGAAGTCTGACTGAAATATCTTAGCCTACAGTCAAAGGAAAAATTCACTAGATATCAAAAATATAACTTGGCACCACCATGCTTCATATGTCTATGCCCCTAGAAATAAAAGAAGCTGGAAAAAAAAAATGTGTGTAAAAATATTCTAAGCTCTGCTATTTTTTAGTAACACAGTATTACACATATACTAAAGGCCAATCGTATTTGTTGAAATAGAGTTCAGTTTTCTGTAACAGTATTAGCATTAACCTTTGATTCTCTTTCCAGATTAAGGAAATAAATTACACAAAAGCAAAATCACTGGATGATCACACGGCTTAACCCTTCTTTAGCATACGTGTTACGTTCAGCAAATATTCTAAATCAAGGCTTGCCGCCAGTCCTGGGTTACACCCACGATTTCTTCCTTTGACTCATTCCTCAGCACTTTCTCTTTCTTAAGCACCAGAATGTGACAGAAATCTTTGTTCTTCGCAGTGGGAAAAACCCGAGTTCTAGTTTCAAGTCCACTGTTTACTAACTGACCTTCAACAGTAGCTTAACTTGATGACTCAACTTTTCCTTCTTTACAGCAGAAGTGACAACAGCCCCCTTGTCAAGACGCTCTATCAACAGAAACACTATTTCCTTTAACTCATACCTGTCACACTCTTCTTTAACCTTCTCAATCAAATGCTGATTCCAAATTTATTATGAAAAATACTCAGAAAACTGACGCATATGGCCCCTCATACACAGGAACGACTGACAGTAAAAAACTGGGTCTGGAACTTATACATCTGGACAATATCTTAGTTTCATATTACATCTTTAAAATCGTAAATATCAGGCCAGGCACCATGGCTTGAGCCTGAAATCCCAGCACTTTGGGAGGCGGAGGTAGGTGGATCGCTTGAGGCTGAGAGTCTAAGACCAGCCTGAGCAACATAGCGAGTCACTGTCTTTACAAAAAATAAATCAGGTAGGTGTGGTGGGTGAACACCTGAAGCTGCAGTGAGCTATGACTGCACCACTGCACTCCAGCCTGAGGAAGCCCCCCACCACACACACACATAAACACACACACACACACACATACACACACACACACACACACACACACACACCCTCTAAAACTTATACCTGGAGTCCTAAAACTTGGAGTGACTCTATTGATATACATGAACTGACAGCAATGTAACTCAAGATTAAATCATACCTATGTAACTTTAGACTTTATTCACTGGCATGCATTACAATACCCACGGAAGATCTGACTCACCATTGCTTATTTACAAATTACTTCCACTACATGGGAACAATTTGCAACCAATCATACATTTTAAGATTTCACAATACCCTGTCATCTTTCCTTGTCATCAAGAAGACCACTTCTTTCATACTAACTTCTGTTTTGTATTTTAAAACTGAGTACACAGTCTTCCAATACATTAAGAATAGAACCTCTTAAAATAATTTCCTTTAGATAATACAGTGAAAGAGGTTCAATGTGTGGAATATTGTTTCCTCTTAATTGATGTCCTCAATGTTTTAACTGGTTTGACTAAACAATTATCTAAGCTTCAATCCTGTCTTTGCCAAAATTCTTTATTAATGTGCTCCTTACAGTAATATCCTGTAGAGCCTTACAAGCAAATTGTTGGAAAACTCTTAAGAGCACACTCGTAAGCATAATGAAGGCCTGTGTCTGAAAGAAGCAAAAATGGGGTCTGAGAATAGGGTTTTATCCATTCATGTCTTAAGACTAGAAGTCCTAAGTGTATTAACCTGGACTGCGGGATCGCAGGCAGAAATCCAAGCCTGCTAGTTTAAGCACAAGAGTAAACAGTAGGCGGAGCGTCATCCCTGCTGGTGTGGTCTTACCACTGTGATCAAGATTGTGTGCTATGGATTTTTCTTTTGGTTCCATCATCCCCTTTTAGCTGTGCAATCTTTGGCAAGTGAACTCAGCTTTCCTTCCTTGGCCTCTAAAATGAGACAGTAACAAAAACTATCTCATGGAACCGTGCTAGGAGGATTACGTGATTTAATACACACAAAGCACTTAAAAATTGTTTGGAACATAATAAATGCTCAATAAATTTTATTAGAAGAGCAGAGGTGAACCTAATTTTAAGAGACAACTGAAACCAAAGGATGAATGCCATCAGCATCCACTTACTCTGTTTTCTATCTACATTTAAATCTTTCCCAGCTTTAGACAAACAGCTTAGCAACCAGTCTGTAAGAGTCTTTTTTGCCTCAGATCTCAGATCAATTTCAAATACTAAAAAAAAAAAAAAAAAAAAAAAAAAGGTTCCCAGGCAAGATGGCGGAATAGGAACAGCTCTGGTGTGCAGCTCCAGTGAGATCGACACAGAAGGTGGGTGATTTCTGTATGTCCAACTAAGGTACCTGGTTCACCTCATTGGGACTACTTGGACACTGGGTACAGCCCAAAGAGAGACAGCTAAAGCAGGGTGGGGCATCACCTCACCTGGGAAGCACAAGCGTCCACGGAAGTCCCTCTCTTAGCCAAGGGAAGCCATGAGAGACTTTACTGCCCTACGGCCCAGATGCTATACTTTCTCCATGGTCTTTTACAAGAGCTCCTGAAGGAAGTACTAAACATGGAAAGGAACAACCAGTACCAGCCACTGTACAAAAGCATACCAAATTGTAAAGAGCATCAACACTATGAAGAAACTGCATCTACTAATGGGCAAAATAACCACCTAGCATCATAATGGCAGGATCAAATTCACACATAACAATATTAACCTTAAATGTAAATGGGCTAAATGCCTAAATTAAAAGACACAGACTGGAAAACTGGATAAAGACTCAAGACCCATCAGTGTACTGTATTCAGGAGACCCATCTCACATGCAAAGACACACATAGGCTCAAATTAAAGGGACAGAGGAAGATTTACCAAGCAAATGGAAAGCAAAAAAAGGCAGGCATTTCAATCCAAGTCTCTGATAAGACAGATTTTAAGCCATCGAAGATCAAAAGAGACAAAGAAGGGCATTACATAGTGGTAAAAGGATCAGTGCAACAAGAAGATGCAACTATTCTAAATATATATGCACCCACTACAGGAGCACCCAGATTCATACAGCAAGTTCCTAGAGACCTGCAAAGAGACTTAGACTCCCACACAATAATAGTGGGAGATGTTAACACCCCAATGTCAATATTAGACAGATCAGCGAGACAGAAAATAAACAAGAAATCAAGGACTTGAACTCAGATCTGGACCAGGCAGACCTAATAGACAGCTATAGAATGCTCCACCCCAAACCAACATAACATATATTCTTCTCAACACCACATTACACCTATTCTAAAATTGACCGTATAATTGGAAGTAAAACACTCCTCAGCAAATGCAAAAGAACGGAAATCATAACAGTATCTCAGACCACAGCGCAATCGCATTAGAACTCAAGATTAAGAAACTCACTCAAAACCACACAACTGCATGGGAATTGACCAACCTGCTCCTGAATGACTCCTGGATGAATGGAAACCAAAGAGAATGTAGACACAACATACTAGAATCTCTGGGACACATTTAAAGCAGCGTGTACAGGGAATGTATAGCATCAAATGCCCACAAGAGAAAGACTAAGATTGACATCCTAATGACACAATTAAAGAACTAGAGAAACAAGAAAAAACAAATTCAAAAGCCAGCAGAAGAAGAAATAATGAAGATCAGAGCAGGATTGCAGTTATTAGAGACAGAAAAAAAAATTTTTTTAAAAATCAATGAATCCAGGAGCCAGTTTTTTAAAAAGATCAACAAAATATATAGACTGATAGCCAGACTAATAAAGAAGAAAAGAGAGAAGAATCAAATAGATGCAATATGATAAAGGCATTATCACCACCGATACCACAGAAATACAAACTACCATCGGAGGATACTATAAACACCTCTATGCAAATTAAACAGAAAATCTAGAAGAAACAGATAAGTTCCTGGATAATTACACCCTCCAAAGACTAAACCAGGAAGAAGTCGAACCTCTGAAAAGACCAGTAATATTGTCCGAAATTGAGGCAGCAATTAATAGCCTACCAAACAAAAAAGGTCTAGGACCACATGGGTTCACAGCTGAATTCTACCAGGAAGGAAAGCAGCTGGTGCCATTTTTTTCTGAAACTATCTCAAACAATACAAAAAGAGGGAATCCTCACTAACTCACTTTATGAGGCCAACATCATCTTGATACCAAAACCTGGCAGAGAGGCAACTAAAAAGGAAAATTTCAGGCCATTATTCATGATGAACATGGATGCAAAAATGCTCAATAAAATACTGGCAAACCAAATCCAACAGCACATCAAGAAATTTATCTGTCACAATCAAGTCAGCTTCATCCCTGAAATGCAAGGCTGGTTCAACACACAAAAATCAATAAATGTAATGCATCACATAAACAGAACCAAAGACAAAACAACATGATTCTCTCAATAGATGCAGAGAAGACTTTTGACAAAATTGAACAACGCTTCAATGAACTAGATACTGATGGAAAGTATCTCAAAATAATAAGAGCTATTTATGACAAACCCACAGCCAACATCATGCTGAATGGGCGGAAACTGGAAGCATTCCCTTTGAAAACTGGCACAAGACAAGCATGCCCTCTCTCACCACTCCTATTCAATATAGTAATGGAACTTCTGGCTAGAGCAATCAGGCAAGAGAAAGAAATAAAGGGTATTCAAATAGGTAAAGAGGAAGTCAAATGGCCTCTATTTGCAGAAGACATGATTGTATATTTAGAAGACCCCACGTCTCAGCCCAAAATCTCCTTAAGCTGTTAAGAAACTTCAGCAAAGTCTCAGGATACAAAATCAATGTGCAAAAGTCACAAGCATTTCTATACACCAATAACAGCCAAACAGAGAGCCAAATCATGAGTGAACTCCCATTCATAATTGCTGCAAAGAGAGATATAAAGGACCACTTCCAGGAGAAATATAAACGACTGCTCAAGGAAATACGAGAGGACACAAACAGATGGAGAAACATTCCATGCTCATGCTTAGGAGGAATCAATATCATGAAATTGGCCACACTGCCCAAAGTAACTTACAGATTCAATACTATCCCCATCAAGTCACCATTAAATTTTTTCACAGAATTGGAAAAAAAAAGAAAAGAAAAACACCTTAAATTTCATATGGAACCAAAAAAAGCCTACATAGCCAAGACAATTCTAAGCACCCTCCCACCAAAAAAAAAAAAAAAAAAAAAACACACACAAAGCTGGAGGCATCATGCTACCTGACTTTAAACTTTACTGCAAGGCTACAGTAATCGAAACAGCATGGTACTGGTACCAAAACAGAGATATAGACCAATGGAATGTAATAGAGGCCTCAGAAACAATGCCACACATCTACAACCATCTGATCTTTGACAAACCTGACAAAAACAGGTTTTTATTTATTTATTAAATAGGGTATCCTATTGGTGTTGCGAAAATGGCTAGCCATATGCAGAAAGCTGAAACTGGATCTCTTCCTTCCACCTTATGCAAAAATTAACTCAAGATGTATTAAAGATTTAAACATAACACCTAAAACCATAAAAACTCTAGAAGAAAACCTAGGCTATACCACTCAGGACACAGGCATGGGCAAAGACTTTATGACTAAAACACCAAAAGCAATGGCAACAAAAGCCAAAATTGACAAATGGGATCTAATTAGGATCTTATTAAGAGCTTCTTTGCAGCAAAAGAAACTATCATCAGAGTAAACAGGGAACCTACAGAATGGGAGAAAATGTTTGCAATCTACCCATCTGACAAAGGACTAACATCCATAATCTACAAAGAACTTAAACAAATTTACAAGAAAAAAAAATCCCATCAAAAAGTGGGCACAGGATATAAACAGACACTTTTCAAAAGGAGACATTTATGCAGCCAACAAACATATGAAAAAAGCTCATCACCACTGGTCATTACAGAAATGCTAATTAAAGCCACACTGAGATACCATCTCACGCCAGTTAGAATGGTGATCATTAAAAAATCAAGAGACAACAGATGCTGGAGAGGATGTGGAGAAATAGGAACACTTTTACACCGTTGATGGGAATGTAAATTAGTTCAACCATTGTGGAACACAGGGTGGTGATTCCTCAAGGACATAGAAATAGAAATTCCATTTGACCCAGCAATCCCATTACTGGGTATATACCCAAAGAATTATAAATCGTCCTATTATAAAGACAAATGTATGTTTATTGCAACACTGTTCACAAAAGTAAAGACTTGAAGCCAACCCAAGTGCCCATCAATGATAGAGTAGATAAAGAAAATGTGGCACATATACACCATGGAATACTATGCTGCCATAAAAAAGGATGAGTTCATGTCCTTTGCAGGGACATGGGTGAAGCAGGAAACCGTCATTATCAGCAAACTAACACAGGAACAGTAAACCAAACACTGCATGTTCTCGCTAAGAAGCAGGTGCTGAACAATGAGAACACATGGACATAGGGAGGGGAACATCACACACCAAGGACTGCTGGAGGATGTGGAGCTAGGGGAGAAATAGCATTAGGAGAAATGCCTAATGTAGATGACAGGGTGAAGGATGCAGCAAACCACCATGGCACGTGTATACCTATGTAACCAACCTGCATGTTCTGCACATGTACCCTAGAACTTAAAGTACAATAATACATGTGTGTGGGGGGGTGTGTATGTATACATATTTGTACAGAAAAATCCAAGGCAATAACAAGTCATATTTCTACCACACACAGTAGGCCACGCCTAAGATTTTCAACTTATGTCAGATCTTCTGAATGTTTACGGTTTTAAAAAGCAAATAATATATGAATTCATTATCTCTTGTTTTTAAAATTAATGGTATTACAGAGAAGGAGAAAGTTCTTTACTCTGCTTCCTTATTCTGATCACCTTCCTAGAGGCCGTTACAATGATGCACTTAGTGAGGAGTAATGCTACCAGTTCATCTTTTTACTTTTATAGGCATATAAAGTAAATAAATCTGTATACAAAATACCATCTATATATTTGTGTATATATGTATCTACATATCATTCTGTGGGTCTTGCATGGCATTTTCTTTAGTAATTTAAAAAATAACTGAAAATCATACTGTAAATATGCAGACCTAACAACTTACACGTTTTGTCAGAAATACTTCACATTTTTTAATAAAAGAAATTAAAACATTTTTTAAAAACCTTCTATTGGCCCATTTTAGATCAATCCTGTGCCAATTCCCAGACTAGCTATTTTGGCTGCAGATGGGGTTCTATGATTGGCCTGGCCAAGCATTCCAGTTTATACCTGTCATTTCAGCATAATGACTAAGAGTGCACCCTCCCACTCTAAAGTTTGCCAGTTCCTGTAACATTACCTATTGAGTGTTCTTGCCAAAATGTTTAATCTGGAGCTAAGAATAAGAAAGAAATAAGAAAAATCCAGATTGTGTGACATTCTCGATTAATATAATCACTGTGGGTTCTTGAAAAACGTCGGTTGCATAAATGGTATTGAAAAGGGGATTAAAAGAAAAGACAAAACATAATAACTGAATGAAATACATAATCCTGGGAAGTGGGGGAACATGCAACAAGAATATTTGGGGAATAGCTGGGTGTGATGGCAACACCAGACTTACGTAGAAAACATTCTTTGTGTCTGTGAGATAATACATGCTGAAGTAGTTAAGGAAAAAGCATAATCATGTCTGCACCTTACTTTCAGATGAATCAGAAAAAAAGGGACACATCAATAGGGAAAGAGCTATAGAGCAAATGTCACATAATGTTAACAGTTGTAGACTCTAGGTAATTCAGCATATTGTATTTATTGTATCATTCTTTTTATACTTCTGGTATGCTTGAAATTTTTCAAATCACAAAGCTGAGGAAAAAGTGACCCCATTTGGATAATAAATCGTAACCCTGTCTATGACTAGACTAACTTCAGTTTGTTGTCTGCCCTTGAACAATTACCAGTTACTGCCTGGCAGGGAAGCTACGATATATAATCATATGACTAGTCACTTTCATAACGTATGTTTAAAATACAGGGAATAAACACACATTCCCAAAGGATTTGAAACTGGGGAAGAATCACTGAACATCAGGCAGTGACCAATTTATATACTGTAACATGCAAATTATATCTAATCCAAATGCTTTTGTTGTTCTTTTCCATTTATGAGAAAAAATAAGCCGAACTGTTATTCTTTTAGTAAAGGAAATGCCTCCTTCTCCATTGCTTCTCTGAAACTGCCAGAGTTACCCGCATGTGCCTAATAGTCAGAAAAACTTCGCTAAGGGAGGCTTAAGAATTCTTTCAGTTATGATCTTAAAATGTGAGTCCCACCCAACCTGAAAACTTTGGGCAGTTATCTCTTATTGCTGCTATTTCTATAGAGCTTCCTCTTCCAACCAAAGCATATTAGGGCCTGCAAACTTTCCTGTCACAAAGCTTTCTTTTTCTTTCCCTCCCGACTCCACCGAGACCGAGTCACTGTGTTCCCCAGCCCAGAGCGCAGTAGTGCAATCTCAGCTCACTCCAACATCTGCCTCCCAGGTTCAAGCAATTCTCCCTGTCTCAGCCTCCCGAATAGCTGCGATTACAGGTGCCCACCATCACATCCAGCTAACTTTTTTATTTTTTAGTAGAAATGGGGTTTCGCCATGTTGTCCAGGCTGGTCTCGAACTCCTGACCTCAGGTGATCCACCCACCTCGGCCTTCCAAAATGCTGTGATTACAGGCATGAGCCAACACACCCAACCCTTTTTGTCCTCTTAACATTCAATAAACATTTAAACAATGCCTCTTATTCTTCATTTTATAATATTGCAACGTATTTGAGAAGACCGTAAATAGAAATCCAAGCTTGAACGTCAAATCTTGCATTTCTAAAGCATCACTCTGGAAAAGTTACTTTACATATCTGAGCCTCAGTTTCACCATCTGTAAAATGAGAATAATCATTTTAATAATCACCTGCTTTTCAGGGCTGCTATAAGTATTAGAAACAAATAAGGTAAAATACGTAATAGTTGTTTCTAAAATATGTAATGGGAATGATAGATACAACACATCTCCTGCCATTAAGGAGCTCAGTGTCTAGTATAACCTGTCTCTTCTCACCAATGTTTGCTACTTAGCCCAACTGCTAGAACTTGTGTCCAAAACAAGTCAATGCTCCTTTGCGTAGGCAAGTACAACATAGATATACGGGCTCTTGATGTCTGAGGCAATGTCATGGCACAGCATCCCTTTTTCATTTGCATCTTGCTTTGTTTTGTAAACATATCCCAATCAAAACGTATTACGGTACATCAGGTTCTTAAAAGGGCATTTCAGATCTTTCTACATAAAATATACTTTCTCTGTGCACGAAGACAAACAGCATTCTGTTAAACTAACTTCGATTTTTTCCATCACTAGATATATCTACATGTTTTTGAGAATAAGTAAGACCTTGCTACAGAGTCATACGTCACCGATATAACACAAGACACCAGCTGGTGTATTATCTGCTGAAATTCCATTTTTTCCCAGATGATAGTCTCTGTTAGCAGTAAATGTGAAACAGAGAGAAAGAATGTAGTTAAGCTATCTGATGGGAGGTTTGGAGTCACAAAATCTCAAGAAAATTATTTTGGTTAGGGAATTTTAAGAGACCTCAATATCAGTGCATGAAACAATATGAAATACTAAAAGTCACTGATTTTTGTTCTGAATTGAGTATGGGAATTTCAAATACAGACTGGGAACTAGTTAAGGTTGAAGAACACAATTTATTCATCTTCATACCACAAATACGCTAACACAGAGTTAAAGCTGGATAAATTAGATGGCAAGTAAGAGGAAAAGTGCTGTAGAATATGAGAGGATAGTGCTTTGTAAGATGGGTAGAGTTTTTAGGGTGGAAAATGGGAAGAAAAAGGCATTTCACATGGAGATAATGGTGCAAACAATGAAAAACCTAGAACCTTTTCCACAAACAGAAAGGAGGAGAGTTTGGCAAATATTTATGGGAGGCGAAGAATAATCGTAAACAAAATACAAGCTGAAAACATAGACGGGACTGTCACCGCCGTGTAAAGACTGTGGATTCTATTCTGAGGGCTTTAAATATTGTGTTCAAATATTCCTCAAAGAATTTTGAAAAGGCTGTATACTATCTGCACAATTTTTTTCTTTGCTATATTTTATCTTAAATATCATAGTTTTAGTAGTTGCCAGAATATAATTCCCAGCAACTTTATAAATACTGACCTAAAAGAAAACTTGCTGTGGCAATCTTGTAATGTATCTATTGGAATGCAAAAGCATTCATTTGAGAAGTATGTGCTCATGTTCCCTTAGAAATTCTACATCTTTTTTCTTTCTTGAACTTGCGTTTTCATCCCCTTTCCTCCACAGTTTTATCCTAAATTCCCCAGTCTTTTCTCAATCACCCTTTTTAACTTCTCTGAAAAAAAAATACGTTTGAGATGTAAAGAAACTTTATTTCCTGTCACCAAAATGTTCCAGATTATCATAATAATGACGATCAGAACACACCTGGTTGAAACCTAAATATTTGATACATTTCAATAGATCATTATTAGATATAAAAGTAAAAATATTAGAAATGTATTCCTTAATAAGGCAGAGGTAGTCATTTTATTCATTTTGCAAACATTTCACAATGTCTTTATTGGCACCTGATTTATAATCTGACTAGTTATATATTCCCATTTAAACATCATTTCCCTCATTATTTTAAAGGCACTATGCCATTATCTACCTTTTTTTAGGTTAGGCCTTTTTTAAAAACTTATTTCATGTATAAGTGGATGAATATTATTTATTACTCAGCATCAAATCTATGTCTTAGTTTTTACTTTTAGAGATGTTTATAAGCATCATATAAATAAGTATAAGAGTGAAACAAATTCTATTATAGAAATATCACATATTTGAACCTTTGAGTTATTTGGCAGAAACTGCAATGATCTATCATAAAAAAATATTTGAGACCATCATCCTATCATCTAACAACTCTATTAGATTCACCCTAATTTTATTCACAGCAAGGAATGAGATACTATCTTATCAACAAGAGGATGTAACTAGAGTCCAATTATCACCATTATTTCAAGTTGTCCCTTTCTTAATACCAGAAATTCTAAAACCTGAGCTAATGCACAAAATTCATGATGTGTACGCTACGCATTTCTTTTGTCAGGTCTGAAAAGAGCGAATGAATGAGAAATCACGGGAAAGGAAAACTCACAAATTGTGTCCCATCCTCACAGCAGGCAGGTCAATTATATACTAATGCTCATGAAATTATCTATGCCTAAGAATCTCTTGAGAAGTCTTTGTGAGCCTCCTGCAACACGTGTACCCCAGTCAGGATACTGCTGCATAGGGGACAAGAGTTGGGTTTTGAGCAGGGAAGTAATCTACAAATAACTATGCTTTAGAAATATTAAGCTAGAAGCAATATGCTGATTGGATTGAAAGGGGAAACTGTTCAAAGCAGGGAGATAAATGGAGACCTTATTACAGGAGACCAGGAAGTATTAATATTAAGGAGGGTGTGAACTAAAACATTAACTTTAAAGTAGAAGGGAGCAAAAAACGTTATAGAATAAGAATCAAAATGGTTTAGTAACCATCAATTCTAGTGCTACCCTTTGGAGTCATAAATCATTGAATATGCTTATGACCCCTCTCTGCCCTTTAAATATTTGAAAATTACTTTATATTTCTCCTAAATATTTTCTCAAATATAAGCTGAATATGCTCATTTCCTTTCACTGTACTTCATATGAGACAGATATTAATTCATCTTCTTGGTCTCTTTCTTGCCCATGAATGGCTTATCCAAGTGTGAATGGCCCCCAAAAATGCAACCTTATTCATGTCATACCTGCCAGTGGAGAATACGGCAGGAAACTCACCTTCCCTCTTCTGGATGCCATAACTCAATGCAGTTGAAACAGTGAGAGCAAAAGGTCAAATCATATGAACATCCTATTGGTAAAAATAATCCAACAAAATGGCAATGACTTCACTGCACTGTTGCCTTCCATTCACATATGCATTTAATACTCTCAAGTTTCCGTCTTACAAAAAAACAGAAATTCTAAGTACAGTTAAGACGTTCGCCATTGGAACTCCCAATTTCCAATATTCAAAACTCTTACCCAGAAATCAAAATCTTAAATTATGACATAAGACTATTGCTTTCAGAAAGGCAGCTCAACGTTATTATCTAAATAATCAAAAACATTTCAATACTTGCACAATCCATTCGTTTACTTAAACTCTGAAATGCTAATAAACATAATATGAGATAAGACAGTGTTCCTCTCTCTCTGGGAAAATTTCAAGCAAAGAAGACAAAAGGAAAGATTATCCCCAAAATAGAAAACAAAACAATGTTTTAAACCTAGACCATTGTTTATACCTTGCTATTTTGCAGTATTTCAAAAAAATGTGACAAAAAGAAAACAAAATTTTCATGTTTTTCTGTCCTTTTTTATCATTAGCAAACCACTGAAGCAGAAGTCATATTTTCTAAATCCTACAGGAGAGAAATCATTATTTAGAGCAGAAGTAGTGACGTGGTAAAGGCTCGTGCACAGGTCTGAAATACAATGAATCCCAAACCATGGGTTTAGTTTCTCTCGTTGCAAAATGAAATGCTCAAAATCTTAGAAGTCCGGTGGTGATTGGCAGAAGCACTGGACAGTTCAAGTATAAAGTCTAGAAGATGGAGACTACAGTTAATAACATTTTAAATGTTTTCATTTCTCAGAAGAACCACATTTTCATATGGTTTAAACTGACCCTTCTTTATGATCTTAAATAATTTCCTTAATTGTCCACAGATAAATTTTCTTCTTTCATTCCAACCTTCTAGATTTCCAAAAGATACTGAAAACAAATTTGACACAGAGTTTTTCAGCTCCTCGGAGGCAGACAAAACTTGGAATTAGGATCTTGCTATTGACCTTACTCCCGTTATCTAGTTTAAACAATTCCTGTGAAAGAATTTGTGAAGAACAGAAGGGCTACATCGTTTAAAAAAAAAAAAAAAAAAATTTTAGAGGAATTAGGCCCAATTCTTATTGCCAGCCAAGTTTAATAGCTAATAAAATCTCAGAGCTAAAATTTTATCTGTTGATTAGGTGACTTCCTCTTATCTTAATAATTGTTGATAAAGAATGTGCACTTTTCAGTTTAGAGGGTAAAGTGGAAGAGGAGAAACATGGCTATGATCACATTAACGTCTGCAGCCAAATAAACGTTATTAATACTTAGTGGAAAGACCGTGAGAACATTGCAACAGGCATTTCCATGAGCACGCCTCCTGGGATGCTGGAAATATTCTATATCTTGATCTGAAAGGTGGTTGAATGGAGATATACCGGTATACAGGCTAGACACATTTTGGGCACTTGACTCTATGTAAATTGTATCTCGATAAGGAAGGGAAACATATCTGTAAGTTGATCTTGTCTTCGTGACTGTAACGTTCACTTTTTGTTTGTTTTGCTTTGTTTGCAGTTAAGTCCTTCAGACCACTTAGGTTCTCCACGGCTCTTATGCACCAATGACGTTTACGTAAAACTCTAAAACACTCTTGAATGTCCCTTTGAGAGTGTTGTCGGCATCCCTTACAGTCTCCTCAAAATAAGAAGCCAACACTTGGCTTACAAAAGACAGAACAGTCACCTTTGCTGTGACTTGTGTTACACAAAATGATTACTATTCTCAAAAGTCCTTTCAACCAACGCGACAGAACCCTAAAACTTTCCACTCTTAGTCAAGCCTTTGGGAAAATAGACTGAAGTATTTAGTTCAAATGCAATTTCTTTTTCAGTCTTCCAAAGTCACCTAAAAGAGACTGAAAGGAACAGAACACTGGGCAAGTGTTTATTGGGGTGTTATGAAACACCCTTTGTGAAGGGTATAGTCCAAATGCCACATCAAGACGTTGTTTAAACTTCTGGAGACAAGAGGAACGTGGCAGGGTGGGAGGGAGGAGAGAAAAGCAAAACTCAATTTTTTCCTGCCAATACATGGAAACATTGTTCAAATATTAACAATACCACCAGCCCATCCTCTCATCACCAGGGCATAGAGAAGGGCAGGAGGAAGGGGGAATAGTTTCTAAAACATTTTCAAGAAAAATGTGAAGAAGAAACCACACTGGAATAATGAACTGGGAAACCGGCTTCAGTCCCAGCTCTGTCACTACCTGGCTGTGCCGTGATCCCTTAATTTCTCCCATTTGCCATGTTTTCATCTATAAAAGGAAGAGGTGGAAGAAAATGATAAATACATCCAAGGAGTCCAAGTGCTCCCGGTCTTGCTGAATTATAATATCTCCTACTGAGTCCTGTTGGGTTCTATAATTTTCAGTAGGAAGAGGAATGTTTCCACTTGGAGTAGGAGGTTTTCGCTGTTTATTTTCATGTCTACCGTAGCAACATTCAAACGTGTTGGGATCACAGAAACGTCTGGCTCTCTCCCCAGCGTGCTCTTGCTGGCATGTTTTCCAAAGAAGCAGACTTAGAACAATGAAGTACAAAACCAGGGAACTTTCTACATCTCCCCCAAGATTCGGAATTGGCCTATGTTAGTATTTTTGCCAGTGGTACCATTTTCCTTCAAGTTTTTGTATAGGAATTCAAAGGTGAATATCCCCAGGTGATATTCATTGAATTTTACCAAAAGCATGTACTGTTTACAGTTAAAATCATGAGAATTGCTGAACACAGTGGCTCAGGCCTGCAATCCTAGCACTTTGAGAGGCTGAGGTGGGCAGATCACCTGACGTTGGGAGTTCGAGACCAGCCTGACCAATGTGGAGAAACCCCATCTCTACTAAAATTACAAAATTAGCTAGGCATGGTGGTGCATGCCTGTAATCCCAAGTATTCGGGAGGCTGGGACAGGAGAATCGCTGGAACCCAGGAGGCAGAGGTTGGGGTGAGCCAAGATTGCACCATTGCACTGCAGCCTGGGCAACAAGAGGGAAATTCTATTTCAAAAAAAAAAAAAATTTGGGACTCCTCCAGATCCCCTCCCACAGCAATGTGGGAGCTGTCAAAAAAAAAAAAAAAAAACCCTAAAAATTATGAGTATTGTACTAATTCGGAAGGTAAATCTGCAAATGGGGTTAAAACTGCACAGCCCCCAAAAACCTAAGGATTTTCAGTGTCAGTTCTTTTCTGGATATTTCAAAGCAAGGCCTCCAAAAATGCAATTATTACTGGGTTAGTTTGCAGCTTGCAACATGAGAAAGACATCAAGAAGTTTAAGATGTATTCTGTCAGTGATGACAGCCATTGACAGAGGATGCCAAGTGTTGCAGACCTGTGGATGTGAAAGTCTTGTCGCACTATCTAAGACATATACTGTCAAAACTACTCAGACACACAACAAATGCATGGAAAAATAAAAACTTGGCATTGCTGCTGTTCAGAAAACAAGTTTTGGAGATAGGACCAGGACCTTAGGGACTGTGGCATCCATCAAATGATAGATAAGCAACATGGTTCTATTTTATTTGGTAAGCACTTACCAGGAGGGCTGGTGACCATCCACCTCTGCCGTCACAAGCACCTGTCCTACCCCTGGACTGGAGTTGAGAGAGTTGGACAAGAAGGGGCATAAGAGAGTTGATTTAAAATAAAAAAATCTGGCTAAAGATGTAGGATCCAGAGGTAAAAGGAAAGAACCCTCAGTTATCTTTATTCTGACACTGGTACCACAAATATGCTCCATGAAATCCAACCAATGCTACCATTAAAAAAAGAAGGAGGCAAAGATATGTTGAAGTGGGGAGAAGGATCTGTTTAATATTTTGTTTACCAATTTCATTTGTGTTTTCACAACAAGGATGTAAAACTAAATTTTACTACCCAGCATGTTTGCTGAAAATAAAAGCATAGTTTAATAATAAGCTTACTTTCAACTGCAAACTATTCTCATTTCTGTAAATCCTAAGCAACTCTGATGTTCAATTAAAAGGGAAGTTCACTCTCCTCTTTGTGTAATTTCTAAAAATAGTTTGCTTAGCTAAATATGTAGGTCCTGCAAAATTGGCTAGATTTATGAAACATTCTTTAATAAACCAAACAATGACTATATAAAAAGCAGATGCAATACCTTTGTAATTCAATTTTATAGTTTAAAAATATTCTCTATGTAAGTGCCAAATTCTGCCCTACAGAGACACAGGGCTCCCACTGACGTCAATGAGAGCCAGGCACCCACAGAGGAGGGCAAAACTATGCCCTGAGCTCTTAAATTTAGTAATCCATTAGGCACAGTGAGGAAGAAAAAGATCAGTTCAAATACCATCTCATCAGCATTTAAATTTGCCAGTGTTAAATGCTGTTGGATGCATGTTTAAACCTACAAAGCTGATAGATGTAGGAAGAAGCACAGGAGCAGAAGGATGTTTTTCATATAATAATTTAAATGGAATTTTATGTACACTTCTATTCCCAAGGATAACTATGCCTTTTTTCCTTCTCAGACTTTTTTTTAACCATTTTAGATGACTGAAGAGTCTGCTTTCCTGAAATAAAAGGTAGAATTTGTGATTGTATAATCAAGGAAAAGCCTCTTTCCTTAAATGAGTAAAAAGAGGATTTATATGGGAACTAATCACAGCTTCTGTTGTAAGCCAGCGCTCCTGTATTCACTTGAATTAAAAAGACAAAGGAAAGACAATATGAAGACAGAATTGCTACAAGTTGCAAAATCTGAGTGTCATTTCCAGGGAAGTCACTGACTTCCTGCAGAACTTTAGTACCTCAACTTATAGCAATCTATTATCTTAACTGAACATTATTGAAATAAATTGAGGATGCAATGTCATACTTTCAATGTAAAAATGCTTCAAAGAATTAAATGTATCCTGGAAAAATGAAGTCGTAGTAGCAGAAACATCATCTGGATATAGTCTCAAAATTCAAATACTCTATCATTAATGATGTTATCTCGCCAGACCCTGTCATTAATGGAATTTTCCAAAGGAGAGTTAATTCCCTGACTGCTCTGTAAATTTAAAAAATCTTAAAGTCATACTAGCTGAGTTTAATTTTAAAGCATGACAAGAGTTAGACAATCTTTTCCTCAACTACCCTTTCCTTCTTTCTAGTCTCTTCCCTTTTTATTTCTTGCTGCCAGAATAATCTTACTAAAAAATGTTCTTCCCAGTTAAAATACTTTTGCTGCCTCTCCAATTAACCACACAGCAAGTCTGAATCAGCTAGCTAAGAACTAAAGTTCTCTTTAATTTGGGCTCCAATCTCCAGTAGGCAATCTGAACTCTACATCGTCCTCATATAAAGTCCTCCATACTCACCCTTCCTGTGCCTTTGCCACTTTGCTCTATCTGCCAACAACCACATCACCAGAGGTCACCATTCAGATTTATTTCAAGGTCAAATTCACAAATCACCTCCTCCACAATATCTCCCACAATCTCTTGCTCCCAGCTAGAAGTAAATTATTCCTCAACAAATACATTATCCCCAGAAATATATTCCAAACTCCCCCTTGGCAGTTAGTTTGTTCCCTCACTGCAAGAATGGCTTTCCTTTCAGTTTTAATTACTAATGTGCCATTTATCTTTCTTATTAGCCTATAAGCCCCTTAGAGGCAATTTGTATATTTAATTCATACTTTTTATCATAAAATACCTAGGCTAGTAACTTACTAGCCTTACAAGAGTCAAAGATATTTGCCAACAATGAAAAGGATTGGTATACAATGTTACAATGGCTGTTGGGAAAACAATCATCATAACCCAAGTCAAAATAAAGTACAATGCTGGCTCCATCTCAAGAGTGGTCAGAGAGCAAAGAAGGACTATCAAATGGCTTCTAGTCTGGCAGCAGCTTGCAGAGAGTATTTCCTCCCTGGGATCATGTCTTTAAATGTGAAAACATCATTTGTTATATTATTGCTGGTGAAAGATAAAGAGAGAGGTAGCTGAGGAGGCGTTTGTGCCATCACCATCTAATCCCCACAACTCATGTGAACGCCGCTCTCAATGACTTGGGAAGCACGGTAAGTTTTATAAAAGACAAGACTCACAATAATGCATATGAGGAAAGCTATTTCCCTGACACAAGCAAGTCTATGATATAGTGTCCTAATCTCTTGTCTCTGTTCCCTAGGGGATTGAGAATTAGAGACCTTGGGCAGAAAACCAGGTTGAAAAGACAGGAAATATGATGCCTTGGCCAGATGGCTGCTAATTAGTCTAAAGGAAACACTTTGCAGAACATGTAATCAATTGAGATGCCGTTGGAGATCCCTTAACCATTTCCAGCCCAGTAGAACCCAGTCAGCTGACTCACCTGTCACATTTATGGAGCATGCAAATGCTGGCCACCTTTTCGGGGTTTCTGGGTTCGTTTCAGTGGCCTAGAGATTGAGCATTGGCACTTTTAACAAGCACCAAGGACACTATGTTGCATCAACCGGAGATAAAGATTCCAGTTGAGTTTAAAACCTATTTTTCTTTTTAAATTCCAGTACCCCCATGTAAAAACTAAATCATTGTGTTAACAACATAAAGTGTCCAATCATGGCTACTAGGTTCACAAAGTAAGGCACTCAGAATAAACGTGGATATATACAAGATAAAAATATTTTATTAAGTGTGCTATTGATTAATCAGCAATACTCTCAGGCAGAATTTGCGAGGAGAGGGCATGTTCATAAACATTAAGGAAAGTCCGCTAACTTAAAAGCAAAACTACTCTGGCCATAATACATTAGAATTTCATTAATACAATCAATACTTTTGTTTTGAAATGACACAGTTTTAAGCAGGTAAAGTACAACATACATATTTATCAGATCACTTGGGACATTTGATGTGGCACACAGCTGCTTAATTCATTTCTCTCTTCTGTTTTCCAAATATGCATAAGTAAAACGGCATATCTAAGGATTTTTTCTGGAAATTCTACTGTTTCTCTCTCCTCTTCTGAAATCGTTTTTCTTTTCCTTTACTATTAGAAGCAACAATGAAGTATCATCATTTAGATGTTGTTGTAGAAGAAGCCACTCTGAATTATACATTTGAATCTAATCTGATCTATATATAGTCCCTGAGCCTCAAGAAAACTTGGCTGCAAATAGCATTCTCTCAAAAGGTATTTAGTCCTCTTGCTGCGTTTTTTCTGGATGTTATATTACTTAAAAACGAAGGAATAAAAAATAAGATGGTGAAAGTTATTCACAATGTAGAAACTTGCAAGAAACTTCAGGGTTGTGAAATATCATGTTGCTATTTTGAACAATTTTCTCTCTTCTTTCAATCAGATCAAAATTTTGTCACAGCTCTGGTTACACTTTCCAAATGTAAAACCTTTCCCTTTTCCCAATCATCATCAATATTGCTTTATTTTATAACTCAGCATGTTTTAAAGTTTACTTGAAAAGGACATTCTTCTCCACTTAGCTATATTAGATAGGGACCAGAGTGATTCTACAGTAAAAATAAGCAAAAAGAAATAGTTATAAAAACAGAGAAAAGTTAGCCTTGCTTAGCAAATTTCTTCCCACTTAGACTAAGTAAAGATTATTGTAATATTATCAGATAGAGGGTGTTCTAAGCCAAAGAAAAGAAAGAACAAAAGGAAAAACAGAACAGTATCACCCAGGAGACACCAATCCAAACAAGAGGGTCATGATTCTGAACCCTTTCAGTATCAAGTTGAGCCTCTCAGCAATTTCTAGCCCATGTGATAGCTTTTTAAATTTGCTGCCCATGGCTTAGTACAAAGTCAAACACTACTTTACATCGGAACTCATCAAGTCGACTCCAAAAGTTCAGATACTACAAAAATCCTGGCCGGGCGCGGTGGCTCACGCCTGTAATCCCAGCACTTTGGGAGGCCGAGGTGGGTGGATCACGAGGTCAAGAGATGGAGACCATCCTGGTCAACATGGTGAAACCCCATCTCTCCTAAAAAAAAAAATACAAAATATTAGCTGGGCACAGTGGCACGTGCCTGTAATCCCAGCTACTCAGGAGGCTGAGGCAGGAGAATTGCCTGAACCCAGGAGGCAGAGGTTGCGGTGAGCTGAGATCGCACCATTGCACTCCAGCCTGGGTAACAAGAGCGAAACTCCGTCTCAAAAAAAAAAAAAAAATCCTTCTTCAGTTCTTTCTGATTGCCATTTCTTCCTGACTTGAGGTCCAGAATGATGAAGCAGAAAAGGGTTACATTAAGGGGGAAAATAGGCCTACTGAGCTCATATGCGGAAAATGAGGCAAGAAAGGAAAATCATCTCCTTAAATGACCTTAGGCACCAACTGAAAATGACCAACGTGGGAGGCCTATAGAACAGATATATTTCACACACACAAAACTGTATCTTCATCTTCTAGCTGAGCCTGACCTACACCTGGTTTTTACTTGCTCACGTAGGCTTGAAGAATAAAAACAAAAAAGTCAACTCCAGGAATGCTAATGATTTTGCATTTACCTTTCCCCCAATACTTCCTCCTAAAATGCTCTAGAAAACATCTATGCACACACACATAACTGGACATGCTTAAACAGGAAGTTCTTTTAGCTGGAAGAACTTAACACATATTTGGGTGTAAAGGAAAAACAAAGAGAAAGGAGGAATAATGTCATATTAAACAAAGTAATGGGTTTTTGGGTGGGGGGAGGTTGTTTTTTGTCTGTTTTCTTAGAGACAAGATCTTGCTCTGTCACCGAGGCTAGAGTGCAGTGACACAACTGTGGCTTACTGCAGCCTTCAACTCCTAGATCTCAAGTGATCCTCCCTCCTCAGCCTTCCAAGTAGCTGGAACTACAGGCACGTGCCACGACACCTTGCTGATCTTTAAAGATTTTTTTGTAGAGATGTGGTCTCACTATTATGGTCCACGTTGGTCTTGAACCCCTCAAAGTGATCCTTTCACTTCAGCCTTCCAAAACAATGCAATGTTAAAAATCGGTTATGTTAATTATAAAAGTTTTTATATTATTAATAATCATATTCTAGATACATTATGCTTCCATTAGACATAAGCACTGTGGTTACACACATGTGCTTCAGTCTACGCTATGCGTGTCCCTGTGTGGAATTGTTTGTCCCAGTATGGCTTATCATCCCTTCTTTTTACGAGTGCAATGTCAAACATTTCTGCTCACATGGAGTCTTATTTAGAAGGCAAACGTTCTAAAATACAAGTCTCCTTATGTGATTTCCCCACTTCCAATACTCAGAGGAAAGAAACCAAACATTCTTCTCTGACTATATCCCATCATTTCTTTTTCTATTTCACAGCAAGCTATTAGAAACAGAGCTACAATTACTCCTACTTGAAACTTCTTATGCCAATCTCAGGTACTCAACTCCTTCATTTGGCCAATTCTTGTCTATCCTTCAAGACAAAGCTTTAACCTGGAAGCCCTCCCTGATTGCTTCTTCCCTCAACCCAGGTTGGACTGCCCTCCACTTTTGTGGCATTCAGAATATAAGATGGCTTTTTAACACTCCTTCATTACTACCTGTTCACGCCTGTATCTTTTAACTAGATTTTAATCTCTGTGATAATAGCAACCATATAGTATCATCTCTATTCTTAAGGCCTAACCATGCCTAGCATGTGGTAGATGGTCAGCAAACATTTGTCAAGTTAGTAAATGAAATCTCAGCCAATTCATTGGCAAACAATTTACATACCAAAGAGATAAAACAAAAAAATAGAAAAATAATGTAGTCCATAAACCGCTTCACAATTACATGTATATTAAAATTCAAGTTTAACAACAATATACATGTATAGCTATATAAATATATTTGACAATAAGCCTTTCTAAACTTCAATGTCCTTATGAATATCTCTCAAACTTGTACTATTATTAAACTTCATTGCAATTATTTTTAAAAGTATCCCTTATTTCCCTCAACATGAAGGTATCTTAACCACAATGCTATTCCTTCCTTACCTGTGTGTCTCTAAGTCCTAGGTCTGTTCCCATGATACCAGTAATCTTTAATAAGTGACAGTAAATTAATGTTGCTCATTTATTCTTGAATCTTAATCCCTTTTAATACAATTTCTTATATAAATGAGCCCAAATGTCAATTAAGTAGGAAAGCAGATTGCAGTGAAAGAATTTCTAGTCCACTTATCTCAAAAAGCACTCTGTGTATAAACATTCTGGTTTGAGAAAGCACACCTTTATCTCCTTGGTTTTTAATGTATGTGCTTCTGTATGTGTGTTGGCCATATCTCCAAGGACTTCCAGTCCACAGCTGACATTACCTCAATATCATCATGAAATTTCAATCTGTACAAAGCAGGTATTTCTCTGACCACTGTTTAAGACAGAGCTAGTATAACTTCCTGTCTTAGAATATCTTGCATTGTGGTGAACACAGTGCAGACGCTCAATATAGACATCTTGTGTGACAAAGAAAACAGTCAACTTTCAAATTAGTGTCTCATGTCACATCTTTCTGCTAATTCAGACCAATACAAGTTCAATGTGGATTTTCTGCCTAAGTTGGTGCTAACCAACTCTCTGAAAACGTTGTTCTCATGATTCCCTTCACCACATCAACGTTTTATGATGGATGACCATGTTTTGACTTAGGCATATATATCATACACCCCCACCTTTTCTGAATGAGAGACATGGTGGCTGCCAAGTCTTCACCCTTCTCTAACTCCAGTGGTAGCGCCATATGCACCTGCTGTCTGGGAAGAGTCAGCTGCAGGTGGCACAGTGCTTGCATTCACTTGTTTGGGGAAGGAATTCAGGTAAGGGCTGCTGGAGGCGGAATCCTTACAAGCAATCTGCCACAGTTAGACCAATAGTATTCATATTATCCTAAGAAAAACACTTCATGTGGCAGCTTTCCAAGATAGATTCCTTTTCAGAAACCAGACTGATCTGAGTAGAGTCCTTTTCCAAATTTTAGAAAGTCCTCAAGCTTCAGGTAGCTTTTGTCAAAGTTCTTATCCAGACTAAACCAAATCCCAGTTCCTGTCCTAAATTTCCTCAAGGCCTTTATTTCTGGATCCCACTGAGTTTTTGCTTAGAAAAAACTCATCACCACCTGACAGCTCTTATTATCACCCTCTTCAAACAAGGAAAGACCACTTAAAGGCCAGCCCTTAAGCTCTTCTAAGGAGTCCCAATCTAAACAAAAGGCAAAATACATAAAAGGCGTAAAGATCAAAACGAAAGTAAAACTGTCCCAGTAAGGAGGTAAATTGATAGTTTACATAGAGAAAGCTAAGGAATAGACACACACACACACACACACACACAAACACAAACACAAACACACACAGCTATAAACAGAGCTAGACTGCAGGTCATGAGGTCAATAAACAAAAGTAAATTGTGCTTCTATGTTACAACAGCAAACAAATTGAAATTTTAATTTAAAAATAATTCTAGAATAAAAATGAAAATACAACTTTTCAAAACGTGTGTGATGCCGCAAAAGCAGTGCTTAGAGGGAAATGATAGTATTCAATGCATATGTTTGAAGGAAAGATCTAAAACCTTCTAAGTGTCTACCTTAGAAAACGAGATAAAAAAGTAAATTAACTCCAAAGTACACAAAAGAAACAAAAATTAGTACAGAAATCAATAAAATCAAAGATAAGAAATCAGTAGAGAAAATCAACAAAACCAAAAGATGACTCTGAAACGATCAAGAAGATTGATAAGCCTACAGCCAGGCTCAGAAAAACGAACAGAAGACACAAATTACTAACATTAGCAATGAAAGTGAGGACATCACTGCAGGTCACAGAATCATCGAAGGAATACCGTGAAGAAGTCTGTGCCCCCAGATTTGATGACCCAGAAGAAATGAACGAGTTTCTTGAAAGACAGTGTGCCGAAACTCACACAAGAAGAAACAGACTATCTGAATAGCCTCCTATCTATTAAAGAAATTGAACCAATAGTTAATAACCTTCCAAAACAGAAACCACCAGGCCTAGAAAGATTCCTTGGTGAGTTCTACGAAACACTTAAGGAAGAAATTCTAAAAGTTCTCTACAACCTTTTTCAAAGGATAGAAGCATAGGAAATACTTCATAATTTATTCTATGAGGTCAGAATTACTGTAAACCAAAACCAGACAAAGATACTACAAGAAAACTATAGACCAATATATACATGCTAAATAAACACAGAAGTAGAAACCATCAACAAAATGTTAGCAAACAGAATTTAACAGTGTATGAAGAGTATTATATACCACAACAAAGTGGAAGTTATCCTAGATATGCAAAGCAGGCCCAACATCTGAAAATCAGTTAGTGTAATATAATATATCATATCAACAGGCTAATGAATAAAAATCACATGTTGTATCAATAGATGCAGAAGAAATATTTGACAAAACCAAACACCCATTCACGATAAAGACTCTGCAAACCAGGAATAGATGGAAACTAACTCAACTGGATGGAGTCTACACAAAATACCTACAACTAACATCATACTTCATAATGAGAAACCAGAATCTTTCACACTCAGATCAGAAACGAGGCAAAAATTTCCCCTCTCACCCTTCCCTTTTAACCTCGCACTGGAAGTTCTAGTAATGGATACAATGACAGTAAGTACAGTTTGGTGCCATTGCCTTGATTCATATTAAGGCACCAACAATTTTACCCATTATTGCTTTTACACAATCAAGTACAAACATCAATTCAGTGTAAAAAAATTATTTTAGTATTATTACATAAATAATTTGGCCTCATGACTCTCTAAAAGAATTTCAAAAGCCCCATCGATCTGCGCACCGCACTTTGAAAACCACCATGATGGGCAAACAGAGCAACAACAAAGAATAGTAATTTAAGAAATATATTCAGACAAACACATTCAATTGATTTTCATGGCACAAAGGCAATTAATGGAGGAAAAATTTTTTCAACAAATAAAACTGGAATAATCACATATGCACATTGAGAAAAACGACCCTTGATCCTACCTCAAACCATACATAAGTAACTATTTTGAAATAGATCACAAACCTAAATTTAAAAGCTAAAACTAGAAAACTTCTAGGAGAAGCCTGTAATCCCAGCACTTCGGGAGGCCAAGGCAGGTGAATTGCTTGAGGCCAAGAATTTGAAACTAGTCTGGCCAACATGGCAAAGCCCCATCTCTACTAAAGTACAAAACAAATAGCCAGGCATGGTGGCACACACCTCTAATCCCAGCTACCTGGACAGCTGAGGCACGAGAATGGCTTGAACCCGGGAGATGGGGGTTGCAGTGAATAGAGAGCATGCCTCTGCCCTCTAGCCTGGGTGATAGAGCAAGACTCTGTCTCAAAAAAAAAAAAAAAAAAAAAAATCTGAGAGAGAAGAGAATAATATCTTTATGACGTTGGCCTAAATAAAGAATTTTTTAAAAGAACGAATCATAAAAATATTATCCAACTAAAAACTTCTGCACAGCACAGAAAACAATCAACAGAGCAAAGAAACAGCCTACTTGATTTGGGTCTTTCACAATGTGTGTGTACTTCAAAACGATCTATTGCACGTAGTAAATACATGCCATTTTATCTTTAAATTAAAAAAAAAAACTAAAACTAAAAAATTATTCAATCAGTCTTTCCTATGAAAACGTACATGCCACAGCCTCCTTCCCCGTTACACACCACGACACAGATTGATTGGATAACCTCAGTGCGTCAGCCATTTCTACTAAATTGCCAGCAAGAGGAAGTCATCGCTTTTCTCCACCATCATCGACTCACCACGTGCTTGCTTGTCGGTCATAGTTGAGTCAGATCTAAAGCATCTATCCATTACATTTAAGGAAAGGTAACTGAAATTTCATTATTAAACTTTACAGAGGAATCTCTACTGCTAGTTTGGAGCAGATTTCTTTCAAGAATAGATGAATTGCTTAGCCTGCTGCATGGTGATAGTGACGCATTTGAATAACTAATTTGAGAGGGGAGCTATGAGGTCACGAGAGAGGAAGCTGTAAATAAGATTATCACCAGAAGCATCTTACCAGGCACTAACAGCTACAGACATCAAACAATCACGTTTCGTTCCGTCTCCTACATGGATGCCAGTGGTACTGCCAACAAAGCACAGATGCACACCACGTGAGCAGGTGCAAGGACGATTTCATGAGCGGCGTGGCGGCTGTTGGGAAACAGTGGTGGGCCCGTCCCACACTGGAATTGTACATCTGTTATATATCCAGCATTTCATAGTGGAAAATCTTTGCATTCATTTAACCCCTTTGACAGAGCATGCATTTAGCTGGGCTAAAGATTTCATGAATATTCATTAGTGTAGCTTATTTACATAGTCACTAAGCTATTAAACACTGCAGCCAGTATTCCAAACCAGAAATCTCTATTAGCCATCACGCATGTGCGACCACAGAACTATGGTGATTGATGTTCATAATGACCCTGAAGCACTACAGGATTTTTAAATCCTTTCCATATTAAAGGAAGTACATTCATCTCCAAATTAAATTTCAACTAAAAATTAAAATGGTAATGAGATACTATCTCTGGTCTATTAAATTGGCTAAGATGAAGAGAAATGGTGAAAGTATGGGGACATGTGTCCCCTAAAGACTGCTTAAGAAAATGTAAACTAGTACAAACTAGGTTTGAAGAACGGTTTTTCAAAATACGTTGTCTTTAAAAAATTTTTTTATTTATACAGATTTTTGGGGAACAGGTAGCGTTTGGTTACATGAGTAAGTTCTTTAGTGGTGATTTGTGAGATTTTAGTGTAGCAATATACACTGAATCCAATTTATAGTCTTTTATTTCTCAACCCTTCCCACCCTTTCCCCAAGTCCCCAAAGTCCATTCTTCTGCCTTTTGCATCCTTACAGCTTAGCTCCCACTTATGAGTGAGAACATACAGTGTTTGGTTTTCCATTCCTGAGTTACTTCACTTAGAATAATAATCTCCAACCCCATCCAGGTTGTGATGATTGCCATTAATTCATTTTTTACGGCTGAGTAGTATTCCATTGTACATATATCCCACAGTTTCTTTATCCGCTCATTGACTGCTGGGCGTTTGGGTTAGTTCCACATTTTTGCAATTGCAAACTGTGCTACTATAAACATGCTTGTGCATCTGTTTCGTAGAATGACTTCTTTTCCTCTGGCTAGACACCTAGTAGTGGGATTTCTGGATCAAATGGGAGTTCTACTTTTAGTTCTTTAAGGAATCTCCAACACAGTTTTCCACAGAGGTTGTACTAGTTTACATTCCCACCAGCAGTGTAGAAGTGTTTCCGTCAAAAAAAAACTGTTGGCCAGGTGCGGTGGCTCACACCTGTAATCCCAGATCTTTGGGAGGCCAAGGCAGGGAGATAACCTGAGATTAGGAGCTCAAGATCAGCCTAGTCAACATGGTGAAACCCTGTCTCTACTAAAAACACAAAAGTTAGCTGGGTGTGGTGGCACACGCCGGTAAGCCCAGCTACTCAGGAGGTTGAGACAGGGGAATCATTTGAACCCAGGATGTGGAGGTTGCAGTGAGCAGAGATTGTGTCACTGCACTCCAGCCTGGGTGACAGAGTGTGTCCATCTTGGGGAAAAAAAAGTTGTCTTACAAATAACAATAGTTAATATGTATATGGTACTTGTAAGTCAGACAGCATTATAAGTGTTTTACATTTATTAACTAGTCTAAAAATAGCCATATGTTATTATTAGCCCAGTTTTAAAGAGGAAGAAACTGAATCTCAGAGAGATTAATTAACTGTCCAAGGTCACACAGCTGGTAAATGGCAAAGCCAAGATTTGAATGTGGAAAACCCGTCCTCAAGAATCAGTCTGCATACTTAATGGTCGCAGTATGTTGTATTATAATGCATCTCAAAAATGCACAGACTTTCAAACTCCAATTCCTCTTCCGGGAATTTATTCAAAGGACATGATAAAAGGTATGTATAAAACTATTATCTACAAGGTGTTTATTATAGGATTAATAATAATAAGTGTTCAAATGACCTAAATATTCCATTATAAAAGATTATGACATATTCAGGTGGTAAAGTGCTATTATGCCATTTTTAAATGTTAATTTTACTAAAACAGAAAACGATCATGCATTGGATAACCTTGTGCTGGCTTTTCACAATTTGCACTCCTCCACAACTCTTTGCCCTTCTCTGTGTTCTCAGAGGCTAACCCTGTCACCTGGGCTCCCATCGAGGCTGGCTTCCAGATAGGTTCTGCCAATAAGATGACCAAGAGGACCCTAAAACGAGAGGAGGGAAAGAGCATTGGAGGTCAGGTTCTATCTCTTTCCAGTCTTGCTCTGTGGCCATGGCAGTGGTTGCATTCCTTCCAGTCTACAGTTCCAGTGTGAAACTCCCCCTCCAGGATTCCAGCTTTCACTGGGCTTCAGTGACATTATTTTTTGCCAGACCCACTCAGGCTAGGGTGGTGATGGCTGCCGTGTCAGTTTCCTCAGAGTCCACCCCCTGCCCGCTGCCTTCTGCAGCCTTACCCACACCTCAGCAAATCATCCCTTCATTGAGGTCTCACTTGAACCATCTGATTGGAATTTGTTGCTGACAGAGACCCTAACTGTGAGAGGTGGGGAGTAGGAGTAGGATGAGACATATATTTGAGCTTTTGAAAAGGTATAAAATATATTAGAAAACGCTGCCAGTGTTTACCTCTGGTGTGAGCTTATGAGTTATTTATTTTCATCTTTGTTGTAGGCTTTGGGGAAGAAAAGGATTTTATTCAAATCCTGATTTAAAAACTTCATGTTGAACACACTGGACAGATGTCATGTAGTCACTTATAAAACAAATATAATAATGTCTACGTCTTTGAGTCTTTATGGATATTGACTTAGTCCATGGAAAGCCCTTACTGTACAGCAGGTGCTCACAAGGTGGGTTTTTTACAGCTTCCTAATACATGATTATCTGAATGATGAAATTGCTTGACAGATGATAAAAGTGCATATCTAAAAATGTTGAAATTACTAAAAGCTGTGTAAATATGTTTGGAAACTATACGATGAGAGAAAAAAACTTCCATACAATTAATAATAATTTGAAATACTGTGGTTAGTGTTTTGAAATGCTCATATATTACCCATTCTCATATAGAATGCGGGTATACAATGAAAGGAACAGAAAGCCATAAGCCATTCTTTGTTTGCACAGTTAGCTGAGGAAGATCCATGGAGAAGTAAATAGAATTTTCTTCCAAACAGCATTTCCCAGGAATGAATGTGCTCTTGATGGGTATTAGTACGATTGTCACAATGAGAGCAAAAACCACATTCCAATGTATTCAGAAGAGACATAGTCCCTCTTTTGATAATAAATGAAATTTTAGGGCCGGGCACGGTGGCTCACGCCTGTAATCCCAGCACTTTGGGAGGCCGAGGCGGGTGGATCACGAGGTCAAGAGATCGAGACCATCCTGGTCAACATGGTGAAACCCCGTCTCTACTAAAAATACAAAAAAACTTAGCTGGGCATGGTGGCGCGTGCCTGTAATCCCAGCTACTCGGGAGGCTGAGGCAGGAGAATTGCCTGAACCCAGGAGGCGGAGGTTGCAGTGAGCCGAGATCGCACCATTGCACTCCAGCCTGGGTAACAAGAGCAAAGCTCCATCTCAAAAATAAATAAATAAATAAATAATAAAATAAAATAAATGAAATTTTAATTTCTCTGTGGAACTATTCACAGCCAGACGTGCAAGTGCTCATCTTCTTGGTCCTGTAGCCTGTGTACGAGTCACAGCATTCTTTCTACTTGCCCCACACACCCCCGCCCTAATCTCTGCTGGGTGACATCATTTAACCCAAGAAGACCAAGGGTATGAATGGTAACTTTTCCCTTTGCTTTCACCAACAGTGAGTGACTGGATAACATAATCAAAAATTTCACAATGAAAACAAATAAAAGTAATGAGAAGTCCTCCAAGCTGAAGTTTTGAAAACAGCCAACACCACTGAAATGTCTGAAGCCATGCGAGTTCACAAGTTCAATCACTATGTGAAATGAAGGAAATGTGGCCAGACCCACTGTCGGTTTAAAGAGTATCACTGCAGCTTTGAAAAAATGATATATGTTCCCATTCAAACATACCAAAAGCTATTGAACTTAATTTCCTTTTTAAACATGTATTTCGCTGTCCTCAAATGCAAATGGGTGGGGAAATGCTTTAACCCACGGGGCATTTTTGGTTCACTTACAAATGTGTTTGCAAGCATTAGACTTTCCCCACAAATATGTATTTACGGGTAAGATCTCAAGTAGACTACCATTTCAAAGTTCTTACTTCTCTTTATTCATTCTCCTGTTCAAGAATCTAGCCATCTTCCCATCCCATCTGTCTCCTTCCTCATCATGTGACACTGTGCTGCCCTCGTAAAATCTTTGGTGATGATTATCTTGATCATCAAAACTGAGTCCAATTCATTATTTCTTTAGTTGAATCTTTTTATGTGAGTGCTTTGATTTTTACAGGCATTTTTAGCCTAACATTGTGCAACTGACTTGCTATACGGAATTGAATTTACTCTGCAGTATCAACCAAAATCAGCTCAGCAGCGGGACACCCGGCTTAGCACCCACGACCTTCACACTTCACTTAATTCACTGTCATGGGAAACTCTCATCCACAAAATAAAAGTCAGAAGCTGCTTCCAGGCTGACTCTAAATAGATCTACCAGGGAAAATCAGCTTCTACTCTTATATCTGGCAATTGGTAAAGACTCAATTCTCCAAAACACCCAGGGTAAAATGGGGAGTCTGTTTGCCCTGTTTTCCTGCTTTTTTGTTTGTTTAAAACTAATCGAAACAAGGTAGGCTAAAATGGAAAATTTCCACACATAATGAAATATATAGTATGAACTCCTATGCATATTTCAAGATACACAATGTCTATGTGCATTGTAACATCTTAATTATGAACTACTGTAGAAGATAACACAGTTCAGCCTCTAGCAGTTCAATGGCTTATAAGAAACTAAATGTCATTTGGAGGGAACAATTCTTCTCTAATTATCTCTTAATGTGCATTGGAGAATATCAGAATAAAGAAGTTACCGGAGAGAACATGCATATAATTTGATGAATTCTGATGGTTGCTGTCATGACCGACTGCTTTTCCTCCAGTCGTGTAAGCCGACTGACTCACAGCTAGTTTCTGTTACTTCTAAACTGCACGGTCCCAACAGAGGTACTCCCAGAGGCCAGGCACGTCAACCAACTATAGTACAAGGAACTCTAGTCCGAGAAACATATATTAAAGGCACAGTTGCTTGTGCTCAAGGAGAGTTTTCCTTTCTAAAAGTTCTAAGCTTTAAAATATAAATTTAGCCTCTTTAATTCCTAACGGAAAAGCAAATACTGAAACTCCAAGACACGGTGATAAAAGGATTACTTAGTCACTGTCATTCCTCCCTCTCTGTAATGCTGGGTTGCATTAAGCCAAGAAGAAATATTGACTATTTGGTTCCAATTCACTTCCCTTCTGTAATATTTGCCTAGACCATGCTCATGTTCTGTTACCATCACCT